>NC_140988.1:128423620-129754180 GCF_052327205.1 Somniosus microcephalus
CGCGAAGCCTCTCCTGCGCACGCGTTCGACCTCTGAACCCCTTCGTTCAGGGAAACGGAAGTGCCGGTTTCCCACGCATGCGCAGTGCATGCAGGAAACCAGCACTTCCATTGGGCCTACGGGTGAGACCCGAATTTCTGGGCCAATCTGTTTTAGTTATGTTGATTGAGGGATAAGTATTGGCCAGGACACCGGGAATAACTCCCCTGCTCTTCTTCAAAATAGTGCCATGGATTCTTTTACATCCACCTGAGAGAGCAGACAGGGCCTCGGTTTAACGTCTCTTCCGAAAGACGGTATCTCCAACATTGCAGCGCTCCCTCAGCACTGCACTGGAGTTTCAACCTAGCTTTATGTGCTCAAGTCCCTGGAGTGGGAACTTGAACCCACACCCTTCTGACTCAGAAGCGAGTGTGCTACCAACTTAGCCATAGCTGACATAGAGGACCAAGGTCTGATTTTTTCAAGGACACCGATGTTGCTGCAATAGATGGCAGCTGCAGGTGAGATGACAGAAGTGATCTGTCATTGGTGAGAGAGGTTGTTCCAGTGAGGTGGCACTGGACATACAGTTGCCTCTAAACACTTGCAAGCTAAAGAAATCTCTATGTATTACAAATGCAGTAACCAATAGTTTCTGTGCTCTGAAACTGACTATCTGCAACATGGCATCCTTAACACCACTTCTGCAGCCATCAGCTTATCAGAGACATCAGAGCAGACTCAACTCACGCCAGGTTGAGCTGGTGTGTTCCCCGAGCAGCGGGTAACCCGTGGGGGAGAACGTAAAATTGGAAGGAAGCCTCAAAATAGTATTAAATTGGCTCTTAACAAGCCATTTAACTAGCTCAATTGTATCCCCCGCCGCTTGGTGTCAGGTCAGTTCTCCGCTGACAGACTTGACACCTGGGAGACTCGCATGGAGGCGGGTTGACAGCGGGTTTCCTACCCACTGTCAATCTTTGCTATTTTGACAGTGGACCCGCCTCCAAACCTGCCCTCTGAGCGCCGGCAAAATTCCAGCCTAAGTCTGGGAATCATGTTTGTTCCTTCCTGCTCAATTATCTTCCTTTAGGAATTGAGTTGACTAAGACTGAATATAATATTCAAAGCATTAACTTCACTATCCACTTGTATACTGTACTGAACTTGGAATGCAGCCTAATACCCTTCTTGTTTGTTTTCTTGACTGTTATCTTGCAGAGCAGATATTTTTAATGACCATCTGCAAACGTATCTCTTGATCCATCCCTTCAATCTATGACTGTTAATCTTGTAATCGATATTAATGTTATTCATATCTATTTGCCTAACTCAATATTTTTTCACACCACATGCACTTTGACACAGCAGTTCCTCTCAAGATCTGTTTGAATATCAGTCCCTGCTACACGTTCAGTCATCCTGTACAGCTCTGTAGAAACCATTAGAAATGTTGGGACTAATTTCCCCCCCCCACCCCACCCCAAACCCAGCTGGGAGTAAGTCAGGCAAAGTGCATCTCTGTCTGATGTGGTCTAAGCCCTTCCAGTACTTTTGGGATCAGATCATCTGCATAGCTCCGATGTAGCCCTGGCAGCTGCCAAAAAGCTTCCAGCCCCCATGGTGGACATGCTGACCCCTGAAAAAGTAAATGTACATTTTTTTTTGGCCCTCTATGGTGCTTGCTTTCTATCCCCCCTCGGAACCCCAATCTGAGGGGTTGGGCACAAGCAATAAGGCCCAGTAACCATGGACATCACTCCATTTGGGCCTCTGCCAGCTGGAAACCAAGGAAAATGAAGTGGGAGACATGGTGACATCACTCCTACTTTATTTGCTTCATATCTGCATTTTTGCACCTGCTTCAGATGTAAGTGCTCCTTTCCCCCCCTGGCTCACCCCTGGAAGTTCATGGGCAATGCAAAAAGGGTGTGGTCCCGGCATCACTGACTCGGCCCCTTTTTTTCTTCTGCTTTAAAACACGCCTGGTGGGAACACCGCTGATGAAACCTGGCGTGAACAAAGTTGGCTTGCTTGCTTTCAGCTGCATGTCAATCAGGACTGAAGAGATTTAATCAGACAGCATTTGCAGGCTGCAGGACCTTGTTGCTGAAGGCTTGGGGCAACTTGTTGAAGGCTTAGGCACAGCTGAGGAAGGTTGGAGCCTCACACACTTCTCCAGTGTGAGCTCCTGGGAAGCCCCTCTCACCACCCTAACTCAGCGCCTCCTCAACGGAGGCATCTGCCAGAAGCATGGGAGGCCTTTTGTTCCTTCCCTTCCTGGCATGAGAGGATCTCCAACAGCAGAGGAGGCTGGAGCAACTCCAGCACCAGCAACAACAGCAGCACCAGCAGGAGTGGCAGGCTGCGGCTCAGCCACCTGAGGCAGCACAGGCCAGAAGGGGCCAGCGCATGGAAGGCCGTTGGCGCAGGAGATACCCCCCAAACAGGGTCTACAGACACAGGGTCAGCTACCTCAACATAATTGAGCAGCAGTGCCAGAGGCGGCTCCAACTTTCGCGAGAGGTTGTGACTGACATCTGCACAATGCTGCAGCAAGACCTGGAGCCCAGAGCACCAGGTCGACACTCCTTACCAGTGGCCATCAAAGTCACCACCGCACTCAACTTTTATGCCTCAGGCTCCTTCCAGGGATCAGCAGCAGACATCAGTGGCATCTCCCAGGCAGCCGCACACACTTGCATCACGCAGGTAACCGATGCCCTCTTTGCCCTCGTGCACAATCACATCCATTTCACCAGGGATCGCGCAAGTGTGAGGGCGCTAGCGCTTGGATTAGCTCAGCTGGCAGACTTTCCAAGGGTGCAGGGCGTCATTGACTGCACACATGTGGCCCTTAGGGCACCCCACCGCAATCCAGGAGTTTTTGTCAACTGCAAGGGCTTCCACTCCCTTAACGTTCAGCTGGTGTGTGACCACAAGAAGGTGATTTTGCATGTTTGTGTCAGGTACCCTGGCAGCTGCCATGACTCCTTCATACTGCGCCAGTCTACCATGCCTCCACTATTCAGTCCGCCAAACGAACTTCAAGGATGGCTACTTGGAGACAAGGGATATCCCCTGCGCTCTTGGCTATTGACGCCATTTGAGGAGACCAGCCAACGAAGCTGAGGAGCGCTACAACTCCAGCCACATTACCACCAGATGCATTATCGAGCAAACCATTGGATTGCTGAAGATGCGCTTCAGATGCCTCGATAGATCAGGTGGAGCCCTACAGTACTCATCAGCCAGGGTCTCCAACATCATCGTGGTATGCTGTGTGCTTCACAACATGGCACAGCGTCGTGGCTTGCCGATTCCGCAGGACCAAGAGGCTCCTCACAGAGCCGCCTCGGATGAGGATGATGCTGAGGATGATGCTGAGGAGGAGGAGGAGGAGGAGGACGGAAACGAGCATCCGGCACCAGTGTGTGAGAACATTGCTGGGCGGAATGCAAGGAACGCACTCATACTGGGCAGATTTGCGTAGCCTGGTACATCAAACACTGCAGCCTCACTGCTTCTTAACTGACCATGGACAGTGGCCCATGCCTGCACATTCCTACCTATTTGACCAGCTTGCTGGCATCTGCAAATTATCCTAAGGCCTCTATGTGATATCCCCATTCGCCAAATGACAGAAGCCATAACTGCAGCAGTTGCCACCAGATTTTTTATGTACAGGAAAATGATGGCATTAAAACTATTTACAAGACTTTTCACGCAAGTGACTACCCTTGTGATTAGTGGTGCTTTATTTTTCTCTTACGCGTGCTCCTACATAGTGGTACCCCTTTGGCTTCAGCAGATGTGGAGGCCCCTTACTCACTTTCCTGCTGTGCCTGTCTCGACACCTTTGGCGGGCGTCCTCTGGGGTGGCGAGTCTGCTACTCCTGCGGCTTGAGACTCCTATCTCACTGGGGTGTGGACTCCGGCGGGGCTCTGACCGAGGGCTCTGAAGTGGCATGGAAGTGTGAGCGTGTGGAGAGGAGCCCCTACTTCCTGGAGGTGTGCCAACAACCTCCCTCTCATGGATCAGCTCCCCCTCAGCGCCTGCAAGTGGCTGGAGAGCACCTTGCTGCACATGAGGGGGGCCATGGGGACCCGTCTCCGCACTGGAAGTCCTGCTCAGAGGGACTTCCATGAAGGTCTGGTTTCGGTGCTCAATAGATGCCCATCGCTCCTCAAGAGATGCCATTCTATTCAGAGCACGCACCATGTTTTCGATACCCTGGCGACTAAGCTCCTCCATGGCCGCAGCCCTCCTCTCCTTGGCTGCAGCCCTCCTTTCCTCGGCCACAGCCCTCCTCTCCTCGGCTGCAGCCCTCCTCTCCTCGGCAGTAGCCAGCCTTACCACGGAGGTTGCCAACCTTTCCGTGGTGATGTTTTCATGCGCCAATGACTCCAATAAGGCTCTGCTTATGCTCGCCATGGACTCCTCCATTCGCTCCACACTCGCAGTGACCCTGGAGACAAAACCTGCCGGAGACAAAACCTGCCAGAGACTCCTGCATCTGTGCATGGAGATCCATTACCTCCTCTCTTGCGGATGGACCCAGAGGCATAGGGTCGACATGCAGCTGAGCTGAGCTGGCAAAGGCCTGTGCCCTCCGACGAGGACTCTCCACTGCTGTCCCTGTCTCCACACTCTGCTGATGCTCACTTGTGAGCTGTGATACACCAGGTGACAACACTACTCTATGTCCCGAAGGTCCCACCGAGGTGTGAGTGTCTGCGCTGGTGCTGGGTGCGCTTACTTCTGCTGACGCTGCGCCCTCAGAGGCTGGAGCTTCCTCTGAGGAGTCTGGCTGCAAAGCCTCTTCCTCCTCGGCAGTGGCGATGGGGGCTCCGGATGGTCCTGTGGGGGAGTAAAGGAAAGAGTTAGAGATGTGATGCCAAGGCTACTTGCACATTGGATTTGGCAGATGCTCATAAGTCCAAATGATGTGGCTTCAGAATCATATCAGTAACTCATGCTATGTCAATGAGAGAGATGGGGAACTACTCTGTCAACAGCTTGCGGGCTTGCTCCTGTCTCTCCTGCCCCAGCAGCCACAGGCACGTCAGCCCCAGCAATCTCGATCGCAGCTTCCTCCCAGGGGCTCAGGTGGGCGATTGAGGGTGGTCCTCCTCCAGTCCTCGCACGCTCTCATCTATTGTGAGCTCTCTTTTCCTGCAATGAGGGAGACAAGTGGAGTTTGAGTGAGAGCGCAGGAGTGAGTGTAGAGATTGCATAGCATAGATACTTAGAAGGAGACAAAGATATTGTGAGGCTGCAAGACCAAGGGCCCTCCCTGTGTGTTGTCAGTTGTGTTCCAAGCATCAGAGTGAGAGGCAGTTTGAGGGCTGCATGGTGGAATAGTTATGTGAATGTGAGCATAGAGAGATAGGGAATGGGTAAGGCTGCATGGATGTGACTGTGAAGTGGGATGCGGAGGAAGAGATTGCTGAAGCTGAGTGCTGTTGGGGAAAGGCAATGAGGATCAGGTTGAGGGTGATGGAAACTTCGTACTTACTTTCCCTGTGCGGTGAAGGTCATGGAAGCGCTTCCTGCACTGCATCCAGGTCCGACGGGTGACTCCCAGAGACTTGACCTCTGCAGCCACCTCCATCCAGGCAGCCCTGGACTCTTTGGGAGGCCTCTTCCTCCCTGAGCGAGGGTCGAGGACCTCCCTGTGGGCCCTTACCCCATGCACCAATGTCTGCAGTGACGTCTCGTCTCGTCGAATTTGGCAGCGGCCTCTGCCGCTGGCAGCAGCTGGTGCAGGCTCCTCTGCCATTCTGCAAGACTGGTTGAGAAGTCTGCAGAGGTTGAGAAGCTTGCTGGACACTTTAAAAGCACCACGAATGATGACATCATACTGTGGGGCTTTCTGACTGGAAATGGACAATTAGCAAGGGTGCCCACACGTTGGAACTTAATTGGCCACTTGAGGGAAAATTGCGTGCAGCTGGCTGACCCGCACGATCGGGAAAATCGGGGCCTATGTATCACATTTTCCCAAGCCAAATAATGCTCATTTATAATTACCTTTTGGCTTTTTGTTGTCAAATCAGTTTTCAGTCCACTTTGCTACATCTCTCCTAATTTTATCATCCTTCATGTTTGGTGCTTGTTTTTCCAAAGGCAATTTATCAATTACTTTTCAAAGTTTGGTTAGCACACTGCCATATTGGCAGAAATTTTAACCCCAAGGGCGGGTGGGAAGTAAAAAAAAATGTTTTGATCTCAAACCCCAACCCGCGTTCAATCCGCCCACTTCCAGTTTTAAGGGAGTCGGGCTGGTGGGCGGGCGACCAATCTGCTCTCGGGTGGTGGGTCAGTCAGTAAAAGCTTTCAAGGAGGCTGCGTGCCTCCATTCTGACAGTTTCTTTTACTTTTAGCCCATGGAGGCCAGGCTTGACGGGGCTCGGGAAACCCGGCAGGTAAAAGGAGGCAAGAAGGGCCGGATCCATGAGATAAGTGCATTTACAGCACTGCTGTGGGCCAGGAGGAGCAGGAGAGTTTCCTCCAAGCCCAACAAGCTTACCTCTTTACAGAGCCCACGATCGGACCCCGTGATCTCCGAGTGCTTGCCTTGCCCCGCCCCGCTCCGCCGTTTCCTTCTTTCCTCGCAACTGCTGCTCAGCTGCTTTCCTGCCCGACAGGTAGCTGTTGGGAGTTAAACCTGCTGGAAAAAATTTAAAAGACGTCCTGCTGTTAATTTCATCCTTCCGTGTTTCCCGTCTGGATATCCTCCTCCCCACCCCCGCCCCGCTTCCTTCACGGCCCCGAGTAAATATCGTGGCTGTTGTCTCTGGGTTCTGGGTATAAATCCAACTGACCAACGTGATGAAAGTCACCTTTGGCTGTTGGGTGTAAGGGTGCTCTGTGAAATTGTGGGGCCCATAGCACAACATTGCACTGTATTTGGCTCTAATGGCTAGTTTTTTTCCATCCATTCATTATGAATGGGCAGAAAATCTAGCCCTAAATTAGCAATCTGATTCAGGGAGGCCAAGCAGAAAGCTGGTGTGGAAAAGGAAAACAATGTCATGTGAGTGTAGTCAATACTAAAGTAGAAATAGCTCTTCTTTGCCTCTGACTTGTGCAATACTGACCAGCCATTGCTTGATGCTGACACGGAGTCCCCAGCATCTTTCATTGTAACTGCTAGTCAGTCAAATCCACTGTTGTATAATAGCTAAAGTAATTGCTCTTCCCTTTTATAAATATTGGTATTGCACTAGTTAACTTCCAGCAAAATATTGAATTTTATGCTGCACCTCGCCAATGTTTCACAACAGACTGGCATATCACTCCGCTGAACTAAAGAATAAAAGTATTAATTAATTTAGCTAATAGCTAAAGAGTGACACATGGCCAGTCAGACAGCATAATGCCGGTATCAGTTAATGTATTTGGCTGTGATTCAGGTAGCAATGGAATTGTCTGGAAAATTGTGCCAGCAGGAAATTCAATAATAATTTTAGAAAAGAGCAGATAGCCAATCGAGTAACTGCACTTTCTTACCACCTGTTTGCAAGAATTGATCTCTAAATGTTTCTCTAAATGAAAACAATCCATATATGCTTTGGAAAAATAACTTCAAGGTTCACGATTGGTTTTGGCAAATAGCAAACTATTTGGAATCTGTACGCTTGCATGGCGACATCTACAGGCCTTGGTCATGAGACAGTCCAACACTTGCGTCAATTCTTGAGGCAGCATATGTATAAGCAGCTGGAATTACTGTACTGATTTTTTTTAAATGACCCATAATGAGACTGATATAGTTTAGTTATTAGTCAAACTAGATAGTCTCACCATGTAAACCTTTTTGATTTTTATCCCGATTGTGCGTGAAGCTTAAGGCCAGACTTTCATTTTAACATGGTCCATCTTCTACTCTTCCCTTCTATTCCTTGATTCCTTTGTCTCCATTTCTGGGGATAGGCTATTGACCAATATCCACTATAAGCCCACTGTCTCCCACAGCTACCTTGACTACACTTCCTCCCACCCCACTTCCTGTAAGGACTCTATTCCATTCTCCCAGTTTCTCCATCTCCATCGCATCTGTTCCAACGATGCCACCTTCCATACCAGTGCTTCCGATATGTCTTCCTTTTTCCTCAACCGAGGACTCCACTTCACTGTGGTTGACAGGGCCCTTGACCAGGTCTGTTCCATTTCCCGCACTTCTGCTCTCACCCCTGCCCCTCCCTCCCAGAACCACGATAGGGTTCCCCTTGTCCTCACCTTCCACCCCACCAGCCTCCACATTCAACGGATCATCCTCCTCCACCTCCAGTGTGATTCCCACCACCAAACACATCTTCCCCTCTCCTCCCCTTTCAGCATTTCAAAGGGACCGTTCCCTCCACATCAGCCTGGTCCACTCCTTTATCGTCCTCAACACCCCCTCCCCTTCCCGCGGCACCTTCCCGTGCAAGCGCAGGAGATGCAATACCTGCCCTTTCACCTCCTCCCTTCCAACCCTCCAGGGCCGCAAACACTCCTTCCAGGAGAAACAGCGATTTACTTGTACTTCTTGCAATCTAGTATACTGTATTCGCTGCTCACGATGCGGTCTCCTCTACATTGGGGAGACCAAATGCAGAATTGGTGACCGCTTTGTGGAACACCTCCGTTCAGTCCGCAAGCGTGACCCCGAGCTTCCTGTTCTAATGAAGCTCAGCCTAAGTTCGCTGAACAGCACCTCCTCTTTCTATTAGGCACTTTACAGCCTTCCGGACTCAACATTGAGTTCAACAATTCAGATCATAACCTCTGCCCCCATTTTTTCGGACGGCAGCTGTTGCTGATGATTCTGATATTTCCATTTACACCTCCTCTAGACCCATCTTTTATTTCTTTACTTGTCCCGTTACTATCTCCTTTAACCTTGCACATCTCTAATCTTTTCCAGTTCTGACTAAAGGTCGTCGACCTGAAATGTTAACTCTGTTTCTCTCTCCAGTTGCTGCCTGACCTGATATTTCCAGCATTTTCTAGGTTTTTTTCTTTCATTTTAACAGTTTGTTGAAAAGATGAACTTGCTTATGGTCACAATAATATCTCATTCTCATCAATTGCTCCTATACTACTCCTCACATGTAGTGCTGGGAGGGCATCAGCTCACGATATTCACTGATCTGTCTGAACATAGAACAGTGGTTAGCTATGAGGTCTCAGATTCCCTCCCTCATAGTTGCCTGAAACTATTTTGAAACCATTTTCCAAGCCAGTTGAAGCTGGCCACGACTGTATCTTGGAATTTGAATGCCAAAACCTATAACAGGAGTGAGGGCATCTATGAGAGCTATTCCTAATGGAATTATGGCCTGCATAAATGAGGTTGCTACTGCTGATGCTACTGGTGTTGCTGTTCCATTACATCATTATTCTGGGAGATGACAACATAATTTTAGATGCTGGACTCCACCCACTCCACTTGTATCACCTTTCACTGCCGTGTGCAAGGCGGCAAGTGGCTCTTGAAATCTTGATGTACCAGCCTGCGTTTCAAAATAGGCCCACTAAGCTGCATACTCCCATACAATTCAGCTGGGGCTCTCTGGCATTCTGGACCTCCACCCCGCATCAGCTGACCATCATTGGTTGGTATCCGTTTACCATTACCCTTCTTTGTCAGTTCTCATCACTTGATTGCATGATTGCTTCTGAACATCACTATCATTTCTGCCTAATTGTGTTGCCGACTGCTTCAACTAGGGGGTGAAGATGTTTGGTGTTCCGGTGAGTTGTGCTCATTGAATGAAGCTCGTGGCAGACTGTTCTCCTTGCTCTGTGTAGAGAATGGATGATCCAGTATGAATAAATAAGCACTCTTATCCATATTGATACTGTTTTGCTCAACTATAAGCTTGGACACAATCACTGTGTGTGTGAATATATTTGTGTCCTAATATAAGGAGTCATTTTATGAAATTGTGCTCTGGGTGAAGATCTTCACCTACTGGGGTTGTACATTGGGAATCTGGACATGTGCTATTGTGTGAATCACAGAATATCCGGATAGTATAGAATTCTGGGCTGTCCTCCAATCTCTACAGAATCCAAACCTTCCAACTAGTTCTTGCGGAACAGCTTGACAGTAACTTGCTCATACAGCATCTGTAGTTGTGATATTGGGGCCCACCATTAGTTACATTTTTTGCCATTTTATTATGTGCAAGCTTGCCTTTAAACTTAAGAGTAATTAGAATTAAGATATGATTTTGTCCATGGAAATTACTTGCTGCAGTACATTCTCTTTCCCCTTATGGTATGTACAATGTAATGTGTATAACCCTGCTGATTTCACTCTTATTATATTACTGACTATATTCAGTGCTCCTGGCTCCACAGAAATACTGTGAGCTGCTCTTGTCCCTCTCTGGTAGGCATCTGCCACCCCCCACCTGACCTATCTGTGGGCTAGCTTAGTGTTGGAGCCAGACAAAATTCCTAAGGCTCTGACTGGTGAGGTGCATCGGGCGCCCAATTGGCATCTGCAGCTCACCAGTTTTGTGCAGATGAGGACCACAGGCCTCATTGCCCAAGGCCAAATTTCAATCGGGCTTCAGGCAGACATCTTCAAGTGTGTTTTGCAATTGCACCATCCATTTTGCACTGGACATCGGCACGGCTCAAATTTCTCTCCCCTTCCGTCCTCCTTTTCATCACTTCAGCAGGCCATCGCATGCATCTCCATAGGGCCATTCAACGATCACCTTAGGGAGTATGTTTGGGCACCAAACAGTGAAAAATGCTTCATGTGCCAATTCATCTGGAGTGTGACCCCATGGAGGGTATTTTCTTTGGAGAATTCTCCATATATATAGGGCAGGATTTTAACTTGGGTGCTGGATGGTGTCGTGTTATCTGCATTTCGTGTTAATTTCGAATCTAAATGGATGTGGGAGATTGATGCAATTTTAACTTAATTGTCCAATTGATTTCCAACGTGTGGGAACCCTTGGCAAATGGGTTTTTCCTGACTGTAAGTCGCCTCCGATGACATCATCATTGCTGCTGCATTTAAGGTCTACAGCAGGCCTTGCTTCTTCTGCAGGCTGCCAAGCTTTCTCCATTTGGTGTGAGAGGGACCTGCAGGAAACATGACGAGCAGGAGGCCCAGATCAGCTCCTCATTTTGACGAGGTGGCACTGCAGGCATTGGTGGATGGTGCTAGGGCCAACAGGGAGGTGCTCTTCCCTTCCTCAGGGAGGAAGAGGCCTCCCAAGCAGACTAAGGCAGTGTGGTTGCAGGTGGCTGAGGAGGTCAACTCCTTGGGAGTCACACGACGAACCTGGATTCAGTGCCGGAAAAGATTTCATGACCTTCAGCGCACTGGAAAAGTGAGTATGAATTTCCCATCACCCTCAATCTGACCCCCATTGCCTTTCCTCACCAGCACTCAGCTTTAGCAATCTCTTCCTCCACATCCCACTTGACACTGACATCCATGCACCCTTACCCATTCCCTTTCTCTCTATGCTCACATTCACCTAACTCTTCGACTATGCAGCCCTCACACTCCCTATCACTGTGATGCTATGAAAACAACTGACAACACACAGGGAGGGCCCTTGCTCTTGCCACCTCACTCCATCTTTGTCTCCTTCTAAGTATCTATGCTATGCAATCTCTACACTCACTCTTTCACTCTCACTCAACCTCCACTTGTCTCCCTCATTGCAGGAAAAGAGAGCTCACAACAAAAGAGAGCGAGCGAGGACAGGAGGAGGGACAGCCTCAATAGTCCACCTGACCCCCTGGGAGGAGGCGGTACTCAAAATAGTGGGACTCGAGGATGATGCGCATGTGGGGGACAGACAGACGGGTGCAACACAGCAAGCTGGTGACAGAAAAGTTTCTCACCTCTCTGACATTGCATGAGTCGCTGATAGTGATTGTGAAGCTCCAATAGATGGACTTATGAGCATCTGCAAAAAGCTATGTGCATGTAGCCTTGGCATCACATCTCTGACTCTTTCCTTTACTCCCCCACAGGACCATCACAAGCATCCGTCCCCCCTAGCTAGGAAGAAGAGGCTGAGCAGCCAGACTCCTCAGAGGAAGTTGCAACCTCTGAGGGCGCAGCGTCACCAGAAATCTACGCACCCAGCACCAGCACAGACACTCACACCTCGGTGGAACTTTCGGGAGATAGAGTAGTGTTGTCAGCTGGTGTATCACAGCTCACAAGTGAGCATCAGCAGATTGTGGAGACAGGGACAGCAGTGGAGAGTCCTAGTCGGAGGGTGCAGGACTCTGCCAGTTCGGCTCAGCAGCATGTCGACCCTCTGCCTCTGGGTCCATCCATGAGATCAGCGGTGATGGAACTCCAGGCACACATGCAGGAGTCTCTGGCAGGTTTTGTCTCTAGGGTCGCTGCGAGTGTGGAGCGAATGGAGGAGTCCATAGCGAACATGACCAGAGCCTTTGTGGAGTCATTGGCGCATGAACGCATCACCACGGAAAGGATGGCTACCTCCGTGGAAAGGATGGCTACCGTAAAGGAGAGGATGGCTATGGTAGAGGAGAGGATGGCTACGGCCATGGAGGAGCTTAGTTGCCAGGGTATGGAAAACATGGTCATTGTTCAGAATAGAATGACATCTCTTGAGGAGCGATGGGCATCTATTGAACAGAGAAACCAGACCTTCATGGAAGTCCTTCTGAATAGGACTGCTATTGCTGATACGGGTCCCCATGGCCCCCCTGATGTGCAGCAAGCTGCTCTCCAGCCACTTGCAGGCGCTGAGGGGGACCTGACCCATGAGAGGGAGGTTGGTGGCAGACCTCAAGGAAGTGGGGGCTCCTCTCCAAGCGCTCACACTTCCATGCCACTGCAGAGCCCTCGGTCAGAGCCCCACCGGAGTCCACACCCAAGTGAGATAGGCGTCTCAACCCCTGCACAGCCGCAGGAGCAGCAGACTGTTGACGAGCCCTCACAGGCTCGCCACCCCAGAGGACGCCCGCCAAAGGTGTCGAGGCAGGAGCAGCAGCAAAGTGAGCAAGGGGCCTCCACATCTGCTCAAGCCACAGGGGAGGCACCACGTAGGAGCACGCGTAAGAGGAAAATTCTGCACAAATAGTCACAAGGGTAGTCACTTGGGTGCAATTTTGTGTTTACTGTAAAAATGCCATCACTTCGTTATTGTACATAAAAATTCTGATGGCAAATGTTGCAGTTGTGGCGTCTGTCACTTCACTATTGGGACTTCCACATTGAGGGCTTAGGAATACTTGCAACTGTCAGTATGATGGTCAGAGTGATAGGAATCCTCTGGTTCTTGGCCATTGTCAATGCTCTGGTAAGAAGCTGCGAGGCAAAAGTGTTTGCTTGACTAGGCTAAGCAAATCTGGCCAGGATGAGTGCGTTCCTTGCATCCCGGGCAGCAATGTTCTCGCATAATGCTGCCGCTGGTTGATGGACCTCTGCAGGATGCTCATTTTCGCACTCCTCCTCCTCCTCCTCCTCCTCCTCCTCCTCCTCCTCATCTGAGGAGGATATGTGAGGAGCCACTTGGTCCTCAGGAATCTGCAAGCCATGACGCTGTGCCATGTTGTGAAGTGCACAGCAAACCACGATGAGTCTGGAGACCCTGGCTGCTGAGTACTGCAGGGTTCCACCTGATCTATCCAGGCATCTGAAGCACAACTTCAGCAAACCGATGGTTTGCTCGATAATGGATCTGGTGGAAATGTGGCTGGAGTTGTAGCTCTCCTCAGCTTTGTTGGATGGGCTCCTGAACGGCGTCATTAGCCACGTCCTCAGGGGATAACCCTTGTCTCCAAGTAGCCATCCGTTAAGTTGGTCTGGCGGACTGAATAGAGGAGGCACACTAGACTGGCGCAGTATGAAGGAGTCATGGCAACTGCCAGGGTACTTGGCACAAACATGCAAAATTTCCTTCTTGTGGTCACACACCAGCTGAATGTTAAGGGAGTGGAAGCCCTTGCAGTTGACAAAAATACCTGGATTGCGACGGGGTGCCTTAAGGGCCACGTGTGTGCAGTCAACGACACCCTGCACCCTTGGAAAGCCTGCCAGATGCGCTAATCCAACCGTTCGCGCTGTGACACTTGCTCAATCCTTGGTGAAATGGATGTGATTGTGCGCGAGGGCAAAGAGGGCATCAGTTACCTGCGTGATGCAAGTGTGTGCGGCCGCCTGGGAGATGCCGCTGATGTCTGCTGCTGATCCCTGGAATGAGCCTGAGGCAAAAAAGTTGAGTGCGGTGGTGACTTTGACGGCCACTGGTAATGCTTGTCCACCTGGTCCTCTGGGCAGCAGGCCTTGCTGTAGCATTGTGCAGATGTTAGTCACTACCTCTCGCGAAAGTCGGAGCCGCCTTTGGCACTGCTTCTCAGACATGTTGAGATAGCTGACCCTGTGTTTGTAGACCCTGTTTGGGGGGTATCTCCTGCGCTGACGGGCTGCCAGGCGCTGGCCCCTTCTGGCCTGTGCAGCTTCAGGTGGGTGAGCAGCAGCCTGGCGCTCCTGCTGCTGTTGCTGGTGCTGCTGTTGTTCCTGGTTCTGCTGGTGCCGCGGCTGGTGCTCGAGCTCCTCTAATGCCCAGATGGGAAGGAAATAAATGGCTCCCATGCTTCTGGTATATGCCTCAGTTGAGGAAGCGCTGAGTGAAGGTGGCAAGAGGGGTTTCCCAGGAGGTCACACTGGAGATGGTTGTGAGGCTCCAACCTTCCACAGGCGTGGTTAAGCCTTCTAAAAGTTGCCCCAGAGCTGAGACCACTAAGTCCTGCCACCTGCAAATGATGGCTGATCAAATCTCCTCTTTAATGGTCGACATGCAGTTGATAGTCAGCAATCCAATAGTGCTCCCGCCAGGTTTCACATTCGTGTTTCCCACCAGGCGTGTTTCACGTGGGAAAAGGGTTAAAATCACAAGGGCCTTTTACAATAGCATTATAGAGGCCATTTAGTGCTTGTTAAGGGCCTGAATGACCAGTCCCGCCTGTTGGAGGCGGGACGGAGTCGGGACCATCAGAGATGCCCGAGTTAAAATTGCTCGGAGTCGGGAACCAGGCAGGCGGGTCCCGCACACCAGATTTTGCGATTTTAACCCCCCACACGCCTCCAATCCCGCCTCCACGGCTCAATGAAAATCCTGCCCATAATCTCCAAATAAAATACTTTACACTACACTAGAAGTGTGCATAGTGCTCCTCAGTTTTCACTTGTTCACAAATCTTGTTATACAGCAGCATACAAATGTTGCGCACATTTAAACAGGAGTACTTTAGCACTTAAAACTAAGGTTATTGTGTTCAGCTATTTGCTGTGGAAAATATTCAAGTACTTTAAAGTTACCACTTATGTAGTGAATGCATCATTTAATATTCATGATGCATTCATTGCAATGATTTTCCACACAATGAAGGCCATCTCTGTTGTTTGAAATAAAAGTTTTGTATTGATTTCTCTGTCCTGTAAGTCTTTTTCTTGGTCATGATAGTTCTCTTTTTCCATTTCATCAAAGAGTTGCTTACCGTGAAAAATTTCTGGAAGCAGCATGCGGCCCTCTTTCATTCTGTGGCCCTTACTTTTATTTAAGTATTAAAGTAGTACAGGAAACTTTGTGTTATCCGGAGGCTAAATGTCCGGCAAGCTCGAGCCACCGGCAAAAATCAGGAGCCGTTTTGTTCGGTTTTTTTTCTTCTCGTAGGTTTTTTTTCTTCTCGTGGCTTTTTTTTCAACAGTCAGGCTCTGCAAAGTCTCTCTGAAGCTGTTGCTAAGCGACAGAGACGCTTCCAAGGTACGGTCGACTGTTTAGAAGCACAGTGTTTGTTGCCAGAAGCTCCGTATGATTCAACATTAACGCTGGTTTGTCCGGCAGTTTTGAGGGAACGGCAACAGCTCGGTCCCGTCGGTGCCGGATAGCACAAAGTTTCCTGTATGTGATTTGGTTTGTACTCTTTCGCAAACACAATGGGGGTAATTTTCATCTTCACTGCTTAGGTGGAAAATTGATGGTGTAGATCGCCCGCTCATTATCGAACCTCCTGTTTTTATTTCAAAGTGATGAAGGTGAAAAGTACCTCTAATATTTATCATCAGCATGCCTTTTCAAAAGCACCTTGTGTGGAGATTCACCTTTCGCATAATGCCAGGATATAATAATACAGGCACGGCTTACATTATCAAATTTTAATATTTAGCAAGAGTATCGAATCCCAGCACCATTAAAATATTCAGGAGGTCAATTTTTAACTTTGCCGCCTTAGTGGCGGAGTGGATCACCAACCCCTTGGAGAACCCACTCGATCTTCGTTCCATTTCAGTGGAATGAAAATCAGGTGGGCTCTATGGTGGGTGGGTGATTTGCTCCATCAGGCAACGAAGTTGAAAATTACCCCCCCTAGATGCCTCTACCTCCTGTTTACACAATTTTCTTCTGAATTTTTCCACTTTATTTCTCTTACTATGTTTTAACTTTTTTTTTTACAGCCATTGGGAAAAGTACTTTTTTTTAACAGAAATACTTTTTTTGTTGGCTGATATTTTATGCTTAGAGCTACAAAAAGTGTTTTAGTGCATAGCATAGTAAAACGGTCAAATGGCATTCTCAGCTCTTTTTATATAGGGGCATGGAATACAAATGCAAGGAGATGATGAATTTATACAAAGGATTGATTAGGCCACAGATAGAGTGCCATGTACAGTTTCAGTACCCCATTCCAGAAAGCATATTAGGCACAATGTCGATTCACTAAAAAGATACCAGTGATGAGAGAATGTAATTCTACTAAAGTCTTGGAAAACTTTTAAGGGTAAATTAGATAAACTATTGCAAAAAGATAGAGGATGTAGGGAAATAGGATTACCTCCAGCTGGGAAGGTAGTACAGGTATGATGGGCTGAATGGCCTCCTTCTGTACTTCCAATAAATGTGACTTATGGTTTGCCTTTTGTAGGATTTTTATTACAAGTTTTTAGATGACAATTTTAAAAACACAGTCGCAGTTTCTACATTAATTCTATATGTCTGTGTTTCAAATAATGAAATAGATTATACATTAGTAGGGTTTTCAAGACATAATCTCTAAAGTGTGATTTTCCTTTCCCTCTTTAGTAGAAAGCTATTATTGCTGAATCACAATTTGTTTAGGCATGTTTTTAGTTCTTTTTTAGGTACACATCCTCTAACAATAGATGACAGTGCAGAGAATGGAATGGTTTGCTCTTTGTACATATTAAGAGAATGAAGTAATCCCAGGGTAGGTGTGATGCAGATCAAATAAAGCAAAGCACTTCCTACATTGTCCTAAAAATATACCTCAGCCTTAATCTCTGAAGACCATCTGCTCCTGTCCAGTGTTGCATTGCCATTTCTCAGATGCTGTCATGATGGAGTCTGTGAGGGTCTAGCTTAAGCCTATTAAAGTCAGACTGGGTTCAGGTCACTCAACACCGGCTTACTGAGATGTGGATCAATAAACTGTAAACTCACTTTATTTGTACTTTTTTGAATATAAACAAGCCAATGAGTTATAGCTGGGTTAAAGTTAACCATGTACTTCCATATTCTTTATTTTTACTGGGACTGATGAATACTTTGGTTTAGAATTCTGTTAGTTTGGTAGGTCTATCGGGCTGGACCGGGGGGGGGTGGGGGGGGGGCGGCGGTGAGGGGGGATGTAGCCTGGATTCACTGGGTTTCCACCCCAATTAATTACAACCATAAATTATGCCAGAAGTAAGGGCAGAAGGAAGATGCACTCTCCGTAACAAAAGTGCAGCTACGTAAATGATCGGTTCAGGACTGGATAACGTCATCTGTCCTAAATTCTAGCATCTTCCCTATAGGAGTCACCCATCGATCATGTGCAACTATAAAACAGGGATGTTTTAGAACAGTAACTGAGGAAGGCTTATGCTGTATTATTAAAGGTGAATTGCAATATTTGGTCTTGCTTTACTTTGGTCTATTTCTTGCACTTTATTTTTGAGGGTCTCCGCTTCAGTTAAAAGTCTTGAGACTGCTTTATGTTTTTAAAGCTGCGTAAGGCGTTCCCAATGGGGATTCCTCTTGTTCTAATATATATGTTTAAGGTGGAAGAGGAACACCAGAGAACCCAGGAGACCAGGCTCATATGGCAGTACCATTGGAGATCCTCAGCCACCTGCATATGTAGAACCAGATCTTATTGAATATATTTCTGGAATTATGCATTAGGAGCCTCTACTTCATCCCAGTAGCCCTGGAAGGGATTTTCTGCAACCTATTGGGAGATCTGCAAACTTCCTTAAGAACAGGATAGCACTCTTCAAAAGGTCACTTACTCTGTTTCAAAAAGTCACTACAGCAGTTAAATTCCCGGGGCAAAAAGATATCATTACATCTCCCTTTCTTAAAACAAAAGTATTTTACTTTTAACTAAACATGTTTTCTTTGTATTAATCTGCATTTTAACTGTAACACTTAATGAACTTACATTATCATTATCAAGGTTTTTTAACCTTGCTTTGTGTGTTCACATGAAATATGTAAATACACTAGAACTTGAAGAAAGAATAAGATAACATTACTTCCTTCTATAACAAGAGTCCTTAAATTTCCTCAATGAGTCTCTCAGGAGGCTTCACATGTCTTGAGGATTTTCTGATTGATTGTCCTTGAATCTGAGTTGTTGCCTCAGATGATGGTTTCTCAGCTGTGTGATCAGGTTGTTCAACAGTATCAGTCTCTTGACCTGCTGTGGCTGGTCCCCTGAGAAGATCTCGACGATTTCTTCGCAAAACAGCACCCTCATCTGTCTGAATGGTGTATGATCTTGGTTGAACTTCACTCAGGACAGTTCCCTTCTGAGTCCATATGTTTGTTTTGTCTTTGAACCTTACTTGGTCACCAGTGTGGAGTTCAGGTAGGTTTTGTGTTCCTCTGTCATAGTAGTACTTTTGCTTTTCTTTCTGTTGTTCTTTGAACTTCCTCACTTTCTCCCCCTCTTTTGTTTTCAGGAGGTTCTCCGGGATGGGTAGGTTTGACCTTAGCCGACGTCCCATAAGGAGTTGGGCTGGTGACATACCACACTCGAGCGGCGTTGTGCGGTATACAAGCATGCTTTGGTAGAAGTCAGTTCCACTGTCTTTTGCCTTGTACAACAGTCTTTTCACTGTCTGGACCGATTTTTCCACTAGTCCATTGGACTGTGGAAAGTGAGGACTTGACGTTGTGTGGACAAAGTCCCACTCTTTGGCAAAGTGTCGGAAACTTGCATTGTAAAACTGGGGTCCGTTGTCTGTGAAGACCTCGCTTGCCACGCCATGTCTGGAGAATATGGCTTTCATACATGTTATCACAGCATCTGCAGTGGTGGTGTACAGTCTACAAACCTCTGGATACAGGGAGTAATAGTCTGTGACTACAAGATAGTCCTTCCCTTGACATACGAATAGGTCAGCACCTACCTTCTGGTAAGGTCTGTCTGGCGCTGGGTGTGGCTTTAGTGGTTCTACCGGATTGCTTGCTCGATATTTCAGGCATATTGTGCAGTTTGACACCTCATTTGTCACATCTTGGTTGATTCGTGGCCAGTACATCACCTCTCGTGCTCTTTTCTTACACTTTTCGATTCCCAGATGTCCTCCATGGATCCTTTTTAGCATCTCTTTTCTCAGACTCTTTGGGATAACTATTTTACTTCCTTTGTAGATGATGTCTTCGACCAGTGATAGTTCCGCCCTGCAGTTCCAGTACTCTGCCATGTCAGGTGAGCAGTCTTGCTTCATGTTGGGCCATCCATCCAAGATGCTTTTCCTCAGTCGTCTCATTGTTTCATCTTTGTTTGTCTCAGTCTTTATGAGCTCCATTTTTGCATCTGCTATGGGCAATGCACTTGTGATCATGTCCACGTAGGCGTTCACTTTTTCATCCATTTTGGTGTTTGCGGGCTCACTTGGGTCAACAGCTCTGGACAATGTGTCTGCTGTATGCATCAGCTTACCCGGTGTGTACGCAACATTCAGTGTATAGCGTTGCAGCCTGATCATCATTCTTTGTATTCTAAGCGGACAGCTATTTAGTGGCTTCTGGAACAATGCAATCAAGGGCTTATGGTCAGTCTCTACACTGATTGCTTGTCCTGCCACAAACTGGTGAAATCTTTCACAGGCGTATGTGATGCTGAGCAGCTCCTTTTCTATTTGAGCATATCGCGTCTCCGCGTCTGTCATTGAGCGCGATGCATATGCAATAGGTTGCCAGTAGTCATATTTTTGCAGAAGAACAGCACCGAGCCCACTCTGTGATGCATCTGATGATATCTTGATGGGTCTCGCTGGGTCATAAAACCTCAGAACTGGTTCCTCTGTGAGCAGTTTCTTTAGATCGCTCCATGACTTCTCATGCTCATGATTCCATTCCCATTCTATGTTCTTTTCAGTTAGTCTTCTCAGTGGCGCCATCTTTTCTGAGAGGTTGGATATGAATTTACCCATGTAGTTGATCATTCCATTAAACCTCTGCACGTCCTTTTTGCATTGTGGCTTTGGCATATTCTCAATGGCGGATACCTTTCTGGGATCTGGTCTGATGCCCTCACTGCTAAGGATATCTCCCACGAATGTCAGTTCTGTTACCCCGAGCTGGCATTTCTCTCTCTCTTCAGCTTCAGGTTTGTTTTCCTTGTTGCTTCCAGCACTTTTTTCAGTCTCTCGTCATGCTCCGTTCTCGTGGTTCCCCATACTATGATGTCATCCATTGATGTATCAACTCCCTCCAGATGCTCATAGATCATATGGATAGTTTTGTGATACACTTCAGGAGCTGAGGCAATGCCAAATGGTAACCTTAGGAATCTGTATCTGCCAAATGGACTGTTGAACGTGCACAGTCTTGAACTTGCTTCGTCCAATTTCATCTGCCAAAATCCTGATGATGCATCTAACTTGCTGAAATACTTTGCATTTGCAAACTGTGACATGATTTCCTCACGTGTAGGAAGCTTGAAGTGCTCTCTCTTTATTGCCCTGTTTAGATCTCTTGGATCCAGGCAAATTCTGAGCTTTCCATTCTTTTTGTCCACAACGACGAGGGAACTCACCCACTCAGTTGGCTCATCTATCTTCTGAATCACGTTCAGGCTTTCTATCCTGTCCAACTCTGCCTTCAGTTGCTTTTGAAGAGCAAACGGAACTTTTCTGCATGGATGTATGACCGTTGGCATACTTTTATCTACTCTGATCGTGTGTTCTCCAGGAATGCAGCCTAGACCCTTAAATAGGTCGTTGTACTCTTTCATGAGTTCATCATAGACTGTCTCTCCTTCGCTTTCCACAACGAGGACTCTCTTTACCAGGTTCAGTCTCTCACAGGCTTTTAATCCTAGTATGGCTTGCACATCCTTTGGCACCACGATTAATGCTAGCGTGTGCTCTCTGTCCTTGTGTGTTACTTTGACAATGCATCTTCCTTTCACTGGTATATCAGTACCTGAGTATCCTGTCACTTTCACTTTTATTCCATGTATCTTTGGTCTGGGTCTAATTTTCTTAAAATCAGTCTCTGATATCACATTAACTTGTGCTCCAGTATCCAATTTAAATGGAATATGTATGTTATTCACTTTTAGTGTCAACATCCAGTCTCTTTTTTCTTTTTTGTTTTCAGACACAACATCTACATAGAACTCCTCTATCTCGCTTTCATCTACTGCATGGACCTTGCTTTGTTGTGCTTGGTTCTTACAGCAACGGGCATAATGGTTGTTTTTGTTGCAACTATTGCATTTTTTACCATATGCTGGACACTTTTTTGGTGTATGCTGTGTACCGCATCGACCACATGACTTTCGATTGCCCCTTTCATTTTTGTTCGCTGGCCACGCCTCTTTTTTCACATTGGCGCTCTTTTTGTTAAATGGTTTGTGTCCGTTCTTACTCACTGCATCCACGTTGCAGCTACTGTCACTGAACAGCTCCTTTGCCTGTGACTTCACAGTCTCTGTAGCCCTACACAGTGCTATGGCTTTTCCCAGGTCTAGATCTTGCTCTCTTAGCAGTCTTTCCCTTAGACCATTATCTGGAATACCACACACCAGTCTGTCTTTTATCAGCGAGTCTGTCAGTCCCCCAAATTCACATGTTTTGCTTCGGTTTCTCAGTTCAGTCACATACTGATCAATAGTCTCACCCATTTTCTGTACACATGTGAGAAATCTGTGCCTCTCAAACGTCACGTTACGTTTAGGTATGCAGTAGGCCTCAAACTGTTCCATTATTTTATCTAGCTTCATTTTGTCTCCATCAGCAGCGAATGTGAAGTTATTATACACCTCCAGCGCTTCATCACCCACGACATGTAAGAACAATGACGCTTTCATTTTATCACTTTTCTCGTCAGCTCCGATTGCTGATAAATACAACTCCAAACGTTGTTTGAACCTTCTCCAATTTTCAGCCACATTACCTGTCAACTGAAGCTTCGCCAGTGGGTGTAAACCTTCCATTTTTCCACTTCGTTAGCTATTCTCCAATGGTAGGTAACGATGTTCTCTTTTGGCTTGCTAATATGTGGAGAGCTGATTTAACTTCAGATTTTTCCTCTTCATCTCTTTCAATCACTTCTGACACCATGTATCGATTTGTATGTGGGTTCAATGACGACACATTCATGAAAGAGAATGACTTTTTATCTAAAGTATTACAACTCAGTTAACAGCATTTCAGGAGACACCATCTTTCAGATCCATCTAAAACGAAAGTAAAACTAAACTGCTTGTCTCTCACATGCCCTCTGCTGGTCAGGCATAAGTAATCAATCAGGCAAACATGCTGGTAAGGCATCATAATCAAACAGGCAAATACCATCACTATTTGCTGATATCATTACAAGTATCTCCATGGCTTGTACTTCCTGCTAGGTGAATTGTTAGATGTCTGCTGATTCTCCTCCTGTAGTTTGTCATTCATGCATGAGAACAGAGCGTGTGCTACTTTCAGGCACAGAGTGGTTTATTTGACATCTACTGGATCAGTTCTCCAATGGATTTCCAATAGAGAAAATGATTCCTCGAAGGGCATGCTTGCATTTCAGAATTCTACAGCCATATAATTTACTTCTTCCACGTGAAGTCTGTATAGTTCATTTAGTTCACAGAGTTATACACTTATTTTTTTACTGCACTTTTAGGGATAATGGCCCGGAATTTGCGGTGAGTGGCAAAGCAAAGGCGTTTGCTGCTGGCCCCAAAGAAAGCTGCCCACAGAGCTCTTGCGATCTCTGTAGCGGGAAGTTTGCCTTTTTTAATGCGTAATTGATTGCAAAGCTCTGTCATGGGAATCCTTAATACGATGCTGCTGTGACGTCAACAAGCTGTCTAAGCAGCCAATCACACTGCAGAATTCTCACAGCCTGGGAACCAGGAAATGAGAAGCTGCTTTATTCCAGACTTTTAAAAAAATGTTAGAGAGCAAAACAAAGATTGGGGCTCTCACATGGGGATAATGTAGAACCTGAAATATCATGAACAAATGTTTAAAAAAATATATATTTTAAAAATTTTTGAAAAATTGTAATTTTTATCATATTGGAGCAATTTTCACTCCACAAAATTAAAATTAGTTTTTCAGGGCCATAACATTTGTTTAGCAGTCAATACACTGTTAAAACCCCTGTTACACCTAATCTAACAAGGCCCAACTTTTAATGAGGTATTTAACAGTGATATTTACCATGGCAAAGGCCAAGCTTTCGTCAGTTTCACTGATTTCCCTGATTACACTGATTTCTGGCTACTGAGGGGTGGGTGGGACCGCAGCACAGCCAGTGTCGGAGCAGTGACTGTCTGACCTCAGCTTCTGGATTTCCACATTTAGGTGCGCATGCGCTGCATCCTGAAGTTGCGGCCAGTTTCAAAGGGGAAATAACGGCAAATGCTGTTAGTTCGCCGTTATTACCCACCACAAATTCCAGCCCAATATATTTTAGTACAGTTTAAAATGTAGATAAATGGCCTTGCTGCTATCACACTTGCTTTTGCTGCCATTGTGAGGTGGCTCTACTTCTTCTTGCAATGGAGAGGGACCTATAGGTGTTAGTGAGTTTCCACTCACTATGCCAGTTCCACTTCCACTATTGCATTGCTCCTGTGACTAATGCTTACATCATTCTCTGAGAAGTTTTCTGTTCTCCTTTTAATTTGTCCCGTTGCAGCCCTGAGTAAAGTGTAGTTTTGTATTCGCCACTCCCAGCAGCTCCTGCATCAGTTCCTTTTGATTGCAACGGAACTGCAGACTACAATGCCAGTGATCTCAAATGTCAACGGAACTGCAGGCTACAATGGCAATGATCTCAAATGTCAATGTGGTGATTTTATACATGCTTTTATTTTCCATTCATTTTCATTGGAAACAAATTATGTACGAGTGGTTAAGCAAACAGAAAGGTCGATCAATCAATAAAAGATAATAATAGACATGAATACCATGGTGACTACATTTTAATCCAATAACTATTTCCTATGTAACTGATTAGGAAACAAAGGCGTGTAATTTCCAACCAAGGGTACACAGAAGACATTTTCATCTATTTATTTTCTTTCCAGATGCTGCTGCATCAGCTGTGCATTTCCAAGGGGCCAGAATTTGCCATAGCAGGGCATCTAACAGCATCTGCTGTTAGTTAGACTTGCCCTGCACCCTTCAGCTCAAAATGTTTTGCCCACAAAGTTGCTGAAAGTGTGAGCTGATAATGGCGCAGCGAGGGGAAACCGGGCATCTGGGACCTGAGTGAACAGAGCAAGCAATGGGGTAGCTCCTTAACCAATTAGATTTAACAATTGAGAAATAAACAAAGGAGGGTGAATTCAATGTCAAATCAGGTACAGAAAAAGAAATAAAGATAGGGAAAAAAGATTGGATTAAGGGAGAGAGAGAGAGAATTCCTGAGTCCAAATCGTTTATAGAAATGGTGGTGAACAACGGTGGTCCCAGTATTGATCCTTGGGGAACACCACTTCCCACCCTTTGCCAATCTGAATACAGTAAGTGGAAATCAGCATGATTGTGCACCTGTGTGTTGCTTGGTAGACTCTATTGTGGAGCCAGAAAGTGGACACTGGTTTTTAGTGACCTTGGTGCAACATTCAGTAGATTCAGTTTGCACTTTGCTAAAAGGATTCTTGCCCCTATTGTCTATTGATATCAATTTTAACTGAATTGAATAACAGGAAGTAAGAGTCAAGGCAATTGCATTTAGAAGAAGCCTCATGTCAAACAAGTCTGGTTTCCTGGGCATTCAAGCCTCAATTATAGCATTTCTATCTGTTGGCTCAACTATTATAAGATTTTATTGGTATCAAATAACATCTAAATGATCACTGCATTTTTGGTGTGCAATATATACAGGACATTGAATGTAAATTTGTTTTGAAGTTGTGACCTTATAAAAGCTGAAATTTCAATACATTTCTTGTACCTAAGTATTTAGCTAATTGTCGTTTAAAAAATTTTTTCCTACGCATAATTCTCTGTTGGAGAGTTTGGGGAAAAGCACATGTAACACCATTTTGTTGTAGCAATCGTTGAACTGGCTACTTTGAATCTTTTTTAATTGAGGCAGAGGCCTGTTCTGTAGGATACCACCAGTGTGGGAAAGAGTTGGAGAATAAACAAAGTAAACCGAGAAGCAGTGGTTAGGTGACAGCAAGCTTGCGTTTTAAAAGCTTGTAGATTGGCGGAAGAAGGAAAGATTGAGGCAAGTAAAGAGGTTGCAAAAAACATGTTTGATTAAATTATGGTGTGATGGGTCTTAATTTCATAGTAATGAAGATTCAGGGCGCAGCAAGGGTGTTTTTCACTTATTCACTTGTACTTCTGTTTTTCCTTTTTGCTTGTGGAAAGAACTCTTTTCTGTTTGGCACCTCTGACAGCATGATTGGAGTCAAGAACTCACCATGTATAGAATCTAAGGCGCAAGCTCACGTCCTTTCAACCCCTGGCATTTTTCTACCCCTTTAATTTCACTTGGAAAATACGTGTTGTATTTGAAGTTGGACAGCATTATCAGTACTGTGAAGTTCTTCAATCTCTCTTTAGGTTGGACAAATTACCATTCAAACAGCCTGTTAACATGGATGAGAGTCATCAGGAATTGAGTTCAAGTGCAATGAGGATCACCTCATGCAGCTGACAGCATAGGTGCTGACTCAGAGACAGAACAGGAGGAACATCTGCTCCTCCAGTGTTAATATAAAGGGTCTAACTAGAGGTTTTATTGCCTGTTGCTTGTGAAAGCCTAAATTGTTATTTAGTGGTAGTATGTGTTAAAATCAGTGGATTTAAATTGCAAGAGCTGCCATCAGCCATTGCAACTCCCTGCAGCACAGTAAATTAGAATCTATTTGATTTTAATATATGCTGCTAGTGATAATTGATTCCCGGAAGAATCTTGCTGTCCTTGATTCTGTCAGCATGAAAGGCAGGCCACTCCCCTCACTGGTGAATTCATATATGAAGACTTTATGATATAAGAACACAAGAACGTAAGAAATAGGAGTAGGTCATATGGCCCCTTGAGCCTGCTGCGCTATTCAATAAGATCATGGCTAAACTTCTACATCAACTCCACTTTCCCGCCCTATCTCCAAATCTCTTGATTCCCTTCGTGCCCAAAAATCTATCCTCATGCTAATTAGTTAAAAAAGAAACGGTTCACTTTTGTAGCCAACTAATTATCTTGTCTGTGTTTTGCTGACACTTAGGAAAGGTACTGCTAATTGCTTAAACCTGTAAGTCAGAAACTCTAATTGCTAACACATCTCCATCAATGTGGCTGCACTACGTGTGAGCTACAAAATGCACTGTAGCAACTCACCAAGGTTACTTCAATAGGACCTCCCTTAGTTGTTACCACAACCACCAAAAAGAACAAAAGCAGGAATGTTGTGAGAACACCATCATCTCCAAGCTCACTCCAAGTCATACACCATCCTGACATGAACATGTATTGCTTTTCCTTCATTGTTACTGGGTCAAAATCTAGGGCCGCAATTTCACCATCGGAGGCGGGATCGCAGCACGAAAGGTTGTTGGCGGGTACTGCTCCCGGCTCCAGCCGCTCTGCGAAACGGATTTTACGTTAATTGGGCTTGTTAAGCCCGGCCCAATTACAAGGTGCGGGTCTGGTGATGTCACCTGATGACGCGTTTGTTGCCAGTATATTTAAAGGGGCCATGTCCCCATTTGCTCTCAGTTCTGATTTAATGCTCCTGAGTGCTGGTTCAGGCAACAATGACTGCAGATAGACAAAGGGCTGTGCCACGTTTCAATGATGACTCCCTCCATCTTCTTGTGGAGGGAGTCAGGGGATGCAGGGTGGTTCTATTCCCTGAGGATGGAAGGAGGAGACCTCCTCAGCAGACGAAGGCAGCCTGGCTGCAAATAGCTGAGGATGTCACTGCAAGGCATGTGTTTGTCGCACCTGGGTGCAATGTAGGAAGAGGTTTAATGATCTTCTGCGTTCAGGAAAAGTGAGTATAAAATCACACTTACCTTCATTCTGCTGTGCCTATCATCACATCCATATCACTCTGCATTGCTAACCCTACCCCTGCACATCCTTACTCACCCCAACATCCCTAGCACCATCACCCATCCGTCTCTCCCTATGTACAGAATCACATCCCCATCTTACTATGCATCCCTCACACTCACCCTCAACGTTATGCAATGACAACAACTAACAACTCAAAAAGAGGCAACTTGGTATTGGCACCCCACTCCATCATAGTCTCCCTCTGAACATCTATCCCATCCATTCTTTACACTCATTCCATCACTCTCACTCAAACTTCTCTTGTTTCCCTCATTGCAGAAAAAGGGAGCCCATAATAAGAGGGAGTGGGAGAGAACAGGAGGAGGACCGCCATCATTGACTGTGCTTACCAACGCTGAGGAGGCAGCTTTGGACATAACAGGAATCGTTGACCAGCCTGAAGTGGGGGACAGAGAGAGGGGCTCATTAGAACAACCTGGTGACAGAATTATTTTCCATACATATTAGTTGGCATTCATGAGTGACTCATATGGGGTCTGATGTCAAGAGAAATTGAATGCTCATCAGGTGCATAATGGGATGTGTCTGCAATCTACATATCACATGTTTAACTCATGTCGTTACTCTCCCACAGGACCATCAAGAGCCCCCGCCCCTCCCCACTGTCCAGGAGGAAGAGCAGGAGCACTCCTCAGAGGATCCTCCAGCCTCTGAGGGAGCAGCATCAGCAGAAATGAGCGCACCCAGCACCAGCGCAGGGACGCACACCTCGGTGGGTCCTATGCGAGAGAGAGTCGTGTTGTCTCCTGGTATATCAGAAGTCACATGTGAGCAAGATCAGATGGTGGAGACAGAGACAGCAGTGGAGACTCCTCGTCGGAGGCTGCGAGAGTCTCCTAGCTCTACTGAGCTGCGTGCAGACGTTGAGCCTTGGGGGCCATCCAGGAAGAGGGCGATCCCGGAGCTTCAGGAACAAGTTCAGGAGGCTCTGACAGGGTTTGCAACCACGGTGACTGCAAGTGTGCAGAGAATGGAGGAGTCCATCTCAATTAAGAGCAACGCTATGGCGCGTGCACTGGCAAATGTAGGTTCCGCCCTGGAAGGATGGTCGCCTCCATGGAGGACATAAATCGCCAGACTCAGGAGAACATGGTAACACTTTTAAATAGATGGTCATCTATGGAGGATAGATGGGCATCTATTGAGGAGAGAAACCAGAGGTTCACAGATGTCCTTGTTATGAGGAATGTCAGTACAGACATGGGTCCTCATGGCCCTACTGATGTGCAGCAAGATGCTCTCCATCTACTTGCTAGCAAAGAAGTGTGGGTGGCCCATGAGAGGGATGATGGTGGGAGGGGACATGGAAGTGGGGGCTCCTCTCCAAGCGATCAAACTTCCACCCCCTTGCCAACCCCTCGGTCAGAGCCCCAGATGCCTCCCCGGACATTGATGGCTGAGTCTGCCCCTGCACAGCCACAGGAGGAACAGACTTTGGTGGGGTCCTCACAGGCTCTACAACCCAGAGGACGACTGCCAAAGGCGTCTAAGCAGGCACAGCAGGGAAGTGATCAGGCTGCCTCTACATCTGCTGAAGCCACAGGGGTAGCAACACATAGAAGCAAGCGTAAAAGAAAGATCCCACGTAAATAGTCACAAGGGTAGTCACTTGGGTGATTTGCTATAAATGAATGTTAAGTTTCTGTTCTTTTACTTTGTTGTAATTAATATTTTCTGAATGTTTGCATTCATTGCCATATGTGTGCTCACAATTGCAAGTGACAAAGTGAAGGGTAAGGGTGCCTTTTATGTCCAGCAATGGTGGTGACAGTGCAAGGAATGCACAGTTCATTGTAGAGATGCTCTTTTTTTGTTTTAGGCAGTCCCTCGGAACCGAGGATGACTTGCTTCCACATTAAAAATGAGTTCGCAGGTGACTGATGAGTCCAATGCGGGACCTACAGTCAGTGTCACAGGTGGGGCAGACGGTGGTTGAAGGGGCGGGTGGGTGGGGTGCTTGGGTTGACGTGCGCTCCTTGCGCTGCCTGCGCTTGGCTTCCGCTTGCTCCCGGCGAAGAGACTCGAGGTGTTCGGCGCCTTCCCGGATGCTTCTCCTCCACTTTGTGCGGTCTTGGGCCAGGGATTCCCAGGTGTTGGTGGGGATGTTGCACTTTTTCAAGGAGGCTTTGAGGGTGTCCTTGAAGCGTTTCCTCTGCCCACCTGGGGCTCTCTTGCCGTGTCGGAGCTCCGAGTAGAGCGCTTGTTTTGGGAGTCTCGTATCGGGCATGCGGACAATGTGGCCCGTCCATCGGAGCTGATTGAGCGTGGTCAGAGTTTCGATGCTGGGGATGTTGGCCTGAGCAAGAACACTAACGTTGGTGCGCCTATCCTGCCAATGGATTTGCAGGATCTTGCGGAGGCAGCGTTGGTGGTACCGCTCCAGTGTTTTGAGGTGCCTGCTGTACATGGTCCATGTTTCTGAGGCATACAGTAGGGCAGGTATCACTGCTGCTCTGTAGACCATGAGCTTAGTGCCGGGTTTGAGGTCCTGGTCTTCAAACACTGGTCTTCAAAAAAAATGGTGTTGAAGTGGGGTGATGCCAGCCTTCATGCGCATGTGGCAGCCACATGTCTGTGCTGCATAAAGTTAGGTGAATCTGGCATTGATTAGGCCATCCCTGGCATCACGGGCAGCAGTATGCTCGTGTTCTGGTCACATTGGAACAGCCGCCTCCTCCAGGTCTTCCTAGTGCTGAACCTCATTCTGCTCCTGCTCCTCCTCCCCCTCCTTCAGCCCCACAACCTCCCGAGATATCTGCGCTCCTCTAATTCTGCCCTCTTGAGCATCCCTGATTATAATCGCTCAACCATTGGTGGCAATGCCTTCTGTTGCCTTCGTCATTGGCTGGTTTCCATAAAGGGACCATGCGCAATGTACTTTGACATTTGTGCTGTCAGTGTTCTACAGCATTGAGGTGCTGCAAACACTGACAAGCACTGCACAGAGGTGCAGGGCTGCACCCAGGCTCTCCCATGACTCCCTCCATATGCTTATGGAGGAAGTCACAGCACGCAGGGAGGTTTTCTTCCCTTCCAATGGGCGGAAGAAACCTCCCCAGGAGATCAACGCAGCCTGGTTCCGCATTGCACAGGAGGACACAAGCAGGGATGTCGTCAGGAGGACCAGGTTGTAGTGGTGCAAACCTTTCAATGATCTCAGTAGATCACAAAATGTTACTGCAAAGCCACAAGCCACCTAATCCTGCTGTGCCACTCATCACATCCCCATCAGTCTGCCTTCCCTGCCCTACTCCTGCACATCCTCACTCACACTGACTTACCTTGCTCCTCCACCCATCCCTCTCTAGCTACATTATCACTTCCCCATCTCACTATCCACCCCTCACACTCACCCTCATCCTAGTCCAATCATACCAACTAACCGCACACAAAGTTAGGCACTTGTGTGTTTTAGCCAATGTTCAAGTGAAGTTTCTGATAATGTGGTGTCAAACATTGAAATCTTTATTTTCAACACTTTGCCTTATTGGACAGATTTGTGTGCACCTTTGGAAGTGGCTTAGTGAGTTGCAGTGAATGGTTCGACATAACGGTACCTCCCCCTCCCCCCCCCCCCCCCCCCCCCCCCACAATGGTGATGATGTGTGAAAAGCATTGCAGGGATGCTTTCCCAACCCACTACAGGAAACTTTCGTTTAACCGGAGGTTAAATGTCCGGAAAGCTCTATCTACCTGCAAAATTCAGGAGCAGTTTCCTATAAGTTTTTTTACTTCTCGTTGCTTTTTTTTTCCAGTCAGGCTCTGCAAGGTCTAGCTGAAGCTGTTGCTTAGCTACAGAGACGCTTTTAAGCTGTGGCCGACTGTTTTGAAGCTGTTGCTAAGCAACAGGGTTTGTTGATTCACACGGAGCTCAAAAGCTCTGTATGTTTTAACATTAGCGCTGGTTTCTACGGCAGTTTTGATGGTACGGCACCAGCTCGGTCCCGTCAGTGTCTGATACCAGAAAGTTTCCTGTATCATTCATTTTAAATTTCACAGCTGAGCACTGGCAAAATTGCGGCCATAGAATGGGAATGAAAGATGTGTTTAAGAGAGAGAGAGATAAAAGAGACAGACAAAGTAAAAAAAAATGTAATAAAAAAAAATCTCCAACACTAATTAAATTCTGAAGGAATGAGACTCCACATTTGTAAAATAAATTTTCTGGGCCAGAATGGTTGTTTGGCAGTAATTAAGACTTATCACACCATTAAAAATTCACTTACACCTGAATGCACCAGTCCTAACATTTTCTGTTGTGTTTAGTGGGTATATAGTGGGTAAGTACCGTAACTTCACGTCCTTGTATTGATTTCAGTGTCGAGGTTATCGGTGAGGTACTGTTACAGCGCAGCCTGTGGAGGAGCAAGGTAACTTGGACCCCAACGTACGGGTTTTTGTGTTTACCTGAACATGTGCTTACTCCGGAAATTGCTGTCCAATTTACTCCATAATAATGGTGAGCGCTGTTAGCCTCACCGTTATTCTAAACACAAAATCTGGGCTTTGGCATTGACTCCCCATGTGCAACACTATGGAAGGTTGACTAGTCTTTTGACAAATACATGTTATTAAACTTTATAATGTTTAACATCAATTTGTAATGCTAAATAGAGTAACCCTTCTCTACAACGTGATCTTTGGGAGACTTCCACAATGTATGTTCAAATGAAGGGTGTACTACAGGGATGGTATATGGTTTCTTTGTTGTTGTGGAACCCAAAAGTAATTTGTGTCACTATCCAAGATTGTGGTATAGTGAAGAATTACTAGATTAGTAACAACCTTATTCTGTTTGTAAAAGGTCAAAAGTAAAAGTGTATGCTAGGGCAAATAAAAAGTTGATTTCACTTGTTTTGCAAATCAAATAATTTGGTCAAGTTGGGAGGAGGAGAGATGCTTGTGGCTATACTGCTGCAGCAACACTCTGTTGTCTGAATCTATAATCACTGTATTTGTTTAATTAAAAACAAAGATTGTGTTTCCATATCCATACATCAATGAAGTTGGCTAAAATCTCTCTCGCTAACCAACTGAGTTGATCTAGCTAGGATAGCAGAATCACTATACTGTGAGAAACTTTAAAGAATGCTTCATTCTTCTTCATGGCAATGTTCTTATCTGGAAGAATCAGTTAATGTACCCTACTACATTGTTAGAGTCAACAGTTATACCAGCTGACTATTAATCTTATATTTTGATAAATATAAAGCAGATCTCCTGGTGAGCCAAAGGTTACGTTGTTGGAAGGTGATAGGGCAGGGGGTTGCTGCGCTTTGAATGCCACTGAAAGGATTTGGAAAGAACTTTGCAACAGATCAACTCAGAAAATAGTGAAATGTGTTTTTTTTTGTGGTTCTTGGAAAATAAGTAAGGATAAACATTCCAGGGCAGAACAGCTGCCTGCAGTTTTGACTCTACCATGGCCCCCATCCCAAATCCCAGGAATGGGGTCCTTACCGTGTTGGGACAGGCAACTGCTGCAGTAGTGACATGATTGGCGCCCAACCTGCTGGGCAATAGGCAGACAGACCGTCATCCTGGCACTCTAAAGGGGTGTGCAAAAGGCCACTTGGTCCAAAGACATTGATGCCTGACTTTACTTCTGGATGCCACTCCCTTGCCAATAGGCCAAGAATCAAATGGCAATCGATCTGGGAACAATTGCTGTTTGACTTCTGCTTAGTGGGGCCTGTATGCAGTGCAGAAATACATCTACATCTGCTTTCCGCGGACGTATATCCTGCTGGGCCTATTGGCAGAATTTCCAGAAGATTCCCGGAACGTCCCCAGAAATGTCCCCAAACACCCGAAGAAGAACTACCCCATGTCAGTCAATTGTAATTTGCCATGGTTTTATGATTGGGTCTGAAACTGGCAGATCTGGATTCCACTCCAAAGACCAGTGGAATATGGGGAGGCAACTCTTCGTTGTTCATCTGTTTAGTGTATGGTCTTTTATAGCAAAAAAAATTATATTAAACCTAGAAATTAATCTAATTTACCAAATATCTGCAGCACTGTATTTATTGTTGCTATATAGATCTTCTTTAATCATGTTTATGTTTAGGACTTCTATTCAAAATCACCCTCCAAATTTGGATAGGGATAAGTCCTTCTGGAATTTCTGCTGTTTACATATTAATCATTTTGTTTTTGATGTTTGCTTTGAATTCTGAAATAAATACATGACAAAATATAAAGACATAACATTGCCAAAAATCATGATGGAAAGTGTCATTTGTCACATATATAACATACTATAAACAAGCCCTTGAAAATAATAAAATTATTTGCAGAAAAATTACCACAAAAATGATGAACACCACATGCTTTAACTTGTTTTGATGTTTTATACAAAATAGTAACTGTTCTATGAATGTTTTTTCTTGTTATTAGTCCTGTTGGTGCTTCCCTATTGCTGGTCAGTTGATTGGGGGAAGAGGTGGGACTTAGAAACAGCAAGTCCTGGCACACTGTAAATGGATAGTCATGTTGTCAATCCTAAAACATTCTAGAAGTTGTATGCAGATGTGCATTCTGGAACTATAAGCTGCGATGTTGTTTAATCTTTTAAACTGACAGTGATGTATCTAGGAAACTGCATGAACTCGAGGCTTACATAGGCATTGACCTCCAATAGAAAACATTGTTACCGACATTACTTTCCTGCCGATCCCCATATCCCTTGATTCCCTTAGAGTCAAAAAATCTATCTATCTCAGACTTGAATATATTCAACAACTGAGCATACACAGTCCTCTGAGGCAGAGAATTCCAAAGATTCACAACCCTAGTGACGGAATAATATACAGCAGGCTGATTTAATACAGAAACAAACTGAAGATGAAGCCATAATTTTCTGTATTCGCAAGTCAGAAATCAAATTAAGCAATTTGATTGGTTCACCTTTTTTGAATGGTGTCAGTCACTCCTCATATTTGAATCATTAGGGCTAATTTTCAACTTTTATTTCCCCCCATTGTTTTCTTATATACTTAGTAGTTCTTTATTGGATGTTTCCCTGTCCCTTCTCCTTGTGTTTGATTTGTATGTTCCCTCCCTCTTCAGTTGTGATTTATTGCTATGCCAGCTATGAGGAATTTGCATATATACAACTATGGTGGTGAAGCGTGATGGTTGAACATGTTATGGTTGATTACTTGCCATTTGTGTTGGGATTTTGATCGAATGGGATTTGTTTGAAGCCATTGTATGTTATTTACAATTCTATAAAGGAGTGCTTCAGGAAACAGGTCTATAATGGATGAGATGATGGATTCCCTAGTTACTGCATTGTCCCATATTTTCCTTTCTTATTCTATGTATTTAACAGTATGAAAAATAATTTAAAACATTTGCTTGACTTTATCTCAGTGAAAAATTCATTTTGGACTTCCGATTTTCCAATCATTTCTGCCTGATATAAAGGCTGGAATTATACAGTGCCCAGCCTAATGCTTCCAACCTCCTTCCCTGCCATTCACCCTACACCCATCTAATCAGCAGGGTGTCTCATCCATTTTGAGACACTACTGTGCATTTTCCAGTTGTGTTCATCTGATGTACAAATTGGGAGATCCTGATTGGCAAAGTGGGCAGAGATCTATTTCTGGTGAAAGTGCCCACCTGAAACCGGGAACTTCATTCAAATATTATAATTGGGGTCAGGATGGATGTGGGGTGCATGGTTTCCCAACATCCCTGTGGGCAGAACACTCCGTCATATTTACATCTGTGAATAATGGGTGTTCAGGACTGCCAAGGAATAAGCTCATTTAAGAAAATGTATTCAAAAGTTTTAAGGCCATTTCTACATTGTTTTCTTTTGCCACTTAGGATTTGATGAGCCTTTGTGGTACTCTGCTGCTTTTTATTGTCTTACAGCTCCATTCCTGACACCAATGAATTTCCCAGTGGGAATCTCTTTGTTTCAGCTTTTTTGGAGAAGAGGAGAATCACTGGAGGGTGCCAGGCTGTGCCAGAGGTGTTCTGTGCCCATCCAGTAATATCCCCACACTCGCACCTACAGACAGAGGTTGCACATACCTCACCTTAGCAGATGGCTCCAATTACCAAGAAAGGCTGTACAGCAGACTTGATGGCACCCAATACAATATGCGGATACCTGATTAACCATTATGCTGGACTGCATTTGGAGCATTTCCAGAGAACCGAAGGCCATGCTTTCGGTGGCATTGCTTGGGAAAAAAAAGCATGCCGAGGTGATCAGCAGGCAGCATAGCCTGACTCACACCAACCACATCTGCCATTGTCACACATACCTAGTAAAGACCACAGGAAACGGTCTTCAGAGTCTGGATCAGCAGAGAACCAGCTGTAGAGCTGTGCCAAGTGCTGCAAGGACATCTGCGGCTAATATGCAGCAGAGAGCTGACTCCTCCTTTCAGATTGATGCAATACTGACCTACAAGGAAGTTAAACAGAGCCGCCACCTCACAAGGACTTCTTGCAGCATCACCTCCACATCAGCAGCTATCAAACAGGGTGCTGAGCTTCTCTGTGACTTGCCTACAGGCTCATTCCTGCACATTAGGTTTCCTTTCATTTCATTTTTGCCTGCCACTTCTTAGCCCTCCATACATTAGCTATAGCAATGGATTAAGATGCCTTTCTTGAGGCTGTGAGGGTTTTTGTCGCCTGATTCTGGCACTTTCGTTTAATTGTCCACGTCCCCTTAAATTTCACCTAAACCACAATTTAGATGTATGCTCACTGCAATATCCAAATCTGCGTCTGACGTATGCCACCCAATACAGTAGCTGTATTAGAATTGAAGTGCCACCTGGAGGTCCCAAAAGAGGGTTGACCACACCATCCTCCTCCAGCGCCTCTCTTCCGTCTTCCAGCTGGGTGGGACTGCACTTGCCTGGTTCCATTCTCATCTATCCCGACGTAGCCAGAGAATCACCTGCAATGGCTTCTCTTCCCGCTCCTGCACCGTTACCTCTGGTGTTCCCCAAGGATCTATCCTTGGCCCTCTCCTATTTCTCATCTACATGCTGCCCCTCAGCGACATCATCTGAAAACACAACGGCAGGTTCCACATGTACGCTGACGACACCCAGCTGTACCTCACCACCACCTCTCTCGACCCCTCCACTGTCTCTAAATTGTGAGACTGCTTGTCTGACATCCAGTACTGGACGAGCAGAAATTTCCTTCAACTAAATATTGGGAAGACCGAAGCCATTGTCTTCAGTCCCCGCCACAAACTCTGTTCCCTAGCCACTGACTCCATCTCTCTCCCTGCCATCTGTCAAGTTCTGAATGGACAGATGATCCGCTGCGACTTTCAAGTCCGCATTCAAATATGCTGGTGAAAAGTTGGGTTAATTGCCTACCTACTGCGCATCAATTATGCTGGAAATTTTTACAGCTGGTGCAAACAGGTGCAGGAGCGTAAGGGGAGGGGGATGAGAAAATAGTATAGTAATTAAAAACTAACAGGTAACAGCGCCGTGTATCAAGCTATAAGAGGGTGTGAAGAGTGCCATATTCTACCTAACTATTACGGTCATTACATTGACTGCGTTTCAGTTGCTATCGAAACAATTAGCAGCAGTTGAGAAATATTCTGTTATCCCGTGCACCTAACTATTTCTACTTCATATGATCCGTTGTTAGAAAGTGATAGAAAATTGCTATGGTGCTTTATATGACAGAAAAGCTAATGTGAACCGGGATAAAACACCGGTTGAAATTCTTGACATTGCGGCCACTGTTTGCAGAATATCACACACAGTGACGTTACAAAGTAGTTTGTGTCACAGTCTGGGGGAAAAAAAGGCACGGCGGAGCGAAATTCCCAAGGCTCGGTTTGAGGGATGAGATCGTTTTAATCTTTTTTTAATCTTGCAGAGTTTTCCAGTAAATAACTGTACTTACTCCAAAGTATTCCCTGCGCTTTATTAAATCAAATACTGTACTTGTCAATTAAATATAATTAATATCACCATTTAATTTATAAGTTGTCTTCTTCTTGGGCAGTCCCTCGGAACCGAGGATGACTTGCTTCCACATTAAAAATGAGTTCTCGGGTGACTGATGAGTCCAATGCGGGACCTACAGTCTCTGTCACAGGTGGGGCAGACGGTGGTTGAAGGGGCGGGTGGGTGGGGTGCTTGGGTTGACGTGCTCCTTCCGCTGCCTGCGCTTGGCTTCCGCTTGCTCCCGGCGAAGAGACTCGAGGTGTTCGACATCTTCCCGGATGCTTCTCTATATAAGTTGTAGCCACATAATAATACACAGGGCTTTCTATGTTTCCTGATTGGTTAATGAAAGGAGCACCGCCCCACGTGATCCCACCGCTTACACACAATGGTGTGCTCCTGGGATCCGTGGGCCACTACACTGCGCACAACTCCACAGCAAAACAACGCAAGTTCTCAAAGGGGGGTACACACCAGGTAAGTGAGGATGTCTAGCTACGCTGCCGACCACAAATTCAGGGCCATAATTTTTAATGAAATAATGCCACATCCCAAGTTTGTCTATTTTAATGTATTGGATCAAGATCGTAAATTGTGGCATAATCTATTTAGAGAAAACCTTTAAGAAAATATTTATAGAGCAAAAGACAAAAATACCCACAGGTTTAACAGAGTACTCAACCATCACTTAAAAATGGTACATTTTCAGCAGTACCCTCAGAAGCACACTCCACTGTCAAATGTTAGAAGCTGTGCTGTTGTGTATTGAGAAATCCAGATTGTAAGACTACAATTTTATGGAAGGTTGTTGTGGAATAACAATTTTGAGATTTCTTTCTAAAATTCCTTGGAGATAAACCAAAATGTATTTACTTGAATTCTTTCCACACAGTTCTGACAACCAAAGAGTCCAAGTCTGATCAGATTGGAATGATCCAGAGCACCAGTTGCTGATGAAAAAGCTCAGATTTGAATTGCTAGGCTTTTGCTAACAGCATGTCAGGATACAGTTTGTCAGTTCTGATGTACCAACATTTATTGTGTGAGACCACTCAGGCAGATAGGATATTACAAGTGTACAAAGCAAGACTGCCTTGTTTTTCAGAAGGTTTTCATTTTAAGCTGATTAGAAATTAATTTTTTCTCTGACGAGTTTCTTCAGATGATATTTAACAGTACATCATTTGCAAAGCTTTAAGGGGCTTACACCAGATTTGATGCATTGACAGGAAAGAATATAGTTAGAAATTTTTCATTGAAGAGCATTCTTTTAGTAGAGCATAAATTAAGGATAGAATTCAAGACTAGAGAATATTGTGTACTTTTATTCATGGCTTATAAGCAGAATCACATTCATAATTCATAAATGCATTATTTCTTTCTTCTTCTCATCCACTTTTAGCAATTACAAAACCTTGATTTGGCATGAACCAGAATATTAACCATGTCTCCAGAAGTTCATGCAAACTTACTCCAGAACCTTAGGCAGTCCCAAACTTACCAATATGGCTATACCGTCATTTTAAGCATTCATGTTGAATGAAACTTTTGGTTTTATGACAAAACTAAAAGGTGATAAGTTGGTAATTATATTTTAAGATTACGTGAGATTCTTTTAATCAATTAGCATGCTAATCAATTGCAAAATGTTGGGAATAATTAACTCTGTTGTTTGGCCTTTTACTTTTTTAATATGATTTTTGGTAGCATTGTCATACTGCCCAAATAGCACAACAGTACAGCTCATTCTTAGGATGTATTAATTTCTTTTCTTTTCTCTTCCACCTTTCTATCTTTTTTTCTCCCTTATTCTCCCCCTGCTCTCTTGAAGATGGTAATCGCCCTTGAGTATAATTCCATTTGATATCTCGCTGCAAGTGGTCATTCTTTATATGTGAGCCTGGGCAGTCAAAGTTGGCAGGCTATTCAAGCCAGGGCGGCATCACAGCAGGTTCTGACTCCCAGATCATCTTGCATCCATGTAGGTACACTTCTCAGCAGGGGCCATTGGACAGCAATCAGCAGCAGCTAGTCTGACTGTTACTGCTACCTGGTCCAGAAATGCTGACATCAATTGTAGCATCTCCAATGCCAATCTAAGTGAACATTGCACGATGCACAGATTTATGAGGGCAGACTTTAACGTTGAGCCAAAAAACTGGTGAAAGTTAAAATCTACCCCATGGTCCCTTTTATATCAAATTCATTTTTATTGTCTTCAATCAAAATTGAAGAAATACAATGGCCTGGATTTTGTGGTCAGCGACGAACGAACAGTGCTCACCGTTCATTACGCTTACACTTTCCTACAGGCTTTCTGTGGGCTTTTAGAATGCGATTTACAATAATTAAAAATCCAAAACAACACGGCGTCCTCTACAGGAGATCTGGGACCTGTGTGAGCGGGGCAACCAACGACGAGTTTCTTCAACCAATCAAATTGAATAATCCTAACTGCGGCACGCAGAGTCTAAACTAGGAAGTGTAAGTTAGAATATTTAATTCATTAGAATATTTAATTCAATGTAAAATCATGTAGTGAAAGTGAAATAAAGAGGGAATGAAAGATGAGATTGAGATAGAAATGAGAGACAAAGAAAAAGTTAAAAAACATTTTTTAAATTTTCCAATAATAATTAAAATCTGAAGGAATGAGACTCCATACTTGTAAAACTTAATTTTTGGTGTCAGAGAGGTTATTTGACAATAGTTACCACGCCATAAAAAATTCATGGACAAGCCCTAACTTTTGCGTTACTGGGCATCTAGTGGGTAAGTGCAACAAATTCATACCATTGCATGTTTGTGAATGCCGAGTGTCTCGGTGAGATACTTTTAGAACAAAGCTTCTGGAGGAGCAGGGCAACTCAGACAGCAACTTCCTGATTTCCACATTTAACTGCGCGATTTACTCCTTAATAGGGTGTCAAAAGGGGCATTTGACATGCCCGCTTTATTTTTCTCTGCCAGTCACCCGTTTTTCAGGCCTTGAAAAATGCCCTTGTAGTTAATTTTTTTTTAAATGAACAAATTGTTCCTTAATTATTTGTCTTATATTACCAGCAGGGTTTGATGCTTTAGCATGTTTAAAGCATCATACACAACAGAATTTAGCGCTGCAATTCAAAATATCATACTCCATATCACGCTCCAAACATTTAAACCGCAGTTATACATGACCTTTTAGTCTTAATGTTTTTTAACATCATTGCCTTATGCAATATAATGTTAGTGAGTTTAGATGCACTTTCTCCAAAACACGGTCCCATTAGGTATGATAATAGCATTGTTGGACAGCAGCTGAGTACAGCTGCATGAATATATATCTAAATGAATGACCTAAATGAACACTAATGATACAAATCCAAGATTAACAAAGTTACCTTGCTTTAAAACAATGATTTGCCGAATAGATTTTCAGTGGAGGAGCTACAGGCAGATTCTGTAGTTAGGGGAAACTCTGAGCAGCTGTTTCCTATCAGTAGGGTTTGTCTAACAGGACTAATGCATTTGAAAGTGGTATTATCAGATTGATTCATTGATTTTGTTTGGGAAGGAACCAGAAAAGTATTATCTGATTACCAGTATAAAACCATTTAAATGTTACTGTGAACTTCACTTTCAATTTCTGGAAGTACCTTCCATAATATTTTATCTTATGAGTCATCCATACTTTTCAACATTTATTATAAGCACATAACGAGTACCTCCCACCTTGGCAACCCATTCTGGTACCTTTTAATCAACTTGTGGCAATAGCTAATAGGATGCTGAACCTTGTAGCCGAAACAGTTGACTATTAGCCAAAGTAAGTGCTGCTCTGTTCAGACTAAATGTTGAATATTGCATTCAGTTCTGGTTGCCAAGAAACAAAAAAGACATTTAAGTGTTGGAGACAGTGCAGAGAACCCCACAAATTGAGCCCTCGTGTCTGAGTTATGAGGACAGATTGGATAAACTTGGGCTTTTTAAGCTTAGAAGGGAAGCATTTGAGAGGTGATCTTGTAGAGATAGAACAGTCTGCTTATGGGAAAGATAAGTTTATCCTGGAATATTAAAATTAAACTGCTGGATTAGAACTAAGGGATACAGGTTCAAACTAGTGGGGGGAAAAAAAGTTAATTTAGGACTGACATCAGGAAATTCTTCTTCAAACAAAGAGTAATCAACATAGAATAAACCTCCAGATAAGAGTGGTAAAGGGAAAATCCTTGGAATCACTTAAACAATTGGATCTTACAATTGGGGTGATTAGTATCTCTGAATGGATGATTTAAGATTGACTGGCCTTCTTCACATGTAATTATCTTCTGAAGTAAGTGGCTTAATTTTCACATTAACTGAAAAAATAGGTTAATAAGTAGAATATTTTTACAAAAAATTATAGCTGAAGGAATTGTTTTGTCCCCGTTTATATATGCATGTGATAATGTGTGACCCTAACTTTGGGATTCTTGCATGCAAGGCTGATGGATCCACTATGTTGAAACCTGAGGGTTAGAGTGAGTTAAATTCTGTATCCATTGTTTCCTATTGAAGATATTTTTATACCTTCAGTATTGTATCAAATTTGGTAATCTAAATGTTATTTTATCATTCAATTTTTAGTTATGTGATACAATAAAGCTGGAAGTCACTAATATTTAATTGTTTTTATTTGAAGCAGCTTTTTTTACCTGTTCTCGCAGAGTCATGTCATTTGAAATATTTCATCAGTATGAATTAAAAGGACGATATTTTTTATCAAAACAATTCTACAAACCTTTTAAACTGATCTAAATCCACGATTGTTTCACTTTTGCGCAATACAATCATGGTTAAAATCACACACAGGACAAAAAGTTTACCAAGTACTTTTTCATGTAGAGAGCCCTACTTTAAAGTTGGAAATTATGAACAATTACAGTTACATTTTTGTTTTATTGTGGATCTAAATATTACAACAAGTAATTAAAATGTATCCGTGCTGGCACATGGCTCTTTTCTTAAGTGCTGCTGAAAGAAATATGTACTTGTTTCGATTCTTTCCCTGGCCTGCCAATTTTAAAGTACTATTGAGCCACAGATATAGAAATTGAGATTACTCCTGTAACATTGTTGTTTACTGAGCATTGACTGAAGTAGTTCTGTACAATGGGAAAGTAGGCCGAGGCCAACAGCTCAATAAATTATGCAAATGAGAGGTCACTATATTCAAGTCTGTATCCCCCACGCGAATCACACATAAACCATGATGGTGCAGCTTCATTTCAAAACTAAGAATCATTTTAAATTCTGACCAGAGTTTTGTAATAAAATTCAGTGCGCATAAATGGCTTTATGTTTTGTTGCAATATTAGTCATATTTAGAACTTGAAAGCCAGAGTAGCGAGCTTCTATTTTACACTAATAATAATAATTCAACTTTATTGTCATTGCACAAGTACATGAACAAAGAAATGTGATCTTGCAAGCTCTCATGAGTCCAGTACAAATAACATTAACATTAAATGTAAATAGCACTGTCCTGGGAGAAGCAAAGCCGCTGCGTCTGTGCGCGCCACCATTCCATTTTCACCATTCCTCCTGTCCGACAATCTTCAGCCCAACACCCGGGCCTGCTCACCAGCTGCCCCTCCCGGGGCTCCTTTCGTGACCTTCTCACCAACCGCCCCTCCTCGGGGCTCCTTCCGTGACTTTCTGCACCTGGTCTTCCCTGATGGTCACCCCTCCCGGTACTAAGCAGGCCTGGCTCTGCTTAGCTTCCAAGCCTTGCCAGTGACCCTGTCCCTAGTCCCAGGAACAGGACTAATGGTTACATACATAATTGAGATCCTCTGCACCAATGATAAAATTACCATCACTGTTGGCCCACCACCACCACCTTTTTTAAGGCCAACTAGGGACGGGCAATAAATGCCAGTGATGTCCATATCCCGAGAATTAATTTTTTTAAAATCCAGTTTTGTGATATTTTGCTACATATTGTATGCACATTTTTAGATTCTTAAATTTACAATAAGATGTCAATTTTCCTATAAAGATTACAGTACATGCATGGATTGAGTTGTGTAACTGGTTACATCTGCAGAGCTACTAAAAGATAGGAATTACTGTGAGTGGTAGTGGATGAACCCTTGACATTCTTCCGTCTTCCGGGGACCAAGAAATTGATAAAGAAATTAAAGCTAGTATTAAGTCAAAGGAGGAAGCTTATAAAGTTGCCAGAAAAAGCGGTCAGCCTGAAGATTGGGATCTCTTTAGAAATCAGCAAAGGGGGACCAAGAAATTGGGAAAAAAAGAAAGGGAAAATGGAATATGAGCACAAACTAGCGAAAAATATAAAAATGGATTGTAAAAGCTTCTATAGGTATGTGAAAAGGAAAAGACTGGCAAAGGTAAATGTAGATCCTTTACAGTCAGAGACGGGAGAATTTATAATGGGGAATGAGGAAATGGCAGAGAAATTAAATAAATACTTTGTTTCTGTCTTCACGGAGGAAGACACAAAAAACCTCCCAGAAATACGAGAAAACCAAGGGTATGACGAGAATGAGGTACTTAAAGAAAGTAGTATTAGTAAAAAAACAGTACTAGCAAAATTAATGGGACTAAAAGTCGAGAAATCCCAAGGACCGGATGACCTACATCCTAGGGTTTTGAAAGAGGTGGCCATTGGGATAGTGGACGCATTGGTTGTCATCTTCCAAAATTCTATAGATTCTGGAATGGTTCCTGCAGATTGGAGGATAGCAAATGTAACCCTGCTATTTAAGAAAGGAGGGAGAGAGAAAACGGGGAACTACAGACCTGTTAGCCTCACATCAGTAGTTGGGAAAATGCTGGAATCTATTATAAAGGATGCAATAACTGGGCACTTAGAAACTAATGGTAAGATTGGGCAGAGTCAACGTGGATTTATGAAAGGGAAATCCTGTTTGACAAACCTATTGGAGTTCTTTGAGGATGTAACTAGTGGAGTAGACAAAAGGGAACCGGTAGATGTGATGTATCTGGATTTTCAGAAGGCCTTCAATAAGGTCCCACACAAGAGGTTGGTGAACAAAATTAGGGCACATGGAATTGGGGGTAATATACTAGCATGGATTGAGAATTGGTTAACAGACAGAAAACAAAGAGTAGGGATAAACGGGTCTTTTTCAGGATGGCAGGCTGTGACTAGTGGGGTACTAGAAGGATCGGTGCTTGGGCCCCAGCTATTCACAATCTATATCAATGATTTGGATGAGGGGACTAAATGTAACGTTTCCAAATTTGCTGATGATACAAAGCTAGGTGGCAGTGTCAGTTGCGAAAAGGATGTGAAGAGGCTTCACGGGGATCTCGACAGGCTCAGTGAGTGGGTGAGAACATAGCAGATGGAATATAATGTGGATAAATGTGAAGTTATCCACTTTGGTAGAAAAAACAGGAAGGCAGAGTATTTCCTAAATGGTGAAAGATTGGGGAATGCAGATGTTCAAAGGGACCTGGGTGTCCTTGTACATGAGTCACTGAAAGTGAATGAATGTACAGGTGCAGCAAGCAATTAGGAAGGCAAATGGTATGCTGGCCTTCATTACAAGAGGATTTGCGTACAGGAGTAAAGAAGTCTTACTCCAATTCTTTCATCCCCACCCCCATTTCCCAGCCACTACACTTGCTTAAAAATCTGTTCTATTTCCTGCTTTTTTCCAGTTCTGACGAAAGGTCATCGACCTGAAACGTTAACTCTGTTTCTCTCTTCACAGATGCTGCCTGACCTGCTGAGTTTCTCCAGCATTTTCTGTTTTTATTTCAGATTTCCAGCATCTGCAGTATTTTCTTTTTGTCCAATTATATAGAGCCTTGGTGAGTCCACACCTGGAGTACTGTGTACAATTTTGGCCTCCTTACCTAAGGAAGGATATACTTGCCATAGAGGGAGTGCAACGAAGGTTCACAAGATTGATTCCTGGGATGGCGGGACTGTTGTATGAGAAGAGATTGAGTAAACTAGGCCTGTATTCTCTTGAATTCAGAAGAATGAGAGGGGATCTCATTGAAGCATACAAAATTATTGCACGGCTTGATAGGGTGGATGCTGGGAGAATGTTTCCCTTGGCTGGGGAGTCTAGAACCAGGGGCCACAACCTCAAGATAAAAGGTAGGCCATTCAGGACTGAGATGAGAAGAACTTTCTTCACACAGAGGGTGATGAATCTTTGGAATTCTCTACCCCAGAGGGCTGTGGAGGCTCAGTCATTGGGTATATTCAAAACAGAAGTCGATAGATTTCTGACTAGTAAGGGCATCAAGGGATATGGCGATAGGGCCAGTGAATGGAGTTGAGGCAGAAGATCTGCCATGAGCTCATTGAATGGCGGAGCAGGCTCGAGGGGCCGAATGGCCCACTCCTGTTCCTATTTCTTATGTTCTTATGCTGTATTAAGTGGTTCACTTCCATTAAAATAGCAGCCAGGGGAACATCATACAAACATGTTAAGTGTTTGTCTGCTAATGTCACGAACAATAATTCATATCTTTTAAATGTTTAAAATCTCAAATAATCTTTCACAGCTCTCTCAATTGCCAGTCTACTTACATAAGGACAGTCCCAGCTTTTTGTCTTCATGGGCCACTTGGGCACATATCATGGAGCTCACGAGCCACATATAATAGGGCTAGAAATTCGGTGCATTCGCACCTCCCGTTATCGCCTCTGGGGGGCCCAAACGACGTTTCACCCGGGTGTGGCGCTGCTAACGACTGCTGCTAAATTCAGTGGGAGTTTAGTGATGGCGGTAACTGGTAGCGCCCCGCTTTGCTGCACAGGCGATGATGACATCGTCACCGTGCACAGTGACCCATTTTTGCCCTGCCTGCAAAATTGGCCCGCGCCCCCTGAATCTGCACCGGGTGATGACAGCGACTGATTCAGGGGGTGCAAACGGAGCAGCAGGAGGCTCGCCGGGCAGTAAGTAAAGGGGAGGTGGTGGGTGGATGGGGGGGGCGCGGAAATCATCCGACTTACATGTTGCTTGTTGCATCTTTTAACACGGGGTCCATGCCACGATCTGGCAAGAGGAATGCCGGGCTGCTGGCACGGCACCCCACGGTGGCCCAGGTAGGGCCCTGCAGAGTTGTGAGCTTGGGCCCTCCCTTTAATGAGGGGAGGAGTCCTTCCATGCAGCAGCGCTACGTGGCCCAGTGCGTAGGGCTGCAGAACGCACCGCCCCGATATTTGGGGTTAGCGCTCTAAGAAGGAAGTGGAGTGCTTGAATTAGCACTCCACCTCTTGGGGCGCTAAAACTGAATTTGGGGATCGCCAGCGCTATTTAGCGCCCAGGCAATGTTAGCGACCCAAAATCGTCGCTACCGAATTTTTCAGCCCTAAAGTTTAAATGAATGTTCCTGTTAATTTGCATATACCTTGAGCTGAAGATACTAACCGATCCTAGTGTTCTGATTTAGGAATCCTCTATCAGTGAAGCAACAGCACCCAAGAACAGGCCTTTCAAAACCTCCAGACCCACAAAATTCAAACAGGATAAACCAGAGAGTACAACTGAAACTAAGTAGTCTGCACTTAGGGAAGAGTGACCATAATACAATAGAATTTTATATTGAGTTTGAAAGCGATTTAGTTAAATCCTAAACTAGGGTCTTGCATCTAAACAAAGCAAACTACGTAGGTATGAGGAGCGAGTTGGCTAAGGTAGATTCGGAAACTACATTAAAAGGTATGACAGTAGAGAAGCAATGGCTAGAATTTAAAGAATTAATACATAATTTACAACAAATATACATTCCCTTAAGGCACAAAAACCCCACAGGAAAAGTGGTCCAACCGTGGCTAACGAGAAGTTAAAGATAGTATCAGATCAAAGGAAGAGGCTTATAATGTTGCCAAAAAGAGTAGTAAGCCTAAGGATTGAGAGGAATTTAGAATTCAGCAAAGGAGGACCAAGAAATTGATAAAGAAAGCGAAAATAGAATACGAGAGTAAACTAGCGAGAGAGACATAAAAACAGACTGTAAAAGCTTCTATAGGTATGTAAAAAGGAAAAGATTAGCGAAAGTAAATGTGGGTCCCTTACAGGCTGAGACGAGAAATTATAATGGGGAATAAGGAAATGGCAGAGAAATGAAACAAATACTTTGGCCGCAATTTTATCAATGGAGGTGGGTTGGGTGCGGGTCAGGTGGTTTCCGGCTTCCAGTCTTGCCCCCAACTGCATCTGGCCCACAGATGTGATTTGGCTTGCCGGCCAATTAAGAGGAAGCTGGTCAGATGACGTCATTTGATGACGCGTCATCTGCCGGTTTTCTTAAAGGGACCACGCACTTTTTTTTTGGCTGCTGATTTCTCAATGCTTGACAGCATTGAGGTGCTGCAAACACTGACGATCACTGTACAAAGGTGAGCTCTTGCACCCAGACTCCAATGACTCCCTCCATAGGCTGGAATAGATAGCAGCTGCAGGTGAGGTGACAGAAGTGATCTGTCACTGGTGAGAGAGGTTCTCCCAGTGAGGTAGCACTGGGCATGGATTTCAAAACTTGTAACCTAAAGAAATGTGTAAATGCATTAGAAATGCATTTCCCAACATTTTCTTATCTCTGAGACTCATCAGCGCACCATTGGATCCTTCACACCACTTCTGCAGCTGTCATCAATCCAGAAACATTACAGCAGACTCACAACATGCCACATTTACCTGGCGTGGTGTCCGGACATTGGGAAACCTGAGGCAGAAGTGGTAAAATTCAAAAATAGCCTGTCAACTACTAGCAACTACCTGTTAATAGGCAGATAATTAGCTTTAATCCTCTTCCCGCCGCTAGGTATCTGGGCCATGCGCAAATCGGGGACCCGACACTTGGAAAAATTGTTTGGAGGCGGGTTGATGGCGGGATCGCAACCCGCCGTCAATCAAAACGATTTTACCTTTTTACTCGCCTCCAAACCCGCCCTCTGAGTGCCGGCAAAATCCAACCCTTTGTGTCTGTCTTCACGGAAGAAGATGCAAAAAACTTCCCGGAAATAGTGGAGAACCAAAGGTCTAGCAAGAATGAAGAACTGAAAGAAATTAGTATTAGTAAAAAAAATAGTACTGGAGAAATTAATGGGACTGAAAGCCAATAAATCCCCTGGACCTGATGGCCTACATCCTAGGGTTTTGAAAGCGGTGGCTATAGAGATAGTGGATGCATTGGTTGTCATTTTCCCAAATTCCATAGATTCTAGAACGGTTCTCGCGGATTGGAAGGTAGCAAATTTAACCCCATTATTTAAGAAAGGAGGGAGAGAAAACGGGGAACTACAGACCAGTTAGCCTGACATCATTAGTAGGGAAAATGCTAGAATCTATTATTAAGGACGTGGTAACAGGGCATTTAGATAATAATAATAGGATTGGGCAGAGTCAACACAGATTTATGAAAGGGAAATCATGTTTGACGAATCTGTTAGGGTTTTTTGAGGTTGTAACTAGCAGAATAGAGATGGGGGGACCAGTGGATGTGGTGTATTTGGATTTTCAGAAAGCATTTGATAAGGTGCCACACAAGAGGCTATTAAGCAAAATTAGGGCTCGTGGGATTGGGGGTAATATACTAGCATGGATTGAGGATTGGTTAACGGACAGAAAACAGAGAGTAGGAATAAACTGGTCATTTTTGGGTTGGCAGACTGTAACTAGTGGGGTACCACAAGGATCAGTGCTTGGGCCTCAGCTATTCACAATCTATATCAATGATTTGGATGAGGGGACCAAATGTAATATATCCAAGTTTGCTGATGATACAAAGTTAGGCAGGAAATGTAAGTTGTTAGGAGGATGCAAAGAAGCTTCAAGGGGATATAGACAGGCTAAGTGAGTGGGCAAATGGAATATAATGAGGAGACATGTGAAGTTATCTACTTTGGTAGGAAAAATAGAAAAGCAACGTATTTTTTAAATGGTGAGAGATTGGAAAATGTTGGTGTTCAGAGGAATCTGGGTGTCCTTGTACACAAATCACTGAAAGTTAACATGCAGGTACGGCAAGCAATTAGGAAAGTAAATGGTATGTTGGCCTTTATTGCATGAGGATTTGAATATAAGAGTAAAGACGTCTTACTGCAATTATATAGGGCCCTGGTGAAACCACACCTGGAGTATTGTGTACAGTTTTGATCTCCTTACCTAAGGAAGGATATACTCGCCATAGTGGGAGTGCAACAAAGTTTCACCAGACTGGTTCCTGGGATGAGGGGATTGTCCTATGAGGACAGATTGAGTAGACTAATAATAATAATTCAACTTTATTGTCATTGTACAAGTACATGAACAACGAAATGTGATCTTGCAAGCTCCCATGAGTCCAGTACAAATAACATTAAACGTAAATAGCACCGTCCTGGGAGAAGCAAAGCCGCTGCGTCTGTGCGCGCCGCCATTCCATTTCCATCATTCCTCCTGTCCGACAATCTTCAGCCCAACGCCCGGGCCTGCTCACCAGCCGCCCCTCCCGGGGCTCCTTCTGTGACCTTCTCACCAATTGCCCCTCCTCAGGGCTCCTTCCGTGACCTTCTGCACCTGGTCTTCCCTGATGGTTACCCCTTCCAGGTACTAACCAGGCCTGGCTCTGCTTAGTTTCCAAGCCTTGCCAGTGACTCTGTCCCTAGTCCCAGGAACAGGGCCTATATTCTCCAGAGTTTAGAAGAATGAGAGGTGATCTCATGGAAACATACAAAATTCTTACAGGGCGGGACAGGGTAGATGCAGGGAGGATGTTTCTCCTGGCTGGGGAGTCTAGAACCAGAGGTCACAGTCTCAGAATAAGGGGTCGGCCATTTAGGACTGAGATGAGATATTTCTTCACTCAGAGGGTGGTGAACCTTTGTAATTCTCTACCCCAGAGGGCTGTGGAGGCTCAGTTGTTGAGTATATTCAAGACAGAGATCGATAGATTTTTGGGTACTAAGGGATATGGGGATAGTGCGGGAAGGTGGAGTTAAGGTAGAAGATCAGCCATGATCTTATTGAATGGCGGAGCAGGCTCAAGGGGCCAAATGGCCTACTCCTGCTCTTATTTCTTATGTTCTTAAAGGCTGGATTGACTGTAGTTGCAGGTTGCAAAGAGCCCACTGGTGTACTTTGGACACCCTCAATTTATTGTGTTTTTCCATAAATCTTGTTTCTGGCAATATAATTTTCTTTTAAAGATTGTGTTCTTGAAACTGAGGATTTTCAGTACTGGGTAATGGAACCCATACTTTTCCATAGGTCAGGTGCAGCATGAATTAGACCCCAGCCACAGTCTGTTCGCCCTCCTACCATCTGGAAGACGCTACAGATGCATTCGCACCCGTACGACCAGATTTAGGAACAGCTTCTTTCCCAGGGCTGTTATCCTACTGAACTCCACAAATAAACACTAAAGCCTGCACATCTGCCGATGCACTTTATTATGGTCATATTTATGCTAATATATATGTACAAATGTATGTTGAAATGTTTAAGTGTCCTAATCCAAATTGTACACTCTCGGGAGCCGCAAGCCTACATTTCGTTGTACTGCACTTGTGCACTAACAATGACAATAAAAGTTGATTTGATTTTGATTGATTTGAATAAAGCTCCATCTACTCTGCTGCAAAATGTGCTTTAGTCCAATCTTAGGAAGAGCATCTAATGCATCCTCCTGGCTTTTCTGAGTAAAATGTTAAAATTCTGATCTGTTCTGTGACATAAAAAATTGAATTGACACTTAGGACTCATAGCCATCAGAGACTTTCATCCCCTTGGGCTAGGCTGAATTCCGAGAGTCAAGGCTCACCATTGAAATACATGGAATGGTGTGAAGTTGCTGTACGTACCTGGCTATGTCACCACTAAACTCGTCAGGAAAAGTTAGGGCTTGTCCATTCCAGTGTAAGTACATTTTTAATGTGTGTTATGTTTTAATTACTGCCAAACAACATCTCTGGCACTGAAAATTAACAAATGTGGAGTCTGATTCCTTCAGATTTTAATTATTGGAGATATTAATAAAAAGGTTTTTACTTTTTCTGTTTCTTTTATCTCTCTCTCAATACAATACAAAAGCACAATACTGCAGATGCTGAAAAGCTGACATAAAAACAGAAAATGCTGGAAATACTCAGCAAGTTAGGCAGCATTTGTGGAGAAACAGAGTTAATATTTCAGATTGCTGACCTTTCATCGACCTGAAAAGTTAACTCTCTTTCTATTTCCACAGATGCTGCCTGACCTGCTGAGTATTTCCAGCATTTTCTGTTTTTATTTTTTAATCCAATTTTTCTTTCCCTCTCTTTATTTTGCTTTCTGTACCTGATTTGACATTGAATTAAATATTTGAAATGACACTTCCTGGTTCAGACTCTGTGCTGCTCATTAAAGATTCTTCCATTTGATTGGTTAAGGAGATACACAGTTGCTTTTCCTGTTCACACAGTTCCCAGATGCCCTGTAGAGGGCGCTATGCTGTTTTGATAGTTGGCTGACAGCAACTTCCAGTGCAAAAGCCCATTTTAAAAAGTCTATGGACAAGTGCAAGTGTAACGAAAGGCTCGTGCTGTTCAATCGCTGCTGAGCACAGAATCCAGCCCAATGATAGTGTTATGTTACAAGAATATTTTACAGGGGAAATGTAAGTTCCATGTGTACTTTGGCATTAGTGTGTGTTATGTTTTAGGATTTGAGAAGTAATTCATCAGATCTAATTAACCACTGGTAAAACAGTGATGAAAATAAACATCTGCATCATTCAAAACAACAACAACATGCGATTAACGGGTCAGTAATAGCATGGATAGGAAATTGGCTGAGAGACTGAAAGTAGAGACTAGTGGTGAATGGTTGTTTTTCAGACTGGAGGGAAGTATACAGTGGTGTTGCCCAGGAGTCGGTATTAGGACCACTGCTCTCTTTGATCTGTGTTAATGACCTGGACTTGGTAATTTAGGGTATAATTTCAAAGTTTGCAGATGACACAAAACTCAGAAACGTAGTAAACAGTGAGTAGGATAGTAGCAGACTTCAGGAGGACATGGACAGTCTGGCAAAATGGGCAGATTCAATTTTACGCAGAGAAGTATAAAATTGATGCATTTTGGAAGGAAGGATGAGGAATGGCAATATAAGTTAAATGGTACAATTTTAACGGGGGTGCAGGAACAGAGACCTGGGGGTGCACACACACAAATCTTTGAAGGTGGCTGGAGAAATTGATAGGACTGTTAAAGAATATGGGATCCTGGGCTTTATAAATAGAGGCATAGAGTACAAAAGCCAGGAAGTTATGCTGAACCTTTACAAATCACTGGTTAGGCCTCAGCTGGAGTATTGTGTTCAATTATGAGTACCACACTTTAGGAAGGATGTGAAGGCCTTAGAGGGTACAGAGTAGATTTACTAGAATTATACCAGGGACAAGGGACTTCAATTATATGGATAGACTAGAGAAGATGGGATTATACTTCTTAGAGCAAAGAATGTTAAGGGGAGATTTGTTAGAGATGATCAAAATTATGAGGGGCTTTGATAAAGTAAATAAGGACAAACTGTTTCCAGTGACAGAAGGGTCGTTAACCAGAAGACACTGATTTAAGATAATTGGCAAAAGACCCAAACGGGAGATTAATTTTTTTTTACGCAGTGAGTTGTTATGTTCTGGAAAGCACTACTTCTGGAATGGGTGGTAGAAGCAGATTCAATAGCAACTTTCAAAAGGGAATTGGATATATACTTTAAAAAAGTAAAATTTACAGGGGTACAGGGAAATAGCAGGGGAGTGGGACTAATTGGATAGCTCTTTCAAAGAGCCAGCACAGGCCCGATGGGCTGTACGACCCCTTCTGTGCTGTATGAGTCTATGAGCCTGCATTTATATAGCACCTTTAACATAGTAAAATGTCTCGAGGTGCTTCACAGGAGGCGATCTTATTGAAACATAAGATTGTGAAGGGGTTGGATCGGGTGGATGCGGGGAAGATGTTCCCGATGATGGGTGAAACTAGAACTAGGGGGCATAGTCTTAGAATAAGGGGCTGCTCTTTCAAAACGGAGATGAGGAGGAACTACTTCACTCAGAGGGTGGTAGGTCCATGGAATATGCTGCCCCAAAAAGCTGTAGAAGCTACATCATTACATAAATTTAAAACAGAAATAGACAGTTTCCTAGAAGTAAAGGGAATTAAGGGTTACGGGGAGCGGGCAGGAATTTGGACATGAGTCTAGGTTCGGATCGGTCATGGCCCTGTGGGTAGCGGAGCGGGCCCAGGGGCCGTGTAGCCTGATCCTGCTCCTATTTCGTGTGTCTAATTCTGTTAGATTCAGGAGCTGGTTCTGTGATAGTGGATTGGCAGTTAGGATCAGATCAGCCATGATCTTATTGAATGGCGGAGCAGGCTCGAGGGGCCGATTGGCCTACTCCTGCTCCTATTTCTTATGTTCTTATGTTATTATCAGACAAAATTTCATACCGAGGCACATAAGGAGATTTTGGGACAGGTGACCAAAAGATTGGTCAAAGAGAAAAGCTTTAATGAGCGTCTTAAAGGAGGAGAGAGCGGTGGAGAGGTTTAAGGAGGAGATTCCAAAGCTTGGGACCATGACAGCTGAAAGCATGATGGGATGAAGGAAATCGGGGATGCAAAAGAATCTAGAATTGCAGGAATGCAGAGTTCTCGGAGTGCTGTAAGGCTAGAGGAGGTTACTGGAAAGTTAGGAAGGAGCGAGGCCAAGGAGAAATTTGCTCAAAACATTAATTAAAGAACCTGACCATCACATTCTGATATGTTTCAACAGAAAGAATTAAATAAACTGCTCTGTGCTGGTAGCCATTTTTGAGTCTGGCATGGAGGAAATGGGATGTCGGCTACAACACACGATAAATGTCCAAGTATGCTTAACATTTTACTTTGTATCTTAAATTCTATGTTTTATATATGTGAAAGGGAATGATTTCCCATATTTTCTCTCTAGCTCCCCTTTAATCTTGTGCTCCAGCATACTATACCATTGCATATTTTACATTTTTATTTATTAATTCATGGGATATGGGTGTTGCTGGCAAGGCCAGCATTTATTGCCTGTCCCTAATTGCCCATGAGAAGTTGGTGGTGAGCTGCCTTCTTGAACTGCTGCAGTCCGTGTGGTGAAGGTACTGCCACAGTGCTGACTTTGTCAGGCAGGGAGTTCCAGGATTTTGACCCAGCGACTATGAAGGAACGACAATATCTCCAAGACAGGATGGTGTGCGCCTTGGAGGGGAATTTGGAAGTGATGCTGTTCCCATGCGCCTGCTGCTCTTGTCCTTCTAGGTGGCTGAGGTTGTGGGTTTAGGAGGTGCTGCCAAAGAAGCCTTGGTGAGTTACTGCAATGCATCTTGTAGATGTTACACATTGCATCCACATTGCACCGGTGGTGGAGGGAGTGAATGTTTAAGGTGGTGGATGGGGTGGTGATCAAGTGGGCTGCTTTGTTTTGGATTGTGTCGAGCTTCTAGAGTGTTGTTGGAGCTGCACTCATCCAGTCAAGGGAAGAATATGCCATCACACTCCTGACTTGTGATTGTAGGTGGTGGAAAGGCTTTGGGGAGTCAGGAGGTGTGTCACTTGCTGCAGAATACCCAGCCTCTGACCTGCTCTTGTAGCCACAGTATTTATGTGGCTGGTCCAGTTAATTTTATGGTCAATGGTGACCCCCAGTATATTGATGGTGGGGGATTTGATGTTGGTAGTGCTATTTAATGTCAAGGGGAGGTGTTTAGACTCTCCCTTGTTGGAGATGGTCACTGCCTGACACTTGTGTGGCGCAAATGTTACCAGTTATCAGTCCAAGCCTGGATGTTGTCTTGGTCTTGTTGGTTGTAGGCACGGACATATACATTATCTGAGGAATTGAAAATGGAACTGAACACTGCAATCATCAGCGAACACCGCCACTTCTGACCTGATGATGGAGGGAAGGTTATTGATGAAAAAGCTGAAGATGGTTGGGCCTAGGACACTGCCCTGAGGAACTAATGCAGCAATGTCCTGGGGCTGAGATGATTGGCCTCCAGGAACCACAACCGTCTTCCTTTATGCTAGGTATGACTCCAGCCAGTGAAGAGTTTTCTCCTGATCCCCATTAACTTCAATTTTACTAGGGCTCCTTGGTGACACACTCGGTTGAATATTGCCTTTAGGTTAAGGGCAATCACTCTTCACCTCTGGAATTCAGCTCTTTTGTCCATGTTTGGACCAAGTCTGTAATGAGGTCTGGAGCATTGTGATCCTGGCAGAATCCAAACTGAGCATCGGTGAGCAGGTTATTGGTGAGCTAGCACTGTTGATGATACCTTCCATCACTTTGTTGCTGATTGAGAGTAGGCTGATGGTGTGGTAATTGGCTGGATTGGATTTGTCCTGCTTTTTGTGGACAGGACATCGCCGGGCAATTTTCCATTTTATTGGGTAGATGCCAGTGTTGTAACTATACTGGAATAGCTTGGCTAGTGGCGCAGCTAGTTCTGAAGCAGAAGTCTTCAGCATTACAGCTGGGATGTTGTCAGGGCTCATAACCTTTGCTGTATCCAGTGCTCTCAGATGTTTCTTGATATCACGTGGCGTGAATCGAATTGGCTGAAGACTGGCATCTGTGATGGTGGGGAACTTGGAAGGAGGCCGATATGGATCATCCACTTGGAACTTCTGGCTGAAGTTGGTTGCAAATGCTTCAGTCTTGTCTCTTGCACTCGCATGCTGGGCTCCGCCATCATTGAGGATGGGGATATTCATTGGAGCCTCCTACTCCTGTTAGTTGGTCAATTGTCTACCGCCATTCACGACTGGATGTGGCAGGACTGCAGAGCTTTGATCTGATCTGTTGGTTGTGGGATCGCTTACCTCTGTCTATAACATGCTGCTTCCACTTTTTAGCATGCATGTAATCCTGTGTTGTAGCTTCACCAGGTTGGCACCTCATTTTTAGGTACGCCTGGTGCTGCTACTGGCGTGCTCATCTGCACTCCTTATTGAACCAGGGTTGGCCACCTGGCTTGATGGTAATGATAGATTGAGGGATATGCCGAGCCATGAGTTTACAGATTGTGGTGAAATACAATTCTGCTGCTGATGGCCCACAGTGCCTCATGGATGCCCAGTTTTGAGCTGCTAGATCTGTTTTAAATCTATCCTATTTAGCATGGTAGTGACACGCAACACGATGGAGGGTATCCGCAGTGTGAAGAAGGGACTTTGTCTCCACAATGACTGTACGGAGGTCACTCCTACCAATACTGTCATAGACAGGTGCATCTGCGACAGGTAGATTGGTGAGGATGAGGTTAAATGGGTTTTTCCCTCGTGTTGGTTCTATTACCACCTGCCGCAGGCCCAGTCTGGCAGCTATGCCCTTCAGAACTTGGCGAGCTCAGTCAGTCGTGGTGCTACTGAGTCACTTTTGGTGCTGGACATTGAAGTCCTCCACCCAAAGTACATTCTGTGCCCTTACTACCCTCAGTGCTTCTTCCAAGTGGTTTTCAACATGGAAGAGTACTGATTCATCAGCTGTTGGAGGGCAGGAGGTTTCCTTGTCCCTGTTTGATGTCATGAGACTTCATGGGATCCGGAGTCAACGTGCTGTCCTTGTTATATCATTTGATTTAGAATAGATTGATTTGTAGGAGTCCTATGATGCTAAAGCCAGGAGTTGAGCTTTGCACTGAATTAACACCAACACGCACGTATCCTGAGCACCAATATCTGCACTAATAATTGTACCATTTTCTCCAGAGAAATCTAGGAGCCTGCGAATAGCAGAGGCTGAGCCACACATCTCTGTATTAGCTTGTCTATCGATACATCATTGCCAGTGCCCTCGTATTGAGCTAATGAGGACAGTAAATAATTTATGGACAAAATGCCCTAGCACTGGGAAGCAATATGACTGTTCTGTTGCATGAAAAAGAACTGCAGCTTAATTTTTACACCATGTTAAGCCTTTTAATGCCATGCATGTTAAGTAATTTTGTGGGTCAATTCTTTTTAAACTAAACGTATGTTAAAAGTTATCCATAAATTAGAGTGCAAAAGGAGAACAAAAAGGCAATCATAAAACTGTACATGTGATTCAAACATAAAAATGTAAAAACAATAATCAAGAACATTTTCTCTGCCCGCTGACTATGAATAGGGGAGAAAATTCCATTTATAAAAGCTTCCCTTAACTAGCTCAGAGTCTAAAGTCTAACTTTGGCCTGTTGCTTCTGGTATTGGATATTGCTAACAGATGACTGATTACTTGTTGGTCGATTTGCACCCTTTCTTGGTGCAGGGTTACCATCTCCTATTTCTATGGCAACATGGTTTGTTGCTGCTCCAGCAGATGCTAGTTTCCTTATACAATGGCTTAAATTTGCCAAAGGCAGCTGCTAGTTTGTTAGAATCAACAGCCAGTTGGTTCAGTGTCCAGAGTTATCAGCAGTTGGCTCATTAGTGGTGGGAAATATCCTTGAATTCGATGGTTTTGAAAAGAGAGCAGTTCTGTGTCAGGCTCAGTGATTTACTCAAGATTGAGTCTGAGGTTGTAGTTCCATCCCTCTGCCAGGTATGGGGATGGGGAAGAGAGGATGCAATGCCCTCTGGTCATAGTTAGTGGGGATATTTTGATCTGTGTTTGTGCTGTTTGCTCTATCTCTAGATGGTTAGAGGTGTCTATCTTAACCCATTTATACTGAGGCAGCACACTTATGTGAGATGCAAATCTGCAGCTGCCACAGGTAGAATCGCATTAATAAACATTCATGAGAAAACAAATGTTCTTCTGTCCCAAACAAAAACATGTCCCACGTACACTGTTGGATGTGCCCAGAGCTGGAGTAAATACAAAATGTTAATTAGAGATTTATTTAAATTAATAAGTAATACATAGAGGTGGGTGGGTAATTTAGTATTCCCCAGAAATAACCGATTACAAATTGGTAATAATGGTTTTTTAGTCTTTTTTGGAGTGTCTAGCAAGAATACTTAAACTGCATTTATTACATACCACCCTTTCAAAAATTAGATGAGTTTAAAAATTAAGCAGAAATTATTTTATGAAATGTATAGAAATGACTACACTGAAAACATCTCACTCAGCAGTTTAAATCATCTGTGAATGCTAAGATGAGCTTATAGATGTAATCACTCTCAGTTACTATATACATATCAATGTTATTTTTAATCCTAAAAAAGTGCATCTTATTTTAAAACTTAAGGGCTGGGACAGTTGATACATAATGGCATCCTGTTTTTAAACAATTATTTTTATCCTGAGTTCTCGCTTCCAGGCCTCCTTTTGCCACGTGCCTGGCTGCAGACAGGAGGGTAGGTGGGTCATTTATTCCCACGCTGCTGCCAATGTCACTGCATGCCAGTGAACAGGAAGTGCACAAGTGACCTCTGATGACTCTCCTAATGATTCTTCACTTCTACCTTGTGTGAAAGTGTCTGAACTCTGATAAATAACTCTGCACAGAAATATGGTTGAGATCAGGAATTCAGTGGGACAGGGATTAATCCTGTATTTCAGCACTTGGGGTGCTATGTATTTCTGTCTCAATGTACTGTGTAGTTTAAATTTGTAACATAATGGGCGGACTTCCAATTTCAGCGGGTACATGAAACAGGCAGTAGTGGATTGGCCGCCTGATGTCCTTTCCATTGACTTCCAAGTATATATTTAGCAGCAACAAATCAAGTGCCTGTGACAAAAGAGAGTGCAAATTTAGTGGTCATGTCTACCCATGGACCGGATGGATGGTCAAAATGAGTGGACATTAGTAGCCGATTGATTTCTTTATCATTTTTTAGTTAAATAGATCGATGTTGAAGAATGTAGTAATTCACTTTGGCATTTCATAGTAGTACTAGGACTATCATGCAGATCTTGCGGAATCCTAGCAAGATGTCATTTCAATTAAAGTTTTGATTGCCAGTTATTTTGCTGAAGTATTTTTTATTACATTTGGAGGAGAAAAATTTACAGTGAAAACTAAGGGCATAAGGGCAAAATTATAGAATTCCCTTTAATAAAGAATTGTAATGTTTTATTCTTTCATCTTATATAGGTAGCTAGGCAGGCCTAACCAGAAAACCCACAGTGATATCACTGAGAGATTTTATATTGTACTAGATGTTGCTGCACTTTCTAAAGTTGCTCCCAGGCAGCCATCTTCATGCCTTTCCCATTGCTGCATGACAAACCTTTCTCAAACAACTCTTTTACAAGCTTATACGGCTTAATTTTTTTTCTGAAAGTACAGTATCAACTTCAGAAAAGCATTCTCTGCCCTGAAGGTTATGTGTGCTGCCAGTAATGTCTGCCCATTGATTAGGATTTTGAACCTTCTCCTTAATTAGAATCTATCCTTGTGAGTGCTTCTGTTACTTCCTGATGAAGGTAGAATGCAAGAGGCTATATTGTCCTTCAGTCATCCACACCAAAATTACAAACTTGCAGGTAGCAAATAAACCACTGAACACCATGAAAGAACGTTTCATTTGTTCTGATCGTATGTGCTCTTGGTGTTTCTTAGGAGAAGGAAATGTACGCAAGGATGCTTTACTCAAGATAAACTGCTACCAAATTGTACAATAAATAAATGGCAATAGGGCATATTTCTCTGCCTTAGCTTGTCTCTTCCCCAACTGTTCTCCCCAAGGCTATGACGATGCCACTGGTCTTCACATCTAATATAGGTGTCTTCACTGAAGCAAGTTCTAGAGTGGTTTTAGAGTTTGTCAGCTTGGCACGCTGGTGGCACTCTCGCCTCTCAGTCAGAAGGTCGAGGGTTTAAACCCCACTCCAGGACCTGCGCACATAATGTAGGCTGACAATTTCTGTACAGTACTGAGGGATTTCTACATTGTCCATTGTGCCACCTTTCAGATATTAAACCATCTGACCAAGAGCCAAAGCACTATTTGGAGAAGAGCAGGGAAGTTCTTGTGTCTTGACCAACATTTAGACCTCAACCAACAGCACTAAAACAGATTAACTGGTCATTTATCTCATTGCTGTTTGTGAGACCTTGCTATGTGCAAACTGTCTGCTGCATTTGCCTACATAACAATTACTTTACTTCAATCACTTTGGGATGTTCCGAGGATGTGAAATAATGTTTGAAGCACTTATTCTAGCCTGCCGAACATGCAAAAAAAATATATTTCCAAAACCAACAAGCTCCAACTAAACAAATGTGACCCTAAATGGGATAACAAACAAAACAAAAGGGAGATAAAGAGGAAAAATAGATTGTACAAATCCTGGCGGAAGAAAGGAGAAGGGGCTCACTGGGATGAATACAAGAAGTTTCAGAAAGATGTTAATAGGAGATCTGGCAAAAATCAAAACAACTGAGGCTAAGCATAACCGTAAAACAATTCTTTCAGTATCGCTGCAACAAGAGGACATTCAGGGAAGAGGTGAAAACCATAATAGATGCAAAAGATTTGAAACTGAGGATGAGCACAAAATAGAAAATATTCAGAATGACGACGACTTCCAATTCAGAGGGGAAGACCTGAGCAACATGTCCTCTGCAAACAAAAATATTGCAAGTTAAATCAATTACTTTGTTATAATTGAGATTGAAGTCCAAGGCAGTCTAAATGGGATCAAAAGAAATAAATCTCCACTGTGCTGAGAGACTAGGGAGGAGACTTGTGAGACACTTATCATTATGGGGAAGTCACTGCACCAGTAGATTGGAAACCGGCTAACCATTACTGCTAATTTACATTAATAACCTGAATTCAGAAACTCAATGCAAAGTTGTCAAATTGGCAGATGATGCCAACCTAGAAGGGACAAAAGAATTGGAGGAAGTGGCTCTGGTATTGCAGAATGAGTTGGACCAGATATGTAATTGGGCAGAACAATAACAGGTGAAATTCAATGCAAAGAATTGTAAAGTGCTGCACATAGCAAATAAAAATAGATGAGATGCATACTCCATGAATGGTGGTGAAATAGCTAAGGATTAAGTTGAAAGAGATCTAGGAATCAATGGAGATCAGCAGCCAACAAAGCCAACAGAAAGTTGAACTACATGGCCAAAATTGTAGAATACAGGTCAGAGGAGGGAGTGGCCAAATGCCAGTTCTAGAGATGTTCAAGCGCTGGAGGCAGTGCAGAGAACAGCCATAAGGTTGTTCCCTAGGCCAGGAATTTCATCAGAGATGCTCCCAGTGCGCTGCAGCAACTTTGACGGAAGTGAGGTGGAAACAGAATTTCTTCTGAATTTTGGGTGGCAGCGGGAGCAGTCCTGAGGATATTCCCGGCTCTAATATCACAGGTCTGAGTTATGAGCAAAGACTGAAGAACCTCAACTCGGGCTTTTCAGCCTGGAAAGGAGACATCCGAGAGGTGATTTTATATAGAAGTATATAAGATTGTTTAAGGGTATAGAAAAAGTTTATCTGGAATATTACTTGAAATTAAACTTCAGGAATCTAACTAGGGGACAGAGATTAAAACTTATAAAACGGAATTTTAGGACTGATTTCAGGAAATTCTTCTTCACAAAATGATCAACATGTGGAATAAACTTTCAGATTGATTAGTGGAAGCAAAAGCTCTGGAATATAAAGGTTGGTTGCTACAACTGGGGAAACATTAAGAGATCTCTGGATGGGCCGAATGAACTTCCACATCCTTAATTATCTTGTGAGCCTGTGCTGAAGCCCTATCATTGGCGATAGATACCACGAGCATCTGAAATTCCAGGCACGCTGGAGACCCATTAGTCCGTCTTCAGCTTTCTGAGGTGGTATTTTGTGCAACTGCCACTGTTCTTATCCCAAAGGAAACACAAGACTACAGCAATCTGTGTTTTTGTCTGTATTTAAAAATCCACTCTTCATAAACAAGAGGTACTTGCTACCATCCAAAATTTGAAATTGAAGTGGAATTCTTTTTTTGTAATACTATCTTTTTGGTTATTAGCCATTACCATGCATTCACTAGCAGCTTTTCCTTCCCTGATTTTTTTAGTGTGTATGTGCTTAATGAAGGTGAATTCGAGAACTCACCTGACTAATCGAATTACAGGTCCACAACCCCTTATCCGAAACCCTTGGGGCCAGATGTGTTTCGGAATTCGGAATTTTTCGGATTTCAGAACGGTACAAAATGAATTGAGCTTTTTTAAAAAAAAAAAAAAAAGGCCCTGATGATTGAGGAAGGCCATACTGTAAGTAGATCACTGTAAATTGTTCCTCTTTTATTCAGACATTGTGTTTGAAGTTCACCTATTTACTTCTGTTTCCTGATAGAATTTTGTTCTTATTACCATTCTCAGTATTGGATCTTGTGTCAATTTGGTCCCTTTTGCTGCCGCACATTCACAAACTGAAATGTGATACTTGAACGTTTTTTTGTGGTGGTCGGGGCACGAGCGCGAGGGGGAGGTCGGGGTGCGAGCGTGAGGGGGAGGTCGGGGCGTGAGGGGGGAGGTCGGGCTGCGGGCGCGAGGGGGGAGGTCGGGCTGCGGGCGTGAGGGGGAGGTCGGGGTGCGAGGGGGGAGGTCGGGGCGCGAGGGGGGAGGTCGGGGTGCGAGCGCGAGGGGGAGGTCGGGGCGCGAGGGGGAGGTCGGGGTGCGAGCGTGAGGGGGGAAAACTTTCGGTTTTCAGAGGTTTTCGGTTTTCGGAATTGCGGATAAGGGGTTGTGTACCGGAAATCATAGGCATCTGATACCTTAATAGTTGGGAAGGAGGACATTGTCATAACTTAGCCTTTTTACTGGGGGTAGTTAAGGAAAGCTCCAACCCCCGACCAGGTCATGACCCCAAATTAAGTTTACACTGCATTGTTCAGCGGTTTAAAAAGCCCTCAAAATTAAATTTGTTTTTGAAAAGATTTTTAAAATGTAACGTTGTAACGCATGGATTAGTCAGTTTGTGAAGCCGTGCGTGACTTAATTGTGTGCTGTGAGGTTAAGGCATGGAATCAATTCCCTTGCGTATCCTCTATGTAATGAAAGTAGAACAAGTGTTCTGCATGAGAATTACAAACATTTTGAAATGTGGGTGAAATTAGGAGTGCATTGCTTATGGACTGTATTTCAACAGACCATACAGTGTGATTTTATTAATCGTAGTTTTATTAGATTTTTGATGAACTGTGATACAAAATATCAAAAGCTGAACATATCGAAAATTACATATATGCAATTTGACTCTGGAGCGCTTTAGAAAAATGTAGTTAACCTGAGTGATATCACTGGAGGAACAGCATTAACTGCATTCTGAGCAGGGGACAATTAATTAGAACAAAAATATCTGCACAGCAAAAAAATCATAAGTACCTATTGTCAATACAAACTGGGTTATTTGCTGTCTCAACTTTTAGTTTCTTTGTGGTACTGTACCTGGTTGACTCAGCAAATTAGTGTACTTGATAAGTGGCTTCTAGTTCAGTGCAAAGGGGACATTTTTGTTAAATTTAACAATACTAGTTACTACAGTTGTAACATACTAGCCGTAGAATTTCCTGGTAAACAACTGCAGATTATTTCTCTAATCCTGCACTAATGTTCTTCATTAATCCTCTTCCGCAAATTTCATTGCGCACTAAGGGTATGAAACATACTGACACATGCTGTCTGCATCAAGTAGCTACTAACAAGAAAGAAAACTCCACATAAAACTATATGTAATACAAACAGTAGCAGGTACATAGAAGCGATTTACACGTCTTCAGTATAAGAGAGGATTTCAAATGACAGCTTTAAAGCACTTGGTCTGTGCAGTTTGGCTTACAATGTCCTCTGAAACCATTGAACACATTGGATCAAAGTCCATTCCAGGCATCCACTATACCATGCATACAACATGATTAAAACAATATATAGGTCATTTGAATTCTAATTTATTTTTATATACAAATGCTAAAACCAATATTTGAACAAGCAGAAATTTTTATACTTACATAAATATTTAGAACTTGTTAGATGCACAAACATTTCTTGTATAATATTTTAAAATCATGACCCGGAATTTCCTCCGGCAGGTTCTACAACAGGTGGGCGTTTCGCCCTGCCAGGTAATCGCCTAGGCGGGGAAGGCGAAGATTACCCCCAACAGCTCTGAATCAAAATAACTACTTGCATTTGCATGGCACCTTTAACATAGAAAAACATTCCCAGGTGCTTTATCGAGGGAAGAAAGGAAAAGTAAATCAAATAAATAAGAGATAAATCAAGTCATTACATTCATCTGCTATTTATAAAAGTGGAAAACAACTTGTAGAATGCATTATCACGACAAACTTAATTATTAATGAACAATGGCTCCAACAGTAAGAGCTTCTATCCTGTTAATAATTTTAACAGATCTCTCAGATGGCATTGTTCATGATAAATTGTATGATATGTTATTTTATAAAGACAGGAGCACTATATCATGCAAATTATAATGTGATTTTTCTGCTGCTAAGGTGAAGCCACACAGTCTAATTAAATAAACATAGGGTAAGGTCAGAGTTTAATTGCTCTATGTGGGGACCCTGGTTTTCTTTTTTTAAATGTGATTTGGTAAAGTCAGTCAAGGGTTACAGACAATCTGGCTCCTGTTTCATTTAAGGTATTTTTAATTGCTTGGGGACTTTGTGCAATCTAAATGAATGCTTTTGTTTTGTTCTTTTTTTCTTTTGTACTTTGTCTTTTCTACATTGTCTATGTATCGTACAGTCGGTCAGTTATTACCACTAAAAGTCAGGTCACAGATCCTGTTAACCAAAAACAAAATACTGCAGATGCTGGAAACCTGAAATAAAAACAGAAATTCTCATCCAGTCAGGCAGCATCTGTGACGAGAGAAAGAGAGTTAATAGCCTTGAGTATGCGGTGGGTAATAACAGTGAATGAACTGCGTTCGATGTTATTACCCCTTTGAAACTGACCGCAATTTCAGGATGTAGCGCATGCGCATCCTAACGCAGAAATCCTAAAGTTGCGGTCAGTCGTGCACTGCTCCGACACTGGCTGCCCCTGACACCGCCCCCCCCTCCCCACCCCACCGGCATAACCTGTAAGCAGGGAACTGACAAAAACTTTGGCTCTTCCACAATAATATCGCTGTTAGATGCCCCACTAAAAGTTAGACCCTTTTGGATTAGGTGTAACTGGGGTTTTAACAGCGTATTGACTGCTAAACAAATGTTACGGGTCTGAAAAACTAATTAACATTTTGTGGAGGGTCAAATTTACCCATTTTAATAAAAATAAATTTTTTTGAGAAACTTCAAAAAAATGTTTTAAAAAAAATGTTGTTCATCTTTACTTCAGGTTTATCTTTTCCCCATGTGAGCGCCCCAGTCTTTGTTTTGCTTTCTATAACATTTAAAAAAAAGTTAGACTCAATTGGGCTGGATTTTGTCAATGGGGAGCTTTTGGAGGCGGGACTCCCACTTGTTGGGTTTTAGTCCCGCCTCCATCGACTTGTGGCCAACCCACGCTATTTCCCCTTGATTGACCTTGTTAAGCCCGTCCAGAGTCCGGAAGGGAGGAAGCCTGCAGGAAGAAGTAAGGGTAAGTAAAACTTATTAAAACACTTTACACACACCTCACACACCTCTGCACACATGCACCCATTACTCACCTGCACACCGGACATCTCTGCCCCTCCGACCCCCGCAGACCGACGGCCCACCTCGCTGACCCTGGTGAGGTTCGGAGCCGTCGGGAAGCCCACACTTCAGGGCTCAAAATAGGGATTAGCCAAAAAACTGCTTGTTAACTACCTGTTAACAGGCAGTTAATCGGCATTAACCCCCTTCCCGCCTTGAGGAGGCGGGACCCAGCGCGGGTCGGCTCCTGGCAAGATGACATGGAGGCGGGTTGGGCACCCGCCCCCAAATTCTGCCATTTTCCCGGCAGCCCCGCCTCCAAACCCGCCTCCCCAGGGCTGGCAAAATCCAGCCCAAAGGAGCTAACTCACTTCCTGGTTCCCGCTCTGTGAGAATTCTGCAATGTGATTGGCGATTTGCACAGCTTGTTGATGTCACAGCAGCTCGCGTTATAGAATTCCTACTAAACAGCCACTACAAGCCCAACGACTCCCACAGCTACCTGGACTACACTTCCTCCCACCCCGCTTCCTGTAAGGACTCTATTCCATTCTCACAGTTTCTCCATCTCCGCCGCGTCTGTTCTGACAATGCCACCTTCCATACCAGTGCTTCCGACATGTCTTCCTTTTTCCTCAACCGAGGATTCCCCTCTACTGTGGTTGACACGGCCCTCGACCGTGTCCGTTCTATCTCCTGCACTTCTGCCCTCACCCCTTCCCCTCCCTCCCAGAACCACGATAGGGTTCCCCTTGTCCTCACCTTTCACCCCACCAGCCTCCACATTCAACGGATCATCCTCTGCCATTTCCGCCACCTCCAACGTGATCCCAAACACCAAACACATCTTCCCTTCACCTCCCCTTTCAGCATTCCAAGGGACCGCTCCATCCGCGACACCCTGGTCCACTCCTCAATCACCCCCAACAGCCCTTCTCCTTCACCTGGCACCTTCCTGTGCAAGCGCAGGAGATGCAACACATGCCCTTTTACCTCCTCCCTTCCCACTGTCTAGGGCCCCAAACACCCCTTCCAGGTGAAACAGCGAATTACTTGTACTTCTTGCAATTTAATATACTGTATTCGCTGCTCATGATGTGGTCTCCTCTACATTGGGGAGACCAAAGGCAGATTGGGCGACCGCTTTGCGGAACACCTCCGTTCAGTCCGTAAGGGTGACCCTGAGCTTCCGGTCGCCTGTCACTTTAATTCACCGCTTCACTCCCACTCTGACCTCTCTGTCCTCGGCCTATTACATTGTTCCAATGAAGCTCAACGTAAACTCGAGGAACAGCACCTCATCTTTCGATTAGGAACTTTACAGCCTGCCGGACTCAACATCGAGTTCAACAATTTCAGATAATAACCCCTGCCCCCATTCTTCATGCTGTATGATTTTTGCCACTCCCATTTGCAACATTTTCTCTTTCCTGCCTCTTACCTAAGCACAGTATGTACTTCAATTCCTTCCTCCCCTCCTAACCCCGTCTCTGCACCTGCTTAATATGTTACATCTCCAGGTTTTTCCAGTTGCCTGGCCTGCTGAGTATTTCCAGCATTTTCTGTTGTTATTTCCGACAAAACTATATTGATTTCAACTGCACGTCGGAAAAGCTGAACTTTTCGCCACAGCGATTGCAAGATCTTTGTGGGAATCTTACTTCGGGGCCAGTGGCGAACGCCTTTGCTTCGCCGCTGACTGCAAATTACGGGCCAATGTTTCAGGTCGCTGACCTTTTATCAGAACTGAACATAGAAACCAGTTATTTCCACAGGCGTTCTCCCAATTGCCCACTGTAACTTCAGCGGAAAATCCGCAAAACCCCAGAGGAATACTGTATTTCCGGGGTTTCCGCAGATCTTTCACCAAAGCTACAGTAGATGATTAGGGGTCTCCCACGTAAATTCAATCCCATAATATTTAAAAGAGCAGAAAAAACTACGCAGAAAATTCTGCTGGAGACTCGCATTTTATTTTGCATCTTCATTTACAGAAGAACGCCAGAGTTATTTGTCAAAATATCTTATGACAGATTGTTAAGATCTCGGAGGATATTTGTGGTACACTGTTAACATTTTCTGTGTATATGTATGTGTAAAAAGGAAAGCAAAATAAGGGACTTGGAGAGTGAAAAAGTTCATATATCTTTTATTATGTCCGTGTATAATTGAGACACGGACTGCAGGAGTTGATTATAACAAGTCTTTACTGAATGGAGACAACCTGGAAACTGAAACTACAGAAGCCTGCTAGGGCCTTTTATACAGGGTGGTCACTGCCGGTACTGCAATCTGAGACCAGTTATTCCCTTAAAGGTACATACACAACAATTCCTCCCCTTTTATATAAACAGTACATAACATTCATTTAACAACTAAATAATAACTAATTACAATTACGGTTGCTAGATATATTGGTTGAAGTTAAGCAATTATAAGTTCAGTCTTTGAGGAGGCTTCCTGATTCTGTCTGGATAACGCCTCTTTGGGATATCAGGTTCTTCTGGCAAGGTTGAGTCGGGATCAATGTTGTTGTTTGGTTCGTCTGCTTCCAATATCACCGATTCTGCGGTAGATGCAATTGGTACTTCGGTTTCATCGCCAGGTGTATCAGATCGTGGTGTGGAGTTGACGTTTTCCAGTGACTCTAGAATCTGGTCAGCATGGCGTCTTACAATGCTCTCTCCAACGTCCACGGTATACATTAGAGGTCCTTGCCGTGTACCGATCGTTCCTGGCTGCCATTTCTCTGTGCGGTAGTCCCGGGACAAAACTGGTTGACCTATCTTAAAACTCCTGGTCGGCCTTTCATTCATATTCTGAAACTGCCTGTTCTCCACATCTCTTCGGACGTTTGGCTTAACCAAATCCAAGCGGCATCATAGTCTTCGATTGAAGAACATCATGGCTGGAGTTTGGTTGGTAACCGCATGTGTCGCATTCCGGTAGGCAAACAAGAAGTTATCCACCTTGTGTTGTAGGGGTAGATCTTCATTACACATTGCCTTGATAGCCTTCTTGAATGTTTGAACAAACCTCTCGGCCAATCCATTAGTGGCTGGATGATATGGGGCGGATGTGTAATGCTTAACACCATTGTTCTTTAAGAACCTCCGGAACTCTTCAGACACAAACTGTGGTCCATTGTCAGAGCAAATCTGTTCAGGCAGCCCATTCCTGGCGAATATGGTTCGTAAGACTGTGACAGTTTTTTCTGTGGTGGTTGAGGACATTTTTATTACCTCTGGCCACTTTGAATCTGCATCCACCGCAATTAAAAACATCGAGTCCATATAGGGACCAGCAAAATCAATGCGCACCCTTTGCCATGGATGTAGAGGGGCTTGTGGTGGGGCGTTTTGGACCTTCTGGCATCCTGTACAGCTCTTGGTCATCTCTTCGATTTCTCTATCGATTCCCGGCCACCACACAAACGCTCTGGCTAAGTTCTTCATTTTTACCCCTCCCAGATGACCCTCATGAAGCTCATTGAGCACTCTATCCTTCAATTTGGGTGGAATTACTACTCTGGATCCACACATCAAGGTTCCTCTGCACACTGGCAGCTGTTCTGTTCTCGGCGAGAATGCTGGCAGCAGTGGTTCGCCATGTGCTGGCCATCCCTTCACCGTTAAATCATAGACCCAGGAGAGTGTCGGATCATTTCGTGTTTCCTTTTCTATGTTTGCATTCGTCACAGGGAGACATTCGACTATAGTCGAGTGGAATAACTCCACTGGATCCACTGCCAGTTCTTCTTCCACCGTCGGCAACGGTAGGCGCGACAATCCATCAGCATTCCCATGCTGTTTAGTTCCTTTGTACTCGATGTCATATTGGTGTGCCCCTAGGAAAAGGGACCACCTCTGTAGCCGTTGTGCCGTCATTATCGGTACGCCCTTCTGAGGGTTGAAAATGGGGACGAGAGGTTGATGATCAGTTAGTAGAGTAAATTTCTGACCGTGCAGGTAGTGATTGAACTTCTTCACCCCGCACACCAGGCTGAGGGCCTCTCTGTCAATCTGGGCGTAGTTACGCTCGGCTGAAGTTAACGAGCGTGACGCAAAAGCTATCGGCCTCTCTGAACCATCAAGGAATTTATGTGACAGTACCGCCCCAATGCCGTAGGGAGACGCATCACACGCCAGTCTTATCGGTAGTGATGGGTTGTAGTGAGCCAATACTTCTCTTGAAGTGATTAGGTCCTTACTCTTCTGAAAGGCCTGCTTACATTCATCGCTCCATTTCCATGCTACTCCCGTTCGTAGTAGGGCGTTCAGTGGATGCAGAATTGTGGACAAATTCGGCAAAAACTTATGGTAGGAGTTCACCAATCCGAGGAATGACCTCAGTTGCGACACATTTTCAGGCGCTGGAGCCTTAACTACTGCTTCAATTTTGTCAGGGGACTTATGCAACCCCTCTTCATCAATCACGTGGCCACAATACGATATCTGTTTCTTAAAAAATTCGCACTTCACAGAAATCACAGAAACCCCACAGTGCAGATAGAGGCCATTTCGGCCCATCGAGCCTGCACCGACACATATCCCACCTGATCCCCGTAACCCCTACACCAACACATATCCCACCGTAACCCCGTAACCCCACGTATTTAATCCCCTTAACACTAAGGGTCAATTTATCATAGCCAATCAACCTAACCCGCACATCTTTGGACTGTGGGAGGAAACCGGAGCAACCGCCACACTTAGGGTGATTGGCTCTAGGATGTCGTCCAAGTAACACTGAGTCCCCGGAATCCCTTGCAGGACTTGTTCCATCGCTCTTTGCCATATCGCCGGAGCTGATGCTACTCCGAATACCAGTCGATTATACTGGTAAAGACCTTTGTGAGTGTTTATCGTGAGATACTTCCTAGAGGATTCTTCAACCTCCAGCTGCAAATATGCTTGTGCTAGGTCAATTTTTGTAAAACGCTTCCCTCCAGATAGTGAGGCGAAGATATCTTCTATCCTTGGAAGTGGATATTGTACTGTGTGAAGGACTGGGTTCACTGTCACCTTGAAGTCCCCACAGATGCGAACCTTCCTTGGCTCCTCAGACTTATTGTTTAACGTTTTCTTCATGACAGGAATGATGGGTGTCGCCCACTCGCTCCAGTCTACCTTAGATAACACGCCTGCCTACTCCAGATTCTCTGGCTCTGCCTCGACGGCTGGGCGAATTGCATATGGTACCGGTCTTGCTTTGAAAAACTTGGGAATTGCATTCTCCTCTATTTTTATCGTGGCGGTTACGCCTTTAAGAGTGCCCAGTTCTTCTTGAAATACCTCTTTGGCGTCAGCTAAGATTGTTGACAATCGTCCAAGAGTGACGTCGTCATCCTTTTTACCAGCCACCGTCAGTGCCTGAATGGAGTGCCAGTCTAAACTTATCTTTCTGATCCATTCACATCCCAATAACGGTGGTCCACCATCTTGCAGAAGGTAGAGATACAATTTCTGTATTTTCTTGCCGTTGTATTCGACAGGCACCCTTATTTTTCCTCTGGAGTATACTTTTTGCCCCGTATACGTCCTCAAGACAATGGATGTCTCTCTCAAGTGTATGTGTGAGAATAGCCGCTCGTAGTCTCGTCGATTCATGACGGTTAGAGCTGATCCTGTATCCAATTCCATTTTGACTTGGGACCCTGCTATCGTGAGGGTGACTCAAATGGTTCGGTGATCCTCTTTTGCGATTACGTTGTGAAGTTTGAGACAGCTTAGTCTCTTGTTCCCGGATTCACTATCGCTCATCTGGTCTTCGGAACTACTGTCCATCATCTTTTGTACTTTCCTGTACAGTTCCTTAGTAGCCTTTTTGTTGTCGTTGGTCTTCTTCCCAGACCTGCAAACTCGTGCAATGTGTCCCCTCTTTCCGCATTGCCTGCATATTTTGTCCTTGGACCAGCAGTCCTTCTGGTCATGGTTTGTTCTGCCGCAGCGATAACATTTTGCAAATCCCTGTGTCATTTCGTGGGTTCCGTATTCCTGTGGCTTTTGTTGTATTTCCGCAGCTCCCCTTGCTGCTGCTTCGTACGATACTGCCACGCTGAAAGCCTTATCTAGCGTCAGCTCTTTCTCTGAGAGTAACCTCTTCTGGGTTCCTTCACTCAGGAGTCCACAGACAAATTTGTCCCGTAAGGTATCTGCCAGTCCTGCTCCGAACTGGCAGTGCTTTGATAGCTTGCGTAGTTCCGTAAGGTAATCAGCATTGCTCTCATTTTTATGCTGATTTCTCCTGTGGAATTTAAATCTTTCTGCTATCAGCAGCGGTGTAGGATTTAGGTGTTCCTGTAGGATAGCAACAATTCCGTTAAAACTCTTCGCCTTCGGTTTGGCTGGAGTAATCAGGTCCCGCAATAGGCCGTACGTTCTTGCGCCCATTAAATTTAGCAATACCGATGCCTTTTTCTCATCGGCTATTTCGTTTGCCTCGCAATACACCTCGACTCTTTCCACATACATGGTCCAGTCCTCTGTTGCATTATCGAAGGCAGTGATATCGCCAGTCTTTGGCATCTTGAAAATCTAAGATGGCGCCTCCCGCGCTTTGCCTTCGTCCCCGATGGATCAAAATGGCGCCTCCCGTGCTTTTCCTTCCCCACCGAGTTAAGATGGCGCCTCCCGCGCTTTCCCGCCACTGCCGCTGCTGCCAACGCTGTTGCTGGCGATTATATTTATTTTACTATCCTGTAATGGCGACGCCCTATGGTCTTCGCGCCTCCCCGATCGCTGCTGCCAATGCCGCTCTCCGTGGTATTTTTATTTTTCTATCGCGCTTCAATATTTGCTCTGTTAATTGAAGAAGCGTTCCCGTCGTGGAGCGGACCCTCTGGGACACTTCCCTCCCTCTTCTTAGGTCCGAAAGCTGCCTGGCTGCGAAGCACCGGCCGCACCCTGTGTGCTCCACCCTCTCTCTCTCTCTTTGCTTCCCGACTCGCTGCCCGGCCCCGTTGCAGAGCCACCCGATCGAGCTCTAGCCCGCCGCAGCCCAGGAAGGATCAGTGCACTACCTGCCACCAGCCCGATTAGCTGGGAAACCACAGACTGGAGACCAAGCCTGGCTCTCGACAGTCTCTCCTGCACTTTTCAATTCGATGATTTGGAGGGCGGTTGCCCACGGTCGACGCCCGTTTCTCGAGTTTCTTTGAATTATTTTTTTTTCTTTCTTCTGGCTTCGACCTTCAATAACGACGTCTGAGGTGCTGCCGAGTTGTAGGTAAGTTAGTTTCTTACTCGTCGCCAGTATTATGTCCGTGTATAATTGAGACACGGACTGCAGGAGTTGATTATAACAAGTCTTTACTGAATGGAGACAACCTGGAAACTGAAACTACAGAAGCCTGCTAGGGCCTTTTATACAGGGGTGGTCACTGCCGGTACTGCAGTCTGAGACCAGTTATTCCCTTAAAGGTACATACACAACATCTTTGATGAATAAAGCACAGGAAAATCTGTATGATCCACTTCTCAATTTTGAAAAAGGTGACAAAATTGACAGTCCAAATTTGATGATTACTAATATGTTGGTAAACTGAAGACTTACAGAGAAATAGAGACACAAATATTTTATACCTTGCAGCATGATCCTGGAGGAGTAAGCGGAGGAGCATTGGAATAGTAGAGTTTGGAGGTAACCAAAGCATGGATGAGAGTTTCAGCAGCATCTACATTTGTGATCAAGGGGATGAATTTCAGCAGGGGTTCCCTGCTCATCTGCTGTAACAGCTTTTACACCGTTTTTCCTGGTGTTTCCATGGCTCTTCCTTCGAAGTTACGCTAAAGGGAACCCATATGGAAATTAACCCACAAGGTGTTTAAAATAATGAAGGGCATTATCAGGGATGGATAGGGGGAAAAAACTCTTCTCTAGTAAGAAATTCCTGAACAGAAGGCATAATCTTAAAAATTGAGCTGAGCTGGTTAAAAGTGAATGCAGGAAAACTTTTCGCACTTAGGGTTGAGAGCATGTGGAACACATCACCTCCGAAGGCCATAGTTGCAACATTAATTGAAGTGTTTAGAAGGAATCTAGATACTTGCTTTGGAAATAAGGATATTGAGAGATATGGTGAAAAGGCAGGGAATTGGGATTAAAAAGTTAGAGCTTCCACAGCTAACAAAATGGCAGAGCAGGACCGTTCAGACCACTGGTGCAATTAAAGGCTTTCACATTCAGCAGTTTACAAAACAACAAGTTGACCCTCTCATCTGTTCCACGTCTGGTTTGTAGATAATTCTGCTGCAGTTGGCTCATTGTGAGCAGTATCTTGATCCATTAAAACAAAGTTCAAACAAAAATATTTTATTACTGCCATAGCCTCAAACAAGAGGAAATAGCATCCAAATTCTGGATCTGGATTCAAAAAAGCAAATGCAAGTTGATTAAAAATTGCAAGGAAACTGTAAACTTTGCTGGGATTCAAATTTCTTGAAACGTTTCTTCCTCAGTTAGAATTTTTCAGATTGTTATGGGATGACTGACGGGAACATTGGTAGTAGCCTGAGGCAAAAGTAAACCTGGCGTATTAATTCCTGAGGCATGAAGTCACAAGTCAATTATGTAGTCTGCTTCATAAGTGCTACAGACACTTTAGTAACCTATTGCAAACTATTTTTATTTTTCTGTTTTAAAGTGCTTATTGTAGATTCTTTTGTTCTTTTTGCCATTTTAGTTAGAATTCTTTTTATGCAAAAATAAAGGTTAGTATGTGTTTGATGTAATGTTGAACAGTCTGCACTATGGGGATGAATAGTGAACCTTTTGTGTGACAGGCAGTGCTTGTGAGAGCAAGGGTTTAATTTTAATTGTAGGGTTGAATGAAATTGAAGTGTAAGGCAGGGGACAGTATCTAATAGATAAATAGCATCAGTGCTGGAATTCTGGAATCAAGTCCTCCACCTTATCTACATTCTTAGCTGTAGTTGGTTTATGGTTCACAGAGATCAGGTAAAGAGGATCTTATCAAATCCTGGCGCAGGAATTTGCATAGTTCAGGTGCTCTCCCAACACGGGCCTGACCCTGGCAGATTCTTGCAGAGATCAGAGAATGTAAGCAGGAGCGTAGCTGCAGGACTCCTGGTTTTTGGCATTCGAGTCTTCTGGCTGCTACTCCAGAAGATCCTGAGGCTCTAAGATTGTTCTGGGGAGAACTTTTTACCAACCTTAAATAATGTTCTGTCTCCATTCATCTTTGGGCTGCTACTAGGACCTCCACATACACTCTGATCTGCAGAGGGTCCTGGTGCAAGCCCCACCACAATTTTTTTGGAGTGCCCCTCCATTTGGATGTCCCACAGGTGAAGTTAGAGGAAAGTAAGGCAGAAGGCCAGGAATCTTCCTTCCTGCCTCATTTACATTGTGACGCTGAAGCTGCACAGGCCTGATTACATTGAATTGGGGAATCCCAAGAAAGTCCAGCACAGCACTGTGGGGCCAAAGACTTGACACAATGGGTCTCCACCCCCATTCTACCTTAGCTGCGCCTGGGAATTGAACGTTCTCCAGGCATGACAAAGAGGAAAATCTACCCCAAACACCTCGCCATTTTGGGCACCCAGTGTCAGCCTCTGGTCAGGTGTAGAATGTTTGAACTCAACATAAAATTTTCCCCACATCCTCAGGATTCTCAAAGTGCTTCACAGCCAATGAATTACTTTTGAAGTATAGTCACTGTTGTAATGTTGGCAAACGTGGCAACAAAAATTATACACCGCAAAGTCTCACAAATCGCAATTCAATAAATGACCAGATAATCTGTTTTGGTGATGTTGTTTGAGGGAGAAATATTGGTCAGGAGACCGGAAGAACTCCCTTGCTCTTCCTCGAGTAGTGTCATGGGATCTTTTACATCCATCTGAGAGGGTAGAGAGGTCTTTGGTTTAACATCTCATCTGAAAGACGACACCGTTGACAGGACTGCACTGCAGTGTCAGCCTAGATTATGTCCATAAATCTCGAGTGGGGCTTGAACCCACGATCTCCTGACTCAGAGTCAAAAGTGCTACTGCTGAACCAAGGTTGACATTTTCACTCCACATTGTTCTAGTAATGTGCCCTAACTCAACTTCAGAAAAGCAGCCTCTACTGCACCGATGTAATTTTTTCCATTTCCTACACCAAACTCCCCTTCTGGCCTCTCTGAGTGATATTGCCAAATTGTTGACAATTAATGCAGAATTATGAGCAGTTTTATGCTGTGAATTCGCACCCAATGGAAATTGTGTTGCGGCTGCTGCAAATTCATTTCACGTAGACGTCTTCTAGTGGTCACAGAGTCATCCCATTCATCCAGGCTGGTTTTGAACTCCAACTCCAGAGGTGAAAGGACAGTGCCTATTGTATCAGCCATTCTCCTCATTTTAGGTTTTTAAATGTAACTATGTTGCAATATGCTGGCCAGGATATAAAATTAGTAGTAGGGTCGTTTTTACAACTACTTTTCATAGTGAAACCTCAAGGTTGAAAAAAAGATTTTTTTGACTTGTGCTATGCTTTGATAAAGTGACAGAGCAGACTCCGTGAACCACCCTGTATCATTTCTTTAATGCATTCTACACTGGCTCTAATTGTATTGTGTTTGTCAGTTGAACTCTTGCTCCCTTCCAGGCAAACAGTACAAAGGATGCATTTATTCTGATGCTGGTGTCCCAGTGATTCAATTCAGAACATTTTATTCAATCAAAGGGAGGCTGAGGAGAGGTCAGACAAAAGATCTGAGTTAAAGCCTAGTAAATAAAATGGGTGGCATTTTCTAATGCACAACATCAGTTATTGTATAGTATTTTGCATCTTGGAACTAGCCATTAATCTTCTGGTTTTGAATAAAACGTATCTGTGATAAGCATATTTTCATTTGAATATACAGATAAATATAAACCCCCTGATCGCCTAATGGAGAAAGGCACCACCCAATGCAGCATTAAGTCATAACAACCAGAAGGCATGATTCCCGGACTGAGCGGAGATAGTTGATTTCAGCCAGGGTAGCAGTTGTGTACAATGCGATTCAGCCTTGTATAGGGAGGGAGCGAATCAGATAGAGTTTCCCCCTGATCATCAGTCATTTCTGATGAAGACAACATCAGTTGACAACAGGATTAGGCTCAGTTGTGATGTTGAAAGACCTGCCGACACCCAGTGGGGGTAATCGTCACCTTCACTACTTGGGCGGTAAACTGGTGGAGCGGTTCGCCCACCTATTATAGAACCCGTTCCCTTTTCATTTCTGTTTTCACTACTAAAATCGCCACTACTCTCTCCTCTTACCTGATGGTGCTACTGCTCCGGGGAATGGAACTCTGCTGTGGGTGTGAATTCCTGATCCTGCAAAACTGTTGTAAGAATTCCCACCCACAGCATTGTGCCTCCTTTGGAGCAGTAGCAACAGTAATAAACAATAGGAGCCAGGAGTGATGCTGAGGAGTGGAGTCAGCAGGGGCACTGAGTTTTGTTTGAAAGTACAAACTGATCTCAAAATGCTGACTTGCTGGCTGGTTGGAATGTATGTGTGCATAAAGGAAAAGTGTTCCATTTTCTGGCTGTGCACCCCTCTGCTCCATTCAGAAGCAGAATAATGTGCATTATGGTAGTCAAGGCCAGTTCAATCTAAAATAATTTTGATAGCTGGTAACCGTGCCTTGTTTGCTCATCAATACTAAAGAGACAAATTACTTTTGGGGCTCTTCTGGTGTGTCCACTGTAATTTAAACAGAAGAGCCACTGTTGTTCACAATTTATATTAACGATTTAGACTTTGGAATCAAAAACACAATTTCTAAATTTGCGGGTGACACCAAATTGGGGGGGGGGGGGATGCTGAGGAGGACTGCAACAAATTACAGGAGGACAGTAATAAACTGGCAGAATAGGCAAATGAATCTCAACACAGATAAATGTGAGATCTTACATTTTGGTAGGAATAATAGGGAGGTCACTTATTAGTCGGAGGGTGCGAGTGTGGGTGGGGTAGAGGAGCAAATACACAAATCACTAAAAGTAGTGACACAGATAGCAAGGCAATAAAAAAAAGCAAACCAAGCACTAGGGTTTATTTCTAGAGGGATAGAATTGAAAAGTAATGAAGTTATGCTAAACTTGTATTGAACCTTGGTTAGACCACATTTGGAATACTGTGTACAATTCTGGTTGCCATATTATAAAAAGGTTATAGAGGCACTGGAGAGGGTGCAGAGAAGATTTACAAGGATGATACCAGAAATGCTAGGGTATACATATCAGGAAAGGATGAACAGACTGGGTCTCTCTTTTGAAAAGAGAAGGCTGAGGGGTGACCTAATAGAGGTCTATAAAATGATGAAAGGTTTTAATAGAGTAGTTACAGACAGAGTGTTCCCACTTGTGGGGAAGAGCAAAACAAGAGGCCATCAATATAAGATAGTCACCAAGAAATCAAATAGGGAATTCAGAAGAAACTTCTTTACCCAAAGAGTGGTGAGAATGTGGAACTCGCTACCACAGGGAGTGGTTGAGGCGAATAGTATAGATGCATTTAAGGGCAGTTAGATAAGCATATGAGAGAGAAGGAAAAAGAGGGTTATGCTGATAGTTAGATGAGGAAAGATGGGAGGAGGCTCGAGTGGAGCATAAACGCCGGCATGGATTGGTTGGGCCGAATGGCCGGTTTCTGTGCTGTATATCCTATGTAATCCTGTGTAAAGTCCGGGTTTTTCCATGGTTTCTGCAGCTCTTTAACTGAAGCAAACAAGTGGGGAACACCATGTGGAAATTCACCCCCTATTTTATAGGGTAAATGCAGCACTACTCTATTTCTTTCTTCTGCTCTGTGGCAAAAGCTGACTTTTGCCAGCATACAGTTCTCTGGACACTATCGGCTCCCTGGTACTTTGCCCAAATGGCAATACTTTTTCTCCTTTTTTTGGGGGAATTTTGTGCTCAATACGGCGAATTGCTGTGATAAAGCAGCTAACAACTGAGTTAGAAGTTCTTGGAGCAGCACCATCTGGTGCACAAGCTAAGTGTTTACCTCTTATATATGTATAGCACCAGTCATTGTGAGAGCTAGGATCAGTGCTCAAACCAGCAAAGGCTTCCGTAAATAAAGTGTTCTTGTTTGGAAAAAAGAGTCTCTGACTTTAGCTGTAGAGGTAAAGCAAAGGTGAAGGAATAGAATATATTCCATTTTATGTTGGGAGGTTCAGCCTCAAACACTTCCAGATCATGTATAGATGGTGTTAGATGCAGAGTAAAGCTCTTTCCATAATGCTCCAATAATGGTCCCAACCCCAAGTACACCTATCTTCCCCCACTGCAGCAATGTCACATTTTTCCACTTTTTACAAAACAATCCCATAGCCTCGCGAGTGCATTGGGAGATGTTTAGTGCTGTGCAATCTATGCCCACTAAAAAAAAATGGACCCTTAAACCAGAATAGTCTGGTTTGAATTTAAGCCCAGGTGCTAGAGGCAAAAGGCCTAATTCACTGGATCATCCATTCTTCTCAAGTTGCTATCCTCCACATGAGTTTTAACAATGTGTGTTGACAGGCTATTCTGTGTGTAGAACATCACAACTATACCCAAACCATGTTCTTGGCTAACATCCACACATGCACATTTTCTAGTAGGAGTCTCTGGACAGCAATCAGGAGCAGGACTCTGGGTTAAAAAAAAAAATTTCCTCACTATATAGCCTTGGAGTGCTGAGACTAATTGTAGAGCCTTAACTGCTGACCTAGCACAGACCAGGAACTGGTCCTGGAATCCATGTTTGAATCCCTCCAATCAGGTTTCAGCCTCTGCCACAGTAGAATCATAGAATGATTACAGCACAGAAGGAGGCCATTCAGCCCGTCAAGCCCGTGCCATCTCTCTGCAAGAGTACTTCAGCTAGTTCCACTCCCCTGTCCTTTCCCTGTAGCCCTGTAATTTTTTTTCCTTCAGGTGCTTATCCAATTCCCTTTTGAAAGCCATGATTGAGTCTGCCTCCTCCACCTTTTCAGGCAGTGCATTCCAGATCCTAACCACTCACTGCATGAAAAAGTTTTCCCTCCTGTTGCCTTTGGTTCTTCTGCCAATCACTTTAAATCTGTGTCCACTGGTTCTCAACCCTTCTGCCAATGGGAACAGTTTTTCTCTATCTGCTCTGTCTGGGCTCCTCATGATTTTGAACACTGTTATAAATCTCATCATCATAAAGAAACTACTCATGAGATAACACTGGACGGCCAGCTGGTGGCGCCATCTAAGGAGTATAAATACTCGGGCGTGAGCCCAGCTTGCCAGGGACATTTTGTAAGACAGGAACTAGTGAAGGACAGCTAGATCTCCATGTTTTGAAACAAGTTGATTAAAGCCTTGCTTTATACTCATACCAAGCGCGTAGTGAGTTTTATTACGTCAAACACCTCTATCAAATCTCTTCTCAATCTTCTCTGCTTTAAGGAGAACAACCCCAGCTTCTCCAGTCTATCCACGTAACTGAAGTCCCTCATCCCTGGAACCAATCTTGTAAATCTTTTCTGCACCCTCTCTAAGGCCTTCACATCCTTCCTAAAGTGCAGTGCCCAGAATTGAACACACTACTCCAGTTGAGGCTGAACCAGTGTTTTATAAAGGTTCATCATAACTTCCTTACTTTTGTACTCCATGGGCTCGATTTTGTCAATAGGGAGCTTTTGGAGGCGGGACTCCCACTTTTTGGGTTGTAGACCCACCTCCATCGACTTGTGGCCAACCCATGCTATTTTCCTTTGACCTTGTTAAGCACGCCCAGCGGGCTCAGCAGGCCAATTAAGGGACACTTGGTTACTGGTGACGACAGCGATTGACATTTCATCTGTCAAGAGCTTTTGACAGATGAAAAATCAGCGTTTGATAGCCCTGTGAAGCTGGCAAACACGGACAATCTGTCTTCTAACTTGAGTCCTTCTACTCAGACTCAGTTAGAGAGCTCTCCAGACCAGAAAGCAGAGGCTGCAGCTTTTGACAGTTCAGCGGCCATTCTGCTTTTTGTGCCGGTGAGCTGAGGGACTCCCGAGAACTGAAGAAAGGAAGCTTGCAGGAGAAAGTAAAGGTAAGTAAAACTTATTAAAACACTTTACACTTACCTCTGCACACATGCACCCATCACTCACCTGAACAACGGACATCTCAACCCCTCCAACCCCTGCAGACCGACGGCCCGCCTCGCTAACTTGGTGTGGTTCGGAGCCGTCCGACAGCCCACACTTCAGGGCTAAAAATAGGGATTAGGCAAAAAACTGCCTGTTAACTACCTGTTAACAGGCAGTTAATTGGCACTAATCCCCTTCCCGCCTCGGGGAGGCGGCTCCCAGCACAAGTCGTGTACCCGCCCCCTGGGACATTGGCATGGAGGCGGGATGGGTTCCTGCCCCCCGATTCTGCAATTTTCACACCACTCCTGCCTCCAAACCCGCCTCCTCGGGGCTTGGAAAATCGAGACCTGTGCCTCTATTAATGAAGCCCAGGATCCTCTATGCTTTTCTAACTGCATTCTCAACCTGCCCTGCCACCTTCAACGATTTGTGCACATGTACCCCCAGGTCTCTCTGTTCATGCACCCACTTTAGGATTGTACCCTTTAGTTTATATTGCCTCCCCTTGTTCTTCTTACCAAAATATATCACTTTGCACTTTTCTGCATTAAATTTCATCTGCCCACATTTCACCAGCCTGTCTATGTCCTCTTGAAGTCTATCACTATCCCCCTCGCAGTTCACTATACTTCCAAGTTTTGTGTCATCTGCAAATTTTGAAATTGTACCCTGTACACCTAAGTCTAAGTCATTAATATATATCAAGAAAAGCAGTGGTCCCAGTACCGACCCCTGGGGAACCCCACTGTGTACCTTCCTCCAGTCCGATAAACAACTGTTCACCACTATGTTTCCTGTCACTCAGCCAATTTCATATCCTGCTGCCACTATCCCTTTTATTCCATGAGCTTCAACTTTGCTGGCAAGCCTATTATGTGGCACTTTATTAAATGCCTTTTGGAAGTCCATGTACACCACGTCAACCACACTGCCCTCATCAACCCTCTCTGTTACCTCATCAAAAATCTCAATCAAGTTAGTTAAACACGATTTTGCCTTTAACAAATCTGTGCTGGTTTTTCTTAATTAATCCACACTTGTCCAAGTGACTGTTAATTTTGTCCTGGATTATCGTTTCTAAAAGCTTCCCCACTACCGAGGTTAAACTGACTGGCCTGTAGTTGCTCGGTTTATCCTTACACCCTTTTTTGAACAAGGGTGTAATATTTGCAATTCTCCAGTCCTCTGGCACCAGCCCCGTATCTGCGTTCCTCTAATTCTGGCCTCTCGAGCATCCCTGATTTTAATTGCTCAACCATTGGTGGCTGTGCCTTCAGCTGCCAAGGCCCTCAGCTCTGGAATTCCCTCCCTAAACCTCTCCACCTCTCTACCTCTCCTCCTTTAAGACGCTCCTTAAAACCTCCTTCTTTGACCAAGCTTTTGGTCATCCATCTGCCCTAATATCTCCTTATGTGGCTCAGTGTCAAATTTTGCTTTATAACACTCTTGTGAAGTGCTTTGGGACATTTTACATAAGAACATAAGAACATAAGAAATAGGAGCAGGAGTAGGCCAATCGGCCCCTCGAGCCTGCTCCACCATTCAATAAGATCATGGCTGATCTGATCCTAACCTCAAATCTTCTATCACTCTGCATCCACCCGAACCCATGTGATCTCCCGGGAGAGGCGAAAAACCAGATAAAGACCCAATGGCCAACTTGGGAGAAAAAAATCTGGGAAATTCCTCTCCGACCCATCTAGGCGATCGAAATTCTTCCAGGAGATCACTCTGTCCCTATATTTTCTACAGTACTTACCTTCTGTAAAGGCGATCTCCACCCCAGCCAGGAACAGGAATAAAACCATCTCCTGAAATCTAACAGAATTAGAACACAGTAGGAGCAGAACAAGGCTACACGGCCCCTGGGCCCGCTCCACTACCCACAGGGCCATGACCATTCCGAACCCAGACTCATGTCCAATTTCCTGCCCGCTCCCCGTAACCCTTTATTCCCTTTACTTCTAGGAAACTATCTATTTCTGTTTTAAATTTATTTAATGATGTAGCTTCCACAGCTTTCTGGGGCAGCAAATTCCACAAACCTACCACCCTCTGAGTGAAGAAGTTTCTCCTCATCTCAGTTTTGAATGAGCAGCCCCTTATTTTAAGATTATGCCCCCTAGTTCTAGTTTCACCCATCATTGGGAACATCCTCACCGCATCCACCCGATCAAGCCCCTTCACAATCTTATATGTTTCAATAAGATCGCCTCTCATTCTTCTGAACTCCAATGAGTAGAGTCCCAATCTACTCAACCTCTCCTCATATGACCACCCCCTCATCCCCGGGATTAACCGAGTGAACCTTCTTTGTACTGACTCGAGAGCAAGTATGTCTTTTCTTAAGTATGGACGCCAAAACTGTATGCAGTATTCCAGGTGCGGCCTCACCAATACCTTGTACAACTGCAGCAATACCTCCCTGTTTTTATATTCCAACCCCCTAGCAATAAAAGCCAACATTCCATTGGCCTTCTTGATCACTTGCTGCACCTGCATACTAACTTTTTGAGTTTCGTGCACCAGGACCCCCAGATCCCTTTGTACTACAGTACTTTCCAGTTTCTTGCCATTAAGATAATAACTTGCTCTATGATTTTTCCTGCCAAAGTGCATAACCTCACACTTTCCAGTATTGTATTCCATCTGCCAAATCTCTGCCCACTTACTTAGCCTGTCTATGTCCCTTTGCAGGTTTTTTATGTCCTCCTCACTCACTACTTTCCGTCCCATCTTTGTATCATCTGCAAACTTTGATATGTTACACTCGGTCCCCTCCTCCAAATCGTTAATGTAGATTGTAAAGAGTTGGGGACCCAGCACTGACCCCTGCGGAACACCACTAGTTACTGGTTGCCAATCTGAGAACGAACCATTTATCCCAACTCTCTGCTTTCTGTTAGAGAGCCAATCCTCCACCCATGCCAGAATATTACCCCCAATCCCGTGATTTTTTATCTTGAGCAATAATCTTTTGTGTGGCACCTTGTCAAATGCCTTTTGGAAGTCTAAATACACTACGTCCACTGGTTCCCCTTTATCCACCCTGTATGTTACTTCCTCAAAAAACTCAAGCAAATTTGTTAAACATGATTTCCCCTTCATGAAACCATGCTGAGTTTGCCCTATTAAATTATGTTTATCCAAATGTCCCGTTACTGTCTCCTTAATAATGGACTCTAACATTTTACCAACCACAGATGTTAGGCTAACAGGTCTATAGTTTCCAGCCTTCTGCCTACTACCCTTTTTAAATAAGGGTGTTACATTAGCAGTTTTCCAATCTGCCGGGACCTTTGCTGAGTCCAGTGAGTTTTGGAAAATTATTACCAATGCATCCACAATCCCTACCGCTACTTCCCTCAAGACCCTGGGATGCAAGCCATCAGGTCCAGGGGATTTATCCGCCTTGAGTCCCATTATTTTACCAAGTACCACTTCCTTAGTGATTTTAATTGTATTTAGTTCCTCCCCCCCTAGAGCCCCCTGTTTGTCCAGTGTTGGGATATTCTTAGTGCCCTCTACTGTAAAGACTGATACAAAATAATTGTTCAGTGTTTTTGCCATCTCCATGTTTCCCACCATTAATTTCCCGGTCTCATCCTCTAAGGGACCAACATTTACTTTAGCCACCCTTTTTCTTTTTATATAACGATAGAAACTTTTACTGTCTGTTTTTATATTTTTTGCTAATTTACTTTCATAATCTATCTTCCCTTTCTTAATCAATCTTTTTGTTATTTTTTGCTGTCTTTTAAAGACTTCCCAATCTTCCATCCTCCCACTAGATTTGGCTACCTTATATGCCCTTGTTTTTAGTCGGATACTATCCTTAATTACTTTACTTAGCCACGGATGGCTATCTTTTCTTTTACACCCTTTTTTCCTCAGTGGAATATATTTTTCTTGGAAGTTGTAAAATAACTCCTTAAATGTACACCACTGGTCATGTACCGTCTTACCCTTTAATCTATTTTCCCAGTCCACTCTAATTAATTCCGCTCTCATACCTTCATAGTCTCCTTTATTCAAGCTCAGCACGCTTGTTTGAGATCCAACCTTCTCACCCTCTATATAAATACTTGTTGGAATCTTTTGGTCTGTATGGTCTAATATTACACCTTTACCTAGTAGGTAATAGGGGGAAAGCTGTCTTTTTATTTTTATTAATTGAGAAACCAAAATGAGGTGATGCTTTGACATTTTTCTGAGATCCACAGTATTTGAGGATAGCAAATGCCGCTCCAGCTCCAATATCAAAACAAGGAGAAAGACCTGGTTAGCCTAAAATCATTGTGGGAAAAATGCTTGAGTGCATTCTACAGGATGCTTTAAGTGAATATTTAAAGGCACAGTTATCGCGGGCAACAGTCAGGATAGTTTTAGAAGCAATAAGTCATATCTTACAAAGTTACTAGGATTCTTTGAAGAGGTATCTAAGACAGTGAATGAGGATTTCGATAAGGTCCCACATAAGAGAGTAGCGTGTAAAGTTAAGGCACATGGGATTGGGGGCAAGGTATTGACTTGGATAGAGATCTGGTTGGCAGACAGGAAGCAAAGAGTTGGAATAAACGGCTCTTTTTCCGAGTGGCAGGCAGTGACTAGTGTGGTACCGCAGGGATCGGTCCTTGGACCCCAGCTATTCACAATATATATTAATGATCTGGATGAGGGAACTAGATGTAATATCTCCAAGTTTGCAGACGACACAAAGCTGGGTGGGCGTGTGTGCTGTGAGGAGGATGCCGAGAAACTCCAGTATGATTTGGACAGGTTGGGTAATTGGGCAGAAGCATGGCAGATGCAATATAACGTGGATAAATGCGAGGTTATCCACTTTGGTGTCAAAAACAAGAAGGCAGATTATTATCTGAATGGCAATAGATTGGGAGAAGGGGAAGTGCAACGAGACTTGGGTGTCCTTGTGCACCAGTCGCTGAAGGTAAGCATGCAGGTGCAGCAGGCGGTTAAGAAGGCAAATGGTATGTTGGCCTTCGTAGCGAGAGGGTTTGAGTACAGGAACAAGGATGTCTTGCTGCAGTTGTACAGGGCCTTGGTGAGACCACATCTTGAGTATTGTGTGCAGTTTTGGTCACCTTATCTGAGGAAGGATGTTCTTGCCATGGAAGGAGTGCAGTGAAGATTCACCAGGCTGATACCCGGGATGGCAGGAATGACGTATGAGGAGAGATTGGGTCGATTGGGCTTGTACTCGCTGGAGTTTAGAAGAATGAGAGGGGATCTCATTGAAACTTAAAATTCTAACAGGACTAGACAGACTAGATGCAGGAAGGATGTTCCCGATGGTCGGGGAGTCCAGAACCAGGGGTCACAGTCTAAGGATAAGGGGTAAGCCATTAATGACAGAGAGGAGGAGGAATTTCTTCACCCAGAGAGTGGTGAACCTGTGGAATTCTCTTCCACAGAAGGCAGTAGAGGCCAATTCATTAAATATAATCAAGAAGGAGTTGGATATATTTCTTAAGGCTAAAGGGATCAAGGGATATGGGGAGAAAGCAGGGACAGGGTACTGAATTTGGATGATCAGCCATGATTGCATTGAATGGCGGAGCAGGCGCGAGGGGCCGAATGGCCTACTCCTATCTTCTATGTTTCTATGATAATCCAGTAATGTAATTTACCTAGATTTTCAAAATGTTTTCAACAAAGTTCCTCATGTGAACCTGGTAGGGAAAGTTAATCATGAAATGATTGATACATTATCTAGATAGATTAAGAATTGGCTTCAACAACCCCAACCCCACTAGGAGTCGAGACATGCCTTCCCATATGGGGCAACACCACTAGAATTATAGGGAGGAGGGACTCAACCAAACTAGATTTAAGCAAAAAGTAATTAAAATTACAACAGTAACTCAAAAGACTAAAATCAGCTGGAATCAAAGCAAAATTTCTAACCAATGGCTATCACATGCTGACGACATCCAGTGATGATAGACACTGCATGTTGGTGCTCAAGGGTCACCTGGGCACAAGCTATTGCTCCGCTCGGTTTGTGGGCAAGCAGCCAAAGAAAGCCTGCCTGGTGATCCTGGCTTCTTGGACCTACAGATGGTGGATTTGGCAAGGCCCAAAAGCATACCCACGAGCAGCAGTGGCTGATTGGAAAATTATTTAGGGATTGATTGTCCCTGAAAGCATCAGGTAAGTGTGAGGCTATTATCAATGAGGCAAATTGGGTGTTGGGGTACATATGGAGTGCATTGGACTCATAAGTCAGAATACTTAACTGGACCAGCCATATAAATACTGTGGCTACAAGAGCAGGTGAGAAGCTGGGTATTGTGCAGTGAGTGACTCGCCTCCTGACTCCCCAAAGCCTGTCCACCACATACAAGGCACAAGTCAGGAGTATGATGGAATACTCTCCACTTGCCTGGATGAGTGCAGCTCCAACAACACCCAATAAGCTAAACACCATCCAGAACAAAGCAGCCCACTTGATCGGTACCTCATCCACCACCTTAAACATTCACTGCCTCCACCACCGGCGCACCGTGGCTGCTGTGTGCACCATCTACAAGACGCACTGCAGCAACTCACCAAGGCTTCTTCAACAGCACCTTCCAAACCCGTGACCTTTACCACCTAGAAGGACAAGGGCAGCAGGCGCATGGGAACACCAGCACCTCCAAGTCCCCTCCATTCACACACCACCCTGACTTGGGAATCACAGAAGTCACAGAAACCCCACAGTGCAGATAGAGGCCATTTCGGCCCATCGAGCCTGCACCGACACATATCCCACCCAATTCCCCGTAACCCCTACACCAACACATATCCCACCCTATCCCTGTAACCCCACGTATTTAATCCCCCTAACACTAAGGTCAATTTATCATAGCCAATCAACCTAACCCACACATCTTTGGACTGTGGGAGGAAACCGGAGCACCCGGAGAAAACCCACGCAAACACGGGGAGAATGTGCAAACTCCACACAGACAGTCGCCCGAGGCCGGATTCGAACCCGGGTCCCTGGCGCTGTGAGGCAACAGTGCTAACCACTATGCCACTATGCCATTCCTTCATCGTTGCTGGGTCAAAATCCTGAAACTCCCTCCCTAATAGCACTGCCGGGGTACCTTCACCGCATGGACAGCAGAGGTTCAAGAATCTTTTTTCTTAGAATAAAATCAACTTAAATAGGTAAGCAGTCTTGCAGCTTTTATCTGTTACATAAGCACAACATAATTTCTTAAGCTTCCACACAGCCCCATGTTTAATTTAATAAAACTTTGGGAGTGTGGATATAGCAAGATCTCAGTTTTCCAGGGTAGGTCCTTTTGCCAAATGAGCATTCTATTGCGCTAGATTCTCCAATCCATTGATCTAATTGAGACTTGGGTTTAAACCCCCAAAAATGTTTTGGGTGGGAGGTTAAAATGTAAAAAATCTGAAAGGGGAGTGCAACCCGCCTCAAACCCGCCCACTTCCGGTTTTAACTGAAGTGGGATGAGGGGCAGGCGACCACTCTGCTCTCGGGAGGCAGGTCGGTCATTGAAACCTTTCCCCGACCCTCCTCATGATCTTCCCTGACCGACCCTGTTAATCAGGCCTCTAACAACCACAACCATCTTCCTTTGTGCTAGGTATGACTCCATGAGTTATAAGAAAAAAACTTGCATTTAGATAGTGCATCACCTCATCTCTTGGGGTGTCATAAAGCACTGGACATACATTTAATTACTTTTGAAACTGAGATTGCTCTTGTGTAGATGAATGTGGGAGTTTTTTTTGCGCATAAGAAGGTATCATAAGTACAATAAGATGAATCACCATTTAATCCATTTGTTTTTTATTGTGTTGGTTGAAGGAAGATTGTTGCCCCAGACACCAGAGAACTGTTATTTAAATAGTGCCATGTGATCTTTATGTCTCAAAACACCTGAGCAGGTGGACGTTACAGGCAAATTAGAATGAGAACTAGAACTAGGTGTAGATAAATTCTGTTTCCCCTTCCATTGCTATAACAATGACACATGCATTTTGTTGCGATGTTGCGAATTTGCTATATGTGGCTCCTTTGCTCACCCTAGTGGTATGTTTCAGCAGTAGCAGGGGAAGTAAGAAACATTGGCCCGGATTTTGCAGTGGGTATGACGGCGTACTCATACCGCCTTTGAAATATAACCGCAAGTTCGCGATCTGTCAAGGTATGCCTTGGAAATACCAATTACTGCCGCAGAGTACTGCCCAGCATTACGGACATTTTTCTTACGGTTAAAAGAAAGAAAGACTTGCATTTATATAGCTCTTTTCACGACCACAGGACGTCTCAAAGCGCTTTACAGCCAATGAAGTACTTTTTGGAGTGTAGTCACTGTTGTAATGTGGGAAACGTGGCAGCCAATTTGCGCACAGCAAGCTCCCACAAACAGCAATGTGATAATGACCAGACAATCTGTTTTTGTTATGTTGGTTGAGGGAGAAATATTGGCCAGGACACCGGGGATAACTCCCCTGCTCTTGTTCGAAATAGTGACATGGGATCTTTTACGTCCACCTGAGAGAGCAGACGGGGCCTCCGAAAGACGGCACCGTCGACAGTGCGGCACTCCCATAGCACTGCACTGGAGTGTCGGCCTAGCTTTAGGTGCTCAAGTCTCTGGAGTGGGACTTGATCCCACAACCTTTAGTGAAAGCAGGCGCAGGAGCCTGTTTCACATCTTAAAAGATCTATGTATGTATATTGTGTATGTTTTGGTGGAGAAAACTTTTTTGTCGGTCGAGTTTCATTTTAATTACTTGGGAAGTTGAATAAGAAAGTTAAATAAAGTGAACATCTATCAGATTTCAGTGATCAATTCTGTCCTTTCAACTCAAAAATGAACAACATAATAAACAAGATATATGGTTCGCTTTAATAACCTTGACATGCTGCTGCGGATCCTAATTTACAGATTGTTGAGCACTTCTACAGCATCATACTGCACGCATACCCGGCTGGGCTGTTCTGTCTCTTCCAAGAAGCAAATACAACCAGCGGCTTACACAAACACCTTGCCAAGTAACCACACACGAAAGCATTTACTGATGACAGGAAAGTATCTCAGTCCTGCATAGGACGAAATTCGTACTGTTTCTTTCTCTGGGAATATTAAACAAATCAAATATCCCCACATCCCAAAACAAAGGTAAACCAGATTAGATAATAAAACATAAATCTGGGAATGTGGCAAACCTTTGCATACGTTTAGTTCAATGTTTAAATGAGATTGTGTAAGAGGGAGCAAGGCACCTCTTTATAATTGAGCTTAGCGCATAATATAATGCATCTATAACCAGGAAAATAGATTTTTCTATTACCAGTCTAAATGAGGTCTTGTAGCGGTACCACCGAGTGTCCCTTACTTACCGTACATAATTCCCTTTAACGTAACGATGTATATATGCGGTTTGCCTGTGTGGGGCGTTCCCCCTTTGGGAGCGCGGGTGAACGCGATGATGCGGGCAAACGCAATGACGTCACGCCGCACATCACGTGACCGCCCCAAGTGCGGGAAAACGCGATGACGTCATGACGCAATCCCCGGGACTGACTAGTCAGTCCTCGTGGCGTCTCCGTCTGGTTAAGACCTACTTAATGGCTCTCCTGTACCGATCTCAGCCAGCTGTTGGAATTCGATTATTCTTGCATTAAAGAACTATTTGATTGTTCTCCTGGAGTCGACCTCGATTATTTGATAGGCATTCGTCCAACACCTACAATTGGTGAACCTGAATACCTACAATTGGTGACCAACGACGTTAGGACGGGAGCTCATCAATACCTACATTGGTGACCCCGTTTTTCGTGAACGTTTTTCACGAAAGCAGCGCAGCTGGACCCCGATTTTTCGTGAACGTTTTTCACGAAAGAAGCACGCCTGGAAGCTACAGCCGTTTCGCTCAGCTACCGCAACACTGGGAGCAACAATCGCCCTCGTGCTTTATTCTGGTAGAAGCCCCGTTCGCCCTGTGCAACATCGATACGGCGCAGACCACGTACCTGGATACGGTCTCCGTTTTCGACAGCTCTACCGAATTTTGGAGCGTCAGCCTCTTCGACGACCCCACGGCGGAACAGCAAGTATAACACCCTCACAGCGCGGGTGCAGCACGTTTTCGGGCTCACAGGATCGGAGCGCACTCCGGCGGAGAGGCCACGAGGACTCAGTCCTTGCCAACCACCCCTCGCAACCCACGAGGACTCGCCCCTCGCAATCCATGAGGCTTCGCTCCTCGCAACCCACGAAGACCCATCCCTCGCAAACCACGAAGATTCGCCCCTCGCAAACCACGAGGACCCATCCCCCGCCGACGCCGCACCAGCCCGTCAGCCTGCTGGTCTGTTTCTTCTACCACGCTTTTCGGCGCGAAGGCGAAGCGTTGCCGCCCTCCCGGCAGTTTTCCCCTCAACAAAAGCAAACATCTACTGACGCTGTGACCATCGAGGACGGGTCCAATGGGCATCCCGCGGCCGCGATCGGCCTCGCGAAAATTGCTGTCATCACCGATCACTGATCAACGCAGCAACAGTTCACTCTCTTCTGTGTTACCGTAGTAGCACTACGGCACGCGCTGTTCGTGCGTTCCCGACTGCCAAAGCGTTCGCTCGCCTGTTGGCGAGTTCACCGACCTGCCAAGACCCACGTTTATTTCCTCCTGGATTGCCCGTTCGGCGTTCCTGCAGATTTCGTCAGACTGGGGACCTTCTTCCAACAATGACAGAGCCATGGTCCGCGTCTGCCCAACCTGCCAGTCACTATGACGTGGCCAGCTGTTTCGCCCCGGCGCCCGCTTCGAACCACGGGCTGCAGAGGTCACACGCTTCCACAGTCCTTCACAGGGCTGAATACGTTTTATTCACCCTTGCACACATCGGGATCCGTTCAAGACCCCATCTACCGGACCACATATTTGGACCTCGCCCGCCAAGTCGAGACAGCACGACCGCCGAGACCACCGACCACCCATCGTCGTTACGGCAGCCCAAGTACGACCGCCTGCCCGACCACCAGCTATCCATCGTCATTAACGGCAGACCAAGTACGACCGCCCGCCAGACCGCCAGCCACCCAACCGTCTCTGTCTCGAGACTACAGGAGTCGTTCGGACAGGCTCGTCAGACCATCTCATCGTTTGACGTTGTCCGTTAAAGCGAATTCTGGGGGGGCGCATGTAGCGGTACCACCGAGTGTCCCTTACTTACAGTACATAATTCCCTTTAACGTAACAATGTATATATACGGTTTGCCTGTGTGGGGCGTTCCCCCTTTGGGAGCGCAGGCGAACGCGATGACGCGGGCAAACACGATGACGTCATGTCGCACATCACGTGACTGCCCCAAGCGCGGGCAAACACGATGACGTCATGTCGCACATCACGTGACTGCCCCAAGCGCGGGCAAACGTGATGACGTCACGCCGCACATCACGTGACTGCCCCAAGCGCGGGCAAACGTGATGACGTCATGCTGCACATCACGTGACCGCCCCAAGCGCTGGAAAACGCGATGACGTCATGACGCAATCCCCGGGACGTCAGTCCTCGTGGCGTCTCCGTCTGGTTAAGACCTACTTAATGGCTCTCCTGTACCGATCTCAGCCAGCTGTTGGAATTCGATTATTCTTGCATTGAAGAACTATTTGATTGTTCTCCCGGAGTCGACCTCGATTATTTGATAGGCATTCGTCCAACACCTACAATTGGTGAACCCGAATACCTACAGTCTGAATAATATTTCTTAATCCTGAAAATTAACATTGAATATATGGCTGGGAATATTTCTGAAGTTCAACAACATTACTTGTAGAAGATATAAACATTGTTCGACCTTTACCGAGTATCAAAACAGGAAGTTGTATACATTGGGACTAATAAATTGTGAGTTTGGATGAAATCTTTTTACAATAAAGATTATTTTGAATGAAGAGTGGACTCCATGCTAGATTTGGAAGTGGTCATTCATCCCATTTGCTGCCGTGGGATCTTTTTGTACACATGTTGGCTACTGTATTTTGACTGCAGTTCAAAATGTAATTAATTGGATGCGAAATACTTGGGCATGGCCTAGGAAACACGATAAGATGCTACCCCCCTGTATATAAGTGCAAGTTCTTTTTTTCTGTAAGAAGCTTGGCAGATTGGAACAAGAAAAGGCTGCTCAATTTGCTCACACTGTCTTTTAGGTCTGTGTATAGGACCTGCTTGGCCCTTTCCATCTCCTTGTGTAAACATTCACCTTATAAAGGTCAGACTTTTCAATCTATTCAAAAGTGTCTTCCTCAAAATAAATTGAGGCGGGCTCATCAGCTTGGTTGTCACACTAAATGACTCTCCAAATAGCAGATTGGAAATGTCTTGTGATACTGCCTCTCACCTTGAGGTGGGAATCCAGGCTGGGCACTGGAAGTTGTGTGCTCAGCATAGAAACATGGAAAAATAGGAGCAGGAGTAGGCCATTCATCCCTTCGAGCCTGCTCTGCCATTCAATATGATCATGGCTGATCCTCTATCTCAATACCATATTCCCGCTCTCTCCCCATACCCCTTGATGCCTTTTGTGTCTGGAAATCTATCTATCTCCTTCTTAAATATATTCAGTGACTTGGCCTGCACAGCCTTCTGTGGTAGAGAATTCCACAGGTTCACCACCCTCTGAGTGAAGAAATTTCTCCTCATCTCAGTCCTAAATGTCCTACCCCGTATCCTGAGACTGTGATTCCTCATTCTAGATGCCCCCCCGCCAGGGGAATCATCTTCCCTGCATCCAATCTCTCTAGCCCTGTCAGAATTTTAGACGTTTCAATGAGATCCCCTCTCATTCTTCTAAACTCTAGTGAATACAGGCCTAGTCGACCCAATCTCTCCTCATATGACAGTCCTGCCATCCCAGGAATCAGTCTGGTGAATCTTCGCTGCACTCCCTCTATGGCAAGTATATCCTTTCTTAGGTAAGGAGACCAAAACTGCACACAGTAGTCCAGGTGTGGCCTCACCAAGGCCCTGTACAACTGTAGTAAGACATCCTCGCTCCTGTACTCAAATCCTCTTGCAGTGAAGGCCAAAAAACCATTTGCCTTCCTAACTGCCTGCTACACCTGCATGTTTGCTTTCAGTGACTGGTGTACAAGAACACCCAGGTCCCTTTGTACATCAGCATTTCCCAATCTATCACCATTTAAATAATACTCTACCTTTCTGTTTTTCCTACCGTGGATAACTTCACATGTTATACTGCATCTGCCATGCACTTGCCCACTCACTCAACTTGTCTAAATCGCCTTGAAGCCTCTTTGCATCCTCCTCACAACTCACAATCCCAACTAATTTTGTGTCGTCAGCAAACTTGGAAATATTACATTTGGTTCCCTCATCCAAATCATTGATATATATTGTGAATAGCTGGGGCCCAAGCACTGATCCCTGCGGTACCCCACTAGTCACCGCCTGCCACGCCGAAAAAGACCCATTTATTCCTACTCTCTGTTTCCTGTCTGTTAACCAATTTTCAGTCCATGCCAGTATATTACCCCCAATCCCATGTGCTTTAATTTTGCACACTAACCTCTTATGTGGGACTTTATCAAAGACCTTCTGAAAATTCAAATACACCACATCCACTGGTTCTCCCTTATCTATTCTACCAGTTACATCTTCAAAAAACTCCAGTAGGTTTATCAAACACGATTTTCCTTTCATAAATCCATGTTGACTTTGTCTAATCCCATTGATATTTTCTAAGTGTCCTGTTATCACATCCTTTTTAATAGACTCTAGCATTTTCCCTACTACTGATAGGCTAACCAGTCTGTAGTTCCCGGTTTTCTCGCTCCCTTTTTTACATAGTGGGGTTACATTTGCCACCCTCCAATCTGCCGGAACTGTTCCATAATCTATAGAATTTTGGAAGATGACAACCAATGCATCTACTATTTCCATGGCTACCTCTTTTAGTACTCTGGGATGCAGATTATCAGGCCCTGGGGATTTATCAGCTTTCAATCCCATTAATTTCTCCAGCACTTTTTTTTATTAATACAGTACTAATTTCCTTTCATTAGACCCTTGGTTCCCTCGCATTTCTGGGAAATTATTTTTGTCCTCTTCCATGAAGACAGAACCAAAGTATTTGTTTAATTGCTCTGCCATTTCCTTCTTCCCCATTATAAATTCTCCTGTTTCTGACTGTAAGGGACCTACTAATCTTTTTCTTTTTACATACTTGTAGAAGCTTTTACAGTCCACTTTTATGTTCCTTGCAATGTTCTTTAAAGGAGGATGTATCAAAGAAGGAAGAGCTTGGTAAACATTATTGTTCAGGGAGGAGGAAGAGCTGCATTTCATTTTTACCATTGTGGTGATGATCCTGTGCAAGTACTGCAATAATGGGTGAGAAATTTAACTCCAGGCCATCCATTTTGTGTATGGATATTAGGCAGCCAGGAATTGAAACTCGGAGTGACAGAGGCATCTTGGCCACTTGATTGACGTCCAAGTCCCGCCTGCCACAAAATTCAGATGACCCTGTAAATCCCTGATGCAAAGTTCAGGTACAAATGGGCATGCAAGCTTTCGCCTAGTTCTACCAGTGATCTTAAAGGGACTGCTGGAGGCCGCTCAAAAAGCAGCCACTAAACCTTTTATGTTGCATTTTTGTGGAGCCGGAAGGAAAAGGAGTGCTTTTCCTGGATCCACAGAAATACTGTGGGCTGGTGTTGACTTGGGCTCCAACCCCTCACAGCTTTGTCTCCCCCACCCCCGACTTACTGTGGGCTGGCTTGGCATTGGAACCGGACTGAAGTCGTCAGGCCACGACTTGCTTGTATTCAAGTGAGGCCCGATGTCGAATTTGGCTTGGATGCCATGTCGCCCAAACTGAACCGTGGAGCCATCGCTCTGCTGACTTCCCGCCCATTTCAGGTGCAAAGTGAATGTCGTCCCCCAGCGTGTTTTAATGCCATTAATTTCATTGTCTTGTGTGCTAGTAAATAGTTTTTGAAGCTGGCCTCAACCAGATGCAGCCATTGTTTAAATTGTCATATATTCCAGCGGTGTGAAACACTCCAAATGATCAGTACAATGGCAATAAAAAGCTGTAAGAAGCTGAAGTTTTCTTCTTTCCAATTTTTTTCCTCTCCTGAGCTCCTTGCTAGGGTACGTTTCCACAGGCACTGGGCACCCTCCGATACCTCCCTAAGTGGCCATTATTCACTTGTGAACCTTGAATGCAACTGGTCTGAAGGGCATAATATTTGAGCCAGATCCTTTCCCCTCCTGACATCCACATGTTTATACATCCGGTAAGGGGTCACTAAACTGAGATTAGGGGCTCGATTTTGCCATTGGGGCGGGCTGGGAGCGTGTCAGGTGTTTTTCGAGTCCTGAACCCGACTCCAGTGTAATGTGGAAAAAAAAGTGCGATTTTCCCCTAATTGGGCAATTGATTTCCAGCGTGTGGGAACCCTGGCCCAATTAGTCTTTCCATCCTGAAAGTCGCCTCAGATGATGTCATCAATGCTGCTGGATTTAAGGCCTGCAAGCAGCCTTGCTTCTTCTGGAGACTTTAAACTTTATGTCCATTGTTGTGATCGCTTCATTCAGCAACTATGTCCAGCAGTAGGCCAAAGTGTGCTCCACGGTTCGATGACGCCGCCCTGCAAGCTCTGGTGGAGGGAGCAAGAGCAAATAAGAAGGTGCTCTTCCCTTCCTCAGGGAGGAAGAAGCCTCCCCAGCAGACTAAAGCTGAGTGGCTGCAAGTGGCCCAGGAGGTCAACTCAATCTCTGTGCCGCAGAACCTAGCTGCAGTGCAGGAAGAGGTTTCATGACCTTGCGCGCACAGGAAAAGTGAGTATGACTTTCCCATCACCCTCAATCTGATCCCCATCGCCTCTCCTCACCAGCACTCTGCTTTGCCAACCTCTTCCTCCACATCCCACTTGACACATCCCTGCACCCTTACCCATTCCCTCTCTCTCTATGGTCACATTCACTTAACTATTCGACCATGCAGCCCTCACACTCTCTATCACTGTGATGCAATGACAACTTACAACACACAGGGAGGGCCTTTTGTCTCCTTCTAAGCATCTATGCTATGGAATCTCTACACTCACTCCTTCATTCTCACTCAAACTCCACTTGTGTCCCGCATTGCAGGAAGAGAGAGCCCACAATAAGGGGGAAAGAGCGAGGACAGGAAGAGGGCCACCCTCAGTAGCCCAGCTCACCACCTCAGAGGAGGCGGCCCTGGAAATTGCCAGGATAGAGGACGATTCCCAAGTGGGGGACGGACAGGCAGGCGTATCACAGCAAGCTGGTGACAGAATAGTTTGGCATCTCATTGACATTGCATGAGTCACTGATAATGAATCTGATGCTCTAACAGATTGACTTATGATCATCTGCACTATTCAATGTGCATGTAACCTTGACCTCACATCTCTAACTCTTTCCTTCACTCCCCCACAGGACCATCGACAGCCCCCGTCCCCACTGTCCAGGAGGAAGAGCCTGAGCTTCCAGACTCCTCAGAGGAAGCTGCAACCTCCGAAGGCGCTGCGTCAGCAGAATTAAGCGCACATCACCAGCGCAGACACTCACACCTTGGTGGGACCTTCGGGACATAGAGTAGAGTTGTCACCTGGTGTATCACAACTCACAAGTGAGCATCAGCAGATGGTGGAGACAGGGACAGCAGTGGAGAGTCCTCGTCGGAGGACACAGGACGCTCCCAGCTAGGCCCCGCTGCATGTCGACCCTGTGCCTCCGGGTCCATCCAGAAGGAGAGTGGTGCTGGAACTCCAGGAACAGGTGCAGGAGTCTCTGGCAGGTTTTGTCTCCAGGGTTGCTGCGAGTGTGGAGCCAATGGAGGAGTCCATCGCTAGCATGAGCAGAGCCTTTGTGGAGGCGTTGGCACATGAACGCATCACCACGGAAAGGATGGCAACCTCCGCTGAAAGGATGGCTACCTCCATGGTAAGGTTGGCCACCGTAGAGGAGAGGACGGCTACGTCCATGGAGGAGCTTAGTCGCCAGGGCATGGAAAACATGGTAATTGTTCAGAATAGACTGACATCTCTTGAGGAGCGATGGTCAGCTATTGTGCAAACAAACCAGACCTTCATGCAAGTCCTTCTGAGTAGGACTTCCAGTACAGAAACGGGTCCTCATGGCCCCCCTGAAGTGCAGCAAGGTGCTGTCAAGCCACTTGCTGGCTCTGAAGTGGGGCTGACCCATGAGAGGGATGTTGGTGGCAGACATCAAGGAAGTGGGGGCTCCTCTCCAAGTGCTCACACTTCCATACCACTGCAGAGCCCTCGGTCAGAGCCCCACCTGAGCCCCCACCCAACTGAGATCGACGTCTCAACCCCTGCACAGCCGCAGGAGCAGCAGACTGTTGCCGAGCCCTCACAGATTTGCAACCCCAGAGGACGCCTGCCAAAGGTGTCAAGACAGGAGCAGCAAGAAAGTGCGCAAGGGGCCTCCATATCTGCTGAAGCCACAGGGGAAGCACCACGTAGGAGCACGCGTAAGAGGAAGATACTGCACAAGTAGTCACAAGAGTAGTCACTTGGGTGTAATGTTATGTTTAATTTTGAAAAGCCATCAGTTGGTTATTGTCATTAAAAATTGTGATGGCAAACTGTTGCAGTTGTGGCGTGTGTCATTTCGCTAATGGGACTTCCACATTGAGGGCTTAGGATGACTTGCAATTGTCCATATGGTGGTCAGAGTGATAGGATTCCGCAGGTTCTTGGCCATTGTCGATGGCCTGATAAGAAGGTGCGAGGCAAAAGTGTTTGATTGTGCAGGCTAAGCAAATCTGGCCAAGATGAGTGTGTGCCTTGCATCCCGGGCAGCAATGTGCTCGCATGCTGCTGCCGCTGGTTGATGGGCCTCTGGAAGCTGTTCGTTGTCGCTCTCCTCATCTGAGGAGGCTATTTGATGAGCCACTTGTTCCTCAGGCATCTGCAAACCACAACGCTGTACCATGTTGTGAAGTGCACAGCAAACTACGACCATTCTGGAGACCCTGGCTGCTGAGTACTGCAGGGCTCCATCTGATCTATCAAGGCATCTGAGGTGCATCTTCAGCAAGCCTATGGTTTGCTTGATTATGGATCTGGTGGAAATGTGGCTGGAGTTGTAGTGCGCCTCAGCTTTGGCGGATGGGCTCCTCAATGGCGTCATTAGCCATGTCTTCAGGGGATAGCCCTTGTCTCCAAGTAGCCATCCAAAAGGTTGGTCTGGCGGACTGAAGAGTGGAGGCACACTAGACTGGTGTAGGATGAAGGAGTCATGGCAATTGCCAGGGTACTTGGCACAAACATGAAAACTTCCTTCTTGTGATCACACACCAGCTGTACATTGAGGGAGTGGAAGCCCTTGCGGTTGACAAAAATACCTGGATTGTGATGGGGTGCCTTAAGGGCCACATGTGTGCAGTCAACGATGCCCTGCACCCTTGGAAAGCCTGCCAGATTGTCGAACCCAACTGCACATGCAGTTACACTGGCTTGATCCTTGGAGAAATTAATGTAATTGTGCACGATGGTAAAGAGGGCATCAGTTACCTGCGTGATGCAAGTGTGTGTGGCCGCCTGGGAGACGCCGCTGATGTCTGCTGCTGATCCCTGGAATGAGCCTGAAGCAAAAAAGTTGAGTGCGGTGGTGACTTTGACGGCCACTGGCAAGGGGTGTCCACCTGCTCCTCTGGGCTCCAGGTCTTGCTGCAGCATTGCGCAGATGTCACCCACTACCTCTTGCGAAAGTCGGAGCCTCCTTTGGCACTGCTGCTCAGTCATGTTGAGGTAGGTGATCCTCTGTCTGTAGACCCTGTTTTGGGGGTATCTCCTGCGCCGACGTGCTTCCATGCGCTGGTGCCTTCTGGCCTGCGCAGCTTCAGGTGGGTGAGCAGCAGCTTGGAGCTCCTGCTGTTGCTCCTGCAGTTGGTGCTGCTGTTGGTCAGGGTTCTGCTGCTGCCGCGGCTGGTCTTCGTCTGAATCTGATGACCAGGAGGAAAGGAAATAAATAGTTCCCATTCTTCTGGTATATACCTCAGTTGAGGAAGTGCTCATTCAAGATGGGGAGAAAGGTTTCCCAGGAGGTCACACTGGAGATGGGTGTCAGGCTCCAAACTTCCACAACAATGAGTATGCCTGCTAAAAGTTCTCCCAGACCTGAGACAACAAAGTTCTGCCACCTGCAAATGATGATTGGTGAAAACTCCTTTTTAATGGTGGAGCTGCAGCTGTTAGTAAGCAGTCCACTTGTGATGCCGCCAGGATTCACTGGCGTGTTCCAGCGTCTCAAAATGGGGTTATAGAGGCAATTAAGTGGTTGTTAAGGGCCTTAAGGGCCTATTCCGCCTCCAAGAGGCGGGAGGGAAACGGGGTCAGAAAACTCGCATGTGGGAAAATTGCATGGAGGCGGGATCGGGCCCGCACGCCAGTTTTTGCGATTTTATCACCTCATACGCCTCCAATCCTGCCTCCTCGGGCCTGGCAAAATCAAGCCCTATGTGTCTTCTCTTCCCTAGCCCAGGGTTGCTGGGGCCAGCTGTAATGGCAACTATTGCCCTGGCTGAGATCAACCAGGATCGAACCAGGAAATTTCCCAGCAAAGGTGGATCAGAGATAGCAACTTTACTTCTGAGTCATTGGGATGGATGTGATGGACTGAATTTCACCAGATAATGAAAAATTAAACTCTTAAGCCATGCTCTAATAATTTCACATAGAAAAGATAAAGCATGATGATTCCACCTTACATTTTTGTCAGTTTACTTCATAAATACATATTTATGTTACAGCGTAACTGACTTACAGTAATCCTTGCTGTGTAAGGGCTCTATTATGATAGGCCTTTGGTCTGTGAAGTTACTGTTGCCAAATGACTTTTAATGATCTTGCCTTGACAGAGAGATTTTGCACAGCAGGAAATGGGAACACAACAGTCACTGACTGAAAAGTGAAAAGCTAACAGAGAGCAGATCCAGATTATAGTTTTAACTACCCGTGACTAATCCTTTAACCCAGGAGCTTTATTTTTGTATTTTTCACAATATAGTACTTAAAATGTTACTGAAAGTGTGGTGCATGCGGATCTTTACCTTCCAGTGAATACTCTGGACAATCAGTTCAGTAATGCTTTACATTTGGGACACAGAATATGTTTACAGTGTATTTTGCTATATCTTCTCTGCATTAATCACCCTCATGTTGACTTTTCCTGAGGACGTATTACTACACCTTGTTGATGTGAGGTCCAAATATTAGTGACAATTCTGGTCACATGCCATATGTAGATGGAGGAGTTTCAGTCTGTACAGGTGCACATTTTACCATTCAGGGTGATTTGCTCCTGTCAGCCAATTTCACAACCACTTGGACAATGTTTCATGCTGTGTAATGAAATTGAACTGACTTTAAAGTGAAGCCGATGCTTACCATGGATAAGAGTTTTGCAACAGTACAATGACAATATAGTGACCTCTCGTTCACTGTGATAACGGCCCTGAAATTAGGATCGGGGGCTTGCCGCGCGTGCAAGCCCCCGATCTGCACTCACCCTGCGCGCCAACATCTGAAGCCCGGGCCCGCTTGCATTTCCTGTCACAGGCCCGGTTCAGCTGTCGGCGCGCTGTGCTAACCTGATCCAGCGGCGTAGTTAGTGTGATGTGCCGGCTGGGATCAGGTGAGCACTGTGCAGCCAATCAGGGGAGGGGAAACTGATTCATGAGTTTGACAGTAAGAGCTGTCAAACTCATGAAAAGTATGGGCTGCCAAAACACTACTTTAACTTTAAATAAAATTTTAAAAAACATCCCACTGATTATAATAACTATAAATAAGTTTTAAAAAATGTTTTAACCAATTAATCAATTCTTTGAAAAAATAAAAAAAAATAAAAAATAGGGTCTAAAACTAAACTTACCATCCTGTAAATTCTTTAAAAATAACAAACCTGTGGAAAAAAAAATTCTACATTGTACTAAAAGCCCACTTACCTGAAAAACTAAATACTTACGTCTTGTTTTTCCACGCGTAAAGACCGGAGGCCTTTACACGCGTGCAACTTTGGGAAAAAAAAGGAATTTTACTGCGCACGCGCTGCCTGTGCAGTCGCACGCGTTCTGCCTCTGAACCCCTTCGTTCAGAGGATAGGAAATGCCGTTTTTCCCCGCATGCGCTGTGCATGCTGAAAACCGGCATTTCCTCCAGCCAGACGCGTGAGTACCCCGACCGTACTCACGCGTTGGGACAGGAATTACTGGCCCAACATGATTGAGATCAATTGTAGGTCATTTTTAACAACTGCTTGCTCTGCTCAGCTCTCCAGATGGCTCAGTTGATACTTGCACTGCCTAATATGAAACTGACTAACATAGCTGAGGAAGGTCCTACATTTGACCCTCAATTCATTCAGTTAGCCGATTGCAAGGGGCTACAGTTGAGATTAGCACATCTGTGAGTAAGGGAGAGCAAATATTCAACCAGGGTCTCTGTTGCCGATTGCTATCTCATGACCCTTGATGGAAATCGCACATGTATGGACACAATGGACATATGATGACTGAATTGGGCATGCCTGTGATGACCTATATTGTCTGTGAGCTTGCTTACACTCTCCGTTGAGGCTCACACATGATGAATGCACACTTGGATAAAGTGTCAAGAGCTCAATCTGTGTCTATGGAATAGTGCCCCTGCTTGAGTCAGTGCTTTCAGGAAATGAGGGCAGATAACTGGAGGGGAGAAAATAAATTATACAATCAGTTTATCAACAGCAATAATTCCTCTATCCACTATCTTAAAAAGTGTACTGTGTTAATAATATGCTCAAATCATGCACATGGCTTTATAAATGACTACCAGTCAATAGTGTGAAAAAGTAAAATATTTAAGCCAAACTAGACTAGTGATTCTATTACAATGCAAAGCTAGTCCATCAGTATTATTTGAATTATTTTACCCAAGTAACAAAAGCGAGTAAAAACTCATAAGAATGTATCTTGAAAATGCTTATCTAACTTTTTTCCTTTTTTTTTGCAGGTAAGTAAACGAACATTATTATGAGGAACTGACATGGAAAGATGAGCACCATGTTACAGAAGGTACCTGTTCTGCTTTTCTAGCATATTGAGCTCTGCTCTGAGTACTTACCACTGTTGTAGTTCAGGGTAAGCCCAGCAACCTCAGTTTCCATTTCTCAGGGTAATTTGACCCCAAGTCCCTTTTAATAAGGTTAGCGGGTCAATATGTGACGCTCCACTTGCATCACTTGTTGGCCATTTTACCATGTGCCAATGTCCACAGCAATAAATAAGGCCAGTCTTCTGGAATTGCAAGACTCTAAAACATTCAGCAAAACGATTTGTATCAGAGCAGAGAATAGATCCAGTAGGAGCGTTAGCAGGAGGATGTGTATTAGGGAAGTTTAAAATTGTTTGTTTTAATAAATCTAAACTTGATGTTGTGTTTTGTCATAAAACAAATAAGCTCTCCAATCTCTAATGTTTTTAAATCTTTTTTGAATTCAGGACTGTGATGGGCAATAGCACTAATGGGCACACTGGCTTATGGTATCATGGTACCATGGTACTGGGGTAACTTCATGATAACAAGTCATTGCAGCATATGTTTGTCCTCTGGCCATATATAGGATATCTGTGGTTCAACCTGAACTGACCCCAGCCTATTCAACTTGAACCCAAGTACAAACTACATTACATAGGTGGAAACCTGTCTTAGCTTTTGGGTTTTCCAACTTGTACTGCAAGATGGTGTTGACGAACAGAGAGATCAGCCTTTTTATAAGGAGTCTGAACCAAGCCAACTGAAACCAGGGCACAGCATGATTGAATCGACTCACCTTGGATGGGTTTAACTTTTTGACCTAGCGCTATGCTCACTCTTGAACACTGTTGACTTCAGTATTACAGATGGAAAAATGAGGTAATCTTCAGTCAGATAGAATTCTTTGTACACGTCTGCTGCTTTCATTTCTTCATTTTGGGTTGATATTCACAATGCTATTATGGCCATGAAGCACCTTTAATAATTAGTTCAAGAACTGATTTACATTAAAGATATGTAAACTAGGTGATTTACAATGAACACAACTCACCTCTGATGATCTAGACTAAGTTAATTCTTTCCCTCTACCCACTTCCTTGAAGCAGGACATTGGGTGGACTTGGACAGTATCAGATTCATTATCCAATGTATGTTTTGGTGACCATGAGGTGAGCAGGGACTTGAGTCAGAGTGTACATCAGATTTATTAGAATCCATTGGCCCTGAAAATCCATGAGGTGCAATCCCGGGGGTTATGCCAGGATCCCACCTATCGGTGCTACCTAGCGTTACCCAACTGGGATCAACCAGAGGGCGCCTAATATAAGTGGGGCTGGTGGGCACCATCCAGGGAGCATTGCCCTGCCCTCCTCCTCAGAACCCAGCCGAGTCCCCTTTGGCCCCTTGCGTAAAGAGGGAAATCAGGGTAAATTTAAAAAGAAAATTGCATCATTCTTCAGGGGCCCAGGCTACTTGCTTATGCACCATCTGCAGACTGGTATGCCTCTGTTCACCACCTGCCATCGTGGTCCCCAGAGCCAAGGAAGTGGGAACACCTGGGGTGGGAAGTGACCGCTCAAAGCTCCAATCCCCTCATGACCAAAAAATTAATAAAAAGGGAGAAAATAGGATAGGAGAGTAAATTAGCAAGAAATATAAAAACAGATTGTAAGAGCTTCTACAAGTATGTAACAAGGAAGAGAGTAGCAAAAGTAAACGTTGGTCCCTTAGAGGTTGAGACAGGAGAAATTATATTGGGGAACAAGGAAATGGCAGAGACTTTAAACAAATATTTTGTGTTTGGCTTCACAGTAGAAGACACAAAAAGTATACCAAAAATAGTGGGGAACCAAGGGGCTATGAGAACGAGGAACTTAAAGTAATTAATATTAGTAGAGAAAGAGTACTTGAGCAACTAATGGGACTAAAAGCCGACAGATCCCCTGGACCTGATAGCCTACATCCTAGGGTTCTAAAAGAGGTGGCTTCAGAGATAGTGGATGCATTGGTTGTGATCTTCCAAAATTCCCTAGATTCAGGAACAGTCCCAGTGGATTGGAAGATAGCAAATGTAACCCCACTTATTCAAGAAAGGAGGGAGAAAGAAAACAGGGAACTACAGGCCAGTTAGCCTGACCTCAGTCGTCGGGAAAATGCTGGAATCCATTATTACGGAAATGGTAACAGGGTAGAAAATCATAATATGATTAGGCAGAGTCAACATGGTTTTATGAAAGGTAAATCGTGTTGAACAAATTTATTAGAGTTTTTTGAGGATGTAACTAGCAGGGTAGATAAAGGGGATCCAGTGGATGTAATATATTTGGATTTCCAAAAGGCATTCGATAAGGTGCCACATAAAAGATTGTTAAGCAAGGTAAGGGCACATGGGGTTGGGGGTAATGTATTAGCATGGATAAAGGCTTGGTTAACAGGAAACAGAGAGTAGGGATAAACGGGTCATTTTCAGATTGCAGGCTGTAACTGGTGGGGTGCTGCAAGGATCAGTGCTTGGACCTCAGCTATTTACAATCTATATTAATGACTAAGATGAAGGGACTGAGTGTAATATATCCAAGTTTGCTGATGATACAGAGATTGAATAGGTGGGACAGTAAGTTGTGAGGACACAAAGTGCCTGCAAAGGGATATAGACAGGTTAAGTGAGTGGGCAATAAGGTGACAGATGGAGTATAATGTGGGGAAATGTGAGATTATTCACTTTGGTAGGAAGATTAGAAAAACAGAATATTTTTTAAACGGTGAGAAACTATTAAATGTTGATGTTCTGAGAGATTTAGGTGTCCTTGTACAAGAAACACAGAGAGTTAGCAAGCAATTAGGAAGGCAAATGTCATGTTCGCCTTTATTAATAGAGGGTTGGCATACAAGAGTAAGGAAGTCTTGCTACAATTGTACAGGGCTCTAGTGAGATCACACCTGGAGTACAGTGCACAGTTTTGGTCTCCTTATTTAAGGAAGGATGTACTTGCCTTAGAGGCAACGAAGGTTCACTAGATTGATTCCTAGGATGAGAGGGTTGTCCTATGAGGAGGGATTGAGTAGATTGGACCTATACTCTCTGGTGTTTAGAAGAATGAGAGGTAATCTCATTGAAACATATAAAATTCTGAGGAGGATTGACAGGATAAATGCTGAGAGGTTGTTTCCCCTGGCTGGAGAGTTTAGAACTAGGGGGCAGAGTCTCAGCATAAGGGGCCGGCCTTTTAAAACTGAGATGAGGAGGAATTCTCTGCCACAAAGTGCTGTGGATGCTCAGTCATTGAGTATATTCAGGGCTGAGATGGATAGATAGATTTTTGGACTCCAGAGGAATCAAGGGATATGGGGATTGGGCAGGAAAGTGGAGTTGAGGTTGAAGACCAGCCATGATCTTATTGCATGGCGGAGCAGGCTCGAGGGGCCGTATGGCCTATTCCTGCTCCTGATTCTTATGTTCTTAAGTTCTTTACCTTGTATGCGATGGGTGGACGTCCTGCTCCTTACAAAGCAGGCTGAAAAATTCCAGAAACAGTGAAGACCCATCACGGCCAGATCCCTGCTGTTTTCCAGTGGGTTTGCTTATATCTTACCAGAGTTACAATGAGAGACCTGTGGAACCCCTGAGGATTTTCGGGTCCATTTACTTTAAAAACACTTTTAAAATAGCATACTGATGGTGGGGGTTTCTACCTCAGCTTGGCACATGCCTATGTCACCTCCTGCTCCCATAGGATCAGAAACAGCTGCAAATGGGGAATGAATATGAATGGTATAAATTAGATTTAAGATATCGTGCTACTTCTTTTCGAAAAGAGGTATATCGAGCTCCTCAGATGAATCTCCAAGCTGGGTCATAGACCAGGAAGGACCCGGTTCAATCCTTGGTCTGTGTTGAGTTAGCTGATCTCAGCTGCAGCTACGACTGGCTCAATGCCCTATTGTTAGAGAGGGGAAAGTTGCCCTTGATTGCTATCCAGCAACCTCCAGATGGTAGTGGATGTAGGGTGAAGATATGATTTAACTCGGCGGTCATATAGTCACCCAGCACTAGCTGTCAAGGCTTGCACACGAACAGTGGTCAATTGAGTGGGATACCAGAGTGTAAATTAACCCTGGTAGAAATCCGTCTTGGGCAGTAGGGCAAACAGGCTGTATCGCATAGACTGCCTGTTGTACGCCTCGCCTGAGAACTCGATGTCAGGCAGGGATATAATGGGCAGCCCATGTGATACTGCCATTTTGCATTGTCACTCAAGACTAATGTCAACCTTGATGTCTTCAGGAAGGGAGGGAAGGGAAGAGAGAAATTGGCAGGATTAAAAAAAATTAAAACTGCAACAGTGAGATTTTATGACTTACAAAGATGACAGTGCTGACAAATAAACTGGCCAATTTGCACATGTTGCTGGAGTTAGTTCAATATTAAGTTTGAACCAATATTCCCCCTCCCCGCTCCAGTTTGTTATCTATTCCTCCCAGTTTTTACTTCCAGTACCACTATGCTGTGCACCATTCTATGGCTAAGCAGATAGCCAGCCTCCACTCAGAGTCTGTCAGTGCAGCTTTGTAGTTAGCTGTCAGGAGATGTGTGAAGGTTGTCAATGTTGGCTTGCCCTTAAATATTCTTTTATTCCCTGTTGGAAAGCACCCTGACAGCAGGAACTTGCATCTTGTTACTCCAGTGCAAAATGTTCTGGTACAATAACACTTCAAAGATAGCTTTTTATGAAGATTAGACCTACGAAATTTTCCAAAAAGATTGGTAAGATTGTGATGTTATCTTGTACAGAACCAAATGCTATTACTATGGTAATTGTAGTTACTCCCTGCAGGATGAGACATGGCCCATAATTCACGTGACTGACAGCCAAGGTCACAACTATAAATTAAGAGTTTCAGATGCTTCATGTATTCTGCATATAGGACAATGACTAAGAGTTCAAAAAGCAGGAATGCTAGCAGCTGATGTGGATTTTAAAGGAAATCAATACCCTATTTTTTAAATTAATAACATAAATAATTTGCTCACAAAATAAGACAAAAATCCCCTTTGAAGTGTTCTGGAGTCAATGATAACCTTGTGGCTAAATGCAGCTGTGATGTCCACTGTTGTTTGTTGCTTTAAAGAATTTTGTGCTTTATAATGAGAATTTTAAGCATCTTATGAATTTAATTTATTACGGATACAAATTTGCATGATACATTTTGACATTTTCCATGGTATGACACAAATAATAGGCATTTTTAATAATGTAAACAACATAGAAGAAAGCATCAACATGTAGGCCAGCACACATTCTGCAGTGTACTTCATGAAAGTCAGCTTTGAAGGCTGAGATGATGCCATTAACTGAGAGAGCAATGCTTGAGCAGTTTATTTATATCATCTCAAACCCTCTATGTTTTGTTGCCTTGGAACATATTCCAGAATGTGTTACTCAGCAGTGTGTCCTCAATATTTTCTGATATCAATACATGTGGAGTTCATACTCTTTCTAATGGCTGGCAGAATCCTGTTTGTACACTGACAATAGTGATACTTGAAAACAGTGATATTGGAATTTATTTTACTGATTGTTACAGGAGAAAATCATAGCTTTTCTTGAACAATAGTAGAATGGGCATAAATAGATATGAACATGAAACTCAGAAACATGCCGGTGTAAGAATGAGATTCAGATTGGTTTACATTTAGGAACATAGCAGGAGTAGGCCATTCAGCCCCTCAAGCTTGTTCCGCCATTCAGTTAGGTCATGGCTGATCTGTGTTTTAACTCTGTTTACCCTCCTTGGTTCTATATTCCTTAATACCCTTACATAACAAAAATTTATACAATCTCGGTTTTTAAATTTTCAATTAGCTAGCCTCAACAGCTTTTTGTGGGAAAGAGTTCCAGATTTTCACTGCCCTTTGTGTGAAGAAGTGCTTCCTGGCTTTACTTCCGAATGGCCTAGCTCTAATTTTAAGGTTATGCTCCCTTCACAGAATCACAGAATCTACAGTGCAGATAGAGGCCATTTCGGCCCATCGAGCCTGCACCGACACATATCCCACCCTATCCCCGTAACCCCACGTATTTAATCCCCTAACACTAAGGGTCAATTTATCATAGCCAAATCAACCTAACCTGCACATCTTTGGACTGTGGGAGGAAACCGGAGCACCCACTACAGTCTGTTGATAACTATGAATAGCTTTGAAGTTCATGCCACTACCTTGACATGGCTGCAAGTTATTCTTTATATTTTCTCTCTCTCCTGAAGATATTGGCTGGAATTTTCCCCTAAAAAACAGGTGGGTTTGTATGTAGGGGCAGTTAAATTGTAAAAAAAATGGGATTCTCGACCTGATCCTGCCTCCAACTTCTAGTTTGGAAGGGAGGCGGGCGACCAACCCGCTCCCAGGGGATGGTACTTTAATTTAAATATTGTAATGAGGCTGACAGCCTCTTTTATTCACCTCCATTTTGAATTTAACTGCCTGTGGACGGGTTTCACACAATTCGTGAAACCCGATAGTTAAACCGAGGCAGGGACTACTGTACTGGTCTCGCTAGACGTGCTCTGTAGCCAGCTAAACACTCATTCAAATAATTCCTCGACAAGCGGGTTTGCTGTTTTGAAGCTTTACTTGAACAAATTTGTGAAACTGTAAACAAAGACCAAGTATGTTTTTTACATAGAACTGAGTACTATACATTAGATGTTACATAAGATATAAACATATTTATAACAATAGAATAGACTAACTAAATAGCACTTGAGCTAAACTTCTGTAGCTAACAACTAATAACTTCTTATAAACAAAGTATTGTCAAATACTACACTGACAAAGTTGCTATCATGTTAACAAACAAAGATACTCACAGACATTGCGTCCTGCCCAGCATATAAGATGAGATGACACAGGATTGAGAATCCCTCATGGGAGATTCTCCATAACTCAGTAGGTTCTTTCTGGAATACTATTTCCGGGTTAAAACAGGAACAAGGTCAAATGACCTATTGCAGTATACTAAAACTGCTATACACTAACTACCACTAGAGGGTGCTATCTGCATGTAATAAGTCCAGAACAACTACTGCATCCAGGAGGTAAGTGGCTTTATACCTACCTCCTGGATCCAGGGTCCCTACCTAACCCACCCCCCCGCATTCGGAGAACCCCTCACAAGGCCTCCGATCGCCTCCCCAGGCCTCTGATCCCGACCATGAGGCCTCTCTTCCCCGCCACCCCCCCCCCCCCAGCCCCACCCACTCTCACTGATGATGCTGAGGCCAGCCACAAGCCTCTCAATCTGGCTGGTTGCGGGCGGGAATCCGAGGCCTAACATTCAAATCAGGCCCTGCCATTAAAGTCAGCAGGGCCTGCGGGAAACCTGGCCTCCCGGGTTTCCCACCCATCTCGGAGGCCCCCCACCCCCAACCCGCCTCCCCTGAGAAAATTCTGGCCATTGACTTTTTGCTGGGGTAGAGTACCACATGTACTGGCCCAAACAGCAATTTTTCATTGGGGGAAAAATTGAGTTGGGGCCCGGAAAAATGAGTGCCCCGCGGTTGAAATTGAGTGGTTGCACCCCGCCTCCCTCTTGGAGCGCTGCGAGGGAATATCGCAGCGCTGCAGCACATCACGCCATGGTATTGCAGGCTTTCCTCCCCTTCTTAAAGGGGAGGGGCCTTGCACAGCGCGATCCGGGGCCCAGCTGGGCCACCGGGGATCGAAGTGCCGGCAAATGAGCCCGGCACTCAAGAGAAGTGCCGGGCTAATGGAGCGCAGCCGGCACTCCACAGGGGCGCGAGTCAGGAGTCCGGGGACGGCAGCGGAAGGCAGGTGCTGGCAGGTGGCCAGCAACAAAAATGACCGCCCTGCACCTCGCTTTTAAAATATCGCCGCCCCGGCTGCAGGTCGGCACCCCCTGACCCCGTCGGACATAGCATCCGGCGGTAAGTCATGGGGCACTCCCGAAGATCGCGGCCAGGGAGATGACGTCATCACTGGTGGCGCAGGGCCACAGGCCGCTAACGGTTAGTGCTGCCGCTAACCTGCCGCTGAATTTTGCTGGAGGCGTTGGCAGCGCCGCGCCCGGGCGATAGTTGCTTTGCGCCCCATTAGCGCCCTCTTAGGGCACTAACGGGAGGCGCAAAGCGATAACATTTTTCCTCCATTCACTTTTGGGAGGCTATTTGACAAAGGGCCCCATTGGTGTCCTCACTAAATGTCCATCCACATGCATTTGCCAGCAGGATCACTAGCATTTAAGAGGAAAAACTCTGGCCAATTTTTCTCTCACCGATCCAAGGCCGCTGAGGCCAATTTTAACATCTCTACTGCCACTTGACTTGGGTCAGCTAACTCAACAGAGACCAGAAATTATACCTGGGGTGTTCCTGCTCTGCATGGCTCAACTAAACCTTGGTCTGAATCTTAATTCCCAAAAACGTGTGGGTTGAGATCGTGTCAGGTTAAAATGCAAACAACCTGGAACACAAACCGAATCTGCCCACACCTGGTTTTAACGGAAGTGGGACGAGGGGTGGCACACCAATCCGCTTGTGGAAAGTGGGTTGGTCATTTATAAATATAATAAGGTTGCCTGCCTTCATTTCTAACAGTCATTCTATTTTTAACCACAGGTGGCCGGGTTTCCCGGGCCTCGGGGAAACTCGGTAGCTTAAAGCAGGCAAGAAGGGCTGAATGCATGAGTTAAGTGCCTTTACAGCACTGCTTGTGGGCCAGGAGGAGCAGGCGTGCTTTCCCCCAGCCCAATAAGCTACCTAGTAACCCCTCCCCGCCCCCCCCCCCCCACCCCCGTGCTAATTGGGACCTCCAATCCCCACGATCCGGGCCACCCCCAGCCCCCCGCCCCATGATCTCTCTCACTCCCCCAATATACCTACCTGCTCGCGTAGGCTTCAGCCTTGTGAAGCAGTGAAACCCATTCTTCCAGGTTTCCCGACCTCACAAAGGTCCCCTGCGTAGAGCTCACCTCCAGGCTAAAATCCAGGCCCTTGTTTTTACTAACTGTGCCATACTCCAGTCAGGGAGCCAAGGAGCACTATCTTCATAGGAAAGTGTCAAGCTCTTCTGTCATTTGTTTGCAAACACATGTCACAAATTACATTTGAAATGAATCATCTCGTCACTTGCGCATGATAGTAAGGGGGCAAAGTGACTCTTCTTATTTGGGCTCTTCTACCTGTCCAATCAAAAAAAATGGTTTGCCAAACACTTTTCATGAAGATGTGCCTCTTTAAATGTGAGTCTAGAAATAGACAATGAGTGATATTTTTTGTACCTGTGTACCTATCAAATTTTCCTCTTCCCCAGTCCACTGAAGAGATTCATACCCTATTTGTAACATCCTGGCTTAGATTGGCTAACTCTGCTATAATTGGGTAGATGCCTGAACAACAACAACCTGCATTTATATAGCGCCTTTAACATAGGAAAAACATCTCAAAGTGCTTCACAGAGGCGTAATTTTAAAAATGGACGTGAGTCAAGGAAGGAAATACTAGGAGGGGTGACCAAAAGCTTGGTCAAAGAAGTGAGTTTTAAGAGGGTCTTAAATGAGGAGCAGGAGGTAGAGAGGCAGAGGGTTTTGGGGGAGGGAATTCGATGTGGGGCCTGGGCAGCAGATTAGTTTGGACTTGTTTATATTGATGTAAATATGCTTTTCGTTGACAATTTTAATACCCGAGTTGAATCCATTTATTCATATTGTTTGTTTTATTTGTGGAGCCCACGTAATTCTACCTCGCTCTATTTTACTGGAAAATTAAAAATTCACAATCCAAAATCAATCCCCATTTGTAATATTCTTAAGAACAAAACTGTTCTGTGACTAACCTGATTTGCATAACTAAATTGGTGAAACTGCGCTTTCAATGGGAGGCGCAAATCAACTGAACTTTTCCCCCTTTTAGAGTTTCAAAAATAAGTCAACTGTCTATTAAATGCCTCTTTAAGTGCTACTATATTGCTCCCCATATAAACTATTGGGTAAATGAACTGTTTGCATCAAGTTAGTTAATCTCAGCCAGGGCAATGGGAGCAGTGCTACAACCAGCTGTAATTGGTCTTAATGCCTTGGGCTAGGGAGAGGAAAAAACCAACCATGGTTACTGATGGTAAATACTATTTGGTGAACCCTGCTGGAAAGTGTTTGGGCTGGATTTTAATTCAGGGGCGGGTTGGGGTCGTGTAATCCGCATTTCATGTTGTCCACACGAATGTAAATCGATGTGGGAGATTGATGCGAATTTAACTTAATTGGCCAATTGAGTTCCAACATGTGGGAACCCTTGGCAAATGAGTTTTTCCAGTCTGAAAGTCGCCTCCGATGACGTCATTATTGCTGCTGCATTTAAGGTCTACAGCAAGCCTTGCATCTTCTGCAGACTGCCAACCTTTTGGCCTTTGGTGTGGGAGGGACCTGGAGGCACCATGAGCAGCGGAAGAGCTAAGTCTGCTCCCAGATTCGATGATGTGGCCCTGCAGGCATTAGTTGATGGAGCTAGAGGACATAAGGAGGTGCTCTTCCCTTCTACAGGGAGGAAGAAGCCTCCCCAGCAGACCAAGGCTGTGTGGATACAGGTGGCAGAGGAGGTCAACTCCTTAGCAATGACCCGCAGAACCTGGATACAGTGTAGGAAGAGATTTCATGACCTTCAGCGCACTGGTAAAGTGAGTATGAATTTCCCATCACCCTCAATCTGATCCCCATTGCCTTTCCTCACCAGCACTCAGCTTTAGCAATTTCTTCCTCCACATCCCACTTGACACTGACATCCATGCACCCTTACCCATTCCCTTTCTCTCTATGGTCACATTCACCTAACTCTTCGACTATGCAGCCCTCACACTCCCTATCACTGTGATGCTATGCAGACAATTGACAACACACAGGGAGGGCCCTTGGTCTTGCCACCTCACTCCATCTTTGTCTCCTTCTAAGTATCTATGCGATGGAATCTCTACACTCACTCTTTCATTCTCACTCAACCTCCACTTGTCTCCCTCATTGCAGGAAAAGAGAGCTCACAATAAAAGAGAGTGTGCGGACAGGAGGAGGGACACCCTCACCAGCCCACCTCACCCCCTGGGAGGAGGCGGTCCTGGAAATGGTTGGAGTTGAGGAAGATGCGCAAGTGGGGGATGGACAGACGAGTGCAACACAGCAAGCTGGTGACAGAATAGTTTACCATCTCTCTCATTGACATTGCATGAGTCGCTGATAATGATTCTGAAGCTCTAACAGATGGACTTATGAGCATCTGCAATATACAATGTGCATGTAACCTTGGCATCACATCTCTGACTCTTTCCTTTACTCCCCCACAGGACCATCACAAGCAGCCATCCCCACTAGCCAGGAGGAATAGCCTGAGCAGCCAGACTCCTCAGAGGAAGCTGCAACCTCTGAGGGCGCAGCATCAGCAGAATTCAGTGCACCCAGCACCAGCGCAGACACTCACACCTCGGTGGGACCTTCGGGACATAGAGTAGTGTTGTCACCTGGTGTATCACAGCTAACAAGTAAGCATCAGCAGATTGTGGAGACAGGGACAGCAGTGGAGAGTCCTAGTCGGAGGGCGCAGGACTCTGCTAGCTCGGCTCAGCTGCATGTCGACCCTCTGCCTCTGGGTCCATCCATAAGATCAGCACTGCTGGAACTCCAGGAACAGATGCAGGAGTCTCTGGCAGGTTTTGTCTCCAGGGTCGCTGCGAGTGTGACGCGAATAGAGGAGTCCATAGCGAACATGAGCAGAGCCTTTGTGGAGTCATTGGTGCATGAACGCATCACCACGGAAAGGATGGCAACCTCCGTGCAAATGATGGCAACCTCCGTCGAAAGGATGGCTACAGTAGACGAGAGGATGGCTGTGGCCATGGAGGAGGTAAGTCGCCAGAGTGCAGAAAACATGGTGAGTGTTCAGAATAGAATGACATCTCTAGAGGAGCGATGGTCATCTATTGAACAGAGAAACCAGACCTTCATGGAAGTCCTTCTGAGTAGGACTGCCATTGCAGATACTGGTCCCCATGGCCCCCCTGATGTGCAGCAACGTGCTCTCAAGCCACTTGCAGGCGCTGAGAGGGACCTGACCCATGAGAGGGAAGTTGGTGGTGGACATCAAGGAAGTGGGGGCTCCTCTCCAAGCACTCACACTTCCATGCCACTGCAGAGCCCTCGGTCAGAGCCCCACCAGAGTCCACACCCAACTGAGATCGGCGTCTCAACCCCTGCATAGCTGCAGGAGCAGCAGACTGTCGACGAGCCCGCAGAGGCTTGCAACCCCAGAAGACGCCCGCCAAAGGTGTCGAGACAGGAGCAGCAGGAAAGTGAGCAAGGGGCCTCTAGATCTGCTGAAGCCACAGGGGAAGCACTACGTAGGAGCACGCGTAAGAGAAAGATACTGCACAAATAGTCACAAGGGTAGTCACTTGGGTGAAATTTGATGTATTGTTAGAAAAAGCCATCAGATTAATAATGTTAATAAAAATTCTGATGGCTACTGCTGTAGTTGTGGCGTGTGTCATTTTGCGAATGGGACTTTCACATTGAGGGCTTACGATTACTTGCAATTGTCAGTATGCTGGTCAAATAGCTAGGAATCCACAGGGTCTTGGCCATTGTCGATGCTCAGGTAAGAAGCTGCGAGGCAAAAGTGCTTGATTGACTAGGCTAAGCAAATCTGGCCAAGATGAGTGCGTTCCTTGCATCCCTGGCAGCAATGTTCTCGCATGATACTGCCGCTGGTTGATGGGCCTCTGCAGGATGTTCGCTTTCCTCCTCCTCCTCCTCCCTCCTCCTCCTCCCTCCTCCTCCTCCCTCCTCCTCCTCCTCCCTCCTCCTCCTCATCATCATCATCTGAGGAGGATATGTGAGGAGCCACTTGGTCCTCAGGAATCTGCAAGCCACGATGCTATGCCATGTTGTGAAGTGCACAGCAAACCACGACGATTCTGGAGACCCTGGCTGCTGAGTACTGCAGGGCTCCACCTGATCTATCCAGGCATCTGAAGCGCATCTTCAGCAAACTGATGGTTTGCTCAATTGTGGCTCTGGTGGTCATGGGGCTGGAGTTGTAGCTCTCCTTTGCTTCGTTGGATGGTCTCCTCAACGGCGTCATTAGCCACGTCCTCAGGGGATAGCCCCTGTCTCCAAGTAGCCATCCGTTAAGTTGGTCTGGCGGACTGAATAGCAGAGGCACACTAGACTGGCGCAGTATGAAAGAGTCATGGCAACTGCCAGGGTACTTGGCACAAACATGCAAAATTTCCTCCTTGTGGTTACACACCAGTTGAACCTTAAGGGAGTGGAAGCCCTTGCGGTTGACAAAAGTACCTGGATTGCGATGGGGTGCCTTAAGGGCCACATGTGTGCAGTCAATGATGCCCTGCACCCTTGGAAAGCCTGCCAGATTAGCTAATCCAACCGCTCGCGCTGTGACACTAGCTTTATCCTTGGTGAAATGGATATGATTGTGTGCGATGGCAAAGAGGGCATCGGTTACCTGCTTGATGCAAGTGTGTGCGGCCGACTGGGAGATGCCACTGATGTCTGCTGCTGATCCCTGGAATGAGCCTGAGGCAAAAAAGTTGAGTGTGGTGGTGACTTTGACGGCCACTGGTAAGGCTTGTCCACCTGGTCCTCTGGGCTGCAGGTATTGTTGCAGCATTGCGCAGATGTCACTCACTACTTCTCGCGAAAGTCGGAGCCGCCTTTGGCACTGCTGCTCACTCATGTTGAGGTAGCTGACCCTGTGTCTGTAGACCCTGTTTGGGGGGTATCTCCTGCGCCGACGGGCTTCCATGCGCTGTCCCCTTCTGGCCTGTGCAGCTTCAGGTGGGTGAGCAGCAGCCTGGCGCTCCTGTTGCTGCTGCTGCTGTTGGTGCTGCTGTTGTTCCTGGTTCTGCTGGTGCCGCGGCTGGTGCTCGAGCTCATCTAATGCCCAGAAGGGAAGGAAATAAATAGCTCCCATGCTTCTGGTATATGCCTCAGTTGAGGAAGCGCTCAGTGAAGGTGGCGAGAGAGGTTTCCCAGGAGGTCACACTGGAGATGGGTGTCAGGCTCCAAACTTCCACAGCTGTGGTTAAGCCTTCTAAACGTTCCCCCAGACCTGAGACAACAAAGTCCTGCCACCTGCAAATGATGGCTGATCAAATCTCCTGTTTAATGGTTGACGTGCAGCTGATAGTCAGCAATCCAATTGTGCTCCCGCCAGGTTTCACTGGCGTGTTTCACGTGGGAAAAGGGTTAAAATGGCAAAGGTCTTTCAAAATGGCATTATAGAGGCAATTTAGTGCTTGTTAAGGGCCTTAACGGCCTATCCCACCTCTTGGAGGCGGGATGGAGACGGGACCATTCGACACGAATGAATTGAAATTGCTCGGAGGTGGGATGGAGGCGGGGATGGTCCCGCCCGCCAGTTTTTGCGATTTTAACCCCCCACACTCCTCCAATCCCGCCTCCACGGCTCAATGAAAATCCTGCCCTTTGTGTGTGGATGTTGGGCAAGTACAGGGTATAGCTGTGGTGCTTACAAGAGTGCAACAGCTTGCCAATGATCACGGTCTAGGCTCACACATTAAGAATAGCCACGTATGTGCCCATAGAACAATACCCTAGTATAAGCAGTGCCTTCGAAAGAAAAGGAAGAAAACTGGACATTTGGAAAAGTGCTAATATGTGGTTCTTAATGCATTGTTAATGTAAGGTATTATCACAAGTGTATTTTTTTTATTGACGTGGAACAATATGACAGATTGACAATTGTCAGTGATGGTAGCTAACTACTAAATGATTGTCCTGCCCTTGAGCAAGGAGCGTTTTGTTCATAAGGCAGGATTTTATTGATCCGGTTTATGTCAGTGCTAACACTGATGCTTGAATAACTTGAGAGAGGTTGACATGCAAAGAAAATGTTGTTTGTGCTGGAATTTGTATTTATGAGCTGTTAGCTAACCATCTTGTGCTTTATTTCAATTCAAATATACTCCTGCTATTGGTGTACTGGAGCACTGGAAGGAATGGCTGCGCAAGGGTGAGAGTCTAAGTACTAATTGTTTACAAAAATCTGCTCTCGCCATACTACATTCTCCTGTCTGGAGATCTGCTTCTGGGATTCTGAGAGGGTTGCTCTTAAGCTAACTGTTAAGTGGTTTGCAAGAGTTTCTCTCCCTGTGCCTGACCTTTGCTCTGTGCCTCCCCATACAGCTGAGATCAGAAACTGTGTACTATGTGGCACAATGCACTCGGGCTCTAACATACCCGGCCGCCCACCATTTTGTACCATTTTAAATGGAATTTACCTGCCTTCGTGTCACTGCCCGAGGGGCTTAATATAAAAATTGTATCCTGCCACTTATGGTAGGAGGGTGACATTATGGAGGCGAGCTAAATAAATGAAAGGCAGTTGTAACAATCTGAAAAGTAACATCTACAATACAAACATTTTTTGAGTTTGTGTACAGATTAATCTCCTTCTCTTGCTAGTCTCTCCTATGCCATCTGATGCGAGTGCATGGCAATACCAGAACAGTACTTGGATTAAAGAGTAAAACAGATAGAAACAGATTTATTCAAAGTCACTTTTCTTTTGATGTATGATTAAAAAAAAGTTTGCAATAATTATTAATTGGTTAAATATTTTCCCTTGACATTGAAACATTTTCGCATTAAGTAGCAAAACTATATTAAAAAAATGAAATTTATAGCTGACATGCCATGGCCAGCAATGAGATTTTATAAGGGGTGACCTTCAGCACGTGAGTTATTGTCAGCTTCACATGTAGACCTATTTATCAAGTTTTACTGCTACCCTTTACATGTCTTTCTACCACACTTTCAATATTATTTTTAACAGTTTGTAAATTGTTTTATATCATTTTTATGAGAACTATTATGAGGGCCAAGAATCCTGTAATATTTCAATTAAGTAATTGGAGCAGCCTCTCCAAAAGTAATGGGTTAGCAACTTCAGAATCTCCTGGGCAGGAGTCTGAGGGGTTGATTTCCGTCTTTGATGCGTGGGGAGTAATCTGGTGGAGAGGATTGCCCACCCAATGTAGAACCCATCTGGTTTCCATTGAAATGTTTAAAATTTGAGGCAAATGCATCCCCAGTGACTCCAAAGCGTGTGTGTATGGATGTTTGGTAAGGACAGGATCACAATGTAAATCTTGATGATTACAACATTTCGGGGTTGGTATTCATCTCCTTCTCTGGGTGGGAACAGAGCAGTAGTACGATTAAAATCGTGCACCGTACCTACCGCCCCATTCCCACTGCTGTCCAGCCACTGTAGGCTGAGAAATAAGCGGGCAGTGCTCCTGCCTGAAAAAGGTGGGAGCCAAATTAATATGCAAATTAGGGTCCTGTGATGTACAGAGAGTCCCGATGCAAATTTTGCCCAGTGGAACTGTACGTAAAGTAGCCTAAACAGCAGTCCTTAAAATGCTGCAGTAAGTAGCTGCAATGATTTTTGTGGCGTAAGGAGAAACATGAATGATCCTCCTGGCCCCACAAAACTCACGCTGCCTGCTGCCGGTCCATTTGCAGCACACACTCCTTGGCTATCACCTGCCCCCACCCCCCACCCCCGCTAACATGTGTCCCTGTCAGCTTTGTTCCGTGGAGGAGCCACTGGATTTCCCACCCCCCACCTCCGATCAGCGAGCTGTCTGCCCATGCTGGTAACATGCAGCAGCTCGCCTATCGATTTCAAATGGTTCGAGCCCCTTGCTGGTAACAGCAGACTGGTATCGCAACTACTATGCCCAACACACGCCCAATGTCCACCTGCAACACACGCCCAATGTCCACCTGCAACACACGCCCAATGTCCACCTGCAACACACGCCCAATGTCCACCTGCAATGAAAATCGGTCCCATCCAATTTTGATACAAAACCATTAAATATTGGAAAGTATTTCAGTGGTTTCACCTGGTATAAAAATTGGGTTATAGAAACTACTGGAGCATCTTTTACTTTCAAAGTAATCAAGTGCAAAGTAAAGCAGTGTCACATAAGGACAAATATCTCTCGCTGTCCATTATTCTTTATCCTTGAGCAGTCATACAACACAGTGCAGCACTATCTAATTATATATTTCAGCTTTGCCAATCTACAGTGATTCCTGTAGCTTCTTGTGCTATTCAGCAAAAGGTCAGGTTAATTGCATGAATGTAATAATAGGTTTTTAGAGTGATTGAGAAATGAACTATCTGGAAATCAAATGCTATTGAATTTATCTCCAAATTACAGACAATTTACTTAAGGGAGTATTCAAATCACAAACTGAACCTTGCAATAGTGTAATTGGACTTTTAAGTTTCAAGGAATAAAAAAACATATTTTTATTAATTTAACTTACAACTGGTTGCTATCCCAGCTTAGGGCTGGAGACAGGATGGGTGTGGATTGTTTGGTCAGCATGGTTGAATGGGGTACAAGTACAGGAAGAGGTTGCACGCCAGGCCTAGACTGACTGACGACTGGGATGCAGGCAAGGTTGGGACATGGGGAGTCTTTGAGAAGGTACTGGCTACGGCTTAGGGTGAGGCTGAGCCATGGGTTTGGGTGTGGGCCCAGGAGGGAACGTTCAGTCCATATCAGGGTTCAGTTTTGACGCAGATCCTGGGTCAGATATAAGGAAGAAGAAAGAACTTGCAGATATTGCATGGAGAGTATGGGGAATGGGTGCAGCTTGGAGCTGAGACGGCCTGGGCTCTGGGTTGAGATCTGGCGGAACTAGCTGTGAAGGATGTGGTAGGAAGGTTGGGTGCTTGGTTCGTCTAGGAGTGTCCACAACTAAGTGTGAGATCAAACGTGGTGGCTGGATGATGGGAACAGCTTCAGCAGTGACCAAAGAGAAGCCGTTATCAGGGAGCAGTGACTAATGTCAGTGGCCTTTTTTTTCATATTGCAGTCATGTGATTCCCAGGGACCAATGTTCTCATTACAAACAGACACTCGGATATGAATGCTGACATTCAATTTTATTTAATATTATAGATAGATGTCTGTATAAGTTATTATTTTATATTTAAAATACCTGAACACAATTATTGTGTACCTTGTATTAAGGAGGTATTCAGTGTTTTCATGAAGTGTTGCACTGTTCAATACTGGATGTGCTGACTTTCATGATTGAGAGTAGCCACAGCATTTTTCTTAATTGTAGTGTTTCGTGATTTATTCGGTCAGTTTAAAATGTTGCAAAATAATGTAGAGATCTATTTTCTTGCATATTTGTAGTGCTGCTGGTACATTTTATAGCTCCTACACAACATTTGTTCAATTATAAAGCAGGTGATCTTAAACACCTGAAACCCAAGCCATTCTGTCGAATGGTTATCCAAAACTTCTAGCAGATATTGGAGTTTTAGTTTATTGTACTGTATTGGCAAAAAAGTAAAATTTTTAACCTGTTAGGATGATGTATATTTGTAAATAAAGTTCAAAAGGAGTCTGTACTTTTAATTTTGAAATGGCAGATAAGGACTTATTTCTCTGGCAAAATAGCCAGTTCATCCTTTGAACCAGGTTCAGTTAAGCTCAGGAGTTTGAAATGTTAATGTTTATATTCAGTGACTATTGGCACCGTTTGGAGAATGAGGTGGTTAAAAGGGTGCTTAGGGGATTGTCTGTTGTTCTGAAGACATGAAGGTGATCAGTTAGATGTAGGTCCATACTTGGGTGTCAAGGCTACAGATGAAATTATGATTGACAGTGTGTAATGGAAATGTTTTTTCTTTAATGTGCATATAAGAAAAGCTGGCTACAAAAAAAATAATTTAAAAAGACCTTCAAAGAGAGATTGAACTTTAAATTGAACTGTGGCGTGCAGTTTATTCTCAACCCTTAGCAAGCAAAAGGGGAAACTCCATAGCATAATAAAATAGCCTTCCTCATAAACATAATGAGAGAAAACCTCACAAACCCAAAAGATATTGCTGAGGCACAGTTTGTTGGGTAGTATTTAGCTGAGGGAAAAAAATAGTCTCCGAAGTTCTGTGGGAGCAGGATCCTTTTGAAGAAGGATACCAACCTCTTACAAACTCTTTAAAGAACATTTACAATTGTTATACACTCAAGTATTGGACTAATCTGATTTCTGAAATAAATGCTTTTCACTTGAGGCTTCATTGTGTTGTATAATTTGTAAATCAATATTATAGTTATTTTAACCTGTATATCCCTGGATTTCTGTTTAATATTCCAAGAATATAAGAGTGAATTGAGCATATGTTCCAGTGAGTAGCTTATTGCAATTGTGTTAATTGTTAGAGCTTGGGGTCATGGAATCTCTGCAACAGCAGTGAAAAGATAGTTTGCACCTTTATGGTAGATAAGTCCTACTCATAGAACTTGCTGTGAAACAGTTGGTAAAACAGTACTTTGAAAACCTGGGTCCATAACACCTTCACTTTCCAGCCTTATGACGAATTACAGGTACTGACATTGTTAATTTCTAACATCAATGGTTCTTAGTCAACCTGTGCATGATTAGCAGGCTTTTTGCATATTAACGTAAACTAGGAGCTAGATTAGCATGATGGTTTTTGTATCTCGTAGATGTAGATATGTATTTGGTATAAAATTGAATAAAAGAATCGGAGGACATGAGTTTAAGCTAAAGAAGCTACCAGTTAAATTTGGTTACAGGAAGAACTAATTCATGTTTGAAATTGTTCAGTGCTGAAACAGATTGCCACTTAGTGTGGAAAACAGCAACCGAAGGACTCAAAGAATTAAATTGATTCCTGGTTCAGGAAGTGGAGAGATTTAGTTTTGGGGCAGGTATACAGGCTTGACAAGATGATAAATAATCAAAATAAATTTTGAAATAGGACTTAGATCACAGGGAGCCACTGCAAATATTTGACACACTCTGGGGGGGCCCCCATTTCCTAACTTCCAAACAATAGGTCAACTAACCAAAGGAAAACACTTAAGGTGTTACTTTTGCTACATTAAGACTGACTTGCTGCAAATGTGTCTTGGAGCCAATTAGTTTTCAGAGAACAGCTGCTAACTTGCTGTGCCAGGTCATAGATGCAACTGCTAGAGGAGATTAGAGCATGTCTTTCCACTATTTTCTTGAAATGGGTTCTATTCCCCAGCTCCCAACTGATATTGATGGAATTGCCTTATACACCACAAGACACACTTTGTACAAAAATAATAAATTGCAGGACAACGGAGTATTACAGTTTAACTCTTTATTGAAGCATTAGTTCTGTGATCTCAATCATACAGCACAGTGGGGACAAGATGGAGTCAGGACCCCTCTGGGTCTTCAAAACAATAGCAGTCCTTACAGATGCCTGCAGGCCAGTGACAACTCAGCATGTCATCACATGTGAATATAATAGGTATTCCTTACAGATGCCTGCGGGCCAATGATAATTCAATATGCAAATGTTACATCCCCTTTCTTTTAAAAGAAAAATGTTATGCATTACTTTTAAACCTTTCTTCTACCTAATGTTCTCGGTAGCATAAACATATAAGTAAACTCAGCATTTAACTAGCGCTGAAAACATCTCAACGTTTCAATAACAATGTACAGTTTTTTTTAGGGCAGCGATCCGCCTACACCCTTTGACAGTTCACAAGTCAAGGATAACCCTAGGCTTGACCTCTCGTCCCGACCTTGTGTGGTATGGAACTGAACATGCTTCTGAATCGGTCAGCAATTCAGGTTCAGGTTTAGGTTCAGGTAAGTATGATGTGTTTTGTGTATTGCTCTGTTCATCACACTCTGTTGAACTGATCCTCTCGTCGGAATGATGGTGTTGTTCCTTGGTGTTCAGGAGGTGCCTGCGATTGCGGCGGTACACCTGTCCTTCTGGGGAGCGGACGTGATATGATCGCTCTGTCAGCTGGTTGGATGACGACTGCTGGCTCCCAGTAGTCATGCTCCTGGATTCTGACGGATTCTCCATTGTGCAGCGGCGGCTTTGTACACGTTTTGCATGCACTTGCTTGCAGCTGACGACCTCTGGCTGCAGCTGCTGGTTGGTGCTTGGAAGGATTGAGCGAAGTCTGCAGCTCATCAACAGCTGTGCTGGTGACTTGAAGTTGTCAACCGGAGTGTTGCGGTACTCAAGGAGACTGATGTAGGGGTCTCTTTTGTCCACTTTGGCTTTGTCCATGAGTGTTTTTGCAATCTGGACAGTTTTTTCAGCAAGGCCATTACTTTGAGGGTAATGTGGGCTTGATGTGACATGTGTGAAATCCCATGCCTTGGCAAATGACTCGAACTCTTTTGATTTGTATTGGGGGCCATTGTCTGAGACTAAAGTCTCTACCATGCCATGCCTGGCAAAGGCTGCCTTTAGCTTGTGGATCACAGCTGCAGATGTGGTGCCGTGAAGCTTGTCCAATTCAAAAAATCTGCTGTAGTAATCAACAGTCACTATGTAGTCCTCATTGTTCCATGTGAACAGATCCGTTGCCGCGACCTGCCAAGGCCTGCCTGGGATACGGTGAGGTATCATGGGCTCTTTGACATTTGATGGGCGGCGTTCTAGACAAATGGAACATTTTCCAACAATGTCCTCAATGTGTTTGCACATTCTGGGCCAAAACATAATGTCACGTACTCTTTGTTTGCATTTTCCCATGCCCATATGTCCAGCATGAATTTTTGTCAACATCTCTTCTCCGAGACTGGTAGGAATGATGATTTTCTCCCCTTTGAAGATGATTCCGTTGATTTGTGACAGTTCGTCTCTGTGGTTCCAGAATTCAGATATGCTCTGAGGGCATTTCCTCCTTTCCTCAGGTCATCCTTCATGTATGACTTTGCTCAGCAGTGTGAGTTATGCATCTTTCTCTGTTGCTGCTCGGATCTCCTTCAGTTTTGAGTCACTCACAGGTAAGCTGTTGTACACCATGTGCACCTGCACATCCATGCCTTCACTGTGGGTGCTGTCCTGGTAGCTAAGACACTTTCTGGAGAGCATGTCTGCGACAGGAATGTCTTTGCCTGGACGGTGAATGATTGTGAAGTCATACTTCTGTAGCTGAAGGATCATTCTCTGCAGCCTTGGTGGGGCTGCGGCTAGTGGTTTCCTCATGATTGACTCGAGGGGCTTGTGGTCAGATTCCACAATGACTTGTCGGCCATAGACGTACTGGTGGAAACGATTACATCCAAACAGAATTGCATATAGCTCTTTCTCGATTTGAGCATAGTTGATTTCACTGCCTGTGAGAGACCTGGAAGCGTAGCCGATGGGCTTTCCTTCTTGCAGTAATACTGCGCCTAGTCCGTACTTTGACGCGTCCACTTGTAGTCTGAGCTCTTTGTTGGGGTCGAAGTAGGCAAGAACTGGTCCTGGTTCTCTGGTGATTAGGTCTTTCATTTTCTGAAATGCTGTGTCATGTTGTTTGTCCCACAGGAACTCATTGGATTGTTTGAGCAACTGACACATGGGTACGTTGATTTCGGAGAGGCTCGGGGCAAACTTGGTTAAGTAGTTAACCATGCCTAGTACTGTCTCTAGCTCTGCGCGGTTCTTCGGCGGCTCCATCTTCTTGATGGCGGAGATTTTCTCTGGATCCGGCTTAATGCCTTCAGTTGAGAGGCGATGCCCGAAATAACTGATCTCGGTGGATCCGATTATGCTTTTCTCGGGGTTGAGCCGGATACCTTTCTCCCGTGATCTTTGTAGCATCGCACGGAGGTTCCTGTCATGTTCCCCTCTATTCCTGCCATAGATGAGGATGTCGCCTACGATTGCGACTACTCCGTCGAGGCCTTCATAGGTTTCGTCGATCTTCCGCTGGAATTCATCCTGAGCTGAGCTAAGACCAAATGGTAAACGCAGAAATCGGTAGCGTCCAAATGGTGTGTTGAACGTTGTTAGCTTAGATGACTCTTCCGTGAGCTTGATAGTCCAGTATCCTGATGGTGCGCCCATTACACTGAAGTAACGTGCTCCTACTAGCTTGGATGTGATGTCATCTAGCGTTGGTAGAGGGTAGTGAGGGTGCTTGATAGCCTTGTTCAAATCTCTGGGGTCGAGACAGACTCTGAGCTTGCCTGTACGTGGTTTCTCAACCACTACTAACACGTTGACCCACTCTGTCGGTTCTGTTTCCCGGACGATGATTTCTGTATTCTCCATGCTCTGCAGCTCCTCCTTCAGGCGACTACGTAGAGCAAGGGGTATCCTTCTCGGTTGGCAAACCACAGGGGTTGCTGCTGGGTCAAGGTGAATAGTGCATTCACTTGGGAATAGTCCGATTCCTTTGAAAACGTCAGCAAACTCCCCCATGACTGTCTGCTTCTCAACTGGTGCTGTCAATGATAGCACTAGCTTGATGAGGTCCATGTCTAAACATGCCTTTAGACCTAGTACTGGAGGTGCTCGAGTGTCAACAATGTAAAAGTCCAACATCATGTCGCTTTCTTTGTACTTGCATTTCATCACGCATGTGCCTTTTACAATGAGCTGCTCACCCCCATAGCTGGTCAGTCTGCGTGAGGTGGGCTGTAGCTCACACTCATCCTTCAAGCTGTGATACTCACTCAGAGGAATTACATTAACCTGAGCTCCAGTGTCTAGTTTAAACCTAAGCTCTGTGCCCTGTTTTGCTATCTCAATATCGGCAAAGGCTTGGTCAGTCTCTGAAATCTGTTTTTTCTGTGACACAGAATCAGTAAACAGTTCCTCTGCATTTGGCTCTCTATCTGGCATTTGGCTGTCACTCACTGTGTGTACTGTTATTCCAAAAACAGTCCTGCAAATTTTAGCAACGTGGTTCCATTTACCACATTTAGCACATTGCCTTCCTTTGGCAGGGCATTGCACCTTTTTCCCGTGCATCTTGTTTCCACAATATCCACAGTTTTTGAAGCGTTTTATGTCTGTGTTGCTCATTTTTAGAACTCTGTTCTTTCTGTTCTGAAACACGCTCTCTGGGCGGCGTTCTTTGGTGTGTGTCTATTAACTGCGTGCACTGTCTGTTCACGCGAGCTGTTCATGGCGCCGGTTATGGTTTTCAACTGTGCTTGGGTTATCTCATGCGATCTAGCTATGTCCATAGCTTTGTCCAGCGTTAGCCCGGACCCATCATTCAAAAGTTTCTCTCTCACTTTAGCTGAATGTATTCCAAACACGATGCGGTCTCTGACCATCTCATCTTGATCTGCATATTCAGAGTCATTTACCAGCAGTTTTAACTCAGTCACGAACTGTTCAAACGACTCACTAGCTCCTTGTACTTTCTCCTGAAACTTGTACCTAGCGAATATCGTATTTGTCTTGGGCATCACATATGCTTCAAAACGGTCAAAATAACTTTTCAGTACCTTTGCTTCATCCGCGGTGAGAGACCATGTGTTAAAAATGTCTCTCCCTTTTTCTCCGATCCACAGGAGTAGGTAGCTGCATCTTTCTTCCTCCCCTTTGCTTTTCAACAGACCCGCGAACATCAATTCCACGTGTTGCTTGAACCTGCGCCATTCTCTAGGTAAGTTCAAAGATTCCCAATCCATTTGAGGCAAGGGAGCTCCAACGATGTCCATTTCAAATCCCTGTTCTGACACCATGTCTTGTTTTGCACACTTTGTACAAAAATAATAAATTGCAGGACAATGGAGTATTACAGTTTAACTCTTTATTGAAGCATTAGGTCTGTGATCTCAATCATACAGCACAGTGGGGACAAGATGGAGTCAGGACCCCTCTGGGTCTTCAAAACAATAGCAGTCCTTACAGATGCCTGCAGGCCAATGACAACTCAGCAGGTGATCACATGTGAATATAATAGGTATTCCTTACAGATGCCTGCGGGCCAATGATAATTCAATATGCAAATGTTACAATGACCATGACTGAAATTATGCCCCTTCCAGTTCCCAGATTCCCTCCTGATGTCTCTCAACTCTTAAAATGTAGTTGGGCTTCTCTCCCAGGTTAATATACCAGCTGGGAAAATTAAATGGATCTTCTTAATTATTTATTGATTGTAATTACAGTTTGATGCATGACTAATTTGACGTCTCTGAAATAGATCAGTATCTAAGTTTTACACTTTCTGTAGGAAATGTGTTGAATATTTGCTATTACCTCAAGCATCTGATTCATCTTCACTTTTACTAATCGCTTCAATATAAGCTCTGTAAACTATGCAACACTACCATTGTTAATGCTAGAAACTATTTTCACTGATCAAGATTACATATGTCCTGAAAAATAAATTGTGGTAATATTGGCCCAGTTAATGCCTCATTCAATACTAAATCTTTGTTGTGTCACAGCAATGCTGCTTTACTTTGCCATGGTTGTGCTTCCCAGCTTGGTCTTGTCCTTCTTGCATTGTTGATGCCTGCATGGTGGGGATGCTGCAAAGCTTTATGGTTGCTGTAGTTCTTTGCTGGTGTAAATCGTGAGCTGCAGCATCATCGCGTTGCATGAGTTCCAGTAAATTATCCTGACAATAGGAAACAAAATACAACTGAAATAGCTGATATTTTGAAGGTAAATTATATTTTTTAGCTTTTTTTTCTGGCTCTTGTTACTGTGGTAAATACTAACAGCTGTTACTTGTGTGGTTGTATGTTTTAAAATAAGGAGGACACTTTATGAAAGATAAAGAGGATATATAAAAACAGGAATAGTATATTAATGGGGTACTGTAACCAATCATATAAATTCAGATTGCCCAAGTGAGTCAGAATTGGTAAATGATTACTTCATGGCCTGATGTGTCGAGGAATTCACAAAAGGCAGTTCTTAATTTGATTAATGGTAAGTGACCCCAATAACATACAGAAAATGACAATTTTGAGTGGTCGTGGCTACAACATGATTAAGGATGCATATATACTGCACTAAATGATCTGAGCGTGAATCATTCCTGAGTTTGCTTTGCATTTGGATAGCCAATTTATACTGGATCTCCAAAAACCCATTTTTGCTTCATGGTTTTCAACTTGCTCTGAAGTCTGTTCGCGTTATTGCATCATTGTATATGCGCGATGATGTTGCAGCATTTGGATTGCATGCACACACAATTTGTAACTTTTACCAACAATGAAAAATATTGCATTCATTATCTCTAGGAGGGCTTTGTGTGATAGTGATAGTGCTTTTGAACATAAGGAGGAGCACATATGTCATGAAGAGAATGTATGAAAGCAGGAGTTGTATTAATTCCTCCTTTAATTTTTTTCATTAAATTTCCCATTTTACCTACCTTCTTTTTCTTAGGCAGTCCCTCGGAATTGAGGATGACTTACTTCCACACTAAAAAAGAGTTCTCAGGTGACTGATGAGTCCAATGCGGGACCGACAGTCTCTGTCACAGGTGGGGCAGACAGTGGTTGAAGAGGCGGGTGGGTGGGGTGCTTGGGTTGACGTGGGCTCCTTCCGCTATTTGTGCTTGGCTTCCGCTTGCTCCCGGTGAAGAGACTCGAGGTGTTTGGCGCCTTCCCGGATGCTTCTCCTCCACTTTGTGTGGTCTTGGGCCAGGGATTCCCAGGTGTCGGTGGGGATGTTACACTTTTTCAAGGAAGCTTTGAGAGTGTCCTTGAAGCGTTTCCTCTGCCCATGTGGGGCTCTCTTGCTGTGTTGGAGCTCCAAGTAGAGCGCTGGTTTTGGGAGTCTCGTATTGGACATGCGGGCGATGTGACCCGTCCATCGGAGCTGATCGAGCGTGGTCAAAGCTTCGATGCTGGGGATGTTGGCCTGAGCAAGAACACTGACGTTGGTGTGCCTATCCTGCTAATGGATTTGCAGGATCTTGCGGAGGCAGCGTTGGTGGTACCGCTCCAGTGCTTTGAGGTGCCTGCTGTACATGGTCCATGTCTCTGAAGCATACAGAAGGGCGGGTATCACTACTGCTCTGTAGACCATGAGCTTGGTGCTGGGTTTGAGGTCCTGGTCTTCAAACACTCTCCTCCTCAGGCGACTGAAGGCTGCACTGCCACAGAGAAGGCAGTGTTGGACCTTGTCATCGACATCTGCCCTTGTTGACAGTAGGCTCCCGAGGTATGGAAAGTGGTCCTTGTTGCCCAAGGCCTCGTCATGGATTTTGATAATCAGGGAGCAGTACTGTGTGGCGGGGGCAGGTTGGTAGGGGACCTTTGTCTTACGGATGTTTAGTATAAGGCCCATGCACTCGTATGCTTTGGTGAAAGTGTTGATGATGGTTTGGAGTTCGGCCTCCGAGTGTGCGCAGACGCAAGCGTCATCTGCATACTGTAATTCGATGACAGAGGATGGTACGACCTTGGATCTGGACTGGAGGCGACAGAGGTTGAACAGTTTCCTGTTTGTTCTGCAGATTAGCTCCACTCCAGCGGGGAGCTTACCGAGGGTGAGGTGGAGCATTGCAGCCAGGAAGATCGAGAAGAGTGTTGGTGCGATGACACAGCCTTGCTTGACCCCGGTCCATATGTGAATTGGGTCTGTGGTGGATCCGTTGGTCAGGATCACGGCTTGCATGTCGTCGTGAAGCAGGCGGAGGATGGTGACAAACTTTTGAGGGCAGACGAATTTTAGGAGGACACTCCATAATCCCTCACGGTTGACAGTGTCGAAGGCCTTTGTGAGGTCAAAGAAGGCCGTGTACAGCGGTTGGTGCTGTTCCCTGTATTTCTCTTGTAGTTGACGCGTGGTGAAGATCATGTCCATTGTGCACCTTAGTGGGCGGAATCGCATTGGGACTCTGGGAGAAGCTCTTCAGCCACTGGGAGAAGGTGATTGAGGAGGATTCTTGCGATGACTTTCCATGTGGTAGACAGCAGGGAGGCTCCTCTGTAATTACCGTAATCGGACTTGTCACCTTTCTTGAAGATGGTCACGATTACGGCGTCTCTGAGATCCCCTGGCATGCTCTCCTCCTTCCAAATAAGAGAAATGAATCCATGTATTCGCGCCAATAGTGCTTCTCCGCCATGTTTTAGCGCCTTGGCGGGGATTCCATCTGCTCCCGAGGCCTTGTTGTTCTTCAGTTGTCGGATGGCCTTTTCAACCTCATGCCGGGCTGGCGCGGGTGATGCGGACGTCCTTGCCGTCCCTCGCTCGGATGATGACATAGTCCAGCAGATGCCAATGCTTGGAGCGAAGGTGTTGCCATGAAGCCTTGTACTTGCCTCTCTGACAAAACAAGGTGTTAGTTATGACAAGGCCATGTTCTAAGCATTTCGTCTGGAGGAGGGTACCGTTGGAGTTGGCTTTCCTTACCCCCCCTCTGCCGATCACAGCTCCCCAGAGGTCTGTGTCCTTTCCAACTCTGGCATTGAAGTCGCCAAGAAGGATCAGCTTGTCGCCCGTTGAGACTCGGGACAGGGATTGTTCGAGGCTGGAGTAGAATTCCACTTTGGTCTTGTCTGTGGCTTCCAATGTTGGGGCGTACGCACTGATGACCATAGCACTCTGGTTCCGGGCTAGGGTGAGCCGTAGAGTCATGAGGCGCTCGTTTATTCCACAAGAGGAGTCTCTGAGATGTTCAACTAGCTCATTTTTTATGGCGAAGCCTACCCCATGGAGGCGGCGTTCTTATTCAGGTTTGCCTTTCCAGAAGAATGTGTAACCACCGCCTTGCTCCTTGAGCTGGCCTTCCCCTGCCCACCGGGTCTCGCTTAGGGCGGCGATGTCTATGTCGAAATGTCTGAACTCCCGGGCAACGATAGCAGTACGGCGTTCCAGCCTGTCGCTGTTGGGGTTGTCCATGAGGGTCCTGACGTTCCAGGTCCCGAACTTCATTTTAAAGGGTGGAAGATGCCTGTGCGTGAATTCTTTTAACGTGGGGTGGCCGTTGCACACCAGCTACCACATGGTCTTGACAGAGCAAAGTCTTGGTCCAATGGCAAGGGGATCCAAGATGATTGGAGACCAGGCTCTGCTACAACAGCCTAGCGCGCGCGCACACACACACACACACCTACTGTCCTCGTCCCTCCTTCCTGCAGGTCCTCTCTGCCTGGGTTTCATAGGCTGCAGTGTGATCCTCCCGACTCCGCTGCTGGTCCACGCTGTGCCACTCCTGGGCCTTGAGCTCGCTGCTGGGCTCGTCTTCGCTCCTGGGCCTCTTCCTCGCCCCATGGCTCATCCTCGCTCCTGGGCCTCGTCCTCGCCCCTGGGCTTCGTCCTCGCTCCTGGGTCCCGATCTCAGTCCTGGGTCCCGTCTTCGCACCTGGGCCCCATCCTTGCTCCTGGGCCCCGTCCTCACTCCTGGGCCCCGTCCTCACTCCTGGGTCCCGTCTTCGCTCCTGGGCCCCATCTCGCTCCTGGATCTCGACCTCGCCCCGGGCCCCGACCTCGCCCCTGGGCCTCGACCTCGCCCCTGGGCCTCGTCCTCCTATACTGTGTCTCCTTCCAGTGAGTGTGTCCCGCGGTGTCTCCTTCCAGTGAGTGTATCCCGCGGTGTCTCCTTCCAGTGAGTGTGTCCCGCGGTGTCTCCTTCCAGTGAGTGCCTTGCTGGCAAAGTTGCAGCCATGCTGTTCCTTCACTATAGATTTTTGAACCTGAACTGCAGAAGATATGTTCATGTTGCAGTTTGGGTGTAAACCCCGCCTCCTCCCCACCCCCTTCCCCCAGCTTCTGGGGTTTCACATTGACTTAAATGCAAAAGAAAATCGGGCGGAATGTATCTGATATTTTGATAAGGCAACTTGGAAATCAGCATTTGGGACTGCTTTGGTTGTTGATCAGAGGCCAGAGCAAGGAAAAGCCAGTACCATCTGGGTATTGCTGTGTGGATCAGGATTTCATTTAATAGGAGTGACTGGGAAGTGATTTGGTACATTGGAATTCTGTACTTGGATTGGAATGTTTTCTTGGATCTGGAGATGATTTTGAGAAAAAATAGTATTTTTTTCAAGAATGCAACAAGGGAACGCCTGTTCTTTTTTGACTTAACTACATTTCATATTATTTGGCTGAACTTTTTTAACCTCTTTCCACGCTGTGTTGAAAAAGAAAATGCCAGTCCCCCGTGCTTATGTTAAAATAGGATGGTCAGCTGCAGACTCCTGAGGACAATATGTTTACTTTACCTTGCAGCCGTCAGAGTTTTGAGGGCTCGCTGCCTATGAATCTACAATTATGAGGGCTTCATCAGCAGTTAGTTGGGTTGCCACCCTGGGTGAGACATCTGAGTGAAACTGAGATCAACATGGGATATGTAAGTGATCCCAATATCCTTTGACTATAATAATAGTGATAAATGAAGTGAAACAACTAGCTGTTGAGTTACGCCAATTTGTTGATATTAGCTTATCTCTGGTCTTTCAAATAATCAGGATCAACTGCAAACCAATATGGTGGGAATATTATGTTTACTCAGAGTTTAAGACGGGATACAACACACCAGTTATACAGCAAAACATACGACCGTGACAAGCAGCTGGTACCAGTCCCGATCGGACAGATGGCTGGCGTGCGCGAACAGTTCTCCGGCTTACGGCCTTTCTTCCTCTTGTCTAGAACCTCTAAGAATGGGTCCACTCCCGGAAGAGTGTTAGACCTACCCCACTCTTGTATGGCTCGCCCCTCCACCGTCTGTGCTAAGAACCTTTTGGGTTTTGCTTTTATTCCCTTTTTAGGGGTGGGCCTGATGTACAATATGGACAGGACCATTTAACCTGTAAGGGTTCTTCTTAACCTAAGGTGCCCAATGATATGTCGAGTTCTTTTGTCTTAACTTTCAGATGAAAGCCCTCCCCTAAGGGGCCTCATGCTCTTCCCTCCCATATCTTTCCTGTTTATACATCCTGAAGGCTCCTCCATTGGAATTCGTCTTATCTTTCCTTCTAACCCTCGAGTTTGGAGTCAGACATGCCATTCGTGGCTTTCAGATGTTCTTAGCTGCTTGTTATCAGTTATTTATGTTCATGCTGTTCATGTAGCTTTAGCTATGCAAAACTAACTATTTCATTCCATTATCAGACTATTGTACCATGGAATGAATCATTAAATTCCCAAAGATATCCTCTAATCTATTCTCACACACTGGTTAACTTGCTCATTTTAAAGCAGTTTTGTTAAACAAAGACAAAATCTTAATTTACAAACAGCAGATAGCTAGCTTGGAAACAAGATTATATATAACCGTCTGTAAGGGGTCGTTTTAACGAGCTTGTGGTGTGCGAGATCGTTTTTTGATTTCACACTGCTCGTGAGCGGTTCCGAAGCGCTCCCCCCTCACCGGTTCTAGACACTGGGCTTATTGCCAGACCACCTTGATGTGTTGGCCCAACTTGTGACTCGGAAGACAAATGGATCAGGTGAGACAAGGTAAGTTTTAAATCAAAGGTATCTTTATTTTTAAGGAGAATAAAACATAGAGAATGAAGAAACAATGCAGACAAAAATCATGAACACGCCTCTCAATGGGAACTAAAATTTAACACACAAGAGTTACTTTGACTATCATAATACATCAATTCTAGATCAGCGATATAATAAAACGGGGGTGGAGAAAGCGCACGGCACAACGAAGGATGAATAACACTCCCGAATTACAAAGCCCTTAATATTAAAAACCCTCCCGTCTCTACAGTATAGCTCAACTAGATCAGCTAGGTGGAGTTGGGCCTCTATGCTCACCAGGGTTTTTAAAACTGTCCTTGACCTTGGTGCTCCTGTATCGTCCGGGAACTTCAATCTTCCTTATGGGACCGGCTCCTGAACCTGCTCTCCTGCTCGAACTTGTAGGCCCTCCGTGCTCCTCGAACCGTAATCGAACCTCTCCACTCGCTCTGCCTTTGACCTCGTGTCTGTGTGAAACTGTTTTTTTAATGTCTCTTTTCCCCCAACAGTCATACTGTTTTCTTGCCCTTATCTTGGCGCCAAATCAGGGGTTTTCTTTTGTTAAAGTAATGGGCAGGCTGCTTTGACAAAAGCGGGTACTTTATTTTAATGTCTTGTAAATGAAACTAATGGGATCTGTCCTGTGTCCTTCTGAGTTTGGTACAGATAATAGGTTTTGTCTGTGCTCTGCGATTTCAGAGATGGGTTTGCATTTTGCTAGCAATTAACACACCTTGAGGTGTAAATACTTTTGTTTTGACTTCGTTACTACTGTAACCATTTTACCATATCAATTGCAGCCAGTTCTGGAATCTTCGAATCGGTGGTGACTCAGGTTTCTTTAAGATACTGCAGTGGTATGTCCTTCTGAAATGAGTCATGTGATCTGCCAACTCCATCTTGTGTTCATAAAATGTGGCCATTTCAGGGGTTTTACAATGTAGACTGTATTTTCCTGGATTTTTGCGAATCCTACAGTGTCACAATGCAGATTGCTATAACATCCGCAGAGAACCAAAACACAAGCAGATTCTAAGCACCGATCTAGTTATTCTAATACTAGTCTAAAGAGACTTTTGTCTCAAGTTCTAATACAGTCATGTAAACACAGTCTTATTTGCGTCACAATTTAATTTGCATAATCTCATATATTTTGGATGCCCTAATATCTAACATAGCTTTGGGTAATTCTGTAGATTTCACAATGGAGCTTTATTTATATCCAGACACTTGCTGCACAGCAGAATTTTGTTGGGAGTTTGTGACTGAAGTGATATTTTAAAAAATCTTGGGTACTATGTGGTGTAGTTTTTAGGCAAGTAAATCTAACGTGATACTCACATAGGACAGGCATGTGTCCCCATTACAGCTGATGCACACACTTGTTCTCTTGGGGTTTGTGCTGTTCTTCTCCATAGGCTTGCTAAATGAAAATTAACATCTTGTATGTTTCAAGGCCAAACCATGGGAAATATGTTCTTCGGGAAGAAGTGACTACACAGGCTACAGCTTCCTTTGAAAGATACTTTCATTAACTTGCAGAGGGAATGCGACTATTTCCTTTTTAAGAGGGAAGGAGAGATAGAGAGAGAGGGAAGGAGAGAGAGAGAGAGAGGGAAGGGGAGAGAGAGAGAGAGAGAGAGGGAAGGAGAGAGAGAGAGGGAAGGAGAGAGAGACAGAGAGAGAGGGAAGGAGAGAGGGGGGAAGGAGAGAGAGAGAGGGAAGGAGAGAGAGAGAGAGAGAGAGAGGGAAGGGGAGAGAGAGAGAGAGGGAAGGAGAGAGAGAGGGAAGGAGAGAGAGAGAGAGAGGGAAGGAGAGAGGGGGGAAGGAGAGAGAGAGAGGGAAGGAGAGAGAGGGGGAAGGAGAGAGAGAGAGGGGGAAGGGGAGAGAGAGAGAGAGGAGGAAGGAGAAAGAGAGAGAGGAGGAAGGAGAAAGAGAGAGAGGAGGAAGGAGAAAGAGAGAGAGGGGGAAGGAGAGAGAGAGAGAGAGGGAAGGCAAGAGAGAGAGGAGGAAGGAGAGAGAGAGAGGGAAGGAGAGAGAGAGAGAGAGAAGGAGAGAGAGGGGGGGAAGGAGAGAGAGAGAGAGAGAGGGAAGGAGAGAGAGAAGGAAGGAGAGAGAGAGGGAAGGAGAGAGAGAGGGAAGGAGAGAGAGGGAAGGAGAGAGAGAGAGAGAGGGGGGGAAGGAGAGAGAGACAGAGAGAGAGGGAAGGAGAGAGAGAGGGAAGGAGAGAGAGGGAAGGAGAGAGAGGGAAGGAGAGAGAGGGAAGGAGAGAGAGAGAGAGGGAAGGAGAGAGAGAGAGAGAGAGGGAAGGAGAGAGAGACAGAGAGAGAGGGAAGGAGAGAGAGACAGAGAGAGAGGGAAGGAGAGAGAGACAGAGAGAGAGGGAAAGAGAGAGAGAGGGAAGGAGAGAGAGAGGGAAGCAGAGAGAGCGAGAGGGAAGGAGAGAGAGAGAGAGAGGGGGAAGGAGAGAGGGAGGGAAGGAGAGAGCGAGAGAGAGGGAAGCAGAGAGAGCGAGAGGGAAGGAGAGAGAGAGAGGGGGAAGGAGAGAGAGAGGGAAGGAGAGAGAGAGGGAAGGAGAGAGAGGGAAAGAGAGAGAGGGAAGGAGAGAGACAGAGGGAAGGAGAGAGAGACAGAGGGAAGGAGAGAGAGAGAGGGAAGGAGAGAGAGACAGAAGGAGAGAGAGAGGGAAGGAGAGAGAGACAGAAGGAAGGAGAGAGGGAAGGAGCGAGAGACAGGGAAGGAAGGAGAGAGGGAAGGAGTGAGAGCGAGAGGGAAGGAGAGAGAGAGAGGGGGAAGGAGAGAGGGAGGGAAGGAGAGAGCGAGAGAGGGAAGCAGAGAGAGCGAGAGGGAAGGAGAGAGAGAGAGGGGGAAGGAGAGAGAGAGAGAGAGGGAAGGAGAGAGAGAGAGGGAAGGAGAGAGAGAGGGAAAGAGAGAGAGGGAAGGAGAGAGAGACAGAGGGAAGGAGAGAGAGAGAGGGAAGGAGAGAGAGAGACAGAGGGAAGGAGCGAGAGGGAAGGAGAGAGAGAGAGAGGGAAGGAGAGCGAGAGCGGGAAGGAGAGAGAGGGAAGGAGAGAGAGAGAGAGGGAAAGAGAGAGAGAGAGGGAAGGAGAGAGAGAGAGGGAAAGAGAGAGAGAGGGAAGGAGAGAGAGAGAGAAGGAGGGAAGGAAAGAGAGAGAGAAGGAGGGAAGGAGAGAGAGACAGAGGGAAGGAGAGAGAGAGGGAAGGAGAGAGAGCGAGAGAGAGGGAAGGCGAGAGAGGGGGAAGGAGAGAGAGAGGGGGAAGGAGAGAGAGAGGGGGAAGGAGAGAGAGAGGGAAGGAGAGAGAGTGAGAGAGGGAAGGAGAGAGAGAGAGAGAAGGAGAGAGAGAGAGAGAGGGAAGGAGAGAGAGAGAGAGAGGGAAGGAGGGAAAGAGGGAAGGAGGGAAAGGGAGGGAAGGAGAGAGAGAGAGAGGGAAGGAGAGAGAGAGAGAGGGAAGGAGAGAGAGAGAGAGAGGGGGAAGGAGAGAGGGGGAAGGAGAGAGGGGGAAGGAGAGAGAGGGAAGGAGAGAGGGAAGGAGAGAGAGAGAGAGGGAAGGAGAGAGAGAGGGAAGGAGAGAGAGAGGGAAGGAGAGAGAGAGGGAAGGAGAGAGAGAGAGGGAAGGAGAGAGAGAGAGGGAAGGAGAGAGAGAGAGAGGGAAGGAGAGTTGGAGAGAGAGGGAAGGAGAGAGAGAGAGAGAGGGAAGGGCAGAGAGAGAGAGAGAGAGAGAGAGAGATGGAAGGAGAGAGAGAGAGAGTGGGAAGGAGAGAGAGACAGCAAAAACACCCGTCGCAAAACCCCCCTGATGAGCTCCCGCTCCGGTGAAGCGCAGCCCCGCGCGCGGCGTAGCGCCTTAGGCCCGGCCCGACTTACCCGAGCTCAGCTGCCGCTGCGGCCCGCCGCCGCTCACCGGAGCTCAGCTGCGGCCCGCCGCCGCTCACCCGAGCTCAGCTCCCGCTGCGGCCCGCCGCCGCTGCTCCCCCGCTTGCTGTCTCTTGGGCTGCGTGGTTGTCTGTTTTCCCGCGCAGCCAGCCAGAGAAAAGAAAAACAAAAGAGATGAAGAGTCTAATTTAAAGCAGCCTCTCCCCCGCTAAAAGGTGAAAGCCGGAGGGTGATTTTGCTGGTGAAGGAGGCGCGGCCGCCATTTTATGAGGCACTAACGGCAGTTTGAAAGATTAGGCCCCGTCCACACACACCATGAAACGCCCCCCGTGACGCAGCACGCTCCCCCCATAGGATTGGTCAACCTTCACGTCACTCAATGCTAATGAGCGGATTCCCCCGTATGATTGGCCAACCGCTAATGAGCGGATTTTTGAAAGTTTTTTGTATACTGTCCGAACAATTTTTGTCTGACCAAAAAGTAATTACGCCTATGAGACTCCCCTAATCATAAGCTTTCTTTTGATATAACATATGTGTTGGTATGCTCTAACTTTTGAGTCATGCCACAGACAGACAGACACCACGATCCTTTTATTATGTAATATAGATAGATAGATAGATAGATAATATAATAAAAGTGATACATGTGTGTATTTCCTATCCATCAAGCTACACTTCCCTGTATCACAGTTTTCTGTCACATTTAATATAGGCAAATTATTTCCAGTCAAATTTGTGCTGCTTATATAGGCTCATAGGCATATTTAGTTCAACAATCTTTTTAAAAAAAGAGAATGAATGTCAGTCATTTGGAATATCAGTTGCTTCTCCCAAGAGGAAATATTAATACAGGAGTCACCTTTGATGGGATGAAATTCAGGTGGGTGCTACAATAGGCAGGCAATCCACTTGGCCAGATTACCATCATGTGGCGGAAATTACCCCAGCATGTCTGCAGCCTATCACTTAACAAAAAACCTTAGTCATCACTGGAGAAAGAAGAGAAAGAAAGGCATACATTTCATCTTGGTTTACAACATGCAGCCTGAGGAGCAACTGAACTCTGAGTGAGCTCACCCTGCACAGTTCCCTCACTAATTTTAGGCCCTGAATTTCCTCAGGGTCTGGGACACTCATCCCGGACTTCCTTCACCCCACCATAGCAGCCCTGCCTTCACCCATCTAGGCCCTAAGCTCTGGTATTCCCTCCTCAAACCTCTCTGCATCTCCACTTCTCTCTCATCATTTAAGACCCTCTTTTAAACTACCTCTTTAACCATGCTTTTGGTCACCTGCCCCAATGTCTCCTTCTTTGTCTCGGTGTCAATTTTTGTCTGATTACGTTCCTATGAAGCGCCTTGAAACAGTTTACTCCATTAAAGGCGCCATTAAAGTTGTTGTGTAGTCAGGTGAATGCTATTATTTAGGTAGAGGTTGCGTCATTTGATGGTACTAATTCGTACTAAAACTATTAATATAACAAAGGCAAAACATAATTTGTTCCATTTGTCGCAATTTCATTTGTGGATCACTGTTATGTTGGGGTGTTACATCAGGGTGGGTCGTACGATAAAAATATTGTTTTATATGGTATTGTTAGAATCAATTGAGCATGTTTAAATATTAGTGCATCAGAAAACAATTCTTTTGAGGTAAATACTGAGGGCAATATAAGGGGCACTAAGTAAGCAAACTACTCCCTCCTGTGGCTGATATGAATGAGTACCATAGTGTTTATTTTTAAAACTTTATTTTTACATTTTTCAAGTGTGAATGTAAAAATTGTACTTAATTTATGGAGAAAAAGAACCTGGAGTTTTTTTTATAATCACAGGCGATGATGTCATTTTCATGAAACACCTAATTTTCCGCCTTATCTCTCCTCTCCAGAAAGTCATGAATCATGTTGGGGCACTACATCACAGGAACTCTAGTCATTTGCTTTTTGCAGCATTATTGAACTAGGACATTGAAGTCTGGAATTTAAATTTCCAGCCACCCGCTTACACCTGCATAAATCGGGTGCTGGAAGTGGAAAACGGGTGAGAGTTTGGTTTTGCTGGAAATCCACACAAGTTAGCACAAGATGAAAAATTAATTATGGATGAGGAAGGCCATTCGGCCTATCTTAGTTCTCGAGATCCAAATGCCTCACCCTCCCAACTGGGTCATTCAATTGTTTCTTTAATGATTCCAGGAATTGTGCTTTCAGTACTCTATCTGGAAGTTTATTCAACATGTTGATCGCTCTTTGTGTGAAGAAAGAATCTCCTGATATCAGTCCCCAGGTTATCTTTCACTAGTTTTAGCCCATGTGCCAAAGTCCTACTTCTGCAGTTTAATTTGAAGTAATGGCCCTGAAATTATGGTGCTTCTGACAGCGTACGCACAGCGCATGCACGAAAACCTGGAATTTGCGATATGTCAAGTTTCGCTTGGACAGATCCACCGCATCCGTTACAAAATCACTTTTGCTGGTGCAGAACTACTGACCAGCGAATGCCCACCAAACCCTTACACCTGGTAAAATAAATGTTAAAATACATTTTTTAAATGATTTAAACATCCACATACATTTAAAATTAGATTAGGAAAATTTTGGCCCTTTTTTAAAAAGTTTACATTTATTTTTCAAAAAATGTAATTTTTATTTTAAATGCTTAATTAAAGGGTCTTTTAATTAATTTTGAACAAGATCATTTATTCTTTATTTGGGGATTTCTATTATGCGTATGGGGATTCCATACATAAATGCAATCCCCATAAGAATCATAGGAATCCCCCTTTTTGATTGGTTTGGCTTGGCCCACGTGATCCCAGGGAAGCTTGTGAACTGAATGCGCCCCTGGGATCCGTGGGTCTTTACGCAGGCATACGCCTGCAGGCCCAGGACCGGAAGAGTCTGCAGTTCTGGAGACACCAGGTAAGTTTGTATTTTTTATTTCGGTTCGGAGGCAGGAAGCCTCTGACCACAATTTCCAGGCCATTGTTTGACCCCTGGGGTCTATGTCATGGGGGAGTCCCCTGTAGATGTTCTTAGAGTTCTCGCACAATCCACGGTGATCTGGAGTGCTGTTAAACAATTCTCCCGCTGCCAATGGACTTCTTCACCTGACCGCCATCTGCAGCACACTATCTGATACGACTCCGCCGCCTGCATCACAGCTTGAAACTCCACTAGCATCATTATTGTAACAACAGGACCTGTGAGCTCCAGGTCCTCGGGTTCTTCAGGTGAGACGCGATGCAGCCTGTATCTCCAGCAATGTCTTCCTCCAAGTGCACCCCCACCAACTACTCCTGCTCACTTGTGCTCTGCGTGACAACCACTGCCCTCCCCTCTGGCTGATTCTCCAACTCCCCCAGGATTGATCTCTCGGAACTGTGGCTTGGCAGGGATAAAGTGAGTGACGGTGCATGACATGAATTGCTGGCATCACCCGAGGCCAAGGAGCCGTTGTTTCCTTGTTCTGTGGTACATTTAGAGGGTTAAAAGAGGGAAGGACATGAGGCTGCTTTCCAGAGGAGCAGAGCTCGCATATTCCTTCAGTGTAAGAAGTGAAAATTAGACTTTTGTGATCTGGTTCACTGATAACTTAGTGCAGAGTATAATAGGAAGAAAAGGGAGAGAGGCAGAATGTTATGACCAACCTTCTCCACTGTTATGGGCTGTCTTCACTGAAAAATAATGCAGCAAGTGAGAAATACTTTTTGTTCCTATGGCAGCAGTAAAACCCAGGTGTTTGCATGCAGCCATTAATGGGTGTGATGATCGGTAAATACAACAAACCGCTCCATTCTATTCTATGTGGAGACATTTGTGGGGTGAATGTATGCAAGGTCGTAAGTGAATAAAATCAAGGTGAAGGCTTGGGGTTTAAAGCACACTGTGCTACTTTATTGGCATTGATGGTAAGCAATTCAAGTACTTTAACACAGTTTGGAGGGGGGTGGGCCATTCTTAGTGGCAGACATGCTTTGTACAGTACTCTTTGAAAGTGTAGATGACTCCTCTTACCTTGCCTGACTTACTAAGGTCATTAAATTTTTTTCCAGAATAACCAGGGGTCAGAGATTTAAAGTAATTGGCTACTTCTTGTCCCCCCCTCCTCCGCCAGCATAATACCTGAATCTCAATCAAATAATTAAAATGAAACTGGAAATTACAGTGGGATCAGTGTTAATTATATAGGGTGGAGACAAATTATACTTGCTCAACTCCCAGTAGGACTCACGCCTAATTGGCAAATCTAGCTTTAAGTATTACCAATCATTATGTCGCGTGTGCGTGTGTGTGTGCGTGCGTGCGTGTGTGTGTGTCAGCTAAGAATAATTCTGTTCTCCTGGATGTGGATACACGAGCGAACATTACTCACTCACGCTTTATCTCACTCTCTCACTATCGTACTCTCTCTCACTATCTCACTCTCACTAGCTCTATCTCTTTCTCACTATCTCTCTCTCTCTCACTATCTCTACCTCTATCTCTCCCTCGCTCTCTCTCTCTCACCTCTCACTTCTCTCTTTCTCTCACTTCTCTCTCTCACTCACTCTCTCTGTCTGTATCTCACTATCTGTCTCTCTCACTCTCTCTGTCTCTCTCTCTCTCACTATCTCTCTCTCTGTCTCTCTCTCACTATCTCTCTCTCTGTCTCTCTCTCACTATCTCTCTTTCTCTCACTCTCTCACTATCTCTCTCACTCTCACTGTCTCTGTCTCTCTCTCTCTCTCTCTGTCTCTACATTTCTCTACAGCGGTATTGTAGCAAGAACATTTTGACTTACTTTTCCCCACTCTAGCTGAGGGGTCCAAAAGCCAATTTACTGCCCCAGCTGCTATCAGTAAATCCAACACAGACCAGGGATTGAGCCTTTTGGCTATGTTCAGTACCACACCACTCAACACATTCACCTGCTGGCCCATGCAGTAGCTTTTTGACATCATGCATTCGAGAGTGGAAATGCATTTTTAGGCCATCACATGCACTGCTCTGAGGTCACAGCAGCTTTCTTCTGACGTCATGGGGGTAATTTTGTGACTCCAGTGGGGAACTTTATCCACTGGTGATGCTTATTGGAAATTTAGATGTGCACTGGCTATGATTTTCTGACCATTTAAAATAACGGTTGAAAATTCATGTGCAGTGGCACCCAAAATTTGGCTATGCAACCTTAATGGTTGAGGGTCTCCACCCAAAGTCAGAAAATGACCTCTCCAATCAGCTCGGATACCTTCTGTGTCCATTGTTTCAACTGTTGGACAAAACTTGAGCAGGATTCTTAATCCCATAGCATTAAACAAACTTGCATTTATATAGCGCCTTTCACGACCTCAGGACGTCCCACAGCGCTTTACAGCCAATGAAGTACTTTTTGAAGTGTAGTTACTGTTGCAATGTAGGAAACACAGCAGCAAATTTTCACACAGCAAGCTCCCACAAACAGCAATGTGATATTGACCAAATATTCTGTTTTTGTGATGTTGATAGAGGGATAAATATTGGCAGGACACCGGGGATAACTCCCCTGCTCTTCTTCGAAATCGTGTCATGGGATCTTTTACATCCACCTTAGAGCGCAGACGGGACCTCGGTTTAACATCTCATATGAAAGACGGCACCTCCAACAGAGCAGCGCTCTGTCGGTACTGCATTGGAGTGTCAGCCTAGATTTTTGTGCTCAAGTCTCTGGAGTGGGACTTGAACCCACAACCTTCTAACTCAGAGGCGAGAGTGTCTTGTTTTGCACACTTTGTACAAAAATAATAAATTGCAGGACAACGTAGTATTATAGTTTAAACTCTTTTAATGAAGCATCAGGTCTGTGAGGTTCATACAGCCTAGTGTGGACAAGATGGAGTCAGGACCCCCTGGGTCTTCTAAAAAAAATAGCAGTCCTTACAGATGCCTGCAGGCCAATGACAACTCAGCATGTCATCACATGTGAATATAATAGGTATTCCTTACAGATGCCTGCGGGCCAATGATAAATCAATATGCAAATGTTACAGAGAGTGCTACTAACTGAGCCACAGCTGACAAAGTGGATCTGTGGGTGTGTATGATGGATTCCCAAAGTGACCAGACCTCAGGATTTTTCTGTTTGTGTTCATTTACTGACATAGTGTTTCCACTGATATTGTGTCGACTAATATAAAGTGTTTTCTGCAGTCTAATCATTGTTTTCCTATGGGTAGTTGATGTTGTCTTTCAGTGGACAGATGGCCCCCAGGAATATGTTAACAGGAGCTCCACACATAGAAAGGTTGAAGACCACATTTGTAAAATACTACATGAGCACAGTAGAACTATTGAATAAAATAAGCAGTTGATATTTTTTTTTAAATTAACTCCATGGGGGCGAAATTCCCATCGTTAACACCTCCAGTGGGGGGCGCTAATGGGGCGCAAAAGGCTTTTCATTGAGTGCCACGTTCGGTGCTCAGAAATTTTTTTTAACAAGAAAAGAAAATCTGCAATTTTTTCAGCTTGAGTGCTGGGCTGATCGCGCGGCACTCCCGCACCCCGGTGCTCCAGCAGATGCTAAAAAATAATGCAGAGCTCGCAGTGGGGAGCCCTTCCCTTTAATTGAGGGAAGAGCTGCAATGCGGCAATGTCACACGTGGCCACACGTGGCGCTGCTGAGCACATCATCCCGGATCGGGACATTCCCCGCCTCCTGCACTCCAAGAGACAAGTGGCGTGCTTGATTTAGTGCTCCACTTCCCTCTTGGAGCAAAAAATGGGAATTTCTTAAATGTTTGAAAAGGTTGGCGCCTGGCACTAACTTTTCAAACATTTTTGACTTAGCGTCCCAAATGGCCCTCTAGGGGAATTTCTCCCCCCAAAGGTTCTATCCCAATGCAGAGTCAGAGGTCAAACTCATTCCCACTGAGAAACAACGAGAGTTTGACTTGTTTCCCTTAATCCATTTGGTGATGACCTGGTTTCTTTGTAAAGCTATACATAAGGAGATTCTTTAGATTGTTAGCACTGTTGCCCCCGTATTTCCCAGGCATTACACCACTGATCACAATGCTTATGAAGTAACTTAGAAAGTAGCGTGAACATATTTTCTCCTGGGTGGGTGGTAACAGATTTGTTGCTGGATTTTTGCTGGTCAGCAATCTAATTTTCTCTGTGGCACTGTGAAGGGAACCATGTAAATTTGGTTGCTGAGCTGACTTTCTGTGATGATCAGTTCCACTGAAAGGACCCCAGGGAGCAGAAGGGAGTAAAGCTGTTCAAAATGGCAAACTTACCATTTAAAAAAAAGTAAGTAAATAATAAACACCTGTGTGGCATCTTCTGTGGAGGCAAGACTCTAAATAGATGGCAACTAAGGTTGACATATGGGCAAAGGTTGTGGCTGATAGTACAGATTAGGCAAACTCATGTCAGTATTACCCCTGCCACACCCACAACAAAACCCCTTGTCACCTGGCACACCCCTTTCCCTAGGCCCTACAAGTAGCTACATACTACTGGAAATCTGAAATGGGGTGGGGGTGGAGAATTACAAATATACCACTGACAGCAGCCATTTTTTTTGATACAAGTTAGAAAGTTGCTGAACATAATGAAGTCTAACCTTGCACGGGAGCTGATTGAGGAGAATCATCGGTATAATAGCAAAATACTGCGGATGCTGGAAATCTGAAATAACAGCAGAAAATGCTGGAAATACTCAGCAGGTCAGGCAGCATTCGTGGAGAGAGAAACAGAGTTAGCGTTTCAGGTCTGTGACCCTTCGTGAAACCTGAAACTGTAAATCTGTTTCTCTCTCCACGGATGCTGCCTGACCTGCTGAGTGTTTCCAGAATTATTGGTACATTGCAAGTAGAACTTATTGAAAATCTGTTTAATTATAGTATTGCAAGTTGCCTAACTGACCACAAAGTATGCACAAAACAAATCTGAACAGATATGGTTATGAGAGGACATGGACTTGAGGGCGGTATCTTAAGTTAAGCCTGCCTTTGCACTTGCATAAAACCTGTTATATCTCTGATTTTTTCCAGTTCTGACGAAAGGTCATCGATTGAAACGTTAACTCTGTTTCTCTCTCCACAGGTGCTACCTGACCTGCTGAGTATTTCCAGCATTTTCTGTTTTTACCTCAAGTCAGTTCTTTCCTTCAAATTAGTCATTGGATGAGGGAAAGGTTTATGGCCTACATAGAAATTTATAAAGCTCGACTTGTTTTGGAGGGACAGGGTAATAATTTAAAGTATAAGTTCACTGACCCGGAGAAGCTGCCATAAATGATGTACTTTCATACCTAATCCTCATAATTTATTTATCATCCAGAGGAATTATTTTAACTCTACTATTGTGTCAGGCCCCAGTGTATTATTTTTCTATAACCATTAGTAGTAGTTTTTTTTCAGCAGTTAGCAGGCAATTTGAATTTAATGACCGTTACCTTCCAAAATGTTGGAATTTTTAAATAACTAGACATTTCCACCAGATGAGTACAATGTCTGTTTGTACTGTAATACATACCAGTGACACTTTTTTTGTACTTGTGTGGGGCCAGTAAGAGTAAGCACCCCTGCCACCCAGGACCGCCTTCCCTCCTCTCCCAGCCCCGTATTGGAGTCGGCTGATTTCCTGCCTTCACCAATCTGTGAACTGTCTTGGAGTGCCGGTCTGGTGCCCGCAGCTCACTGGCAGCATGTAAATGAGGCCTGGGCCTCAAAATGGCTCAGGCCTCACTGTGGTAACAACGGACAGATGGCAGGTGCGCTTCATTCGTCAAACACACAGTGTGCGCCTAAATTTAATATCAGCCTTGTTTTTTTCCATGTTTTATTTCCGGAAGCAAGACATTGCAAACAAGCAGATTAGCAGTTGAAACAGGAAAACATTTAACAATTAATATTTCAGGTTAATTTAAAAAAAGTAAGTTCCATTTAACCATAAAAAACAAGCTTCACTCTGATAAGTAGTAATGCATATTCTCAACATGGTATTTACAGGAAATTACCTTAACAACCTAGTTCTGTGTATAACGGTAATTTCATGTGCTTCAGGTCAGAGGTGGACACAGAGTGGGGCAGGACAGCCAGCCAGGAGCACATGAGGTCTATTCTTCCCACTCCTGTGGTATTTCTGAGTGTATGGTACTCACCTCCACATTCACAGAACCCATCAAAAACCTTAAGGGAGCATAGAAATCAGATCTAGGTCACCAAAAAAACAGAAGAGTGGACAAGAATCTGAGGGAAAAAAACCTCCGACCACCGTTTCCAGGAGAACACATAGGGTCAATTTAAACTCGTACAGTGAATACACCACACTTTACATTAACTTCATAGATTCCACCCTTCCCTGTAATAATCACACAGGAGAGGATGTGGCCAGAGTGTGATGCTTATACATACCTTCTGGTTCTGCCCTTGAATCAAACCCTTTTGGGAAGCAGTGTGGGGTGCCAGCATCAAAATCCCCTCCGATCATTCCCCTGTCTGGTAGGCCTGGTGGGAAGAAGATGCTTCCCCTCCCATATGATGGAACTCCCACAATAATGTATGGATTAGGCAACTGTGGGGCATATGCCAATCAGAACACATGATATACAGACTCTGCCTTGAACTGGGAAAATATCAGCATGAAGACTGGACCTCCTTCCTAGAGACCTATACATAGATACATAGATACATAGAAGATAGGAGCAGGAGTAGGCCATTCGGCCCTTCGTGCCTGCTCCGCCATTTAATGAGATCATGGCTGATCCTTTAATTCAGTATCCCGTCCCCGCCTTCTCTCCGTAACCCTTAACCCCTTTTGCCCGTAGAAATATATCTAATTCCCTCTTAAATATATTTAATGAGCTGGCGTACACTGCCCTCTGTGGCAATGAGTTCCACAGGTTCACCACTCTCTGAGTGAAGAAATTCCCCCTCATCTCTGTCCTAAATGGTTTAGCCCTTATCCTTAAATTATGTCCTCTAGTTCTGTTCTCACCCGCCAAGGGAAACATTCCTTCTGCATCCAGTCTGTCTAGACCTGTCAGAATTTTATACACTTCTATGAGGTCCCCTCTCAATCTTCTAAACTCCAGTGTGTACATCCCTAAACTACATAGTCTCTCCTCATAGGTCATTCCCGCCATTCCTGGTATCAGCCTGGTGAATCGCCGCTGCACCCCCTCCATGGCAAGAACATCCTTCCTCAGATGAGGCGACCAAAACTGTACACAGTACTCGAGGTGTGGTCTCACCAGTGCCCTGTACAGCTGCAGCAAGGTATCCCTGTTCCTGTATTCTAACCCTTTTGCTATGAAGGCCAGCATACCGTTTGCCTTCTTGACCGCCTGTTGCACCTGCATGCTCGCCTTCAGTGACTGGTGTACAAGAACACCCAGGTCTCTCTGTACTTCCCCCTCTCCCAATCTATTGCCATTTAAATAATAATTTGCCCTCCCGTTCCTGCACCCAAGGTGGATAACTTCGCACTTGTCCACATTATAGTGCATCTGCCATTTATCCGCCCAATCGCCCAGTCTGTCCAAATCGCTCTGGAGCTTCCTGGTCTCTTCCTCTGAGCCCACCCCACCTCCTAGTTTAGTGTCGTCTGCAAATTTGGAAATGCTGCATCCGACTCCCTGATCCAGGTCATTAATGTAAATTGTGAACAGCTGGGGGCCCAGGACAGATCCCTGTGGTACCCCACTTGTTACTGCCTGCCATTCAGAAAATGAGCCGTTTATTCCAACTCTCTGTTTTCTATCTGACAGCCAGTTCCCTATCCACGCCAAAACTTTCCCCTTTATCCCATGAGCCTCAATTTTCCATGCTAATCTTTTATGTGGGACCTTATCGAAGGCCTTTTGGAAGTCCAGGTACACCACATCTACTGGCTCTCCCCCATCTATTCTACCAGTTACTCCCTCAAAAAATTCCAATAGATTAGTCAAGCACGATTTACCCTTTGTAAATCCATGTTGACTCTGTCCTATCCTGTCCCCATTTGCTAAGTGCTCCGCTATTTCATCCTTAATGATGGACTCCAGCATTTTGCCCACAACTGATGTAAGGCTTACAGGTCTGTAATTACCTGCTTTTTCCCTACCCCCCTTTTTGAATAGTGGGGTAACGTTAGCTACCCTCCAATCCATCGGCACTGTTCCCGAGTCTAATGAATTCTGAAAAATCATCCTTAGTGCATCCGCTATCTCTAGGGCCACCTCCTTCAGTACCCTAGGATGCATGTTATCAGGCCCTGGGGATTTGTCCACCTTCAATCCCTTTAGCTTCCTTAACACCATATCCTTAGAGATATTGATTTGCGTCAGTTCCTCCTTTGCCAATGTCCCTATTTTTCCCGATATCCCAGGGAGGTTTTTTGTGTCTTCCTTCGTAAAGACTGACCCAAAGTATGCATTTAGTTGATCTGCCATTTCCTTATTTCCCATTATATATTCCCCCGTATCTGACTGCAATGGACCAACTTTGGTTTTCACCAGTCTTTTCCTTTTGATATATTTATAAAAGCTTTTGGAGTTAGTTTTTATATTTTCCGCCAGCTTGTTTTCGTAAGCTATTTTGCCCCTCTTGATCATGCCCTTTGCCCTCCTTTGCTCTATCTTAAACTGTTCCCAATCTTCCGCTCTGGCGCTTTTTTTGGCTATTTTATACGCCCTATCTTTGGATTTTATGCTGTCTCTAATTTCCCCTGTTATCCACGGTTGAGTCACCTTTTTAGATTTCCTTTTATGCCAGATTGGTATAAACAATTTTTGCAATTTTGTCATTCTATCTTTAAATGTTTGCCATTGTTTATCTACCTCCAGTCCTCTCAGGAACGTTGTCCAATCAGACCTACTCAGTTCCCGTCTCATGGCATCATAATTCCCCTTGTTTAAATTCAGGACCTTAGTCTCTGAGTCAATTTCTTCGCTCTCCATTTCGAGTGAGAAATCGATCATGTTATGATCGCTCTGACCCAAGGGTCCCCGTACAACAAGATTACTGATTAGTCCCTTCTCATTGCACAGTACCCAGTCCAATATAGCCTGTTCCCGAGTTGGTTCCTCGACATATTGATCCAGATAACCATCCCTTAAACACTCAAGGAATTCCTCCTCCTCATTATTTTTACTGATTAGGCTAGTCCAATCTATATGTAAGTTAAAGTCACCTATGATGACAGCTGTGCTCTTATTGCACGCTTCTCTAATTTCCCTCGTGATGCCCTCCCTAACCTCTATTTTACTATTTGGAGGCCTATATACCACTCCTATTAATGTTTTTCGCCCCTCGCTATTTCTTAGCTCCACCCATATAGATTCTGTATTAACTGAGTTAATATCCTTCCTTTCAATTGCATTTATCCCCTCTTTTACTAGCAATGCTACCCTCCTCCCTTTCTTTTTTGTCGATCCTTCCTAAATACTGAATACCCCTGTATGTTAAGCTCCCAGCCCTGCTCACCCTGCAACCATGTTTCCGTAATCCCAATTAGATCATAATTATTAACCTCTATTTCCACAGCTAATTCATCTACCTTGTTCCTGATGCTTCTCGCATTAAGGTATAAAACCCTCAGGCTTTTTTTATGCTCACAACCATCTTCCTTTGTGCTAGATATGACTCCAGCCAGTGGAGAGTTTTCCCTCCGATTCGCATTGACTTCAGTTTTTCTAGGGCTCCTCGATGCCACACTCGGTCAAATGCTGCCTTGATGTCACCTCACCTCTGGAATCAGCTCTTCTGTCCATGGAAGGTCAATCATCACAGCCCCAGGACATCGCTGCAGGAGTTCCTCAGGGCAGTGTCCTAGGCCCAACCATCTTCAGCTGCTTCATCAATGACCTTCCCTCCAACATAAGGTCCGAAATGGGGATGTTCGCTGATGACTGCACAGCGTTCAGTGCCATTCACAACTCCTCAGATAATGAAGCAGCCAATGCCCGCTGCAACAAGACCTGAACGACATACAAGAGGCCTCCTCTCACAAACCCAACAATACACCAGTACAGAGGGAGGAACACACACCATCATTGCTGCCGAGCTGTACTGAACAAGTGACCCAAGATATGCCCCATGTAGTGTGGGCACCTGCCAGATTTAACTAAGTGAGGGAACCTTCCGCTGAGCCCAGAAAATCTGGCAGGTTCAGCAGCAGAGATTCTCGTCAGACTCATCCCGAGATCAAAGGCCTGCGGATTTTCATCTCGAAGATCTCACCCTTGCGATAAATTGTGATAGCCCTGGCGATGCCCATCTCATTCCAGGCTGCAAATCCACTTTTGGTTAGTGCACCTGTGAGGTCTTTGTTGTACCAGATTGGGGAGTCCCGTTTTTATAAACTTCTTTGTAGGCCATAAACATTTCAGTTGTGCACGTGTGTCCTTCCACATCGAGAGTACTAGTGCACTAATAAAAAGGGTCATTTTCAGGTTGGTAGGCTGTAACTAGTGGGATGCCGCAGGAATTAGTGCTGGGGCCTCAGCTAGTTCCAATCTATATTAATAACTTAGATGAAGGGACCGAATGTAATATATCCAAGTTTGCTGATGATACAAAGCTAGGTGGGAAAGTAAGCTGAGAGGAGGATGCAAAGAGCCTGCAAAGGGATATAGACAGGTTAAGTGAGTGGGTAATAAGGTGGCAGATGGAGTATAATGTGGGGAAATGCGAGGTTATTCACTTTGGTAGCAAAAATTGAAAAACAGAATATTTTTTAAATAGTGAGAAAATATTTAATGTTGGTGTTCAGAAAGATTTAGTTGTCCTCGTACAGGAAACACAGAAAGTTAGCATGTAGGTACAGCAAGCAATTAGGAAGGGAAATGGCATGTTGGCCTTTATTGCAAGGGGTTTGGAGTATAAGAGTAAGGATGTCTTGCTACAATTGTACAGGGCTTTGGTGAGACCACACCTGGAGTACTGTGCACAGTTTTGGTCTCCTTATGTAAGGAAGGATATACTTGCCTTAGAGGCGCTGCAACGAAGGTTCACTATTCTTTTGTATGGTAGTAGCAAAGCAAATCAGATGTCAATATCTAAGTCGGATATCCAGGCCAACGCTTCTGGTGTAACAGTGTGGATATCTTGTCGGCTGCCTGCAAATTTCCTCTGAGGGCAGTGCTCAATGATGTGCTCCAGGGTCTGATTAGGAGCTCCACAGTCGCATGATGGTTCACTAGATTGATTCCTGGGATGAGAGGGTTGTCCTATGTCGAGAGATTGAGTAGATTGGGCCTATACTCTCTGGAATTAAGAAAAATGAGTGATCTCATTGAAACATATAAGATTCTGAGGGAGATTGACAGGGTAGATGCTGAGAGGTTGTTTCCCCTGGCTGGAGAGTCTAGAACTAGGGGGCATAGTCTCAGGATTTAAGACTGAAATGAGAAGGAATTTCTTCACTCAGAGGGTTCTGAATCTTTGGAATTCTCTGCCCCAAATGGCTGTGGATGCTGAGTCGTTGAGTATATTCAAGGCTGAGATAGATGGATTTTTGGACTCTGGGGAATCTAGGGATATGGAGATCGGGCGGGAAAGTGGAATTGAGGTTGAAGATCAGCCATGAATGGCAGAGCAGGCTCGAGGGGCAGTATGGCCCACTCCTGCTCCTAATGCTTGTGTTCTAATACTTGAGGCAATCAACATCATTTAATGAACAGTGACTTGTTGCTTTTTTTGCATATTTGAAGCAATCAGGTACAAATGCGACAAAAACTATGCGATGGACATTTTTCCTATGGAGTTACAGGACTTTTAATTGTAATGATTTGGTTTGTGATTTTATATTGTAATCACATCATGTTTCTCCTATTCTGGCTTTGCAGAAAACACTGTTTGTGCACAACATTGATCCCCTTCATTATTTAAAAAAAATACTTGGATGAAGTCTCCCTGTAATCCTTTCTCCAGAGAGAATCGATTAATTCCTTCACATGGCTTCATAGCTCTGTGATCTAAAAACTGGAATAATCTTTGTTTCCCTTCTCTGAATTTCTTCCGCTGTATCTATGGGTTAGAAATTGGTATGTGTTGCGCCCGTTTTTTGGGGCATAAAATAGGCACAAAGCATACTAACTTAGCAGTGGGATGGCCTGTGTTCAATCTGTGCAGGCGTTGGCCCCTCTGCTAAATTCATGAGACCTTTTTTTTTTAGGTGTCATGGGTGAACCGGGCCCTTAGATATGTGTATTGGGGCCCAACGGCAGTTGATAGACTCCATTGAGAAATTAGTTGGCGACGAGTGGGGCAGGGTCGGGCCTGTCCCGCTCAGGATTCTAAAGAAGTTCCCATGGCCGCCAACTCCAGGTAAGTTTAAAAAAGTATGTTCTTTTAAGGAAGCCCATCCTGTGGAACCAAGGGGAGCAAGAATGTTCATCCGACTCCACAGTAATCGTGATTGCCCCCCCACCAACCAGAACCCACTCCAATCCCCTCCATCATGAGACTTACCTGTGGGCCGCTGTCGGCGATGCAGGTAGCCCGACATTGATGTCTACACTCTGGCGAGCTGCCTGTGGAGACATGACCAGTGCCGACAGAGTATGCCGATGAGGACCGAGGACCAATTTCTATCAATACTTGGGCCTCTTAGTTCAGGCGCACTCTGGTCGTGCACCGCCAAGTCTGGGCCCATTTTTGTGAGTTCAAATATGCCTTACTGTAGTGCCCTCCCTGGAAACACTCCTGAACGATGCACATCACCATTTTTTAATTTAAAAAAATAACCTAGTAAAATAATATTTTGGGCCACGACCCAGGTATTCACCCCCAGCTGGGCCCAACTTGCACCCTTGCAGTGGCCAATACGCTTCCTTTCATGGGGGTAGGGCATCCCAACCACTGCCATTCTTATCAGGCCAGGGATGAGGATAATGCCAGTCTGGGTGTCTTCTCAGCCATGGTCTCTTTGACACAAATAACCTTTTTTGAGATGGGCAGAGACTCGACCCCCAAACAAGGCCCCATGGAAACTGGTGTGGAAGCTCGGGACCTGCTGAATCCTTTACCTGTCCTTCCATGAACTCCCATCGGACTTGCAGCAGGATTGCACCAGAAGAGTTACTGATTTTCAGCTCCTCTCCTTTTAATACCTGCATCAAGATCATTTATAAATATTTTGAAATGAGCTCTCTAGACTAATCTCTGGGGTACTCTACTGTCACAGCTGTCCAATTAAAATTAATACTGATCATAACCTTTAGTCTACTTTTACTTAACAAATGTATTATCCCAAGTTATAATTCCTCCTTTATTCAGAGAACCTTCACTTCAGCTACAAGACTGTTGTCAGAAACCTTACCAAATGTTTTCTAAAGGGCAAGAAATAACATGTCAACCGCATTACCATAATTCACTAGTTGTATTACATCCAAATAAAACAACAAATAAATAAAGGCACACAAATAAAAGCATTAATCCTGTGTTGTCAGCATGATTTTTCATAGATTTGTTATTGCGAAGGAGTGGAGTTAGGGCAACTGCAGTTCCTCCGAATGTTTCTTTCTTAACAATATGTTTGGAATAAATTAATTCAGTCTATCCTGCTTACTTTAAAAATGATTGCCTCTGTTAGATCCCTTCTCACCAAATATAATTCATTAACTTCAGAGGTTGCAGGCTTGCCCCCATCTGCTCTTCATGAGTTATTAACTAGGAGGGGCCAAAGAATAGCTTGGCTGAATCTTCCTCTGATTTTCTATAAATGTATGGTCTTACGACAATAATAAACCCCATTTGTACATACATTGGTATTTTACTGCTGCAACAATTCCCAGTCTCCAATGTGTACATAACTTGCATTTCAATATTGGTTAATTTTACAATACTGTTCAACAAATAGGTGCATTTTAATAACACAGCCCAGCATCACAGTATGTAAAATACTGGGTAATTAACATATGAAAGAGTGTGGACAGAATCTGACTTGGATGTAATGTCCTCATGGGCACAATAGCCTGCTGACTCGCAGATAAATCTTTGTCTTCACCGGCGGGGCAGTAATCTGAGGTGGCAGATCGCTCACCCACTGTAGAAACTGTCTGATTTTCATTCAATTCGCGGGCAGTTCACTCTGCCACATTACTGCCCAGATAATGAAGGCTAAAATGTACTCATCATTGTCTCACACCAAGACCACTGGGGAAAGGGACAAGAAGGCTGCCGATGCCCATGAAATCGCACCACAAAAGTCAGTCCTTTCAAAAGAGGAGAGTCGAAGAGTGAAGAAGGTTGAAGTAAAACAAATACTCTATTAACCTCTCTCCTGCTGAAGGCAGCTAAAAATCGGTATTAATTATTAGTGAATCACTGCTAGCTCAGGGTGAGGAAGAGGTACTGGATGTGATTGATTACCAAAGTTGGATTTGTAACTCCGTGCAAGCTATGTGGTTATAATCAGGGACAGAGTGAAATTCGGTATTGTTGGTGTTTGCATACCTTGCGCTCTGTTGTGTTCAGAAGACAAGTCCGTATGCGTGGTATATTGTGTGAATTCATCTCTTGTTTTTAAGAATACAACAAAGGTGTGCCGTAGGAGTACAGCACGTTCTCGGAATACATCCTTCTTTAGTTATCAGGAGTCTGTCTTGTTTCTGATTTGAGGAGTGAGGAGAATCAATAACCAATAGACGTACACATGCTTTTACGCTCAGTAACTGCATATCCATGATGTGAAAGTGTGTGGGAAGGAATGCAAAGCACAAAAAGAACAGCTGTTTAAGTCAGCATTCCCTTGCCTCATTTTTTACAATAATGATCCCTAAGAGTGCATTCCATGCTTGTATTCCTTTGTAGTCTCCTATACAGACGTGTATTCTGAACTTTTAAATGAATCCTTACAGATATTGTTTGATCAAGCTGTTTTCTTTGGTTGAGAGGGTGGGCATTGGACTTATGCCAGTGCTAATCTCATCCCACTGGTGGGAAGTGTGTGAGACCTGACTCCGGTTTCAGTTTTTCCTGTTTACCAGTAGGGGAGTGCTTCCTATCTGCCTGGGCCTCCTCCAGATGGCTTGGCTAAGATTAGGGACCCACCAAGTTGGTCACCAGCATAAATCTATTACTTACTGCCGTGTGGTTTAATGACAGGTGATGGCTAGCAAGGGAGTATACAAATCGCCCATTACAATTATCATCATATTTTTAAAATAGTTGTAGCTATTGATTTTAGACACCTTGGGCTGGATTCCAGGGCAGGATAGCAATGGGGCAGGACATCCGTCTGTCCCTTTGAGCCCACTGCAACCCCAACCATGGGACACTGCAATTGGCATCAGTGCCCTGAGTTAGTGCAAAGAAAATTCAGCCGGACTACTCACTTCTGATCCCTATCCAGTGACTTCTTATATGTGTTGGGATTGGATGAAGGTGGGCTGTGATGCCCCTACCCTGCAGATAATAGCCTGTCAACTTATTCTTCAAGCCTACACATGCAGAATGGGCACTTGGAGTACTGGAGAGCTGATGGCTCATGTGCTACAACATGGACAATAGTTTGCATTTATATAGTGTTTTTAATCTAAGAAAATGTCCCTAGGCACTTCAGAGTCCTAATCAGACAAAAATGGACAGCAAGTCAAAGGAGGAGGTATTGAGGGGATAACCAAAATCTTGGTCAAAGAGGCGGGTTTTACAAAGGGTTTTAAATGGACAAGAAAGAGGTGGAGGGGTTTAGGGAAGAAATTCCAGAGCATGGGCCCTAGATGGCTACAGGCACTGCCACCAATAGAGGGGCAAAGAGAGAGGTGTACACACAAGAAGCCAAAGTTGGAGGAACAGAGAGTTCTAGGGGGTTCCATAAATAGCATTCTAATGTAAATGATTGAACACCTTCTTCCCTTTCCTCCTCTATCATCCCTAGTCTCTCACTATTAAGAACATATTCTGATTTGTCTCTTAGATCCAAAGTGGATAACCTTGCAGCTCCCCACATTGAACTTTACCTGCCTGTTCATTTAGTCTGTGTCTCATTGTATCTTTTTACTGTGCCTTCTAACTTTGTTTTCCTCTGCAAACTTGGATATACAACTTTCTATTCCTTCTTCCAAGTCATTGATATGTATGGTGAAAAGCTGAGACCGCAGTACAGATCCCTGGGGAAGACCACTTCTCTGCGGAATATTATCAAATGCCTTTTGGAAGTCCATGTAGACAACACCTATAGACACTCCCCTATCCATCATGCTAGTGACCTCCTCAAAAAATTCAAATAGATTAGTCAGAAATGACCTACCCTTCACAAATCCACAATGCCTCTCTTTGAACAACTGATACATATCTAAGCGCTCAGTCACTCTGTCTCTAATGGTAAGAATAATTTCCATTCATTTGATATTAAACTGGCAGATCTATTATTACTGGTTTCTTCTTAAATAATGGAGTGACATTTTCAGTTTTCAAATCCAAAGGCACGAGAGAGATTTGGAAAATTATGACGAACATATCTGCAATGTTCTCATTTATTTCTTATAATAACCTGGGGTGGAAACCATCTTCAGCACATTTATTTTCTCCATTACCATTTTTAAAAACTTGTATTCACTGTTCCAACACTTGACTTATTTTTAGGTTCCCTTGTACCACTGGTATTTTGTCCTCTTCCGCCACTGTGACAACAGATACAAAGTACTCATTTAACAAGTCTGCCATTTCCTTATTATAGTCTTGCCTGCATCTATCTTTAATGGGGTCACATTCCCCTTTACCACTCTCTCTGTTAATATATTAATACAGGCTTTTTGTTTGTATCCCTTTTATAGCTCTGTTGGATTTCTATTTTTCCCTGCTTTTGTGTAAGCCTTTTCTTTTAGCTTGATACTATCTTTCCCCTCATTTGTTGACAATGGTTGGTTAACTACACAAGTGGAGTTTTCGCCTTTTAGGGGCATGTGCTGGTTTTGTATCTTACCAAATACTTCCCACTTCTTGCCTGTAATATTTTGATGATTCTTAATTTCTTGCCAATAAAACTCAAATTAGTTCCAGTGCCAAAACAGCCCAAGATATGATAGTTTATGGTACGAGTTATGTTATTGTGGTTACTCTGTGATTGTGATTGAATAGTTGAACTACAATTAACATCACCTTATTATTCCCCATTCTCTATTGTGCCATGCAGCTACTTTGCCTTTACCCTCTTTGCACACTCCAGTAGTGTTTATTCCTATTGCATCTGTGTAGTCAAGTTATATCTAAGGGAATTATTTGAAATAGAACAACATACTCCCAGGTTGAATATAAGTGAAAATGCTACAGATTTCTTTTCTTTTTGTGTTACTGGATTCATATTCCCCACAATCCAAACATTGAATTTAGTGTTAACATTCAACTCTAGGTCACCTCTGTGCATGTGAGTTTTGTACTTTATACCTGCATAGTTTCTATATTTACATGAATAATCTAGCATAAATGGTATCTATTAAGGCCCTTATTACATATTACCCAGACTAATTCACCATAACATTTCTTTATACTGCTTCAGTTTTAAGTATGTTAGAAGGCAGGGTTCTTAATTGCTTCTTTGGCAAAACTGATTAGTTCTCATTTCAAAAACAATAGATCTGCCAAAGATCCCCTTTAGACAATGCATAAACTAATGTTTAAATTCATTCTCAGAACGAGAAAAAGCAGAGCACGTGAAACTAGATCTTGGCCTTGGTATTTTCCTTTTCTTTTGTTGCTTTGCTTTTTGCTGTGATTCCATTATCTAAGACTTGCAGCAGACCAATTTCCAAAAAGGTATCTCTGGGATACAACTGATTTGAGTGAGCAACACCCATGGGATCCATGGGGCTGGCTTTCAAATGGCTAGATGTAAATCTACAATGTATAAACATTGAATTTTTCCATAAAGCCGAGCAGACATGTGCTTTCATCTATTACTCCATGATATAGCAGCTTTTAATAACGCTTGACAGTAGCCAGTGGACCATCTCTTTAAAATAACTTTTTGGCAGCAACATCAGTTGATATTCACTTCATCAAATGCAGATGCAAGTACAATTTTTACTATTAAATTGTCGTCCATGCAAAATAGATAGTTCATTCGTCAAATCATGGTGTTGTGAGTATTTCAGTGGGGTGCACATCTAGTAATTACATCTTGAATAAAATTCTTTGACGGGGGTTTTCTTTCAGATTTTAATTCTAATTTAAATAAGCACTGTTACATTCTGTATTTATTAACTCTAATTTAAATGTTCAGGATAAGGTACAGTACTAAAATAAATTATTTTTCTCCTGATATCCCATTTATGTTTTAAGTTGTTCTTTGGTATTACATGTACTTACACCACTTATCCACCTCATTTAACTGAGTAAAACCATGTGGATAAATGTTTGCTCCAGCCAAACATCACCACTGGAAAAGAGACTTCCACAAAATTCTGCTGTTTGATGTCCAAATAGTCTTGTAAAGTAAAAGGCAGAGAAAGAGACGAAACAGACTGACAAAATTACTGGAGATCTCTTTGTTAAATTTTCAGACTGAAAAATAAATTCAGTTTGTTATTTAATGTTATTTAAAATCACATTTCCTCTGAACTATTCTCGCTCCAGCACCATAACTTTTGTTGCTCTCTTCCTCTGTGAAATGCCTTGGGCTGTTTTCCTGTGAAAGGTGTTATATAAATTCAATTTCTTGTTGAGAAAGGCTGAGTTAGCATAGGAGAATGTGTGGTGAGTCTTGATTTCAACATAGTTGGATGTGGAAAGAAATGCACAGGATGGCAATTTGGAGCTTAGGAAGAACATGAGAGGAAAATTCAAAGGAGCATGTACCAGATTATTAGCATTAATAAAATAGATCAAGATGAGAATGATTGTAATGGAGAGAAAGAGATTGGAAACTAAAGGTGCTGGATGGACTATCTTATCAGTCAATAAGCTTTTTCTTGTATCCTTCCAGAGATGACAGATGTGCAACAATTATGTTACCAGATCTGAACTATGAAGATTTGAATTATAGGGAGAACTTTAACATTAAAAAAGGGTGGGTTGGTGGCGTGGGGGTAGTTGAAGTGTTAAAAATCGGAATCCCGACCTGAACCCGCCTCCAACCCACCCACTTCCATTTTTAGCAGAGGCAGGATGGGAAGCTTATGGCCCAGTGTATCCCTCACTCTACCATTACCATCAAGCCAGGGGACCAATCCTGGTTCAATGATGAGTGCAGAAGAGCAAGCCAGGAGCAGCACCAGGTGTACCTAAAAATGAGGTGCCAACCTGGGGAAGCTGCAACACAGGACTACATGCATGCTAAACAGCAGAGGCAGCATGCTATAGACAGAGCTAAGCGATCCCACAATCAACAGATCAGATCAAAGCTTTGCATTCCTGTCATATCCAGTCGTGAATGGTGGTGGACAATTAAACAACTAACAGGAGGAGGAGCCTCCATGAATATCCCCATCCTCAATGACACGGATCCCGGCACGCGAGTGCAAAAGACAAGGCTGAAGCATTTGCAACCATCTTCAGCCAGAAGTGCTCCTCCTGACCATCCACTAATACAGAAGCCAGTCTTCAGCCAAATTGATTCACTCCACGTGATATCAAAAAACGGCTGAGCACACTGGATACAGTGTGTATAGAAACATAGAAAATAGGAGCAGGAGTAGGCCATTCGGCCCCTTGAGCCTGCTCCGCCATTCAATGCGATCATGGCTGATCATCCAAATTCAGTACCCTGTCCCTGCTTTCTCCCCATATCCCTTGATCCCCTTAGCCTTAAGAAATATATCTAACTCCTTCTTGAATATATTTAATGAATTGGCTTCAACTGTCTTCTGTGGTAGAGAATTCCACAGGTTCACCACTCTCTGGGTGAAGAAATTCCTCCTCATCTCAGTCCTAAATGGCTTACCCCTTATCCTTAGACTGTGACCCCTGGTTCTGGACTCCCCCGCCAGCAGTAACTTCCTTCCTGCATCTAGTCTGTCTAGTCCTGTTAGAATTTTATAAGTTTCAATGAGATCCCCTCTCATTCTTCTAAACTCTAGTGAATATAAGCCTAATCGACCCAATCTCTCTTCATACGTCATTCCTGCCATCCCAGGTATCAGTCTGGTGAATCTTCGCTGCACTCCCTCCATGGCAAGAACATCCTTCCTCAGATAAGGCGACCAAAACTGCACACAATACTCAAGGTGTGGTCTCACCAAGGCCCTGTACAACTGCAGCAAGACATCCTTACTCCTGTACTCGAATCCTCTCGCTATGAAGGCCAGCATACCATTTGCCTTCTTAACTGCCTGCTGCACCTGCATGCTTACCTTCAGCAACTGGTGCACAAGGACACCCAGGTCTCGTTGCACTTCCCCTTTTCCCAATCTATTGCCGTTCAGATAATAATCTGCCTTCCTGTTTTTGCCACCAAAGTGGATAACCTCGCATTTATCCACATTATACTGCATCTGCCATGCATCTGCCCAATCTGTCCAAATCGTACTGGAGTTTCTCTGCATCCTCCTCACAGCACACACGCCCACCCAGCTTTGTATCGTCTGCAAACTTGGAGATATTACATCTAGTTCCCTCGTCTAGATCATTAATATATATTGTGAATAACTGGGGTCCTAGCACTGATCCCTGTGGTTCCCCACTAGTCTGCCTTCCACTCGGAAAAAGACCCGTTTATTCCAACTCTTTGCTTCCTGTCTGCCAACTAGTTTTCTATCCAAGTTAGTACCTTACCCCTAATCCCATGTGCTTGAACTTTACACGCTACTCTTTTATGCGGGACCTTATCGAAAGCCTTCTGAAAGTCCAAATACACCACATCCACTGGTTCTCCCTTATCTATTCTACCAGTTACAGCCTCAAAAAATTCCAGTAGCTTAGTCAAGCACGATTTACCTTTTGTAAATCCATGTTGACTTTGTCTGATCCTGTCACTGTTTTCCAAGTGCTCTGCTATTACATCTTTTATAATGGACTCTAGCATTTTCCCCACTACTGATGTCAGGCTTACCGGTCTATAATTCCCCCTTTTTTCTCTACCGCCTTTTTTAAATAGTGGGGTTACATTAGCTACCCTCCAAACCATGGGAACTGTTCCAGAGTCTATAGAATTTTGGAAGATGACCAGCAATGCAACTACTATTTCTAGGCCACTTCCTTAAGTTCCCTAGGATGTAGATTATCAGGCCCTGGGGATTTAGCAGCCTTCAATCCCGTCAATTTCCCTAACACCATTTCCCTACAAATACTGATTTCATTCAGTTCCTCTCTCTCATTAGACCCCATGTTCCCCGACATCTCTGGGAGTTTATTTGTGTCCTCCTTTGTGCCATGTCTTTGTTCCCCATTATAAATTTCCCTGATTCTGACTGCAAGGGACCTACGCTTGACTTTACCAATCTTTTTCTCTTCACATATCTATAGAAGCTTTTACAGTCAGTTTTTATGTTCCCTGAAAGCTTACTCTCATACTCTATTTTCCCCCTCTTAATTAATCCCTTTGTCCTCCTTTGCTGAATCCTAAACTGCTCCCAATCCTCAGGTTTGCTGCTTTTTCTGGCCAATTTATATGTCCTCTCCTTGGATCTTATGCTATCCCTAATTTCCCTTGTTAGCCAATGTTGAGTATACGGGCCTCAACAACATCCTGGCTGTCGTGCTGAAGACTTGTGCTCCAGAACTAGCCGTGCCTCTAGCCAAGCTGTTCCAGTACAGCTACAACACTGGCATCTACCCGACAATGTGGAAAACTGCCCAGTTATGTCCTGTCCACAAAAAGCAGGACAAATCCAATGTGGACAATTATCGCCCCATCAGTCTACTCGCAATCATCAGCAAAGTGATGGAAGGTGTAGTTGACAGAGCTATCAAGTGGCCCTTACTCACCAATAACCTGCTCAACGATGCCGAGTTTGGGTTCCGCTAGGCCCAGTTGGCTCCAGACCTCATTATCGCCTTGGTCCAATCATAGACAAAAGAGCTGAACTCCAGAGGTGAGGTGAGAGTGACGGCCCTTGACATCAAGGCAGCATTTGACAGAGTGTGGCATCAAGGAGCCCGAGTAAAATTGAAGTCAATGGAATCAGGGGCAAAACTCTCCCACTAGCTGGAGTCATACCTAGCACAAAGGAAGATGGTTGTGTTTGTTGGAGGTCAATCATCTCAGCCCCAGGACATCGCTCAGGGCAGTGTCCTAGGCCCAACCATCTTCAGCTGCTTCATCAATGACCTTCCCTCCATCATAAGGTCAGAAGTGGGGATGTTCGCTGATAACTGCACAGTGTTCAGCGCCATTCACAACTCCTCAAATAACAAAGACCTGGACGACATTCAGGCTTGGGCTGCCGAAACCCCCACCATCAACATCCTGGGGGGTCACCATTGACGAGAAACGTAACTGGACCAGCCACGTAAATACTGTGGCTACAAGAGCGGGTCTAATTAAATATTATAATGAAGCTGGAAGCCTCTTAATTAACCTCCATTTTGTGTTTAACTGTAGCTGTTTGGATTTTTCACACCTGGTAAATCTCGCCAGCTACAGCAAGACGAAGACTGCTGCATCCAGGAGATAGGTGCCTTTACGCCTATCTCCTTGATCCAGGGACCCTGCCGAAACTACGCTCTCTGTGATTGGAGACCCCCTCCAGGCCTCCGATCGCCCCTCCCCCAGGCCACTAATTTCCCCCCCCCCCCCCGGCCTCTGATCCCTGCAAGGCCCTCCCCCCTCCCCCCTCCCCCCAAGGTCTTCAGTGCCTCCCCCGCCCCCTCCTCCAGGCCTCCGATCGCGCCCCCCCCCCCAGGCCACCAATTTCTCCCCCCCCCCCCCCCCCCCAAGGTCTTCAATGCCTCCCCACCCCCTCCTTCTGGCCTCCAATCCGTCCTTCCCCGTGCTGCTCCTCTGGCCCTTGACTTTCTTTGGACTACTCTCCGATCTTCTCCTGGCCCCCGATCCACTTCGGACCCCTTCCCCGATCTTCCGCTGTCCCTCGACTCTCTTCGGACCATCCCATCCTCCTCCGGCCCGCGACTTTCTTCGCACCCCTCCCTGACCTTCTCCTTGCCCCCGACCCCTCGATTTTCTTCCGGCATGACCCCCACGTGATCCCTCCCTCCTTTCTCTATGCACTCTAGTGCTGTAGGCCTACCCGCCCGGAGACAGCCAGCCTCTCAATCTGGTGACTGCGGACGGGAAACAGAGGCTTCTCATTCAAATCAGGCCCTGTCGTTAAAGTCGGCAGGGCCTGCAGGAAACCCGGCCGTCCGGGTTTCCCAAACGCCTCGGAGCTCCCCTGCTCCCAACCCGCCTTCCCCATTAAAATTCAGCCCATAATGTAAGATGCTATTACATCACCTAAAGAGCAGGACTACTGTCAGTGAGAGGCTTGTTCATTCACTGAGGCTTTGCTGAGTTCAACTGTCAGTTTCACGACAAGCCCAGAATGGGTACTGCTTACCGAGGGGCTACATAGGCATGTTTTCTCTTCTCAAAATTTAAAAAATATTTATTGTTATAGATAATTCCAAAACTCATTGCCTCTATGAGGAACAGCAGAGCAGCCGTGAAATTTCCATCATTTGTCACCATGCCTTTCCTCACTGCTGAATCTTCATGCGGAACAGAAACACTGGAAGAGATGGTGGCTTTTGCTATATTGTGCAATAACCCTGTGAAGAATATAATTTCAGCACCAAAATGGAACACCACTGTGATTTGGTTTTCTACATTTATTCCAAAATGTTCTTTAATTCAATACATTTTTCCAATTCCACTCACAGCATTCTACATTAGTAATGTGCAGAAAATTGTGCAAAATTATTTGAGAAGAGAGTGAAATAGTTTACGAGCTGAAGAAGTACTAAGGGGGTTCAAATTTGTTTAAAAAAAATAAGTATTGTAGATTATGTTGGTAAATTACTATAATTTAGCTAATCTTGCCTGCATCATTGTAGACCGCAGTTTCACATACAAGAGCATCCCCTAAAACTGCTTGTTGTAGAGGTTGCTTAACACTTGCAGCCAACAGAATGCACTTTAAAACTGGGTCTCTCTGTGTGCTGTTGTTTTGAAAATGTCACACACTTCAAAGCATGAAAGCAGACTTCAGATAGTACAGAGAGGACCTTTTTGAATCAGTAAGCAGCTCTTTGATATATTCCAGTTTCCATTAATTTTAGTAATTATACACAATAAGGCTGACACTAAAGGCAAATGTATTTTTATGACAACTTTCTTCTCCTTAGTATATTCAAAAGTTCACACTTGCACATACATTTTATGAACCATTATACATTTTGATTATACAGTGCTTGCAGGAGGACTATGTTGATGCAAGCATTAAAGTTTCTTGACGTGGCTGTGCTTGCATGACAAGCTATGCCAGTTTAAGGGTTGAAGTCATTTGCTTGTGATCGCTGGGGTTCAGCCGGGTCAGAGAACCAGCTGGTCTTATTTACTAACAGCCCTATTGGTTGTCCTTTCCTGCCTGTGGATCTGTAGGTAAATAAATAATTTTAATTGAGGTAAAAAGAGAGAAAATGCTACAATAACCCGTACATTTATTTTAAAAGTCTTTCTACCCCCAAGTCAGCGGATTACTTTTTGCTGCCCGTTACATAATTGGGTGAGGCGTAAAGCGGACGGCCAATTCGATCACATCAATTTCCTGCTGGGTGGCTCAGGTTAAAATTGCCCCCAGTGTATCACTTAAATGTACTCAAAAAACATTGTTGTGCCGAACTATGATCTTTGTACATGTCCAATAATGAGAAAGTCAAATTGTATAGCTTATGAATACTTAAATGTAGGAATTACATTATTTTTACTTGCGCCTTAGCTAGCCTATTTCAGCACATGTATAAAATTCTAGTTACAGCCAGGGAGTCATACAAATATTAACAGTACAGATAATATCTGTGTAGTGCTGCACCAATGTGAATTTATAACAAAGAACTAATTGTATCTTGTCTACATTATTGACAGTCATCTTCCTTTCAAAAGGTCATGTTAAAGATGTCTGGAATTTGTAACTAATGAGTCACAACTGGTTGCTATGGAAATCTGACCAGATTGTATTGTAGTAACATGACTTGCTTAATGTGCTATTGGAGCTTTCACAGAAGGCAGATGAAAAGGGAGATGGAAGAAACCTATAAGAAATGATTGTTAATTGCCCGTCTGCAGTAGTTTTTCACTCTTATTAGTCTTGCTGATGCATAGTTGTGGCTGGCAAAAGATTGGATGTTTTAATTTTTTTCTATATGTAACCTTTGTATTTCTGATCTATAGCTTTCTGCCACTTTCTAGACAAAGAGATGGAATTTTAGAATAGACATGGGCGCAGGTAATTATTTTGTGCCTGTTGCTGTCTGTGACGTAGCATACAATGAAATAACTATGAAGTCAAGCTACCGTAAGGTGCTGGACCAATTTATTTGTGTAATTTGAACTGTGCTAATTATTTTTATCTCTTTTATAATTATCATGGGGAACATTCCTCAAAAATAAACACAACATTGGTCTAAATTAAAACAGAAAATGCAACAAATACTCAGCACTCCTCTATCACCCCCAACACCCCACTCGTCTATCACCCCCAACAGCCCCTCCTCTTCCCATGGCACCTTCCCATGCAAGCGCAGGAGATGCAACACCTGTACTTTTACCTCCTCCCTTCCCACCGTCCAGGGCCCCAAACACGCCTTCCAGGTAAAACAGCGATTTGCTTGTACTTCTTTCAATTTAGTAAACTGTATTCGCTGCTCACGATGCGGTCTACTCTACATTGGGGAGACCAAACGCAGATTGGGTGACTGCTTTGCGGAACATTGCCGTTTAGTCCGCAAGTGTGACCCTGAGCTTCCGGTCGCCTGTCACTTTAATTCTCCGCTCCACTCCCACTCTGACACCTCTGTCCTCGGCCTCCGACATTGTTCCAATGAAGCTCAACGTAAGCTCGAGGAGCAGCACCTCATCTTTCAATTCGGCACTTTACAGCCTTCTGGACTCAACATTGAGTTCAACAATTTCAGATCGTAACCTCTGCCCCCATTTTTTCGGACAGCAGGTGATGATTCTGCTATTCCCATTTACATCTCCTCTAGACCCAACTTTTGTTTCTTTAGTTGTTCCGTTACCATCCCCTTTTGCCTTGCACCATCATCCCTTCTGTCATTCGATTTCTTCTACCTTCCACCCTATCACAGACCTTCTCTTTTGTTCTTTCCTCCCCACCCCACTTTCCCTGCCTCTGTACTTGCTTAAAACCTGTTACATCTGTAACATTTTCCAGTTCTGATGAAAGGTCATCACCGTGAAACGTTAACTCTGATTCTCTCTCCACAGATGCTGCCTGACCTGCTGAGTATTTCCAGCATGTTCTCTTTTCATTTCAGATTTCCAGCATCCGCAGCATTTTGCTTTTGTATTGGTCTAAATTAGTTGTGTTCGAAGAAATAGCATTGTAGTGTTTCTCTGCATCGCCCCAAAGATTGAAACATTCTTCACATAACCTTACCTAAAAAATGACTTTATCTCACTGAGGTTTCTCAGGTCCAACCAATGAGTCACTATGGCAGCGTAGTGCTTTCAATAATCCGAGAACACTGGCTTTTCAGGCACTGGACCCTCTTCAGGCAGAATCTGTGGGAAAGAAAAGGGGAAGTGAATGCTGCCTGAAGAAACCCCAGTGATAAAAAAGAAATATCCTTTTCCACATCTACTCTTAAAAACAGCTTTGTTACCAATATTCCACCTGAGTTGCTGTTTAAACCTTTTTAGCTACAAGAAGCACCTAAGGGGAGATTTTCCTGTGTCCAGGTGCACTTGATTGCCTGAGTGAAGACCCAAGGAAATTCCCCCTTTACATACAGTGGTGTTTGGCAACTTCCATTTATCATGTATACTGTGAAATATTTGAAGCAAGCATATGCTTTTTTAATACAAGAGATTGTATGATAAAGATAATATTCATACAGTAAATTCAGTGTTTTTTTTCATTTTTCTAATGCAGCCTAAATCTGAAAGAGGGGAAACAAATAATCATGTAATTCTGTTATCAGCTGAGATGAGATAGTCTCATTAGTATTGTCCATTCTCTTTAATTATTGATTGAAAAATCAATAATATTATTGACCATTTACAGCTCTCTTCCTTTTTCAATTAATTGGTTTCCTAAGTGTTGTAATATAAACTATTGGATTTCATGGCAGCGTCTAAACTGCAACTATAGTCAAATTTACTATAGGCATTTTGTATTTTATCCAGAACTGCTAAATATAACACCGAATTGCTCCATAAGATTTGCATTTTCTGCTAAATAATTGATTGAATAGATTTCACTGCATGCTTGCTCCAATTTGTCCCCCTTCGGACCAAGTAAACTAAGGTTGTGAATATCCTATGTTTGTCATTGTTTTTGACGTGAGTTTTGCATTATTTACAACTAAGCCATGAAACCTTGTAGTCAGACAGGAAGAGATAGGGTGGGGGTATGGGAAATTTTTTATGAATTAACACTTCAGGCACAGAGCTTTGAGCAATGGGACTGCATATTGGGAATGCCGTGGTAGAGACCAGTGCACCCTGCTGAAAAGCCAAGGAAATCACACAATCAGTTGGATCTAACTGGGTTTCCATTCTGCAACTATTCACTCATGTAAAAGGCAGATGTTCGTTCCATAATTTTAATGGAGTGTGCAATCATCCTGACCATTAAAATTGGGTGTCATGAGCAATCTATGCTTCGGATGAGACACTCATTGTGAAATGGGTTGTCTCAGTTGTAAATGGGAATAACACATATTTCTGAGTATACTTTGTCATCATTAGAAAATGCAAAGGGACAGCTGTACCTCTTCAGAAAAGTCTCTTGACAAATTACTACACAGCTAACATTTAACAGTTCATTTAACAGTCCTGCTTTTTTTTTGTTCAACTGGACAATAATGATCAATGTGTATCAGCAAGATTTATAGTTATCGCAAGATAGCATAAAGCTTATTTGTTGTCATTATTTGAAGCCAGAATTCCCCATATGCAGTCCTGGTGAGCAGAGCTTTGTGTCGGGAATGCAATTTATAAAATTACCTCTTATCCTCTTATGCATCATCAGTAATTTCTGTTTGGATGCCAGATTTCCTTGTTGATAAGAGTTCAGTGACAGCTAAAATAACGGAATGATTTTATTCACTGCTGTTTCTAAGGACCTTGCTGCTGCAACTATCTAAAATGATGCTTCAGTTTTAGCATCATAGCTAATCAGTATTGATAAAGATCTGAAAATGGCTTGAATTAAAAGGTAGGGAGTAATTTTCACTTTCGGCAGGGGCGGAAAACTGCTGGTAGCGGATCAGCCACCCGTTATAAACTCCATCTGAGTTTTCTTTCCGTTGAAGTCAAAAAAGGGCTTTGGGGCTGTTCCATTTACAATCTATATTTGGTGGATCAAGACCAAGTCAGGAAGCTTAAGTCCTTTTCAGAGGACACAGCTCTCAGTTGTGTCTGAAACTCTGTGCTTGTGTCTTAATGTGTTATTACTTCAGAACAGGTTAACTGTCCTGCAGTGATTGAATATGTCACCGTAGTTATTTAGATTGAATCGGGATTAAAGAGAAAGTCTGTCTATCAAGCACTGAGTAGACAAAAACAGATGCAATTAAAATAATTGGAGTGATGCATCAATCAACATAGCAGAATGAATATTTTTTGATTTTCTCTGTTTGTGCTTGCTTTTTAAGAATATACACAGTAACTAATGCACATAGATCTCACCTTAGCATGAGATTTTTTTCCACTTTGGTTCATATGTAGATCAACTTAGGAAAAAATAGAAATTAAGTGAAATTCAATCGCATCCCAGGGAAATCAGTCAAATGCATTGTTGTAATCTCTATCTTGAGACACCCCAGAATGCCATAGTTGAATGTTGACAACTATGATGGATCACCATTAAATGATGCCACCTGCTCACAGTGATTAGTATGTCGGACTCAGTACATAGCCAGATCTCCCAGTTTGAGGGCTCTTTTGACCACCATTCTGTTTTATTGTCATGCTGATGTTATATTTCTGTTGTAATGACAGAGCTCCGCAAACTACATCTGGAATTAGCCATTAAAATGGTCAAAAGAAGCTTTGTAGTGATGTGACATTGAAATAGTATGGACCAGAAAGGATCTGGTTTGATTACTGGTCGGGTTTCATTAGCTGATCTTATGCAGGGCAATTCTGGGGATACTGTAATTGGCTTTAGGATGCCCTGTTGGGGAAGGAAAAAGCTGGGTTCCCATTTCTGATTATTCAGCATAAATTCTGCTAAATATGCCTGGATGTTGGATGAGAACAGGTTATGGCCTCCACAGTCAAATAGCCAACTGACATTCACTGCCTACACATGAAAAGTGGTCACAGAAAGGTACAAGAGAGCCACCACTGCCTGTGGAATCATATGTCTGCACGAATTGCTGTGTTCAGCAGAGGCAGATAAAGGAAAAAAAATCAAAGGGAAAAGTTAGAGGAGAAAAAAAATCCTCATAAAACCATCTCATTATGTTCTAACTGCTATAAAATTCTAAAGCAACAAACCTATGATCATTTCTGTATTATTTGGCCCATACAGTGTCACTGATATTTCTAGGTAAGACTACCTCAAGTAGTCACAAGTGACATGAAATTAATAAGGTTTAACATTCAAACACATCCGTGAATACTTCAGCAAGTGAATAACACTGACCTTTGTGATAATGCTTTAATTCCTCCTGGCCTGAATCGCTACATTTTGCTTTTAGAAATTTCACTCCTTTTTTTACCCCTTTGCAGCATCTGTGCCTCTCTTCTCATTTTGCTTGTGCACTGTTAGCATATCATTTAGAAAAAAATAGCTTTACCTCCCTCCAAACTCCGGGGAGGGGTCAGAATGGCTTTACATATGCTGCACTGCATGTGCTCTTGGAACTGTTAAGAAATCTGTTTAATTAAAAGGAGCCTGACTATGTCTGTAAAAGCTTGATTGCTTTCTTTTTAATATTTTATTTCTTGTTCAATTTCTACTACCTATCTATATGTTTCATTATAGATTCACTTAATCCGTTATTCACTTAATGGATTTATGAAATGCATACTTCAGTAATATTTTAAATGAATGCTGCTTGCAAAATGTTGTGAAAGTGCAGAATATTTATGAACTGCGTTTATTGTGGAAGTGGTATCCAATTGCTTAGATTATGCTGAAAAACAACATTAAATATTGAAATTAGGCGGGAACCCCCACAGTAATACAATAATGTTCCTGTACTATTCACTAGGGATGAGCGTTTGAATTTTGTCTTTGGAAGATGAAAATTTGCCTGTTCATAAAGGCAAAGTCAGAAAACAATCCTGACAACCCAGAACAGTCTCATGATACCTTCTCTTGATATACTAAGAAACAGAAGCACATTCCCTCATGAGACCTCTAGACATCATATCCATATGCATCACTAGACTGGCAGGGAATGTGCACATAACAAGACCAACAGAGTCCAGACGAATGCATATTACTTCAACTCCCATCCCGCACCAACACTCAAGACTGATATCAAACATAGATACGTAGCCACCTCAATACTATTGAAGACTGAATGTGTCCTTGTTGACCTCTCTCTCGTTCCCCGCCCCGCCCCAAATTGCCCGCACTATTGGGACAATTGAAATACATACTTACCATGAGACCATTATAAATCTAACATATGCTTATCACCCCCCCCCCCCCCCACAAACCACCTAGAATGTTAACAAATATATTGACCACCAAGAATTAGACAGTCTTTGAGGTCACTAAAGATTAGACCTCTATACTCATCATTAAGGAACATAGAAGCATCTCCTGTTCCCCAACTAGTCTACCTGGAATCAAGTCTTCAAAAAAATTTCAATTGTTAAAACTACATTCAGTGCTATTATTTGGGCCACAGCTACCAAATTTAAAAGGAACAAAACCTGGAAAATGCATGCCTTGTGAATAAATTTAAATATCAAATTCTGACCACTTTGGGTTTTCAGTTTGGTTGAGCGCTCATCCCTATCATTCACAGAAGGTTGCTTATCAGTAAAGCGTCACTTTGCAGCAGCTTGAATTGCAGGAATTGAAAGCTCCTGTTATTTGCTTGCAAACAGTATGATACCACACTGCATTGCCATTGATTTCATTTCTTACACCATGACTCTTCTTTTCTTAATTCCCACATGACAGCAAGGTGGGAGTGAAATCCCCCCCACTCCCCGGGAGAGGTTGTTACGTCACAGGGTAACTTTCCAGGATCAGATGGTCCCAAGTCGTCAGGAGGTAAAGGCTTAATAAGCACGTACTTGTAGTGCTGGACTTCTGTCATAAGCTCGAAAGGAATCTTGAGACCTGAATTACAAGAAGTCATGCTTTGCCTGTCCATGTAAAAGTCATTCCAGCATTATTAACCGGCTTTTCCCCAGCAATAACAAATTGGCCAATTTTTAGTGAAGCAAGTGCATTTTGTGGCTTGAAATCCCTGCAGAACCATCATTTGCATGTATTAATCGTGTCCCTAAATATTACGTTTCAGCAAAATAGATTGTTCTGTAAAATGTCTTGCTGGTATTGAGTAAAGGTCCAATAAAGATAAAAATATAGTAAATTTGCTGGAAAAATCCATAATGTTAGTGAATAAGCAACTTCCATATATAAAATTCTCTTCCAACACTGGTATGACAACCAATGTGATTCTGTATTACCAAACTAAAACTGTCTCGCATTGAAGAGGTTTTTTATGAGGTACATTATTTTGTTGAGGAAAATTAAAGGAATGCATCTGGACAAGGCCCTACAAAGACCTTATCCTTGAGTAGTCAGGTGAAAAATTTACCATACAAGTTTCATTTTAATAGAAAATTATGGAAGTACATGTCCGAATTCCCAAAATATACATTTCAAAAGTTTTTTTCAAAAATTGAATTAATTATGAGCTTTCCATTTACAGGTATCACCGTCGCTGTGTTTTTGAGGCTATGCACAGAAACTTGAGCCTAGAAATTACATAATGTTCCCAACGTAATTCTGGAGTTATTCCCACAGGAAGGGCAGCCAGAAAATAGGGTACAACCATGATTGTCTGGGTTTCTGGCCCCTTTGTAAATTCCCACAATATTATGAGCGCACCTCCCTAATTAAGTGCGGTGGCAGTTTGGGGCTCTGTCTGGGGGCATTCCCAGGCTACTCTGAGAATCCATTCCTGATAGGCCTAGTGGAACCGATGCCTGCTGAGAGTAGGTACAGGAACCGTTCTGGGTATGGTGAGGGCCCCAACATTGAACAATCCTAGAAGCGGCAAGGTGTCGCTCCAAGATCACACAGGCTCCAAGGGTCAAGAGCCCCTGTTGTGCTGCTTAGAGGCTTGGGTACCCACCCTTGTTATTTAAATGTCCCCATCCCCAGGAGTTAGGCTGCAGTCACCACCAGGACAGAGTGGTGGACGGGAGTTCCGTACTTCTGTAATTCTGGCAGTGCAGCAATACGACAGAATTTATAGCTTATGATATTTAGTCATTTGCCTTCAGCTTCCTGTTTCCCTGAGAGGAATTTTAACCCCCAAAAACGGGTGTGTTTGGGTCGGGTGGAATGTAAAAATGTTCAAAATCTTAAACCCGTCTCCAACCTGCCCACTTCCGGTTTTAACAGAGGTGGGACAGGGTGGGGTCGGCGGACCACCAACCCGCTCGCAGGAGGCGGATTGGTCATTGAACTATTATAATGAGGCTGCGTGCCTCAGAATTAACCACCCTTTTAACAACAGCAACAACACCTTCTATTTTTATAGCGCCTTTATCGTTGTAAAACGTCCCAAGGCGCTTCACAGGAGTGTTATAAGACAAAAATTTGACACCAAGCCACATAAGAAGAAATTAGGGCAGATGTCCAAAACATGGTCAAAGAGGTAGGTTTTAAGGAGCGTCTTAAAGGAGGAAAGAGAGGCAGAGAGGTTTAGGCAGGGAGTTCCAGAGCTTAGGGCCTAGGCAGCTGAAGGCACGGCCACCAATGGTTGAGTGATTATATTCAGGAACACTCGAGAGGGCAGAATTAGAGGAGCGCAGATATCTCGGGGGTGGAGGCGGGTCGTGGGGCTGAAGGAGATTACTGAGATAGGGAGGGGCGAGACCATGGAGGGATCTGAAAACAAGGATGAGAATTTTGAAATTTAAATTTAACTCCTGCTTCAGGAAACCCAACAGCTAAAGGGAGGCGAGGACTGCTGGTTCCAGGAGGTAAGTGCCTTTACACTTTTCACTTGCCTACTGGATCCAGTTTACCTGTTTTACCCACCCTCTCACACGATCTACCTACCCCCGACCCTTCTGATCTGGCCTCTGATCTACCCTCTGCTTTAGATCCTGATCTACACCTGACTCCGGCCTCTGATTTCCCCTCTGGCCTCCAGTCTCCGCCGCCCCCCCCCCCCCCCCCGCCAGCCTCTTTGATCCCTCCCTCCTTGCCACTCCCCGGCTGCGGCCTGGTGTCGAAGGCCTACCCACCGACAGTCAGCCAGCTTTTTAATCTGGCTGGCTGTGGCTGGGAAACGGAGACAAAAAATGGTAATCCTGGGTTTCCCAACTGCAAAACTGTACCCCCGCTCCCTCCCCACCTCCAAGATAAGATCGGGGCCTATGTTTCTCGTTGTATGGTCTTAACCTGGGTTTGTCTTTAAAGCCATATTAGATAACATTTTAGAATCCAATGTCTGGTTGGTGGTTTTGAGATTATAGTTTACGTGCCTGAGGCAGTACCAACAATGTTTGGTATTATAACAAGACTAAAAATGAATCAAAGTTCTGTTGTAATAAACATGGTCATTGTATCATACAAGGCAATATATTGCAACTTATCAGCGTTTACCTAGGCCATATTACTTTTACTAATCATTATTTCATCGTAACTCAAATAATTAAGTGAAAAGCCACACTTTGAGATTAAGAACTATGGTGTCAAAAATCAATAAGCTGAGTTTGTCCTTGTTACAAAAAAAAGCCCGTTAAAGGAAGTTTATTCCATTAATGTTGAAACAGACTTACTGTTTTCATCTTGTTGCCAATTAAATTAAGATTTAATTCGATTTGTGAATTCTCCTTCAGTTTGAGGTCTCTTTCACATGCCACGAGTATAGCCCCAAACACAACGTTCCAAATGGGAACTGTAATGTCTGCCCTTTTAAGAGTTTACGCTGAAACATACTTTGCCATCCTTGAGTTACCCTACATGACTTTCCCCTACTCAGCCTTTCTCGGGTAGATGCCGCCTTGTCACGGATGGACGCTGCTTCCATTTTGCACTCTATTATTCTCCAATTATCTCTGATATAGGCACCAAAGAGTATTCATTGCATGGATACTCCTCTAGGATCTTAGGTAGAAGCTCCTCTCGGATCTTGAGGTAGAAGGTTTATTAAGATCAAAGGCCACAGATCCAGTTTACCAAAAAAGACTTTTAAGAACTTCTACCCAGATATTATTCCCTACTTGAAAGAATGATGCATGGAACTTAGTTTAGGTCTCAGGAGTGGTGAGCAATTATTGCCAGAAATCAAAATTCAAAATGATTCTATTTTCTATAAACATTCAGGGAACGTGCTCAAGGGATTGATTGTGCACTGGATTTGAAAGACACAAACTCCCATATTTCTATAAGACAGGAGAATAGAAGGTTTCTTTGTGTAGGGAACAACTGCCATAACTATTACTTGAGGCAGCCTTTACCAAGTGTCTGTCCACCTTTGTCTCCAGATGTACCATCTGCATTATTACTTAAATGATCGGCTTGTCACAGTCTGTGCTCTCAAGACAGGGTCAGACAAGCTATAGTATTGGAATTAGCACCTTGGTGGACCTATGAGAAATTCCAGTTGGCAGCTCCCTCCTGCCAAGTTGTATCTAAGTACTTTAAAATGACTAGCAATGAAGTGTTAATGGTCCTTTAAGCTCTGGTTTCCGTGTATTCAATTTAGCACAGCTTGCTGGTATAGCAGTTATTCAAACATTCTTGTGTATCTCACTTAATCATGGTAAATCATGCTTCATTCAGAGGATTTTGTGGTGGTCTTTGAAGTTCAATGTCCTTAAAAGGATTCAACCGCCAGTATTTTTCCCTGAATATCCTGAGATGACTCCTTCCATCAGACGTGGTGTTAGAAGTACAATGTACTTAAAATGATCCAACCAGGAGACTTTTCTCTGAGCAACTACCTTATGCAGGGTGACACCTAATATAGTCCTCAGGCATAAATAAGGGAACTCAAATCTTAGGTCGTGGGTGGGGGTTGGTGGGGGGGGGGGTTGGTGGGGAGGGGAGTGGCGGGAGTAAAGAATAAATTAGTTCAGCCACCGAATGCTCCCATTAGGAGTTCCCAAACACAACTTCACCACACATCTGGAAGCTTATCTATAAAAGAGAAAAATTGAAAGGTACACTAAGTCCCGAAAACTCAGGAATGCTCCTCTGTGATATTGTCAAAGAATTCATATTTCCCATTCACTCTAATCCCGATATACTTTCAGAAAGTCAGGAAGGCAAAGTGATTCTTACTGACTCCCCAGGTGATCTTGGCAGCCTTAAATGACAAAATAATCAAGATCATCACTGGAAGGAAGTCTTTGATGCTTTTGTTAAAGGTATTCTTCTGGTTTGCAGATCATGGAGAGAACTTGATGCTCAGGAAGATAGAATCAGCAACTATTTCCTCTTTTAATGTCAGGTAACCCATTAGGGTTTCACTTCATGCATTTCAGTTGATAAAATATGTCTAAGATCAGACATCACATAAATCTAAGCAAACCCCCCCAACTTGGACCAGTGGTGGATGACGGTGACATTGGTGCCATAATCTCAGCTGGGAAGGGTTGGTGAACTACTTCTCCTCTAGCCATTCACCATTACTTCTAGATGTTTAACGTTAGGGCAGTAGTCCATCCTTGGCCTGTTCCTACCAAAGGTAATTTCAATATAAATAAAATTAGGAATGGCACACAACTAGTGAGTGTGGTTTGTATACAATGTATCAGGAAAAAACATGAGAATTATGAGAGTGGCTTAGGGACATTTCAATTCACTCTTAAGTGGTCAGGTGTTTGTCTTCTGGAGCGTTGTCTTTAGGACTGAACCCATGGCATGCAGATGAGGCCTCCATTTGAAGAACAAGGATTATTACTAAGTACCCCTTGTGAGTATCTTTTCCTTCTCAAAATTGACATTTTAAAAATGTGTTAAATGTATTATTTGTCATACAATGCAGAGTAAGGTTTTATTTGCACTTCAACTGATGCTAAATTTGTAGTGTAAATCCAAAGTCACGGTCTGACCCGACTCCAGAGCCTTCACTCCATGGTCAGGCTCGGCCCTGACTCCAGACTTAGTGTCGATACGTTCCGTCTTCATACATTGATTCATCCTATGGTGGTCTCTATAATGCCAGTGAGTACCTGCAAGGGCCTAGTGTTTCTCCATCTGCTCCAGAGTTCTGTATGTTTACTCATCTGTATACATACATTGAATAATGACCTGTCTGCACACAGGGCTACAGGAGTAATTATTCATGTAGGGGAGCACTTGAATGAGTGGCACAGCTTCCAAAGCACGTCATTAATCGGTTACTTCAAATGCAGCTGGTAAGTCTTTGAATTGAAATGTAATCTTTTACTGAGAAGATATGGACCAGTGAATATGCTGCAGATGCGAGGAAGAAAGGGAGGAATGGGATTACAATGAGATTAAAGCGGAACACGATGATTTTGTAGTAAGCAGTATAAGTATCTCGGGAAGTCTATGGAAAAAGTAGAATTTCCAAAGATTGAAGAAAGTCAATTATCATTATCACTGTCCACCTTTTGCAAGCAACAATCAGATTATAGGTTTGGGCTTAAGTTTCTTTTGTTGTACCAAAATAGCTATATGCAAAAAAAACTAAAGAGTCTTAAACATCAAGGGGGGGAAAATTCGTCCCCTTCGCGCCTCCCATTAGCACCAGCAGACGGCGCTAATGGGGCGCTAGACCAGTATTGCCGAGGTGAGACAGATCCAACGCCGCACGCCAAATTTGCGCCCCTCCCCATAGCGCCGCCGGTAAGAGGTATCACCAGGAACGTCAACGCCAGGTAGATCATGAAATCAGTGAATGTGCAATGCTCACTGACAGCCCAATTTGCTAAATTGATTCTCGCCACTTACCTCACCACCTGGAGTAAACGCCGACAGGGAGAGCTGGCGTGCAGCACCAGGAAGCCGGCTCCAGGGACGTTATTTAAAGGGATCATCAGTAATCACTCGCAGCTGTCAGGTTAGTGCAGTTTCAGTGTTTTTTTTGTTTGCTTCACCCACTGCAACAGTTTCATTCAGTAATTTTAAGGTTCTTTGTATCAGGAGTCTTCTGGCAACTAAAAAGTAGCTACATTTATTCTTCAAAGATTCAAACTGCTACACTTGGTAATATCAATGGGGGCTGTACTGGCGCCACCTCGCCCTCCAGGATCTACGGCGGAGGGAGTGTAGGCAGCAAGAAATACAGAAACATGTGCGCAGAGAGATGAAGAGGGACATCAGGGCTCTCACTAGGAGGCCTTACCCTCCAAGGGTATTCCGAGAGCACTTCTCCTACCTTCAATGAAGCGAGGAGCAGTGAATTGGATGGCTCCGCCTCACCAAGGAGGTGGTCACAGAACTCCACCACCTCCTCCAAACAGACCTCCAGCCTCACACCAGGATGACTTAAACCCCAGATCCCTTTTGCTCACCACATCCCCGTCATTCCATTCCTCTCGCAGGCCATATCACAGCGCAAAGCTGAAATGAGAGACACCACAAAAGAATGGCAAGTGAAGTAATAAATTTGTCAAAAAGTAGTGGACACATATTTACACCAAAAATATTTACTTTTCACCCTTGTGCAATTCCTTAGTGCCTGTCGTTACTGTGCCTTTTCCTGCTCTAGTGGCTGCAGCATGGCTGGTGGAAGGCTGCCGAGTGTCCGTGCGGAAGACTTCAGATGGCCTTGCAGGACGTCCTCGACCAGCTCTGGAACTGGAAGGCCCGGCTGTAGACTCACCCTGTGCAGATCCTGTTACTATGCTAGCCTCTAAAGAACGCATAGTGCCAGTATCTGAACTGGTGTCTGCGGGTGAGAGATGCAGTGACGCGGTGTGTTCTTCCTTCTCCTCCTCTCCTGCCTCGCTCTCTACCGTGCCCCCAGGGACAGGCTGCCCAGGTGCTTGCTGATTATCTGAAAGCATAAAGGCAAAAGAGTCGGGTTAAGGTGAGGGGAGGGGAGCAGGGAGGGAGAAATGCATGCATACAGCATGATTAGCTGGAAAGTGCGAAACGCTTGTGGGGTGAGGGGGAAGTGGGATGTGAGAAGGAGTAGGGATGAACATACCGTTGTTGTCCTCAAGGCGGTCAACGTCGCCGGTGGTCAAGGCGCCCACCACCTGGCGCCCAATGATTTGCAGCACTCGATTTTCCAGCACAGATGGTGGTTGGGTGTTGGCTTGTCCCTCGCCTGTGTGCACCTGCTCTGTCCTGTTGTGAGCCACCTTGGCCTGCAAGAGAAAGGAAAGTGTGTGAGTGAGTGTGGAGCAATGTGTTTGGATGATGTACCTGCCATAGTTGAATAGCTGTCATTGTGTGCAAGGTGTGAGATGTGGGTGTAAGTGTTGGTAGGTAGAGATTGTTGGTGGGTGAGTGCCGGGGTATGGTGCTTTGGGCAGTGTGTGAAGATTGTTGTACAGATGGTGGTATGTAGCATTTGTTGAGGCATTGACTCACCCTGACCACCCGAGTGAGGTCGGTAAATTTCTTCCTGCACTGTTTGTGGGTCCCGGGGACCACAGTGCTGCCCGAGACGCGCTGCACCACCTCTCTCCACATGGTGTGTAAGGCTTGTGGTGAGGGCCTCCTGCCGCTTGCTGGGTAGAGCAACGCCCACCGTCTCTCCACAGCGAAAACCAATGCCTCCAATGCTTCATCGGAGAATCTGCGGGCTCTCTCCCTGGGGCGTGGACCTGCCATGAGCACACCTGGTTCAGTCCTCTGGCTCCTTCTCCTTGTTTTGCTTCTGCTTGCTGAGGCAGCTACACAGCCAGCAATGCTGAGAATGAGGTGTTGTAGCATCAATGAACCTCCCCTTTAAGTAGTGAAAAAAGCCTGTGGCAATGATGAGTTGCGATTAGACGGCTCTCGATATTGGTCCAGCCTTTAAGGGTAATGCCAATGAGCTTGGGTTTTAATTCTTGATTTAGGACTCCAAACATTTTATTGAGCAGTGAGGACGAATTTTGCGTGCAGTCTAAAACATTTGCGCCTGGCACTAATTCTCCAATTTTTCTACTGACACTGCCATTCCTTGGTTATAATGAATTTCTAGCCCCTAATCTTTCCAAAAGCAGGCAGCAATGCGCTTGTAGAAGTAGAATTTCCTGTGGGGTGTAATCGTGCAGTTACACCCGAAATTACACCCAATTCTGCACCCATTTTGCCGATGCCTATTTAAACCCAGATTATCTGCCAATCTCATTGACATACACCAGAACATAAAAATAGGTGTAAACAAGCAGAAATAAGCGTAAACAATCGGGGCTTGGTGAAATTCACACCATATATTCCTTTTAAGTATGAAAATTAAAGTTTCAAGCCATCATGCACATTAGCCACAGCATGTTTAAAAAAGAAAAGACTTGCATTTATATAGTGCCTTTCACGACCTCAGGATGTCCCAAAGTGCTTTACAGCCAATGAAGTACTTTTGAAGTGCAGTCACTGTTGTAATGTAGGAAATGCAGCAGCCAATTTGTGCATAGCAAGCTCCCACAAACAGCAATGTGATAATGACCAGATAATCTGTTTTAGTGATGTTGATTGAGGGATAAATATTGACCAGGACACCGGGGATAACTCCTCTGCTCCTCTTCAAAATAGTGCCATGGGATCTTTTACATCCACCTGAGAGAGCAGATGGGGCCTCGGTTTAATGTCTCATCTGAAAGATGAAATTGTGGAAGCTTTTCAATTTTATTATGACTTACACTAATGTCATAAAAATGTATTCAAAGAACAGAAAATTTAATGCAGGTCTCAGTGAGGATAATTTTTTTTTAATTGCTCAAAAAAATCACAATAAAACACCAGAAAAATTACTTTATTTCCCACTGTGCATAAAATTCTGGGCTTAATTTTATACCCATTTTGAATCAGCGTAATTGCAGGAAATTTGCATGCGTGCCTCTTTAGCCTGGGGCGGATCCATTATAATGAGCCGAGATGCATATGGGCACAGAGATTGAATGAATTTAATAGAGACAAATCCATCCAAGGCAGTCACGGCATTTTCCAAAACTAAAGAAACAATTTTCCTTTGTTTGTTGACTATATTTGGTAATTACAGGTTTATCCTCCAGCTGATTTGAGATAACCATTCAGTTCTATTGTTTCATATTTCTTTGTTTGCATGTACATGTGCGTTATACCGCATTATTATGAGTGTTGATAATCATACACTTATTAAGCAATTCTGTGAATTCCCTGGAACTCGGACAGTCATTTAAGTAGTAGTTCTTAAAGTATTAAAAATGAATTAATGCCACTGTTTCAAGTTATGAGAAGTTGTATTATCCAGTAATTGATATATATTTGTTCTCCTCCATGTGGTATGGGCACCTACTTAGTAAAGCAGATGTTATGAAGTTCTAACAGTTTTATCAATATTTATGGATTTATTTAAAGGAGCTATATGAGGTTGAATCTGACTGGAATTTCTGGAATGCTTACCTTCAGCATTTTTCAGCAACAAGATGCTTTTTTAAACAGTATGTCATAAAAAGAATACATAGAGTACTAGAGTGCTATAATAAATTCATGAGCAACAATATAGAAGTTTAGGAGCATTCATATTCTAAGATGTAGTTCTGGGAACATTAGTGGAGAAACCAGAAAATAAAATAATTTTTTTTTTCCAAAAGATAGATTGATCAAGTAAGTCTATAAGTAAATCAGTAAATGCATATAGAGCTCCTTTGTTTAGAAATACAATTTTCTTTTTTCAGGTCACTGTATTGAAATTAATGATATTATTTTGTCATTTATTCACGTGTTAATTTATTTTACCACCTTAAATTATTTTGGCTCTTTATTAACAAATATTTGAGAGGATCTTTAATTATATTAAACCAGCCGAGTTTAAACCGACACACTAGTAGAGGAATTTAACTGCAATGGGAAATAGTGACAGCGATTATATAATTATTATTATAGCAACCATTTTATTGCAGACTGTTAAACCAGTGCATCTTTAAATACAGCATTGTCTTTACAGTATGCTTTGAAAGGCCATTATCTCTGTTTATAGCGGGAAAGTAATTCCAACCAGCTATGACAAATATGTTGTGCAATTATATCATGTACAAGCAATGATATAGAGAAGAATTATGTCCTTGAATTAAGCATTTATATAACAAAAAAGAAAGCTTTGCTAATTGAACCTTAGTAATGATGTTCTCTTAAGTTATTTTACATTTCATAGTATCACAAGCAACACGTTACTACTACATTTAATGTAACATTAAAGACCATAAGAATATCCTATTGTCTGATCAGAAAGATTTAGCAGAATAACAAAATGTTTTTTATGCAGAACAACCAGCACAATCTTATGCACAACCTCACGTTGCCTGTAACAAGTTGCTCATAACCAACACATTACTCTCGTGCCCTGATTGGACTTTTCAGAACTGAACGCAGTGCTCCAGATGCGTTCTAACCAACTGTAATAACTTCCACCCCGGAATTCCAACCCCTTGAGATAAAGGCTAACATTCCATTAGCCTTTTAAATTATTTTTTGCACCTGTCCACTAGATTTTAGTGATTTCTGTACATGGACTTCTAAATCTCTGCTTCTCCACAGTTCCTAGCTTCTTATCATTTAGAAAATACTCTGATCTATCTTTCTTGGGTTCAAAGAAACCTCACATTTCTCCACATTGAACTCCATCTGTCACAGTTTTGCCCACTCACTTAACTTATCAATGTCCATTTGCAACTTTCTGGTCCCATCTGTACTACTTACTATGCTACCTTACTTGGTGTTACCGGCAAACTTGGATATGCGGCTCTATTCCTTCTTCAGGAAGAAGGCAAATCAGGCTGAAGGGAAACATGCACAGGATTTGCTGGAGATCTATAGGGAAGTACATTGGATTAGAATCTGAGATTCTTTTAATATTCTTTCCCCTATCCTATATTTGGAATTAAACCCCCATAACGTCTAGGATTTCCTATAGGGATGGAAGCATTGACAGTGAGGCAAAACAAAAAAAAATGTTGATCTAAAGCTTTGAATGCAGCTCACGTAGAAACTGGCAGAAATTTTTCATGGCATGAACAGTTTTACAAATATAGTGTAATGAACCCGGCACCTCATGATGTTTTTAGTTTTGTGTTTCAAATTCGTGTGTTGATCTGCAAGATCTGCTAAAGTTTATTCACATAATGCTGAATGGGCAGTTGTCAAATTGTGATGCTTTCTATCCCATAGGAAATCTATTCTAATGTTTCTTTTTTCTCTTCCTCCAATTTGCTCTTCATCTTCTCTCCTGAATGCATTGATTCATGCTGGGCTGCAGTACATGGATGGCAGCAGCCCTCTAGTACCTCAACCAATTGCCCACTATTCAAGTGTGAGCCTGGACAGATCGTATTGGCAAACGGTTCAACAGGGGGACAACTGATAGGATCACGACCAAGTCCAATTCTTTCCTCATTCACGTGTGCTTCCCAGTGGGCGTCACTGGATAGCTAACAACAATGTGAGCTCTGGCTGATTTTTTTTTCTTTCCCTTCCAAGCCTACAGAAGCTGAGGCCAAGTTTTGCACTCCACAACCACCCCAAACCAGGATTTGAATTTGGGATTATCCTGTTATGTATGGCTTGGTATCACACTGTGGTGTATTTACCCACTGACCCATTGGAGAACTATTTTTTTTTCTCTCCTTTCAGTTTTCCTCTGAGTTTCTCTCCTTACCTCTCTTCTGATGGCAGTTTCTGGGACATTAGTGATTTGGAATTACTTCATCCAAAAGGCAATTTGTCATGTGTGACCCTGGCCAATAGTGTCAGCAGAATATCTGACATGAGAGCTACATCCCACCTGCACCAGATATCTACACTCTCACTGGCGAGTGGGAATTGTGGACATTTTCCTCCTCCTTATTGCAGAAATATTGAGGTCAATTATAGCACAACCAGTAATGCCTCAGCTGAGTTATTTTTTTAAATATTTGTTCATGGGATGTGGGCACATTGGCATATTGCCCATTCCTAATTGCCCTTGAGAAGGTGGTGAGCCGCCTTCTTGAACCGTTGCAGTCCATGTGGTGAAGGTACGCCCACAGTGCTGTTAGGGAGGGAGTTCCAGGACTTTGACTCAGCGATGATGAAGGAATGGCGATATACTTCCAAGTCAGGATGGAGTGTGACTTGGAGGGGAACTTGGAGGTGATGATGTTCCCATGCGCCTAATGACCTTGTCCTTCTAGGTGGTCGAAGTCATGGGTTTGGGAAGTGCTGTTGAAGAAGCCTGGGCGAGTCACTGCACTACATCTTGTAGATGGTACACACTGCAGACACGGTGTGCCAGTGGTGGAGGGAATGAATGTTTAAGGTGGTGGATGGGGTGCCAATCAAGCGGGCTGCTTTGTCCTGGATGGTGTCAGGCATCTTGAGTGTTGTTGGAGCTGCACTCATCCAGGCAAATGGAGAGTATTCCATCACACTCCTGACTTGTGCCTGACTTGTGGTGAAAAGGCTTTGGGGAGTCAGGAGGTGAGATATTCACTGCAGAACACCCAACCTTTGACCTGCTCTTGTAGCCACAATATTTATGTGGCTGGTCCAGTTAAGTTTCTGGTCAATGGTGACCCCCAGTATATTGATGGTGGGAGATTCGGCGATGATTCTATCCCATTTAGCACAATGGCAGTGCCACACAACATGATGGATGGTGTCCTCAGTGTAAAGACAGACTTTGTCTCCACAAGGATTGTGCGGTGGTCACTCCTACCAATATTGTCATGGACAAATTCATTTGGGACTGGTAGATTGGTGAGAACGAGGTCAAGTAGGTTTTTCCCTTTTGTTGGTTCTCTCACCATCTGCCGCAGGCCCAGTCTGGCAGCTATGTTCTTCAGGGCTCGATCAGTAGTGCAACCGAGCCACTCTTGGTGATGGACAATGAATTCCCCCACCCAGAGTACGTTCCATACCCTTGCTACCCTCAGTGCATATTCCAAGTGTTTTTCAATACGGAGGAGTACTGATTCATCATCTGAAGGAGTGCGGTAGGTGATAAGCAGCAGGAGGTTTCCTTGCCCATGTTTGACCCGATGTTGAGGACTCCCAGGGCCACTCTGCCACCCCGACCGTATACCCCTGTGCCGCTGTCTCTGGTGGGTCTGTCCTGCCGGTGAGACAGGACATAACCAGGGATAGTGATGGAGGAGTCTGGGACTTTGGCTGAATGGTATGATTCTGACTGTGGTATGATTAAGAATGTATTGAAGTCGGGAGGTTCTAGGTCTGAATGCTGCATTACTAAAACACATGGGTAGCTTGACTTTGGGTGGTACTGTAAAATGGGCGATACCGATTCATCCGCCTGTTACTGCATCTCTCCCAATTTTTTATTTTGATGGAGCTGAAGATCGGGAGAGAAGAATAACGGGCGGCTGATCCGATATCACCCGTTTTATGCAAAGTCAAAATGAACCCAACTGTCTGCTTTAACATTTGGGTTGTTTCTTCTAATTTTTAGTGCCAAGTGTTAGTAAAGGTAAGAATGAACTGTAGACTGTTTTTTCAAAGAGGGAAAGAACTGAAAATGATGTTGACTCGTACCTCACAAATATTATTCATTTTTTGGAGTGCTGCAAATTCCTAATTAGAATTTCAATTTGTTCCCTCTCCCATGACACATTGGGGGTAATAGTTGTCTTCACCACTTGGGCAGTAAGCCGGCAGGATGGATCGCCCTTCGTTGGAAATGAAAACCGGGCAGTTTTTATAATGGGCGGGTGGTCTGTGACGCCGGTTTACTGCCCAAGCAGTGAAGATAAAAAGTACCCCTTTGGCACTCCATGTTCCAGTGGTTGCAAGTGATATTGTATTGAAAACTTGTATCTGATGTTTCTACAATTCTTTCTATCAACATTACACAGGAGCACCAGGAAAACTATTTTATAAACTTTATTTCATACGTTGTGAAAGATGGATTCTATACATTTTAGTCCTGTGCTGCACACTGGGGACCTTTTGAAAAGCTGAAAGGTATGTGTGTCGTAACTCTGACATGAAACCCATATCATTTATTTCTCCTCCACCCGGCACCATATCCAATTCTTCAGTAGAGCCCTGCACCTATCCATTTTAGTGCAATGGATATGCTGCAATGAAAGGGATTTGCAGACAGTATGTGGTTAGGCTTGAAACAGACCATATAAAGATTTGTTCTCTCAAGTACTTTTATCAAAAAGGGCAGCAATTGGTCTTTAAGCAGGCCGCATGTATCTTGTTGGCACTAAGTAATACAGTACAAGGAATCTCCTAGCTGTTCATCACACTGGTGCATCTTTACCTCTGAAATAGATGAATCCAGGACTCCCCGATTTATCAGAGAAATTAATTGGTAGGAGGGGACCTCATTAAAGATTGAATGCACACCTTTCCGAGTACTTATTATCACCCTAAAATCCCTCTTTAAAACATTAAAGAATAACATTACCTGGAGTATTTTCTTGGAAAGTAATAGCCATATAGGTGAATTCTGTACCAAGAAGCTGCATTTGTAGCGTAGGACTGTGTGGAAAAATAGATTTTTAAAGATTCCTGTTGGTATAGTTAAAAAAAACTACAATGCATTGATAAGACATAGGGGGAAATTTTCATATTCCTACACCTCTGTTTTCACTTCAGAATGGAGCAGTATTGAGATCGAAATAGCGCAATTGGTTGAAGTGTTGACTTAACACTTAGGGCAGAATCTTACCTGGAAGGCTGAGTTTGAGGCAGGACTGCTGGTTTTCGGGTTCCAGTCCTGTCCCCAGCGACATCTGACGAGCTGATGCTATTTTCCCCTGATTGGCCTTGTTAAGCCCGCCCTGCGGGCTTGCTGGCCAATTAAGGGAAAGCCGGTGTCAGATGACGTCAGTTGATGACGCTTCATCTGCCGGTTTTCTTAAAGGCATATGCACCACATTTGTTTGACAGATGATTTGACAGTGTTTGATAGCATTGAGGTGCTGTCAAACACTGACAATCACTGTCCAAAGGTGAGCCCTTACACCCAGTTCTCCAATTACTCTCTCCTTAGGATGAAACAGATGGCAGCTGCAGCTGAGATTGCAGAAGCCATCTATCACTTCTCCCGATGAGATGAGCCTACACAAACACTTCACACCTTGTCACCTGCAGAAACATCTCAACACATTAAACATTACTTTCATAACTTTTCCTTACCTCTGATACTCACCAGTGTCCCATTGAATCCTTTAAACCACTTATGCAGCTGTCATATATACACAAAAATTACAGTAGACCCACATCACGCCTCACTTACCCTGGCGGGGTTCCCCGATGTCGGGAAGCCCGCAGCAGCAGTCGAAAAATGGGAAAAAGCCTCTGAACTGCCTGTTAACAGGCAGTTAAGTGGCTGTAATTCTCTTCTTGCCTCTAGGAGTCGGGACCCTGCACAAATCAGGGACCCAACTCCCGGGAAGATTGGTTGGAGGCGGGCTGGGAGTGGGTTTGGGACACGCTCCCATTTTTGGGGATTTTCCCAGCAGTCCCGCCTCCAGACACGCCTCCTCAGGGCTGGTAAAATCCAGCCCTTAGTTCCATCCAGAAACTGGGGGGAGCATCAAGAACCACTGACTCCATCCCTCTCCCTGGCCTCTGAGACTGAACCAGACTGTTCGGAACCTTGGCGTCCTATTTAACCCTGATCTGAGCTTCCAAACCCACATCCTCTCCATCGCAAGACCGCCTACTTCCACCTCCGTACCATCGCCTGTCTCCGCCCCTGCCTCAGCTCATCTGCTGCTGAAACCCTCACCCATGCCTTTGTTACTCTAGAGTCGACTATTCCAATGCCTTACTGGCTAGCCTCCTACCTTGCACCCTCCGTAAACTTGATCTCATCCAAAACTCTGCTGCCCGTATCCTAAGTCGCACCAAGTCCTGTTCACTCATCACCCCGTGCTCGCTGACCAACATTGGCTTCCAGTCCGGCAACGTCTCGATTTTAAAATCCTCATAATTGTTTTCAAATCCCTCCAGGGTCTCGCTCCTCTCTATCTCTGTTTCTTCCTCCAGCCCTACCACCCTCCATGATCTCTGCACTCCCCCAATTCTTGTGCATCCCCAATTTTCTTCGCTCCACCATTGGTGGCCGTGCCTTCAATTGCTTAGGCCCTAAGCTCTGGAATTCCCTCCCTAAACCTCTCTGCCTCTCTAGCTCTATCTCCTCCTTTAAGGCGCTCCTTAAAACCTACCTTTGACACAGTACTAGCACCGCTTAGGTACAGCTGCAGACCCTTCAGAATTGTCCACCCCACTGGATTTCCCACCTCCTAGATCAACGGGCTGCTTATAGTGAGCATGTTTCCCTCTGGCAACTCAGTGAATTTAATGTAAATGAGCCTGGCCACAAAAATGGCGCATGCCCCACACCGACTCATGAGCTTGCACACTGCTGCCCCACCCATTGCCTGCCGGATAGACACACAGGATAAAGATTATCCCCACAGGCTCGAATCACAAAGCATTTTATATACTATCGCAATTAATTTTTCTGCAACTTCTCAATTGTTTTTCCACAAATGTGATTTGCAAATTTTTTTGACGTTGGGTTATTCACTAGATCTCGTGTTCTACTTTGCTGCAGTGTTTTCACAGAATGCAGTTCTTCAATAAAGACAAGACCTCATAATATGGTATCCCTGTGTTGGTCAGACAACTGTTGCTGAACCCTAAATTACCTTTCTTCTTCATTGTGCATCCTTTATATACTGTAGGAGTGTAGCCTATCTTAATAGGTTCTGGGGAAACTACATGCTGAGCACACTCTTAAAAAGTTCTTATGCCACTGCAAATCGGTGATGTTATATGTGGTCTCCTACGTCACGTGAAGCCTCAAGTCTTGTTCCATTGTGTTGGTTAATTTTTCACCGGCTAAAGGTTCTTTTCCATTTGCCTCAAATGTCTCATCACCAATAGTTTGGGATACGGACCTAGATATTCTGCTGTTGTTGAACTGATGTGCACCTTCAGTGTGCCAGGGCTTCTGCCCACCACAGTAATACACCCCTGACTCTTGATTCTTTTTTGGCCTTGAGGCAATTTAAATAATTTTGCTGGGCTCCGCGGCCTTGAAGAATCCACCTGAAAGAAGCCTGCCACAGTGAGGTCAGCAGTCTGTAGAATGATGCTTTTTTAAAAAAAAAGTAATTAAAAAAAAATTCACCCAAGATTGTGCAATCAATCGCCCTGTGCTTGATTGCATAGGCTTTCAATTCTTTAAATTTTAAATACTCCCTGCACCACTCATAACAACGCTAGATGCCAAAAATTAACAGACATCCCTTGTGCCAAAAACAGTTGTCCTATCATTCTATCTGCCACCACATGCGTCATAACTGGGAATGTAATTTCCACTACATAAATGCTGGTAGAGCTCCAAGTTATGTCGCTTCATAGAGCAATACAGCTATTCTATTTGCAGACTATTAAGCACATTGCGTGCCTCTTTGTGACAGGAGTCAGCATACCTGACTTTGGCCGTTTACCTTTTTGTTCTTCCCCTCCCTCCATGTTGTTCAGACCTATAAAGGGCCTTCGTTTCCTTCCAGTTTGAGTTCTGACGAAGGCTGTAAGCTTGAAATGTTAACGTACCTTTTCTCTTTTAGATGCTGGTGTATTTACAGTATTTGCAATTATCCATATTATCTTTTATCAGTCACTTGTCTCCTTTGGTGTAAGGTTTGAAGGCAAACTGGTGACTAACAAGCAGATAACCAAATGGAGAGCTGAGTACATCCTCTGCTGTTACCATTCGTTTCACATGTCCAAGGCTATTGTTTGAGAGGGGTTAGTGTTTAGTGGTTCGTTAGTTTCAGGTCAAAATGACCTGGGGCTTTATACCATGGTGGAGTAGGAGACCACATTTGGCATCACCTATCTGCAACACCCTGGCAACATTTTCAACTGCATGCTCAGTACATGGTTTCCCCAACATCGATCAAGTTTGGTTATAATCCTACAATATGTGGAGGGTTCATACTATTCGAAGAATGAAGACCCTACAAAGGTAGGTAATCTATTTTTTATATAGAATCAAATTGCAAGAACTTCAGACTCGTTATTAACCCACAAACAATAAAAGTAGCATACTGCATTGTTAATTTATTTTCTTGTACATTCAGGAAGAACTATGCTGTATGTGGTGACAAAGTGGGAGATGTCATTACTCTCCCCCTCTCTTCCTCCTTCCCTGCAATAGGAGTTTGTTCCCTCCCAGAGCAACTTTCTAGAACCAAATAGAAACTCTGGTGCATAGGCTCTCTGAGCAGGCCATTCTGGATCATTGGCATGAGTTCAAAGGAGATTTTGCATTTGGCACTGATGAACAACATAGTTTGACTTTTCAGACAATGGTCATTGTGATGAAATATTCCATTCATCACTGCCTGTGACTGTGGTTGGTTTCAGGTTTCAGTTCCCTTACCTCAGTTCCGTCTCCTCACCATTGTATTGTATATTGTAATGTATTGTGTGTAGGGCTCCGCCCATACCTGGCCCCTATGTAAGCAAGCTCAGTCTGGCCTCATATCCAGTACTGCAGACCTCCAGATGGAAGATACCTCTCTCCACTGCGTGTTACCTTCTAAGTTAATAAAAGCCTTGTTTTGTTTCGCTAACATCGAGTCTCGGAATTATTGAGGCACATCAATTTTATTAACTTATTTTTCAACACAATGGATCAACTCCTAAAACCCGAACGTTTGGATTTGGACCAGCATGCTTCGGACGCATCGGCACGCTTCGGACACTGGTTTATGTGTATGGAATTCTTCCTGGACAATTCCGCAGCCGTCAAAGACGCTATGGACGCTGCGAGTATGAAACTCGGAATTCTGCGGAATTGGGTAAGCCACCGGGTTTACCCCCTCATCCAAGACGCCGACACGTACCTGGCCGCCTGCGACATCTTAAAGGCGCATTACCAGCAGCCTACGAATGAGGTGTATGCTAGGCATCTGCTCGCTACTCGCGCACAGCGACCTGGGGAATCGGTGGAGGAGTTCCTAGGCACCCTGAAAATGCTTGGCAAAGACTGCAAGTGCCAAGATGTAAAAGCCGCAGTGTACACTGACGAGCTTGTTCGCGATGTCTTTATCACAGGCCTCAGCTCCACTTACATCCGGCAGAGACTGCTGGAAAAAACGGGATTGGACCTGAAACAGGCTGCGGACACCGCGCGATCCCTGGATGTGGCCCAGAGAAACTCGGACGCCTACTCTTCAGCCCGCGCCGTCCACGCCGCCACGTGTGCACCAAGGGCGCCGCCATCTTGGAAGGCATCTTCCCCGCCCGGCAGCCCGACACCGTCGGGGCCCCGCTCTCCCCCCAGAAGCCCTACGACAGCCGCGACGCGTCGGGGACCCAACTGCTACTTCTGCGGGCAGCCAAAGCACACCAGAAACCTGTGCCCGGCGAAAGGCACCACCTGCTTTAAGTGCGGTAAGAAGGGGCACTTCGGGAAGGTGTGCAGAGGGAACCCCGCCGGAAAACACGCCACCGCCGCGTGTGCGCCGTGGGAGCGGCCATCTTGGACGCCATCTTGCCCGACCTCGTGGGGTCCGCCATCTCATGAGCAGACAGCGTGGACGCCATCTTGTCTCGATCAGGGCCCTACAGTGGCATCGGTCACAGTGGACCAGACCAGGCCGCACCCGCTATCCAAATCAATGGTGGACATCGAGGTAAACGGGTGCCGGGTTAAATGTTTAATTGACAGTGGAAGCACGGAGAGTTTTATCCACCCTGAACTGGCACAACAACTCTCCCTAAAGGTGGTCCCTACTCAGGGTACCATCTCTATGGCTGATAAAACCCAGACATCGACCATTCTGGGTTACTGCACGGTACAATTGTCCGTTAACGGAACTGTATATGATAATTTTAAAGTATTAATCATGAAGAATCTATGTGCGAGCGTGATCTTGGGCCTGGATTTCCAGTGCAACCACCAAAGCATCACGCTCAAGTACGGTGGGTCTCAGCCGCCCCTCACAGTGTGCGGTCTGGCTACCCTGAAGGTAAAGCCGCCTTCGCTATTCGCGAACCTTACCCCTAACTGCCGGCCAATAGCGACCAAAAGCAGGAGGTACAGCTGGGAGGACAGGCGGTTTATCGCGACCGAGGTAGACAGGCTCCTGAAAGAGCGCATTATTGAACACAGCAACAGCCCGTGGCGCGCCCAAGTGGTAGTGGTAAGGGGTAGCGAGAAGAAACGGATGGTGATCGACTATAGCCAAACGATCAACAGGTACACCCAACTAGACGCCTACCCGCTACCCCGCATATCAGAAATGGTGAACCAAATCGCCCAATACCGGGTGTTCTCCACCATCGACCTCAAGTCAGCGTACCACCAGCTCCCTATCAGACCAGAGGACCGCCCGTACACCGCCTTCGAGGCGAACGGACGCCTCTACCAATTCCTCAGAGTCCCCTTTGGGGTGACGAATGGGGTCTCGGTCTTCCAGAGGGAGATGGACCGCATGGTCGATGACCACCACTTGCAGGCAACCTTCCCCTACCTCGACAACGTCACCATCTGCGGTCACAACCAGCAGGATCACGACTCGAACCTCGAGAGGTTCCTGGAAACCGCACAAAAACTCAACCTCACTTACAACGAGGACAAGTGCGTTTTCAACACCACGCGTCTCTGCATACTAGGCAGCGTGGTGGAGAATGGGGAAATCGGACCAGACCCCGACCGATTGCGCCCCCTACGGGAGCTGCCCCTGCCCAACACTCCCAAAGCCCTGAAAAGGTGCCTGGGGTTATTTTCTTATTATTCCCAATGGGTCCCCAACTACTCCGACAAAGCCCGCCCCCTCTTGAAAGCATCCTCTTTTCCGCTCTCTGCTGAGGCCCACGCCGCCTTCAAAAGCATTAAGCAGGATATTGAGCGGGCCACACTACAGGCAGTGGACGAGAACACTCCCTTTCAAGTGGAAAGTGATGCGTCTGACTTTGCCTTGGCGGCCACCCTCAACCAGGCGGGGCGGCCCGTAGCTTTCTTCTTGAGGACCCTCCAAGGGCCCGAGATCAGACACTCCTCCGTAGAAAAGGAGGCCCAAGCCATCGTGGAGGCAGTGCGCCATTGGCACCACTACCTAGCCGGCAAACGCTTCACCCTACTTACCGACCAGCGGTCGGTAGCGTTTATGTTCAATAATAAACAGAGGGGGAAGATTAAAAATGATAAGATTCTTAGGTGGCGGATCGAGCTCTCCACCTTCGAGTATGACATCATTTACCGGCCAGGGGCCCTTAACGAATCCCCTGACGCCCTCTCACGAGGGATGTGTGCCAGCGCCACCGGGATCGGCTACAGACCCTCCACAACGACCTCTGCCACCCAGGGGTCACGCGGCTGTTCCACTTCATAAAGTCCCGTAACTTACCCTACTCGATTGAGGAAGTTCGGTCTCTGACCAGGAACTGCCGCACTTGCGCTGAGTGCAAGCCTCGGTTCTACCGCCCAGATAGAGCCCACTTAATCAAAGCTACACGGCCCTTTGAGCGGCTCAGCTTAGATTTCAAGGGCCCCCTCCCGTCAGTCGACCGCAATGTTTACTTCCTGAACATTGTGGACGAATACTCCCGTTTCCCATTCGCCTTCCCCTGCCCAGACATGACCAGCGCCACGGTCATTAAATGCCTCAACAGCCTGTTCTGCCTGTTAGGTATGCCGAGCTACATCCATACGGATAGGGGGGCGTCCTTCATGAGTGAAGAGCTACGCCAGTACATGCTGTCCAGGGGGATCGCCACGAGCCGTACCACCAGCTACAACCCCCGGGGTAACGGTCAAGTGGAGCGAGAGAACGGAACAGTATGGAAAGCAGTCACTCTAGCTCTAAGGACCAAGGGCCTCCCTATCTCCCGCTGGCAGGAAGTCCTCTCAGATGTGCTCCATTCGATACGGTCGCTATTGTGTACTGCCACTAATGCCACGCCTCATGAACGAATGTTTGTCTTTCCCCGGAAATCCACCTCCGGCGTATCCATGCCGTCATGGCTCTCCACCCCAGGTCCGGTATTCGTGCGAAGGCATGTGAGGGGCCACAAGACGGACCCTCTCGTGGAGCCAGTGCACCTACTCCACGCCAACCCCCAATACACGTATGTCCGGCACGCCGACGGAAGGGAGGACACCGTGTCCATAAAAGACGTCGCCCCAGCCGGTAACGACAACAACCACGGCAATAGCAACAACAACGATCACAGCAACTCTTACCCACCCACTACTCTTTCATCACCCCCGGAAGAACATCGACCAACGGCACCCCCACCAACTACCCCTTCAACAACCCTGGCGGCACCCCCGGCAGAGACCCAGGAGGCCACCGGGGACACCCAGCCGACACCCGCGACACCACAACAGCCACGTCGGTCGCAGAGGACTATCAAACCCCCGAGCAGACTAAATCTAAAGAAGGGGTGAATGTGATGAAATATTCCATTCATCACTGCCTGTGACTGTGGTTGGTTTCAGGTTTCAGTTCCCTTACCTCAGTTCCGTCTCCTCACCATTGTATTGTATATTGTAATGTATTGTGTGTAGGGCTCCGCCCATACCTGGCCCCTATGTAAGCAAGCTCAGTCTGGCCTCATATCCAGTACTGCAGACCTCCAGATGGAAGATACCTCTCTCCACTGCGTGTTACCTTCTAAGTTAATAAAAGCCTTGTTTTGTTTCGCTAACATCGAGTCTCGGAATTATTGAGGCACATCAGTCATATCACTTTATCTCGTCTCAGGTTTGTTTCAGACACCAGCAGGTAACTTATATTATCCTGCCATCCGTGCCATGGGTGAATATGTCTTTGTATCTAGTTTCCTGGGTCAACTCAATGCACCAAAAGATGTATCTCAATTGATCTGCCCTTGATGAGGACATGGTTTGGATAATATAATGCTGTGAATATATAAATGATCTCTGATGTTTTTGAATAAACAATGATCCAACTCCATTGTATGGAGAACAATGATTTGGCATCTTAACATTTTCCCTGATAGCCTGGCCTGCAATCTTTCTTTTCTTTATATGCCACTTATTTATTTTCTAGAATCAATCTATTTTACATTGGAGACCAGGACAGCTCTTATGCCATGTTTGTCAGATTCTCTCATGGACAGCATGCGGCAAGCTTGCCGAAAACTGGTCCAGTTGACAGAAATATTCTTGATGTGGAAAATTTCTAAATTCATTTTCTACACTCAGCAGCAGCAGTAACAGATTTACAAAGTCAGCAAAGCTAGTATACCATGAGCAAAAGCAAAATACTGCGGATGCTGGAACTCCAAAATAAAAACAGAAAATACTAGAAATGCTCAGCAGGTCAGGCAGCATCTGTGGAGAGAGAAACAGAGTTAACATTTCAGGTCGATGACATTAACTCTGTTTCTCTCTCCACAGATGCTGAATATTTCCAGCATTTTCTTTTTTTATATCATGAGGTTTGAAATACCCATACAGGCTGTATTAGCATATAACTCCAATTGTTTATTCATTTTCCACTTATTGACAGCTATTCATCCCTTTTCAGTGAGTTTAGGAACAAGCTGCACTGGTGGTCAGCAAATGTTTCAGAACAGAAACTGCCCGTCTTTTCCGATCGGAGGCTTCCTGCGTGCGGATGCCTCCGATCTGGAAAAACTCTACGCCCTTACCTGCTGGCTCCGGAGGTCCTGACATTTCCACTCCTTGGCCTCTCCTGGTGCGCGCGTGTAGAGGCCCAGATATCCCAGGGGCGCAGGTAGTTCGCAAGTGTCCCTGGGATCACGTGGGCCATGGGGAACCAACCAAAGAAGGGAATCACCCTTCACACTTTTGGCAGGCCTCTCAGCGTAGACCTGTCAAATGTATGAATGGGGATCACTCAAAAAACACATCAAAACATTAAATAAACTTTTAAAAAAATTAGTTAAAATTACATTAAATTAAATATTTTAAATAAAACGAATTTTTTGAAAAAATAATTGAATTTTTTTATGGGGCTAAAAATAAATTTACCTTTTTTAAAAGTATTTTTAAATTATAAATGAGTAGGGAAAAAATATTTTTTTACTTTTTTAAACTCTTAAGCTGGTAAACGCAGGCCTTATGCCTGCTTTCACCAGGTGTAAGATTTTTAAAGGTTTTCAGCAGGCGGAGGTTCTTGTCAGGTTGCAGCGTCCATTCTGCCTTCTAGGTGACATTGTGATGCTTTTGACCCTGTCCCTTAATTTTGTTTGCAAATCTTGATGCTAAATCTGTTGAAAAGCTTCGCACTTTGACTTAGATAATATTTTTACACTTGGCATATCTTTAAATCTATCCTGAAGGTTATTTATTTTGGACAATTTCTGTTTAATAATAAAGTGAAACAATCTGTGCAGGAGCTGAACTATATTTTTTTTACCTTGTTCCAATTAATAAGAGCAAACAAGCCAATTGCGCTGGAATGTGAAGTCAACTCCATTCTTAGATACTGTTAAATAACATCACCCACTGGGTAACATGAGAATTGAGGACACTTGCAGGGGGAAAAATTCAGTTGGTTTGCGCCTCCCATTAGCGCCTTAAGAGGGCGCTAATGGAGTGCAAAACAACTAATGCCCGGGTGCGGCGATGTTTGCGCCGCTCGCGAAATTGACCAGACATTTTGCGGCGGTGCTTAACACTACCGCCACGATCTTCTGCGCCCGCAGATCGTGACGTCAGTCGAGCGTGCAACGCCCCGGTAGCGCCCTGGACATTGAGTGGCGCCCCCGCCTTTCCGCCTGCCGCTAGCAATGACAGGTTGAGGGGAACGTTTTGCAGTCGGGAAGGGACTGGGGGAGTGCTATTGAAAGGCGTCCGCTTCCTGCCTCTCTTTGTCGGCGATATTTTTGCACCACGCATTCTGAGAGAGAGAGAGAGAGAGAGAGACCTCTAGAGAGAGTCAACACGGTGTGAAGGAGTTTTGGGTACTGAGCAGCACTTTGCAGGTTCATTTTGATTTGACCTTCTTTGCATCGATTTAGAAGAGACTGGGGGCTGCTCTCTCAGCTCTTTCCCTGGGCCTCTCCATTGTTCTTTCCAGCAGAATTGATGTACAGGTCTCTCCAGGCCGAGATTCAAGGCTGCAATGAGCAGGGTGTGGATGGAGAGCAAGATCGACCCTCCCCTTTAAGAAGTGGCCGGCGCCAGTGTGTCTGTGTTCCATTGTTGACTGACATCACATAAGCTTCACCAGCGTTCTGAGGTAGCGCCTCGCTCCTCGGTGTTAACACCTTAAGAGAGGTGTGTAGCGCCTGATTTAGCGCTCCAATCATCTTCAGGAGCGATAGAAGCCAAGCTTGCAGTCAGAGGCGATATTTAGTGCCAGGCGCTAAACTTTGCACCCAGCCGATAATTGCGCCCCAAACGCGGCGATACCGAATTTCTCCCCCTTGATGTCTTACTTCAGACACTAACTTTAACTCTCACATGAGCGTAGTGCGTGGGGGCTGGGGCAGGTGGGTGTGCCCATGACTGTGCTGGGCCTCATCACCATCTTCCAGAATGGACTCCCTGAAAGGATTACTGTATTACTAGTCCTAGCCCCTTTAGGGCTACCCCAGATCAGGCATATTCCCCAGACGTTCACTTTCAACTAAAGTTTGAGGAAGCCGAATCCTAAAGATGTTTAATTGGGTCTAAAGGTCTGGACAATCTCTCCCTAAAGGAAAGGAACAACCTGAAGATATTACCGTCCTCCAGATAGCACTTTTAATGAGTTTAGCTAGACTGTAACGTTCCGGATATTATGAGGGTCCGGAAAACTCCCCCAGAATTCTGCAACTCCTCATCAAGGAGCGTACAGAGATTGGGTTCGCGAGTTTGATGCAGAAGTATTATGTGAGACAATTCTAAAAATGTATAGATTTATTAAAGAACCGACATGTAATTACAGTAGGTGTTTCAATCGCAACATTAACAGTTCCAAAAACAGAAAGCTTACAATTCTATTGTCAGAGATCCTTATTCTCAAATCTTAACTTCGCTACATTTTTGCAGTTCCTACTCTTATTCCAGGATATCCACCAAAATCAAATACCTTTGATACCCGAGGTACAAAGAGGTGTAGACTTACAGAGCCTGCCTCTGAAGCCGAGAATCGCTTTGCCCCTTCAAGCGAGTCCATCATCCCATTTGAAAATTCAATTTTTATACCCTTTTGCAGTGGTATTTCCTTTGAAGTTTTCTGCTGATGCAAGCTAATTATCTCTAGTCATTTTTCTGCTGACCCCGCTATTCTTACAGTTAGATCAGCTGGTAGCATTAAGAATTATGGCCTAGAAATTCAGTTGGTAGCGCCAGCCGCTAGCGCCTTAAGAGGACGATAAGTGGGGCGCGAAGCGGCTTGCGTCTGGGCGTGGCGCGATCTGCGGCTGGAACTTGAGTGAAGAATTCGCGGCGGCGCAAAACCGCAATGCCCGCTCAGCTGCGCGCGCAGATCCTGATGTCATTTCATGGTGCAACGCCCTTGGTGCGCCCCGAGCCGGAACTTCAGTGGCGCTCCCCCTTCTTTCCGCCTGGCGCTCGCAGCGATTGGTTGAGTGGAACGGTTCCCAGTCGCTGTGGGGCTGGGGGGGGCGCTATTTAAAGGGGACTCTTCCTGCATTCTTTGTGGTATCCATTTTGGACCACTCCTGTGTGTGAGAGAGAGAGATTTGCAGAGAGACAAAGGGAGAGAGCTTTCTGCTTTGACTCAGCACTCGCACAGGTACTTCTGGCTTCAGCCCAGAGCTTTGCAGTTGGATTGATTTTTCAGTGCCATAGCCTTGAGTGGCCACATATAATGGGGGCTGCAATGGGTGGAAACGTTGGGTTTCTCCATTGCATTGAAAGGGTTCAGAGACGCCGAGCGAGAGTGCCAATCATGGCCAGACGGAGGAGGGCCAACAGGCGTCGGCACAAGAGGCCTTACCTTCTCAGGGTATACCGCCAGCACTTCTCCTACCTCAACATGTCTGAGGAGCAGTGCAGTCGGAGGCTTCGATTCAGAAGGGAGGTGGTCACTGAGATCTGCCACCTGCTTCAGAGAGATCTGCAGCCTCAGCTGAGGAGCAGGACGTCTGTCGGTGGCAGTGAAGGTGACAGTGGCTCTGAACTTCTATGCCAGCGGCTCCTTCCAATCCGCTACTGGGGACATTGCCAATGTCTCCCAGTTCGCGGTGCATTGCTGCATCTGCCAGGTCACGAATGCCCTCTTCAAAAGGAGACGTCAGTACATTTCCTTCCCCATGACCCTGGACAAGTAGCATTGTGGGTGTACTTGCACCATATGGACTGCAGCGGTTCAAGAAGGCGGCTCACCACCATCTTCTCAAGGGCAATTAGGGATGGGCACTAAATGCAGGCCTAGCCAGCCAGCGACGCCCACATCCCATCAATGAATTTAAAAAAAAGAGCGTGCAATGGGATTTGCAAGAATAGCGGGCTTTCCCATGGTCCAGGGCGCCATTGACTGCACGCATGTGGCTTTGCGGGCACCTCTAGAGAATGCCGAGGATTACCGCAACCGGAAGGGGTACCATTCGTTGAACGTGCAGTTGGTGTGTGACCACAGGCAGCTCATACTAGCTGTCAATGCCCACTTTCCAGGCAGCAGCCACGACGCCTTCATCCTGCGCCAGACTTCTGTGGCAGACATTTTCGAAGCCCCGGCTCACCCAGGAGGCTGGCTTCTCAGGGACAAGGGCTATCCTTTCTGCACCTGGCTGATGATCCCGCTCCATGCGCCCACCACCCCTGCTGAAGAGCGATACAATGACAGCCATCAAGCGACCAGGAACATCATTGAGCACACGATCAGCGTGCTAAAGCAACGGTTCCGCTGTCTGGACAATTCCGGGGGAGCCCTACAGTACTCGCCTGAGCGAGTCTCCCATTTCGTTGTAGTGTGCTGCATGCTGCACAACCTGGCTATCCTCAGGACTCAGCCACTGCCAGCAGACATTGGAGGACCACCAGAGGAGGAGGAGGAGCACCAAGACGGGAGGGAGGCACAAAGTGCAAGGGCCGTCCGTCAGCGGCTTATTGCAAGTCGGTTTTAGGCCCCCTCTCAAGGAATGGCTTGTGCCATTGAAACAACATGAATGGAGCCGCTCCGCAAACCCTGAGCCGGTCAAGGCAACAAAAATAGTTCAAATTGCAAACATGCACAATCTGAATAAAGAGAATTATTTATTTAACAGACTCTGTGCCCTTCCCGCATGACAAGCAAATACAGAGAAACCCCCAAAAAAACAGTCAGACACATAACTGGCCCTCACAACCTGGAGACAATGAACAAAAGAGTTAAACAAAAATGATCATGATTCTCGGCCTTCACAAAAAAAACCACAACCTTTTGCCACACCTCCTTTTTGGCCTGCGAGGGTGATCCGCCTCGCTTGCGAGATTGGCCCCTTCCCGCCCTGCAGCTCCTCCGCAATGGGACCCCAGTGGCTGCAGCAAGGCTGGGGGAAGGCTGCTGAGGGTCATATAGTGAATCGGCAGATGCCCTTGGGGGATGGCCTGGACCAGCTCTGGGCCTGGAGGGCCCGGCTGCTGACTGCTCCAACTCTGCTTGGGCGGCAGCAGTCTGTCCTACGGGTGGTGGCAGCTGCAGAGGAGGAGTGACAGTATTGGCAGCAGGAATGCTGCCAACCTGACAGAGCACAGGCACTCCCTGGTCGGACAACACACTGGCACTCGCACGGGCCAGCACTGAAGCATGCGCAGCAATCTGCTGAAGCACAGACTGCTGGCCTGCTGCGGCGTGGCGAGGGCCCTGGCGAATCCTGGCCGAACCAGCAAGGGTGGCAGCAGTTAGTGCTCGTGCGGCCCTGATGTGTGTCTGCATCAGACCAGCCAGTGACTGCATGGCATGACTAAACACTTGGCTGGAAGCCGCCTGTGCTGCACCGAAGTCCTGCAGACTCCTTGCCTGTGCTGCCCCGAATTCCTGTACACTCCTTGCCAGTGACTCTATGGAGTCAGGCATCCTTGCCACTGCAGCCATGAGCTCAGTGTGCCTGCGCTCCGCCTAGGCGCCCATTTCACCAAGGAGCCGCACCTCCTCTGCGCTCACTGTAGCAGGACTGGAGGCCACACTCGCCCTCCGGGAGAAGGCCGCCGAGCTTCCCTAACCCCCCCCTGCGTTGCTGCAGCCCGCTGGGCCCTGGAGCTTCACCCTCCTCAGACCCTTCCCCCCTGCTCCCCTCCAGGGAAGACGTGTCCCCATCATGGCCATGGGCTGCCTCAGCTGAGCGTGGTACTGATGTTCCGGCTTCCTCTTCCTCCTCCTCGCCTTCCGATTCACTCACAGTGCCAGCTTGAGGGCCCGCCTCCTCACCTGGCGAATCAGCATCTGAAAGCAGGCAGGTACAAGAGTTGCTGTAGTGTGAGGACAGGGCGGCAGCGAGGGAGGCATGAGTGCAGCAATGCACTGCATTGGTTCGATAGTGGCAAAGGATGCTGGTGTGAGGCACAAGTGGAAAGAGAGAGGTCAAAAAGGTGATGACCTTACCATTGCTGTCCAGAATGGGGTCGGCATCTCCAGTGGCGACGGGGCCAATCAGCCGGCCTGCCATAATCCGCTCCACTCGCTGCTCCAGCTCGCTGAGGTCTTTAAGTTCAGGACGGCCTCCCCCGGTCCATTGCTGCTGCCTCCTATTGTGAGCCAGCTTGCCCTGCAAGAGAAAGGATGGGCTCTGAGTGCAGTGTCAAGCCCTGATCTTGCCTGCACTGCCTCCCATGGTGGAATAGCCCTGACAGTGTGAAGCCCTGATCTTGCCTGCACTGCCTCCCATGTTGGAATAGCCCTGACAGTTTGAAGCCCTGATCTTGCCTGCACTGCCTCCCATGGTGGAATAGCCCTGACAGTGTGTAAAGTGGTGAATGTGCATGTGATTTTTCAGGAGAGTCCCATAGGTGTTGGATGAGGGCTGGGCATTGGTGCTTTCAGGACCGTTTGGCCATAAAGTGAGGTGCACATGCAGAGATGAAGAGGATACTGGAAAGGGTACTCACCCTGACAACCCGAGTGAGGTCGTTGAACTTCTTCCTGCATTGCGTTGGTGTCCTAGGGACCATGCTGCTGGAGGTCACTCTGTGTGCCACCTCCCTCCAAGCTTTTCTATATTCGCTGGGCAGCGGCCTCCTGCTACTGTCAGGAAAGAGGATAGGTTGCCGGCGCTCCACTGCGCCAACCAGAACCTTCAGGGCCCCCTCACTGAAGCACTGCGCTTGCTCCCTGGCCTTCTCCATGGTCGTGGGTGTAACGATGTCGCAGCACGTCTGTCCAGGCCTAGAATCAGGGCTCCAATGTGCAGGGCGTGGCTGCAATCCAAATCGACCCTCCCCCTTTAAGAGGTGACCAGCGCCAGCGTGTCTGCCTGCAATCGCTAACTCGCCGCACCTGCGTTGCGCCTGCCCTCGGTGGTAGCGCCTCGGCTCGCCGGCTTAGCGCCTTAGGATAGTTGTGCACCGTCTGCTTTAGCGCAGCAGCAACCTCTTGGGGCGATGCAACTCAATTTCGGTGAAGGTGCCGCTAAGTTGCGCTGGGCACTAAATTTAGCGCACGCTCGACTGTAGCGCCCCAAACGTGGCGATACTGAATTTCTAGGCCTATGTCTCTACCCTAGGTGTTCGAAGCTTATCATAAAAAACGGTGTAACCAGCAGGTGCATCTATTTGATGTCATTTTTACCAAGGTCTTCTGTTTGTGTCTTTTTACGACATGTAATTTAGGACACCTTAACAGGGTGATCTATGCAATTCTTATTTACCTCAGCTGGTTGCAACACAGAATCGTGTCTCATATGTTTAATTTGATGTCATTTTTACGAAGGCATATGTTTCTTAATTTTCTGTGTTTCTTTCCGAAGTGTAATTTAAGACACCTTAACAGGTGCACCATTGTCTTTTTTCCAATGCTGCAGACTTCAGGAGCCTCCAACCTCCTGTTTCAATAAGGCTACTGATTCAGTGTCAACAACTTATCTTATCTCAATAGCCTGTATGCCGTTTACAGCTTTAGATTGTTGAGGCTTCCAGATTTCCAGACCTAGTATGTCATGTTTTAATAAGGCCAGAATTCTTTCATGGAATGGTGTATTTTTCTGAATATGGCTTATTCCTTCACATTCCGCCTAAACCCAGTGGCAATGTCGAGGAGGCCAGTGGGCAGAAGCGGGATTTTGTGCTGCAGGAGGCTGCCTCCTGGGAGCTAAGGTAACTGTCTCAGCACTAAGGTAAATGGTGTGGGGGATTAGCCCAAGGCAGGGAAAGCCCAACATATCCTTGTGGGGTCTGAGTAGCACTCCTGCTCTTTCTTTCCAAAAGGAAACCTTCATAAAATTTAAACTTTAAACTTATCTGGGCCTAAAACTTTTCTGCAGCTTACACTGGAGGTTGCAGCACTGGGAATCATTGCCGCGATTAGCTGAAGGATTAGTTAAAATTGTGTCAGGGTATGAATCACATCATTTTCGCGCCCCAAAAAAGTTAGCGCCCCCTGTGGCCGAATTTCCCAGATAGCGCCCCGAGAGGGAGGAGGGGGCGCTACTGGAATCGCCCTACGTCCCTCTTGAGGCACTGCGAGCCAAAACCGTGGTGCTACGTGCCGCAGCGCCACAGTACTGCAGGCCTTCCTCCCCTTCTTTAAGGAGAAGGGCCTGGCACAGCCCGTCTCGGTGCCCAGCTGGGCCACCAGGGATCGGGAGTGCCGCGCTCATGCAGAGCTGCCGGCACCCCTCGGGGGGACTTCACGTGGGCCAGGGACAGCAATGGGGGCAGGTGCTGGCAGGCGGTCAGCAACAAAATTGGCCGCCCGCCACCTCCCCTTTAACTAGCACCGCCCCGGCTGCAGGTAGGCCTTCCTGACCCCGTTGGACATAGCGTCCGGCGGTAAGTCGGGGGGCGCCACCCAATATTACAGCCAGGCGCGAGCGGGGCGCTGCGCACGGCGATGACGTCATCGCCAGCGGCACAGGGCCGTGCGGCACTAGCGGTTAGTGCCACTACTAACCCGCTGAATTTCGCGGGAGGCGTTAGGGGTGCTGCGCCCAGGCGCTAGTTGATTTGCGCCCTGTTAGCGCCCTCTTAGGGTGCTAACGGGAGGCACAAATCAACCAAATTTAGCCCCTTAAATGTTTGAGAGTGGCCTGCTGTGGCCCATTTAAGAAAACTGGTTGGTCCACTTAATGCCTACTTCGAATGGGCGGAGCAGTGTGGTGCACACTTTGCCCATTGGTACCTCAAAATTGCATTGGGGTCCTACGACCGCCATAGGATCCTGATTGGTATATTACAAGTAGGCACCTGCCTACTTCAGCAACTTGGAAATGGCGGCATCTCTATCTGGAGCGGGATAAGAGCAGTAAGTGGTGCACTGCCATTTTCAGCCCGCTACTTCCCCATTCCTGCTGGGCGGAGGCAGTGAAAATCGCAATCGTGCAGTTTTATTATTAAAGGTTCAAATTTATTTTTCTCTTTTTCATTTAATGGGTTAAATAAAGACCCCAGATGTTGTTCATTAGTAAAATGGGACTTATGTTAACTGTCTGTTAGCAAGGCGGTTACAGCCTGAAAATTCCATTTGGTCACTTACCTCCCTGTTTACCCTGGTTCTCCAGCCACCTTTAGATGGGCACTGATATGAATCTTGAGGTGCAAATGGGGTACACTGTGCATTCTCTGCCCATTTGTACTGACATTGAGTTGCCTAACTAAAAAAATAATGCAAAACCATTTTCATTTATTTTGGTGTGGCCAGGAGGAGCAGGAATGAGTACAAAAATACTGCGACTTGCTGCCGGACCGTCTGCAGCCTGCTCCAGGATTGCCTCCCACCTCAGGCCCAGGCAGTTAGCAGTGTAGAAAACAGCTGACTCCTGCCTGCTGATTCCCCATTTTGCACCAAATATTAAAATCTATCCAGTGTCTTTAGGCTTTCTCAGAAATCAGACATGGCTCTCTAATTCCCTGATTAGGACAACAGTAAATGCAGAAGATTGGGAGAGGAAGTAATAAATCGTGCACTGCTAAGGATAAATAGCAAATAGCAAGAGCTGTCATAAAGGCACACCTTTATCATCTGTTGGTGTACACTGTTGTACATTCTCATCTGCAATTTCTTAAGCACCTGTAATGATTTGGTCTCTGGAGATAACGGGCCAGATTTTCATTGGGCTGTGAGGTGGACTTTCAGGCGTGCGGGGTGCAAAAATCCCGAATTCGGGGGTCCCGACACCATCCCGCCCAAAACCCGCCTCCACGTAAGTTTCAAGGGAGGCGGGTACCCGCCCCGCACTGGGGCCCGCCGACCTGAGGCGGGAAGGGATTAGTGCCAATTAACTGCCTGTTAACAGGTAGTTAACAGGCAGTTTTTAGCCTAATCCCTATTTTGAGGGGTGTCTGTGGGATTCCTGACGGCTCCAAACCACGCCAGGTTAGAGCAGGCGGGCCGTCGGGTTGAAGGACTTGGAGGGGTTGCGATGTCGGTGTTCAGGTGAGTAATGGGTGCATGAGTGCAAAGGTAAGTGTGTTTGGTGTGTCTAAAGTGTGTAAAGAAGTTTTACTTACCTGTAATTACCTTAACAGCCTTTCTTCCTCTAGGCGTCGGGAGTCCATCACTCAACCGGAACTGAAAGCTGAACGGCTGCGATCTGTGAAAAGTGACAGCCTTCAGCTTTCAGTGCCGGTGACAGTTCTAACTGAGTCTGCGTAGAAGGACTCAGGTTAGAAGTCGGACTGTCAGTGTTTGACAGCTTCAAACAGCTGTGAAACACTGATATTTCATCTGTCAAAAACTCTTGACAGATGAAATTTCAGTCTGTGACATCACCTGTTGCCGGGTGGCCCTTAATTGGCCTGCTGAGCCCGCTGGGCGGGCTCAACAAGATCAATCAAGGGAAAATCACGTCGATTGGCCGGACGTCGATGGAGGCGGGACTAAAACCCAAAAGTTGTAGTCCCGCCTCCTTCCTGACAGCTTAATGAAAATCCAGCCCGATGTCTCCGGAAATTTTCTCAGGGCTTCTCCCCATCAGCACCCATAACTTTGGAAGATCAACCCTGTTTATATGGTTTGTCTGAGGTTTCCGTCAAAGTTACAACATCCAATCAGGATAACCACCAAGGAACATCCCGTGTTGTTCCCAGCATGAATGTCTGCTTTCCTTAGGCAACCCCATGTTCCCATGGGTCCAAAACATCCCTTTATCCACAAACTTATTAGGGAAATCAGGACACAGGGCAAACTGAACTTTTTTTACTGTGAAGGAATGCACTACTAATAGTATGGGATCTTACCATACACTACTGCTTACTCCATTCTGACAGACCATATATCTTGGGCTGCTAATTATGGTTTATTAAGAAGTAAAATGAAGCAGAAGTAAGAGCAAACATAGCAGATTTTACTAGATTACAAAGCTTTACTCAACATATAGGGAGTAACTTTAAACTTTGGCAGGGCACAAAATGAACAGCAGCAGATTGGTTCCCGTTCTACCCGCCACTTGAATCGTGTTGGGTGTATAATGGCTGGCTGATCCGCTACCACCCATTTTTCATCCCTGCTGAAGTTGAAAGTTAACCCCATAATCCCTGTTTCAAACTGATAACAATGTCAATGCTTTCATATGTCCTGAAGTAATACTCTTGCTTTAGAACAATGCCCATGGTGTGAAGTTTGTATGTGAAATCAAATATTTAATTAATCCATCTTGTTAGCTCCCCTATGAAGTATGGATTCACTGAAGAACCCTTTAATGGAGCTCCAAATGTTTCTCCTCTTCACTTTGAAGACCAAACTGGTACAAAGGAAAAAAAACACATAACCTTCCCAATTACACAACACTGCCAATCAAAGCGGCATTTAGAGGCACAAATTCCTGATTTTTCCACTCTGACAGACCATATATCTCGGGCTGCTAATTATGAATCAGGTTTATTAAGAAGTCAAATGAAGCAGAACTAAGAGCAAACATAGCAGATTTTACTAGATTACAAACATTTTCCTGATGTAGGAACTTTAGAAATAGGAGCAGGATTAGCCATTTGGCTCTTTGAGCCTGCTCCACCATTCAATAAGATCATGGCTCATCTTCTACCTCAACTCCACCTTCCCATACTATCCCCATATCTCTTGATTTCTTTAGTATCCAAAAATATATCGATCTCTGTCTTGAATAAACTCAACGACTGAGCATCCACAGCCCTCTGGGGTAGAGAATTCCAAAGGTTCACAACCCTTTGAGTGAAGAAAGTTTTCCTCTTCTCAGTCCTAAATGGCCGACCCCTTATTCTGAGACTGTGACCCCTGGTTCTAGACTCCATAGCCAGGGGAAACATCCTTCCTGCATCTACCCTGTCAAGCCCATTAATAATTTTATATGTTTCAATTAGATCACCTCTCATTCTTCTAAACTGTAGGGAATATAGGCCTAGTCTACTCAATCTCTCCTCATAGGACAATCCCCCTGTCCCAGGAATCAGTCTGGTGAACCTTCGTTGCACTCCCTCTAAGTCAAATATATCCTTCCTTCGGCAAGGAGACCAAAACTGTACACCGTACTCCAGGTGTGGTCTCACCAAGGCGTTCTGTAAGTGCAGTGAGACTTCTTTACTCTTGTATTCCAATCCCTTTGTAATAAAGACTAACATTTGTTTTTCTAATTGCTTGCTGTACCTGCATGTTAACTTTATGTGATTCATGCACAAGTGTACAAGGATTACCAACATTTCCCAGTCTCACCTTTTTAAAAAAAAAAAAAAAAAATTTAAAAAATCTATTTTTCTATTTTTTCTACCAAAGTGGATAACTTCACATTTCTCCAGGTTATATTCCATCTGCCACGTTCTTGCCCACTCACTTAACCTGTCTATATCCCTTTGCAGACTCTTTGCTTCCTCCTCACAGCTTACTGTAGGATAACTGGGTTGTCTGGCACTAATAATGGTAGTTGTCTGTGATACTTATTAAACAATACATCTCATCAGATGCGACTTTAACACATTAGTAAACAAGTGTATTTCCTCCGAAGCAGAAAAACGGACAGCTTCATTGTCTACAAGAGACACCTTAAACTTGTAGCAATGTTGACAAGTAATGAACTCGCATAATTATTATAAGATATAAAGGAGTAACTGTACAAATGAACACTTCGAGTGTGGCTCTGCAATAAGACAGCAGAAAGTGGAAGGAGAGTGCAAGGAGAGTCTGCTTTTAAACTAAAAAATTAGAGGAACACAGAGATGAGCATAGTTAAGGTGGGATATATGGGCCAACATGCCAACTGGTAATCCTCAAAAGGCACCAGAGGGATGTGAAGTAACTTTTACTCTGAAAGGATTTTTAAACTCAATAAGAAATCCCCCAATGGCGGGAGTGGACGACAGTGACCCTGTGGTCAATAAGAAATCCCCCAATGGCGGGAGTGGACGACAGTGACCCTGTGGTCAATAAGACTGAGTTCAAATCACTGACTTGGTGTTAGGCAATTATTAAAATTTTTAAAAATAAACTTTTTTCTTCCTGTAATAAACGATTTGTTGTCACTAGAAAAAAGTGTTGAAATATTAATACATATAATGGCTTCCTAAATGGCAAATAGTAGGTAGTTTTAAATAAAATTGAACAAATGTTATAAAAAAAAATCAATGCCTATGTTCAGTGGAGACTTGCATCAAAAAGTATTAAAAATCTAAATTTTCTGGGGTAGCTACCCTCGTATCCCTCCCAGAAAATAAATATTATGCTTTCGACACTTCAGGTTATCCTTCCAATACAAAGGATAGTTGGGTATACATGCAGCTTAAGTAACACGCCCATATCCCATTGCACTTTCTACGTAATTACCTCTCTTCACAAGTCATTATATTCAGGGTTGATTTTGAATTGTCAGCTTTTTTTTGTTGCTTTGTAAGCTGTTTGAAAGTTGTTGATCAGCTTTGGCTAGTTTTATGTATGTTTCGCCCAAATGAGTTGAAAACTGATGATCCGTTGGTATATATATGGGGTGAAGGGGCTGTAGAGGCTTTTAAAATAACTGAAGGAATCACTAAAATGTCTATCCTATTTCACTCTTAAAATTGAGAAATTAATATATTATAAATCAAAATGTGCTGTTTTGCAGTGGTTATAGTACCTGAACTAACAACCCAGAGGTTGTGAATTCTAATGGCACTATGGCAAGATGTGAAATTGAATTGAGTAAATCTGGAACTTGTGGCTAACGACAGGGGGAAAAAAGGACCGTGAAATCTGTCGGATTTCTGTAAATATCTGACTGGTTTGCCAATGTCCTTCAGGGAAAGAATCCTGTGTTTTACTTATCATGGTCAATTTTCACTCCCTTCGCCTAGCCTTAACAGGGCGGTGACTGCCTCAAAATGGGGTCAGTAGCCTTATCGCACCGTTAACACGGCGATGCGGCAGCTTCAGTCTGAAAGGGGCCTACCTCCGCATGTCCAAAGCAGCTACCTGTTTCAGGCCATGGCCCCTTTTAATATTGAAATTGGGGTCCTATGACCTAAATTGGGGTCCTATGACCTAAATAGGACCCTGGTTGCCATTTTAGGTCCGAACTCTTCAGGTCCTGTGCAATATTGAAATGAGGGTCCTGCGCTTGTTTCAGGGCCCGTTTGTGAAATTCATCAAGACTTGCCAGAGTTTATGCTGCACATGTTTTGACTAGTTTTTCCGGATCTACAGCTGCTTAACCAGTGGGCCTTGTGGAAATTTGGGATGAGTGGTTTTTTAAAAAGAATTTCTGAATTTGATATCAGGCAATATTAAGATCTTGAGGAATTTTATTTAAAAGTAATAGGGCTAGATTTTCAGTATAGACAGTTTTGGGGCGCTAACCTTAGCGCCCGCCCGAAGTTAGCGCCCGCCCCAAAGTAGCGCCCCGTTGCCGGAAATTCAGTGGCTTCGCCCTAAGAGATTGGTGGAGCGCTAAAAGAGGCGTTCCACTCCTATCTTTAGGCGCTAAGCCGGCGGTCCAGAGGGATAGCGCCCAGGCGGGGCGCAGCGCGGGTGCGGTCATTTTTGGACTGACAGCAGACCCCGTGGCGCCGACCAGCTCTTAAAGGGGGAAGGGACGAATTGGTCTGCTGCCACGCCCTGCACACTGCAGCCTTGCAAAGAGGCCGCAACACTGCTGCTCAGCCCCAGGGAGTCATGGCAACGCCAGAGAAGGCCCGTCAGCGTGCCCTGCGCTTCTCAGAGGGTGATCTGGACATAATGGTCACAGCTCTGGAGGTGAGGCGCAAGATCTTGTTCCCAGAGAGTGGGAGGAATCCAACCCACCACGACTACACCAAAGCCTGGAAGCAGATCGCCCAGAGGGTGACGTTCACCGGCGATGCCCCCAGGACCCACAAACAATGTCGTAAAAAATACAACGATCTGACCAGGATTGTGAAGGTGAGTAGCCTTTCCAGTCTCCTCATTCTTGCATGTACACCTGACATGATGGGCAAAGGGAGCTGAAAGTCCTATTGGCCAGCCCTCTGCCAGCAGCATTGGGACAGTCATGAGCATCACATGGCCATTCGGCACTCTACACTTTGTCTAAGCTATTCCACCATGGGAGGCAGTGCACACTACATCAGGGCTTCACTCTGTCCACGCTATTCCACCATGGGAGGCAGTGCACACTACATCAGGGCTTCACTCTGTCCAAGCTATTCCATCATGGGAGGCAGTGCACACTACATCAGGGCTTCACTGCGCACTTACAGCCCGTCCTTTCTCATGCAGGCTAAAGTAGCGTTTAATCGCCAGGCGCGTGCCAGTGGTGGCCGCGCCAAGCTGCAGAAGCTCACTCGGCTGGAGGAGCGCGTGTGTGTGCTCATGGGAGCCCGTGTGATTGTCCCCACAGCGTGCGGAGTATCCGACCCTCCACTGCCCGGCAATGGTAAGGACCTCGCCTTTTGGCCCTCTCGCGTCGCACTGGCCCATCCGAGCTACCTCCTTTGCCACTGTCCCACCAATGCGCTGAATGCCACCAGTCCTAACTCCCTCGCTGACGCCGTCTCCTCACTCTGAAGCTACTCTTGTGCATTCCTGCTTTCAGCTGGTGATGACCAGGACCCTGAAGCTGCCAGTGACAGCACCTCCGACCAGGAGGAGGCGCAAGCCGGACCTTCGGGGGAACAGTCACGTCCCGCAGGAGAGGAGGAAATGCTTGACACCTCCTCACTGGACGAGTGCCTGGAGGAACTGTCGCAGGGCAATGCAGCTTCTGGGACCAGTGGCGTCCAGCCACCCAGGAGCCGTGCGCGTGGCCCGCGGCCTTCCCCCCCAAAGGGGGGAAGGATCAGAGGGGAGTGCTGCTGTTCGGCACACTCGCCGCCACCAACGCGGCAAGGGTCCCCTAGTTCGGCCCCCTCCTCCCCAGCGGGAGAGTCGCGACTCCAGTCCGGACACCTTCACCTCGGAGGAGGTGCGGAAGCTGGATAAGATGGCCGAGGATTCGGACCGGCGCCACACGGAGCTCATGAGCGTGGTGGGGCGCATGCCTGAGGCCATCGAGTCGCTGGCGACCAGTGTGCGCGAGTTCGGCGCAGCAACTGCCGCGAGTGGCCGCATGCTGACTGATGCCGTCAAGACCCTGACGGCTGTGATGCGCGCGCACACCAGGACCACAGGGGCACTCACTGCTGCCACACGCGCTGTCTCAGGCAGGCATCGCCAGGGCAGCCGCCGCGCTGGACCATCCCAGCAAGCCGCCCCTCGGCTGATTGTTGCGGATCCTGCAGTGCGGGCCCGACCGAGTGCCACCGCGCCACAGCACCAGCCAGCGCATCCCACACGCCAGCTGGCTCACATTGCGCCATCCGTCGCCGCCATTCCCCCACTGGGGCGTCAAGGGCAAGCGGCTGCAGCTGATGGTGGCCAGGCTCAGGTGCGCCACTCAGCAGACGGCCCCTCGAGGCCCAAACGCCGTGTAGGCCGCCCCCCAGCGGCATCTGGCGGAAGGGCATCTGAGCCTCAGGCACCTTCCCCCAGCCTCGCAGCAGCCACTGGGCAGAGCTTGCGAAGGAGCAGCAGGCCGGGCAGGGGAGGCAAAAGGCTGGGCAAGGTCTCGCCCTCGCGGGCCACTCAGTAGAGGGTGTGCGCAGCTTTCCTTTTATATGGCAGTGGCCATCTTTATTTTGCCCATGGTTGTGTTGTTGGAGGGCTTATTTTTTGCGTTAGGCCGACGTTGAGGCCCGGTTTGAAGAAAGGTGGAGTGACTCCTCCCCAGTTTGTGGGAGTGAGTCGTTTGTTGGGCTTTTTGTGGGGCCCGTTTATTGTTTTGGGGGATTCATGTGGGAAGGGCTTTTCATTTTTGTGTAATAAAAAATTATCTTTATTCATGCAGTCTCCATGGTTGTTCTTCTTAGTGTTTGTTGGCTTCGCCGGCTGAGGGGTTGCGGAGCGGCTGCATTCATCTTCCCTCATGGCCCCTGGCCATTCCCTGACAGGGGGCTTAGAAGTACCGTGTAATAAGGTGGCGTCGTGCGGCCCTTGGCCCTGGTCGCTCCCTCCTGGGAACGTACTCCTGCTCCTCCTCCTCCTCCTCCTCCTCATGCTCCTCCTGCTCCTCCTCCTGAGGTGCTGGTCCAACGTCAGGTGGCAGTGCCGGAGTCCTGCGGATAGCCAGGTTGTGTAGCATGCTGCAAACCACCACAAATTGGGAGACCCGGTCCGGCGAATACTGGAGAGCTCCTCCGGAGCGATCAAGGCAGCGGAACCGCTGCTTGAGGACCCCAATAGTTAGCTCGATGATGTTGCGGGTGGTTTGATGGCTCTCGTTGTAGGCCTCTTCAGCAGCGGTCCTGGGCGCGCGGAGCGGGGTCATGAGCCAGGTGCACAAAGGATAGCCTTTGTCCCCGAGTAGCCATCCTCTTGGGGGAGGCTGTGCCTGGAACATGTCATGCACAGTACTCTGCCGCAGGATAAAGGCATCGTGGCTGCTGCCTGGGAAGCTGGCATTGACTGCCATGATGCGCTGCTTGTGGTCACAGACCAGCTGCACATTCAGAGAATGGTAGCCCTTCCTGTTGCGATACTGCTCGCCATGCTCCAGAGGGGCCCGCAAAGCCACATGCGTACAGTCAATGGCGCCCTGCACCAAGGGGAATTCCCCGAGTCTGGAAAATCCCAATGCGCGCTGATGCTGGCTCTCCAGGGCCATGGGGAAGGAGATGAATTGGCTTCTCCTTCTGAACAGTGCTTCGGTCACCTGGCGGATGCAGCGATGCGCGCCGTACTGGGAGATGTTTGCTATGTCCCCAGCAGCGTATTGGAAGGAGCCGGTGGCATAGAAGTTCAATGCCACCGTCACCTTCACTTCCACCGACCGAGACGTCCTGCACCTGAGCTTTGGCTGCAGATCTCGGCGAAGCAGGTGGCAGATCTCTGCAATCACCTCCTTTCGGAATCGGAGCCTTTTAACACATCGCGCGGCACTCATGTTTAGGTAGGAGCGCTGCTGGCGGTATAGCCTGACTGGGTAAGGCCTACGTGGCCGACGCCTGTAGCCCCCTCTGCCTCTAGCCAGGGCTGCCCCTCTCACAATGCGTCTGCGAGCCCTACGGACATGGAGCTGCAGCTCCGCGTTGGCACCCCATGCAACCCCCATCAAATCCTGGCAAACACCCTAATTTCCAAAAGGCCACTTGCAGCGCTCTGGCCTGAGTCCAAAAATACCTGGCTCTTGCTGCTTGAAACCAGTTAGCTATCCTCCTTGTTGTGTCTCCAGAAATGCGTTGCACAAGAGTGTTTTCTGAAAAAAGGCTGGCCTTTATACTGGAGAGCACGTCCCCTTTAATTTGTGCCCCCCGGGGCCCGCGCTGGTTGTGTTGCGTTCCTTTTTCCAAACGCTCCGGCCGCCAGCCGCACAATGGGGCGGTCCGACTGAAGTTTGGAATCGGGGCGCACAAAGGGCGTTGCACGAGGATGTGACGTCATTTTCTGCGCGCGCATCCGGGCGGGCGCTAAACTTTGCGCCGGCGCTAACGGGCAACTTAATTTGGGGCGGGGCGCAAACTGCGCTGCGCCCGGGCGCTACACGCCTAGCGCCCGAAAAACACTTCTCTTAAGTCGCTAACTGCTGGCGCAAGCGACTGAAAATCTAGTCCATAGTGTATTAAACAATCTGATGATTCGTGTGTGCGCGTTCATCTATACAGTAGGTCTTCTCCATTTCTTTGTATTCAGTTGTGATAGGAAGCGGTGATTTTTCTGCTTAACAGTCTTGGAATCCCAGAGGATTCTGTTCAGTCAGATTGACTCCAGCAGGGAATCCAGTTGCCATAGTAACAGCCATGCAGCATCTGACACGATACTGTAATTACAAGGTACCTGCGCGCCATGTGTGTACGTGTATCATTGCCACTTTGTGACATCTCTGCCAAGTCATTGTTTACATCGGGTGGCTTTGTATTATTCTGGTCTGGCTGAAGCCAGCCAGCTGCATCAGCACGGTGGAGCCCTAGGTAACCAGTGGAAACCCCTCATTAGAAAGAATAAGGAAAATCTCAGCAGACCCTCGCTGCAGTCTCTTTGGCGACTTGTATACTAATTAACAAGCCATCCATATGGAAGAAAGACAATAAAAATGACAGAGTGCCATCTGCCATTAGGTAGATTAAATACAAATAATTATTGAAACTGAACTAAAGAAATCTGTATTTTTGGCCTGCTCAGAATTAAATAAGAATTTCAGCATGAATGATTTGTGTTACAAACAGCAGCTGTGTGGTTGTTAGAAGGGACAAGAAGTGCTACTCAGTCGCTGTATCAGGTGCAGAAAAACAATAAACCTAGTCAAACCAGAAAATGAGATTTCTGAGTATAAATAATGGGTTAAAAAAAAAGTCGCAAAGCATACCAATTTAGCAGTGGGACAGCCTGCGCCCAATCAGCACAGGCCTTGGTTGCACTGCCAAATTTGTGGGGCCCACTTTTTAGGCATCCCGAGCAGACACCAGAAACTGGCGTTTGGCCCCTTGAATGCGTTAACTGAGGGCCACTGACGGGGAGACAGGCGGCCAGACATTGATGCTTCACTCGGGCAAGCTGCCTGTGGAGACACGACCAGCGTAAGTATGCTGATAAGGTCCAAGGACCAATTTCCATCGATACCCGAGCCAGTCGGGTTCCACGAAACAGGATCCCAGTGTGAGTCAGCGCCTTTAAGAGAAAGTTGACAACACTGATCCTTTAAAGCACTGCACTGATTTTACAGTTTTGATCCTCCCCTCACCCTCAACCCTAAGCATAAAAACATTTGAATTATTTCAGGTGCATTTGCAGGGTGAAGAGACAGATGAATTGTAGTAGCCCAGATGTTCTCCATCCTCTGTTCTCTTTCTGCTTAAATCACTAGACTGATTCTAATTGGTTAAATCAAGTTCAGCAGCACATTCAGATAACCGTTGTGACTACAGCTACCATGGAAACGTCATCATGCTTGCCCTACTCCTCCTCCTTCCTCCCCTCTTTCCAGCAAGTGACAACACACTCAGTCTGGTGTGTGCAGTCGAGAGATTTTGATGGGAGAACAGTGTTCTTTCCAAAAAAAAACACAATTAGAAAATGATGAGCGATGAAGCCCAGAGAAGTGATGGTGGAGATAAGTACAACGGCAACAATCAGAAGCGAAAGAGACCTAAAAAGGTAAGAGTAGAATTTGCTGTTTGGAGAGGGATGCCGGAGAGCTGCTCCCTCAGAGAGCAGGCAGGCGCCTCAGCTAATCGTTATATATCTCTGTGTGAGTGTCTCTCACTCTGTGAGCAGAGAAGCTACTAGAAATAAGTGTTGATAAGATAATTGAACTGATAATGACCACAAAATTGCCTTTGAGAATTTGACTTAAATCGCTGCACTTAAGATCAAATAGCTCAGGAAAAGGAGTGATATGATTGTGGTTCTGATGGTGATGGTGTTTTTTTAGTTTGGTTTTGTATGTGGTGAATAGAACTGTTATTTAGGTGTGTATATTGTATATGGACTATAAAATGCTCCTGAGGAGAATTAATTGGTAGAATCTATATTTTTGTCTGAATAAATGCAAGAGGTTAAAAATGGTGAATTCGTAAGGGAGAGAGAAAAGATGTTTTAAATATATTTTATATAATGAATTCAAATGTTTTTGTAAACCAAGGAAATAAAATAATGGATCAGCAGTAGTATTCTGACATCTTAAATGAAAATCAAATTGAAACACTGGCTGGACTGATGTAAATCAAGGGAGGCACCAAATAAACTTGTTTATTGGGCAAAGGTTCCAACGCTCTTTACCATTCAATTGTCATTCTCTACCAATGGCAGAAACAAATCCTGATAAGTTAGCAACAGTTCAGTGATTTATCTTGCATACAGTCCAATACAAAATGTTTGCACTTAATTCTGTTATTCACAGGCAGTTCACTATTTTCAAAATTGCACCTTTAAAACTCTGTTTTCTCAATTTGCATAGTCTCCATAGCAGCCAACAATAAAATGTGGCATTGATAGATTTCAGGAAGGTATCTTTCATTGCAGGCTGCCATTTGAGCTTGAGTAGAATTTATCCATAAAATATGTCTCGGGTCAATATCTTTCATGCCCATTTAAGAAAGAGACACACAGGCATGGCATGCATAAAAGACAGAAGGTGGCATTATCTCTGCAATATATCAGTACTGTGTCTGTATGATAACCCTTTAAGCACCAGAATTTAATCTGTGGCAACAGGCATAATGAGAATTTTAATATAGCTTTGTCCAAGCCAGACTAGAGGTTCACTTACTTTTATTCTGATAGATTATACAGTCAGAGAAATAGAGGGTTCTGTTGTATGTTGGTATTCAAATTACTTTTCAGGATTGTATCAACAAGGATTTTCTTTTCGCTGTTATACCATCTTCATAATTCTACCTAACCGCACCTTTCTTATTTCCCTATATGAACCCTCCGAAATCCAGAGCAACTTGATGGCATAACAGTAAAATGTTTGCTTCCCAAGTCAGTGGTGAAGGGTTAAAATCCCAACTGATATAACTGTTCTACCATTAAGTGTGATGACCCTCATTAATTCTCACCCTGCTTTTAATGAGGACAGCCCCACCCAGAGAACACCAATAGAAGTCTGGCTCACCCATGTAACTCTGGGGCTCATGTGTAAAATTATTGTAAAGAGAGAGACTTCCAGCAAATAATGAAATCAAACTGAGGAAATGTATACTGCTGCACATCCACTCTTCTGGCCACCATGGAGAAGTAGAGACTGAGGGAAAGGAGTTGTTGTTTCAAATTTCAGAAAATATGCATGACAAATCCAAGTGAAAAATCCATGATCTGAAGACTCCAAGCAGCATATAATATTCAGTGACATTTACTGGTTAACCCAAAGGAATTCCAGACTGTAGAATTACTGTTCTGCAATGAAGAATTACATCTTAACCCAAAAATTAGACAAAGACACAGATCATGTATTATTTATATTTAATATATTTATAAAATATTAATGAAAAAGCTTTAGATTTTTTTTTCATTTTATTAAACAATATATATGGTTATCTCTTACTTTTGGGATGAGAATTTAAAATGTGATTTGGATCAGATTAAGACAGTGAGAGGCTGGGAGCCCTCAAGTGTGTTCCAAATATGAGCATCTATTCAAGTGCAAAAGGTTACGTCAAATTTTAAGTCTTAAGATGCTTTGTCACGTGTTGTTTTTTTTGTTATCTATATGGATTTTCTATTTATTGAACATGGTACAGATTGGCATGAATCTCCCAAAGGCAAAATTTTGTTAGGTTGCACGTAATCAAACCATATCAGCGCATTTATTGAGTTGGCCTATACTTTGTCATGTGTTATTTTCACTGATGTGTTTTATGTTATATGATTGCCTACAACTTTTGAAATCTGAATCTCTCCTAACCTATATAAAAGAAAAAATAGGAATATATTTCAGCAAATATAGAAATATATACATATAAAAATAGCAACGTTATACATTGATTAAAAATACAATCTGACGATCACAATCAAAACTTGCTAATAAGTAAAGGCAGTTTGCTTTGGAAGATGGTAATATTGATCATTTTCAAATTTTGTTTCTTGTGAAGTGAAATGTCAGGATTTAGGTGTGGCTTTTGCTCTGTGAGATTGCATATATATAATCTTCTAGAATAATCTGCTGGGTTCTGACCAAAGCTTTCACGTGACCAAATGTTTCTGTTAGTGGAACATCTCTGGGTTGTTTTGGAAAAGGAATTGTTCCATTCAGTGAGTGTTATAGCATTGGTGCCAGCAGAAGCTGATTATAGCAGGGGTATGTTGTTTTGGTTTTGTTTCTGGCATACAGTAGATGTACACTGGGGCGGGGAGAAGAATTGTGTTATAGTATGAACGTGCTGTTAAAACTGCCATTATGTTTCTCAAAAAGCAATGCACATATTCATTGGTTTGCAAAGTGGGCAAAGTTTTACATTAATTACCCAGACAATCCTATTACTGAATCTGTTAATGGAAAAAAAAGCATTGTTACCGATTACTTTTATATGAACATCAAAAAAATCTGATATTAGATTAGAAGAAAGTTAATAAACTCAAGAGGATTACACATAAAATAATTAAGTAAAAGAAGCGCTGTTTTGATCTACAAAAATATATCAGACAATATGTTTATTTTTGGATTTATTTTACATTTAATTTCCAGACTTAAAATAAAGTCAACATTTTTAATCATTAAAGAATATTTGATTAAAAAATATTATATTGGCTTTTCATATCAAAACAAGCAATAGAAATGGGTATGGTTACGAGATGTATTTACCCATGCATGCATGATGTTGAGCAGGTTAATATGAAAAGAAAACAGAAATAGTACAGTTAAAGACATCTAAATAACCAAAGGTCAAGTATTATCTGTTCATGTAAAGGTTCATTTACGTATAAGTTTAGCATCCAAGGGAGATGGTTTCACTCAGTACTAGCACTGAGTGAACATGTCAGGCCAGAATATCAGAGTGTCTGTTGATACCACTGTGTCAGCCAGTGAGTTGCAGATGGGTGAGAATTATGGCAGGACTTACAGCAAACAGAGTCTATTTACTCAGCAAATGACAGAGCAAATAAAGTCTATTTACAGAGTCTATTTAAAAACAGAACTCATTACCAAAACTATAGCAACTGCTCCTGATAAAAACAGGGTGTTTTCTCCAGCAAAATACAGTGAATGGAGGATAGTTACGTAATACAAATTATGTGCATGAAATCATAGAAATTTATGGCACAGAAGGAGGCCATTTGGCCCATCGTCTCTGTGCCAGCTGAAAAAGAGCTCTCTAGCCTAATTCCACTTTCAGGCAGTGAGTTCCAGACCCCCACCACCCCCAGGGTGAAAAAAATTCTCCTCAACTCCCGTCTAATCCTTCTACCAATTACTTTAAATCTATGTCCCCTGGTTATTGATCTCTCTGCTAAGGGAAATAGGTCCTTTCTATCCACTCTATCTTGGCCCTTCATAATTTTATACACCTCAATCGGGTCTCCCCTCAGCCTCCTCTGTTCCAGTGAAAACAACCCCAGCCTAACCCATCTTTCCTCAAAGCTAAAATTCTCCGGTCCTGGCAACATCCTCGTAAGTCTCCTCTGTATTCTCTCTAGCGCAATCATATCTTTCCTATAATGTGGTGACCAGAACTGTACACTGTACTCTAGCTGTGGCCTAACTAGTGTTTTATACAGTTCAAGCATTGTATTGATTTCTTTGTGGGTTCAATGATGAGACATTTATGAAAGAGAATGAGTTTTAATCTAAAGTCTGTTCAACTCTTTATAACAGCATTTACAGGAGACATTATGCTAGTGATGCATCTAGAACGAAACTGAAACTGAACTAACTGCCTTGCTTCTCTCGGTCACATGCCCTCTGCTAGTCAGGCACAAGCAATCAATACATGCAAACATGCTATTAAGGCATCATAATCGAACAGGCAAATACCATCTCTATTTGCTGATATCATTACAAGCATAACCTCCCTGCTGTTGTATTATATGCCTCGGCTAATAAAGGAAAGCATCCCGTATGCTTTCTTAACCACCTTATCTATCTGACCTGCTACCTTCAGGGATCTGTGGACATGCACTTCAAGGTCCCTCTGTTCCTCTACGCTTCTCAGTATCTTACCATTTATTGTGTATTCCCTTGCTTTGTTAGCCCTCCCCAAATGCATTACCTCACACTTCTCCGGATTGAATTCCATTTGCCACTTTTCTGCCCACCTGATCAGTCCATTGATATCTTCCTGCAGTCTACAGCTTTCGCCCTCACTATCAACCACACAGAACATTTTTGTATCATCTGCAAACTTCTTTATCAAGACCCCTATTTTGAAGTCTAAATCATCGATATATACCACAAAAAGCAAGGGACCTAGTACTGAACCCTACGGAACCCCATTGGAAGCAGCCTTCCAGTCACAAAAACACCCATCGACCATTACCCTTTGCTTCCTGCCACTGAGCCAATTTTGGATCCAACTTGCCACTTTCCCATGGATCCTATGGGCTTTTGCTTTTCTGACCGCATCAAACACGCTACCCTCATCGACCCTCTTTGTTACCGCCTCAAAAAATTCAATCAGGTTAGTCAGACACGACCTTCCCTTAACAAATCCATGCTGCCTGTCCTTGATTAATCTGTGCCTTTCTAAATGACGACGATTAATATGGTCCCTCAGAATTTTTTCCAATAATTTGCCCACCACTGACGGTAGGCTGACTGGCCTGTAATTACTCAGTCTATCCCTTTCTCCCTTTTTAAACAAAGGTACAATGTTAGCAGTTCTCCAGTCCTCCGGCACCTCACCTGTCGCCAGAGAGGATTGGAAAATGATGGTCAGAGCCTCCGTTATTTCCTCCCTTGCTACCCTTAACAGCCTGGGATTCATTTCATCCAGGCCTGGTGATTTATCTACTTTCAAAGTTGCTAAACCCCTTATATCCTCACTGTTTATCTCATCTAATATTTCACACTTCCCCTCCTTAACTACAATGTCTGCATCATCCCTCTCTTTTGTGAAGACAGACGCAAAGTATTCATTAAGAACCATAACCTCGTCTTCCACCTCCACACACAGGTTACCTTTGTGGTCTCTAATGGACTCTACTCTTTCCTTAGTTATCCTTTTGCTCTTTATGTATTTAAAAAAAAATCTTTGGGCTTTCTTTGATTTTACTTGCCAATATTTTTTCATGCCCTCTCTTTGCTTTCCTAATTTCCTTTTTAATTTCACCCCTGCACTTTCTATACTCTTTTTTTGCAGTATTTAGCTCTTGGTAGCTGACATAAGCTTCCTTTTTTTGCCTTATCCTACCCTGTATGCCACTTGACATCCAGGGGGTTCTAGATTTGGGAGTCCCACCCTTTTTCTTTGTGGGAACATATGGGGAAAAATTGGCTTGTGCTGCCTTTGGGGCGATAACTTCGCCAGGACGCTAAAAGTAGCGCCCCGAAAAAGTTTGCACCCCAGCACCCGAAATTCAATGGTAGCACCCCAAGCAGGAGGCGGGGCACTACTGGAAGTGCTCCCCCTCCCTCTTGGGGCGCTCCCATTGAATATCACACCACTACATGCAGCAGCGCCACACGCATCGGCATGTAGTGCCGCGGTATTGCAGGCCTCCCTCCCCTGATTAAAGGGGAGGGGCCTAGCGCAAGTGCGCACCGGGGCCCTGCTGAACCACCAGGGAGTGGGGCGCCGGCAAAAGAGCCGAGCAAAAGCGGCCGGCACCCCACCTGAGGAGCCGAGAGGGGGCAGGTGCTGGCAGGCGCCCCTCAAAAAATGGCCGCCCAGCACGTAACCTTTAATTATCACCGCTTCGGCCGTAAAAACCCCACCCTGACCCTGTCGGACATGGTGTCTGGCGGTAGGTCAGGGGGCGCAAGCCAAGTTTGCGGCAGGGGCGCAAGCAGTGCGCTGCGCACAGCGATGATGTCATCGCCGGCGGCACATCGCCGTGGAGCACTACCGCTGCCGCTAACCTCCCGCTGAATTTCACAGGGGGCATTAGTGGAGCTGCGCCCGGGCGCTAGTTGCTTTGTGACCCATTAGCGCCCCCTCCCGGGGTGCTAACGGCTGGCGCAAAGCAACTGAATTTTTCCCCCATATTTTCTCTGAACCCTCACTATCTCCACCTTGAATGGCTCCCACTGTTCTGACACTGATTTACTTTCAAGTAGCTGTTTCTAGTCCACCTTTGCTAACTCACATCTCAGCTTAGTAAAATTGGCCTTTGCCCAATTGAGAACTTTTCCTGATCTATCTGTCCTTTTCCATAATTACGCTAAATCTAACTGAATTATGATCACTACCACCAAAATGCTCTCCCACTGATCCCCCTTCAACCTGCCCAGCTTCATTCCCTGAAACTACGTGCAGAACCGCCCCCTCTCTTGTTGGGCTTGCTATGTACTGGCCAAAAAATTTCTCCTGAATGTATTTTAAGAATCCTGTGCCCTCTATACCTTTTACACTGATTCTATTCCAGTTAATATTAGGGTAATTGGAATCCCCTACTATTGCTACCCTATTGTTTTTGCACTAATCAGAAATTTGCCTAAATATTTGCTCTTCTTTCTCTCTAACTATTTGGGGGTCTATAGTACACTCCCAGCAGTGTGATTGTCCCTTTTTGTTCTTCAGTTCAGCCCATATGGCCTCATTTGATGATCCTTCTAACATATCGTCCCTTCTCACAGCTGTAATTGTTTCTTTAAAAATATTGCGACCCCCCTCCTTTTTTATCCCCTTCTCTATCTTGTCTGAAAACTCTATAACCAGGAATGTTGAGTTGACACTCCTGCCCTTTCAGCCATGTTTTAGTAAAGCTTTGATATCATACTTCCACGTGTCTATCTGTGCCCTTAGCTTATCTGCCTTATTCACTAGACTCCTTGCATTGAAGCATATACCATCCCAGTCACTTGCAGCAGTGACTACAGGCATGATTTATTTGGGAATTACCCAATCATCTCCATTCTGGCAAGGAATAGTAGTGTTACTATGTGCAGCCGCAGAATTTAGCAGAGTGAGATTTCTTCAGGATGGAATCTCATGACGCTTTGTTTTGCAGTCAGTGCAGGCCTTCACACCTGATTCATGTCCCCATGTTTCGCATTGGTGCAAAGCAGTTTCAGGTTTTCATCAAGCTAAATTGATAGATTATGATTGCACCATTCAATTCTAAGAAGCTGAAGCTGACTGGCGAGGCAGCCAAAGTTTCGATAGCAGAGTGATTCGCTCACTCCCTTGCTACTGTTAAAATCAGTCATTAGAGGAATACAATTTTAAACTACTTATGGAGCAGGTGTTCCCTGGTTGCTGTCACATTAGAAAGGCATTCTAATTTTATGGGGCATCCTCTGCTTATTTCTAAAGTTAAATGTAATAACCGCCTAAAGAAGATGGTGTCTTGCTGGCTTTTCCAACTGCGTAGGTTTGGTTGTTCAGGCAGCTAGATGGCTTGATTGAGTTGTCTGCTCATTTGTCAGGTCTGCCAACACCCCACCTTAAGCTAGAGAGAGATACACAGGGGTTTGTAATCTTCTGCCTGCTTTGACTGTATCTTTGCTCCCATTATTTCTGTTGAATTGTTGATTTTGGAGAATGAGAGAAAGCAGAACACCAAGGAGGTGGAGCTATGTTGCCATCCAGAGAGGTAGGAAAAGTTCTTTATTAAATCTATAGACCCTATAGGTTTAATGGCAGGCTTTCACTGTCACTATGGATGCTGAGATAGCCCCACCCCTATTGCTGTCTTTTACTTTTCCGCCAATGTCCCAGACTCCTCCATCACCATCCCTGGGTCTGTCCTATCCCACTGGCAGGACAGACCCACCAGGGGTGGCGGCACAGTGGTATACAGTCGGGAGGGAGTGGCCCTGGGAGTCCTCAACATTGATTCCGGACCCCATGAAGTCTCATGGCTGCAGGTCACGCATGGGCAAGGAAACCTCCTGCTGATTACCACCTACCGCCCTCCCTCAGCGGATGAATCAATACTCCTTCATGTTGAACACCACTTGGAAGAAGCACTGAGAGTAGCAAGGACACAGAATGTACTCTGGGTGGGGGACTTCAATGTCCATCACCAAGAGTGGTTCATTAGCACCACTATTGACCAAGCTGGCTGAGTGCTGAAGGACATAGCTGCCAGACTGGGCCTGCGGCAGGTGGTGAGAGAACCAACATGAGGGAAAAACCAACTTGACCTCGTCCTCACCAATTTACCTGTCACAGATTCATCTGTCCATGACAGCATTGGTAGCAGTGACCACCGCACAGTCCTTGCGGAGACGAATTCCCGTCTTCACACTGAGGACACCCTCCATCGTTTTGTGTGGCACTACTACCGTGCTAAATGGGATAGATTCAGAACAGATCTAGCAGCTCAAAACTGGGCATCCATGAGGCACTGTGGGCCATCAGCAACAGCAGAATTGTATTCCACCACAATCTGTAACCTCATGGCCTGGCATATCCCTCACTCTACCATTACCATCAAGCCACTCTACCATTACCATCAGAAAATGAAGAAGTCCATTCCCGCATGCAGCAAGACCTGGACACCATTCAGGCTTGGGCTGATAAGTGGCAAATAACATTCAAGTCACACAAGTGTCAGGCAATGACTATCTCCAACAAGCAAGAGTCTAACCACCTCCCCTTGACATTCAACGGCATTACCATCGCCAAATCCCCCACCATCACATCCTGGGGGTCACCTTTGGCCAGAAACTTAACTGGACTAGCCACATAAATACTGTGGCAACAAGAGTGTGTCAGAGGCTGGGTATTCTGTGATGAGTGTCTCACCTCCTGACTCCCCAAAGCCTTTCCACCATCTACAAGGCACAAGTCAGGAGTGTGATGGAATACTCTCCACTTGCCTGTATGAGTGCAGCTCCAACAACACTCGAGAAGCTCGACACCATCCAGGACAAAGCAGCCCGCTTGATCAGCACCCCATCCACCACCTTAAACATTCACTCTCTCCACCACCAGCGCACTGTGGCTGCAGTGTGTACCATCTACAAGTTGCACTGCAGCAACTCGCCAAGGCTTCTTTGGCAGCATCTCCCAAACCCGCGACCTCTATCACCTAAAAGAACAAGGGCAGTAGGCGCATGGGAACACCATCACATTTCAAGTTCCCCTCCAAGTTACAAACCATCCTGACTTGGAAATATATCGTCATTCCTCCATTGTCGCTGGGTCAAAATCCTGGAACTCCCTCCCTAACCGCACTGTGGGAGTATGTTCACCACAAGGACTGCAGCAGTTCAAGAAGGCGGCTCACCACCACTTTCTCAAGAGCTATTAGGGATGGGCAATAAATGCTGGTCTTGCCAGCGACGCCCACATCCCAGAACAAATTAAAAAAGACTCCCCAGGGTGAGGAAACACAAGAAATAATTCTCATCCCACAGTGATTGAGCTGTGAACAGAGAGAAAATAAAGGCAGAGAAAAGAGGATATAAGAGAAGGCATGAAGTGAAATATTTTAATGGCATTTGTTGCTCTTTGGATGCAGCATGTTTATCTGTGTTATGTTTTGCGTCTGAGTTGATGCCTCTAATCTATGGGTTGCACTTACTTGTCTACCGTTGACAGCTCTGTCATTTGTTCCACACCTACTTTCAGTAACGGTACCTTAATTTTTTTTAAAGAATGCTGTCTTCGTGAAAATGTGGCCTTTTATTTTTTGCTCTTTATTAATGCACATTGCAAAATAGGGACAGGAATTGTTTATTCAGCCTCTCGAGCCTGCTCTGCCATTCAATTAGATACTGTAACATCAATTATATTTAATATATAATCACACCAATAGTGAGAGTGCCAGAGTGACCCTGTGTGCCAAAAGTGAGTGTATTCCTCTGCTCCCCAGCACTGATATTCCTCACCTTCATGAACACAAAGATTTGTCAAGAATACACAAATCTACAAATGCAAATTTTCATCCTAAAATAATGTTTTTTTAATGGTTGATTGAGGTAACTGAGCCAAAACCAAAACATAACAGGTGTAAGAATATATGGCTGGAAATTACACTGAACTTTGCTTGCTATTTGAATGGATACATTAGCCCACTTTACTTTAAAATGGCTAACATTTCTTAAATATGGTAAAAGGAATTTGATATAAACATGTTAAGCATTGGTATAATATCACACAGCATCCTTTTCAGGTTATTACCTTAGCTTGCTGAATGTCTACATTCTTGAGCAGCTTTTCTTTACTGTAAAGACTTCAGTGCAGTCCAGCTCCTCTATTGGCAGTTGAGGTAGTCACCATTTTGCAACACTAAGCTAAGGAAAACAGAAGGCCTCAGGTTTGATTCTCAATCTATGTTGAGTTAGCTTACCTCAGTGTGAGCACCAGTACAATTGACCTCAGCACCCCTGAGTTAAGGAGAGGATAAATCAACTGGAGTCCCAATTCTATGCAGTAATTGCTGCTGGATAATGGGCACGTGTGGAGTTTGGGAGGGAATAGGATTGGAGTCAGCTATAATGCCCATGGTTGGGTAGCCTACCAACACTCACTCATTGTTTTGGTTGCATATATAAAAATGACCACTTGTGTGAGGTGCCAAAGGACTCCTGACATCTATGGAACCATTCTGTAGCACAAGTCAGCATCATCAGGAGATGAGGGGAGAAAATTGGGGATAAACGACCACATTTTTTGCTCGTGTATTGAATTATCCAACTTATTCATAAGTTGTATTGGATTACACTTTTTCTCTTCAAACTCAGATGGTCATGATGACTGTTTTGATGTGGCTTTCATTCACTTTTTACAGTCTTCTTTGCAATGGTGCATTGAGAGGCCTTAGAGAGTTAGATAAAATACCAGAATCTATTTGCCCACTAAGGAAATTGTTTTTTCCAAAACTTTTTTTCAGATAAAATATGGCAAGAACTTAACATTGTACCACCATCTGGATACAAAAGCTGATAACAGAGGATTCTCTATGTGCTTAGGGTTTATTAGCCCATTTTACTTTAAACAGACTAACATCTCTTAATTATGGTCAAAGGAATTTGATATAAACATGTTAAGCTTTGGTATAATATCACACAGCAAGTATCCAACTATTACACCCAGTCTACAGAAATCTTTGTCTCATTTTTCAGGTATAGAATTGAAACTTGGAATTTGAGATTCTATTGATCAATGACAAATGGCTGGAAGTTTAGATTTCTTACAACTGCTCCAGAGTGGCCTGAAATTTGATAACACTATCACCAGACTATTTGTCAGTGCACACAGGAAATTTCCCGCCCACAAACTATTAGTGATGAGGAAAAATTCCTCTAATGGAAAAAAACAGGTTGAAGTTTGCAGTTGTACAGGTTGGTTTAAAGTTTATTTTCTGAAGAAAAGTCAGGAATAATAAAAGGCCACTTACTGCTCATTGAAGCTCATTTCTCTAGTACATTAATCATAGCTTCTAATTTAATTTTAAATAATCCTTTTTTCCTATATTTATCTTGGATGGTAGATTATTTAGCGAAAAGCTGCTTTTCCTGATAGTGGAGAACTGAGGCAGGATTCAGCTCCACTTCTGCTTCAGCAGCAGTACTGAATGGGGATGACCGGGGGGGGGCGGGGGGGGGGGGGGTTATAATGGATGCACAAAATTGCACCAGGACCCCAACATGCTGAATCCCTACCCAATATTCGTCCTTCCCAGTTTTCCGGCACAACTTCCGCTGGATGCCAATAGCACAGATATGGGCAGGGACAGTCAGATAGGGGATAATGACAGTGTCACCATGCTTTACATTTTCAATCATTATCACCTCCTAATCAAATCAAATCAAATCAACTTTTATTGTCATTGTTAGTGCACAAGTGCAGTACAACGAAATGTAGGCTTGCGGCTCCCGAGAGTGTACATTTAGATTAAGACATTTAAACATTCAACATACATTTGGCTTGTAATACATTAACATAAACATAACCATAATAAAGTGCATTGGCAGATGTGCAGGCTTTAGAGTTTATTTGTGGAGTTCAGTAGGATGACAGCCCTGGGAAAGAAGCTGTTCCTAAATCTGGTCGTACGGGTGCAAATGCATCTGTAGCGTCTCCCAGATGGCAGGAGGGTGAACAGACTGTGGCTGGGGTGGGTAGGGTCTTTGATGATGGACCGTGACCTCCGTAAACAGCGTTTCTGGTATATGTGCTCTATGGTCGGTAGCCAGGTGCCGGTAATGCGTTGGGCAGTTTTGACTACCCGCTGCAGGGCTTTCCGGTCATAGTAGCTACAGCTGCCATACCATACTGTGATACATGGTTCCATCTTTACCATCTAAGTGATTCAGTGCAGAGTGTAGAGCAGTTGTGATTGCATCCTCCGTTGATCTGTTTGCACAATAGGCAAACTGGTGTTGGGCAAGAGAGGCGGGAACACTGGCTTTGATGTGAGCCAGGACCAGTCTCTCGAAACACTTCATTATGATGGGTGTGAGTGCGACAGGTCGATAGTCGTTCAGGCACGTCACAGCCGTTTGTTGCACTGGTTGCTAGGAACTTCAGAACATAGCTTGCATGGCGATGCATTACACATCGCAAGCTTTAAACAGCCAAAACAGTCAGTTGAATAGATGGAAGGGCCATCAATGAAGACTTGCAGACCAGTATGCCTTTGTGGTATTCCCAGTGCCACCAACATGGTTTTAATTTGCAATCCTGTCTGACCCTATAAGGGGCTACAGGCATCTGACTTGTCCAGCTTAAAGGGGCAGGTCAAACCAGCAAACATTCCAACATTTTCCCAAATACCATAGCAAAATTGTTTTAATTGCATAATTTTGAAAATATCATATTAACATCAGAAATATTGTGCTAATTGTACACAATGAATTGGTAATATTTCATTTACTGCCCCTGATATATGATCGATTTATATTCAGTGCATCCCAAGTATAAAGTAGAAACTGATTTTCAAAGCAGGCAAGGTAAACTTTGGTTTACTGTGTTTTGCTGTATGACAGTAATCTCAGTTTATAAACTGGTGGGAGGTTGGACATGGAGTATGACTTTTCAATATCTAGCAAGCTTGCACAAATGTATGATGCAGTACACAAATCAGTAAAAAAAATGGAAAAGCTATTTCAAAGAGATGGCACAGGCACAATGGACCAAATGGCCTTTTTCTGTGCTGTATCATTCTATGAATTTGCATTATATTTAGTTATCTTTACTGTTTATGTTTTCTTTAATGTGGATACTGTAATTTAACAGAAAAGCAAGGTCAGATTTCTATCACTGGCTATGCAATCTAATTGGTTGCCATTACTCATTGCTGGCTTGACCTTCATCTTAAATAAAAATCTTCATTCATATTTGGGTTGACTATAAATTGTTCATCTTTATATCAAATTGCAAACTACATTGGTGTCAAAATTGCATCTAATCTTTTGAACATGTATTTGTATTGTAACAAAGCTTGCTCAGTAAAAGGCTGAATGACATTACATTCCAAGTACTGTGGCATCAAAAATTAAAATGGATTCTCTGATATTCTCAGCACAGTACTGTTCATACAGATTTGGAACTGCATTCTGCCTAGTGAACACAATTTCTGCCTAGAACATTTAGAATCAAGCTGAACATGCAGTAGAGCTATTTGGATTAATAAAGATGCAGATAAGTGGTATTTAAAAGTTTACATATGCATTGGAAAAAGTATACAATTGGATTTTTAGACTGAAAGCAGGATGCTAACCCAATGAATAATATTGATTCATGTAAGCGAGACATAAACTGAGATAAAGTCACCTTAAATTATTAATGATGGTTTCCATTAGTGCATCTAGAAAGAACTGAACAATACACACACATTCCCAAAAAGGTAAATTATACCCTAGAATTTAAGATATCCTGTTAATTACAAAACAGGTTTGCCAAGACACTTCATGCTTTGTTCAGAGTATGTATAAACTGAATGTACAGATTTCTAATTTATATATCTATATGTACCACAGTTATTCATTTAGTAATTCAATCTGAACCAGAACAGCAGAAAGCATTAATGCAGAGAAAAAGCTCTTTATCACTTTCACAAAAGTAATTACACAAAAGTAATTAAACTTTTAAAATGTGCTGCTATCTCCATGTGCACTTTAGAAAATAACTTGTCTCTTTTTCATGCACTAAGTATCAAAGGGAAAGCGTATTCTACTAAACTGTCTCATAACCACTCATTGTTATTAAGATGAGATGTTCGTTCCCATATTGAGATGCTAGTTAGAGGCAGTGAGCGAGAAGACAATTTGTACATAATTCACCCATTATGGGACATCATGAAGTTCCATTCCAGTGATATCAGAAATAGTCCATTGTTCCTATCCATAATCTCACTGGAGTAGAATATCGTGATAGGTGTGTTCTGTACAAAATTGCTGCTCCCAGGTTGCCCCTAACTTGCACATTGAAAGTATTAATCACTCTGACAAGGGACCACTGAGAGATTCTAGTAACAGTACAGATACTGTGGGCTGGATTTTCCTAAGCCCCTAGAGTCGGGTTGGAGGCGTGCGGGCGATAAAAATCGGAGATCCGGGGGTCCCGACCCCACCCCGCCTCCAACCCGCATCCATGTCAATTTCATAGGAGTCGGGTTGCCGACAAGTGCTGGAACCCAACTCCCAGAGGCGGGAAGGGATTAAAGGCAATTAAACTGCCTGTTAACAGGTAGTTTTTTGCCTATTTGCGATTTTTATTGCTGGTTTGTGGGCTTCCCGACAGCTCCAAACCACGAAAAGTTTTCGAGGCGGGACGTGGGTCTGAGGCCTTGGAGGGGTCGAGATGCCCAGTGTTCAGGTGAGTGAGGGGTGCAGGATTGCAAAGGTAAGTGTTTTGCAAGTGTTTAAAGTGTTTAAATAAGTTTAACTTACTTTTACTTACCTTTACAGGAGTCCTGCATTCCGGTGTCGGGAGTCGGATGCAAGAACCACAGAAGCTACGATTTAAAAAAAAAAATCAGCTTCTTGGTTTCTGCAGCAAAATGATTTTAAAGTTATCCTGAGAAAGGACTGAGGCTGAATTAGCAGTTTTTCAGTGCTTGACAGCTTCAAACAGCTGTTAAACACTGATATTTCATCTGCCAAAAGCTTTTGACAGATGAAATGTCAATCTCTGACGTCACCTGTTGCCGGGTGGCCCTTAATTGGCCTGCTGAGCCCACAGGGCGGGCTCAACAAGGTCAATCAGAAGAAAATCCAGTGGGTTGGCCACATCTCCATGGAGGCGGGACAACAAGCCCGAATGTGGGTTTCCCACCTCCAACCCGCCCCCGTAGCAAAATCCAGCCCTGTATCTCCCTTCACAACATTTGAGATTGAGAGAATTTTAATAGAATATACTTTCCCTTTAAAATCATATAATTGAGGACCACTTTAAACTTGGGTTTGGAATTATGGACAGGAAGTGCTTTGGCACATTGGAATATTATGTTTAGATCAAGTATGTGTCAATCTGTAGTGGAATGTAGTAAAAACACCAATAACAGCATACTTTCTCTGCATATCAAGCATTTGTGGTGATTGAGTTGTACAGGAAACCTTATTCTGTAATTGATCCAATTTGTGTATGCATATGTTCCATTTTGCATAACTAATGGTAAATTTTATGAAGAGCAGGTTTATAGTTTTTGAATTATTGGCAAAAGTCCACTTTCTATTTAACCTAATTAAATGTAATTTGTATCAATTAAGTCTAATTTGTGTAATTTATATTATAATTACTATCTCAATTAGCATAACATATAGCCTCCACATTTTGTATAGAGAAGCATCTTGGGCTTAGAGTTACTAATGAAAGTCTGTAAATATGCACTGCTTCTTTCCCTCTGAAAGAAAGAAAGCTTTTTGTACTTTAAAAAAAAAAGTTGATTCAAAAATTATTTTAATTTACCTTAATAACATTCTGAATGCTCGTGAAGTGTTATAACAGTTGGCTCTTTCTAGTGCTATGAAGCCACTTCAGAATCCAGAAGTCAAATGGTGACCTAGAGATAATTAACTAGTCTCAGTAATTGACCTGTTGCTCCCAGATGTTATTGTTGCAAATGTAATACTTTTTAACTCAGCACCAACAACAAATCTGTATCTCCAACTCACCTATGAGCTGTGGTTTTACAAAGCTGTCCGTGGTAATGCAACATCATTTGAGATCTCTAGACCTAGTTCCCATATGAGGAAATATCTACTAATTGCATGGTATTTTAAAAACTGGATTTAGATTTCATGGTTTTAAGCAGTATATGATAAAGGAGATGGTGAAAGATGGAAATAGGATTGGACTTATGACTGTCTAGTGCAAGAGCTAGCATTGGCACAAGTATAGTGGACCTTTTTCTGTGCTGTAATTTCTATGACGTTGGGGTTAATGGGCTGTTTGCTCCATTGGTTCCCAAAGTGCAGGTCTCACTCAGCCAACAGTAACCCCAGTGTAAACTTGCCGATTTCACAAACTCCGATCACTAGGAATACCTGGTTAAAAAGTCTTATCTGCCTAGCACCCAGATTTAGCGAATCTTGCAGGTTTGCATTGGGGTTGCTGTCAGCTGATCAAGACCCATGCTCAGGAACTAACGGCACAAACACCCTGCACAGCAACACAAAAACAGCTTATGGTTCGGATTCAATCAGAAATCCTGGATTCAAACCAAGTTTGATTCATTTCTCGCAGTCTCTAATAAACTTGTTGTCTCCCAATAATCAACTGTTCATCATCACTCAATAAATTTACAGTGCTTGTGCCTTTATCTTCAATCCTTCAGTATGGATATCATTATTTATCAATGACATACAGGGCATTCAAGTATCAGTGACTACCATGAGGGCCACTGCAACAACAACAACAACTTGTATTTATATAGCGCCTTTAACATAGTAAAACGTCCCAAGGCACCGCACAGGAGTATTTTAAGACAAAAAAAAAGTAGGCCCCAAGACGGGATAATACCACCCCATGAAGTTCACAGTTTATGTAATAAAATTGATAACCTGGAGTGACTTCAGACAGCAGTAATGAACTGCATAAACTCTTGACCCTGATATTTACAACATCATTGTGACACAGATGTAGATGTAGTTACTGTGTTGTTACTACTTAGCCATTTTTATTCTCTTTATAAAATCCAGGTTCTATATATATGTGCTTCTGTATTATGATTAAAATGAATGCTCTTGTGGCAATTAAATTTTTTGCTGAGCAGGATGTGGTTAGAGTGAGTTCTACCTTCTGATCACCTGCGAGCTTCAGTGCTGTAAATGCAAGGAGACTGTTCCTTTCAATCAATATAAACACCCACTAAGTTGGCTATAAGTTGTCCTTTCTAGAAATACATGAGTAGTTACAACTTAGATGCTAGTGGCAGGGCTGTAAGATAAAATCATTGTTGTATAGATCTTCCTCAGCTATCAAGAAGGCCTGTGACCAGAAAACAGGAATCACAGTTGTGATTCTTTAAACATCTACTCACTGCATGTATGCAGTTGTTTTGCAGTTACCACCGGTGGCCTTCAATGTAAATAGGGCAGATACCAGGGCACCGGCAGTGAATACTAAAAGAACTGCTTCTACTTGAAATGGTTCTGTGTAAAATACAAGTGACAGTACACTAACGTTCCATACCACTGCCCCTCACTACCCCTCTTCCTGCTGGTTAAGTCTAAAGTGCTGAACGTGCTGATCTCCCTGGATTATTATGAAATGGTCATTATGTAATTTGCGTGTGTGTGTGTGTGTATATAGGCAACGCTGAGAAGGAAATAAGGACACACCAATGCCATTGGAGGCAGGTATTTTTCGAGTGTAGTCACTGTTCATGTGTAAGTAAATGTAGCAGCCGTTTTGCACACGAGATTCCACAAACATTGAGATAAATGATCGATTAATCCATTTTGGTGGTATTTTGAGGCATAAACATTGGGTAAGACACCAGGAGAATACCCTTGCTCTTCTTTCAATAGTTCATCATTGGGATATTTTAGTCCCCCTGAACATAAGTTTAACATCTTAACTGAAAGACAGCACCTCCAACAGTGCCGCACTCCCTCAGTACTACAGCAACCACAGCAACTTGTATTTGTATAGCATCTTTAACATTGTAAAACATCCCAAGGCGCTTCACAGGAGCGTTATAAAACAAGATTTGACACCAAGCCACATAAGGAGATATTAAGGCAGATGACCAAAAGCTGGGTCAAAGAAGTAGGTTTTAAGGAGCATCTTAAAGGAGAAAAGAGAGGTTTAGGGAGGGAATTCCAGAGCTTAGGGTCTAGGCAGCTGAAGGCATGGGCGCCAATGGTGGAGCGATTAAAATCGGGGATGCACAAGAGGCCAGAATTAGAGGAGCGCAGATATCTCGGGGGGGGGGGGGGGTGGGGGGGTTGTGCGGCTGGAGGCGATTACAGAGATAGGGAGGGGCGAGGGCATGGAGGGATTTGAAAACAAGGATGAGAATTTTAAAATCGAACCGTGGCTTAAACAGAAGCCAGTGTAGGTCAGCGAGCACAGGTGTGATGGGTGAACGGGACTTGGCGCATTGAAGTGTTAGTCTTGATTGTGTGCTCTTTCTGATTCAGAGGTGAGAGTGCTATGGCTGCCACTAGAGACTGGGATGTCTTAATTTCAACACAGTGAAGGTATAAAGAGGCATAAGAGCATGTAGGTTACTGCCTTTGCAGCTTAGGAGGAACAAAAATTGGAAAGTTAAGAGAAGCACTAACCATAGCAATATCAATAAAATAGAAAGAGAGGCAAAAAAGTGTGCAACAGAGAGTTAGAAAAAGAATCAAAGGAAGAGCTATTAACAATAGTATAGATGGAGTAAGTTGAGAGGAAACTACATAGCCATGTAGATCGCTTTGTGAGGATGCAATATGATGGTAACTCACTCAGAAATGCATTGTGCCAAATCCTGTCCAAGACTTTGGAGATGTCCAATGCAATGACAGATAACATGAATTATGTTCAAGAGCAGAGTTCCAGGGGTACATATCATAGTAACCATTATGCAGAAAACCTTACCACCAACAATGGTTTAAGACAGAACATTCAAAGATGGATATTTTGTTAACAGCAACTTCCATGCCATTAGGAAGTAAAGCAGATGAGGCGGTACTTTCAAGACTAACCTATTTCACAAACTTAGGAATAGGGTAAACGTGAGCAAATTTCACAGAAGGAAAGGCAAACTGGGAATAAGACATACTGCTTGTTAGAGAAGCTATGTTGGTGTAGGGGAAATACTGGCCTAGAAATTCACTGGCCTTAGCGCCACTTTTGAGGCGCTAGAGGGCCTAGCGCCGAAGTTATGGCCAGTTTAGAAATTGACAGGGGCCCTAAATCGGCGTTAGGCCGGTAGCGCTGCGCCGGCACCGATGACGTCATCGGTGTGCGCAGCGTCCCGGTTGCCATGGTAACCCGCCCGAACTCGGAAATTGAGTTGCGGCCGCCTCGCCCGTGGCAGCCGCAAGCAACGTTCTGGCAGAGGTGCCTTCCAGAACTTTGCGCCGGCGCATTAAAGGCCCCGCGGCGGCCGGCCGCTTTCCCGCCGGCCGCCTGGCCGCAGCTCCCTCCCCGGACTTACCCCCCCGCCCCCCCCCCCGGAACAGAAGCAAGCCCGGCACTTGTCCGAGGTGCCGGGCTCATTTTTAAAAAGATTATCGCGGGCCGCGGCCGGGTGCAGGCAGCTCCTCCTTAACGGAAGGAGGAGGCCTGCACTTCCCGAGCCTGCCGCACCGCAGCTGGCGCCGCAGCGCCGGAATAGCGCCAGTTTTGAGGCGCTGAGACCCCTCAGTAGCGCCAGCAGCCGTTTGGGCGCGGCGCTACTGAATTTTTGGCGCGCGCAGGGGGACTTAGCGCCGGCACTAACTTCTGGCGCTAAAGCCCTCGCTGCACCAAAACCGAATTTCTAGGCCACTGAGTGGGAGGCCCCAGGGCTTGGTGTTAGGACCAGTACTGTTTCTCATTTACACAAATGAACTGGACTCAGAAACTTAATGCAAAGTGGTCCAATTTGTTGATACCAAACTAGGAGAAGCAGTGGAATTGGAGAAAGCAGCAGTAGAATTAGAGGGAGTAGGACAAAATCTATAAATGTGCAGATGTTAACACAAAATATATAAATTACAGCATATAGAAAGGAAAAATAAGCAACACACGTACTCCATGAATGGTGTTGAAGTAGCTAACACTGAAGTTGAAAGAAAGTCAGTAGTCTTATTAGACGACTGTATATTAAACATGTTTAACCAATGAAGAGCAACAATTAGCAAAGCCAATAGAATATTGATACAAAAACAAGATACTGCGGATGCTGGAAATCTGAAATAAACAAAGAAAATGCTGGAAATACTCAGCAGGTCTAATATCGTCTATGGAGAAAGAAACAGAGTTAACATTTCAGGTCAATGCCTTACTCCTGGAAAGAGCAGTGGAGGTGAAAACTCTGGAATCATTTTGCAATAGAATATTGAACTACAGAGTCAAAACAGTTGTATATTAATCAGATGAGATCATGATCAAACTGCACCGTTGGCTGGTCAGACTGCACCTTGAATACTGTGCTTGGATCTGGACACAGACAGATGGGAGACTTTCAGATGCTGGAAGCAGTGCAGAGGAAAACCACAAAGCTGAATGCCAGAGTGTGAGTCTTTTGTAAATTTGTTCATGGGATGTGGACAGCACTGACAAGGCAGTATTTATTGCCCATCTCTCATTGCCCGAATGACATTAATAGTCAATCACATATTGTGGGATTGGCATCATATGTAGACCAGACCAGGTAGGTGTGACAGGTCCCGTTTCTGAAAGATATGGGTTTTTCCAACAATCAACAGCTTTCATGGTCACTTTATCTGGTGCCAGTCCATAATTTACCAGATTTATTGAATTTAATTTCACAACTTGCCATGGTGGGATTTTAAACTCAATCACCTAGAAATTCAGGGGTTTAGCACCTTCCGTTACCGCCCGATTCGGGCGAAAAAATGGCGGCCACTGCTCTTCCACCTGTTGCTGGTGGGTCCTGCGGCTGCCGCCATTTTCAGATGGCTGGCAGCGCTGCTGATATTAGTGATCGCTAAAATTATGGAAATAATGCAGATCGCGACTTCAGTGAGTGTGCAATGCTTACTTGATGCCCGATCTGTGAGTTTGGAGATCACCGTTCAACTTAGCGGCATGCCTTAAGTGCGACAAGCTGAGAAAGTGTTGAGAAGCAGGAAGGAAGCTCCAACAGCGGCATTTAAAGGGATCATCAGCAACAACTTGCACCTGACATGTTTCTGCAGTTTGACTGGCTCTGTGCAACTTTCTGCAACTCCAGCAGCTTTATAAACTTCTTTTAAGGTTCTAAGGTAACAGGGAGTTTTGTTACAAGTGGAGAACGCCTTCATTCTTATTTAAAGGCTTCTGCTCACAACACTTGCTCACAGTCATGGGGGCTCTACTGGCAGTCCCCCTCGTGCTTGAGTATCTTGGGGAGAGGGCATGGAGGCAGCGAAGACGAGAAGATGCGCGCAGAGGGAGAAGGAGGGCTCTCAACAGGAGGCCTTACCCACCTAGGGTCTTCCAAGAGCACCTCTCTTAGGAGGCTCCACTTCACCAAGGAGGCGGTCAAAGAACTCTGCCACCTCCTGCAACCAGACCTGCAGCCTGAGAGCAGGGTGACCATGGCTCCCCCAGTGGCAGTCAAGGTCACCGTGGTCCTCAATTTCTTCACCAGTGGAGTCTTCCAGTCTGCAGCAGGAGACATAGCTATCATCTCTCAGTTCCCCTTCCATCGCTGCATCCGGGAGGTCACTGAGGCTCTCTACATCAGGAGGAGGGACTATGTTTTCTTCTCTCTGAGCAGAGAGGAGGAGGGCGAGCGTGCATGTGGCTTTGCCAGGATAGCAGGCTTCCCCATGGTGCAGTGCCCATCAACTGCACCCATGTGGCTTTGCGGGTGCCGCATAATAATCCTGAGATCTTCCATAACCACAAAGGTTAACACTTAGTTAATGCGCATTTGGTGCGTGACCACGCCCAGCGATTCCTGATGGTCAGTGCCCCTATCCTGACAGCACCATGATGCCTTCATCCTGCATCAGTGCCAGCAATCTTCCAGCCATCGCATTAAACTCGGTTGGCTGCTCGGAGACGAGGTCTATCTGCTCTGCACCTGGCTCATGACTCCCTTCCAAAACCCTGCCACAGGCTTCAACCTAGCCAGTTGCCACAGCTTCCATGATCTGCCGCCCAATAACCTCCAGCACTCTCCTCCACATCGGTGAGGTCCTGGATCGCAGCTTGCCTTCTGCCTGTCTGCTGCTGCTCCCTCCTGTTATGCACGACCTTGGTCTGCAAGAGAAAAGGAAGTGTGTGAGTGAGTGTGGTGGAATGTGTTTGGGTGATGTGCCTGTCATAGATACATAGATACATAGAAGATAGGAGCAGGAGTAGGCCATTCGGCCCTTCGAGCCTGCTCTGCCATTCAATGAGATCATGGCTGATCACCCAAATTCAGTACCCGGTCCCTGCCTTCTCCCCATATCCCTTGATCCCTTTAGCCTTAAGAAATATATCCAACTCTTTCTTGAATATACTTAATGAACTGGCCTCCACCGCCCTCTGTGGCAGAGAATTCCACAGGTTCACCACTCTCTGGGTGAAGAAATTCCTCCCCATTTCAGTCCTAAATGGCTTACCCCTTATCCTTAGACTATGACCCCTGGTTCTGGACTCCCCGGCCATCAGAAACATCCTTCCTGCATCTAGTCTGTCCAGCCCTGACAGAATTTTATAGCTTTCGATGAGATCCCCTCTCAATCTTCTAAACTCCAGTGAGTATAAGCCCAATCGACACAATCTCTCCTCATACGTCATTCCTGCCATCCCAGGTATCAGCCTGGTGAATCTTCGCTGCACTCCTTCCATGGCAAGCACGTCCTTCCTCAGGTAAGGCGACCAAAACTGCACACAATACTCAAGGTGTGGTCTCACCAAGGCCCTGTACAACTGCAGCAAGACATCCTTGTTCTTGTACTCGAACCCTCTTGCTACGAAGGCCAACATACCATTTGCCTTCTTAACCGCCTGCTGCACCTGCATGCTTACCTTCAGCGACTGGTGTACAAGAACACCCAGGTCTCTTTGCACTTCCCCTTCTCCCAATCTATTACCATTCAAATAATAATCTGCCTTCCTGTTTTTGCCACCAAAGTGGATAACCTCACATTTATCCGCATTATAGTGCATTTGCCATGTTTCTGCCCAATCACCCAACCTGTCCAAATCGTGCTGGAGTTTCACGACATCCTCCTCACAGCATACCCTCCCCCCCAGCTTTGTGTCGTCTGCAAATTTGGAGATATTACATCCAATTCCCTCGTCCAGATCATTAATATATATTGTGAACAGCTGGGGTCCTAGCACCGATCCTTGCGGTACCCCACTAGTCACTGCCTGCCACTCAGAAAACGACCCGTTTATTCCAACTCTTTGCTTTCTGTCCGCCAACCAGTTCTCTATCCAAGTCAATACCTTGCCCCCAATCCCATGTGCCTTAATTTTGCACGCTAATCTCTTATGCGGGACCTTATCGAAAGCCTTCTGAAAGTCCAAATACACCACATCCACTGGTTCTCCCTTATCTATTTTACCAGTTACATCCTCAAAAAATTCCAGTAGATTAGTCAAGCATGATTTACCTTTTGTAAATCCATGTTGACTTTGTCCGATCCAGTCACTGCTTTCCAAGTGCTCTGCTATTACATCTTTTATAATGGACTCTAGCATTTTCCCCACTACCGATGTCAAGCTTACCGGTCTATAATTCCCCGCCTTTTCTCTACCACCTTTTTTGAATAGTGGGGTAACATTAGCTACCCGCCAATCCATGGGTACCGTTCCAGAGTCTATCGAGTTCTGGAAGATGACCAGCAATGCATCTACTATTTCTAGGGCCACTTCCTTAAGTACCCTGGGATGTAGATTATCAGGCCCTGGGGATTTATCGGCCTTCAGTCCCATCAATTTTCCTAACACCATTTCCCTACAAATACTGATGTCTTTCAGTTCCACCCTTTCATCAGACCCTATGTTCCCCGGCATCTCTGGGAGGTTATTTGTGTCCTCCTTTGTGAAGACAGAACCAAAATATGTATTTAGTTGGTCTGCCATTTCTTTGTTCCCCATTATAAATTCCCCCGATTCTGACTGCAAGGGACCTACACTTGACTTCACCAATCTTTTTCTCTTCACATATCTATAAAAGCTTTTACAGTCAGTTTTTATGTTCTCTGCAAGCTTACTCTCATATTCTATTTTCCCTTTCTTAATTAATCCCTTTGTCGAATCCTAAACTGCTCCCAATCCTCAGGATTATTGCTTTTTCTGGCCAATTTATATGCCCTCTCCTTGGACCTTATGCTATCCCTAATTTCCCTTGTTAGCCACGGTTGGGTCACCTTTTCTGTTTTATTTTTATGCCAAACTGGGATGAACAAATTCTGTAGTTCATCCATTCGGTCTTTGAATGTTTGCCATTGCCTATCCACCGTCAACCCTTTGAGTGCCATTCCCCAATCAATTCTACCCAACTCGCTCCTCAGACCATCATAGTTTCCTTTATTTAAATTGAGGACCTTAGTCTCCGAGTCAACTACTTCATTCTCCATCTTAATGAAGAATTCGATCATATTATGATCGCTCCGACCCAAGGGGCCTCTTACAACAAGATTGCTAATTAATCCTTTCTCGTTACATAATACCCAGTGTAAGATGGCCTGATCTCTGGTTGGTTCCTCGACATATTGGTCCAGGAAACCATCCCGTAAACACTCCAGGAATTCCTCCTCCACAGTATTGTTACTCATTTGGTTGGCCCAATCTATATGTAGATTAAAGTCACCCATGATGACTGCTGTGCCCTTATTGCACGCTTCTTTAATTTCTCTTTTAATGCCATCCCCAACCTCCGCCTTACTGTTTGGAGGTCTATAAACCACTGCCACTAACGTTTTTTTCCCCTTAGTATTTCTCAATTCTACCCATACAGATTCCACCTCATCAGAGCTAATATCCTTCATTACAATTGTGTTAATCCCTTCTTTAACCAGTAATGCTACCCCACCTCCCTTTCCTTTTTGCCCATCTTTCCTGAATATCGAATACCCCTGGATGTTGAGTTCCCAGTCCTGGCCTTCCTTGAGCCACGTTTCCGTAATCCCAACCAAATCATTGTTAAATAGCTGGCAGTGTGTTCAAGCTGTGAGATGTGGGTGTGAGTGTTATAGCAGTGGTAAGGTTGTGAGGGTGAGGTGAAGCTATGATTGTGAGGTATGAGTGGTGATAGGTAGAGATTGTTGGTAGGTGAGTGATGGTGGTGTGGTGCATTGAGCAGTGTGTGAGGCTTGTGGTGCAGATGGTGGGATATGGCATTTGCTGAAGCCTTCACTCACTTTGACCTGCCATGTGAGATCATTAAACTTCTTTCGGCACTGGATCGCCAACCTGGGGACCACAGTGCTGGCTGTCACATAGGCGGCTATCTCCTGCCAGAGCCTTGTGATGTATGTGGCGAGGGCTTCTGACCAGTCAGTGGGAAGAGGACAGTCCGCCTCCTCTCCACAGCCACCAGCAGTGCCTCGAGAGAAACACGGAGAATCTGCTGGCTCTCTCCCTGTGCTAAGGCACAGCCATGTGCTTCCACTGGCGTCTTCTTCCAGGTGAAGTTGTAAATGGCTTGTCAATGAGGTGCTCTAGCATCAATGCACCTCGCCTTTAAGTACTGAATAAAACCTGTGCCAATAATGACTGGGAATTAGACTGGACCCGACATTGGCCCACCTGTTGAGTGGTAAGCCAATGAGCAGTGGTTTTAGTGCTGAAATCAAGACTACAATCATGCTAATGAGGACTGAGCACGAATGTTGCGTGCTACCTAGACCATTTTGACCTGGTGTAACTTAACATCGTTGGCCTTAACACTGCCCGTTTTGTGGCCATGTCCAATTTCTAGGCCTGAATCTTAATCCAGTTACTTGGTTTCATGTTTACTTCTGAGAGAGAGGCAGGTGGAACTTATATACTATCAATATTTATGATAGAGTCAATATCTTGTTCTGATTAATGCAATGTAGCATGTTTAAGGTCGGCTGTCTGGTGAATTCTCTTAAAAGTTAAGAAATAGTGCACAATGACACAATAGTGTTACCTCGACACTGATCTCTTTGCCAGTTTAGTTTTGTAAAGAAAACATTGAAACTGAAGCATAAAAGAGGAAAAACTGGATAACCGAAGTTGACACTGAGCAAACAAAGCATCAAGTTATAGCACAGACTTTCATCAGGTGAGCAACATGGCAATGTTGCAGTGGCGCTCACTTTTCCAGGAATGGAGCCTATTAAATGTTCCCCATTTAGATGACAACAGTCCCTTTCAAGTCAGATCAGTTGGAATTAGTAACACTGTTGTAGATATCGTGATTAGTTATTTCAATATGCCCTCGAACCTTTTTCCTTTCATAAATCAAATGGAATTATTTTAATTTTAACTGGACATTGCTGTATTATATTAGCACCAGATTAAACTCCGGTGTCGGCGTTGACTTAGTGGTAGCACTCTCACCTGAGTCAGAAAGGTTGTGGGTTCAAATTCTACTCAAGAGACTTGGGCACATAATCTAGGCTGATACTTCAGTGCCATACTGAGGGAGTAATGCACTGTTGGAGGTGCTGCCTTTTGGATGAGATGTTAAACCAAGATGTCTGCCCTCTCAGGTGAATGTAAAGGATTCCATGGCAATGTAAAGAAGAGCAAGGAAATTCCCTCCTCCCCCCCCCCCCACCCCGCCCCGGTGTCCTGGCCAATATTTATCCCTCAATCAACATCACTGAAACAGGCGATCTGGTCATTATCTAATTGCTCTTTGTGGGACCTTGCTGTGCACAAATTGGCTGCCACTTTTCCCTACATTACAACAGTGACTACACTTCAAAAGTACTTTAATGGCTTTAAAGTGCTTTTGAAACATCCTGAGGTCGTGAAAGGCAATATAAATGTAATGTATTTCTTTCTTTCAATCGCTCATGCCTCAGTTGTGCTAATGGTCTTACACTGTAGTGACATATTTACATAACTCCTACAGTATAACAGCCAGTCTGGCATCAGAGTGATGCTTGGAATTGTACACAAAAAGGTATATTTTGGCCCCCAAAATGTTAATTACTCTATTTCTGGTGTATTTAACCACCACCAATCAAAATGGTGAGTGCTCCTAATTTTTACTGAAGGTGTTGATTCATTCTGTAGTATAGTTCCTTGGGCACCAGGCACTGTCTGGTACTTTATCCAAGCAGCCAGTGTTCATGTATGAGCATCAAACAAGTTGTTTTGCCATGTTCAAGCATCACAACTGAGCCTGATCCTGTATTTACCCAATGTCCATGCGTGGCATTTTCCACTAGGAGTCACTGGATGGTGATCAGGATGAGAACATCCTCATTTATTTTCCTTCTCTCTAACCCAAGAGCATTAAGACCAATTGTAGGGCCCCATTGCTGTGCCGGTTGTGATCAGTGAACGGCAATGCTGAGAAGGCAGCCGAACACTGCACTATTTATGGATCCTGCTGTTATCTACAGAGAACCAAAATGTCATCCAAACCACTTATATATGATTAAATGGGGACTCCATTGTTGAGGAGAGGGTTTTCTGTAAGGCGTTTGCGAAAGAAGTCAGAATTTGAAGTCTATAATTTTGATGTGTGAAGACACGCATACATACTGAATAACAATCTCGGATGTGATGGACATAGCTGAATTTCACCCACTATAACAGTGTTTATGCATCATGGTCCGAACACGATTCAAATTTTGATGTTCGGAAAATGTTATCCATAAAGATTTCAGTCTCGATTGAAATTGTATGGAAGACTCTTATTCTAATATTTCTTCCTTCTAGCAGTTTTAAAATTATTTTCCTCTCTTTGTTAGATGCTGTTTCCCAGTTCACCATTCCTTGTAGCATTCTCCAGGAAAAGGGAATGGGCGGGCAACCTACTTGGAGGCATTTCCCAAAGCTGCTCCCCTGGGCCAACTCCCTTCAAATCTCCTCCCTTCTTTCTTTGGGAAGCTGCTCAGCATTAATTGGCACCTGCTCCTTAATATATGTTAATAAAGGTAGAATAATAGATGCAGTTCTATTAATGATCCCAATCCACTTTAGGAAATGTCACAGGGTTAACCTTACAGTTTCACTTTATATGCCAATGGCTCGTGAAAAGAGGGAAATAAAAGAAAAACAAACATGGCTGAGTTGATAAATACTCATAACAAGACAGCACAAACATATACGTTGCTAGTTCTGTATCATTTGCAAATGTTGATTTTTAAAATACATCATCATCTGCATTGACATCTGGTGATGCCACAGAGCTTTCCTAACTCTCCTGGATATTTGTCTATTGTATACCAGTATTTCATGCAGTATTTCATATCTTATGAAAAATTAATGCTTTTTCCTTCACTGGTCTACCATCATACTAGGCAAACCCAGTGCATAAGAATTTAGCTCAAAGAGAGCAGAGAGCTAAGTAAATGGTTGCAACTGCTGTTGAATGAAACACAATTTATCTCTATACAGAGCAGTGGCTTAAAAGCCAGTGCAGTCATGTCAGGGAAAGCTCAGACTGCTCACCCACCAGAAACTCCCTTCAAATGTTGTTTACCAAATCAAGTTTGCACAGCAGTTGATGGTACATTCTGTGAAGGGATTCTCTGAAATGGTCAGATTTTTAGCTTTGTTTCTATTTATGCTGAAATGTTGTGTAATTCCAGGTGCAGTCATGTGATGCAGTGGCAAGTCATATCATTGCATTATCCTCCACTGTATACAAAGAAAAATAAGCAAAGTACTTTATCAAAGGGCCAGCATCACTTTAATGGATGGATGGACACACAAATAAAATTATACCAGTCTGTGTTTATATTTGGGATACAACCATGTATTCAAATTAACTTCTGGATTGCTAATACACTACTGAATTACTTAACCAAATCAGATGTCTGGTGCTTCTCTGCTGTCAAATTTTCTGTGATTATCAGCTAGGGGCTTACAAGCTAGAGGTAGTGATCTGTGCAGCTAGGAATGTTTACTTAATGGTTTCTGTGTAATATCACAGATCAAATTATATTTTGTGCAAATATTTTGATTTAGAATACCACTGGATTAATTAGTATCCCATCCAGTGCTACTCCTGTGGTGACTGCTGCCCAAAGCAATGTTCAAAGCTGTTAAAAGCAGCTCCGAGTTGAGCCATCTTCGCTTATAAGTGACAAAGAATACAAGCTCACCTTTTGAAAGCAGAAGAGTTTGCCATGAGAAGAGTTACTCATTTAAAATCTCAAATTTACTTAGAGAGCATGAATTCTCTCGATCTCTAAGATTTCTATAAGGGTAGATTTTCCTGGTCCTGTACCGAGGGCAGTGAGTTGGAAAGAATATCGGTCAGGGGGGAGAGCACAACCTGAAGGGAGCCTGCCTGATTTTTCATAGATTAATTTAAGTCCACCCTGTATTGTATTTTAACTAGTTCAGTAAATTTGGAGCAGTTTCCACGTTGACTGGAAAATCTAAAACAAGCCTGGAACGTATTCTTTTGAAAAGCCATTAAAATCCCATAAAGGTCTTTAAAGTCATCAGTGATTCTGCACAGAATCCGCGTTCCAATGGTTGAAAATAGCTCAATTCAGCCTGAGCATTGCAATACTTTTTGTGGTGCCAGCAGTATTTATTGGCTTGTTTGCAAATCCATGGGATCAATGTCTGAAGATGTGCTTTCTTTTAAGCAGTCTCATTTCAATTAATGCAATGCTTGTAAGTATTATCTGAAAGGATGGTAAGGTAATAGGAGTGAATATGATAAGATGTTTTCAATTGGAATTGTGAAATGGAAGCTACTTAAACCTAGTGGAAGTGTTGTTTAAATTACTGTCAGTATGAATAACAAAAAGGTCCATGAACACTTAACAATGAAGAGGAACAATCATACTCCTATCTGACTCTGGCCTTTTGTACATACTCCCTACCATTTGCCCCAGCATTGGCGGCCATCATTTCAACCATCTGGGTCCTACATTCTGAAATCCCCTCCCTAAACCTCTCCACCTCCCTCTCCTCCTTTAAAGACCCTCTTTGACCACATTTTTGGTCACCCCTCCTAATATCCTTTTTGGCTTGGCATTCATTTGTTAATAATTACACTTAGAATCATAGCATAGTTACAGCACGGAAGAAGGCCATTTGGCCTGTCGAGCCCGTGCCGGCTTTCTGCAAGAGCACTTCAGCTATCCCACTCCCCTGCCCTTTCCCCGTAGCCCTGCAATGTTTTTTCCATCAGGTACTTATTCAACTCCCTTTTGAAAGCCGTGATTGAGCTGTCTCCACCACCCTTTCAGGCATTGCATTCCAGATCCTAACCACTCGCTGCAAAAAAAAAGTTTTTCCTCATGTCGTCTTTGGTCCTTCTGCCAATCACCTTAAATCTGTGTCCTTTGGTTCTTGGCCCTTCTGCCAATGGGAACAGCTTCTCTCTATCTACTCTGTCCTGACACCTCATGATTTTGAACACCTTTATCAAATCTCCCCTCAATCGTCTCTGCTCTAAGGAGAGCAACCCCAGCTACTCCAGTCTATCCACGTAACTGAAGTACCTCATCCTTGGAATCATTCTCGTAAATCTTTTCTGCACCCTCTCTAAGGTCTTCATCCTTGCTAAAGTGCAGTGTCCAGCATTGGACACAGTACTCCAGTTGAGGCCGAACCAGTGTTTTATACAGGTTCATCATAATTTCCACGTTTTTGTACTCTAAACCTCTATTCATGAAGCCCAGAATCCCATAAGCTTTTTTAACTGCTTTCTCAACCTGCCCTGCCACCTTCAACGATTTGTGCACTCTGTTTATGCACCCCCTTTAGAATTGTACCTTTTAGCTTATATTGCCTCTCCTCATTCTTTCTATTAAAATGTATCACTTCGCACTTTTCTGCATTAAATTTCAACTGCCACGTGTCCATCCATTCCACCAGCATGTCTATGTCCTCTTGAAGTCTATCACTATCCTCCTCACTGCTCACTATACTTCCAAGTTTTGTGTCATCTGCAAATTTTGAAATTGTGCCCTGTAGACCCACATCCAAGTCATTAATATATATCAAGAAAAGCAGTGGTCCTAGTACCGACCCCTGGGGAACACCACTGTATACCTTCCTCCAGTCCGAAAAACAACCGTTCACCACTACTCTCTGTTTCCTGCCAGTTAGCCAATTTCATATCCATGCTGCCACTGTCCCTTTTACTCCACGGGCTTCAACTTTGCTGGTAAGCCTATTATGTGGCACTTAGTCGAACGCCTTTTGAAAATCCATGTTATCTCATCAAAAAAAACTCGATCAAGTTGGTTAAACACAACTTGCCTTTAACAAATCTGTGCTGGCGTTCTTTAATTAATCCACACTTGTCCAAGTGACTATTAATTTTGTCCCTGATTATTGTTTTTAAAAGCTTCCCCACTACCGAGGTTAAACTGACTGGCCTGTAATTGCTGGGTTTATCCTTACACCCTTTTTTGAACAAGGCTGTAACTTTTGTAATCTCCAGTCCTCTGGCACCACCCCCGTTTCTAAGGAGGATTGGAAGATTATGGTCAGTACCTCCGCGATTTCTTCCTTCACTTCCCGCAGCGCCCTAGGATGCATCCCATCTGGTCCTGGTGACTTATCTACTTTAAGTACAGCCAGCCTTTCTCGTACCTCCTCTTTATCAATTTTTATCCCATCCAGTATCTCCTCTGCCTCCTCCTTCACACTGTCTATTGTAGCATCTTCCTTGGTGAATGCAGATGCAAAGTACTCATTTAGTACCTCAGCCGTACCCTCTGCCTCCATTCATAGGCCTCCTTTTTGGTCCCTAATCGGCCCCACCCCTCCTCTTACTACTCGTTCACTATTTATATGCCTATAGAAGACTTTTGGATTACCTTCTGTGAAGTGCCCTGTGACGTTTTTCTAAGTTAAAAGTACTTTATAAATGCTAGTTGTGTCTCAGAGTTGTGGAGGACGCCAGTCAGACAGGGTTCCTGCTGCTCATATTGTCCTATGTCCCCTGCTGAATGTGTGGATGTCACCTGAGGGCAGGATTTGGCTCAGCTGTGGTACCGCCATCAGGGAAATAGCCTGCAACACTCAGCTTGCAGACACTCTGCTGAAGAATGGCCACTTGTGTGAGGTATGGGAGGTTACTGTCCCTACCTCCTGCAGATCTGGATCCCAGCATGAATCACATCCTTTAGGAGAAAGTTAGAGGGAAGAACTGTACCAATGGCCATGATTTTGCCGGTGCTCAGAGTGCGGGTTCGGAGGCGGGTCCGCTCTCAAAATTGGAATGATTGACAGCTGGTTGGGAACCTGCTTTGATCCCGCCTCCATGTAAGTTTCCAAAGTGTCGGGTCTGCGATTACAATGTCCAAGCCATTCCTTTCACATTCATCACAATTGGGGGGGTGGGGGGAAGTTTGTCTCAACATTCACTGGAACTCACTAAGACACTTCCAAAAGTGAGCACAGATCTGTCCAGTAAGGTAAAGTGTTGAAAATATAGATTTCAATGTTTGACAACACATTAACAGAAACTTCACAGGAACGTTGGCTAAACCACCCATGTGCCTACCCTTGTGCGTTGTTAGTTCGTATGCTTACAGTAGGATGAGTGTGAGTGTGAAGGGTGGTGTTAGATCCGTGATTCTGAGAGTATGCTGTTTTTCAATAACCACACGGATGCTGTAACTTAACAATAAACAGGTATTTACTGGAGGAGGGTAGTCTCAAGACTGGGGGTACAGAGGCATGCTCAAGGCTTATATACAGGTGTGGTCACTGCCGGTACTACAGTATACAGGAGCTGTAAAAGTAGTTCTGTCTTAAAGGCACATACACTACAATTCCTCCCCTTTTAGATTAGTAGTACCCCTAATATTCAAATAACAATTAACACTTTAACATGTACATTAAACAACAATAGTCCATTTATAGATTCAGTCTTTGGGGCGGCTTCCTGACCCTTTCGGGATAGCGCCTTTCCTGAGGTTCTTGTTCTTGGTGCAGAGGCGATTCTGACCCCTTTTCATCGGGTAGTTCATCGGGTTCCACTGCTACTGGTTCTGAGGTAGATGCTACCGGTATGTCGGGTTCATCCCCAGGTACTCGAGACATGGGGTTGACGCGTTCCAACCCCAAGATCTGATCGACGTGGCGTCTCACAATGTTCTCCCCGACATCCACTGTGTACATTAATGGCCCCTGCCTTGTGCATATCGTTCCGGGTTGCCATTTCTCTGTTCGATAGTCACGGGCCAAGACTGGCTGTCCTACATTGAAGCTCCTCGTCGGCTTCTCATTGATGTGCTGGAATTGTTTGTCCTCAACATTTCTTCGCACATTTGGTCTGAGCAAGTCCAGACGAGATCTCAACCTTCAGTTAAAGAACATCATGGCCGGGGTCTGGTTGGTAACTGCATGTGTCGCGTTTCGGTAGGCTAATAAGAAATTGTCCATCTTATGCTGTAGTGGAATTTCATCGTCGCACATGGCCTTTATCGCCTTCTTAAAGGTTTGTACGAACCTCTCAGCCAATCCATTTGTAGCTGGATGATACAGGGCGGTTGTGTAATGCCTTACCCCATTCCTTCTAATAAATTTTTGAAAATCTTCGGACACAAACTGTGGTCCATTATCAGAGCAAATCTGCTTTGGCAAACCGTTTCTGGCAAATATGGTCCGTAGGACTGCAATCGTTTTCTCTGTAGTGGTTGAGGACATTTTTATCACCTCAGGCCACTTCGAATGAGCATCCACTGCTATTAAGAACATTGAGTCCATGAATGGACCAGCGAAATCAATATGCACCCATTGCCATGGAGAGGAGGGCCACTCCCATGGGTGTAGAGGGGCATGTGGTGGTGCATTTTGGACCTTCTGGCATCCTAAGCAGCTCTTAGTTAGGTCTTCGATTTGTTGATCGATTCCCGGCCACCACACATAAGCCCTAGCAAGGCTTTTCATTTTCACTCCCCCCAGATGACCTTCATGTAGCTCCTTTAGCACTCTCTCCCTTAACTTGGGTGGAATCACCACTCTGGATCCACACATCACTGTCCCCTGGCATACTGACAGCTGTTCTCTTCTGGATGAGAATGCTGGCAACAGTGAGTCGCCATGTGTTGGCCATCCCCTCACCGTCAAATCATATACCCGAGACAGCGTCGGATCATTGCGGGTCTCCTTCTCTATATCCGCGTTCGTTACTGGCAATCATTCAATTATTGACGAATAAAATATCTCGATAGGGTCCACTGCTGGTGCTTCCTCCACAGTAGGCAGTGGCAGGCGCGATAGCCCATCAGCGTTCCCATGCTGTTTCGTGCCTTTATATTCTATTTCATATTGATTTGCCCCTAGAAACAGGGACCATCTTTGTAACCGTTGTGCAGTCATCACTGGCACGCCCTTCTTAGGATTAAAGATGGAGACAAGTGGTTGGTGGTCAGTCAGCAAGGTGAACTTCTGCCCATGCAGATAGTGGTTGAATGTTTTTACTCCCCATACTAGGCCGAGGGCCTCCCTGTCAATCTGGGCGTAGTTGCGCTCGGCTGAGGTTAGTGACCGAGACGCAAAGGCTACTGGCCTCTCCAACCCGTCTGGGAATTTGTGCGACAGCACCGCTCCAATACCATAGGGTGATGCATCACATGCCAAACGAATTGGTAGTGCTGGGTTGAAATGGGCCAACACCTCTTTTGATGTGATCAATTCTTTACACTTCTGGAAAGCTCGTCTACGTTCGTCATCCCACTTCCATGGTACCCCTGTTTGCAGTAGGGTGTTCAGTGGGTGTAATACCGTGGACAAATTTGGTAAGAACTTATGGTAGTAGTTTACCAGCCCGAGGAACGACCTCAGTTGTGACTCATTTTCTGGTGCTGGAGCCTTGACTACTGCCTCAATCTTTTCAGGGGACTTATGTAACCCCTCTTCATCAATAACGTGGCCACAATACGAGATCTGTTTCTGGAAAAACTCGCACTTGTGGCGATTAGCTCGTAGCCCATACTCCTTTAATCTGGTGAGCACCTTCTCTAAGTTGGCGAGGTGATTACTGTCATTTTCGCCCGTGACCAAGATGTCGTCCAAATAACACTGGGTCCCTGGAATCCCTTGCAGGACTTGATCCATTGCCCTTTGCCAGATAGCCGGAGCCGAGGCTACCCCGAACACCAGCCGGTTGTATTGATAGAGACCTTTGAGTGTTAATCGTAAGGTATTGTTTCAAAGCTTCTTCTACCTCCATTTGCAAGTACGCCTGGGCTAGATCAATTTTGGTGAAGCGTTTACCTCCAGATAGCGAGGCGAAAATATCCTCAATCCGTGGAAGCGGATATTGTACTGTGTGAAGGACTGGGTTCACTGTCACCTTAAAATCCCCACAGATGCGGACCTTCTTTGGTTCCCCAGGCGTATTACTCAACGACCTCTTCATTACAGGAATGATGGGTGTAGCCCACTTGCTCCAGTCCACTTTGGACAGTACTCCTGAATGTTCCAACCCTTCCAGCTCTGCTTCGACAGCTGGTCTGATCGCATAAGGCACTGGTCTGGCCTTAAGAAACTTTGGGCTTGCATTTTCCTCTATTTTAATCGTTGCTGTTATGCCTTTTAGTGTTCCTAGTCCCTCCTGGAACACTTCTTTTGCGTCAGTTAGCATTTTTGACAGTCGTCCAGGTGTGACGTCGTCATCCTTTTTGGCCTCAACCTTCAGTGCCTGTATGGAATGCCAATCTAATTGTATCTTCCGGATCCATTCACGTCCTAGCAGTGGTGGTCCTCCATTTGGCAATACATATATATCCATTTTAGGTATTTCCTGGCCTTTATATATCACTTTCACCCTTATTTTTCCTTTGGGGTAGACGTTTTGCCCCGTATACGTCTTCAAGACAATCTCTGTAGCTTTCAAGGGTATATGTGAAAATAGCCGCTTGTAGTCCCTTTGGTTTATGACTGTTAGGGCTGATCCTGTGTCCAATTCCATTTTCACTTGGACTCCGTCTATCTTGAGTGTAACCCAGATAGTCTGGTGATCCTCCATTTTGGTTACCTTATGTAGTTTCAGACAACCCAGCTCCTTGCTTCCGGAGTCTGTGTCACTTTTCTGTTCGTCTGCACCACTGTCCATCACCTGGTGTACCTTTTTGTACTTCTCCTGTGGAGATTTCTTACTGTTGGTTTTCTTCCCAGACCTGCAGACTCTTAGTATGTGTCCTGCTTTTCCACACTGTCTGCACACTTGGTCCTTGAACCAACAATCCTTCTGGTCATGTGTTGTTCTGCCGCAGCGATAGCACGTCCCTGTTCCATAGGACATTTCATTGGTGCCATATTCTTGCGGTCTCCGTTGTATCTCTGCAGCTCCCCTTGCGGCTGCTTCGTGTGATACTGCCATACTGAAAGCCTTGTCCAGCGTAAGATCCTTTTCTGATAGAAGCTGTTTCTGGGTTCCTTCACTTTGTAGCCCACACACAAACTTGTCCCTTAACGTATCTGCTAGTCCCGCTCCAAACTGGCTGTGTTTCGATAGCTTGCGCAGTTCCGTTAGGTACTCAGCATTGCTTTCGTCTTTGTGTTGGTTCCTTTTATGGAACTTAAATCATTCTGCTATCAGCAGCGGTGTGGGGTTTAAGTGGTCCTGTAGGATTTCTACTATGCTTTCGAAATTCTTGTTCACCGGCTTCTCTGGGATCATTAGATTTCGCAGTAACCCATAAGTTTTTGCACCCATGGAATTTAACAAAACCAGTGCTTTACTAGCATCTGGCACTTCATTCGCCCTGCAGTACACCTCAATACGTTCCACATATGTCGCCTAATCTTCGACTTCATTGTCGAATGTAGAGATACTGCCACTCTTCGGCATCCCTGGGTGTGATTTAACTGTCAAAAATGGCGTCTCCCGCGCTTCCCCTTCTTTTCGCTGGCACAAAATGGCGTCTCCCGCGCTTTCCTTCCTTCCCGCGCTCGCCCTTCTTCTCCGCTGCGGCTTCTAAAAATGGGGTCTCCCGCGCTCTTCCTTCTTCTCCGCGGCTCAATGGCGTCTCCCGCGCCCTCCCTTCTTCCCACGGACACTGTTCAGCCCTTGAGCCCTGGCTGTGCTCTGCGCGTTTTTTTTGGGGGGTTTTTCGACGCCGCTCGGTCCTGAACCCGGCTGTTGCTTTACCCTCTCTCTCTCCGGTTTGTTTTTTTTTCTCGACGCCGCTCGGTTTTCAACCCCCGGCTGCGCCCTGTGCGCTTCACCCTCTGTCTTACCCCGTCGACGCTGCTCGGCTTTCTCTCCGCCGTCGGTCGGCTCCAGCCGCCGCTGTCCGGGAAGGGTCTGCGCTGGACCTGTCATCAGTCTCTTGCTGATTGTCGTGGCTGGGGAACCAAGCCCGGCTCTCCACAGCCTCCCCTGCGATGTTCACTCTCTGCCGGACGACTGGGCGGTTGCTCGTGGTCGACGCCCGTGTTCCTGTCCTCGACTTTTTTTTTGTTACACCGCCCTCCCGGAGCGAATCCTCGAAGGGAAATGCAGAGTTGCGGGTAGGTTCGAATCGACACTCGTCACCACTGTTAGATCCGTGATTCTGAGAGTATGCTGTTTTTCAATAACCACACGGATGCTGTAACTTAACAATAAACAGGTATTTACTGGAGGAGGGTAGTCTCAAGACTGGGGGTACAGAGGCATGCGCAAGGCTTAGATACAGGTATGGTCACTGCCGGTACTACAGTATACAGGAGCTGTAAAAGTAGTTCTGTCTTAAAGGCACATACACTACAGGTGGCTAGTGAGATGGAGAAGTGATAATGTAGATAGGGAGGGATGGGTGGAGGTGCAAGGTAAGTTGGTGGGAGTAAAGATGTGCAGGAGTAGGGTAGGGAAGGCAGAGTAATGTGGATGTGATGAATGGCACAGCAGGATGAGGTTGAGTTTGACTTGGCAGTAACGTTTCGTGATTTACTCAGATCATTGAAAGGTTTGCGCCACTGCAGCCTGGTCCTCCTGATGACATCCCTGCTTGTGTCTGCCTGCGCAATGTGCAACCAAACTGCGTTGATCTCCTGGGGAGGTCTCTTCCGCCTATGGGAAGGGAAGAAAACCTCCCTGCGTATGGAGGGAGTCATGGGAGAGCCTGGGTGCAGCCGTGCACCTTTGTGCAGTGCTTGTCAGTGTTTGCAGCACCTCAATGCTGTCGAATACTGACAGCAGAACTGTCTAGATCAATTTGGACATGGTCCCTTTAAGGAAACCGGCTGATGACGCGTCATCAAATGACGTTATCAGACCCGCTTCCTATTAATTGGCCGGGAACCTCGCAGGGCGGGCTTAACAAGCCCAATCAATGGAAAATCGCTTGGAGAATGCGGGCTGGAGCAGGCAGTGGGCTGGGACCGTGATACTGATCCCGGCCACCCTGAACCTGCCTCGGTCGGCGAAATCACGGCCAATGATCACATCCACTTTATAATGAATGTCTAATTATCAGAATGGGAGTTCTAAGCTGTGATGGATCATTCACCACCTTATGATGTCAGAATTTTAAAAAACTATTTTTGAGACTGGCTTTTAAGAATTTCAATTTGTATGGAAGTTGCTAACTCATAATTGGATAATTAATTCTTGTGCCTTTGTTAATGAAGTGACTGGGAGTGCATTGGGTTAGTCTGCTCGGTAAATTTTACAAATGCACGCACCCAGTGCAGAGCCTTGACCACCAGGAGCACTTCCTGGTAATTTGCATACACTCCCCCCCCCAAGATTTTTCACCCATTAAAATTTTTGGTACTGTTTTTTTTACCAGTAGAACTGGTGTTAAAACCAAATCTAAACTGATGGAGTGAAAGTCTCTATTTTTAACACCTGGACATGATTCTACATAGATTAGTAGTTAAAGGTGGCTTGCATAGAAAAAAGGAAATGTTCCATTGGGAATGTTTGATGCTGCCAATGGGAACAAAAGGTGGCCAAGTGCTGCATTGTATAGTACTGGTAACTGCCTCCAATAGCTCATATGGTAGATAAAAGTGGCAAGAGAGAAAGTTTTAAAACATAAGAATTACTTTAAATTAGTACTTGTCCCTTTGCTGTCAAACATTTCCATGGAGAACACTAATTGAACGAGTGCAATTTGTGTACTTGGCTTTTAGGTGAGGGGGCGTATCACGTTGAGTCTTTTATTATTATTATTTGCGCGAATGCTCATTAGATGTTGTTTATTTTGCCTTTTAACATCTAGTCTAATAAAAGTGAAAGAAAACAAAGCCTTTAGCAGATATATTGAATTCTCAGTTTTACAGGACAGTTGCTTTTTATTTTACATTGTTTATATCATATTTTGACATCCTTTTGATTATTTTTGCAATTCTTTCCATAAACTCTGATTTTCAAGAGAGTTTGTATAAAAGAGGCTTTGTGTTTACTTGAAAAATTACAATACACCTCAATTTGTCTGGATCAATCTACTCTCCATCAAATGACCCTTTGATTGGCAAAAAGAGTCCTACGCATCGCAACAATAACAGTTGAAAAATGGAATTGAATCTTGGTGCTGTGACAGTATAGTTGTTGAAAGCTGCTGAGATAGCAGGAGTGAAGATTATGTGAGGGAGTGAGCATGAGGACCAAACGGTTTGGTGTGAATACAAGTGTTCAACAGGATACAGTTTTAAAGAGAAGTGACAGGAAGCCAATTTTATACAGTCGGCCTTTGCATTTGTGAAATGTGGCACCTGCTCTGAAATCTGTTTATTAAATGTGTCAGGAAGACATTTGTTTTTAATTTCTTCTCTTCCTCTCCTAAAGGCACTGGATCATGCTGAGTTATGGTTCTGTGGATGCCAGTCCTCCAAAACTTTGCCCAAAGATTTGTTCTTCATGTGTGAGCCTTGACAGGTTATTCAACTATGCGGAGCATTACAGCTGAGGCCAATCTTCGCCTCACACAATGTAATCGTCCAGCAGGGGCCAATGGACAGTAATCAGTAGCAGGAACTTGTGCTTCCCAACTGAAGGGCACTGAAATCACTGTAACACCTCCACTTCTCCCTCAACTGAGATCAGCTAACTTGGGACCTTCCTAGTCTGGGTGGCTCAGTGCCTAACCGCACAATACATTCATTCGTTGAGCCATCAGGCGAGTGAGCACACACAGTTTTAATGTGACACTTAAAAGCTGGGTGTGTAAACTAGAGAATAAATAGAACACTGTCACAATTACATAGAATTTACAGCACACACACAGGTCATTTGACCCAATTGGTCCATGCCGGTAGTTATGCTCCACACAAGTCTCCTGCCACTTTACTTCATCTCACCCTATCATTTGAAAAAAGAAGGCTGCTTAGCAGTGCGCCAACCTCTTGCAGTATTTTTACAAGTAATATGTTGTCTAAGATTGGAAGGAAAACCAGCAAATCACTCCAATCCTCTCACAGCTCCAAGTGACCTACTTAGGTACAGCGTTACCAGAGGTATGAGAGCAAGTTATACAGTTGCTTTATTGGGTTAAAATCAGTAGGTGATATGAGGGAAACATCAATCCAGGGAAAGAGAACAAAACCAGGTTTTTTTGGTCCCCTGGTGACTCAGTAAACATAGTAGCCATATAGACCTGAGAGTCCCAGGCTTGGTCTGTACTAAATTACCTGGGCAGCACGGTGGCATAGTGGTTAGCACTGTTGCCTCACAGCGCCAGGGACCTGGGTTCGAAGCTGGCCTCGGGTGACTGTCTGTGTGGAGTTTGCACATTCTCCCCGTGTTTGCGTGGGTTTCCTCCGGGTGCTCCGGTTTCCTCCCACAGTCCAAAGATGTGCGGGTTAGGTTGATTGGCTATGATAAATTGACCCTTAGTGTTAGGGGGATTAAATATGTGGGGTTACGGGGATAGGGTGGGATATGTGTCGGTGCAGGCTCGATGGGCTGAAATGGCCTCTATCTGCACTGTGGGGTTTCTGTGATTCTGTGACCTGGGGGCTGAAAATTTGTTGCAGGCAGTGCTGGACGTGCCGGCCCAGAACCTGTACTGCTGATCCCGGCAACTCTCAACAGCGGGTGCACCCAGCAGCCTCCTTTGTAAGGGGAATGCATTTGGATATATATTTTTTTAATCACTTTTTCTTTGGGGATTTAAGTCACAGTTTTGGCCTGGACCCTCGGGTGGAGCCCGTTATCACCATTTGGCTTACCAGTCTGACTACTGGTCCTAATGAAATGCTGGGTCCCACTCCCTCTGAGAGCCGGTGACATAGGGACTACCAGCCATTCATAGTGGGAGGGGCAGTACAGCCAAGACCCATCCTGCTGTCCTCACATTCCTTTTCGCAGGGATCAGTGGATAGTAATCAGGTGCAATGACCCTGCCTGATTTTTCCACTCCTTGTCACAAGGACAATGAGGTCAACTTTAGCACTCCCACCATTACTACATTTTTAAAATTTATGTAGAAGTGCCTCTTTTTTCCACTTTTTTAATGCTGCGCTTCCAAAAGGGGAGGAACTGGCCTTTTTTCTTCATATGCTTGCTTTATATGAGGCCACCTCTTGCAAAGTACTTTCAAATCCTTGCACATTGTAAAATTATTCCAGTAACCACGTTTATATTAATTCAGTTGTATAAAAGTGGTGCTTCACACTGTTGAATAAAATACCGTCTTTTTCAATTTTACATGCTGGCTCAGTTGCTAAATTTGCTGCCCAATATTGAATTGAGACACAAACACCGAAGATACCAGGTTCAATCCCTGATCTGTGTAGAGTTCACAAGATCACAAGAAACATACAGACAAGGAAAGCTATTTCATCCCATCTAAGCTGATTTGTGCAGAAGGAAACAAGCTGCAGTTTCCTCTTCATGGCATCCAATTGGCTCTTGGTTGTGAATGAATCTCAGCCAGCATGGAATGAGGGAGCATTTAAATTGGCCCCTGCACTCCTGGGCCATGGTGAGGAAAAGATCAGACGGATACCTGTCCAGAAACTGCATGTATGAACGTTGGGTAAGGACAGGATTGGGTCTGGCTGTGATGCTCCCTGTGGTCAACTGGAATGCCAGCATTTGCTGTCTAGGCTCAAGCATGAAGAATAGACCCTTTGCCGGATACTGGAATACTGACCGTGCCTATGGAAGTATCAGAATAAATGTCTTCAGTGGAGAAAATTGGAAGGACAAATAAAACATATATTTCTAGGGCATTAGTACGTTAAGATATAGGCCCAGAAATTTGGGTCAGGGGCTTCCCACGGGTGCAAGCCCCCGGCCTGCACTTACCTTGCGCGCCGGCAGTTGAGCTGTAGGGCCCCGTGGAATTCCGATCCGGGGCCTGGCCCAGCTGCCGGCGCGCAGTGCTTGCGTGTCCCGGGGGCGTAGTTAGTGCGATGCATCCCCTGGGATCACGTGGGCCATGGGCAGCCAATCGGAGGAGGGAAAAGCCCATTCATAAGTCTTGACAGGAAGGCAGTAAACCTTCAAATAAATATTTTTTTAAATCACATTTTTTAAATAAACTATAAATGACATTAAATAACTATTTTAAACAATAATTTAAATTTTTGAAAAAAATAATTTTATGTTCTAACGGGGCTAAAAATAAACTTACCTTGCTTTAAAGTATTTAAAAATAATAAACCTGTGGAAAAAATGTTTTAATTTTAATTAATTGACCACTTACCTTGTAAAAAGCAGGCCTTACGCCTGCTTTTTAAATTTCTAAATTCTAAAGACTTGCCCTCACGGAAAAACCTGTAAAAAAAAACATAAGTTCAAAGCGCACGCGCAGACTCCCCCGCACACGCGTTCGACCTCTGAACCCCTTCGTTCAGAGGAATGGAAGTGCCGGTTTCCCGCGCATGTGCAGTGCATGCACAAAACCGGCACTTCCATCGGGCTTACGGGTGAGTACCCAGCGCGTACTCACCCGTGGAGACCCAAATTTCTGGGCCATTTACTTCATTAGAGTGGGTGCTATTGAATTAAAATTGAATTCAAATGTACCTGTTCATTTATTTATTTTGTTTTTCTCTCAACAATTTTCTGCCAGTTTTTCTTTCCTCTTCCATTAATGGTGTTTACTGCTTAGTGCTTTTGGTTGCACAGGTGCCTGGTTACTTCTGGTACCTGGCCTTATTGACCATTATTTATATAATGAGCCATAAAAATGGAATCGGTGGCAAGGTTAAAGAGTTTGTGGCTGGAGCTGAAGACAATGGCTTCAGTTTTCCCAGTCTTTAACTGGAGGAAATTGTGGTTCATCCAAGATTGGATGTTGGACAAGTAGGTCTATTTTCAGCACATTTAATCCTACCCTGTCTTGTCAGAAAAAGGACTTCAGTGGATCTGAGGTTGTCACAAAGGAGGATTTCATTAAACCCTGAACTCCCTGTAAAAAGTCTGATACAATGCAATCCGGGTTAATCATTTCTCTTTCAGTAAATATTGTCAGAGTGGTTAATTGTGGTTCCCCTTTAATGAATCCCCCATGAAAGTATTGGATCTGTAATGAAGTTATATTTTAATGGCACAACAGACAGGATAGGAGAACAGGTCATGCTCACTTCCTGCTTTTAGTCTCAAGTAGTATTTAGCATTTGTTGCATCTGAATACATGTTGAACACTTGTTGTTGGGTACAGTGAAGAATAAATAGGCTTTAAGTGTTTGAGCAACAGTAATCAACCCATTTACAGTACATATTAGTTTTGATTTATAGGTATAATAACTCACTAAAATTTTGCTTGAGAACTACAAAATAATCACTCAAAACAATCAAGAGTGTTACACTTTGTATATCAGAACTATATTTCTCAGCACAACCTTCTCTCCCTATCAGCTGACTGTAGCCTCGTATAACAATGTTAAATGATTTTCTCCTGTTGTGTGAAGCACAGTTGCACGGAGAAAATTGGCAACTGTTACAGAGCTGAATATCATTTTTGTTATTGATTCTCATAAAATTATCTGCAGTGGAAATTGCATCACTATGAGTAGGTCATATCACCCTAGGTATTTATAAACAGAATTTTCAGAGACAACAATTGCCTTTAATTCTGGAGTCCAGGTGACAAATTTTAATCCCTTCATTTTGCAACATCGCTGCAGGAGTTCCTCAGGGCAGTGTCCTAGGCCCAACCATCTTCAGCTGCTTCATCAATGACTTTCCTTCCATCATAAGGTCAGAAGCATGGATGTTCGCTGATGATTGCACAGTATTTGGTTCCATTCGAAACTCCTCAGATAATGAAGTAGCCCATGCCAAAATGCAGCAAGACCTGGACAACATTCAGGCTTGGGCTGCTAAGTGGCAAGTAACATTTGCGCTACACAAGTGCCAAGCAATGACTATCTCCAAGTCTAGCCACCTCCCCATTGATATTCAGTGGCATTACCATCGCCGAATCCCCCACCATCAACATCCTGGGTGGTCACCATTGACCAGAAACTTAACTGGACCAGCCACATAAATACTGTGGCTACAAGAGCAGGTCAGAGGCTGGGTATTCTGCAGCGAGTGTCTCACCTCCTGACTCCCCAAAGCCTTTCCACCATCTACAAGGCACAAGTCAGGAGTGTGATGGAATACTCCACTTGCCTGGATGAGTGCAGCTCCAACAACACTCAAGAAGCTCGACACCATCCAGGACAAAGCAGCCCGCTTGATTCAAATATGTTAATTAGACTGCGTTCCTCAGATTTTAGCCATTGTTTGGTTTTAACAGCTGTGGGCCAGCTGAAAGGAGGTGAGAACTGCTGGATCCAGCAGGTATGTGTTTTTCCAGCACTGCTTGTGGGCTAGCAGGAGCAGGAGTGCTTCACCCCCAGCCCTCAAGCTAACCTTCGCGATCAGCCTCCCTCCCCAAGATTCGGCAGCCCCTCCGCCACACCACCCGGACCCCACCGCCGTGCTCTGTCTCCCTCCTTCCTCTCCAGTCCCCAGCTGCGGGCTTCTAGCGCAGGCCTTCCCACCTGACTACCAGCCTCTCAATCTGGCCAGCTGCCAGCCGGGAAATGGAGAAGAAATTTCAAATGAGGTCCTGCCGTTAAATTTGTAAATTAAATTAAACCCCGTGCTTCCGGGTTTCCCGGCCACTACATGACCACCCCACTCCCTCCTCACCTCCTTGTAAATATCGGGGCCAATTTTAACGTTGAAAATTCAGTATTGTTGTAGCTTCTTACTGTATGTCCAAATCTTGTGCTAGTAGCCTGCAGTATAAACAAGCTTCACTTAGATGACAATACTGAGTCGTATTATAGAACTACTTTCAATGGAAGCCGTTCCACAGTAAAAATGTCACCACTGATGAAACACTCTTCCTATCTTTTTCTATTACCAGGCTTGACATCTTCAACTCTTACCTTGTTGGTATCCTGAGTTCCACCCTATATAAACTTCAACTTTCCCACATTTTTCTGCCCACATTCTTCCCTGTACCAAGTACACTTATCGCTTTGGTCCTCACCAACCAACCTCTTTGACTCCCCATCCTACAGCGTGTTGACTATAAAGTCATCATCCTGTTTTACAAATCCCTCTATGGCCTTGCGTTTCTCTGCAGCCTCCTCGAGCTTTATGCCTCAGCTTGGAGAGCTGACCATTTTGACAAGCCTGCTGAGTTGGATGTTGGATTAGGCCCACTCCATTCTGAGTGGCAGAACCTTCAGCCATCATGGTTTTGCAGTCTGGAATTTTCTTCCTAAACCCCTTCAGTTGACCACACCTTTTTCCATTTTCAAAAGCCTGCATAAAATTAATCTCTTTGCTCACACATTCAGTAATCTCCCTTAACTCTTCTCATAAGTCCTGTTCAGTGTCTAGTTACCGCTGTGCCTGCCCCCCACCCCCCTGCCACCTCTTGTGAAGCTTCTTGGGACATATCTCGTCCAGAGCCCTGACACCAATATAAAATAGATTAATAACTGTGTTAAAATAGAGCACAAAGGAATTGTAAGCAAATGTGTTAACTAGTACACTACCAGAGGAATATAAAGCCCAACATACAACAAATGGCACGTTTAACGACAGCATTGTGCCTTAAAGCTCCAGCTCCTATTTACCGCAGTTCCAAAACAATGGATCTACAAGTCTAACCCCAGGATTACGCCAAAACTATTGTAAGTACAAGATGGATTTGTGATAGCCGTCACCAGCTGATTTGGAAGGACCGACTGGTAAAATATTAACATTGATACCAGTCACTTTTCTTCTTCCTTCTTCGGCAGTCCCTCGGAACCGAGGATGACTTGCTTCCACATTAAAAATGAGTTCTCAGGTGACTGATGAGTCCAATGCGAGACCTACAGTCTCTGTCACAGGTGGGGCAGACGGTGGTTGAAGGTGCGGGTGGGTGGGGTGCTTGGGTTGACGTGCGCTCCTTGTGCTGCTTGCGCTTGGCTTCCGCTTGCTCCCGGCGAAGAGACACGAGGTGTTCGGCGCCTTCTCAGATGCTTCTCCTTCACTTTGTGCGGTCTTGGGCCAGGGATTCCCAGGTGTCAGTGGGGATGTTGCATATTTTCAAGGAGGCTTTGAGGGTGTCCTTGAAGCTTTTCCTCTGCCCACCTGGGGCGCTCTTGCCATGCCGGAGCTCCGAGTAGAGCGCTTGTTTTAGGAGTCCCGTAACAGGCATGCGGATGATGTGACCAGTCCATCGGAGCTGATCGAGCGTAGTCAAAGCTTCGATGCTGGGGATGTTGGCCTGAGCAAGAACACTGACGTTGGTGCGCCTATCCTGCCAATGAATTTGTAGCATCTTACGGAGGCAGCATTGGTGGTACCTCTCCAGTGCTTTGAGGTGCCTGCTCTACATGGTCCATGTCTCTGAGGCATACAGCAGGGTGGGTATCACTGCTGCTTTGTCGACCATGAGCTTAGTGCCGGGTTTGAAGTCCTGGTCTTCAAACACGCCCTTCCTCGGGCGACCGAAGGCTGCACTGGCACACTGAAGGCGGTGTTGGACTTCATCATCGACATCTGCCCTTGTTGACAGTAGGCTCCCGAGGTATGGAAAGTGGTCCACGTTGTCCAAGGCCTTGTCGTGGATTTTGATAATCGAGGGGCAGCACTGTGTGGCGGGGACAGGTGGGTAGAGGACCTTTGTCTTACGGATGTTTAGTGTAAGGCCCATGCTCTCGTACGCTTCAGTGAAGGTGTTGACGATGGTTTGGAGTTCGACCTCCGAGTGAGCGCAGACGCAAGCGTCGTCTGCATACTGTAATTCGACGACAGAGGACAGAGCGTTGGTGCAATGACACTTTTACTAAGTAGGTGTCACACACTCTCACCCTTGGATGAGGAAGGTTGCTGCTGTGTCACTAAATGGATTGACATTTGTACAAAACCGTGCAGCAATAATTTAATCTGCAGTATGTGTACATTAAGGGATAAATATAAATGATTTAAAGCACAATTATACAAGTGATAGGGTCAATGCAATGCAATTGGAACAAAGTTTGAACATTTTACTAACATAACCTGAACTATGCAAGTGTCTTGTAACTCAACCATCTATTGGGGTACAATCCCCATGGGGTTTCCCATTCTCCCACCGTAACTTCGCGGGATGATCAGTGGAAACCCCAAAGGAAAGGCAAAAATGGTCGTTTGCTCCATTTCTCCAGGGCTTCCACTGAACTTTTGCCGAAGCTACGGTGGGGGAATCAGGGAATCCCTGCGGGAATTCTGCCCCTCTATCTTTGTACTCTCGAGGCCTGGGTTTCTAAACTGAGTCTTCATTGTGTGAAAGTACCCACCAAATGTTTTCATGTTTCTTAGTATGCTAATAGAATCCCGCGTTGAGCTCCGTGCAGCAAAGTGTGAAATTCGAACATACTTTTCTGAGGCTAATATTGGAGTAGTAGGGCTGGAAGGTCTTTTGGTCCATCTTTTCTCATTCATTTAAGGAATAAAATAGTCCCGTTCACACCCACCAGCACCCCCACACCCGCATCCCCCCCATCATATCATCTAACTATATATCTTGTATGAATCTAACGTTTTCACCGCCACCCTATTCAGAAGATCATTCCAAGTTTTGATAACTCTTTGCACAAAGCAGTTCTCCTTGACATCTGTCCTAAGTTATCCTTTCATCAATTTTAGCCTATGTTTCCTTGTTCTATTGTCTTGCCTCAGCAGAGTTCATCGCATGATTAAAACAAGTTGCCAACTGGACTTTCAACACCTAGGAGTCTGCTTAATCTTGTGGCAATTTAGGATGAACAAGCTACTGTGAATATAAACCCTTGAAACATGAGTCACTTTCTTCCATGCATTGTTGTGAAGGAAAATGCATGGTGCAAACTTTTACGACGTATGTTTGATTCCCTCCAATCAGGCTTCCGCCCCTGCCACAGTACTGAAACGGGCCTTATTAAAGTCACAAATGACATCCTATGTGACTGTGACCATGGTAAACTATCCCTCCTCATCCTTCTCGGCCTGTCTGCAGCCTTTGACATGGTTGAGCACACTATCCTCCTCCAATGCCTCTCCTCTGTCGTCGAGCTGGGTGGGACTGCCCTCACCTGATTCCTATCTTATCTATCCAGTCGTAGCCAGAGAATCACCTGCATTGGCTTCTCTTCCTGCTCTCACACCGCTACCTTTGGAGTCCCCCCAAGGAACTATCCTTGGCCCCTCCTATTTCTCATCTACATGCTGCACCTCAGTGACATCATCCAAAAACAGAACGTCTGGTTTTACATGTACGCTGACAACACACAGCTCTGCCGCACAACCTCTTCTCGACCCTTCCACTGTATTTGATTTGTCTGTCTGACATCTATTACTGGATGAGCAAAAATTTTCTCCAACTAAATATTGGGAAGTCGGAAGCCATTGTCTTTGGTCCCTGCCACAAACTCCGTTCCCTAGCCACTGACTCCTTACCACTCCCTGGCAACTGTCTGAGGTTGAACCAGAAAGTTCAGAAGTGCCTTGGGATATTTCATAACACGTTACATTATTGCACTGAAAAAAGAAACTTGTATTACTCTTCCACCAGTTATATGATAACATAATCATGCACTTCTTACCTTTAGGTACTGAACTGTTACTGGCGTCATTCAGGATTTCCAGTACAGTATTTAGTACTGAACTCACTGAGCATGGAGACTGCTGAGCTACTGTGCCCAAACTGTGTCTTCAGCTGTTAGTCAGTTCTAATTTGGTTTGCATTGAGTCATAGAGTCATAGAGTAATACAGCACGGATAGAGGCCCTTCGGCCCATCGTGTCCGCGCCGGCCATCAAGCCCTGTCTAATCTAATCCCATATTCCAGCATTTGGCCCGTAGCCTTGTATGCTATGGCATTTCAAGTGCACATCCAAATGCTTCTTAAATGTTGTGAGGGTTTCTGCCTCCACAACCCTTTCAGGCAGTGAGTTCCAGACTCCAACCACCCTCTGGGTGAAAAAGTTCTTTCTCAAATCCCCTCTAAACCTCCCGCCCTTTACCTTGAATCTATGCCCCCTAGTTATCGACCCCTCTACTAAGGGAAAAAGCTCCTCAGCATCCATCCTATCTATGCCCCTCATAATTTTGTACACCTCAATCATGTCCCCCCTCAGCCTCCTCAGCTCCAAGGAAAACAAACCCAACCTGCCCAGTCTCTCTTCATAGCTGAAGCGCTCCAGCCCTGGTAACATCCTGGTGAACCTCCTCTGCACCCTCTCTAACGCGATCACATCCTTCCTGTAGTGTGGCGACCAGAACTGCACACAATATTCCAGCTGTGGCCTAACCAGTGTTTTATACAGCTCCATCATAACCTCCTTGCTCTTATATTCAATGCCTCGGCTAATGAAGGCAAGTATCCCATATGCCTTTTTTACCACCTTATCCACCTGTTCCGCCGCCTTCAGGGATCTGTGTACTTGCACACCCAGATCCCTCTGACCCTCCGTCTTGCCTAGGGTCTTTCCATTCATTGTGTATTCCTTTGCCTTGTTAGTCCCCCCAAAGTGCATCACCTCGCACTTTTCCGGGTTAAATTCCATTTGCCACTGTTCCGCCCATCTGACCAACCCATCTATATCGTCCTGCAGACTGAGGCTACCCTCCTCGCTATTTACCACCCTACCAATTTTTGTATCATCCGCGAACTTACTGATCATACCCTTTACATTCATATCCAAGTCATTAATGTAGACCACAAACAGCAAGGGACCCAGCACCGATCCCTGTGGTACCCCACTGGCCACAGGCTTCCAGTCACAAAAACAACCTTCGACCATCACCCTCTGCCTTCTGCCACTAAGCCAGTTTTGTATCCAATGTGCCAAGGCACCCTGGATTCCATGGGCTCTTACCTTCTTGACCAGTCTCCTGTGCGGGACTTTATCGAAGGCCTTACTGAAATCCATGTATACCACATCCACTGCGTTACCCTCATCCACACACCTAGTCACCCCCTCAAAAAATTCAATCAAATTACTCAGACATGATCTTCCCTTGACAAAGCCATGTTGACTATCCCTGATTAATCCTTGCCTCTCCAAGTGGAGACACATTTTGTCCCTCAGGATTTTTTCCAATAATTTTCCTACCACTGATGTTAGGCTCACTGGCCTGTAGTTCCCCGGTTTTTCCCTACTACCCTTCTTGAATAATGGTACTACATTAGCGGTTCTCCAGTCCTCTGGCACATCCCCTGTGGCCAGAGAGGTCCTGAATATATGTGTTAGAGCCCCCGCAATCTCTTCCTTTGCCTCACACAGCAGCCTGGGATACATTTCATCCGGGCCTGGGGATTTATCCATTTTTAGGCCAGCTAAAACCGCCAATACCTCCCCCCGCTCGATGTTAATATGTTCGAGCATATCACAGTCCCCCCGCCCTATTTCTATGTCTACATCGTCCTTCTCCATAGTGAAAACAGACGCAAAAAATTCATTCAGAACCCCTCCTACATCTTCCGGCTCCACACACAGATTGCCACTTTTGTCCCTAATGGGCCCTATTTTTTCCCTAGTTATCCTCTTACCCTTAATATACTTATAAAACATCTTCGGATTTTCCTTTATTTTGCTTGCCAGTGTTATTTCATGGCCCCTCCTTGATCTCCTAATTTCTTTTTTAAGTATCCCCCTGCACTTTTTGTACTCCTCTAGGGCTTCCTCCGTCTTTAGCCTTTTGTATCTACCAAAAGCCCTCCTTTTTTTCCTAATCCATTCCCGTATATCCCCTGACATCCAAGGTTCCCTGTGGTTTTTGGAACCACCCTTGACCTTTACGGGAACATGTTGCCATTGTATGTTCTCAATCTCCCTTCTGAAAGCCTCCCATTGCTCCGATGCGGATTTTCCTACAAGTAGCTGATCCCAGTCCATTTTGGCCAGATCCTGCCTTATCCTATTAAAATCGGCCTTCCCCCAATTTAGAACCTTTATTTCCGGCCCATCCCTGTCCTTTTCCATGGCCACCTTAAATCTTACCATATTATGGTAATTGCTTTAAGACCTGCCTGAATCTCAAGTGCAAATAGCATTCCATTTTTTAGACTAAGCTTATTTGCATAATTATTCACATCTAGGTGCAAACTCTGTTGTGACGAGGGAAGCAAAATTGTGCATGAGTCAAATTAAAACGGATGGTTTTAATTAAAAAAGATTGTCACAAGTAGGGGGCCAAAAATTCCAAAGATCTGGGGAGCTTTAAAAGTCGCCTCAATCCACCAGCACCCTTTATCAAGGCTGAAGGGGCAGGAGATTAAGAAGTGGCAGGCCAAGATGAAGAAAAGGGAAGTCTTAGGTGTCCGTATGACTCTGCGGACAAGTGCCTAAGCAGCCCAGCACTTAGCCTCTTCTTTGGGTGCTGAAGGTGAAGTAGTGCTGCAAGAGATGCTTGCAGGAAGCGTTGCTCTCTGCGTTACTCAATAGCATCATCCCAAAGGCCTGCATCGCAGCATGCCTGCTAGAAGGTGCAGACAAGTTTCAGCCCACAGCTGACCATTACTGCCCCCTGCACATGTGCAAGCTCTATGCTGCATGGTAGCCACTGGGGTCCTTACAGCAGATGGCACAGCTTGGCATCTGCCCTCTGCTGCCCCAGACCCTCAAAAGACTGTCTCCCATCGTCATTCCAGGTAGGTTTTTCAGGGCTTGTATGTTTGGTCAAACAGGCAATATTGGCTCCTGATCACTCTGCCATGTCTTCGTTCATACAGTACCATGTAAAGCATGACATTATGTAATTGGGGTGCTTCTTAAACTTCTAAATTCCAGGGAATACAATCCTAGTTTGTGTAATCGCTCCTTGTAATTTAACCCTTGGAGTCCAGGTATCATTCTGGTGAACCTATGCTGCACTCCCTCTAAGGCCAATACATCCTTCCTAAGGTGTGGTGCCCAGAACTATTCACAGTACTCAGGTGTGTTCTAACCAGGGCTTAGTATAGCTGCAGCATAACTTCTACCCCCTTGTATTCTAGTCCTCTAGATATAAAGGCCAGCATTCCATTAGTCGTTTTGATTATTTTCTGTAGCTGTCCATGACATTTTAATGATCGATGTACCTGGACCCCTAAGTCTCTTTGGACCTCCACTGTTTTTAGCTTTTTACCATTTACAAAGTACCCTGCTCTATCCTTTTTAGGTCCAAAGTGGATGACCTCACATTTGCCTACATTGAAATCCATTTGCCACAGTTTTGCCCATTCAATTAATCTATCAATATCCCATTGTAATTTTATGCTTTCATCGACAATGCCATCTATCTTTGTGTCATTGGCAAACTTGGATATGTGGCGTTCTATGTCTTCACCTAAGTTGTTAATAAATACTGTGAATAGTTGAAGCCCCAACACAGATCCTTGCAGAACATTAAGATGGAGAGTGAAGTAGTTGACTTAGAGACTAGGGTCCTGAATTTAAATAAAGGGAACTACGATGGTATGAGGCACGAGCTGGCTAGGATGGATTGGGGAACGTTACTTAAAGGGTTGATGGTGGATAGGCAATGGCAAACATTTAAAGATCGCATGGATGAACTACGGAATTTGTTCATCCCTGTTTGGCATAAAAATAAAACAAAAAAGGTGACTCAACCGTGGCTAACAAGGGAAATTAGGGATAGCATAAGATCCAAGGAGAGGACATATAAATTGACCAGAAAAAGCAGCAAAACTAAGGATTGGGAGCAGTTTAGGATTCAGCAAAGGAGGACAAAGGCATTAATTAAGAGGGGGAAAATAGAGTATGAGAGTAAGCTTTCAGGGAACATAAAAACTGACTGTAAAATCTTCTATAGATATGTGAAGAGAAAAAGATTGGTGAAGTCAAGCGTAGGTTCTTTGTCGTCAGAATCAGGGGAATTTATAATGGGGTACAAAGAAATGGCTGACCAATTAAATACATACTTTGGCTCTGTCTTCACAAAGGAGGACACAAATAACCTTCCAGAGATGTCGGGGAACATAGGGTCTAATGAGAGGGAGGAATTGAATGAAATCATTATTTGTAGGGAAATGGTGTTAGGGAAATTGACGGGATTGAAGGCCAATAAATCCCCAGGGCCTGATAATCTACATCCTAGGGTACTTAAGGAAGTGGCCCTAGAAATAGTAGATTCATTGCTGGTCATCTTCCAAAATTCTATAGACTCTGGAACAGTTCCCATGGATTGGAGGATAGCTAATGTAACCCCACTATTTAAAAAAGGTGGTAGAGAGAAAACGGGGAATTATAGACCGGTAAGCCTGACAGCGGCAGTGGGGAAAATGCTAGAGTCCATTATAAAAATGTAATAACAGAGCACTTGGAAAACAGTGACAGGATCGGACAAAGTCAACATGGATTTACTAAAAGGTAAATCGTGCTTGACTAATCTACTGGAATTTTTTGAGGATGTAACTGGTAGAATAGATAAGGGAGAATCAGTGGATGTGATGTATTTGGACTTTCAGAAGGCTTTTGATAAGGTCCCGCATAAGAAACTAGCATGCAAAGTTAAAGCACATGGGATTGGGGGTAAGGTACTGACTTGGATAGAGAACTGGTTGGCAGACAGGAAGCAAAGAGTTGGAATAAACGGGTCTTTTTCCGAGTGGAAGGCAGTGACTAGTGGGGTACCGCAGGGATCGGTGCTATGACCCCAGCTATTCACAATATATATTAATGATCTAGACGAGGGAACTAGATGTAATATCTCCAAGTTTGCAGATGACACAAAGCTGGGGGGTGTGTGTACTGTGAGGAGGATGCAGAGAAACTCCAGTATGATTTGGACAGGTTGGGTGATTGGGCAGATGCATGGCAGATGCAGTATAATGTGGATAAATGCGAGGTTATCCACTTTGGTGGCAAAAACAGGAAGACAGATTATTATCTGAATGGCAATAGATTGGGAAAAGGGGAAGTGCAACGAGACCTGGGTGTCCTTGTGCACCAGTCGCTGAAGGTAAGCATGCAGGTTAAGAAGGCAAATGGTATGTTGGCCTTCATAGCGAGAGGATTCGAGTACAGGAGCAAGGATGTCTTGCTGCAGTTGTACAGGGCCTTGGAGAGACCACACCTTGAGTATTGTGTGCAGTTTTGGTCGCTTTATCTGAGGAAGGATGTTCTTGCCATGGAGGGAGTGCAGCGAAGATTCACCAGACTGATACCTGGGATGGCAGGAATGACGTATGAAGAGAGATTGAGTCAATTAGGCTTATACTCGCTGGAGTTTAGAAGAATGAGAGGGGATCTCATTGAAACTTATAAAATTCTAACAGGACTGGACAGACTAGATGCAGGAAGGATGTTCCTGATGGCGGGAGAGTCCAGAACCAGGGGTCACAGTCTAAGGATAAGGGGTAAGCCATTTAGAACAGAGATGAGGAGGAATTTCTTCACCCAGATAGCGGTGAACCTGTGGAATTCTCTACCACAGAAGGCAGTTGAGGCCAACTTATTAAATATATTCAAGAAGGAGTTAGATATATTTCTTAAGGTTAAAGGGATCAAGGGATATGGGGAGAAAGCAGGGACAGGGTACTGAATTTGGATGGTCAGCCATGATCTCATTGAATGGCGGAACAGGCTGGAGGGGCCGAATGGCCTACTCCTGCTCCTATCTTCTATGTTTCTAGGATACCACTAGTCACATCGTGCCAATTTGAGTACCTGCCCATTATCCCTACTCTCTGTTTCCTGCCGCTCAGCCAATTTCTGAACCAGGTCAATAGTTTGCCTTCAATTCCGTGGGCTTCAACCTCAGTTAACATTCTCTTGTGAGGGATTTTATCAAATGCCTTCTGGAAGTCCATATAAGTAATATCCATAGACATTCCCCAGTCCAATACTTTAGTCACCTCTTCAAAAAATTCAGTGAGGTTTGTCAGGCATGACATACCTTTCACACATCCATGCTGGCTCTCTCTGATCAGCTGAAAATGTTCAAGGTGTTCAGTCACCCTATCCTTAATTATAGACTCTAGTAATTTCCCGACAACAGATGTTAGGTTAACTGGTCTATAATTCCCCAGTTTCCCTCTCGCGCCATTCTTAAATAGTGGAGTGACATGCACAATTTTCCAATGTAAAGGAATGGTTCCTGAATCGAGAGAACTTTGGAAGATTATAGTTAGGGCATCTGCAATGTGCTCACCTACTTCCTTTAAAACCCTGGGATGGAAACAATCTGGTCCTGGGTATTTGTCACTTTTTAGTGTCATTATTTTCTTCATTACTGTTATTTTACTTACATTAATTTTATTGAGTCCCTGTCCCTGATTCGATATTAATTTCTTTGGGATTCCTGGCATGCTAGCCTCTTCATCTACTGTAAATACTGATGCAAAATAATTTATTGACATGTCCACCATTTCCTTATTATCATTGACAATATTATCGGTTTCAGTTTTTAAGGGGCCAACATTGCCCCTGGCCACCCTCTTTTTCCTAATATAATTGTAAAAAAATGTGTGTTGATTTTGTTATCCCTTGCAAGTTTCTTTTCATACTCCCTTTTTGTAGCTCTTACTATCTATTTTGTGACCCTTTGCCGTTCCTTGTATCTTTCTCATTCGCCAGGATCTCTGCTATTTTTTGCATTTTTGTATGTTTTTTCTTTTAGTTTAATGCTGTCTCTTACCACTTTAGTAAGGCTGTTTTTTTGGCAAGTAGACCTCTTGCCCCTCAGAGGTATAAACTGGTTCTGTATCACAAATTCTTTTTTGAACATCTCCCACTGATCTTCTGTCGTTTTACCCATTAACAGATTTGCCCAGTTTACTGCGGACAGTCTCTGTCTCATCCCACTGAAGTCAGCCTTACCTAAATCTAGAATCAGTAGCTCTTTTGCGTTTCTCCCTTTCAAACACTACGTTGAACTCGATCATGTTATGATCGCTATTGGATAAATGTTCATGCACAGTTAGAACTAAATCTGGCTCATTACTCATTACAAAATCTAATATGGCATGCCCCCTTGTTGGTTCTAGGACATATTGTTGTAGAAAGCTATTCCAGACACACTCTTGAAATTCGCTACCTTTCTGACAGGTGCTAGTCTCCATACCCCAATCTATATGAAAGTTAAAATCCCCCATTAAAATGACTGCCTTTGCTGCTTGTCTAATCTGTGTATTTATACAATCTAGCACTTCACTGCTGCTGCTAGGGCCTATACACAACTCCCACTACAGTCTTAAATGCTGTGGGGTTTCAGGTGCAGTTCAGAGGACATGCATCACTTCTTGGGCAACCTGACCTGCCTGGCATCCGTCTGGAGCACCTACTCGTGCTCCAAATATGTCAGCTCAGAGGATGCCTTTTGGAGAATCTTCTAATGCTAATAAAGGGAGCTTGGGCAAAAAAAAAATAATAATGACAACTGGCACAAAGGATAATGACAGCAGTATGTAAAAAAAATGCCAAGAAAGGCCTGAAAAATCAGTGGGCCTTTTAAAAGCCGTCCACCTGCAGGTCTGCCTGAAGCCTGCTTCTCACTAGGTTTCCATGGGTGTGCTGGGACTCTACATTCAGCACACCCAGGCCAGACCAGATATAGGCTCGGTGCCCATCACCGCCCCTTGTACATAGGTTAATGAGGCTTCCGCCTGCTTCAGATGGGAGTTCTCTGCATCTGTGCAATCAGCCATGATCTCATTGAATGGCGGAGCAGGCTCGAGGGGCCGAATGGCCTACTCCTGCTCCTATCTTCTATGTTTCTATGTCTCTTCCCCAGAAAATTGGAGTGTCCTGGAAACCAACACAAGAGTATTCCATCACACTCCTGACTTGTGCCTTGTAGAGGCGCAGCTAGTTCTGGAGCACAAGTCTTCAGCACGACAGCCGGGATGTTGTCAGGGCCCATAGCCTTTGCCGTATCCAGTGCGCTCAGCCGTTTCTTGACATCACGTGGAGTGAATTGAATTGGCTGAAGACTGGTGTCTGTGATGTTGGGGACCTCAGGAGGAGGCGGATATGGATCATCAACTCGGCACTTGGGTGAAGATGGTTGCAAACGCTTCAGCTTTGTCTTTTGTACCCATGTGCTGGGCTCTACCATCATTGAGGATGGGGATATTCATGGAGCCTCCCCCTCCCGTTCGTTGTTTAATGGTCCACCACCATTCACGACTGTATGTGGCAGGACTGCAGAGCTTTGATCTGATCTGTTGATTGTGGGATCGCTTAGCTCTGTCTATAGCATGCTGCTTCCGCTTTTTAGCATGCATGTAGTCCTGTGCTGCAGCTGCCCCAGGTTGACACCGCTTTTTTAGGTATGCCTGGTGTTGCTCCTGGCATGCTCTTCTACACTCCTTATTGAATCAGGGTTGGTTCCCTGGCTTGATGGTAATGGTAGAGTGAGGGATATGCCGGGCCATGAGGTTACAGATTGTGGTGGAATACAATTCTGCTGCTGCTGATGGCCCACAGCGCCTCATGGATGCCCAGTTTTGAGCTGCTAGATCTGTTCTGAATGTATCCTATTTAGCACGGTGGTAGTGCCACACAACACAATGGCGGGTGTCCTCAGTGTGAAGACAGGACTTCGTCTCCACAATGACTGTGCAATGGTCACTGCTACCAGTGCTGTCATGAACAGATGCATCTGCGACAGGTAGATTGGTGAGGACGAGGTCAAGTAAATTTTTCCCTTGTGTTGGTTCTCTCACCACCTGTTGCAGGCCCAGCCTGGCAGCTATGTCTTTCAGGACTCGGCCAGCTTGGTCAGTAGTGGTGCTACCGAGCCCCTCTTGGTGATGGACATGGAAGTCCCCCACCCAGAGTACGCCCTTCTTACCAGCTGTTTCAACATGAAGTGCTGCTGCAAGCAAAGCCATTTTGTATTTGCATGTGCCTTTTAAACAAAGTGGGCTCAATCCTAGTAAAACTAGTAAATAAACTGGTTTCTTCAAATTAGTTTGAAACTAATCATTTCTAAATCACTGAGGGTGGGCTTTGATGTTTGAGTCCAAGAATGGGCTGGGTGAATAAAAAGTAACTGCCACTTGTCTATAGAACAGCTAGAGGATAAATCTATTTTAAGTCCAAAATTGCAACACTGCTGGATGGAGAGTACAATTCCAAAGAAGGTTACGCATTAACATTCTATCGGATCTGGTGAAAGGTTTCTTTTGGTGGCAACCAAAGTCCTTACTGAAAGAAAAAGTACATCTTGACAAAAACATCTGTGTATAGCATGCAGTTTTCATCAAACAAATACACAATGCCATGTTTGAGGCATTCTTTCACTGAATCAGAAGAAACATTGGCTCGGAATAGTTGATGATGATGAGGTATCCTTTCTGTGTGTGATTCAGTTCAAGATTGGCTCCACTCCCCAACCACCCCCACTTCTTGATTCCAACTCTTGTACTAGACATTTCCCACAGGAGCATGTACAAAAAAAAGTGTAACTGCTGACTTTCACCACGTTCCCTGCTTGAGAGCTCTGGGTACATACTTCTGGATCGCATCAGAGCACAGGCCAAAGAAGTTTCGTGACCAACCATCCAAAGGGTAAATTCTGCTTATCCTAGCAATTTGTATTTTTTCTTTTTTTTAAAATTCTGAACCAGTAATAATAGTGGCCTGGACTATATTAAAGGTGCTATATCAATGCAAATTGTTGTTGTTGAATGCATCAGAAAATCTGCAGGCTGTTTCTGCTCCTGACTGCCCTCTCTCCTAAAGCTGCTTCTTCTGCAGTGTTGCACTTTCTGAGGTGTGGTTCCAGAATGGACAAAAAGCAAGTGGCCCTTTAATCAGCTGCAGCATTTTAAAATCTGCAGCACAACTTGATTTCCCTTCCTACCAGCAACATAAGCCAATGACCAACAGTTTTACTACTGTAAACCCACCCTGCATATATAATGAGAGACACTCCAGGATAAACCAGCATGTTCGTGTCACATGAGCAGGCGGAAGTCCCACCCTGCTGCCAATCAGAGGAAAATCCAGTCCTAATTATCTTTCTCCCACACCAGGCACTGACTTGGTTTCTATGGACTTTACACAGATTGTGCTCTGACTTCAATTCCCCAAAACTGCAAACATCAACCCACAACATTTCTCCCAAGACCCATTCATACCAGTCTGTCTTGCAATGCTCCATTTAGATTTTGCACAGACTGGTCTATGATTTATTTTATAACATGATGAATATGAATTATATATAGAGGGATTTTTGACTCGCTTCCCCTCCCCTACACACAGTGGCTGTCAACTCACTGGTCCATGAATTTTATGTAGACAGGTCCTTGGTACCCACTAGCCTGAAATCTTCCTTCTGATTTAGATCTTCTGAGCTCATGAATTGCGACTCAAATCATCACACGCTCCCTTGGATTCCAACACTAAATACCACTTTACAGTGTTGGCCTTCAGTCTGACACCTCCTTCACGTTTTAGAAATGAATTGATCTTTTATAGAATGGCCAGCAATGAAAAAAAATTAATACATTTTCTCCCCTCATCTCCTGGTGATGCTGACTCGTGCCAAAGTGAATTTCCAGTAATATCAGAGAAAATACTAGAACAAGCCATCAGAATGTATGAGAAAAGCTTTAAGGAGAATCAAATGAAACTACAAGGTAAAACACAAGCAGAAAACTAGAAATGTTATTAAAATGACTTCAAGTGATGTGGCAAAGAAAACTGTATTCAGAAGGAATCTTTGTGAATGGGGTTAACTTTGACCTTACTGTTCCAGTAACTTATGAGCTTTTGATGTCTTTTTGAAGTCGCACATTAAAAATGCATTTTGTTAACACCTGCCTGTATTGGCAATGATCATTTTTAACCACGCGGCATCAGACTCCGTTTCCAATCTCTCGTGACAACACTGTTAATAAAAAGAATAGCACGTGTGTTAGAAAAAAGTATTTTTTGAAGCCCTGCACCACCGGTAGGGTCTTGCATACAACGGGCAGCTTATCATAAAATTGTTGGTGCACTGCCTGCAATTTTTCATCCATTCATGTCCGTGGATCTACATTAACGGACAGTATAACTGTGATTTTCCACTGTCACTCGCTGTGCCTGAGGCTCTGCTGGTGGTTGATGGCAAATTAGCTATGTAGATTTCTAGACACAAAAGGCATCAAGGGGTATGGGGAGAGAGCGGGAATATGGTACTGAGATAGAGATAGAGGATCAGCCATGATCATATTGAATGGCGGAGCAGGCTCGAAAGGCCGAATGGCCTGCTCCTGCTTCTATTTTTCTATGTTCTATGTTTCTAAAATTGGCTTTGCAATATAAAGCAGGGATGACAAAAAATAGATAACGTTGATTGTTGGGCAGTAACTAGTAGAGTTCTGAAGGGATCTGTTCTGTGTTTCCTGTTAGTCACACTCTTTATCAATAATATGGAGTAATCTAATAATATAAAATTTTACACCAAGCTATGGGTCAGGTGACTTGTAGCTAATAGTGATTGATAATATTTAGAAGGTATCTGGATATAATGCCTGGTGTAATTATCAACCAGCACCAAAAATATCCCACCATTATGAAGTTGTCAGCATGGCTAATCAGGTGAACGGCTGCATCTCAAAATGAGACATGGAAAGAGCATAAGTGATTGGTGAGACCGCATTTGCAATATCGTGAAATTTTGCGGACTGTAGCTACAGAAAGACATTGATGCAATGAAGGGAATTTAAATGAGAGAAGGAGCACCAAGGCTGATTCTGGCAGTTAACCTTCAGAGAATGTTGCTAACAAGTTATCTTGTCAGGTGTGACCATGATCCCAGACAATGGCAGCAGCGAAGCAAAGGCGTTTGTCATGGGCCCCGAAGTAAACATTGCACAAAGATCTTGTGATCTTTGTGTAGAGAAGTTTGGGTTTTCAAATCAATGTGTAATTCTAATGAACGGAGGTTAGTGGGAATCTCCTAGCGCGAGCTGCTGTGACGGCAACAAGCTGTCTAAGCAGCCAATCAAAATGCAGAATTCTAAGATAGTGTACAAAGAAACTCTTAAAATTCGAACTTTTTAAAAATGTTAGAGAAAGCAAAACAAAGATTGGGGCTCTCACATGGGGAAAAGGCAAACCTGAAATAAAGATGAACAAGTTTTAAAAAAAGTTAATAAAAAAATTATTTTAAAAAGTTTTTAATTTTTATTAAAATGGATAAATTTGATACAGCACAAAATTAAAATGATTTTTTCAGGCCCATAACCTTTGTTTAGCAGTTAATAAGCTGTTAAAACCCCAGTTACACCTAATCCCTTTGGGTCTAACTTTCAGTGGGGAATTTAACAGCGTAATTACTGCAGAAGAGACAAAGGGCTGGATTTTATCAATGGGGACGCATTGGGGCGGAACTGCTGCTTGTCGGGTTTCAGTCCCGCCCCCAACAACATCCGGCCAACCCACGCTATTTTCCCTTGATTGGCCTTGTTAAGCCAACTCTGCGTGCTTAGCCGGCCAATTAAGGGAAAGCCGGTGACAAATGACGTCAGCGTATGACGTTTCATCTGTCGAAAATTTTTGACAGAAGAATTGTCATCGTTTGACAGCTTTGAGAAGCTGCCAAACACTGACATTCTCTGTTCAACGGTAAGCCCTTGGACTGAAGGCTTACCAAACCTCTCTCCTTAGCAGAAATCAGATGGCTCCTGCATCGGAGAATGCAGCAGCCATTCTGTCATCTCTGCTGTTGGGATGAGGCCTGCAGAAAGAAACAAAGGTAAGTAAACTTTTTCTAACACTTTGCGTTCACCTCTCATACTTACCTGTCCACACTTGCACCCAACATTCATCTCCACAGTGGACTTTTTGACCCCTCTCACCCCCGCAGACCCACTGCTCACCTCGCTGACCCTGGCGAGGTTCGCAGCTGTCGGGAAGCCCGTACTTGTGTGGGTAAAATGGGGATAAGCCTCAAAGCTGACTGTTAACTACCTGTTAACAGGTAGTTAAGTGGCTGTAATCGCCTTCCTGCCTCGAGGAGACGGGTCCCTGCGCGAGTTGGGGACCCGCCTCCCAGGAAGATGGCACGGAGGCGGGTTGGGAGCGGGGTTGGGACCCGCTCCCAGTTTCTGCCATTTTCCTGGCAGTCCCGCCTCCCCAGGGCTGACAAAATTCCCTCCAAAGTTTTCGTCAGTTTCCCTGATTTGAGTGATTTCGCTGATTGCCGGCTCAGGGGTTGTGTGGGGGGTTGCAAGGGCACAGCGCAGCCTGTGGAGGAGCACTGAATGACAGACTGCAACTTCCAGGATTTTCACATTATGCGCTAAATTCTGAAGTTGCGATCAGTTTCAAAGCCGTCATCGGGACTGCAAATTCCAAGCCATTATAACCCAATTTGTGATAGTTATTCCTGGTTTTACAGATGTGTGTGTATATATAGTTACATGAACTGGTTTTGGAGAGGTTGAAGGTGATATATGTCTTTTTTACTGAAATATCTCAGACTTTCACAAAATGTCTCTCAATGAAATAGAACATTTATTAGCCAATCTATTAAAGTTTCCAATACGATAGTCCGCTATTTTAATGCATATTGAAGAAAATAACATTGACATCTGTGTAAATGTGTGGATGTGTTGCACTTACAAATGTAATTATGAAGCATATTTAAATTTGCCGTACCAGTACAAATGCCAGGTAAAACCGCTTGTGGTTTGGATTTTGATATTCAGTGTGATAAATAGTTGTACTGTATATGACATTCTTCATTGTTTTTAACATTCATGGGCACTAGGCCTACTCTTTGCAGGTGTTTCTGGCAGATCCCATTAGAGAAACAGTTGAATTAAAGATTGAAGTGTGTTACTCTGTCCTTTTCTCATTTGTCTTACTTTATAGCAGACTGTAATAATGGTACATAACAAGAATTGAAAAGATTTTGAAAGTTTTTCTTCTGTTGCCAGAGCTCCATTGACCAATTTACTTTGCTGCTCTTGTTAATTCAGCACAGGGAGATTTGAAGAGAAAATCAATCTGTTGGAATTAAGAAATGCTAGGAGAGCTCCGTGCATCAAGACGCACCCGTTGCCTTTCATGTGTTCGATCTGATAGAACCAGTACATATCTTTTAATGGTTTTGGTGAAGTTTTATCCTCATTTAAGTGAGAGTGCAAAAGACAAAGCTGAAGCGTTTGCAACCATCTTCAGCCAGAAGTGCCGAGTGGATGATCCATATCCGCCTCCTCCTGAGGTCCCCATCATCACAGAAGCCAGTCTTCAGCCAATTAGATTTCACTCCACATGATATCAAGAAATGGCTGAGCGCACTGGATACAACACATGCTATGGGCCCCGACAATATCCCGGCTGTCGTGCTAAAGACTTGTGCTCCAGAATTAGCAGCGCCTCTAGTCAAGCTGTTCCAGTACAGCTATAACACTGGCATCTATCCGACAATGTGACAAACTACCCAGGTATGTCCTGTCCACAAAAAGCAGGACAAATCCAATCTGGCCAATTACCGCCCCATCAGTCTACTCTCAATCATCAGCAAAGTGATGGAAGGTGTCATCGACAGTGCTATCAAACAGCACTTACTCACCAATAACCTGCTCACTGATGCCCAGTTTGGGTTCTGCCAGGGCCACTCGGCTACAGAACTCAATAAAGCCTTGGTCCAAACATGGACAGAAGAGCTGAATTCCAGAGATGAGGTGAGAGAGACTGCCCTTGACATCAAGGCAGCATTTGACCGAGTGTGGCATCAAGGAGGTCTAGTAAAACTGAAGTCAATGGGAATCGAGCAGAAAACTCACCACTGGCTGGAGTCATATCTAGCACAAAGGAAGATGGTTGTGGTGGTTGGAGGTCAATCATCACAGCCCCAGGACATCGCTGCAGGAGTTCCTCATGGCAGTGCCCTCGGCCCAACCATCTTCAGCTGCTTCATTAATGACCTTCCCTCCATCATAAGGTCAAAAGTAGGGATGTTCGCTGATGACTGCACAGTGTTCAGTGCCATTCGCAACTCCTCAGATAATGAAGCAGTCCATGCCCGCATGCAACAAGACCTGGATGACATTCAGGCTTGGGCTGATAAATGGCAGGTAACATTCGCGCCACACAAGTGCCAGGTAATGATAACTCAAACAAGCAAGCTTCTAACCACCGCCCCTTGACATTCAACCGCATTACCATTGCCGAATTCCCCACCATCAATATCCTGGGGGTCACCATTGACCAAAAATTTAACTGGACCAGCCACATAAATACTGTGGCAACAAGAGCAGGTCAGAGGCTGGGTATTCTGTGGCGAGTGTCTCACCTCCTGACTCCCCAAAGCCTTTCCACCATCTACAAGGCACAAGTCAGGTGCGTGATGGAATACTCTCCACTTGCCTGGATGAATGCAGTTTCAACAACACTCAAGAAGCTAAACACCATCCAAGACAAAGCAGCTCGCTTGATTGGTGCCTCTTATATCACCTTAAACATTTACTGCCTCCACCACCGGCACACCGTGGCTGCAGTGTGTACCATCTACAAGATGCACTGCAGCAACTCGCCAAGGCTTCTTCAGCAGCACCTCCACCACCTAGAAGGACAAGGGCAGCAGGTGCATGGGAACACCACCACCTCCAAATTCTCCTTCAAGTTACACACCATCCTGACTTGGAAGTATATCACCGTTCCTTCATAGTTGCGGGGTCAAAATCCTGGAACTCCCTCCCTAACAGCAATGGTTCAAGAAGGCGGCTCACCACCACCTTGTCAAGAGCAATTAGGGATGGGCAATAAATGTTGGCCTTGCCAGCGACGCCCACATCCCATGAATGAACAAAAAAAATTGTCATGGTTGGGGAATGATAAATGTGCCACTCAGTGCATATTGAGCATCAAGTACAACTTGGGTTAGCCACAAGGTGAAAGTTGCACTTGCACTATCACCATCTATTGCACCATTGTGAGATTTCCATTTCATTACATTAGTCACCCTTGCTGTCTTTGTGAGTGAGATATCCAATTAATATTTAATTAATGGTACTGTTTTGTACTGGAACTTGCTCCCACTAGAAATTGGGTTCAAGTTATCCAAATTTATTTCATTAGCATTTGAACCCAGATGCCAGTGTTCTTAGCCTGCTGCACCATTTACATTTAAAGAACATAGTTTGTTACAAAATTTTATGTCGCTTATTTAAAGCAAGATGCCCCACATATTCTATGCAAAAGCATATTTTCCCCTCTTCCTTTTACTGACATGACGAGTATTGATCTGCACATACTTTGATTCATCCTGAGGATGAGGGTAATTGAGAGTGATGACAAGGGGCTACAGGGATTTAGATAATATCAACTGTGAAAGCAGAGCTGAAGTAGTTTGTAACCTTTACCTGAACCTGAAGATTTTATTAAGGCCTTGTAATCACTCCTTGGTGTTGGTGCTTATTTTACATATATGTATTCTCATTTGTCTGTACATGGTGGGGTGAGGGGTAGTCTGATCAGTTTTCTGTTTGCAACAGCTGTCATTGTGGATGTAGACTGTCAGTATTCTCCATAGGTTGCTGCATAATGACATTGATATGACACTGTAAATTGTAGCACTGTTCTAACTGTACATTTTTCAAGAAACAGTCTGTAACAGATTACCAGGGAATGTGTCCTATATACATTTTTTTTGGTTGTTCCTGGGATGCGGGCGTCGCTGGCAAGGCCAGCAATTATTGCCTATCCATAATTGCCCTTGAGAAAGAGGCAGTGAGCCGCCTTCTTGAATCGCTGCAGTCCGTGTGGTGAAGCTACTCCCACGGTGCTGTTAGGGAGGAATTCCAGGATTTTGACCCAGCGATGATGAAGTAACGGCAATATATTTCCAAGTCAAGACGGTGTGTAACTTGGAGGGGAACTTGCAGGTGATGTTGTTCCCTTGCGTCTGCTGCCACTGTCCTTCTAAGTGGTAGAGGCCGTGGGTTTGGGAGGTGTTGTCGAAGAAGCCTTGGCGAGTTGCTGCAGTGCATCTTGTAGATGGTACATACTGCAGCCATGGTGCGCCGGTGGTGGAGGGAGTGATTGTTTAAGGTCGTGGATGTGGTGCCGATCAAGCGGACTGCTTTATCCTAGATGGTATCGAGCTTCTTGTGAATGTTGTTGGAGCTGCACTCATCCAGGCAAGTGGAGAGTATTCCATCACACTCCTAACTTGTGCCTTGTAGATGGTGGAAAGGCTTTGGGGAGTCAGGAGGTGAGACACTTGCCGCAGAATACCTAACCTCTGACCTGCTGTTGTTGCCACTGTATTTATGTGGCTGGTCCAGTTAAATTTCTGGTCAATGATGACCCCAGGACATTGATGGTGACGATTTGGCAATGGTAATGCCGTTAAATGTCAAGGGGCGGTGGTTAGACGCTCGCTTGTTGGAGATAGTCATTGCCTGGCACTTGTGTGATGCGAATGTTACCTGCCACTTATCAGTCCAAGCCTGAATGTCGTCCAGGTTTTGCTGCATGCGGGCATTATCTGAGGAATTGCGAATGGCACTGAACACTGTGCAGTCATCAGCGAACATCCCTACTTTTGACCTTATGATGGAGGGAAGGTCATTAATGAAGCAGCTGAAGATGGTTGGGCCTAGGACACTGCCATGAGGAACTCCTGCAGCGATGTCCTGGGGCTGTGATTGACCTCCAACCAGAACAACCATCTTCCTTTGTGCTAGGTATGACTCCAGCCAGTGGAGAGTTTTCCGCCCGATTCCCATTGACTTCAGTTTTACTGTGGCTCCTTGATACCACACTCGGTCAAATGCTGCCTTGATGTCAAGGGCAGTCACTCTCACTTCACCTCTGGAATTCAGCTCTTCTATCCATGTTTGGACCAAGGCTTTAATGAGGCCTGTAGCCGAGTGGTCCTGGCGGAACCCAAACTGGGCATCAGTGAGCAGGTTATTGGTGAGTAAGTGCTGCTTGATAGCACTGTCGACGACACCTTCCATTACTTTGCTGATGATTGAGAGTAGACTGATGGGGCGGTAATTGGCCAGATTGGATTTGTCCTGCTTTTTGTGGACAGGACATACCTGGATAGTTTTCCACATTGTCGGATAGATGCCAGTGATGGTATTCTCGGTGGGGGGGGGGTTAGCATGGATCCCGCCACTGGAACATGAGTGCACAACAAAATGCGGGATTCCAGATGAACCGGGTTCTGCCTCAAATTCCGACCCCAGATGGTCAACCTTCCTACTCTCCGTCCGTAATCCGGGCCAAAGTGTTGGGATCACTGTTTTTAACACATTAGTCCTTTTTTATCAGCCAGTCGCTGTATTAATCTTTGAGCTCCTCTGATGACAAGAAGAACTTGCTTAATAGTTGGACAGTAATTTTAATACCAAAAGAAAATGTTGACTGTATTTGCACATTGATAACTTTTGGATCAGTTTAACATGCAACGTGTTTTGCAACCGAACATGCTGATTCCAGGAAGTGAGCATGCTGCCTCGGCTGGCATCACCTGAGTGTTGCTATTTTACTGTTTGACTCAATAAAGGAGTACAGGACCCTGGGGAGGATCCCTTAAAGGGACAAGTCTTTATTAAGCAGTTTTCAGCAGTTTCTTTCTTGTTTACTCGTGCTATATGAAAATGCAATTCACATCAAAACACAATGTTGCGTAACAGAAATGTTACAGTGGCTAAAATGGTGGGTGTCTACTCTTTGACAAAAACTGTTCCTATTTAAAGTGAAATTATTTTCTGATGGGGTCGAAAATAGAGGGCACATCGGGGGTAAGCACTTGACCTGCTCAGTTTATATCCCAAGAGTCTTTATCCTTTAATACCTTAAGAATAATTTAAAGTGGACTCCTGATGCTTTCTTGATGCCATTATTGTTCATTCTTCCTTCTTGCTATGATTTCAGTGAAAGAGATATTAGGGATCCAGCTTATAGCTGTCAGGGTGTCAATAAACAGCCTTTGTTTGGCATGTTGTGAGCTGAATTTTAAACCCACATCCCAGAAATGCAACAACTGTGACTAAATGCAAGCCACCTAGTACCTTATTGAAATTATAGGACCACATAAATGTAATTATGTTGCACTGTAGCAGGACAGGGATTTAGAAAGAGAAGGCAAAGAGAGAGCGGAGAGCAGCAAGTGTGGTCAAACTTACCAATATTCTGTTATTCATCTTTTGACCTGTGCTGTCCAGGATACAGCACTTTCTGGTATCAGTTAATAGTATAGGCACAGCATTCTATGAAAATGGTCATTATGTTAAGATTTCTTTTCTAGTAATCTTGGTCGTGAATTTACATGGATGTCCTGCTGTAACTTCGGAACAAGAGCTGTGGAAATAAGGCGTAAATGATGTTTACACCGTTTTTCCGGAGTTTCTGCGACCCTTCCACCAAAGTTATGGCCGACGAGTGAGAGAAACCGCAGGGAAATTCATCACCTTTATATTTTAAAACAAACTGAACTAAAGATACATTACTCCAATGTTTTATGAAGGACTTGCTGGGAGGTTAATACTGTAGCGAGCATTTCTCTGATGTTCACATTGGCCCAGAAATTCGGGTCGGGGGCTTCCCGCGGGTGCAAGCCCCCGACCTGCACTTACCTTGCGCGCCGGCTGTTGAGCTGTGGGCCCGCGTGGAATTCCGAGCCGGGGCCTAGTCCAGCAGCCGGCGCGCAGTGCTTGCGTATCCCAGGGGCGCAGTTAGTTCGATGCATCCCCTGGGATCACGTGGGCCATGGGGAGCCAATCGGAGCAGGGAATGCTCCATTCATAAGTCTGACAGGAAGTGCTGTCAAGACTTATAAATACTACGGCCCCCAAAACAGGACTAAATCTTCAAATAATTTTTTTTTAATCACATTTTAAAAATAAACTATAAATTACATGAAATAACTATATTTTAAACAATAATTTAAATTTTTGAGAAAATAATTTTATTTTCTAACGGGACTAAAAATAAACTTACCTTGCTTTAAAGTATTTAAAAATAATAAACCTGTGGAAAAAATGTTTTAATTTTAATTAATTCACCACTTACCTTGTAAAAAGCAGGCCTTACACCTGCTTTTTACATTTCTAACTCCTGCAGACTTACCCTCCCGGGAAAACCTGTAAAAAAGACCGAAGTTCGATGCGCACGTGCAGCCCCTCCTGCGCACGCGTTCGACCTCTGAACCCCTTCGTTCAGAGGAACGGAAGTGCCGGTTTCCCACACATGCGCAATGCATGCAGGAAACCGGCACTTCCATTGAGCCTACGGGTGAGTACCCCGTGCGTACTCACCCGTGGAGACCCGAATTTCTGGGCCAATAACTGGTAAATATGAGATCCAGTAAAAGAGGATGTAAACAGAAGATTAGGATTAAAACTATGTTCGAGCTGGCTTCAAATGTTGCAGGCATTTCACATAATTAATCGTCTATAGCCTGTCTCTCTTCTTTGCACCTTGGGACATTTTACCATGTTAAAGGTACTATATAAATGCAAGTTGTTGTTGTTTATGCTTTGTAAATTAAACCAAGAGCCAACACTTGGTGTCTAAAGTAGCACCCTCGAGGGTTAGCATAGTGAACCCTGTGATCATTGCTTACGCAATTAACATGAATAAGTTCTTAATCCTTTTTTCTCCATCCTCTCCTGGAGGTGCTGATTCACTGGAGTATGTTCCACTGGCTGTCCGCTGGTGTATCACTCAAGTGGCCACTCTTGATGACTGAACCTAGAAAGTGAGCATCGACAGACTATTTCACCAAACACAGCCAAACGCAATCTTTATCTAATGCCCACATGTGTGAGCTTTGTAGCAGGTTACTCGATAATTATCAGGTGTAAGACTATTCTCCTGATGCCAGAGGCATTGAGGACAACTGTAACACTCCCAATTGCCATCCTGGATGAGATCAGCTAACTGAGCATAGAGCAGGGATTCAATCTGGGACCTAAGTGATTCAGTACCACACATACCAGCTGAGCATTTGGGGGAGTCGTGTGAAGCATAAGCAATGAGTCTGAACTCCCGGCAGTTGGTTGCAAATTGCCATTGGCAGAGGTTTCAGGTTCAATTTCTGATTTGTGCTGAATTAGCTTCCCTCAGCTGGAGCAGTGATGGGGGTCATTCCAGTTGGCTTCAGTATTCTCAGGGTAAAGAGGTAAAGATTAGACAGGGTTCTCACTCCTGATTGCTATCTAGTGACATTTGTAGGTGTCAGATGGTGACAGGATGCATAGCCTGCCAGTAGTCACTGTCCAGGCAGATCACACGTCTGCTTTTTTTGTCTGGGGAATGATTTATAGCACAGGGAAAGCCAGTGGGGGAGAGATTTAAAATAACTTGAATAAGGCAGTCAGGATTATAAAATAGAAATCATAGTACAGCTGCTCATCTCAATGTGAAGTAAAAGAGGGCAGCAGAAACACTGGAACTAATGAGAGGAGATTAAAGGATTACCTCATGGGTTGATCTATTCATGTTCTTAAGATGCTATTTGTGAAGTGAATGACATGGCCATTCACTTTTAGGCTAGGTGTACGAAGCATGCTTCCATATTATATTTGACTAACAGTCGGTTAGCAGAGAAGTACTTCATCTCATACTCATTTTATATTGTGGAATGTAGGCTGCTGGTGCAGTTGAATATGCAGCTTTTATATTGGTATCAGTCGGGTGTTTTACCCCCAATCCCAAATTGCAGATCTCACAGGTGGTAGCAACCTCAATGCAAATCTGTTATATTCACTAAGGCCAGCAACTTAGAGGACTAGATTGTTACTGTTTTGCTCTCTCTCTCTCTCTCCACCACTTCTGCCTCGTTTTCTGTCATTTTCAGCTCTTGCCTCTTACTTTTATTTCTCTGCTTTTGGTCCCCACCCTCCCTCACTTTCATCTCCCTCCCCCTCACTTTTATTCTCTTTCTGCTCTTACTTTTCACTTCCCCTTTCTCTCCTTTTTGCTCCTTCAACACTCTTCTTTCTATTCTACTTCTTGCAACATTGGAGCTGCCACATATGGAGCACGATGGGAAAGATGAAGGAGTGAGGCAGGTCTTTAAATCAACCAGGGAGTAGGACTTTAAATAGAGCAGGGGTTCCCAAACTGTGGTACAGGTATGCGAGACATCTCCAGGGCGTATGCAGGAGAAATTGTCGAATGGTGGATTTCATTTAATTATTTTATTTATTGCCTTTTTATAATAGCTTGCTCATATGAAGCTTTAAAACTCTGACGGGGAGAAATTCGGTACAGCCCCGTTTGGGGTGCTAAAACGTAAAAAGTTGAGAAAATTAGCGCCAGGTGCTAATGTTTCTAAACTTTTAAAAAATTCGGTTTGCGCTCCAGGAAGGAAGTGGAGTGTTAAATCAAGCGCTCCACTTCCTTCTTGGAGCGTAATCGGCAGCAGGCAGGGCGGAAACTTCAGCAGCGCTACACATTAGGCTGTACAACACTGCCGCGTTCAAAGGCTCCTTCCTTCCCTTAAAGAGAAGGGCCATCATTGTAGGCTCTGCAATTTAAAAAGTACCTACCTGGACCACCAAGGCAGCCGCAATCCAACGCGATCAGCCCAGCACTCAAGCAGAGTGCCGGGCTGATCGATCGCGGGCAGGAACCCACGAAAAAAACTTCAACAAGTAAGGTAAGTTTTTTTTTGTACTTACCTCGACCACCTCACCTTTAATCATCGCCCCCGAAGCGGCCAGCCGCACGATGCACAACTTCTGCAGCTGTCGTTGTTTTCGACCAGCGCTGCTGCAGGGGGCGAAAGTCAATTTTGGGTCCGGGCCGATGTGCATGGCGATGATGTCCCGATCTCTGGGCGAGGGAGATCGGGGCGCAATGCCGTAGCACCGCCGCAAAGCTCCCGCTGAATATGGCGGGAGTCGATGTCAGCGCCGCGCCCGGCCGCAAAGCCATTTGTGCCCCATTAGCACCTCCTGGGGGTGCTAACGGGAGGCACAAAGGAGCCCAATTTCTAGTCCTGAGAATTTGTTATATAAAGTAGTTAATTTACTTCAAGATGTACCAATGAGAACAGAGATACACAGAGACGATAACGTACAGAGCCCTTACCTCCAATCCCCGTACACTAAGTTGTATATGTGTATTATAATTTGTACAGTGCTTAGACATTAAAGGGGTTAAAATTAAAATATTAAACCTGTATCTGGTAAGGGTACGCAGGAAGCTGGTAGATCTGGAAGAGGGTATGCAATAAGTAAAGTTTGGGAACCTCTGAAATAGAGCAAGAAAAATGGGATTTCAAAAGAGCAGGACTTTCACAACAGCATAGGGATCAAGACTTCAAAAAGTGCAGAGAGAGTGGAGCTTTAAAAGAAGATGGAGTGGGGCTATAAAAGAAGCAGGACTTTTAAAACAGTATGGAAGAGGAAGCTGGCTCCTGCTAAAAGTTTGTCCAAACTGTCCTGCCCAGTGATTATATTACTACTCCACGATGCCTCCTGTTCCTCACTATCTAAATGTCTGCCATGCATCTCTGGACTGCTGGTTGTGTAGCTGAAGGATGGTGACACATGATACTGCTGAATGGCAGGTTCCATTCTGCTGGATGAGAAAGTGAGATGGAAGTGGAGAAAAGCGAAAGCAAAACAGTGAAGGAGGAGAGAGAAATATCTTTTGCAGACCTGACACTACGGGCGGAATCTTACCTGGAAGGCCGAGTTTGAGGTGGGACTGCTGGTTTTCGGGTTCTAGTCCCGCCCCGAGCGACGTCTGATGAACTGATGCTATTTTCCCCTGATTGGCCTTGTTAAGCCCACCCTGCGGGCTTGCCGGCCAATTAAGGGAAAGCCGGTGTCAGATGACGTCAATTGATGAAGCTTCATCTGCCAATTTTCTTAAAGTCATATGCACCACACTTGTTTGACAGATGAATTGACAGCATTGAGGTGCTGTCAAACACCTCTGATACTCACCAGTGTCCCATTGAATCCTTTAAACCACTTATGCAGCTGTCATAAATACACAAAAATTACAGTAGACCCACATCACGCCTCACTTACCCTGGCGGTCACTTACCCTGGCGGGGTTCCCTGACATCGGGAAGCCCGCAACAGCAGTGGAAAAATGGGAAAAGCCTCTTAACTGCCTGTTAACTACCTGTTAACAGGCAGTTAAGTGGCTGTAATCCTCTTCCCGCCTCTAGGAGTCGGGACCCTGCGCAAATCGGGGACCCGACTCCCGGGAAGATTGGTTGGAGGTGGGTTGGGAGCGGGTTTGGGACCAGCTCCCATTTTTGGGGATTTTCCCAGCAGACCCGCCTCCTCCGGGCTGGTAAAATCCAGCCCTACAAGTACCCTTAGCCAGAGGGATGTGAGAGTTTATGTTGGAGTCCAGCCTGAAAAAGTTTGAGAACCACTGAATAAGATAGTTTTGTTTAAATTTATTGTCAAAATAAACAATTGATTTGAACGAGCCTTGAGAGTATGAGTGTAATATCATTGTTAAGCACCTTTTTGTTTCTTGGTAATAATGTGCAGTGAAGATACAGGACTCTATTTTATGATAATTTTGTATTCAAATCATCAAAGGATTCTGTACATTTCCATAATTAAATTAAACCAGTATCGTGAACAGTACCTTCAACTTCTGCCCCATTCCCTCAATGGATTAAATGTCATCGATGTTCAGAACAAGTTCCTCATAGGTGTGAGAGCTTTCTTCTGTCAGACGCCACCATTTGTGCTCTTAGCATTATAGAAGGATTGGTTAGAATAGTTGCAGCATTTTCAGTAGAGTATACTTCTAATAACTACATTTGTATTGTATAATGTATGAGATAGAAATATTGCTGATGTGTTGCATCCAAAGTAGTTTTGGCATTGTCAGTGATGATGCCATTTGTTGTGCAACATGCTCACAACTGAATGGCTGAAAAATGTTCCGTGCCTGGATTCCCAAATATAATGGCCCTGAATTCGCAGTCGGCGACGTAGCTAAGGAGTGCACCACCGACATCAGAACGATATCTGCACTTACCTCTTGCAAACCCCTCTTCGAAAAGTTGCTTTCAAAAGCTGCAGAGTTGTGCGCAGTGTAGTGGCCCATGGATCCCAGGAGCGCATCGTTGAGCGTATGCGAACCTGGGATCATGTTGGGGTGGTGCTCCTTTCACTTTCTGACTCTTAGCCAGTCAGGAAACAGAGGAGATTGCTGATTTGCCCACAACTCATTTTAAATAATTTAGCAGCCAGAAATGCTATTTTATTAATAAATTATGATCATTGCAATAGTATTTAATACACAAACTAAGATTATAATACACAAATCTAATTACAGTCTTGCAGTCAGATCAAATTAGTTTCTCCTCTATTAGACTAACTAATTTTTGATTAATTTAAATAATCTAAAATTGAGGGGGAGAAATTCGGTTGGTTGCGCCACCCATTAGCGTCTAAAGAGGCCGAGAAGTGGGGCGCTAACCAACTAACGCCCGGGCGCAGCAAACCCTGCGCCTTTTCCCATATTGAGTGGACATTTAGCGCCAGCGCTAAATCTTAGCGCCCGCTCACGGGCGCAGGCAGATCATGACGTCATTTCAGTGTGCAACGCCTTTTGGGCGCCCCGGGCCGGAAATTCAGTGGCGCCCCCCTCCGTTCCGCCTGGCGCTAATAAGGACAGCTTACCTGGAACGTTCCCCAGTCGCTGTCGGGCTGGGGGGGCGTTCTTTAAAGGGGACTGCTGTGGTATAAAAGCGGCAGCGATTTTTGGAGCACAACTTCTTCGAGAGTTACAGAGAGTTGCTGAGCTGCACACTGAGAGCCATTTCACCACTGAGCCAGCGCTGGCAGAAGAACTTCAGCCTTCTGACCATCACCTTGCTGTTGGTGAGCATTTCAAACGGGGAGACTTTCTGTGTGCACTTATTATGGGGGCTGCTTTGGAGGGGAACGTCTTGCTGCTGAATCATCTGGAAAGGGCACAGAGACGCAGGGAGAGAGGGGCAGGCATGGCCAGATGGAGGAGGGCCAACAGACATCGCCACACCAGACCTTACGCTGCCAGGGTTTTCCGACAGCAGTTTTCCTACATGAACATGTCGGAGGAGCAGTGTATCAGAAGGCTGCGCTTTAGAAAGGAGGTGGTGACTGAGCTGTGCCACCTGCTTCAGCCAGATCTGCAGCCTCAGATAAGGTGCAGGACATCTCTGTCGGTGGCTGTGAAGATGACTGTTGCCCAAAACTTCTACACAAGCGGTTCCTTTCAGGCCGCAACTGGGGACATAGCCAACATCTCGCAGTTTGCGGTGCATTGCTGCATCCGTCAAGTGACTGATGCCCTGTTTAGAAGGAGGCGGCAGTACATCTCCTTCCCAATGACCCCGGACAAGCAGCGGGAGCACGCAGAGGGCTTCGCAGCAATAGCGGACTTCCCCATGGTGCAAGGTGCCATTGACTGCACGCACGTGGCTTTGCGGGCGCCTGTATTGAATCCGGAGGAGTTCCGCAACCGCAAGGGGTTCCATTCCTTGAATGTACAGCTGGTCTGTGACCACCGACAGCTGATCCTCGCAGTGAATGCGCAGTTCCCAGGCAGCAGCCACGACGCCTTCATCCTGCGCCAGACTTCTGTTGTAGACCTTTTCGAGGCCCCGGCTCACCCAGGAGGCTGGCTTCTCGGGGACAAGAGCTATCCTCTGTGCCCGTGGCTGATGACCCCGCTCCGTTTGCCCAGCACCCCTGCTGAAGAACGCTACAATGCGAGCCATCAGGCAACGAGGAACATTGTGGAGCACACAATCGGCGTGCTGAAGCAGCGGTTCCGCTGTCTGGACCATTCCGGAGGAGCCCTGCAGTACTCGCCTGAGCGAGTCTCCCACTTCGTGTTTGTATGTTGCATGCTGCCTAACCTCGCTATCCTACGAACCCAGCCAATGCCACCAGACATTGAAGCACCAGCAGAGGAGGAGGAGGAGGAGGAGGACCAAGATGGGAGGGAGACACAAACTGGAAGGGCCATCCGTCAGAGGCTGATCAGAAGTCGCTTCTAGGCCCCTCTCACGGAATGCTTGCTGCCATTCCAAGAACAGGAATGGAACCGTTCTGATACCCCAAAGCCTGTGAAGGGCAAAATGCATGTAAATAGTAGACATGGCCATTGTAAATAAAGAAAGTTGTTTATTGTACAAAATGTGCTTCCTTCCAACAAGACAAAGCAATGGCAAAAGAAAGCAAAACTAACACACTGACACATAAGTGACTCGCACACCTGGGAGACTGTCCAAAACATAACTAACATTCAGACCAGCATCCTCGGCCTTGATTGCTACAAATAAGACGTTTCAGCAGCACGTTCTACTCTTTCCCCCTTGATGGTGATCTGCTTCTCTTGCGAGATTGGCCCCTTCCCTCCCTGCAGCTCCTCCATAATGGGACCCCAGTGGCTGGAGCAAGGCTGGGGGAGGCCTGCTGACTGTCCGAAAGCGCAGATGCCCCTGAGGGACGGCCTGAATGACCTCTGGGCCTGGAGGGCCCGGCTGCTGACTGCTCCAACTGTGCATGGGTGGAAGCAGTCTGTCCTGCAGGTGGTGGCAGCTGCAGTGGAGACGTGCCAGCGGTGGCATCAGGAATGCTGTCATCCTGAGAGCGGACAGCAGCTCCCTGGTCGGCCGACACACTGGCACTCTGACGGGGCAGCACCGCAGCATGCGCAGAAATCGGATGGTCCACAGATTGCTGGCCTGCTGTGGTGCTGCAAGGGCCCCGGGTAATCCTGCCTGATCCAGCGAGGGTGGCAGCAGTCAGTGGTCGCGTGGCCTCAATCTGCGTCTGCATGAGACCAGCGAGTGACTGCGTGGCAGCACTCAGCAGTTGAGTGGCAGGTGCCAGTGCTTCGGTGAAGCCCTGGACAGTCCTTTCCAGTGCTGTCCCGAAGTCCTGCGCACTCCTTGCCTGTGCTGCGCCGAAGTCTTGGACACTCCTTGCCAGTGTCTCGATGGATTCAGGCATCCTTGCCACTGCAGCCATGAGCTCAGTGTGCCTCAGCCCAGCTTGGGCGCTCATTTCTGCGAGGGCATGCACCTCTTCTGCGCTCTGTGCAGCAGCACTCGCGGCCTGACTCGCCCTCTGGGGAGACGGCCCCCGAGCTTCCCTACCCCCTTGCGTTGCTGCAGCCCGCTGGTTCCTGGAGTTGGTTCCTCCTCAGAGCATTCCCCCCCGCTCCCCTCCAGGGAAGTAGTCTCCCCAGTCTGCAGATGGGCTGGCTCGCCTGACTGAGGGTGGTAGGGATGGTCCGGATTCCTCCTGCTCGTCGCCTCCAGAGTCAGTGGCAGTGGCAGCTTGAGGGCCCGGCTCCCGAGCTGGTGATGCAGCATCTGAAAGCAGGGAGGTTGAAGAGTGGCTTTAGCGAAAGGACAGGGTGGCAGCAAGGGATGCATGAGTGCTGCAATGCACTGACTTGTGTCCAAAGTGAAAAAGCATGCTGGTGGGGGGAACAAGTGGAAGGAGAGAGTTCAAAAAGGTGATGACCTTACCATCGCTGTGCACAGTGGGGTCGGCAGCTCCAGAGGTGACAGGACCACTCATCCGGCTTCCAACAATCTGGTGGACTCGCTCCTCGAGGTCTGTGAGGGTCTGCAGGTGAGGCCGGCCTCCTCCGGTACGAAGCTGCTCCCTACGGTTCCTGGCCAGCTTGGCCTGCAGGAGAAAGGACGGGAAGTGATGAAACATGCTGCCCTGAGCTGACATTACATGCCCCCCATGATAGAATAGCCCTTACATTATGCGCTGAGCTGAATGTGCGTGTGTGTTTCCAGAAAGGGCCATGGGTGCTGGCTGGCAGATGGCCATTGGGGCTTCGCGCACCCTCTGGCCATAAAGTCAGGTGCAGATGGAGGGATGAAGATGATTGTGAAAAAGGCACTCACCCTAACGACCCGAGTGAGGTTGGTGAACTTCTTCCTGCATTGCACAGGAGTCCTGGGCACCATGCTGCTGGAGGTGACTCTTTGGGAAACATCCCTCCAAGCTCTGCGGTATTCGCTCTGATGAGGCCTCCTGCCATTCTCGGGGTACAGCACAGCTCGCCGGTGCTTCACTGCGCCAACCAGAGCATCCAATGCCCCATCGCTAAAGCGCTCCGCTCTCTGCCTGACCCTCTCCATGTCTTGGAAGTTTTGAACGCCACAGGTAGGTCACCGCTGATTTTGAGGCCTACAAGGCGCAGAGTGTGGCTGCTGATGTTAATTGACCTGCCCCTTTAAGAGCTGTCTGGCGCCAGCGTGTCTTGGGGAAATCGATTATTTGACAGCACCTGCGCTGTGCCCGGCCGCCGAGAAATTGAGTAGCGCCGACGGGTTAGCGCCTTAAGAGTACCGTGCACCGCCTGATTTAGCACCGCAATCACCTTCAGGGGCGCTGCAACCCAATATCGCTCGAGGTGGTGATAAATTGCGCCTGGCGCTAAACTTTGCGCACCGCCAATACTAGCGCCCCAAACGGGGCGATACCGAATTTCTCCCCCTGAGAGTTTAAATGTCTGATAACATGAGGAAATCATGAAAGTGAATGAAATCCTATGTAAATAGAAGTTCAGAAATAATTAAGCCAAAACTACAAAAAGATTTTGGGCAGCAAAGACAGTGACACAAAAAGTCCCCGTTTTCAAACTCGAACAAATGAACGTTTCTTTCAAAGTTTGTATCCGCTCAGACACAAACCAGTGCCTCATTGTTATGGGCTGTAGCATAAACTAATACAATTTTCTCATCCCCCCCTCCTCTTACGCTGTGCAATTGGCTCCTGTGCCTGTTTGCACCAGACAAAAACATTTTCAGGGTAATTCATGCACAGTAGGTTGATTTGAATGGGTAGGCGAAACGTGCAGCAAAGCCGATGCACAGCCGGAACTTGAGAGATCGCAAGTTCAGGATTTAGCGCAAGCGCATGCGGAACTTCCGAACTTGTGGTCAATTTCAAAGGTAGTATGACGGCACACTCAGAGTACGCAGTCATACCGCAAAATTGGGGCCAATGCGCTACAAAATGTACCAATTGCTTTGGATCTTTACCCTGATATTTTTCTTCAGATCGAGAAAAATCCTCCATATGTTCTCCCAGGTGTGGCAGGGCTTGGACACAGTATTCATCCTCTCTGCTATCTTGTGCCATACCTGGCTTCTGCGGGTTTCCTCCCAACCCTAAGATAACATTTTTATGTCCTGCCAGTTAATGGCTGCAGGAGATCGTCTAATGGAGTTTTTTCTGGACAGCTGGATTTTTTCAACATTTAGAAATTTCCTACTGCAGCAAAGCCTCCATCGTGTGTAAACTATTATTTATGCTGCTGTACTAGGTCATTATAGGTGTGTTCAAAGGATTACATACCCAGCAGAAGCTGATTATTATTGGTGTGCTGTTACGTTCTGATCCAAGATAGGAAGAAGCAAGTGTTCAGGAGTTCTCTGCAATGTAGTGCTTCACACCAGTAAAAAAAAACTTACTTTAAACAATGTGCTTTCTCTGGGGGAGATTCGTGGCTGTGGTAATAGACAGGATTCACTCGAGTTTGTGCTTGGCTTCAGTTACTGTTGCATAGCAGAATCCTCAGAGCACTTACTTACAGAGGAAAGGGTATTTAGCAGTGCTTTGGGGTAAATATTTGCAGGTATATTAAGACCTTTTAATAAAGAAACTTCAAGTAATGTATATGGAGTGTTTGAATTTGAAAGGAAAGCCTGAGTCACACTCAAAGTAGACCATCTATGTTCTGTGCAGGAATCTTTCATCGCATTTAAAGTGACAGGATTTTTCTTTAGTTTTTTTTCTCTCACTGAAGTAGTGACTCATGCTGAGGGGAAGGTTCCACAGACCCTGGAACCTTCCTAGAATCTCACTCAAGTAGGCATTCTTTGCATGAGCCAGCTATTCAACTGTGGTTGCTTCATAGCTGTGTCTTATTCTCTCCTCATCGAGTGACAGCAGGATTGTTTTTTCCCCCTCCTTATCCTGGGGACATTGAGGCCAAATGTGGAGCCCTGACCACTGCTCCAGCTAACATCTGCTGTCACAGCAGAGGTTAAGGAGAGGCCTAATAGAGGTTTTCAAAATCCTGAAAGGTTTTGAGAGCATAAATAGTGAAAGATTGACGGTGAACTGGTAACAAAGGGTTGTAGACTCAGGATTATCACTATTATTAGAAGAACAAAGGAGTCAGTTAGGAGATGAATTAGGGGGCATTGACAATCTTCCCTGTAAATTCTGCCCACAGTGCCCCAATAGACCCAGCAGGCCTGTTGTCTGGTGAGCACTGGCATAGGTCCCGTTATGGGCCTCAAGAAGACCCCCACCGAAGGAGAAAGTTGCCCCTCTGTTACCTGAGGAGGATTTTTTTTTAAATTGAACAATTTTCTTCAGACCAATTTGGGCCTTGGGCTCCCCTCCTGGAGCGCCTTCACTTGTATGTGTGCCTCTGTTGCATCGTTATGGGAGGCCCACCCCCAATACTCAAATGACCCCATCCTAGGAATTAGGACAGGGTTAGCAGTGGGCCACAGTGGCGAGTGGAAGCCCTGTCCTGCTGAACTTCCTCCCCTTCAAACTGGATTGTGGGATTTCCAGGTTTATAACATTTTTCGAAAAGGTAATTTATATATTTGTAAAGGAAGAATATTAAAGGGTTTGGGGAAATGGTTTAGAGTAAACAATTCTATTTGAAGAATTAGCAACAGCACAGGCAGAATGGGCCAAATGACCTCCTTCTGTACTGTAAGTTTAATAATTCTAGCCATGGATTGAGCCTGGGAATTTATCGGTTGTATGGCTCTGTAGCACACTGGAGAGGGATTTACCCAATGAGCCACCAGAGGAACCTAAATTAATGTAACTTTTTCATATAACAGTTACCTGTGAAAAGTTGCCTCCAGAGTTCTCTAAGGATCTAACCTTGGCCCTCCTATTCATAATCTATATGAGCTTTTGACCCCATATCCTCTCTATCACAAAGACAGTCTACTTCCACCTCCCATAATGTGCCTTCACCACCACCTCACCCTATTTGCCGCTGAAACCCTCAACCATGCCTTTGTCACTTCCAGACTCGCCAGGGCCGATATTATCCCTGGTCACCAGGCAGAAACCTGGAGGGTGAGCAGATAAAATAGCAGTTTTCAGACAAGGCTGTTCCATGAACTGAGTGTGCTTAAAGAATCTTCCCAAATTATGGCAATGCCTCTTTCAAATATAAACATTAAAAAAAATTGAATCATTTGGCATATTGGATATTGGTTTCTTTGAAATGTTCTTTTGTTTCTTATTCAACTTGTCTTTCCCAATTAACTTGTTACATGTTTCTTCCTTAACTTGTCTATTCTGTTTAGTCTCATTTCATATATTGAGTGATATTTACACTGGCAAATTAGACAGTGGAACTAGCGAGTGGTGGGGGTAAGGACAGGTTCAATCTGATGTGCCGCTGTGGGAAGCCACTGAGCTAAAAACAGGTATATCTCTAAGATTGATGGTCATCCTAATGATGCTCTCACAGACCTCTTAGCAAGTAGCTAATAACTAGTGGAGAGTCTATGGGAGCTGGTCGCCCATCCACTCCCTTAGGCAAGTGACAAATTTAAATGAATCATACCCTAACAAATACTTTCAATTAATAAATGAATATTGAGGTGTGGTATTGATTTTAAACACTATTTTAGTGTAGCCATTTATTAATGATTTCTGAAGCTTTGCTCTTGATTCAGTGATGGGGCCATGCCTGTCTGTGACTGCCATATGGTCAGGTCTGCCCCCTAGCAGCCATGGTGCAGATTATCACTGGAGAAAATAGGCGCTTGTACACAACCCACTGAATCACAATTTCTCCCCATACACAGGGATTTAAGTGCGGCAGAATGCATCAGAATTGAATGTGGCAGAAAATGTCAAAACAATCGAAAACAAGTAGGTTTTAGACTCTCAATTGTTTTCTGCCAGATCCCAAAATGCTGTCTTTTGTTTACAGAATTCGAAATGGTGCTGCAAGCTGTTTGCACCACTCAAATGAATTAGAAACTGATAAAAGTTTTTAAGAGACACTTAACAGATTAAAAAAAACGATTTAAGCAGAATGTTACAGTATTCTCTTTATTCCATCCCTCCATCTTAATTGTTGGCACAGATATGAGAAAACAATTAGGAACTCACAGGAGACATATTCATTCTTCCTTTCATCATTTGCTTGCTGGAGACATGTCATGCCAAGCTTTAGAACTAAGAAAGAGATGCTCAGGCAACATGTGTGGTGGGCCCAACAGTGAGTTGTTCTCATTACAGTGCTGCAGCACTCTGCCTTGTCTGTGCTGAATTAGCTAATCTCAGCCCAGACAATTGTAGGTGTTTCAACACCACTGGGCAAGGAAGTGAGAAATCAGCCAGGATTCCTGCTGCTGGCCATTATCGAGTGACCTCTGCTGGATAGTATATGCATATATAGGCATTGGAAAATAAAGTACTGCTCCTACAACAACTTGGATTTATATAGCATCTTTAATATAGAAAATGCCCCAAGACCCGTGAATAGAGGCATGCGGAAAATGGACATTGAGCCGAAGAAGGAGATATTAGGAGGGGTGACTAAATCCCACTTCGTTGACGAAGCTTTTGAAGTAGGTCTTGAAGGAAGAGAGGGAGGTAGAGAGGTGGAGGAGTTACGGAGGGGAAGGGGGGATTTCAGAGGGTGGGACTGAGGAGGCCGCTAATGGTGGGGCAAAAGAAGAGGCAGATGCTTAAGAGGCCAGAGTCGGAGGAATTTAGATTATGTGGGAAGTTGTAGGATTGGAGGAGATTACAAAATTAGGGAGGGGTGAGAACATGGAGGGACTTGAGGATTGTATGCTAGTGAGGAGCACTTTTGTGTAATTATGTCTGAAGTAGGGATGGAGGAAGGTGATGTTAGAGGTGGATGTAGGTGTTTTTTGTGATACAGGTGATGAGATTAAAGCCTAGATTGGAGTCAAATAAGACGCAGGGGTTGCAAACAGCTTAGTCTAGCCTGAAACAACAGCCAAGGAGCAGCATGGTGCTCAATGACGATAATGCACAATTTGTGGCGAGGGCCAAAGGTTGATGTCTTCGGTTGTCCCAATATTTAGCTGAAGTTATGGCTCATCCAAGACTAGTGTTGGATAAGCAGTCTGACAGCACAGAGGCATTGGAGAGGTCAAGAGAGCTGGTGGAGAGGTCATAGGGTAAAAATTCAGTGGCGCCCCTTTTGGGGCGAAAAATTTAGCACCCCTCCGCCTGAAATTCAGTTGTAGCACCCCAAGCAGGAGGTGGAGCCCTACTGGAAGCGCTCCACCTCCTTCTTGGGGCGCTACAACTGAATATCGCGGCGCTACGTGCAAGAGTGCCATGCACGTTGGCACATATCGCCGTGTCATTGCAGGGCTCCCTCCCCTGATTAAAGGGGAGGGGCGGAGCGCTACATGCACCGGGGCCCTACTAGACCACCGGGGAGTGGGGTGCCGTGAAAATAGCCCGGCACTTGAGTGGAGAGCCGGGCTGAACGATCGCGGCCAGCACCCCGAAGAAAAAAGGGGAAAGGGGGCAGGTGCTGACAGTTGGCCAAAAAAATGTCCACCCGACACCTGCCCTTTAAGTAGCGCTGTCATGGCTGCAAAAACGCCACCCTGACCCTGTCGGACATATCATTCAGCGATAGGTCAGGGGGCGCAACCCAAGTTTGCGGCCGGGGCACAAGCAGTGTGCTAACGAGAGGCGCAAATCAACCCAATTTTTCCCCCCAAGAGAGGCGGTGGAGAGGTGGTGGAGAGGTCAAGAGAGGTGGTGGAGAGGTCAAGAGAGGTGGTGGAGAGGTCAAGAGAGGTGGTGGAGAGGTAGAGCTGGGTGTCATTGGCATATATGTGGAAGGTGATCCCATGCCTTTGGATGCTGTAGCCAAGGGGCAACATGTAGATGTGAAAGAGGAACGAACCAAGGATGGATCCTTGGTGACTGGAGGTGAAGGCTGGAGGTCATTGCTAGTGATGCTCTGGCTAGGATTGGAAAGGCAAGAGTAGTACCAAAAGAATCCCAGGAAATTGAAGGGAAACTTAATCTAGATTCTTCTCAAATTCTTCCCAGTGACTGGCATGATAGGGGGCAACACTGGAAGAGATCTTAGAGCATCTTCCTTTCTGAGGGAATATTGAATGGCACAAGAAACAACTAAAGAGCATTAGAAAATATTATTTAAACAAAATTTAATTATATTGTACTAAATTTCTCACTGTATTTATTATCGATAAGATCAGTGAGATGAGTTGCTTTCAGTAATTGGGAAGTGATTAATTATGGCAGTTTCATAGTAGAACGTAATTTTCATATTTAATTTTATGTTAATATACTACACAGTTTGAGAGATTTGTGAGCTTACTATCTAGTATTTGTAAAGTGGATATTAGTTGTATAGCTGATAAGTGTAATGATCAGTAACATGTCATTCTAGAATGGTACACTAGGTGGAGCTGTATGTTGCTGTATGTAGGAGCTGTATGTATATAAGAGTGGGACTACCCACGATGCACTAGGCTACCCACAAGGCAGTAGTCAAGATGGATGCTGTAGAAGTCCACATGGCATGAATAAAGTGACTAGCTAGAAGCTAGCTGTTCATAATGAAAACGACTAGATATTAATGAACATAACATGGTACCAGGATTGGTAAAATCTGCTGAATATTGTGAAATGCGACATGGAGACTTTGAGGCCACCGGAGGGTTTGAAACTCACGGGGAATGTCGACTGCAATTGGCGGACTTTCAAACAACAATTCGAACTCTACATTGCTGCCATCGGATTCGGTACGAAGCCAGACGCAAGGAAAATAGCGTTGCTGCTCACGGTTGCAGGCCCGCAGGCGATAGAGGTATTTAATACATTTGTATTTAATCAAGAGGAGGACAGAGAAAAACTGGATGATGTGCTAAAGAAATTTGATACACATTGTTCTCCCAAAAAGAACGAAACCTATGAGAGATACGTGTTCCGTTCATGGACACAGCAGCAAAATGAGACTTTTGATAGCTTTGTGACCGATCTGAAACTGAAAGCACAGACATGTAATTTCCCTGAGCTGAAATCATTCATGATTCATGACCAGATTGTGTTTGGTATTCATGATAAAAAGGTCAGGGACCGTCTGTTAAAGCTGAAACAGAAATCATACTATGACAAGTCATCCAAAACTCTAAAACCATTGACAAGGGATGATGTTGTCAGGATTGAGGATCCAGATGCATGGAACAGGAAAGCTACAGTTCTTGAGGAAGTAGGACCAAGGTCATACACTGTTAGAACTGAGGAAGGACAGATTCTCAGGAGGAACCGCCGTTCCCTCCTAAAAACACAAGAAACTATCCAAGAGCAAATCGATGACAATGCCGCAACTGCATCTTGTCAATCACCACCAGAACAATCTAACACAAACACACATACAGGCTCTCATGAAAACACATCAGACTTACCTGTGCTGAGAAGATCCACACGTGAAGTAAAAAAGCCTGATAGACTTAATCTTTGAGTATAAAGTAAAGCTTTGAAAATGTGTTGACTGTTGTGAAAATGTTTATGTTTATAGAGCACTAACAAAAGTGTTACTGATATCATCTTTATCTTGTTTCTTGAAAGTTGATTGATATTGATTTTGTTTAACCTCAAAGAAAGGGGGATGTAATGATCAGTAACATGCCATTCTAGAATGGTACACTAGGTGGAGCTGTATGTTGCTGTATGTAGGAGCTGTATGTATATAAGAGTGGGACTACCCACGATGCACTAGGCTACCCACAAGGCAGTAGTCAAGATGGATGCTGTAGAAGTCCACATGGCATGAATAAAGTGACTAGCTAGAAGCTAGCTGTTCATAATGAAAACGACTAGTTATTAATGAACATAACAATAAGTTTACGCCTAACTTCCTTCATATAAATCTGAGGAAATGTAAATCAGTTGTCTTGTGTAAGATCTGTGTGGAGGATGAAGAAAAGGCAGGTGTGGCGTGATTTGTCTGAGGCCCAAAGGTGACATCTGCTGGCTGAACACTGCTGCTGTTTCCATTACTGGTTACAATCAGTTCCTGTTAAGAAGTACTTATCCTTTGTTTTGCATTTTCTTTTGATTCTGACTTTTTTTTAGATCAAAGTATTTTTTACCTTCTCAGTGGAGGGCTATTTTTTTGTTATTATCTGATCTAGGGTTGCCAATCCTCCAGGATTCCCTGGAGTCTCCAGGAATTAAAGATTAATCTCCAGGACATTGCTGCGAGCAACCCAGGAGAAAAATCATAGGGGCATCAAAAGAAATGTGTTTTATTCCATTTTCTTTGAAAACTTTCATTTCTTAGTTATAAAAAATACTGGACATGGGAAAAAGGCTGTATGACTGAAAGTCAAGAATCATCCAATTGGGCCTGATCACTTTCCAATTGGGGTGGGAAGGTGGTGCGACACAGGATAGACGTGTTGGGCGACCAATGGCGGGAGCGTGGGGGCTGGAAGCAGATGGTCATGTGATGAAACCTCCAGGAATACATCCAATCAAAGTTGGTGACCCTAAACGGATCACACCTCTCTATAGGAGTTGATTAACAGATGCTATAGTGAGACTACTGGACCTGCCATGATAATGTGCTGCCTAGTAAGGGGTCAGATTGCAAGTGGATGGGAATGTGCAGCTGGAGAGGTCGATTATAACTTCCTGCTGGGCAAGAAATGAGTGGCAGTGAGTCAGCCGCCCTGCCCACCCCGGCAGGATGTGAATTGGGTGGCCAGCCAGTGCGGGCAGCTCACGTCGCGCATGTTGATGAGGCCCAAGGACCAATTTGCATCGATCCTTCAGCCTCTCAGCAGAGCCGAGTCTGAGCCCACAAATGGGTCCAGACTAATGTCTAATCCAAGATGCTTTGATCCACTAAATAGACCCTTATGACTATGATTGGGCTTCACTTCATTAGTCCCGCACCCTCATAAAATATTTACTATGCCTCCTCTCTTAGATTCTTCCAATACACAGGTGTAAGCTTTTTATTTCAACTGACATTAAATTGACAGCAAGACCAATTCTTTTGAACAATTTGGAATAAGTTTATTAAACACACACACATGTACATAGCCTATTAGACAAAACAACAGTCTACTGATATCCTATGATATCTACTTGATTAGAACAGGCAAGGGTAATGGGTTACAGATTTAAACAGACTTATACTTCCCTCTGAGTCAGGCAGCACATGCGGTCGTCTTCCTTGCTTCTTGGTCTGGTCTGTAGTGGGGGACATCCTGCTTTTCTGCGTGGTCATCAAGAGAGAGCGAGCGAGCGAGTTCCTGGGTTTCTTCTTTTATATCTTTTAAGTCTATTGTTTCTAGTATAAATTGCTAAAACCCCAGGATTGGGTCTTAGTTTCATGGCAGTTCTTGATTGGCTTTCCTTACTCATGTATCTGTCTGCAGTAACAACAGAAAATGCTGGAAAAACTCAGCAGGCCAGGCAACATCCGTGGAGAGAAATTAGAGTCGACATTTCGGGTCTAACCCTTTTTCAAAACTGGAAAGGAAATGAAATAGATCGAAAGGCAGGGCTGGGAGAGAACAAAAGAAGTCTCTTCACTTCTTTTGTTCTCTCCCAGCCCTGCCTTTCGATCTATTTCATTTCCTTTCCAGTTTTGAAAAAGGGTTAGACCCGAAACATCGACTCTAATTTCTCTCCACAGATGTTGCCTGGCCTGCTGAGTTTTTCCAGCATTTTCTGTTGTTATTTCGGATTTCCAACATCTGCAATATTTTGCTATCGTATCTGTCTGCAGAGGCTAGTGCCATTTCTTGATTAAGTTAATCATTTTGTTAACACCTTTTAATGGCTCTGAGTTTCGATGGTGAGTTTCGATGGGTTTGTTTACCCTGAAAGTCATGCTGTCTCTGTGGGGGTTAATGCTGTCTCTGTGGGGGTTATCTTGTTATGCAGGTTTCTTTTGTTAAGTTTTGCGCCTTGAGCTCCACCCACCCAGGGGAGATACATACACATTAAATTCATCTTTATAACATACATCTATATTAATAGTCTCGAGTCCATCACACATCATAATTTTGACAAAACATACATTTTTATTCTTACATAGGCCTGTTATTCTCCTCCCTAACCCAGGGCTTTTGACATCAATTATAGTAACCCTGGGTTGAGATAAGATAACTAAGCCAAGAGTGTTCCTGGTCTATGGCTCAGAACCACACCATTATTTACACACTGAACCATCAAAGTTCCAAGAAAAGCATTTGAAGCTAAGCTGGTCCTGTAAATATAGATTTTCAAGATGACGGTCAGTCATATTGGGAGAGATGTGGGTGACAAATCGCATGCATAATTGTCAGTGTTAAACTGCCTCTCAGAAAAAGTAATACAGAAATAATGATTTTATATACATTGATAGCCCCACACATGTATAAAAGGAAAACAGTCGGACTTTTAAGCACATGCCAACCTGGAAACCTAGCAAAAGCTGATCATCAGCGTCAAAAAAAATCTGACAGCTGAAAACACAGCCTGAATATAGACCTTACAAAACATGAAGGGTCAGCGACCTGAAACGTTAACTCTGTTTCTCTCTCCACAGATGCTGCCTGACCTGCTGAGTGTTTCCAGCATTTTCTGTTTTTATTTCAGATTTCCAGCATCCGCAGTATTTTGCTTTTGTATTGATGAAGACATTAGTGTTACACTGAGAATGCAGAAGAGCATGGATTTGTCTTGATTTAAATTGTAGATATATCCAACATTTGATCACATTTATTGCAGAGAAAAAATAACCAAGAGTGCTGTTTATAGCAGTGGTCAGTTTTTAAATATTAGAGCTGAAAGCACCATAGAATTATAGAATCATACTGCTGTCTCTTTGAAACAGCGATCCAATCAATCCCACTCCCCTGCTCTTTATCCATAGCCTGCAATTTTTTTTCCCTTTTCAAGCATACATCCATGAGAAATAACAACAGAAAATGCTGGAAAAACTCAGCAAGTCAGGCAACATCCGTGGAGAGAAATTTGAGTTGACGTTTCGGGTTTGACCCTTCTTCAAAACTGGAGAGAAAAGGAACTAGATCGAAGGCAGGGCTGCGATCGGACAAAAGAATAAAAGAACCAAAAGAAGTAAAAGAGATTAGAAGCTAGACGAGATGGTAATAGGCTGTGATTAGGTGTAAAGTGTACTGGCAGGGCAAAAGATAGCTGCCAGGTGTGAGAGAGAAACAAAAGGAAAGGGGGGGGGGGGAAAAGGAAAGGAGTGGAAAAATATAAGTGAAAATGAAATAGGGGCCGAGGTTATGATCTGAAATTGTTGAACTCGATATTGAGACCGGAAGGCTGCAGAGTGCCTAATCGGAAGATGAGGTGCTGTTCCTCGAGTTTACGTTGAGCTTCCGTGGAACAGTACAAGAGGCCAAGGACGGTGAGGTCCGAGTGGGAATGGAGCGGTGAATTGAAATGACAGGCGACCACAATTTCAGATCATAACCTCGGCCCCTATTTCATTTTCACTTATATTTTTCCACTCCTTTCCTTTCCCCCCCCCCTTTCCTTTTGTTTCTCTCTCACACCTGGCAGCTATCTTTTGCCCTGCCAGTACACTTTACACCTAATCACAGCCTATTACCATCTCGTCTAGCTTCTAATCTCTTACTTCTTTTGGTTCTTTTATTCTTTTGTCCGATCGCAGCCCTGCCTTCGATCTAGTTCCTTTTCTCTCCAGTTTTGAAGAAGGGTCAAACCCGAAACGTCAACTCAAATTTCTCTCCACGGATGTTGCCTGACTTGCTGAGTTTTTCCAGCATTTTCTGTTGTTATTTCGGATTTCCAACATCTGCAGTATTTTGCTATCATACATCCATGAGACTTCTTTTCTCATTGGGTATGAGGGCATAGCCTCCACCCCGGAAAAGTTTTTTTTTTGCTGCATTTGGTGAATTATCCAGTATTTCGGAGTTCACTGTAATTCTATCGTTCAAGTCAAAAATAAAAGTTCTGGGGATTTAAATACACCTTTGCAGGATCCAATTATTTTCTTTCTGATGCTAATCCCAGAAGCACTGGCCAGGACTTTATGCTTCTGCACTCGTCAAGTTGAGATTTTCTACCCAGAATGGGCAGAAAATGGCAGGCTGGTGATCACAGAAGTGGAAATCCTTGACCATCTCATTAATTTGTGAACCTTTTACAACACGCACCGACAATAATCACAACCAGCAGTTTATTCTAAGAAAGAAAAGAAAGAATGTGCATTTATATTGCGCCTTTGATGACCTCAGGATGTCCCAAAGTGGTTTATAGCCAATAAAGTACTTTTGAAGTGTAGTCACTGTTGTAATGTAGGAAATGCGGCAGTCAAATTGCGCACAGCAAGCTCCCACAAACAGCAATATGATAATGAGCAGATAATCTGTTTTATCAATGTTGATTGAGGAGTAAATACTGGTCTGAGCGGGCAGACGGGGCCTTGGTCCAACGTCTCATCTGAAAGACGGCACCTCCGACAGTGCAACATTCCCTCATGACTGCACTGAAATGTCAGCCTAGATAATGTGCTCAAGTCTCTGGAGTGAGGCTTGAACCCACAACCTTCTGACTCAGAGTTGAGAGTGCTACCAACTGAGGCACGGCTGACATTTATATTCAGAAGAAAAAATTGGCTCACCTTCACATTTGTCCCTGTTCTGTACACCATGGCTGCATAGCAGGGAGGTTGCCTAGATTTAAGGTAAACTGATGTAACTATTTTAAACAAATAATTTGTTTTTTGAAATGACTTCAGGAGGAATAAGGACAAGAAAATATAGTTGAAACAAAACTTTCAGACAGAATTCTGATGCAGGGTCACATCCATACATTAACCTATTGGCCCAAAATTTGCGATCTGAGGCTTCCTGCGGGTGGATGCCTGTGGCCTGTAAAATATCTACACTTTTACCTGGTGGCCCAGGAGGTACGGAGGCTTGCGATCCTGGGCCTCTCCGGGTACACGCGGGCAGAGCCCCACGCATCCCAGGGACACATGCGGTTCGCAAGTACCCATGGGACCACGTGGGCCAGCCCAACCAATAAAAGAAGGGAATCCATATTCATACTTATGGGAGTTCCATATGTACGGAACTCCCATAATTATGAATGGGGATCACTCAAACAATACACAAACACATTAATTAATTTGTTTTTAAATTACATATTTAAAATTAATTAAAATGCCATTTAATTAAATATTTCAAACAAAAATTTTATTTTTTGAAAGACAAAATTACATGTTTTAACAGGGCTAAAAATAAACTTACCTTATTGGACAGGCTTTTTAATGTATAAATGAGTGATAAAATTTTACTTTTCTATTTTTTTAAACTCTTATGCTGGTAAAAGCAGGCCTTACACCTGCTTTTACCAGGTGTAAGAATTTGACAGGGATTCAGTGGACGGAAGTTGGACAAATAGCACAACTCTCCACCCACAGAGGCCCATCTCTCGGGGATGCAGAGGATTCTCGACAGATCGCAAGATCCAGGTTTCCGTGCATGCACTTCGCATGCCTAAACCCGGAACTTGCGAGGCCCCTACGAGTGTGTACACACCTCATACGCACCCGTAGGGATCGCAAAATATGGCCCATTGTTTCCTCTTTTAGATGTAGATCAATCTGCTGTGCATTTCAAACCTCAATACAATAAGAGGCTAGAAATTACTGTTGATGATAAAAGCAGCTGAATACTTATTGCAAAAGCAAAATACTGCGGATGCTGGAAACCTGAAATAAAAATAGAAAATGCTGGAAATACTCAGCGGGTCAGGCAGCATCTGTGGAGAGAGAAACAGAGTTAACGTTTCAGGTCAATGACCTTTCGTCAGAACTGGAAAAAGTTGGAGGTGTAACAGATTTTAAGCAAGTGCAGAGGTAGGGAAAGGGGTGAGGGTAGGAAAGAACAAAAGGGAAGGTCTGTGATAGGGTGGAAGGCAGGAGTGATTAAATGACAAAAGGGATTATACAGGAAACTCTTTTTTATCCGGTACCAACGGGACCGGCGTGGTGCCGGTTTATCAAAAAATCCGGATTACAGAGAGGTATAGTAAAAGGTATGAAGAGCTCCATACACAGCAACAAATCCAGGCTTCCCTGTTGCTTAGCAACAGGTGCAGGAACCCTGGCCACAAGATCCAAGCGTCCCTGTTGCTTAGCAACAGGTGCAGGAACCCTGGCCACAAGATCCAAGCGTCCCTGTTGCTTAGCAACAGGTGCAGGAACCCCAGCCACAAAATCCAAGCATCCCTGTTGCTTAGCAACAGTTGCAGGAACCCTGGTGACACAGCCACAGATCCAGGAACGGCCACTAATATGAAGTAAAACTTACCTGAACCTACTCCTGAATTTTGCCGGTTAACAGAGGTTTCCGGTTATTTAGGTGCCGGTAAATCGAGAGTTTCCTGTAGTACATAAGAACATAAGAAATTGGAGCAGGAGTAGGCCATTTGGCCCTTCGAGCCTGCTCCACCATTCAATAAGATCATGACTGATCTTCTACCTCATCTCCACTTTCCTGAACTATCCCCACATCCCTTGATTCCCTTAATATTCAAAAATCTATTGATCTCTGTCTTGAATATACTCAACGACTGAGCCTCCACAGCCCTCAGGGATAGAGAATTCCAAAGATTCACCACCCTCTGAGTGAAGAAATTTCTCCTCATCTCAGTCCTAAATGGCTGACCCCTTATTCTGAGACTGTGACCCCTGGTTCTAGACTCCCCAGCCAGGGGAAACATCCTCCCTGCATCTACCCTGTCAAGCTCTGTAAGAATTTTGTATGTTTCAATGAGATCACCTCTCATTCTTCTAAACTCTAGAAAATATAGGCCTAGTCTACTCAATCTGTCCTCATAGGATAATCCCCCCATCCCAGGAACCAGTCTGGTGAAACTTCATTGCACTCCCTCTATGGCAAGTATATCCTTCCTTAGGTAAGGAGACCAAAACTGTACACAATACTCCAGGTGTGGTCTCACCAGTGCCCTATATAATTGCAGTAAGACATCTTTACTCTTATACTCAAATCCTCTTGTAATAAAGGCCAACATACCATTTGCTTTCCTAATTGCTTGCTGTACCTGCATGTTATCTTTCAGTGATTCGTGTACAAGGACACCCAGGTCCTTCCGAACACCAACATTTCCCAATCTCTCACCATTTAAAAAATACTCTGCTTTTCTATTTTTCCTACCAAAGTGAATAACTTCACATTTCTCCACATTATATTCCATTTGCCATGTTCTTGCCCACTCACTTAGCTTGTCTATATCCCCTTGAAGCCTCCTTGCATCCTCCTCACAACTTACATTCCCACCCAGCTTTGTATCATCAGCAAAAGCAAAGCAAAGCAGTACAAAGCAAAAGCAAAATATCAATACTTATTGCATTCATATGGCATTCCTCCACTTGCTATGTTAGTGGCAGCATTAACTTCTCTTATCATCAATAGTAATTTCTAACTTTATTTCTCTTTTGACTTTTGTCAAAAAATAATTGTATCGGAAAATAAACCGTCATCCAAGACAATTGCTGGCTGAGAAAGTTCCTTAGAGAAATATATATTTTTTTTTAAATGATACAATTTAGCAGTTTGTTTGTTATATAGATACAAGCACTAAATAAATATACCTGTAACTGGTACTCTCAGAAGTCATCAGTTCATCTTAAAACTTTGCTGCCTCAAAAAATGCAGTGAATGTTGTGTATGTGGATTTTCAAAAGGTGTTTGATAAGATGTATTGAAGGGAATGTGTCAGCAGGAAGTTGGCTAAAGCACAGAAGACAGAATAGTGGTTAGTAGTTGTTTTTTGGACTGGAGGGATACAAATAGTGGTGTGCCCCAGGGGTTAGCGTTGAGACAGTTGCTCTTCTCGATATGTATAAAGATCTGAACTCTGCTATTAAGGGCAAAATATCAAAATTTGTGGTCAAAACAAAAGTCAATGGAGGGAAGATCGGGCGGGGTGCATAATGGGTGGCAACAATCCACTATCGCTTGTTTTGTGACCCCCCACCAAAGTTGAATTTTACCCCCCCTTAGGATTTCCAGATATAGAAATCTTTAAAAATGTGAAGACATTAATAAATGTTTTTTTATAATATATAGAATCCTAGGTTTTATAAATAGGGAAATGGAGTACAAAGCAAAGAGGTAATGCTAAACCTATTCAAATCATTGTTTAGGCAGCAGTTAGAATACTGCGTTCAGTTTTGGGTGCCTTACTTTAGGAATGTTGTCGAGGCTTCAAGAGTTGTCAAGGTGGGTTTGGAAGAGCTTGACTAAGATGATCCCAGGGATGAGAGGCATTAGTTATGAAGTGAAACTGGGGCTGTTTTCACTCGAAAAGAGGTTAAAATGAGATCTTAGAGGTGTTCAGAATTCTGAGGAGTGTTGATAAGGTAAATTGAGAAAACTATTTCCACCGGTCAGTGAAATGGTAACGAGTAAGCTTAAAATTAAAGTCATCACCAAAAAAAAATGAAGCAGTTAGGTACTTCTTTTATATGCAGAGTTTTTAATATATGAACTACCCTTTACAAACAATGGTTGATGTAGAATTCCTAATAGTTTTTAAAAGGAAAGTGGATAAATATTTGAAAAAGAAAAATGTAAGAGGTTATGGGTCAAGGGCAGGGGAATGGGATTAAGAGAGACATGGCACAGGCACAATGGGTTGAATGGCCTTCGTCAGTGCTGTAAAATGCTATGATTGTACGATAGCCTCCAACCCCAGTGAAAACAACCAATTTTTCTTGTAAAGCGCTAACAAAGAGTTGACAACACTGTTTGTAATTTGAAACATTAATGGTTGGCATGTATGCTATTGTAAACTATAGCTGAGTATTCCAGTTCATCAGTGTGCTTTTCAGAATTTGTGTAAAATATACATTTTCCGTCACAAATTTAAATTAAATTGTAAGATGATTAAAATGACACAGCAGCTAAAGTCTACTAATCATGAAATGTGCTTTGACTGGATGGAAAGACAGGCAGAGATATACACACCGAGAAAGCAGACATAGACTCATAGTGATGCATGACCATGGAACATAAACCTAAGATCAAAGGGAGGCCCATTACATTCTACTAAAAGAAACAGCAGCTAGTTACTTTAGCCAAATGAAAAAGGTATTCTCCACAATCTTACGTTGCAATTTGTATTTACACTGACGATAAACTCCGTCTCATTTGTTTCTTTAAGTGCATTTCATCAGAAAAATATCAACCGACACTTTTGAAATCCGTCCACAAATCAGCCTTTGGCCTAAGTGAAATGAGACCAGGATTTATTTGCTGCAACATTCTTCGCCAGTTTATGTCCCACCCCTACCCCTCTCATGCACACAGACAGGCAAACAGTGCAAAGTGATAATACCAGCTGCACATTGTGAATAGTCTGTCGATATTTCATCAATGCCATTCTACTGAGTATTCATTCTTTTTCACTTTGTAAGGTAATATGTTCTCATGAGAATTATCCCATGTACATGAAATGAAAGCACCAAATTTGGATTTTTGAGGTGCATCATGCTGAAAATCCTGACTCTCTGGGTTAAAAGATTCATATTTAGGAAGAAGATAATTACTGTGCCAGTAAAATAATCCGTATGATTCCCATAAAAGAAATCAGTAGCAGAAGTCTACAGCAATCATAAAGGTCCTTGCATTTTGTTGTATAGAATGTCCTATAAAGTGTGTTTAGTAAAACTGTAATACTGTATATTAAAGTGCAGGCAAATGCACACAGAAGCAAATTCAGGGTCTCAATGTACACACATCACCAAGCCTTAGGATTGCTCCTTGAAAACACAAGATTAAATCTGTGTTAACTGGCTTCTCTATGATGCCCCAAGTTTGTTTTATAGCTTCTCTGTATCATGTTAGGCACATGGAACTTGCAGTAAGCATTTTAAAATTCTATACATTTGGAGTTGCTTTCATTTTTTTTTTCAAATTGATTTTGTCCTAATTATATAAAACTTTTGAGAGCACTGTAACACTCCGAAGTGTCAATAGAATATGATAAAAAGAAAGAAAAGCATAATGGGGGTCAAATTGGTCTTGGGCGGTAGTGGAAAATGGGCGACAGCAAATTGGTACCCGTTTTACACCCCGCCCAATTTTATTTTCCATTGATATTAATATTATTATTCACTATCGCCCATTTTGTGCTATTGCCCAAGACCAATTTCACCGCCATTGTTCTTTTTCTTACCTGGAGACAGAAATGTACAAGCGCCTGGCAATCTGTGACCTCTCAAAAAACAACATTTAAACTCCGGTTGACACAAGGGTCGTTTTTTTAAATTATATTTTCCAACAGAGAATACGGGAGCAGTAGCTTTATAGAGGCCAGGTTAGCACTCAAACATTACACACGTGCTCCAGATCCCAGACTACCAGTGAACAATACCAAGGAAGATCAGCTGGAACTTACCTGAGCTCTCCCGAGGTCTGAACATTTCCGCTCCTGGGCCTCTCCACAGTTGTTCCAGTACAGCTACAACACTGGCATCTACCCGGCAATGTGGAAAATTGCCCAAGTATGTCCTGTCTACAAAAAGCAGGACAAATCCGACCCGGCCAATTACCGTCCCATCAGTCTACTCTCAATCATCAGCAAAGTGATGGAAGGTGTCGTCGACAGTGCTATCAAGCAGCACTTACTCAGCAATAACCTGCTAACTGACGCCCAGTTTGGGTTCCGCCAGGGCCACTCAGCTCCTGACCTCATTACAGCTTTGGTCCAAACATGGACAAAAGAGCTGAACTCAAGAGATGAGGTGAGAGTGACTGCCCTTGACATCAAGGCAGCATTTGATCGAGTGTGGCATCAAGGAGCCCTAGCAAAACTGAAGTCAATGGGAATCAAGGGGAAAACTCTCCATTGGTTGGAATCATACCTAGCACAAAGGAAGTTGGCTGTGGTTGTTGGAGGTCATTCATCTCAATCACATGACATCACTGCAGGAGTTCCTCAGGGCAGTGTCCTAGGCCCAACCATCTTCAGCTGTTTCATCAATGACCTTCCCTCCATCATAAGGTCAGAAGTGGGGATGTTCGCTGATGATTGCACACTGTTCAGCACCATTCGAGACTCGTCAGATACTGACGCAGTCCGTGTCCATATGCAGCAAGACCTGGACAACGTTCAGACTTGGGCTGACAAGTGGCAAGTAACATTTGCACCACACAAGTGCCAGGCAATGACCATCTCCAACAAGCGAGACTCTAACCATCTCCCCTTGACATTCAATGGCATTACCATCGCTGAATCCCCCACTATCAACATCCTGGGGGTTACCATTGATCAGAAACTGAACTGGACCAGCCATATAAATACTGTGGCTACAAGAGCAGGCCAGAGGCTGGGAATTCTGCGGCGAGTGTCTCACCTCCTGACTCCCCAAAGCCTTTCCACCATCTACAAGGCACAAGTCAGGAGTGTGATGGAATACTCTCCACTTGCCTGGATGAGTGCAGCTCCAACAACACTCAAGAAGCTCGACACCATTCAGGATAAAGCAGCCCGCTTGATTGGCACTCCATCCACCACCTTCAACATTCACTCCCTCCACCACCGGCGCACTGTGGCTGCAGTGTATACCATCTACAAGATGCACTGCAGCAACTCGCCAAAGCTCCTTCAACAGCACCTTCCAAACCCGCAACCTCTACCACTTAGAAGGACAAGGGCAGCAGACACATGGGAACATCACCACCTACAAGTTCCCCTCCAAGCCACACACCATCCTGACTTGGACCTGTATCGCCGTTCCTTCACTGTCGCTGGGCCAAAATCCTGGAACTCCCTTCCTAACAGCATTGTGGGTGTACCTACACCATATGGACTGCAGCGGTTCAAGAAGGCGGCTCACCACCATCTTCTCAAGGGCAATTAGGGATGGGCACTAAATGCAGGCCTAGCCAGCGACGCCCACATCCCATCAATGAATTTTAAAAAAAAATGCGCTGGGCCCACGTATCCCAGGGGTTCAGGCGGTTCACAAGCGTCCCTGGGATCACAAGGGTGATGCCAGCCAATAGGAGAAGGGAATCTCCCTCCATACTTTTGACAGATGGACCTGTCAAATATATGAATGGAGATCACCACAAAAAGACACTAAAACATTAAATACATTTTTTTTTTAAACCATCATGTTTTTAAAATGAGTTAAAATTACATTAAATTAAATATTTTAAACAATTTTATTTTTGAAAAAAATAATAAGTTTTTTACGGGGCTAAAAATAAAGTTACCTTTTTTAAAAGTATTTTTAAATTATAAATGAGTGAACTTTTTTTTTTTTACTTTTTTGAACTGTTATGCTGGCTGCTTTTACCAGGCGTAAGATTTCTGAGGGTTTTCAGCGGGTGGAGGTTCTCCAGAAAGCGGAACTCCCCGCCCGGTGAGGCCCTTCTCTAGGGCAGGTGTCCGATCTGTGAAGAGCATTCTTGACAGATCGGAAATGCCGGTTTTCAGCGCATGTGAGAAGCGCATTCGCTGAAACCGGCATTTCTGATGTCCCTATGGGTTTGTACACAGCTCGTACTCACCCATAGGCATCGGAAAATACGGGCCTATAAGAAGAGACACTTACAGAGCAATACAGCAGGGGGCATGTCTACAGCATACAAGCACACTGTATCCCAATCTGTTTCTTCAGAGATTCCTTTCACCTTAGATCAACTTATCCTGCTAATAACAAACACTAGCCTTTTCGAGCTGACATAGTCAAGCCTACTGAATCTATTTATTCTTTCTAACACCTTGTGGGTCATATTCCTTAGTTTGAGAGGACATGATTAAAACCTCTTTAGCTGCTCCCATATGATATTGCAAGCTCATAGCTTGACAAGCTTTAGCCTCTGCTGCTGCTGGGGTAAGGGTTCTTTTTTTGATTATTTCCTCTGACCATTTTAAGGAAGTTTGTTCCCTCTTTTGTTAGAAGGCCTGGTTTACATTTTAAATTCACCACATAGAAATAGTTTGCCACTCGCATGCCCATCTCCCAGTGACTGTACAAGCCAGTTCTGTTGAATATTTCAAAGTAAATATTTTCAAACTTCACACAACAGTTTTAGCAGGACAAGCAGTAATCCTTCAATTAATTTTAAATAACACTGTCCAGACAGTCTACCTTTTGTCCTTAAGCTTTAAGTCATGGGCTGTCTGACAAGGAAGATTAATCTTTAGAGGAAGAGGAAGTGATTTGTCCGTGGGTGGTGGATATCAGTCAAAACATTCTGTTGGGAAAAGAAAAGTTTCTTAGATGCTGCGATGGCATTGTACATTAAAGCACAAACACACTGTACCCAGGAATGTGGAAGAAAGCAAGTTTGTGCCTACACCTCCTCACAGTGAGCTTGCTACTAAAGCTGTACTATCATGGGGACAACAGTGTGGAGGACAAGGATTTATCCACAGAGCCAGAGGGGGAATTAGAAGAGTCACTGTGCATGTTAGTGGAGGCCAACAAACATTTCACTTCCATTAGGTCTCAGTAAGGAATGGTGTGCGGCATGGGGAGATTCAAAGAAAGGAGGAGAAACATACTGCACATCAAAATAGAAGAAGTTTTAATGCCATCAAAAAATAAATAAAATATAGATGTTCCTGGTAAGTGGGTAGTTTTGTAATACAGTACATTGGTGCACTAATGCAGCCCATGGGTTTGGGCCCACGTTGTCCATATAGCAAGTTCCTGATTTCAGATGAGCCATCAGGAAGAGATTGGAGAGAAATCCCAGCAGTTAATTACAGGCAAGTGGAAAATCTTAGATGGCATGCTGTCCTGAATCACTTTTTCACGTCCACCGGAGATCACATTTGATTTACAGAATGACTTGAGTCCCAAAGTTTTCTTTTTAGTGTCCTGACGCAAGAGTTTCACCTAATGCGAGTACCGATTACAAATTCAGGCATAACCTGCTCAAAGCTTTCTGTCATTAATTTTAATGGCTGGAGAATTATGGGTAGCCCAAATCTGAGATGGGTACCCCTGGTAGGCGATGCAGGTACTGAAGAAGAACATCTGGGCCACTGTGACCTCCTTATCTAAGGCAGTACCCTTTGAGTGAAATATCACAGACAAGGGGACACCACGGTTGACTCAGTGCACAAGTAGTCAATAAATCCTATGTGTATGTGTCCTTTAGTGTAATAGCCTAGATTTTCTGCACTCGTGGATTTATGGCACATCTTTGGCAGGGAATGATTTCCTCCAGCATGGAATTGTGCCACTGACATCAGTCGATCTTCCAGTTCCTCTGGGTCATGCTGTTTTGGAGACGGGCTCCCTGATGTGCACAGGCGTTGGCTGCATTAAAAAAAATCCGAGGCCCCCTCAACCAACTTTAGGACGCTATAAGATTGGCGATAACAGGCATTCAAACAGCACAAATAAAGGGAAATACATTGGAGGACATATTTTGCATCTTCATTATAGATGTCCACCGGGTGGACTTATTCTTGACAGCTGCTCCACAGGCAGCTGAAAATGGGGGAGAAAAGCAAAGAAGCGGGGATACGCCAGTGCATGTCCTTGAGCAACTTTCCACCCCTACCAATCCCAATCTCAATCCCAGATCCAATGAAACATCTGAAAAATTGTTGTGGGGGGGAGTGGGTGAGTAGAGCCGGCTGAGAAATCTGGGCAGATTTTTGTAACTTCCTTATTACAATTTAAGTTTTCACTAATGGTGAGACACCCTCTTTAAGGTTTCCTCATATCTGGTACTTTCTTGTATAAGGGTTGCATGCAAGTGGTTTTGGAGTGGATTATAAACATTCATTTGGATGTCCAGTATTGCAAGAATTCTTCAATTATCAAAGTGGGCTGCTGAGCACATTCAGTAAAACAAGCTGTATGCATGATCCCTCTTTCAAAAGCCATTTCAACACAAGTTTTCTCATCTGACTAGCTTTTGAATTTCATTGTAATTGTACCATGATTGCTCAGACTGCTTAGGAGGACAGATTTTCTGTTGAAAGCAATGCTTTCTTGAGTAATGTTTCTGTAGTCACTGGACATCAATTCTCTGAAAAAAATAAAAGGCCACAAGCATCACTTAGACAGTAACCACTGCTGTCTAAAACTTGTTTGCAACATACTGTGTGCTACATACAAGATTCCCTTTCTTACAAAACAAAGCTTAAATACATTGTTGAGAGCTTTTCTTTCCAAACATATTCATCTCTATTTTCTTTAAACTCACTGTAATTTTTATTACAGTGAAACAAAACCACAGCAAGGCTTTAGTTAGCAGCATTGGCCACATTTAACATGTCATCACTTCTTTTCCTCCCTGACTGGTACCATTGTGAAATGAGGCATTAAGTTTCGGCATGTTGCCACAGTGATAGAAAGGTACAATCCAAGACTATTCGGCTCAGTAAAACTTTTATGCTCGCAATCTCAATGATGTTACTGCCACTCACTTTTTAAACAGGAATACCGTACATAGGAATCAATAGAAATAAGAAAGGAAACTTATTAATGATAATTCTTTGTAATTTTTTTGCAATTTTCCTCTAATCTGTCCTGAAGGTACTAATTCATGCTGAGATCTAGCTCCAGTGCATGAGCAGCCTCCAGTACTTTGCCTAGGAGGCCATTCTAAGTGTGAGTTGGACATTCAACTGAAGTTTGCTTTTATTTATTTGCACTCATAAACCACTTGCATGCAACTCTCATATAAGCAAGTACAAGGGATGAAAAAACTTTAAAGATATTGGCCAAGAAATTCGGGGATTTAGCGCCACACATTACCGCCAGATTCGGGCAAAAAAATTGTGCCTGCCTCTCTTTCGTCTGCTGCCGGCAGGTCCCGTGGCGGCCGCCATTTTCGGATGGCTGGCAGCACTGCCGATGTCCGCGCTCGCTAGGAATATGTAGGTTACACAGATTGTGATGTCAGTGAGTGTGCAACGCTCACTTGACGCTCAATCTGTGAGTTTCAACTTTGCTGCTTCTCTTACTGGCATGCCTTAAGTGTGACGAGCTGAGCGAGCATTGACAAGCAGGAAGGAGGCTCCAGCAATGGCATTTAAAGGGATCATCAGCAACTACTTGCACCTGACATGTTTCTGCAGTTTGACTGGCTCAGTGTGAATTTCTGCAATCCAGCAGCTTTATAAACTTCTTTCAAAGTCCTAAAAAACTACACCATGGTGCAGGGAGTGTTGTTGCAAGTGAAGAATGCCTTCATTCTTATTTAAAGGCTTCTGCTCACAACACTTGCTCACAGTCATGGGGGCTCTACTGGCAGTCCCACTCGTGCTCAAGTATCGTCGGGAGAGGGGGCAGAGGCAGCGAAGAAGAGTAGATGCGCGCAGAGGGAGGAGGAGGAGGGGCAGGAGGGCTCTCAACAGGAGGCCTTACCCACCTAGGGTCTTCCGAGAGCACTTCTCTTATATCCATTTAAGCGAGGAGCAGTGTATTAACAGGCTATGCTTCACCAAGGAGGTGGTCACAGAACTCTGCCACCTCCTGCAACCAGACCTGCAGCCTGAGAGCAGGGCGACCAGGGCTCTCCCAGTGGCAGTCAAGATCTACAGGGCCCTCAATTTCTTCACCCGCAGGAGACATAGCTAACATCTCATAGTTCACTGTCCATCGCTGCATCTGGGAGGTCACTGAGGCTCTCTACACCAGGAGAAGGGACTATGTTTTCTTTTCACTGAGCAGAGAGAAGCAGGATGAGCGTGCATGTGGCTTTGCCAGGATAACGGGCTTCACCATGGTGCAGGGCACCATCGACTGCACCCACCTGGCTTTGCAGTCGGCATATAACAATCCTGAGATCTTCTGTAACCGCAAAGGCTGCCACTCACTTAATGTACAGTTTGTATGTGACCACGCTCAGAGCATCCTGATGGTCAATGCCCGCTATCCTGCCAGCAGCCATGATCCCTTCATCCTGCGTCTGTCCGGTGTGCCAGCAATCTTCCAGCCACCACATGAAACTCGAAGGTGGCTTCTCGGAGACCTGGGTCATGACTCCCCTCTGCAACCCCTCCACTGGTACCCAGCACTCATATAATGAGAGCCATGCTTCCACAAGGAACATCATCGAACAGATCATCGAGCAGACCATCGGGCTACTGAAGCAACGGTTCCACTGCCTTGACTGCTCAGGAGGAGCCCTCCAGCACTCGGCTGAGCGGGTGTCCCATTTCGTGGTGGTCTGCTGCATGCTTCACCACTTGGCCATCATGAGGGCGCAGCCCTTGCCACCAGAGATTGTGGGACCATCTCAGGAGGAGGACAAGGGAGAGGAGGAGGAGGAAGAGGAAGATGAGCAAGAGGGCGAGGAGGGAGGGGGGCAGGGGGTAGCTAATCCCGCTTCCGGGCGGACTGTCCGTGAACACCTCATCAGACTCCAATTTCAATGAATGGAACCCCAGATCTCCATTGCTCACCACATCCCAATCATACCATCCCTCACGGAATATTGTGCTCCTGGGCACAAAGATGAAATGAAAGCCACCACAAAAGATTCCAAACAAAATTAATTAATTTATCCGAAATCATTTGACACATATTTACACTTATGATATGAACTAATCACCCTTGTGCAATCCCTTAGTATCTGTTGTTCGGGTGCCCTTTCCTGATCTAGTGCTCCTACGAAGTACTCCCCCAGTGGCTGCAGCATGGCTGGTGGAAGGCTGCTGAGTTTCCATGGTGGCGACTTCAGATGGCCTTGCAGAACGATTTCGAGTGGCTCTGGCCCTAGTAGACCCAGCTGTAGACTGCACCACCTTGGCATGGGTGGCAGCAGTCTGGGCTGGCTGGCTGACGGGCAGTGGCGGTCTGGCAATGGTGGGAAAAGGAATGCTGCTAACCTGAGAGAGGACAGCAGTGTCCTGCTCCACTGACCCACTGCCACTCCTCTGGGGCGGCGCTTCAGCATTGCTAGCAATCTGTTGGAGCACAGATTGCTAGGCTGCTGCGACACCCTGCAAGGCCTAGTTGACACTGGTAAACCCAGCCACGATGGCACATCATACGCAGCATCATGTCTGGGTTGACACGGTGACTTTGGAAGTTTCCCATCATTTCCAGCCTGGAAACCCTGGGCTCCAAGCTTTGCACAGAGCACCGTGCAATGCTGGAGGCGGACTCCTCCACGCTCCTTGACATTGCCAAGAGGCTCTCTGGCAGGCTTGCCATTGCACCTAGCAATTCGGAGTGCATGCCCATCACCCTTATTCTGAAGGCCGTTCCATCGAGGTCCTCATCTGAGTCCTGTGCAGCAGAACTCACGCACGAACTCGCCCTCCGGGGAGCTGGCCCCCGAGCTACCCTTTCCCCCTGGACTTGCTGCAGCCCACTCATGCCCGGTGCCTCACCCTATGCCGATCCCGCTTCTACACTAGCCTCTAAAGTATGCGAGTGCCAGGTTCTGACCTGGTGTCTGCGAGTGACAGCTGCAGTGATGCTGTGTCTTCTTCTCCCCCCTCGCTCTCCTGCAGCACCTCAGGGACAGGCTGCTCGGGTGCTTGTTGTTGATTATCTGAAAGAAGAAAGCCACTAGAGTAGGGTTATGGTGGGGGGAGGGGTGGAAGTAAGATATGCTGCATACAGCATCAGCAGCTTGATAGTGAGAAGAGACTGTGGGCTGACTGGGAAGTCGGATGTGTAAAGTAGGATTAAGAATGAGCATACCGTCGTCCCCAGGGGCTTCAACCTCGCCGGCTGCCATGGCCTCCATTATCTGCCACCCAATGATCACCAGCACTCTCTCCTCCAGCTAGCTGAGGTCCTGGATGGTAGCTTGTCCCCCCGCCTGTCTGCCGCTGCTCTCTCCGATTATGTGCGCCAAAGGAGAGTGAGTGCACTGCAATATGTTTTGATGATGTGCCTGCCATGGTTTAATAGGTGTCAGTGTGTGCAAGGTGTGAGATGTGGGTGTGAGTGTTGCAGCAGTGCTATGGTTTTGAGGGTGAAGTGAAACTATGATTGTGAGGTTTGAGTGGTGATAGGTTGAGATTGTTGGTAGGTGAGTGCTGGGGGTGCGGTGGATTGAGCAGTGTGTGAGGCTTGTGGTGCAGATGGTGGGATATGGCATTTGCTGAAGCCTCCACTCACCTTGACCTGCCATGTGAGGCCATTAAACTTCTTTTGGCACTGGATGGCCAACCTTTGCACCACAGTGCTGGCCGCCACATAGGCAGCTATCTCCTGCCAGAGCCTTCGAGAGTTGTGCCCTGTGGCAAGGGCTTCTTGCCAGTGTGAGGGAAGAAGACAGGCCGCCTTCTCTCCCCAGCCACAACTAGTGCCTCAAGAGCCGTGTTGGAGAATCTGCAGGCTCTCTCCCTGTGCTGAGGTGCCGCCATGTGTTCACACTGCCGTGGCTTGACAATGAGGTGTTGTAGCATCAATGCAGCTCCCCTTTAAGTACTGAATAAAGCCTGTGCCAAACATGACTGGGAATTAAACTGGACCCGATATTGGCCCACCTGCTGAGCGTTAAGCCAATGAGCAGCGGTTTTAGCGCTGAGATCAAGACTACAATCATGTTAATGAGGACTGAGCATGAATTTTGCTTGCTACCTCGACCATTTTGACCTGGCGCAGCTAAACATCGTTGGGCCTTAACACTGCCCGTTTCGCGGCCATATCTAATTTCTAGGCCATTGACTGCTGGCAGGGTACTCAGTGGTGGGAAGATAGAAAGAAAGAGCTTACATTTATACAGCGTCTTTCACAATCTCAGGATGTCTCAAAGCACTTTATAGTCAATTAAGTTCTTTTGAAGTGTGGACACTGTTGTAGTGTAGGAAACTCGGCAGCAAGCTCCCAGAAACAGCAATGAAATAAATGATCAGATCAACTGTATTAGGTGTTGGTTGAGGGATAAATATTGGCAAGGACACCAGGAGAACACCCCTGCTCTTCTTCAAGGGGGCTTGTGGTTGTTTATCCCTCATCTGCCTCCAAAATAAGCCATATCGCTGAACATAGTATTGAACGCTGCCTCCAGCATTAAGTATAAAAGACTAACAACATTCTGAAATAAGGCCTGAAGCAGCAAAAACAATTTTTATTCCAAAAGTTAAAAATAGTGACCTATCTTGATACCAGTCTGTTCCTCAACAACAGCACTGGAATTAATAGCTTCAGATTTTTACGGGATCTGTTTGAACCTGATCTGCACCCAGCACTATTAGAGGAAATTTGGGTGCAAAGCCCTCAGACGTTTATTTGCATGTGATTTACATTGCTATGTCTTCTTCAGATACAGTTGCAGGCACCTGAAAAGCCATAGAGGAAGTTCAGGAGCAGTGTTATTCATAGAGGTACTTTATAACAGCATAGTCAAAAAGAAATGGACACCAAGCCAAGGAAGGAGATATTAGGAGGGTGACCAAAACTTAGTGAGAGGTTTGTGTTAAGGAAGGTCTTAAAGGAGCAGAGGGAGTTAGAGAGGTGGGCGAAGCTCCTTAAAACCAACCTCTTTGACCAAGCTTTTGCTCACCTGTCCTAATATTTCCTTATGTGGCACGGTGTCAAATTTTGTCTGATAACGCTCCTGTGAAGCGCCTTGAAATGTTTTACTTTGTTTAACGCGCTGTATAAATGCAAGTTGTTGTTGTTGTGGAAGGGCTTAGGGAGGGAATTCTGGAGGGTGGAGTCAAGGTGCCTGATGGCACGATTTACAATGATAAGGCGAAGGGAGGGGAGACGCACAAGAGTACAAAGTCAAATTTGCAGATGATAGCAAATAAGAAGGGCAGTTTAATTGAAGGAGGCAGCTCAGAAGTCACAGAATGAGTGGAACAAAATTGGAATGTGGTCAAAATAATGACAGATTCCATTGTTTGCATTAAATTTAAAGTATTTACCTAGAAAGGAAAATGGGCACCAGTGTAATCTATGAATGGTGTTGAAATGACAAACGATGACGTTGAAGTCTTGGTAGATTCAACACTCAGCACTTCCAACCAGTGCAGATAAGCAATCAACAAAACCAGTAGAATGGTGAGCTGCAGAGCTAAAACAGTCGAATATAAATCAAGAAGTTGTGATCAATTATAGTACTCTACCACCGCCCAGCATAGACCCACCCCAGCATTGAAACTTGGACTGTTCTGCTCTGCATGGCTCAAGTGGTGCAATCACCCACTGAGCCATTGGCCCGTAATTTGCAGTCAGCGGCGAAGTAAAGGTGTTCGCCGCTGGCCCCGAAGTAAGCTTCCCACAAAGATCTCAATCTCTGTGGCGAGAAGTTTGACTTTTCCGACATGTAGTTGAAATCAGCGTAGTTTCGTGGGAATCCCATAGCTGCTGTGACGTCAACAAGCTGTCTAAGCAGCCAATCACATTGCAGAATTCTCACAGACCGAGCACCAGGAAAGTGAGTTAGCTGCTTTGATTCTAACTTTTTAAAATAGTTATAGTAAGCAAAACAAAGATTGGGGCGCTCACATGGGGAAAAGATAAACCTGAAATAAAGATGAACAAACTTTAAATTTCTTTTTTATTAAAATGGATAAATTTGACACTCCACAAAATTAAAATTAGTTTTTCAGGGCCATAACATTTGTTTAGCAGTCAATATGCTGTTAAAACCCCAGTTACACCTAATCCAAAAGGGTCTAACTTTTAATGGGGTATTTAACAGCAATATTACTGCGGAATAGCGAAAGTTTTTGGCAGTTTCCCTGATTTCGCAGATTAAACTGATTGCTGGCTGTGTAGGGGGAGTGCGGGGGCGGGGTGGGGGGAGTGCGGGGGGGGGGCGGGTAGCGGGGAGGAGGAGGAGGGGCGGGTGACAGCGCAGCCAGTGTCAGAGTAGTGAATGACTGACTGCAACTTCAGGATCCGCATTAGGATGCGCATGCACTACATCCTGAAGTTGTGGTCAGTTTCAAAGGGGTAATAACAACGAACGCTATTCGTTCGCTGTTATTACCCACCGCAAATTCCAGGCCATTGTGTGGGTTTAACTCTCTAAAATCCTTCTGAGGTCCCTGGCTCTGACAATAGATAAAACAGACAGTTTATTTTGGCAAGTAGTAGAACACCAAGGGCATTACACAAAAAGGTGAACAGGGAACTACTATTATAAGGAATGAACAAAGAGGCCTCATTCTAGGTTGATGCAAGTCCAGCTTGTCCTAATTTCTCTGTTACTTAACACTGCAACACATTGATATTCAAGTCTCCTTTTGTCTGTAAAACTGCGGCAGTAGGCACTACAAAGATGACATACTCATTTTAGCAATGTTATTGCAGATTTATTCGTCTTGGAATATTTCTCCAATGACTTCACTGTGATAAACATCTTCAAAGGATTACTCCAGGCTGTACGTTCAGATGTCTGCAGCCAGGATGTGTCGGTACCAAGAAGTGTCCCAAAGCATTTTTTGAAAATAACCAGGGTGTGTTTTATTACTTGTATGGCTACAAAAATATTAATTGGAAACATGAGAGGCATTGCAAGGTTCTAGCAGCTGATGATATCATTCAAAGAAATAATGGTGGTACTCACTGCAGAGGTGATGTAAATATTACATAGCTGAGAGAGTCATGAATTTGTGACTAAACTGTGAATAAAACATATGGTGGCCTTAGTATTTCCAGCATTGGAATTCCTGCTTGGTTGCATACTAACACGCAACTGGTTAATACATTGGCTTAACACTCTACACTAAACTAGGGAGTGCACTTTGGAAGTTGCTTTTAATGTATTTCTTGGGGGCAGATTGGCGGGAGATCCACCTGTCTGTAACTTGCAAGTACTAGATACTGATGCTGAGTGAGCAAGTATTCTATTCCACAATATTATATTCACCACCTTGACAAACACAGAGGGCTGGATTTTGCCAATGGGGAGCTTTTGGAGGTGGGACTCCCACTTGTTGGGTTTCAGTCCCGCCTCCATCAACTTCTGGCCAACCCACGCTATTTTCTCTTGATTGACCTTGCAGGCCAATTAAGGGAAAGCCGGTTACAGAGAACGTCAGTGTATGATATTTCATCTGTCAAAAATATTGATATTTCATCTGTCAGTGAATCTCTGGGCACGATCTTGCCAGCCTTAGGGAGGCGGGTATGGAGGCAGGACTGCCGGGAAAATGGCAGAATTTGGGGGCGGGTGCCCATCCCGCCCCAACCCACCTCCGTGCCATCTTGCCAGGTAGTTAACAGGCAGATAAGGGGATTATCCCCATTTTGCCCACACAAGTGTAGGCTTCCCGAAGGCTCCGAACCCCACCAGGGTCACCGAGGCAAGTAAAATATTTTTAGACAGATGAATTGTCATCGTTTGACAGCTCTGTGAAGCTGTCAAACACTGACAGTCTCTGTAGTTTGATAAGTTCTTGAATTCAAGACTCATCAAAGCTCTTTATTTAGCAGAAATGGGATGGTTGTTGCATTGGAGAATGCAACGGCCATCTGACATCTCTGCCGCGGAGGTGCGAGACTCTGCATACCCAACTCTTGAAGCCTGCAGGAAGAAACAAAGGTAAGTAATTTTTTTTAACACTTTCCACTTACCTCACATACTCACCTCTCCACACTTGCACCCATCATTTACCTTCACAGCGCACTTTTGCACCCCCCCGACTCCCGCAGACCCACTACTCGCCTCGGTGACCCTGGCAGGGTTCGGAGCCTTTGGGAAGCCCGCACTTGTGTGGGCAAAATGGGGATAACCCCCTTACCTGCTTGTTAACTACCTGGCAAGATGGCATGGAAGTGGGTTGGGGGCGGGATGGGTACCCGCCCCCAAATTCTGCCATTTTCCCAGCAGTCCCGCCTCCATACCCGCCTCCCTAGGGCTGGCAAGATTGTGCCCAGAAATTCACTGAAAAATATTTTAAACAAATAAACTGTAGCTTATTGAATAGCTTGAATTGCTCCCTGCTGTTATAGAAAGCATAAATTATTAATTCAGAGCCCAAATATCAAAGTATAATATATTGTATTGGTTCATCATCTTGCTTGGACCGTGCTGGCCTTCAGTATATACCACGATAGTTGCTCCTTGTAAATAAAAGGGACCCAAAATGAAGGGAGAAAAAACATGAATTTTATAGAATATATTGTAAAAGTAACAGATATACCTAAATTATTTCAACACTATAAGGAATAAATTGTTGAGTTTGCACTGCCGATGGGGAGCCTTGCCATTGGCTGTGCATCTGAGGAAATCGCAGGCACAGTGCCCATGATTTTATGTCTAATGGAATCTGTGTGGCCAGCAGCCGAGGTTTCTCCTGGATAATTGGCCATTTAATATCATCCATGCCATTAATTTAAATGGGCAAGTGATCCTACCGAACTTGTAACAGGAGCTCTGAATCTATCTGTACTTGGTCTGTACATGAAAATCAGTGCAAGACCAAGTCTTCTTTTTCCAGAAAGGGTCTAATATGCTGGATCAGTACAGCAAAAGACTGTCTTCTTGTGGCAGTGTTTGCCAGTGAGAATGGCTCCGTAACAGGCTTGCTGGGACAAGTTTATTCATAATGAAGTGAAAATTTGATTCATCTTTGAAGGCTAGGGAAAAAAACTCAGAGCTATATCTTGGTAGTTAAACAATGCTTGGTTACCTCTTTCAAGAAACGAAATGGGCTGATAGATTCCATGACATTGCAAAATCTACAGTCTTTTTAGGGACACAGCTAATGGGCATAGTTACCATTTCCTGGTCCATAGTTTATTATATTTGAAACTACCAGGTCAGTGCAACTACAGAAGAAACCTCTGGCACTGGGGACAGTAACTGAACAGACCAACTCTTGTAGCAGTTCACTATGGACATTTTTGACATGGGCTAAGACACCCAAGTTATTATGCTGTGCTAACATCTTCAAATTGGAGACGCAGATTAGACATGTCAATGTATGGCTAGAAAGATGGTGCAGAAGGCACATTTTCAGATTCCAAGGATACTGGGGCAAGTTCTAGGCCAGATGCTCTACAGATACGACAGACTTCACCTGAATTTACCAATACCAATGTCCAGGCAGATGGGATAAATAAGGCACTGGGGAAGATTTAAACTAATGAGATGGAGGGATGGACAAATAGAATTAGAAAGTGAGAAATAAGAGGTAGTGGAGATACAGAAGCTGGATATTATGTTGTGAGAGTAGGGGCTAACATATGGTTCAAATGCAGATACTGACACAGCAGTTATATGTGCGGAGTATAAGGATATGACCACATGGGGAAATAATAAAATAAACAAACACATCAGTCTAAGGAATGGGGGACATGGATGCCTCAGAGTTTGATATGAATGCTAGAAGTCTTGGGAATAAAATTGGAGACCTGGAGTTGGAGTCGAAAACTGGGCCCCAGTTAAAATTACAGCCATGGAGTTGGAGACAGAAAAAAGCTATCTTTGTAAATTATACCAAATTGGGGGCGGGAGATTCAAGCAGTAGGAAACAGGAAAAGCAAATACAAAGGACTCTGGCTAGGTTGGAAAGGTGGGCTGGTGCGTGGCTGGTAATGTAGATAAATGTAAGGTAATGAGACTGGGCAAGGACAGGCATATCGGGAGGGTGTGAGTTAATGCTCAGGAGAACAAGGGTCATTATAGATTTTGGATTAATTGGAGGTTGTGAAGGATGGAGGAAGGGGAGGCCATGGAGGAAGGAATTCGAGAAGTCAATCCTCAACATGATGATGGGGTGAACCTAGATCTGCAACAAGTGTCTGACAGTGACTTTGTGGAGGAGGCATTGTTAATGCTACAGAGTATTTAACCCATTGCGCACTGTGCCTTATAAGAATTTCAAGCAGACATAAAAAATGACATTTAAAGCTCCATGAGGTTAAAGATTGCTGTTTTAGTTATATCCTCCAAAGAGAAAATTCAAAGAAGCTAGTGTGGAAAATCTGAGTGTTATTTAAACAGCTTTGTGGGCTTTCACTTGTAAGCCACAATGTTTGACACTCAGTGCTTGTGGCGAGCACTTACACTGATCATTTGCAGATCTGTTTCCTCCAGACGTAAAGACTATTATTGATGGTCTGTGGTTGCTGAATTTACTGAGCAAACCTTGAATGAGCTCTCTGAAATTCTACATACCTTTCAGTTAAACACCTGCTTTTAGATTATTTTTAATATTTGGCTATTATTGGAAAGAAATAACTGGTGCTGGAGCTTTTTCAGCTAATGAGACATTCATAATTACTTAGGTTGCTATCCAGGCAACCCAAGGATTGAGCGATCTACTATATTACGCAAACAGACCCTGAAGTCATCTTTGGTAAGTTCTTATTTCAGATTTTTGAACACTAAATCACATGTAAGGTAAAAAGTCAAATCATCAAGAACAATAGCATTACAAAAGTCAGAGTCCCCCTCTCCCCACACACCTATAGATATAAATATAATTACAGATTGCTGACAAAATTGTAGAAACCCATCTTCACGAAAAGACCTGCTTTAAATGAGAAGAGAAAATATCCAGTGTTTCAGCAGAGACAGCAGCAGTAGCAGCACCAGTCATTAAAGCAGACTGCACCATTTCTCGGCACGTAGTGAGGTGTAGCTTAAGCTAGGAGGAATTTTCTCCCCCTTCAGTTTCCATTAGTATGGGTCCTGCCTGCTCTAGTCGGGGGACACAGTCAGTCCCAGGGCCCCAGAAGGCCTTGTTCTGACGTTATGTGTTCTAAAGAATATGCTCCAAGTCTGTCGTCTTATTACCCATTGCAGCTCTGAGGGGAGCTGGTCTCAAACTTGCTTCACATTCTTGGGGAGGATTGCGTCTGTGGAACTGAACTACATTTTGAATTAAGGGCGCTGCAAGTATTTTGTTTGAGAGGTGACCTTTCTAGTGAGATTGGAGTCCTTGGTTCCTGCCTCCTTTGCACTGTCCTTGCTAATAAGTCATTCGAATTTGTAGTTGGGGTGACTTGAATTTTTAAAACCAGGGTCTTGGTGTTTCCCTTCTGGTATGGCTCACGCTGCAGCTCACATTAAAAAAGCCCGGGACTTTGATCATGACGAGAAGGAGAAGGAAAAGGAAAAGGAAAGGGAAAGAGAGAGGAAGAGGCAATCGAGGAGAAGTCGCAAACGCAAGGTACGCCACCTTACCAAAAATATAGTACCACTGACTGTTTAAAGACACCTGCTATACGTGACTTTACTCAGCAATGATTATAGATTCACTGCATTGTGGTGCCCTGCCAGCCCTGTCAGAATACCATTAAATTGATAAACATAGGCTAACTCGGGGATCTATCAATAGGCTTTCTATTGTAGGATACCCAACCAGATTTAATTAACTGGATTAAAATGTGTCTTTTTTTCTATCCACCTTTTGCAGATTGCAGCAATGGTTTGTTTTGATGCAGCGCTTGTGCTGTATCTTCCAATGCTGTTTGTTTGTGTGTGTGCTTGAGAGTGTGTGTGTGCGTGTGTTAATCCTCCATCACGAGCGTGCAGAGAGATACTAGCTAGCAATGCCCTTTGCAGCAAACAGCACCTGCAATAAACTGTCCATCTGCTGGTGCTTTTCTGAGAGACTGCCTTCATGCATTGCAGTGTACACAGGGTGCTGACAGATAATAAAAAGAACTGAAATTAATTTTGTCTCTTGTATTGTGACATCCAACCTAACTACATTTTACAGAAGTAGATTTGTTTTTGTTGATTCCAGTTACTACCTTTGTCGAAGCAAGGCTATATTGAGCCATCCAGAATGCAGTTAGAAGTGACTGAGGTGGTGTAGTTTAATAGGGCAATTCGAAGGCTTCTCTCTCAGTAGGAATAATTTGCTATTCAGGAACACCTAGTTTTATTATTAGGCACTGCTGCAATTGGAAATTTTGAGCAGTTTTCCTTTCTGATAGCCAAAGACTAGTTGGGATTTAGGATTTGTAGGGAATTAGCTGCAGTGAAAGGGAATTTAAAGGGAGGTTTGGGGAAGATTTAGCAACATTATAAACACAGCCAATGACAGGCACTGCAACACATTGCTTGGATTTTATGTAACACCTATTCCAGTCAAACAGAATTGCTATTGATGGGCATTTTTAAACTAGGATGAAAACATTTTGATGTAGGGCTGAAAAAAGAGGTACCTGATATTTTTCATATATCACATTGAATAATGCCAAAATAGTATTTAGGGAAACATGTACATTTTTATTTATTTTTAAAATGGATTAAAATCCAGGCCAGAAAAAGCCCCAAATATTACATTTTCAGTGCTCAAATAATGTTTCAGGAAATTTGCAAAATTTTGACTGGTTCAGTTTGATCAACAAGTTTAAATTTGCACTGGTTTTGTACGTTGGATTTTACACGAAGCTGGAAGTCAGTTTGGTGCATCCAATGATTCCTTCCAGTACTTGGGTTATTCCCAAATAGCACCACTGCGTGTAAAGTGCTCAGCGCCAGCTAGTAAGGGAATTACTGTAATTCTAAAGGAGCAGCTGTCCAAATCTGCTCGTAATTCCATATCGATGAATGCTGCAGGCATTTTCTTAAATTGAAATAAGTTCTGCGTTCTTTAACTATGCAAATAAAACTGTTTTAATTCTTATTCTAAGCCCACAAATGAAAAAAAAGGTTCAATTTCATATAGTGTATTAATATAGGTGCATGTGTAAAAGAACCCATAGAGAAAGGCCTTATCTTATTAAGTCTGATTGCTGTTTCAATGCAGGCAGTTGCCATAGGTGACATAAGATCTCACCATCATACTTTTCTGCTCGTTCTCATATCTGTTCACCTCTATCACTCTTCCATTCAGGTCTTCCAGTTCAGTCAGAATCGTACACTAAGAAAAATTGTACATAAATGTAATTCAGGACCCACCCTGGTGGGTATATCTACTCTGTTTTTGATGGACTGGGTTTATTAATTGATAACTGATGCTAATCCTCAATATCTTTCTTATGAACCGAATGATATGTTACCTTAATGGGATGACCTTTATACTATGTCACCAATAAATTGGATGCCATGTTTTAAAGGTCACCTATGGGTTGGTGTACCTTAATTTCAATAATTCTCTTTTTCAAAAAAATACTAATTGCAAATATTGACATGTTCAGAAAAGACAGTATGTTCTTCTGGAATAACAAGTGTTCTTTGATGCAACAATGTTGTGCTTCCATAAGTTATTTAATCTTATGTAAGTAAAGAGTTTTTAAGAGTATTTGGTTCTGATTATATGACTCCTCAAAATGTGGTTGAATATTCTGCAGTTGGATATGTGATTAAACATATCGGCCCTAAAATTCCTGAAGCCAGAGAGGGAATTTGGTGCAGCGCCCGGTCCCATTCCCGTTTAGACTGTCCCTTTAAATTCCAGTAATGGGGGCCATGGGTGGATCTTCTGCCCACCATGTCAAGGGGTCATGTCTAGGGGAGTTCCCAGGCTTACCCAGGAAATGTTGCCTTTCGAAGCCATTCATAGGCCTCAGCGGAACTTATGAGTCCTGTTCAGGCCTATTAAAAAGGCTCCAAAATTTATTAAGAAAAGCCAGAATTGATTACTTCCCAGAGCAGCCTATTTGCTTCATTGGGAGTTGAAGAGATGCCTGACCATCATGACAATTTATTTCAACTTATGTTTTTGGAACACTTCATCTGCAGTGAATTAAGGCAATAATCTGAACTTTGCAAAATTTGAGCAATTCTGATATATTTGGAAAAATTGAGATTGTGATCATTTCAAATGACCTGTCTCTATCAAAAAGACCTGATAGTACATGTGAATAGAATGGTGTCAAGCTCAAAGCACTTTTACTTGCCCTTAATATTTAGTGACTCTGTCATGACAGAAGTTAGTGGCAGGGAATGACTACAAATTAATTTTATATTTTCAGTAGTGATCTGGTATTGTTTTGTGTCTGAGTCTTTGGTGGTTCAGTTGTGTGTGGGTGGGGATGTGTGCGTGCATGTGCCTGGTTGGTGTGTGTGTTGTGGAGATGAATAATTGGAATATTAATACATTGCCTGCATAAGTGATGGGTCACCTTAACCTATCCTCATCTTATTCCATGCTTGTAGTTAAAGATTTTGATATTGCTGATGTGCCCTAGAGGTATGTGTCTGAATGTATAATGACCTATTGCTGCACTTGTGTCCACCATCTAGTGGCCAAGTGGTACTTGAATGTTTACATCCATCAAATAATGGTGGTGTGTCTGTGCCCTACAATCTGTAATGGTTGGTGTGTGTCTGAATCCATAGAGCTGTAGTGATAGTTGCCTGTCCAAGTCCATTATGGTTTAGTGCAGACTCTTTCCTGTTTGAGTTCCAGGTCCAGATGCTTATTTTACCTTGTAGTTTCCTAAGAGAAAAACACCTGTCCTTCCATAATTTTGGATCCTGAAACTTTTTATTGCTGTAGTTATGGAAACAAAATGAAGGAAAATGTTGCAGGAATTTCCTAATGTTATATAACAAGGAGATCAATTCTAGGACTGGTACAAGCTAGGTGGTTGCAACGTGTTCTGCAGTTTAGTACCCACTTCAGTATACCTCAGAGATGATTACGGAAGCTGTAAAATGTTTTTCTCATTAACATAAAGTAGGCAGTACCCCCATGAACCACCAAAAGCTGCATATGCATCTTTCAATCTGAAGATATTGGGAGGAGGTTGATGCTGCTGAAGAGCCTGTAAGCCTGTCAATTTTTATTGATGCAGAGCACCAATTCTTTGTTGTTGTGGCTGCTCATTTGGGGTTTTTAGTCAACAGTCACATTGCAATCTCTTAAATGCCATATTGCTATGTAATCTGTTATGTTATAATATAATGTATTCCATTGCAATCAGATTGCAATTTGTTGAATCACATATATGATTCTTGAATTCCATGTTGCATCTGTTATATTGCACTGAAACCTATTCATTGCAACATAGGTTGCAATCTGTCTATTATCACATTGTATGTAGTCTGTTCTAATTGGTCATAATCACATTGTAAGCTTTTCAGTTTAGTGTTGAGTTGTAATGTTCTTATAAAATCTTTACTGCATGGAGATTTTGCTTATATAATTGCTGTAAAATTAAGTTAACACTTCCTGAAGCAACTTCCCAGTGTAGTCTATATAGTGACAAACAACTTTAGCTCATTGAACACTTTGTACCTCCAATGAGGGTTTGATTTCATGTGTTACATTTCTAGTTCTAACTAATATCATGTACTAGGGGAAATACTTAGGCCTTTGTCTGTCATAAGCAGAGTACTTTTACTGACATAAATGAATGCATCCACTAGACATGGTTACACTGTAGTGTATGCGCTTTAAGTCAGAACTACTTTTTACAGCTCCTGTATACTGTAGTACCGGCAGTAACCACACCGGTATATAAGCTGTGCGCATGCCTCTGTACTCCAGTCTAGAGATGACCCTCCTCCAGTAAAGACCTGTTGTTTGTTTATGTACAGCATCCGTGTAATTCTTTATCCACTGAACCACGGATCTAACAGTGGCGACGAGTGTTGATGCGAATCTACCTGCAACATTAAACAAAGAAAAATAAATAAATAAATAAATAGTCAAGTCCAAGAACACGGGCGTCGACCGCGAGCAACCGCCCAGCAGTCAGGCAGAGATCCAACTTCGCTGGGGAGGCTGTGGAGAGCCGGGCTTGGTTCCCCAGCCACAACGAGCAGTAAGAGACCGACGACAGGTCCAGAGCAGACCCTTCCCAAGCAGCGGCGGCTGGAGCCGACCGATGGCAGAGAGAGAGAGCCAGGCAGCGTCGACGGGGTAAGAAAGAGGGTGAAGAGAGCAGGGCGCAGCCGGGGATTGATCACCGAGCAGCGTCGAGGAAAAATACTGCAAACCGGAGAGAGAGAGAGGGTAAGAAACAGCCGGGTTCTAGACTGAGCGGCGTCGACAAATATCAAGAGAAGAACGCGCAGAGCACAGCCAGGGATCACGGGCTGATCAGGGTCCACGGGGCGAAGCAAGGGGAGACGCAATTGAGCCGCGGAGAAGCAGGGAGAGCGCGGGAGGCGCCGTTGAGCTGCGGAGAAGAAGGAAGAGCGCGGGAGACGCCATTTTGCGAAGCCGCAGCGGAGAAGACGGGCGAGCACGGGAAGGAAGGAAAGCGCGGGAGACGCCATTTTGTGCCAGCGGAGAAGAAGGGGAAGCGCGGGAGGCGCCATTGGGGATAGTTAACGCACAACCAAGGATGCCGAAGAGTGGCAGTATCTCTACGTTCGACAATGAAGTCGAAGATTAGGCGACATATGTGGAACGTATTGAGGTGTACTGCAGGGCGAATGAAGTGCCAGATGCTAATAAAGCACTGGTTCTGTTAAATTCCATGGGTGCAAAAACTTATGGGTTACTGCGAAATCTAATAACCCCAGAGAAGCCGGTAAACAAGGATTTTGGAAGCATAGTAGAAATCCTACAGGACCACTTAAGCCCCACACCGCTGCTGATAGCAGAACGATTTAAGTTCCATAAAAGGAACCAACACAAAGATGAAAGCAATGCTGAACTGCGCAAGCTATCGAAATACTGCCAGTTTGGAGCGGGACTAGCAGACACGTTAAGGGACAAGTTTGTGTGTGGGCTACAAAGTGAAGGAACCCAGAAATGGCTTCTATCAGAAAAGGACCTTACGCTGGACAAAGCTTTCAGTATGGCAGTATCACACGAAGCAGCCGCAAGGGGCGTTGCAGAGATACAACGGAGACCGCAAGAATACGGCACCAACGAAATGACCTATGGAACAGGGAAGTGCTATCGCTGCGGCAGAACAACACATGACTGTTGTGTATGTACCTTTAAGAGAATAACTGGTCTCAGACTGCAGTACCGGCAGTGACCACCCCGGTATAAAAGGCGCTAGAGAGCCTCTGTTTGTTAGTTTCGCTATTGACTTCCACCAGTAAAGACTTGTTTGTTTTCACTCCTGCTGGTCCGTGTCTCAATCATTCACGGACTTAACACTGGCGATGAGTAAGAAACGAACTTACCTGCAACTCGGCAGCACCTCAGACGACGTTGTTGAAGGTCGGAGCCAGAAGAAAGAAAAAAAAAGAGTCCAAAGAAACTCGGGAAACGGGCATCGACCGTCGATCATCGGTTTGAAAACTTGCAGAAGAGACTGTCCAGAGCCAGGCTGGGTTCCTCGGTCTGTGGTTTCCCAGCTAATCGGGCTGGTGGCAGGTAGTGCTCTGATCCTTCCTGGGCTGCGGCGGGCTGAAGCTCGATCGGGTGGCTTTTCAACGGGGCCGGGCAGCGAGTCGGGAAGCAAAGAGAGAGAGGGTGGAGCACACAGGGCGTGGCCGGTGCTTCGAAGCTGGGCAGCGTTCGGACCTAAGAAGAGGGAGGGAAGTGTCCCAGAGGGTCCGCTCCATGACGGGAAAATAATAAAAGAAAAAGAATCAATACTTAACGCGCAAGAAACCGTGGAAAGCAGCGCTAACAACAGCGGGGAAGAAGGCAAAGCGCGGGAGGCGCCATTTTGTTAAATCAGGGAAGAAGGCAAAGCGCGGGAGGCGCCATTTTAGATTTGCAAGATGCCGAAGACTGGCTGTATCACTGCTTTTGATAATACATTAGAGGACTGGACCACGTATGTGGAAAGAGTCGAGGTATATTTCGAGGCAAACGAAATAGCGGAGGGGAAAAAGGCATCGATATTGCTAAACTTAATGGGCGCTAGAACGTACGGCCTATTGCGGGACCTGATTACTCCAGCCAAACCGAAGGCGAAGAGTTTTAACGAAATTGTTGCTGTCCTACAGGAACATTTAAACCCTGCACCGCTGTTGATAGCAGAAAGATTTAAATTCCACAGGAGAACTCAGCACAAAGATGAGAGCAATGCTGAGTATCTTACGGAACTACGCAAGCTATCAAAGCACTGCCAGTTCGGAGCAGGACTGGCAGATACCCTACGGGACAAATTTGTCTGTGGACTCCTGAGTGAAGGAACACAGAAGAAGTTACTCTCAGAAAAAGAGCTGACGCTAGATAAGGCTTTCAGCGTGGCAGTATCGTATGAAGCAGCAGCCAGGGGAGCTGCAGAAATTCAACAAAAACCACAGGAATACGGCACCCACGAAATGACACGGGGATTTGCAAAATGTTATCGCTGCGGCAGAACTAACCATGACCAGAAGGACTGCTGGTCCAAAGACAAAATATGCAGACAATGCGGGAAGATTGGACACATTGCACGAGTTTGCAGGTCTGGGAAGAAGACCAGCGACAACAAAAAGGCTACTAAGGAACCGTACAAGAAAGTACAAAAGATGACAGACAGTAGTTCCGAAGACCAGATGAGCGATAGTGAATCCGAGAACAGGAGATTAAGCTGTCTCAAACTTCACAATGTAATCGCAAAAGAGGATCACCGAACCATTTGGGTCATCCTCACGATAGCAGGGTCCCAAGTTAAAATGGAATTGGATACAGGATCAGCGCTACCCGTCATGAATCGACGAGACTACGAGCGGCTATTTTCACACATACCCTTGAGAGAGACATCCATCATCTTGACGACGTATACCGGGCAAAAAGTATACCCCAGAGGAAAAATAAGGGTGCCTGTCGAATACAATAGCAAGAAAATACGGAAATTGTATCTCTACATACTGCCAAATGGTGGACCACCGTTATTGGGACGGGAATGGATCAGGAAGATAAACTTACATTGGCATTCCATTCATGCAATGACGGTGGACGGTAAAAAAGATGAAGACGTCACTCCTGGACGATTGTCAACAATCTTAGCTAACGCCAAAGAGGTATTTCAACAAGAACTGGGCACGCTTAAAGGCGTAACCGCCTCGATAAAAATAGAAGAGAATGCAGTTCCCAAGTTTTTCAAAGCAAGACCGGTACCATATGCAATTCGCCCAGCCGTCGAGGCAGAGCTGGAGAATCTGGAGAAGGCAGGCGTGTTGTCTAAGGTCAACTGGAGCGAGTGGGCGACACCCATCATTCCTGTCATGAAGAAAACGTTAAGCAATAAGTCCGGAGAGCCAAGGAAGATTCGCATCTGTGGGGATTTCAAGGTGACGGTGAACCCTGTCCTTCACACAGTACAGTATCCTCTTCCAAGGATAGAAGACATCTTCGCCTCACTGTCTGGAGGGAAGCGTTTTACAAAAATTGACCTAGCACAAGCATATTTGCAGATGGAGGTTGAAGAGTCCTCTAGGAAGTATCTCACGATAAACACTCACAAAGGTCTTTACCAGTATCATCGATTGGTATTCGGAGTAGCATCGGCTCCGGCGATATGGCAAAGAGCGATGGAACAAGTCCTGCAAGGGATTCCGGGGACTCAGTGTTACTTGGACGACATCCTTGTAACAGGTGAAGATGACAGTGAGCACCTTAACAACCTAGAACAGGTGCTCACTAGACTACGGGAACATGGGCTGCGAGCCAACCGCCCAAGTGCGAATTTTTAAAGAAACAGATATCGTATTGTGGCCACGTGATTGATGAAGAGGGGTTACATAAGTCCCCTGACAAAATTGAAGCGGTTGTTAAGGCCCCAGTGCCTGAAAATGTGTCGCAACTGAGGTCATTCCTCGGATTGGTGAATTACTACCATAAGTTTTTGCCGAATTTGTCGAAAATTTTGCACCCACTGAACGCCCTGCTACGAACGGGGGTAGCATGGAAATGGAGCAATGATTGTAAGCTGCTTTTCAGAAGAGTAAGGACTTAATCACTTCACGGGAAGTATTGGCTCACTACAACCCAGCACTGCCGATCAGACTGGCGTGTGATGCGCCTCCCTACGGCATTGGGGCGGTACTGTCACATAAGTTCCTTGATGGGTTAGAGAGGCCGATAGCTTTTGCGTCATGCTCGTTAACTTCTGCCGAGCGTAACTACGCTCAGATTGACAGAGAGGCCCTCAGCCTAGTGTGGGGGGTGAAGAAGTTCAATCACTACCTGCACGGTCAAAAATTTACTGTACTAACTGATCATCAACCTCTTGTCTCCATTTTCAACCCTCAGAAGGGCGTACCGATAATGACGGCACAACGGCTGCAGAGATGGTCCCTTTTCCTAGGGGCACACCAATATGACATCGAGTACAAAGGAACTAAACAGCATGGAAATGCTGATGGATTGTCACGCCTACCGTTGCCGACGGTGGAAGAAGAAGACCTTGCAGTGGATCCAATGGAGTTATTCCACTCAACCATAGTCGAATGTCTCCCTGTGACGAATGCAAACATAGAAAAGGAAACATGGAATGACCCGACACTATCACGGGTCTATGATTTAACGGTGAAGGGATGGCCAGCACATGGCGAACCACTGCTGCCAGCATTCTCGCCGAGAAGAGAACAGCTGTCAGTGTGCAGAGGGACCTTGATGTGTGGATCCAGAGTAGTAATTCCACCTAAGTTGACGGATAGAGTACTCAATGAGCTTCATGAGGGTCATCTGGGTGGGGTAAAAATGAAGAACTTAGCCAGAGCGTTTGTGTGGTGGCCGGGAATCGATAGAGAAATCGAAGAGATGACCAAGAGCTGTGCAGGATGCCAAAAGGTCCAAAACGCCCCACCACAAGCTCCTCTGCATCCATGGGAGTGGCCCTCATCTCCATGGCAACGGGTGCACATTGATTTTGCTGGTCCCTTCATGGACTCGATGTTTTTAATTGCGGTGGATGCACATTCAAAGTGGCCAGAGGTAATAAAAATGTCTTCAACCACCACGGAAAAAACTATCACAGTTTTGCGAACCATATTCGCCAGGAATGGGCTGCCTGAACAGATTTGCTCTGACAATGGACCACAGTTTGTGTCTGAAGAGTTCCGGAGGTTCTTAAAGAACAATGGCGTTAAGCATTACACATCTGCCCCATATCATCCAGCCACTAATGAATTGGCCGAGAGGTTTGTCCAAACATTCAAGAAGGCTATCAAGGCAATGTGTAATGAAGATATACCCCTACAACACAAGGTGGACAACTTCTTGTTTGCCTACCGGAATGCGACACATGCGGTTACCAACCAAACTCTAGCCATGATGTTCTTCAATCGAAGACTACGATGCCGCTTGGATTTGGTTAAGCCAAACGTCCGAAGAGATGTGGAGAACAGGCAGTTTCAGAATATGAATGAAAGGCCGACCAGGAGTTTTAAGATAGGTCAACCAGTTTTGGCCCGGGACTACCGCACTGAGAAATGGCAGCCAGGAACGATTTGTACACGACAAGGACCTCTCATGTATACCGTGGACGTTGGGGAGAGCATTGTAAGACGCCATGCTGACCAGATTCTAGAGTCACTGGAAAACGTCAACTCCACACCACGATCTGATACACCTGGTAATGAAGTTGACGTTCCAATTGCAGCTACCGCAGAACCGGTAATATTGGAAGCAGATGAACCAAACAAAGACATTGATCCCGACGCAACATTGCCAGAAGAACCTGATACCCCAAAGAGGCGTTATCCAGACAGAATCAGGAAGCCTCCTCAAAGACTTTACTTATAATTGCTTAAACTTAACCAATGTATCTAGCAACAGTAATTGTGATTGTAATTCGTTATCATTTAGTTGTTAAATGAATGTTATGTACTGTTTATCTAAAAGGGGAGGAATTGTTGTGTATGTACCTTTAAGAGAATAACTGGTCTCAGACTGCAGTACCGGCAGTGACCACCTCTGTATAAAAGGCGCTAGAGAGCCTCTGTTTGTTAGTTTCGCTATTGACTTCCACTAGTAAAGACTTGTTTGTTTTCACTCCTGCTGGTCCGTGTCTCAATCATTCCCGGACTTAACAATGACCAGAAAGATTGTTGGTTCAAGGACCAAGTGTGCAGACAGTGTGGGAAAGCAGGACACATAGCAAGAGTCTGCAGGTCTGGGAAGAAAACCAACAGTAAGAAATCTCCACAGGAGAAGTACAAAAAGGTACACCAGGTGATGGACAGTGGTTCAGACGAACAGAAAAGTGACACAGACTCCGGAAGCAAGGAGCTGGGCTGTCTGAAACTACATAATGTAACCGAAATAGAGGATCACCAGACTATCTGGGTTACACTCAAGATAGACAGAGTCCAAGTGGAAATGGAATTGGACACAGGGACAGCTCTAACAGTCATAAATCAAAGAGACTACAAGCGGCTATTTTCACACATACCCTTGAAAGCTACAGAGATTGTCTTGAAGACGTATACGGGGCAAAAAGTCTACCCCAAAGGAAAAATAAGGGTGAAAGTGACATATAAAGGTCAGGACATACCTAAAATGGATATATATGTATTGCCAAATGGAGGACCACCACTGCTAGGACGTGAGTGGATCCGGAAGATACATTTAGATTGGCATTCCATACAGGCACTGAAGGTTGAGGCCAAAAAGGATGACGATGTCACACCTGGACGACTGTCAAAAATGCTAACTGACGCAAAAGAAGTGTTCCAGGAGGGACTAGGAACACTAAAAGGAATAACAGCAACAAGTAAAATAGAGGATAATGCAAGCCCAAAGTTTCTGAAGGCCAGACCAGTGCCTTATGCGATCAGACCAGCGGTTGAAGCAGAGCTGGAAGGGTTGGAACGTTCAGGAGTACTGTCCAAAGTGGACTGGAGCGAGTGGGCTACACCCATCGTCCCTGTAATGAAGAGGTCGTTGAGTAATACGCCTGGGGAACCAAAGAAGGTCCGCATCTGTGGGGATTTTAAGGTGACAGTGAACCCAGTCCTTCACACGGTGCAATATCCGCTTCCACGAATTGAGGATATTTTCACCTCGCTATCTGGTGGTAAACGCTTCACCAAAATTGATCTAGCCCAGGCGTACTTGCAAATGGAGGTAGAAGAAGCTTCGAAACATTACCTTACGATCAACACCCATAAAGGTCTCTATCAATACAACCGGCTGGTGTTTGGAGTAGCCTCTGCTCCGGCTATCGGGCAAAGGGCGATGGATCAGGTCCTGCAAGGGATTCCAGGGACCCAGTGTTACTTGGACGACATCTTGGTCACGGGCGAAAATGACGGTGATCACCTTGCTAACCTGGAGAAGGTGCTCGCCAGATTAAAGGAATATGGGCTACAAGCTAATCGCCACAAGTGCGAGTTTTTCCAGAAACAGATCTCGTATTGCGGCCACGTCATCGATGAAGAGGGGTTACATAAGTCCCCTGACAAGATTGAGGCAGTAGTCAAGGCTCCAGCCCCGGAAAATGTGTCACAACTGAGGTCGTTCCTCGGGTTGGTAAACTATTACCACAAGTTCTTACCAAATTTGTCTACGGTACTACACCTGCTGAACACCCTACTGCAAACAGGGGTACCATGGGAGTGGGATGACGAACGTAGACGATCTTTCCAGAAGTGTAAAGAATTGATCACATCAAAAGAGGTGTTGGCCCATTTCAACCCAGCACTACCAATTCGTTTGGCATGTGATGCATCACTCTACGGCATTGGAGCGGTGTTGTCGCACAAATTCCCAGACGTGTTGGAGAGGCCAGTGGCCTTTGCGTCTCGGTCACTAACCTCAGCCGAGCGCAACTACGCCCAGATTGACAGGGAGGCCCTCAGCCTAGTATGGGGAGTAAAAAAATTCAACCATTATCTGCATGGGCAGAAGTTCACCTTGCTGACTGACCACCAACCAGTTGTCTCCATCTTTAATCCTAAGAAGGGCGTGCCAGTAATGACTGCACAGCGGTTACAAAGATGGTCCCTGTTTCTAGGGGCGAATCAATATGAAATAGAATATAAAGGCACGAAACAGCATGGGAACGCTGATGGGCTATCGCGCCTGCCACTGCCTACGGTGGAGGAAGCACCAGCAGTGGACCTTATCGAGATATTTTATTCGTCGATAATTGAACGATTGCCAGTAACAAACGCGGATATAGAGAAGGAGACCCGCAATGATCCGACGCTGTCACGGGTATATGAATTGACGGTGAGGGGATGGCCAACACATGGCGACTCACTGTTGCCAGCATTCTCATCCAGAAGAGAACAGCTGTCAGTATGCCAGGGGACAGTGATGTGTGGATCCAAAGTGGTGATTCCACCCAAGTTAAGGGAGAGAGTGCTAAATGAGCTACATGAAGGTCATCTGGGGGGAGTGAAAATGAAAAGCCTCGCTAGGGCTTTTGTGTGGTGGCCGGGAATCGATCAACAAATCGAAGACCTAACTAAGAGCTGCTTAGGATGCCAGAAGGTCCAAAATGCACCACCACATGCCCCTCTGCACCCATGGGAGTGGCCCTCCTCTCCATGGCAACGGGTGCACATTGATTTCGCTGGTCCATTCATGGACTCAATGTTCTTAATAGCAGTGGATGCTCATTCAAAGTGGCCTGAGGTGATAAAGATGTCTTCAACCACTACAGAGAAAACGATTGCAGCCCTACGGACCATATTTGGCAGAAACGGTTTGCCAGAGCAGATCTGCTCTGATAATGGACCACAGTTTGTGTCCGACGAGTTCCAAAAATTCATGAAAAGGAATGGGGTAAGGCATTACACATCCGCCCTGTATCATCCAGCCACCAATGGATTGGCTGAGAGGTTCGTACAAACCTTTAAGAAGGCGATAAAGGCCATGTGCGACGAGGAAATTCCACTACAGCATAAGATGGACAATTTCTTATTAGCCTACTGAAACGCGACACATGCAGTTACCAACCAGACCCCGGCCATGATGTTCTTTAACCGAAGGTTGAGATCTCGTCTGGACTTGCTCAGACCAAATGTGCGAAGAAATGTTGAGGACAAACAATTCCAGCACATCAATGAGAAGCCGACAAGGAGCTTCAATGTAGGGCAACCAGTCTTGGCCCGTGACTGTCGAACAGAGAAGTGGCAACCCGGAACGATATGTACAAGGCAGGGGCCATTAATGTACACAGTGGATGTCGGGGAGAACATTGTGAGACGCCACGTCGATCAGATCTTAGCGTCACAGGAAGGCGTCAACCCCATGTCTCGAGTACCTGGGGATGAACCCGACATACCGGTAGCATCTACCTCAGACCCAGTAGCAGTGGAACCCGATGAACTACCCGATGAAAAGGGGTCAGAATCGCCTCTGCACCAAGAACAAGAACCTCCGGAAAGGCGCTATCCCGAAAGGGTCAGGAAGCCGCCCCAAAGACTGAATGTATAAATGGACTTTTTGTTATTGAATGTACATGTAAAAATGTAATTGTTATTTGAATATTAAGGGGGTATTATTAATCTAAAAAAGGAGGAATTGTAGTGTATGTGCTTTAAGTCAGAACTACTTTTTACAGCTCCTGTATACTGTAGTACCGGCAGTAACCACACCGGTATATAAGCTGTGCACATGCCTCTGTACTCCAGTCTAGAGATGACCCTCCTCCAGTAAAGACCTGTTGTTTGTTTATGTACAGCATCCGTGTAATTCTTTATCCACTGAACCACGGATCTAACATACACAAATGGAAGTCTCTTTTTATTAGGCAGCTCATAAGTTCTATTGGTAAATGGTTTATTTTTAACAGTGAAGATCAGAATGCATTGGCTCATATCTTCATTAGTTAGCTGCCTCACTGGTGGTTTTGCAAAGTAAGCAATGGGAGATCAGCACTTTGAAGTAAAATGCAGCAGAAAGGAATTTTCCCTTGATTGGAAAATTATTGGAAAACAAAACAAGCGGATGGTGCAAATACACATCTCCCCCATTCGTGCTAATCATCAGACTGCATTTAACACTTAAAGGACTGTCTGGAATCCTGTGAAAATTACTTTTGCCTAAAATTCTGTATTTTCTCTGTCCTCCACCAATTGTTCAATGGTATCACAGAGAGAGATGATCTTTATTGATCATGCGCCAAGTGATACCAATACAGTAGATGCCAGCCTTTGGATATTTTTCTCATGGTGTATACCTTTGCAGAAAAGGTGCAGTGCATAAACCTGTAAATTCCCTGAAAACCTTTTGTTATCGCTCAAAGGTGATTTATTCGTGCTCCTAAAGTTCTGATATGTGAACAATGAAACAGAAATCAAATAAGAAACCTTGTTGAGGTCTTGCTAACCATGTTAGTACAGGGAATGGGATTGTTAGATCAAGTTGCATGGAAGCAGTTAAGTTCTTTTCTCAACTTAGAAATAATTCAAAGAGGGTGATATCTCACCAATTTTACTTATAAGCTGAGGTGAGGTTGTTCAAGGAATATATTTTCTTCAGGGTGTAAAATTAAAGAATAATTATTTTGCTAAACAAGTTCTTTCTTTCTTTAAACTGTTATAATAAACCAACAACAGTTTAATTAAGCAATGTTCCTTTACCTGCGTATACGTAGGAAAATATATCCTCGAGTAATAGCGGGCCACACCATCTGAAGCAGGGTGCTGCTCACTGAGGGATGTGGGGAATTATCTGGCTGACATTTTTGACCTGACCCTACACTTTTTCACATGGTCCTCATAGACAGTCAAGGCCTCTGTGCTTAAACCCCACTTAACTCTATAGAGTTGCAGATCAATATGAAGTATATAAGATGTTAGTATATTTTCTTTGTTGAACAAATTTACACTCTTAGCCTAGTGGCAAAATTGTGCTGGGAGAACCCATTGAGAATCAATCCATTGGCTACATAAATTACCATTACCTTCTTCTATACTATACATTATATAAAAGCATCAACCTCCCAAGCAGGGCACATTAATAATTAATGCCATGTAATGTAATAACTCACCATACCTCAATTGTTAACTCACCAAACACTCAGGCACTTTAGCCAAATCTTCCCGCAGTCAGAAAAAACGTACCAACCTGTTCTAAGTGCCAAATACAACTTTGCTGCCGAACTGAAGAGAAGGCCAACTGAACACAAAAGGCCAAACTTGTGAATCAAGTACCTATGTGCTCAAATGACTAATGTTTCAGTGAATAAACATCTGTTTCACCTCATTATTGCCTGCTCTTTTTAAGCAGAATGGTTATATTTGGTACATGAAGCACCTTGATGTACTTCTAATTCTAAGGGATAGTATTTGACAACCTCAGCTGAGGATTATATGCACCACATACTGCTATTTCTGTTTCTGATGTATACTCACTAACAGCAGAATGAGCGCAGGACCAGTTGTAATCTATGACATAATAGAAGAGCTAATAATTTGGAAAACGAATGCTCTGCACTTGAGAGCTGGGAGCCTTTCAAGTTACCGACTTTACAAATGAGAAGATGGCATGCAATGAGTTTGTCAACTGGTGCACGCTCCCCAAAAGGAGTTTCTCCATATTGATGTAGTCTGGCATCCTTTGGTCAAAGGTTGCCGGGGGCTCCATTGATTTGCTGCTTCTGTTTGTATCATTGCTCACTCATTTTTTTTTCAATGATAATGACATGAGTAGACATTATGGGCAAGGTCCATTCAACAAGACTTGTGTAATACTGCACTAGCTATCCGGTACTGTCATGATACGGACTTCTTAAAACAAAACCTTATCTTTACACAGTCCTATCTGTGGCAGTGCAAGGCAACGTCATGGCTTCAAATGACAACATTTACAAGATCTTAGGTTAGCAGCTTGAAATTTGTGAATACAGTGCATAATACAAGCTTGAGTAATTGAGGTTCCAGAATATGCATTACCTTGCTGGATACCCTTAAGTAATGATCCATACATCTCTTCATGCCTTTAGGTTTCTGGATCAACTTAGAAATGCTCAGTAATCCACAACCCAATATCCTGGACCTGAACTTGGTTGGTGGACTGCTGTCTTCTCTCGAAAATATAATTTTGTTTCCCATGTACTCCATCAAGAATGGTGAGAGCTTGGTCAGAATGGAAAGCAGCCATTGCTTGTGCATTCCGATTTCCTTACTATGCAGCTTGCGATCTGTTCAGAAACTGTTGTGAAAGCAGGTTGAGAAGAGTGAAAAATGAGCATCAGCCTAGGTACATAGTTTCTGCTGGGTGAGATTGTCAAATTTGTGAGGGGCAAAACCAACAGAATAAAACCCAGATGTCCCTGGCAGTGTGATTTAACTTCAGTGGAAATAAAAATCAGGATAGATGGAAAACGGACCGCCGATTCGCTATTACCCGTTTTATACTGTCACCCAAAATCAGAATTGCCCCCATAAAGTCATACCGATACAACATTGTCTTTGGTCAAAACATTAAGGGCGAGCCTCAAGGTAAGTTTCAAACACATTTTTTGTAACTCCTGTGATTTGGTGGTGCACTGTGAGGCTTTGTAGAATGCAAATCAGTATTGGGTTAGAACATGACAAATATCGTTGGCTCCAGTCTCAGTTGGATCTGCTACAATCATAGCATCTGCACTTTAAGTTACTTTCAAGTATAAAAGAAAAAAAATCCCTTGCCTAATACATTCCTTTCCCAGTAATCTACAGCACATGTCAATTTCAGCTCAGTGACCTGTGATTTCTGTGCCGCTCAGCTGATGCAGAGATTCGAGATTAAGCAATGGCGACAAGTGCAATATTAAAATAGATTTTTGAAGAAAAATATCCAAGTTGTATAACTACAGACATTTAATTGGCAGGCCTTTTTAAATCCATTTCATACAAACAATCTGTAATCACTGTAAAAGGTTTTTCAAATATTTCTGTAACCTTGATACATATTTTGAAGTATGATCTGTGTTGTTCAGTGTGACACAGTTGCCTTTTTCGCTTCTTCGTCAGAGGATATGGAAACTCTTTAATTTCCTCTCCCCTCTCCTCCACCCCGCAGTTCATGCTCTCGCTGAGAGGGCAAGCCGCTTTCAAGTCTTAACCAATGCACTGCTGTGGAGGCGTGCCTGGAAAGTTCGCTTCACTGATTCTCACTCCGCTTGTGGGGAAACACCCAACCTCTAATTATCATTTCTCCGTGGCCAACATTGGGAGCTGAGTATAATGGTGGAATCAATCTAAGATTCCACCACTTTGTAAAAAGCCACACCTGTTCATCATTTTTACTGTTAAGAGGTTGAATAATTATACCAAGTGCTAACGATTATAAATGTAACTTCAAAGTGATGTGCTTTTTTATCAGAATTCTTTGACATGGTGACAGAAGTGATTGTTTGTTAATGGTATTATAGGGAGGCATCTTGAGAGCAGATCTGGTTTGCATAAAGCTGATCTCATGCAGCTTTAACTGTACTAAGGTTCCTTCCTGTTACAATCGAAATGAAGACAAGAGAGTATGGGGGAGAAATTGGGTATAGCCCCGTTTGGGGCGCTAGATCTGGCGAAGCACAAAGCCTAGCGCCAGTTGCGATTTAGCGCCACCTGGCGCTATATTGGGTCGTTGCGCCCCTGAGGGTGATTGCGGCGCTAAATCAGGCGGTGCACGAGGCTCTTAAGGCGCTATCCCGGGGACGCAACCCAATTTAACGGCGGTGGGGTGCAGCGCAGGTGCTTTCAATAATCACTGACCCCGAGACACACTGGCACCAGCCAGCTCTTAAAGGGGCGGGTCGAGTAGGATCACCAGACCCAGCATTTCCTGGCACGCCTTAAATTCGGCGCTAACTTACCTGAGGCGCTCCATCCTGTCAAAACATGGAGAGGGCAAGACAGAGGGCAGAGCGCTTCACCGAGGAGGCCCTTGAAGCTTTGGTAGGCGCTGTGGACCGCAGGCGTGATATTCTCTACCCTGAGGATGGGAGGAGGGCTCAACATGCAGATTACTGGCGAGCATGGAGGGATGTGGCCACCAGAGTGACCTGCAGAAGCGTGGTGGCCAGGAGCGCCGTACAGTGCCGGAAAAAGTTCAACGACCTCACTCGGGTCGTCAGGGTGAGTGCCTTTTCCACGATCATCCTCATCCTTGCATCTGCACCTGACTTAATGGCTGGAGGGTGCCCGAACCCCCAAAGGCCATCTGTCTGCCTGCACCCATGGCCCTTCCAGGAAACACACACGCACATTCAGCTCAATGCATAATGAAAGGGCTAATCTACCATGGGGGGCATGTAATGTCAGCTCATTGCACAAAGTAAGGGCTAATCTACCATGGGGGGCATGTAATGTCAGCTCATTGCACAATGTAAGGGCTAATCTACCATGGGGGGCATGTAATGTCAGCTCACTGCACAATGTAAGGGCTAATCTACCATGGGGGGCATGTAATGTCAGCTCATTGCACAATGTAAGGGCTAATCTACCATGGGGGGCATGTAATGGCAGCTCATTGCACAATGTAAGGGCTAATCTACCATGGGGGGCATGTAATGTCAGCTCATTGCACAATGAAAGGGCTAATCTACCATGGGAGGCATGTAATGTCAGCTCATTGCACAATGTAAGGGCTAATCTACCATGGGGGGCATGTAATGTCAGCTCATTGCACAATGTAAGGGCTAATCTACCATGGGGGGCATGTAATGTCAGCTCATTGCACAATGAAAGGGCTAATCTACCATGGGGGGCATGTAATGTCAGCTCATTGCACAATGTAAGGGCTAATCTACCATGGGGGGCATGTAATGTCAGCTCATTGCATAATGCTTCAACACTTCCCGTTCTTTCTCCTGCAGGCGAAGCTGGCGAGGAACCGCCGAGAGCAGCTGGCCACCGGTGGAGGCCCGCCTCACCTGCAGAACCTAAGCGAGTTGGAGCTGAGAGTGCAGAGGATAGTGGGACACCGGCTGACTGGACCAGTCGCCTCTGGAGCTGCCGACCCCAGAGTGGACAGCGATGGTAAGGCTCTCACCTTTTTGATCTCTCTCCTACCAATTGTTCCCCCCACCAGCATGATTCTCCACTGCCGAGCCACTACAGTACATTGCAGCACTTATGCCTCCCTCGCTGCCACCCTGTCCTCACGCTAAAGCCACTCCTGTACCTCCCTTCTTTCAGATGGTGAATCACCAGGTGAGGCTGCGGGCCCTCAAGCTGCCACTCTGAGTGACTCTGGAGGCAACGACCAGGAGGATGCCGGACCATCCCAACCAACCTCAGGCGAGCGAGCCCAACGCCAGACTGGGGGCACTACTTCCCTGGAGGGGGGCGGGGGGACCAGCTCTGAGGAGGAGGCAGTTCCAGGCACCAGCGGGCTGCAGCAACGCAGCGGGGTGAGGGAAGCTCGGGTGTCGTCTCCCCGGAGGGCGAGTCAGGCCGCCAGTGCTGCTGCATAGAGCGCAGAGGAGGTGCATGCCCTCAGAGAAATGAGCACCCAGGCTGGCGGGAGGAACACTGAGCTCATGGCTGCAGTGGGAAGGTTGTCTGAAACCATCGGGACACTGGCGCGGAGTGTCCAAGACATCGGCGCAGCAAAGGCCCGGAGTGCGGTGGACTTCAGGTCAGCATTGGAAAGGGCTGTCCAGGGCTTCGCCGAAGCACTGGCACCTGCAACGCAAGCGCTGAGTGCTGCCACGCAATCACTCGCTGGTGTCCTGCATTCGCAGAGTGAGGCCAGGCGACCAGTGACTGCTTCCACCCTCGATGGCTCAGACAGGATTACCCGGGGCCCTTAGAGCACCACAGCAGGCCAGCAATCTGTGCTCCAGCAGATTGCTCCGGATGCTGAAGCGCTGCCCCGTGGGAGTGCCAGTGTGTTGCTGGAGCAGGGAGGTACTGTCCTCTCTCAAGATGACAGCATTCCTGCTGCCACCACTGGCACTTCCCCACTGCAGCTGCCACCACCTGCAGGACAGACTGCTTCCACCCATGCACAGGTGGAGCTGTCAGCAGCTGGGCCCTCTAGGCGCAGAGATCGTCCAGGCCACACCTCAGGGGCATCTGCGCTCAGGGACAGTCAGCAGGCCTCCCCCAGCCTTGCTGCAGCCACTGGGGTCACATTAAGGAGGAGCTGCAGGGAGGGAAGGGGCCAGAGCCGCAAGAGACCGAGATCCCCATCCGGGGGCAAAGAGTAAAGGGGGGGGATGAAGCCTCTGTTGAGGTCGAATCAAGGCCATAGAGGATGCCATGAGAGAACCTCAAGTTTTGGACAGTCTCACGGGAGGGAGAGGCAATTATGTGTCTGTGTTATTTAAGCTTTCTGTTGTTATTCCTTTTTCATGTTGAAATGAAGCAATTTCTTTGTATTAAAACACTTTATTCATTTGCAAAGGCCAAGTCTGGTTTTTACATGATTTTTGCCCCTCACTGGCTTGGGGGGTATGAGGGCGGCTCCAATCCTGCTCCTGGAATGGCCACAAGCATTCCGTCAGAGGGGCCTAGAAGCGACTTCTGATGAGCCTCTGATGCATGGCCATTCCAGAAAGTCCCTCCCTCCCATCTTGGTCCTCCTGCTCCTCCTCCTCCTCCTCTGCTGGTGCTTCAATGTCTGCTGGCATTGGCTGGGAATGTAGGATGGCGAGGTTATGGAGCATGCAGCAAACAACGATGAAGTGCGAGACTCGCTCGGGCGAATACTGCAGAGCTCCCCTGGAATGGTCGAGACAGCGGAACCGCTGCTTCAGGACACTGATTGTGTGTTCGACAATGTTCCTCGTCGCCAGATGGCTCGCATTGAAGTTTTCCTCAGCAGGGGTTCTGGCGATCCGGAGTGGGGTCATCAGCCACGGGTACAGAGGATAGCCCTTGTCCCCAAGAAGCCAGCCTTCTGGGTGAGCAGGGGCCTCGAAAAGGTCAGCAACAGAAGTCTGGCGTAGGATGAAGGCGTCGTGGCTGCTGCCTGGAAACTGCGCATTGACTGCGAGGATCAGCTGCCGGTGGTCACAGACCAGTTGTACATTCAAGGAATGGAACCCATTGCGGTTGCGGAACTCCTCTGGATTGAAAACAGGTGCCCGCAAAGCCACGTGCGTGCAGTCAATGGCGCCCTGCACCATGGGGAAGTCCGCTATTGCTGAGAAGCCCTCTGCGCGCTCCCGCTGCTTGTCCGGGGTCATTGGGAAGGAGATGTACTGCCACCTCCTTCGAAACAGGGCATCAGTCACTTGACGGATGCAGCAATGCACCGCGAACTGTGAGATGCTGGCTATGTCCCCAGATGCGGACTGGAAAGAGCCGGTCGCGTAGAAGTTCAGGGCAACAGTCATCTTCACAGCCACCGACAGAGATGTCCTGCACCTTATCTGAGGCTGCAGATCTGTCCGAAGCAGGTGGCACAGCTCACTCACGACCTCCTTTCTAAAGCGCAGCCTTCTGAGACACTGTTCCTCCGACATGTTCATGTAGGAAAACTGCTGTCGGAAAACCCTGGTCTGGTGTGGCGACGTCTGTTGGCCCTCCTCCGTCTGGCCATGGCCGGCCCCCTCTCCCTGCGTCTCAGTACCCTTTCTAGATGATGCTGCAGCAGGACGTTCCCCCTCCAATGCAGCCCCCATAATAAGCGCGCACAGGAAGTGTCCCCTTTGTAAAAGCTCACCAGCAGCAAGGCGATGGTCAGAAGGCTGAAGTTCCTCTGCTTGCGCGGGCTCAGTGGTCAAAAGGCTCTCTGTGTGCAGCTCAGCAACTCTTTGTAAATCAGGAAGAAGTTGTGCTCCAGAAATGGCTGCCGTTTTTAAACCACACCAGTCCCCTTTAAATAACGCCCCCCCAGACCGAGTGTGATTGGGTAAGGTTCCCTGTAAGCTGTCACTAATAGTGCCAGGTGCTACGGAGGGGGGCGCCACTGAACTTCCGATCCGGGGTGCACAAAAGGCGTTGCACACTGAAATGACTTCATAATCTGCCTGCGCCCATGGGCAGGCGCTACGAGTTTGCGCCGGCACTAAATGCATGGGCAATATGGGGCGAGGCGTTAGGCACCCTGCGCCCGCCCGGAAATTGGCTAGCGCCCCACTTCTCGGCCTCTTTAGGCGTTAATCGGTGGCGCTACCAACCGAATTTCTCCCCCTAAATGTTCTCCTTTCGAGCTCCCAACAGAGTGCTTCACTTTCCTGGCACATGAAGCTCTGTGCTGGCAAGGCTTAAGATGAAAATTTACCCCAAATACTGCAGGGCCTGTGCTGGGCATTTCTTGGACTTTGACACCATAACTTTGGCTTCAAACCCCAGTGGATAATGAATCCTTGTTGACAGAACCCGCTGTGTGTATTGCCAGCTGTATATTGAAAACCTTTCCTGTTTTTATTTTATTGATACAAAAATGTCATTATTCCTCTGAAACTTCGGGGCTAATTTTAACCTATCCCCGCCAGGCGGGAAAGGGGTGCTTGTGGGTCAGCCACCCGTTTTGCACCCCGTTTGCTTTTACTCTCCATTGAAATCAAAAGGCAGTAAATTCAGTCGAGGTGTAAAATGGTTGGCCAACCCAACCAAGTCAGCTCCCTGTTGGGTCGGATAGGTTAAAATTCCTCCTTCCTCTCTTGCTCACCTAAATTTCACCCACTTTGTACAATAGCAAAATACTGCGGACGCTGGAATCCGAAACAAAAACAGAAAATGCTGGAAACACTCAGCAGGCCAGGCAGCATCCGTGGAGAGAGAAACAGCGTTAACGTTTCAGGTCTGTGACCCTTTGTCAGAACTTGAAAAAGTTAGAGATGTAACAGGTTTTAACCAGGTGCAGGGGCAGGAAAAGTGGGGGAAGGGAGGAAAGAACAAAAGGGATGGTCTGTGATAGGGTGGAATGCAGGAGTGAATAAATGTTGCAAATGGGTATAGCAGAATCATCAACACCTGCCGCCTGAAAAAATGGGGGCAGAGGTTATGGTCTGAAATTGTTGAACTTGATGTTGAGTCCAGAAGGCTGTAAAGTGCCTAATCGAAAGATGAGGTGCTGTTCCTCGAGCTTACGTTGAGCTTCGTTGGAACAGTGTAAGAGGCCGAGAACAGAGAGGTAAAATCAAAACTCACTGCACAGTCTCTTGCTGTATCTCAGTCTTTCTCAGGCCCTCAAAAATGAAAGTTCTGACCTCAGTCTTTCCTTCCTCCTACAGCCTTTTAAATTCCAGTGTTATTTAACAACTCTCTCATTTACTGTCCTGCCCTTTCTTAGCTTTAGCTGGTCTTATACACTATGGTCCAGTCCTTTACATAGATGTTATAAAAAAAATCTTACTGCTGTATTTTGTTTTTGAAAACTGACCGATAAATGGGACATGTTCATTTGCAATGGATCATCTCAATTAACAGACTGTTACCATTGGGGCTACTTCCCAATTTTCTTTATTAATGTAAAAGTCAGCTTTCATGGGTAAACCTATACTTCCAACTGTGGCTAACAAGAGAAAATAAAGATAGTATTAGATTAAAGGAAGAGGCTTATAATGTTGCTAAAAAGAGTATTAAGCCTAAAGATTGGGAGGATTTTAGAATTCAGCAAAGGAAGACCAATAAATTGATAAAGAAAGAGAAAATAGGACATGAGAGTAAATTGGCATGAGACATAAAAAACAGATTGTAAAAGCTTCTATAGGTATGTAAAAAGGAAGAGAGTAGCAAAAGTAAACATGGGTCCCTTGGAGGCAGAGACAGGAGAAATTATAATGGGAAATAAGGGGGTGATTTTGGGGGTGATTTTGCCACTGGGGACTGATGGAGGTGGGACTGCTGCTTGTCAGGTTTTAGTCCCGCCTCCATCAACGTCCGGCCAACCCACGCTATTTTCCCTTGATTGACCTTGTTAAGCCCGCCCATCAGGCTTAGCAGGCCAATTAAGGGAAAGCCGGTGACAGAGAACGTCAGCGTATGACATTTCATCGGTCAAAAATTTTTGACCGATGAATTGTCATCGTTTGACAGCTTTGAGAAGCTGTCAAACACTGACATTCTCTGTTGTTTGGTGAGTTCTTGTACTCGAGACTCACCAAACCTATCTTGTGAGCAGAAAGCAGATGGCTATTGCATCGGAGAATGCAGCCGCCATTCTGTCATCTCTGCCGTGGAGATGCCGGAGCCTCCGGATCCCTAATGATTGAAGCCTGCAGGAAGAAACAAAGGTAAGGAAAAGGAAGAAACAAAGGTAAGGAAACTTTTTCTAACACTTTTCACTCACCCCACATACTTATCTCTCCACACTTGCACCCATCACTTACCTCCACAGCGCACTTTTTGACCCCCTCACCCCCGCAGACCCACTGCTCACCTCGCTGACCCTGGCGAGGTTTCCTGACGTCGGGAAGCCCGCACTTCTGTTGGAAAAATGGGGATAATCTTCTTATCTGCCTGTTAACTACCTGTTAACAGGCAATTAAGTGGCTGTAATCCCCTTCCCACCTCGAGGAGATGGGACCCTGCGCGGGTCGGGTACCCGCCTCCTGGGAAGATAGCACAGAGGCAGGTTGGGGCGGGATGGGTACCTGCCCCCAGTTTCTGCCATTTTCCCGGCAGTCCCACCTCCAAACCTGCCTCCCCAGGGCTGGCAAAATCACCCCCTTTGTATCTGTCTTCACCATAGAAGACACAAAAAAAATTCTGGAAATAGTGGGGAACCGAGGGCCTAGTGAGATTGAGGAACTTAACAAATTAATATTCGTAAAGAAATAGTACTGGAGAAATTAGTGAGATTAAAAACCGACAAATCCCTTGGATCTGATGGCCTACATCCTAGGGTTTTAAAAGAGGTGGCTACAGAGATAATGGCTGGAATTTTCACCAATTAAAAAAGGGCGAGTTTGGGGCGTGGGGGCAGTTAAATTGTTAAAAATGGCATTTCTGACCTGATCCTGCCTCCAACCCACTCACTTCCGGTTTTAATGGAGGCGGGACGGGAGTGGGAAACCAACCGGCTCCCAGGGAGCGGGACGTCAATTAAATATTATGGGGCTGGCAGCCTTTTTTTTAACCTCCACTTTGAATTTAACTGCGGGCACTGCTGCATCCAGGAGATAAGAGGCTTTACACCTACATCCTGGATCCAGGCTACCTAACCCACCGCCGTGATTGTAGACCCCACCAATAGGCCTCCGATCACCCCCCTGGCCTCCAATCCCCACAATGAGGCCCCCCCACCTCATCAATGATGCTGAGGCCGGCCGCAATCCTCTCCCCAGCCGACCCCCCACGATCCCCGACCCGCTGTCGATCCTCCGATCCCCGATACTGCCATGCCGCGCACCTCCCTCCCCCCCCCGGTCAATCCCCGACCATGCCGACCCCATGATCTCTTCCCCAGATTGACCCCCCCGTATCTGAGGCCTACCCACCTGCAGCCAACCAGCCTCTCAATCTGGCTGGCTGCGGGTGGGAATCCAAGGCCTCACATTCAAATCAGGCCCTGCCGTTAAAGCTGGCAGGGCCTGCGGGAAACCAGGCCTGCCGGATTTCCCACTCACCTCAAAGGCCCCCACCCCCAACCCGCCTCCCTTGAGAAAATTCCGACCAATTGATGCATTGACTTTGATCTTCCAGAATTCCCTAGATCTAGAACGGTTCTCGTGGATTGGAAGGTAGCAACGGTAACCCCGCTATTCAGGAAAGGAGGGAGAAAGAAAACAGGAAACTATAGGCCAGTTAGCCTGACATCAGTAGTGGGGAAAATGCTAGAATCTATTACTAGGGACGTGATAACAGGACACTTAGAAAATCATAATATGATTGGGCAGAGTCAACACGCATTTATGAAAGGGAAATCATGTGTGACAAATCTAAGAGTTTTTTGAGGTTGTAACGAGCAGGGTGGTTAAGGGGGAACCAGTGGATGTGGTGTATTTTAATTTAAAAAATTTTTTTTTCAGCCATGATCTTATTGAATGGCAGAGCAGGCTCGAGGGGCCGAGTGGCTGACTCCTGCTCCTAATTCGTATATATGTTCCTATGTCTGCCAGGCCCCAATATCTCCGTGTGCTCCGTGGGAATGCGGGTTGATTTTTGTTTATTTATTTTTAAATTTAAAATTGAACATTTTATTTACAGTTAATGACATTTACAGAGCTCAGGTCTCAGCTCTTTATACAAAGTCACAAGCCATCATTCCCTACAAGGCAGGGGTCCCAGTCTCTTCAAGTTGGTGATGTGATCGCCAAGCTTCTTGATCATCTTCACTTGTTCATCCAAGTAGTGGGTCTCCAGGAATTCACACAAATGAGGGTCGGCGCTCCCAATGGAGAGTTTGGATGTGGTGTATTAGGATTTTAAAAAGCATTTGATAAGGTGCCACACAAGAGGTTATTACACAAAATTGGGGCTCATTAGGGATTGGGGGTAATATATTAGCATGGGTTGAGGATTGGTTAATGGACCGAAAACAGCAAGTAGGAATAAACGGGTAATTTTTGAGTTGGCAGGCTGTAACTAGTGGGGTACCACAAGGATCAATGCTTAAGCCTCAGCTATTTACAATCCATATCAATGATATCGATGAGAGGACCGAATGTAATGCATCCAAGTTTGCTGATGATACAAAGTTAGGTGGGAAAGTAAGCTGTGAGGAGGACACAAGGAGGCTGCAAAGGGATTTAGAACAGGTTAAATGGTTGGGTAAGGATGTGGCAGATGGAATATCATGTGGAGAATTGTGAAGTTACCCACTTTAGTAGGAAAAAATAGAAAAACAGAATATTTTTTAAATGGTGAGAGACTAGGAAATGTTGGTATTCAGAGGGACCTGGGTGTCCTTGTACACGAATCACTGAAAGTTAACATGCAGGTACAACAAGCAATTAGGAAAGCAAATGGTATGTTAGCCTTTATTACAAAGGGATTAGAGTGTAAGGGTAAAAAAGTCTTACTACAATTATATAGGGCCTTGATGAGCCCACACCTGGAGTACTGTGTACAGTTTTGATCTCCTTACCTAAGGAAGGATATACTTGCCTTAGAGGGAGTGCAATGTAGGTATACTAGACTGATTCCTGGGATGAGGAAACTGTCCTATGAGGAGAGATTGAGTAGACTAGACCTATATTCTCTAGAGTTTAGAAGAGTGAGAGGTGATCTCATTGAAACATAGAAAATTCTTAAGGGGCTTGACAGGGTAGATGCTGGGATGATGTTTCCACTGGCTGGGGAGTCTAGAACTAGGAGTCACAGGGCTTGATTTTCCAAGCCCCGAGAAGGCGGGCATGGAGGCGGGACAGCACGTAAAATCGGAGAAATTGGGGGCGGGTGGCAAACCCGCCCCCATCCCGTCTCCATGCCCTTTTGCCAGGAGGCGGGAAGATGTGCAGCTTCGGGTCCCGTCTCCTGGAGGCGGGAAAGGCTTTTAATCCTTTTAACTGCCTGTTAACAGGCAGAAAAAGGGATTAGTGCCATTTTACCTTCACAGGTGAAGGCTTTCCGACCTCTGAGAACCCCGCCATGGTGGAGGAGGTCTGCGGCGGTTGGAGGCACCTGGCTGATGGACCCTCCAATCCATCAGACATCTGAAATTTACTTTTTTACAATGTTTTTCCAGTCCGCACCACGAAAACGAATCAAACTCAAGAGAATGTCAGTGTTTGACAGCTTCACAGAGCTGTCAAACACTGTTATTGCTTCTTTCAAGAAGTCTTGATAGATAGCACGTCTGACGTTGACGTGATCTGTCAGTGAATTCTACCCTAATTGGCTTGCTGAGCCCGCCGGGCGGGCTTTACAAGCTCAATCAGGGGGAAATCCCTCTGAATGGTCAGGCGAGGATGGAGGCGGGACACGGACACGACAAGCAGCAGTCCCGCCTCCAAGTCACCTCCATTGACAAAATCCAGCCCACAGTCTCAGAATAAGGGGTTGGCAATTTAGAACTGAGATGAGGAGAAATTTCTTCACTCAAAGAGTTCTGAATCTTTGAAACTCTCTACCTCAGAGCTATGGATGCTCAGTCGTTGAGTATATTCAGACAGAGATCAATAGATTTTTGGATACTAAGGGAATCGAGGGATAGTGTGAGAAGGTGGAGTTGAGGTAGAAGATCAGCCATGATCTTATTGAATAGCTGGGCTGGCTCGAAGGGCCAAATGGCCTACTCTTGCTCCTATTTCTTTGGTTCATTGGAACATAAGAATATAAGTTTAACCTAGGATAGCATGTTCAAACTCATACACATTTCCTCAAATATAAGTAAAAATCATCAGAGAAAAAAACCCAAATTGTCCTTTCCAAAGGTATACCATTTGATTTGTTATTGTTCAAAGGACTTCTGGAGCTTCAACCAGACTCCCTGGCTACACCTTCCAAACTACAGAAACAATATTTTCCCTAAGGGAATAATTGGTTGAAGTCTATTTTTAAAACCCTGGGTACTAGCCTAGCTACAGGTTTTGGTAAGAAATGTATAATCAAACTAGCTCCTTTTCAGATGCCTTGTACTGCTCACCATTCATTCCCAAAGAATTTGCTGTTTGTCACTAGCCCACATTTATGCTGTTCTTGAGAACGTAACTGCCAATATTTTTCACCTTTACTGATAGTGCAGAATTTTCATGAGTGCTTCCATCTGATGTTGCGGACATTAGGTAGTCATCATGTGGAGAACCACAATGGAAAGCCCATGGCCCATCCCTCAGAATGCACTGGAACACCAACACTGCTCCTCTTTGCAGTGTTTGATGTCGGTGTGAATGTAAGAGGCGCAAAACAAATAAACCCCAGCTGTAAGTTTAAAATTTAGATTATGATAAAGATAATGACAGCTAGCTAAAAAAAACACAGAACAGGCCTTAATTTGAAACATTATCAGGTTTCAAAATGTCACTTTATTTTATTTTTTTTGAAGTTCTAGCATACTTAACTTGTGTCTCAGAACCTGCCATTGCAAAATTGATAGGTAACTCATTGAAATAAAAAAAAAGCAATTTGCATTGCTTTATGTTTGAATTTTTCCCTCAAGTAAATAACGCAGCAGCTTGTTTGACTGAGGTAGCAGATGTGTCTCTCTCAGATATTATAACTCACTGTCTGTGTTATAACTCATTTGTATTCCATTAGGAGTCTCTGCTGCTGTTGAGTCTGACACTCGTTAATCAGGTTATGGTGGGTAATGGAAGTCCAGTCAGAGCCTCTTTGAGCGCATGCTGTGGCTGTGGGCAGGATTGTAGACAGTGTGCATACAGTCCCTCTGCTATACATGTATTATGTTAAGGTGCTTTTACTTTTACGCTTGTTATGGGATCCTATTTTGGGAACGTGACTTCTGTGGGCAGCTGTCCCACATTTAGTCCGTGAGTTGGTAGCTGATCACTGCTGTGTAATGTGAAATGCAAGTACTGGATGCCCATGTTTACTTCACAGAAGCCAGCTCCCTTATTCCAACCGAACATTTATAGATCCATGTTTGTCTTGGCTCTTAGAACCCTCACTACTTTGTACCACGGAAACAGGACTGGATATCTGCTTCTGGCCATGTTCCTGTAATGTAAAAGCACCTTTACAAAACATTACATTGAAGGATTAATACAACTGAAAGAAAATTGTAGTGTTTGAAGAAATGTGTATGGTGTTATGTGTTTGGACAATATTGTAAGATTTTGCTTATTTTCATAGAGAGGTTCCTGCAATTTGGGCTTTTATTTACATCCATGGCATACAAAGGTTAAAAAGAGTAGGAGGGAACAAATCAATCGAGAAGTAGTGAATAGGTAATGTCAAGCTTTAGGCCAGTAGACTAGAAGGAAGGAAAGATGAACGAGGGTCAGAAAAATAGTTTCATTTATGTACTTTATGAAATCATATAAAATCTTTTAAGTATATGTCAGACCTTTACACTGCAATTTTAGTATCTTTACTTTTATTAAACATAATGAGGGTAATTTTAACCTAACTGATGGGATCGGAGCAACAGGGTGTAAAATGGGCAGCCGATCTCATCCCGTCAGTTTCCCGCCCCCAACGTAACTTGCAGCTGAGTGACTTCATCACATCGTCAGGCTCATCATTGTGCTTGTCGTAATTCTAAACTTTCTTACAATGCCATGTTTTGATCCTGCTTCTAAAGTATGGCATAAGTCAGTGGACTAGATTTCATTGTTAAGTTTCATTAGTTCATTGTTTCTCAAATCTAGTAATGATGTTATATCTGGATAGGAATATAATTAGCTTATCCAGGTGGCAGTGTGCTCACAGTCAAATGTCACTAACACACACTCTGGTATGCTGGTGGGTGTCTGGTATATGTCACCAAGATTCTGAATACAGCGAATGTCACCACCGATCTGGCAAGAAGACAATGCAGGGCCTATGTAATATACTTATATGGAGTTCTTCCATGCAGGAGTAGTGAAGCTAGGATGACGATTTTGCTTAATATCAAAGACTTGTCACACAGTGCTGGAGGGTGAGGATATTAAAGAATCACTCAATCAGGCAAAATGAGAAGTGGTAATAAATTACATTGAGCTGTTGATGTAGAATCAGTGCCCAAAACATGCCTTGAAGGCTTGTTCACCCCCTTCACCTTCCCTCGGAAACTAAGAGAAACGCAGGGTAATATTGCTTGGGTTAATTGGTGTTGTGTGGCAATTACATTCTTCATATATATGTTAGTGATGAAAGAATTGTAATGCTGAGTTACCCATTGTAGTCACACTTACATATGTTATCCTTTAGCCGAAACTTACACTGGGAATATACTTGTGGGTGCTTTCAATTGGCCATTGTAACTTCCAGCAACACCAGATACCAGTAAATGGACATTTCACTGATCTTCCACTGAGGTTACGTTGACCAATCGGGGGAACTGCTGAGGCAATTCCTGGCCTCAGAACTTAGTGTTGCCAACATACTCAAAGTTCTGTATCATTCAGCAAATAACTTTAATGGGCTGATTTCACAATCTTTCCCCCCCTTTTTAGCTCCCTTACTATCCCTTCCTCCATGCAGGCCTCATCCAGAGAGGATTAGCCAGGCAGCCTTCTTTCAGGATTTGTCTCCCAATACCCTCTGTTGGTGCACACTGCATTGTCCCATTAACCACCACCATTGATCTTTAAAAAAATAATATTTTATAATAAGATTCGAAGGGAAAACGTTCCCTCTGTTTTCTATTTGTAGCAACATCATTGACTTGTTATTGCTACTTGTGTTTACAACTTCTCTGCAAATAAGGAAAGAGAAATCTTTGTTAATATTTTGTAAAACCAGGACATTCATGTGACTGTTTAGTGAGCTTTTACAACACAAATTTTAAGGACGTAAACAGGGTGGTAGTGGCCTGAAAATGGCGTTGGGTCATCTAACCTCCCCCTTCAATGCTGGCACTCTGGCTGCCACCGTTTTGGGTAGGGTTCTGAGATGGGCAGCCAGAGTGACCGGCTGTTTAAGATGCAGGCCACTTATGATGTATGCAGGGCCCCAATTGCAATTTTGAAGTACAAATGGACGGACTGTGCAGGAGAGCTCCTCCTGGGCCCATAAAAAAAATTGCACGGCCACTCCCATTCTAGGATTATCCTGCAGTGTCCAGGAATTAAAGATTAATCACTGCTGTAAGCAAACCCAGGAGAAAAATTATAGGGGTGTTAAAAAAAATTGTGTTTTTTTTTCCATTTTCTTTGAACACTTTCATTCATTATATTGGAGATGGGCAAGAAATCTATTTGATTGACAATCAAGAATTATCCAATTGCATAACAAAGAGCCTGTTCACTGTTCTGACGTGAGAAGATGGTGCGTCATGAGGGTGGACGCGTTGGGTAACCAATGGCTGGAGTGTGGGGGCGGGGCGGTTGGAGGCAGGAGGTCATGTGATAAAGCCTCCAGGATATGCCCAACCAGAGATGGCGACCCTAGGCCTCATGGCTTGTAACAACGAGCAGGCAGCGAGTGCGCTCTGCCCACCCGCCAACTCAAATTGCCTTCAAAAATGTGTGAAGATGAAAACAGTTGCCTGTATTGATAATACTAGTAAAGAATATTGAATTTAAAACATATCTGGAAAGCACAAGAGCTGTATTCAGGTGTCCTCTCATTTCTTTCTCTGAGTTAACACATCAGGGAAATGGTAGGAGTGATATTTATGAACTGCAGCAGTGACACAGATAACTATTCCATTTAAGTATATGGAATGGTTTATGTTGTGACACATCAAAACAGATCACATTTAAAACTAAAATGCAAGTTTGTCACTAAAATGAGAAACTATGTCTAGTTGCTAGATCTGTCACACTGTCACATTCATGTGGGCATCTGTGTGTGTGTGTGTGTGTGTGTGTGTCTGTTGCTATCTTTGTCCTCTTTCTCCTTCTGTGACACTTTTGTTTTCTCTCTTTGGTTTGTCGTTTTGTTTCTCAATTACACTCTTTTCTTGTGCTGGTTAAACCACAAGATCAAGTTACCTTGCGCAGAATAACTTTTCCTGCATGTCGAGTTAATTTGTTAAGTTGTATTGTAAAATGCAAAGAAGGCAAAATGATTGTTCAAGGCAAAAATGTTCACCTTCTGTCCTCAGAACTAAATTGGCTGAGCTCTACTGTTTTCCATTTCCTCTGAGGCACCTGCTTATATCAATAGAAATGGAATGCTGCCTGACTTTTTTCTGCTTGAAGGGACAAAGAAATGAGTAGTAACCACATCAGACAGTTTTTTAAAAATGCAATACTTCTTGCCCAGTGGCTGTATATTTGCTTGATGATTACAGTGCTGGAAACATTACATTGACCATATTAATAATTTAAGCACTGGTTTTCCAAAGAGCTAGCTTGCAGAGTGCTAATTAATGCAGAGGGCCAATGAAGTCAGGCTACCTCGCTGTTCTCATCTCATGAGTTGAAGTCATGCTGTGGGTGCTTAACACACCCCAGCTGCGCCACATGTTTGGGACAAGGCCGTTCTGTTTGTGTGAACAGATTCTGGTACACAAATGTGATTCTGTGGATGTAAAACACGATTACATTATAAACCTCACTAAATAAGAAGTATTTCTAAGCTTGAATCCAGCCATGATGGAAAATTATCCCAGTGCTGTGTTTATAACTACACTAGGAAAACCAAAGTCAAAATCTTTAGTCAACTAACTAATGAAAATTATCCATCAGGGTCGATAGATATTATCTACCAAGCTGCGGTAGTTATTTAATTCTGAGAAAACAGGCTTTCACCACACTTTAATGCCCACACTAGGATTAGCAGGATTCAAAAGTCTGTTCCCTAACTCTATTAATTATATGTTAACCCTTCCGTCATCTGCTTCGGCTTTTGGCTGTATGTGTGGGTTCACATGAGGTGGATGTGGTAGACATGTTTTCTGGTTTTAGCTGCACTTTAGTTTGACTACTTCTTCAACTATTTCCACTATGATCAGGTATAATTGATGTTGATTAATTGGTTATATTTGCTGGTCAATTAAAAGTTCCAACCAATTTCTCATTTTTTCTGGTAGGTCGCCAGTAAAACTGGTTGGAGAGTGTGTGGCGCTGGCTCTGATCATTTCTATCCTAAAATGGCAATTGGGGTCCTATGTACCTCATAGGATCCTGATTTGCATATTAGAAGAGGTCTGCCGCTCAGCAGTAGGTCCCTCTGAAAGTGGCAGCGGGCCGATTATCTGCGTTAATGTGGCGGTAAGTCTACCAACGCCATTTTGAGGCCCTTACCGTCCCATTAACCGCTGATTTCAGCAAGTTAAAATCAACCTCATTGTCTTTAATGTGCATAAAGCCCGAGCAGACTCGTTCTCCATTCCAATCTCAAACATTAAAACGTGGCTCCTCCAGGACACTGATTTACTTCACATTGTCCCCATTGATTGTTTGCTGGGCTGGGAACTTTCTTTGTGTAGTATTTGTATAAATGATTCTTGATTTGTTTGTAGTCCTCAAAAAAGAGCTTCCAAAAGGACAAAGATTCTCTTTTTTTTTGTGCCTCTATTTTCCATTCAAAGTAATGTATATCGTCAGTAATGAGCTTCATTTGCTGCTGTTATTAATTATTCATTAAAACATCGTTAAAATGCACCTCATTTTTCTTTTATGTTTGTAATGCATGAAACGTAATACTTTCAAGAGATTTATCTCACAATTCAAGTTTTTTGTTTCAGATGTTATTTGACCATGCTATTGTGATATAACATTCACTTTACAATCTTGCCCAATTAGCATATTCAGTGGATGCTACTGTTTTTTTCACAGATATAAAACTCAAAATGAGATTGAGCTCCAGCATCCCTGGTGCTTAATGGTGACAACACCAGTTCCCAAAGCAGATGGTCGCAGGGTTAGAATCCCAGGATGCCACCTGTCACTTGGGTCCATCTCAGGGGTATACTGAACTCTGAGAACAAGTGTAGGGATGTGCCTGTGTTGCCACATGCTGGTTTACACCCTTACACCTCACAGCTAGATTACGTTCTGGACTGTGGACTGTGGAGCACTTATGAGAGTGATGCATTCCAACTGGCATTGACATGATCAGTGTGTCTTCTGTTAGCTAATCATCCAGCAAAATAGTGAATTAAACAGGAAAAAATGCATAATTTGTGTCTGCTCCCCCATTGCTAGAGGCAAGATGAGGGAAAGAATGAGAAAGGTAGAACCAAAAGAGGAAAAATAAATTCACTCATTTTATTTACTAGTCTTTCATAATATACTCTAGTCATTGCAACTGCAAATTATTTAACTGTACTGCACTATATTTTGAATAACGTGCAATAAAAACATCATCATCATAAATGTTTCAGTGTGAATATGATTACACATCTATAACTCAGAAGTCCACTGATAGATTGCACCCAAAACCCCTGCCAGCACAAAAAACTGACCAAAGCCTTAATCAAAGCACTGCGAAATGTGTATAGTCAATATTATAATACAAATTACATATTCCCTGGCGTGATTTCAATGCAGTAACTTAATTTCTGGGTTGGGAGTGGGTTCAAAGCGAGCCAGTTATAAAGTGAGCTACTGTTTTAACAATGTTCTGAGATAAAACAGTAGCTTTACACCAGAGCTTGGTAAAACCAGTTTATGTGTCCGAGCACTCTTGGAAGTCAACTGATTTTAGTTGAGCATCTCAATGAAAGCTTAACCACAAAAATTAATTATAACTCTCAGTGCATTGATGTTGAAGAAGGTTTTACCATGTTAAAATATGAGGGAGCTGTTACCCGGATAAAAGCTATTATGTTGTGAAACAGGTCTTAATTGTAACTGAATGTTTGAATAATCTATTTAAGAGATGATCGTGGCTCATTTCCTGTGGTTATAGACCAGTCATTTCCCCAAATATAGTATTAGTTTATAAATTAATCTTGTTTGGGATATATATTTTATATTTTGCTTCAAACTATTGACATTGTTTCATCACCAAACTGACTGCATATATGACCTAGCCCCATTGATGTTAAATTGTTAATTTCTGGTTCAGTTTGATGTTTTTTTCATTTATTTACAGGCTGGTTTCATTCTGATTCTATTTTTACATTTCTAGTTACTCTCATTAATAGTTCAGTTTCTCTATCTCTCCAGTGCTGCACTTCTATTGCAGCTAATGATCTGATTCTGCTGGCTGTGATACACAGTCAGAGAATCCTTGTTATGGTGCATGCTGGCTTGTGATCGATACTGCCACTTTTCAAGTTGATGCGAGTTGTTTTAGGAGAACGTCATTGCGAACATGGCATTAGGACTGCATCCTACTTAAAATGGCAGGATATTCTTTCTCAGCGCCTGACATTTTGGATCCACTGCTTGAGTACCAAGTTCTAGAATCTAAAATGTGTTTTTGTAATTTGATTTTGTAACTCCTGCTGAAGTTACGGCAGGAGGTCAGGACAATTGCCGCGGAAATTCAGGGCCAAAATTCTGTTTACAGGTACCTTTCAGCATTGGATGACTTTAGGTGAATTGTCTAAAAAACAATATTAATAGAGATAATTCCTTGATGGGGTGTCCATTGTGTTCCCTAGGATGGGAACAGAAAAGTCAATAATTGATTTCACATCATGATTAGCACTTCGGGTAAAACTCCATTGAGGTTAGAGTTAGATCCAGTTTTATGAATATGAACCGATAAACTAAAGGGCCAGTTATATTACATATATTTGACTAGTACCTACGCAGTTCGATGTGAGCTGACAGACCTGAGTTATACTTCTGACTTTGCATTATGTCTGGTAAGGGAGGACTGAGTTCTTTGCATGCATGCTCCAGTCACTGACATCAAAATGGTGGTACAGGTACTTGTTTATGTTACTGGGGAGTGGGTAAGGTAGCCAACTTTGTGCTAACATTAAGATTAAAAATGAAATTCTTGGAAACTTTTGTAACTTTATGGCCCCAAAATTCCACAGGAGGTTCCGCCGGTTCTCCTGCCATAACTTGGAATCCCCACGGAAATGGGGGAGACCTGGTTTTTGCCAATCTCTGTATTGCCTTGTGAGGGGTGAAACTTCTGTCCGCCCCATTGTGACTGCCCATGGAAGTTGGGGACCTGTTCCACACTGGTTGTGATTATACTGCAACCAGCACCAAACCCAAAGTGTGGAGGTAGTCTCACACTGCCAATCTAAATTTAATTTGGGTGAAATTAATGGAATGAAAATCAGACTGGTTCTATAATTGATGAGCGATCCTCTCCATTTGATTACTGCTCAGGGGGTGAAGACAAAATTCCACTCCTCCGTTTCTTGTATTATTAGCTGGATTGCCAGCTCAAGCCAGTTGGTCACCGGCATACTATTAGGTATTGTTGAAATCAAGAAGTCCTTCAAGAATATTCCGCTTTTGATTGATTCACTGCTTCAGGAAGTCCTGAGGTTTATTCTCAGAGTTGAGTTGAGGAGCCATGATAGCAAAAATTATCTTTACAGAGATCTTGAATTTCAAATTGTATCTTCTTCTTCAGTCTTTTTAAAACACCTACATTTTGAATGTAGGTCCATTCAGACTTTCAGGTTCTGTTCTCGAATTTCAAGCATTTGATTTAACAGCCTAAATGTTCCACTCAGTGTTATTTTAACACTGGCAGTAACCCATTTAAAATAACTAGATTACCACCAGCATTAAAATAACACTGATCAGAAAATCTAGGCCAATGAGATGAAATACAGAAACAGTTTGTGTTGGAATGATGTTCTGCTTCTCAATCTCTTTATATATCTTGTAACTGTGATACAATTTAAGATTTACCAAATATATTAGTGATATCTAGAGGCATTTCAATAATAAAGTTTATCTTTTCTGTAGTGTCTAATGACACATGAACATACAAACAATGGTGGACAGGACAATACCCTCTGGTCTATCTGGCCTGCCCCACACAATTGTGATACCTTGTGCATCACAATATATGCATTCCCTACAGCTCAATAGTTTGATATGCCTCATCACTTTCCATATACCGGCCTTCGGTCCAACCTCAGGTCCCAATACGGCCGGGAAACAGGAACTCCCAGCGTAGGGAGTTTCCACCCTTGACTTTGACTCCAGGGCCACCCGCTTGGCATCATTTACCTTGTAAGGGGGAGCGGGGGGGGGGGGGGAGCATGTAGAGGTTTTGTCCTTTACAAGACTGCTGGGAATAGTGGTGACCCAGCACAACAGAGTCCTTGCTGTTTTCTGGTGGATTCCGCCAAAATTACAGGGACAGTCCGTTGAAGCCCCCATTGATTTTTCAGAGCCCATTTCACAAGTTTTTTTTAAAGTTTTTTTTTTCTACATTTTTCCACTCTTGAATTTGGTCATTTTTGCTGGGATATGAATTCATAGGTGCTGGCAGTCCCCCATTACCTCACTTAGACATTGACTCTCAGCAAGCTATTTGATCATTGGGGGCAACACAGCTGAGATTGAATCTGTCCTCACCTGGCTGCATGCAGGCATTTTTTTTTTTAAAGCAAAGATTTCTTAGTAATCAGGGGTAAGAACTCTGACCGAATTTTGCTCTTCCAGCTCCAAGAACTAATCATAGCATCCCTGTACCCTCCCTCGCCCTACCGCTAAATCAGCTAGCCCAGCACAGATAGAGGTTGAACCAGGAATTTTCCTGGCCTGCATGGCTTAGTAATTCCAAGTTTTGCATTTATTCACTAAGCCATTAGGGAAGGTGGACATATTGCTACATCTGACACTGTTCAGCTAAATAATTTGCTAACAATATTGGATTATTCAACAATTAATAAGGGAAGCAAAAGCAGAAACACCTTGGGCCAGATTTTGCCGTCAGCGGTGAACAAACAGCACCAGCCATTCGTTACACTTGCCCTTGCACTTGCCCATAGAATTTCTCTGGGCTTTTGCACTGGAAGTTGCTGTCAGCCAACTGTCCAAAAAGTGCAGCGCCCTCTACAGGGCATCTGGGACCTATGTGAACAGAGCAAGCAACTGTGTGTCTCCTTAACCAATCAGATTTAATTATTGTGAATGAGCAGCGCTGAGTCTAAACCAGGAAATGTCAGTAAGAATAGTGAATTCAATGTTAACTTAGGTACAGAAAGAAAAATAAAGAGAGGGAAAGAATGATTGGATTAAGAGAGAAAGATAAGAGACAGAAAGAAAAAGTAAAAAATAATTATCACTTTTGTTTTTTAAAATCTCCAACAATAATTAAATATGAAGGAATGAGACTCCACACTTGTAAAAGTAAATTTTCAGCACCAGAGAAGTTGTTTGGCAGTAATTAAGACTTACCACGCCGTTAAAAGGGCACTTACACTGGAATGGACAAGCCCTAACTTTATCTGGCGAGTTTAGTCCGTATCTATGAGTTAGGTACAGGGGCTTCACTTTGTTCAATGTATTTGAATGGTGAGTCAGATCACAAGATGCCATTTTTGGTAAGCTTTTGGAGGAGCAGGGCACCTCGGAAAACAACTTTCTGATTTCTGCATTTAATTGCACGTAAATAACAGTGAGTGCTGTCAGCCTCATTTTTATTTCTAATGCAAAATCCGCCCCTAATAACATTTCTTTTATCAATAATGTAAATTAGGGCACGTTCTGTGAGTCATCCAACATTTTGTGGTTATTTACATATATAGGCAGCAGCTGACATATTGATTCAAGTGTGATTTCACAACATAATCAGGCCTCTTGCTTATGTTTGTTTTGATACAAAGTATACTAACTCTCTGAAGATTTCTGTTGACTTGTGTATTGCAGGTGTATGTATGACACAATTTGTACCCAGAAGGTTTCAGCCATTTTATGCCACTCGTTATTTTTCCACTGGCCCCATTAGTTGTCGAAATTATCTTATGGGGTTGCCAGTTTTCATAAATAGTCATAAATTTCTGGCTTGCAAGCCATGATATTTGGAGCACACAATACATTAGGCATCATGAAGTATGTGATATTGTTATGCCATGTCATCATTTTCAGCATCAGAAATGGTCGTATAACATTAGTCCCTAGGGGTGAAGGCAATGGAAAAGAAAATTGGGCATGGTATAAAACGGGTTGCCAATTCACTATGAGCCAATTTTGCATTACTGGTGAAGACCAATTTCACCCCCCCTTTTCATGGGTTTAATGAAAAAGATATGAAAAAATGAAAATGTTTTAACTTATTTGTAGATTCCATAAGTAAATGCTTCTTTCATCATAAAACTAAGCCATGAAGATCAGAAATGTCCCAGGTTCCCCATAATTCAATCCATGTGCAGAATTGGGTAGCCGTTGAGGCATTAAAATTGGCTCCCTGAGCTGAGGAGGCAGGAGTCAGCTGGGGCACATGCCCCTTGCTGATCATTACCAGAGACCCCTGCTAGAACGTGAGCACGTATGGACGTTGGGTGAGAGCAGGATTGGGCTTAGCTGTGATGCCCCTATGGCGAATAGTCTACCAACATGCACTTGGGTGAAGCAGTAGAGGGCAGATGGAAGGAAGAAGAGAAGAATATTGAAAGAAAAGTTGGTTTAGTTTACTGTTAAAAATGTGATCTTCCTGCTGATGCTGAGCAAAATAATTAATTTTGCCTGGAATTTGCGGTCAGCGGCGAAGTGAAGGCGTTCACCGCCGGCCCCGAAGTAAGCTTTGCACAAAGATCTCGCGATCTCTGTGTTGAGAACTTCGGGTTTTCCGACGTTCAATTCAAATCAACGGAGGTTAGTGGGGATCCCATAGTGCGAGCTGCTGTGACATCAACAAGCTGTCTAAGCATCCAATCAAAATGCAGAATTCTCGTGGACAGCGAACAAGGAAGTGAGAAAGCTCTTAAAATTCTAGAGAGAGCAAAACAAAGTTTGGGGCTCTCACATGGGGAAATAAAAATGAAATAAAGATGAACAAACTTCAAAAGAATTTTTTTTTTTACTTTAAAAAAAAATTATTTTTATTAAGATGGATAAATTTCACATTGCACACAATTAAAATTAGTTTTTCAGGCCCATGACCTTTGTTTAATGGTCAATACACTGTTATAACCCCAGTTACACTTAAATTCCTCACTAAAGGTTGGACCCAAAGGGATTAACAATGGTATTACTGCGGAAGAGCCAAAGTTTTCATCAATTTCCCTGATTTGAATGATTACACAGATTTCCAGCTCTATAAGGGGCACAGTGCAGCCAGTGTCAGAGCAGTGAATGACAGACCGCAACTTCAGGATCTCTGCATGCGCCAATCCCAAAGTTGCAGTCAGTTTCAAAGGCGGAATGACGGCAAACGCTGTCAGTTTGCCGTCATCCGGACCGCAAATTTCGGGCCATTGTACATTAGTTTTGTAAATGTTGTTTTGAAGATGCCATGTTCCAAAGCAGCCTGGTTGCGATGTGGAGTGATATGACTCTGGTTTGCCATCATGATTCTCTACACCTTAGGTTCGCAGTATTATCCAGACTGCCTGGGGCATGCACAGAGTGGAGGAAAGATATGTTCCACAGAAAAGGAGTGAGCAAAGTTGGAAAGAGAATCAACTTTGATGGTGCTCGCATAACATCAAGTTATAATTGTTTATAGGTTGCATGTGATACTCAGACACATTTAATTGGAACTAGATAATAATAAAAAACTTAATCCTAGATTAAAGCATGGCCTACTCGGGCCAGTACAGTACTCAGTCCAGTAGACTTGGCAGGAGAGCTGCTGGATTTCCTGAAGTTTTTTGGGGCTATTTTTGAACTCTTGGCAATCTTTATGCTAATTTACCACCATACAGTAAGCACCAGTTCAGACATTAAGGGTACTTTGCACAGCATTAATGCTAGTTCATGTATTCTGATCTAGGTTTATATGTTGGTAAATATATAGGCAAGTAGAATAATAGCACCAATTGAGCTACTTACTGGGGCAGACCAATTAACTTGTCATGTTGCATAATCCAAATTCTGAATTGGCATACTCCACCAGCATTATAGGGTAAATTTTGTGTGATTGAACTCCCAGGGCTTAATTGGAGTATGGATTGGAATATAGGGAATGGAGGTTAGCCTGTCTAATTGTTTCAGGGTCACTTCAGACTTCCATTGGGGACGTGGAAGCATACACTATTCTGGCACACAAGGAGGCCATTTACCCATTGTGTCTTTGCTGCTTGTTTGCTGCAGCGATCTAAAAGTAATCCCTCCACCCCTTTCTCGCCCCTTAGTCATGTTTCTTCCTCTGCTTCAAAGATTCATCCAATTTTCCCTTAAAAAGATTTACGGTGCTCCTCATTTTCTGATGATTACAATTGATCACTGGAAATTTGGGAACGTTAAAAATTGAACGCACTGACCTCCGCACCCAATTCTTCACTTCACTTTGCCATTGAGGGAATGTCTGTGCTGGAAAGGCAGCCTTGCAAAATGTACCCTTGTAAGTAAGATTCAGAGTAGGCTCTAGTACCACCAACAGACATCATTTCATTTAATACATTTAATACATTTTAAGGGGGAGAAATTCGGTTGCTAGCTCCAACGATTAGCGCCTAAAGAGGCCGAGAATTGGGGCGTTACCCAAATTTCGGGCGGGCGCAGTGAACGCAGCGCCTCTCGCCATATTGAGTGGTATTTTAGCGCCGGCACTAAGTCTTAGCGCCCGCACCCGGGCGCAGGCAGATCATGACGTCATTTCAGTGTGCAACGCCTTCTTGGCGCCCCGAACCGGAAATTCAGTGGCGCTCCCCTCTGTTCCGCCCGGCGCTAATAAGGACAGCTTCCAGGAACGTTCCCCAGTGGCTCTCGGGCTTAGTGGGGCACTATTTAAAGGGCACTGCACTGGTATAAAAGCGGCAGCCATTTTGGGAGCACAACTTATTTGTGATTTACACAGATTAGAACAGTTGAACTCCGAGCCATTTCACTACTGACCCAGTGCTGCCAGAGGACCTTCAGCCTTCATACCATCACCCTGCTGCTGGTGAGCGCTTACACCCTTTTTAATTTCTGCTGACTTATTATGGGGGCTGCTTTGGAGGGGAACGTCCTGCTGCTCGACCATCTTGAAAGGGCACAGGGACGGAGGGAGAGAGAGCCAGGAATGGCCAGACGGAGGAGGGCCAACAGATGTCGCCACGCCAGACCTTACGCTGCCAGGGTATTCAGGCAGCAGTTCTCTTACCTCAACATGTCGGAGGAGCAGTGTGTTAGGAGGCTGCGATTCCGAAAGGAGGTGGTGACTGAGCTGTGCCACCTGCTTCAGGAAGATCTGCAGCCGCAGATAAGGTGCAGGACCTCTCTGTCGGTGGCTGTGAAGATAACAGTGGCATTGAATTTCTATGCGACCGGCTCCTTCCAGTCAGCAACTGGGGACATTGCCAACATATCCCAGTTTGCGGTGCATAGCTGCATCCAGCAGGTTACAGATGCCCTGTTTAAAAGGCGGCGTCAGTACATCTCCTTCATTGTGACACCGGAGAAGCAGCGGGAGCGCGCAGAGGACTTCGCGGCAATAGCGGACTTCCCCATGGTGCAGGGCGCCATTGACTGCACGCACGTGGCTTTGCGGGCGCCTGTACAGAATCCTGAGGAGTTCCGCAACCGCAAGGGGTTCCATTCCTTGAATGTGCAGCTGGTCTGTGACCACCGACAGCTGATCCTGGCGGTCAATGCACAGTTCCCAGGCAGCAGCCACGAAGCTTTCATCCTGCGCCAGACTTCAGTCGCTGACCTTTTCGAGGCCCTGGCTCACCCAGAAGGCTGGCTTCTCGGCGACGAGGGCTATCCACTGTGCCCATGGCTGATGACCCCGCTCCGTACGCCCAGCACCCCTGCAGAAGAGCACTACAACGTCAGCCATCAGGCGACGAGGAACATTGTGGAGCACACAATCGGCATGCTGAAGCAGCGGTTCCGCTGTTTGGACCATTCAGGAGGAGCCTTGCAGTACTCACCAGAGAGAGTCTCCCACTTCGTCGTTGTCTGCTGCATGCTCCATAACCTCGCCACCCTGCGCACCCAGCCAATGCCAGCAGACATTGAAGGACCAGCAGAGCAGGAGGAGGAGGAGGAGGAGGAGGAGGAGGACCAAGACGGGAGGGTCCGAGAAAGTGGAAGGGCCATCCATCTGAGGCTGATAAGGAGTCGGTTCTAGGCCCCTCTCATGCACTGCTTGGTGCCATTGGAAGACCACGAATGGAACTATTCAGATAACCCAAAGCCTATGAAGGCCACAATGATTGTAAATAGCAGACATGGCCAATGACATTAAAATTCTTTGTTTATTTTGAAAACTGTGCTTCCTTCCAACATGACAAAGCAATGGCAACTGAAAGCTTAACTAACAAGCTAACACATAAGTGGCTCGCACACCCGGGAGACTATCCAAAACATGACTAACATTCAGACCACCATCCACGGCCTTGATTTCTAGAAATAGGATGTTTCTGCAGCTCCTTCTACTCTTTCCCCTTTGATGGGGATCTGCTTCTCTTGCGAGATTGGCCCCTTCCCTCCCTGCAGCTCCTCCGTAATGGGACCCCAGTGGCTGCATGAAGGCTCGGGGACGCCTGCTGACTGTCCGAACGCGCTGATGCCCCTGAGGGACGGCCTGGACGGACTCTGGGCTTGGAGGGGCCGGATGCTGACTGCGCCAATTGGGCATGGGTGGAAGCAGTCTGTCCTGCAGGTGATGGCAGCTGCAGTGGAGACGTGCCAGCGTTGGCATCAGGAATGCTGACATCCTGAGAGCGGACACCAGCTCCGTGGTCAGCCGACACACTGGCACTCTGACGGGGCAGCACCGCAGCATGCGGACCCATCGGCGGGTCCACAGATTGCTGGCCTGATGTGGTGCTGCAAGGGCCCCGGGTAATCCTGCCTGAACCATAGAGGGTGGCAGCAGTCAGTGCTTGTGTGGCCTCAATCTGCCTCTGCATGAGGCCAGCGAGGGACTGCGTGGCAGGTGCCAGTGCATCGGTGAAGCCCTGGACAGTCCTTTCCAGTGATGTCGTGACGCCCTGGACAGTCCTTTCCAGTGATGTCGCGACGCCCTGGACAGTCCTTTCCAATGATGTCGCGACGCTCTGGGCAGTCTTTTCCAATGATGTCGCGACGCCCTGGGCAGTCTTTTCCAGGGCTGCCCCGAAGCCCTGGGCACTCCTTTCCAAGGCTGCCCCGAAGCCCTGGGCACTCCTTTCCTGTGCTGCCCCGAAGTCCTGCACAATCCTTTCCTGTGCTGCCCCGAAGTCCTGCACAATCCTTTCCTGTGCTGCCCCGAAGTCCTGCACAATCCTTTCCTGTGCTGCCCCGAACTCTTGCACACTCCTTGCCAGTGTCTCGACGGCTTCAGGCATCCTTCCAACTGCAGCCATCAGCTCAGTGTGCCTGAGTCGAGCCTGGGCGCTCATTTCAGCAAGGGAACGCACCTCTTCTGCGCTCTGTGCAGCAGTCATCGTGGCCTGACGCGCCCTCCGGGGAGATGGCTCCCAAACTTCCCTCCCCCCCTTGCGCTGCTGGAGGCTGCTGGTTCTTGCAACTGGTTACTCCTCAGATCCATCCCCCCCGCTCCCTTCCAGGGAAGCACTATCCCCAGTCTGCAGATAGGCTGGCTCGCCTGAGGGTGGGACAGATGGTCTGGCTTCCTCCTGGTCATCGCCTCCGGAGTCAGTGTCCCTGGCAGCTAGATGGCCTGGCTCCCGAGCTGGTGATGCAGCATCTGAAAGCAGGGAGGTTGAAGAGTGGATTTAGTGAAAGGCCAGGGTGGTAGCAAGGGATGCAAGAGTGCTGCAATGCTCTGACATGGGTCCAGGCTGAAAAAGCATGCTGGTGGGGGGAACAAGTGGAAGGAGAGAGTTCAAAAAGGTGATGACCTTACCATCGCTGTGCATAATGGGGTCGGCAGCTCCAGTGGTGACAGGACCTATCATCCGGCCTCCAGCAATCTGGTGGACTCTTTCCTCCAGGTCCGTCAGTTCCTGCAGCTGAGGAGGGCCCCCGCCAGTGTGATTCTGTTCCCTCCGGTTCCTGGCCAGCTTGCCCTGCAGGAGAAAGGACGGGAAGTTCTGAAACATGCTGCCCTGAGTTGTCATCTCATGCCCCCCCATGGTGGATCAGCCCTTACAGTATGCCCTGAGTTGTCATCTCATGCCCCCCCATGGTGGATCAGCCCTTACAGTATGCCCTGAGTTGCCATGTCATGCATCCCCATGGTGGATCAGCCCTTACAGTATGCCCTGAGTTGTCATCTCATGCCCCCCCATGGTGGATCAGCCCTTACAGTATGCCCTGAGTTGTCATGTCATGCACCCCCATGGTGGATCAGCCCTTACAGTATGCCCCGAGTTGTCATCTCATGCCCCCCCATGGTGGATCAGCCCTTACAGTATGCCCTGAATTGAATGTGCGTGTGCGTTCCCAGAAAGGGCCATGGGTCCTGGCTGACAGATGGCCATTGGGGCATTGCGCACCCTCTGGCCATAAAGTCAGGTGCAGATGGAGGGATGAAGGGAGGGATGAAGAAGATTGCCAACAAGCCACTCACCCTAACGACCCGAGTGAGATCGTTGAACTTCTTCCTGCATTGCACAGGAGTCCTGGGCGCCACGCTGCTGGAGTTGACTCTTTGACAAACGTCCCTCCAAGCTCTGCGGTACTCGTTCTGAGGAGGCCTCTTGCCATTGTTAGGGTACAGCACTGCTCGCCGGCGCTCCACTGCGTCAACCAAAGCATCCAATGCCCTTTGGGAAAAGCGCTCCGCTCTCTGCCTCACCCTCTCCATCTTGTCAAAGTTTGCAATGCTTCAGTTTGCATAGCGCCGAAATTGAGGCCTACAGGGCGATAAGCCTGGCTGCTGAACCTAAATGACCCGCCCCTTTAAGAGCTGGCCGGCGCCTGCATGTCTCGTGGTCATCGATTATTGACAGCACCTGCGCTGCGCCCGTCCGCCCAGATATTGAGTAGCGCCGGCAGGTTAGCGCCTTAGGAGTCACGTGCAGCGCCTGATTTAACGCCGCAATCACCCTCAGGGGCGCAGCAACCCAATATCGCTGGAGGTGGTGATAAGTTGCGCCTGGCGATAAAATTTGCGCATCGCCAATTCTAGCGCCCCCGAGCGGGGCTATACCCAATTTCTCCCCCTATGTCTTTTAAATATCTGACAGCATTGGCATAGATTTGGGAGCAGGATGGAATAATGGAGGATACTTTAAGAAAGAGACAAAAGGACTGAATTTGGCCTACACCAACAATAACAACTTGCATTTATATAGCACCTTTAACGTAGTAAAATGTCCTAAAGCATTATCAAACAAAATTTCCACCAAGCCACATAAGGAGATATTAGGACAGATTACCAAAAGCTTGGTCAAAACGGTAGGTTTTACTCCAGTAGGACAAAGCGGGCATAGACCAGTTGCACCCCCAAATAGCTTAAAAAAACTTACCATAACCCTGTCACTGCTGATTCCAAAAAAAATCCAGCTTTGTGTAACATGAATTAAATGTTTTGTTATTTTTGATGGATGCACTTTCCAAAGCAGGTTGATTTTTATTCAATTTATACATTACTTTAGTTATGACTAAGGACTGGGAGCTTACTTGCTCCTGGATCTTTGCCAGCTTTGCTTTTATATCACCCAGTGGGAAGAAGGGTGTGACGTTCGACTGACGTACTTCACTAGTCTTCAGTTCATGAATGTGTCTCGCTGAAGGATCCCCTGTCTCCACTGTCAATGCTGCTACTTGTTAGCTGAGTGGGGAAGGATAGGATCCAAGCCATTTGGCATGAAACTTGCCTAGTTGTGGTGCATGTAGATTCATGTCCGTGACTTTCCTCACACACCATGGTCCTGATTACAGCTGCCAGGCACTTGTCCGAGGCCAAGAATTTCAGAAGTTTGCTCCTGTGAACCTCCTTGTGGCAAGATCAAGTGAGGCAGCGCAGAAGTCTGGGAATAGGTTGTGAGTCCTAGACATTGACTGGCAATTTAAAGATAGGGGAAGGATAGAAAGAAAAAGGAGAAATTAAAAAAAAATGTCTGTAGGAAATGCATGATTAATACCAATCTTCATATTAGGTTTGTCCTCAATTTTTCTTTACCATAATTAACACCATTCTTAAATTCAATCTAGTGACAGCAAAGTTTTGGCAACTTTAAAAGCATAATCTATATTTAAAGTTTTATGTTGTTAAAAATAGACAAATGAAGTCACACTCACAAGTGTACCAGAGACCTATTTGTTTAGACATCTAATAACATATTGCAATTTCAAAAAATATAACACTTAAAAACGCATATTCGTCTTTGGCGGTGAAGCAAAATTGGCAGCATCGGCTCGGCCACCTGATATACACAGTGCCTGATAATACAGTCAATGGAATTAAATATCAGGCTCTGCGTATAACGGGTGGCCGATCCAATACTGCCTGTTTTGCGCCACTGCCCGAGACGAATTTCGACCCCACACAATTTAAATTCAAAAAATAAAATCAATTGTATTTATTATAAACTGTGGGAGAAACTGTACAGTAGGATTTTATTGGCTTGTCACTAAACTATTATCGCCTTCCATTTGACAATGAATTTTTCTGGCATTTCACAAAAGCCACATTTCTTACGTGAAAATATCATTAATTTGTTGTATTGGTAAATCCTGTAAATACAGTACTTCATTTAAAGTTGGTGCAATTTTATATCTGAAATCACGATTGTTCATAGTTAAACCAAATCATTTGCTGAATGACAGTGCAGACCTCAAATATATTTTATATACAGATACATACAAAATGCTTTCTTTTGGAGACAATTCAGTGTCAAATGCCTTCCTGATAACTGTATTTTTAAAAATAAAATAAAATAAACACTAGCTGCAACATGAGACAGTTTATGTCCTGCCTCAGAATACTGAGAACCTGATAATATCACCAGAGATTTATTAATATTCATCACTGCCTAAGCATGCCTTTCATCAGTATGCTAAACACGGCTGGCAGACTGATGCATAAACACTACTCAGTCTAGGACAGTCTCCAAGGGCAATAAGAGAGCTTTTAAGAAGTTTTAAGACAAGTCCTAAAACTCCCACTGGAAACCCTCCCCTCATGGCTCTGTGCTCATCTTGTCACATGACTGAATTCTCTAAAAAGCAGAAAAGGGTCATTAATTTTTAATCGAAATTCTGCCATCTGCCTCAGTTTTAATGGATTTAGTGTGCTGGCAGAGCTTATTACTTACAGTTCAATAGTATTCCACTCTGTGTCCACAAATAGATATCTTCAGTTTTGCTTTTTTTTTAATCCTTTTTTGAGAATCCCATTGTATAGTTGCCATCCTCTGCAGAACAAACAGTTTGTTGTAAAAATGCTGAAGAGTGCACATGTGGCGATGAGATGATACTGCTGAACAACAAGCACAGTCACTGAAGGGAGATGAGCAAACTAAAGTACCTGAATGTGTTCCATAATCAAATGTTAAAATTGCAGCATAAACCCACTCATGGCAGTTACCAAACGGCAGAGATGAATTTCAGCCAACTTATAAAGCACAATGGGCTGAAATGCTGGCCTTTCTCTTTAACTTCATCACATCCCCCCTACCCAACAAAAAAAGCAAAATCTGATATGCACGTGCTGTTTTTTTGTGACAGAGTTGTGTGGTGCAATATAGTGATAATACAAGACATCACATCAGCACTGGGTTGCCAATCTCACCCAACCTAATGGGGATATGGGAGGGAAAATCATGACAGTCATCTGCAGGTTGGTCTCATGCATCTCTTAGCAGCCAGCTTAAAATAGGATTGGCAGATTGCCAGCCTGCGGTCTTGGCCACAGTCAGTACGTGACTTGGAAACTGGGGGAGAGAATATACTTGAGAAAAAGTGTCATATTTCATTTTGCACATTATCGCAAGGCTGTAACTGCAGCTTAAAAATGTCAAACTGTTAATGAACTCAAAAACAATGAGACTTTAGGGTTCAGTGTGATCCTGAGGGAGACACCAAAGCACTGAGTCACTAAAGAAAACAGTGAGACTTGCTGCATTGCCACATGATGCACTTTCAAAATGATTAAAATGGAAATATTATTGAACTGCTTGAACATAACTCAGCATTTCTGAAGTGTTTACCTCTGCATTTAACACCGCAGTCATTGATGGCCAGCACTCTTTTCCAGGAAATTGTAATACGTCTATGTATTAGCACTCTATGAGGGAGAAATTCCCCTCAAGTTTGGGGTGCTAAATCAGAAAAGTTGGAAAAGTTAGCACCAGGCGCTAACCTCTTCCGGCCTCTCTGAAATTCCCATTTTCTGCTCCAAGAGGACAGTGGAGCGCTAAATCAAGAGCAGGGATGGCGCGCGATCAGCCCAGCACTCAAGCAGAGGACCGGGCTGACCGATCGCGGCATGGACCCCGCGCCTGCAGGCACAACATTTTTTTCCAAAATTTTTTTCAGGGCGGCCGGCCACCTCACCTTTAACTTCCGCCCCGCTAGCGGCCGGCCGCGCTGCTTGCGTCCCCTGCAGCAGTAGCTGCCATCACCTGGTGCTGCTGCAGGGTGCGAAGGGAAATTTTGGTGCTGGGGCGATGCGCCCGGAGATGACGTTGTGATCTCCAGACGCATGAGATCGGGGCGCAACCCAGTAGCGCCGCCGCTAACCTCTCGCGGAATTTGCCTGGAGGTGCAGTCAGCGCCGCGCCCGGGCGAAAAGGCCTTTGCGCCCCATTAGCGCCCTCCACGGGAGGCGCAAAGGAGGAGAATTTCTCCCCTTATATCTTAGAGAAATCTAATGTATAAAAATGGTGGCAGTTTTGAACACATTACAGCACCAGTCTGCTTTATCATGTGGTTTTTATTTTTAAATAGCAGAGGCTTGAAGGCACTCTTTGTTTGAGTGAGCAGAAATATTCAAATCTTGAAGGGAGAAGATATACATGCCTCTGTGGATGACAACAGAAAACCAGTTAGGAACAGTCCATTATAATAACCTTCAGAAAGTATCACACGGACTGCCATGTGCAACTGACTCGGGGGCTATTAGTATGATTTCATTGTACAAAAATGTTCCTTCTGGTGAAACGTACAGTGAAATGTGTTGAAATACAGTAATTGTGGGCCAGCAGTTGAGCGAGTTGTTAATATAGTGACCTACTTCACAACTATTTCAGTATTTACAGCATTATTAAGATTTACAAAACCTAAACATAAGATGTGTTGCAAGCAAGGGTACCATACGTACATAAGCATAAAGAACACTGTAGGTCAGTAGGTGAGTTACTTAAATAGGCAGACCCCGAAAATCTGCGGCCACTGTAACTTTGGCGGCAGTACACCAGAAGGAGATGTCACGTTACGGCCTTACGTCCTGAGTATCCAGGATGATCTTGTGGGGCTGGAGCCTCTGGCCACCTCAAACAAAGCTGTTGATGTAAGAGGCGCAAAGCTGAGAGCTACAATATGTTGGGAGATCCCCCGTTCCCGGCATTTAATGTGACTCGACGTAGTGTCAGCAGAGACATGGCTGGTCAAGCCAGGCATACCTAGCTGCCAAACAGTGGAAATAGAGCCCACCTGAGGGTCCAGGCCACAACCCTGGCCTGGAGCCCCAAAGAGGAAAGTCAGATTTAAAAAAAAATGATTATGCCATGGCCCCTTCCTTTTACAAAGGAGGTTAATGTTCTTTCTGGTGGAGGAGGACCAGGACTCTTCCTCCCTGAACTGAAAGAAAAGATAGAACTTGATGTAACTTGGGTGTGACTCCAAAGGTGTAAAAGTAAACACTATCTGCTGATGCACAGAGTGATCTGCACTGAGTCATCTTAAATGGAGTGCTTCTAAACAGAGTGTTAAACTTGGGAATTGGGAGAGAGTGGGAATTCGGAGCAGAGGGGGAAGGAGGTGCTGCTTTTTGCTTCCAATACTTGGAGTGCTTTGTGTTGCAGGTAAATATTTAATTTAATTTACCTGGAACTTAAACTAGATCTAGTAATTAGCTAAAAACTAAACCATATGCTAAGTTAATTAAATTCATAAATTTTAATTAACTAAATAAATAAAACAAGGTTATATAGGGATGGCAGTGCAAGTGGTGTGCCGCAACTGCAACATGTGAGAGTTTATGGAGAGCACCACGTCTGCAGTCAGTGTCTGCATCTCGAGGAACTTCAGCTCAGAGTTGTTGAGCTGGAGTCGAGGTGCAGACATTGCGCAGCATCAGGGAGGGGGAGAGTTATCTGGACACTTTGATCCAGGAGGCAGTCAAACCCCTTAGGTTAGGTAGTGGTACAGGTCTAGTTAGTGGTCAGAATTAGGAGGGTGTGATTGCAACTCAGGCAGGTAGGGGCCCTAGGTGCAGTGTTGGAGGAGCCTCAGCCTTTGCCCTTGTCCAACAGGTCTGAGGTTCTTGTTGCCTTTGTGGATGAGGGCAAAGTCTGCAGGATGGATGAGCAAACTGACCACGGCACCATGGTACAGGAGGCCATTCAAGTGGGGGGAGTGAAAAAGAATGTTGTAGTGGTAGGGGACAGTATAGTCAGGGGGATAGATACTATTTTCTGCAGCCTGACCGGGAGTTCCGAAGGCTGTGTTGCCTGCCAGGGTAAAGGATATCTCCTCGTGGCTGGAGAAGATTTTAGAGTGGGAGGGGGAAGATCCAGTTGTTGTCGTCCATGTAGGAACCAACGACATAGGTAGAACTGGGAATGAGGTTCTGCTGAGAGAGTTTGAGGAGCTAGCGACCAAATTAAAAACCAGAACCTCTGAATTGTTACCTGAGCCATGCCCAAATTGGCATAGGAATAAGCAGATCAGAGAGTTAAATGCATGGCTCAAAGGGTGGTGTGGGAGGAAGGGATTTTGATTCATGGGGCATTGGCACCAATACTGAGGAAAGAGGGAGCTGTTCTGTTGGGACGGTCTCCACTTAAACTGGGCTGGGAGCAATGTCCTGGCACATCAAATAACTAGGGCTGTAGATAGGGCTTTAAAATAAAAGGGGCGGGGGGAAGGGTCAGGTGAGGGGAAGGGTCAGGTGAGGGGAAATTATTTAGAAATCTAAAGAGAAAAGTTAAGGCAATGGAGCAGTGTAGTGATTTGGGTGAAGATAAGCAGAGTGCGACAGGAAGGGACAGAGAGTTTAACAGTAATGGTGCATCAGCAAATAAGGTGAAAGCAGGGAATAATGGTAAAACGTTCAAATTAAAGGCTCTTTATCTGAATGCACAAAGCATTCGAAACAAGATAGACGAATTAGTGGCACAAATGGAAATAAATGGCTTTGATCTAATAGCCATTACAGAGACGTGGTTGCAAGGTAACCAATGTTGGGATCCAAATATTCCCGGGTACTTGACATTTAGAAAAGATAGGCAGAATGGAAAAGGAGGGGGTAGCCCTGATAATAAAGGATGACTTAAAGACAGTAGAGAGAAAGGATTTTGGCTCAGAAGATCAGGAAGTAGAATCAGTATGGGTGGAGATAAGAAATAACAAGGGGCAGAAAATACTCGTAGTAGTTTATAGGCCCCCAAACAGAAGCTTATACCGGTGGACAAAGTATTAATCAACAAATAACAGGAGTTTGTAACAAAGGTAATAGAATAATCAGAGGTGATGTTAATCTTCATATAGACTGAGTAAATCAAATTGGCAATGGTAGTCTGGAGGACGAGTTCATGTAATGCATTTGAGACAGTTTCCTAGAACAATATGTCATGGAACCAACCAGGGAACAGGCTATTTTAGATCTCATATTGTGTAATGAGACAGGGTTAATTAGTAATTTCATAGTAAAGGATCCTCTGGGGAAGAGTGATCATAATATGGTAACATTTCACATTGAGTTTGAGAGTGAAATACTTCAGTCGGAAACAAGAGTCTTCAACTTAAATAAAGCCAATTACATAGGTATGAGAGGCGAGTTAGCTAAGCTAGATTGGGAAATTAAAAAGGTATGATGGTAGATAAGCAGTGGCAAACATTTAAAGAAATATTCCAAAATTCTCAATGAATATACATTCCATTGAGAAATAAAAACTCCACGGGAAAAGTGATCCATCCGTGGCTAACTAAAGAACTTAAGGATGGTATTAGATTAAAGGAAGAGGCTTATAATGTTGCAAAGAATAGTAGTAAGCCTGAGGATTGGGAGAGCTTTAGAAACCAGCAAAGGGTGACCCAGAAATTGAAAAAAAGGGAGAAAATAGAATATGAGAGTAAACGAGCAAGAAATATAAAAACAGATTATAGGAGCTTCTACAAGTATGTAAAAAGGAAGAGAGTAGCAAAAGTAAGCGTTGGTCCTTTAGAGGCTGAGACAGGAGAAATTATAATGGGGAACAAGGAATTGGCTAAGACTTTAAACAAATATTTCGTATCTGTCTTCACAGTAGAAGACACAAAAAGCATATCAAAAATAGTGGGGAACCAAGGGGCTAATAAGAGTGAGGAACTTAAAGTAATTAATATCATTAGAGAAAAAGTACTTGAGAAACTAAAAGGACTAAAAGCCGACAAATCCCCTGGACCCGATGGCCTACATCTTAGGGTTCAAAAAGAGGATGCATTGGTTGTGATCTTCCAAACTTCCCTAGATTCTAGAATGGTCCCAGCTGTTTGGAAGGTAGCAAATGTAACCCCGCTATTCCAGAAATGAGGGAGAGCGAAAACAGGGAAATACAGGCCAGTTAGCCTGACATCAGTCATCAGGAAAATGCTAGAATCCATTATTAAGGAAATGGTAACAGGGCACTTCGGAAATCATAATATGATTAGGCAGAGTCAACATGGTTTTATGAAAGGGAAATCGTGTTTAACAATTTTATTAGAGTTTTTTGAGGATGTAACTAGCAGGGTAGATAAAGGGGAACCAGTGGATGTAGTATATTTGGATTTCCAAAAGGCATTCGATAAGGTGCCACATAAAAGGTTGCTATGCAAGATAAAGGCTCATGGGTTTGAGGGCAATATATTAGCATGGATAGAGGATTGGTTAACGGACAGAAATCAGAGATAAATGGGTAATTTTCCAGTTGCCAGGCTGTAAATAGTGGGGTGCCACAAGGATCAGTGCTTGGGCCTCAGCTATTTACAATCTGTATTAAATACTTGGATAAAGGACCGAGTGCAATGTATCCAAGTTTGCTGACGATACAAAGCTAGGTGGGAAAGTAAGCTGTGAAGAGGACACAAAGAGCCTGCAAAGGGATATAGACCGGTTTAGTGAGTGGGCAATAAAGTGGCAGATGGAATATAATGTGAGGAAATGTGAGGTTATTCACTGTGGTAGGGAGAATAGAAAAACAGAATATTTTTAAATAGTGAGAAAATATTAAATGTTGGTGTTCGGAGGGATTTAGGAAACACAGAAAGTTAGCATGCAGGTACAGCAAGCAATTAGGAAGACAAATGACATGTTGGCCTTTATTGCAAGGGGGTTGGAGTACAAGAGTAAGGAAGTCTTACTAAAATTGTACAGGGCTCTAGTGAGACCACACCTGGAGTACTGTGCACAGTTTTAGTCTCCTTATCTGAGAAAGGACATACACGCCTTAGAGTTGGTGCAACAAAGGTTCACTAGATTGATTCCTGGGATGAGAGGGTTGTCCCATGAGGAGAGATTGAGTAGATTGGGTCTATACTCTCTGGAATTTAGAAGAATAAGAGGTGATCTCATTGAAACATATAAGTTTCTGAGGGGTATTGACAGGGTAGAAGCTGAGAGGTTGTTTCCCTTGACTGGAGTGTCTAGAACTAGGGAACATAGTCTCAGCATAAGGGGTCGGCCATTTAAGACTGAGATGAGGAGGAATTTCTTCACTCAGAGGGTTGTGAATCTTTGGAATTCTCTACCCCAAAGGGCTGTGGGTGTTGAGTCGTTGAGCATATTCAGGGCTGAGATAGATAGATTTTTGGACTGATGGGGAATCAAGGGATATGGAGATAGTGCAGGAAAGTGGAGTTGAGGTCGAAGATCAACCATGATCTTATTGAAGGGCGCAGCAGGCTCGAAGAGCTGTATGGCCTAATCCTGCTCCTAATTCGTATGTTCTTATAGCGCCTTTCACAACCTCAGGACATCCCAAATGAAGTACTTTTGAAGTGTAGTCACTGTTGTAAAATAGGAAATGTGGAGGCCAATTTGTCCACAGCAAGGTCTAATGGTAAGGGATCACCTAGCTAACAGTGACCATAACATGATTGAATTCAATATTAGGTTTGAGAGGGAGAAGGATGAGTACGAACCAAGGTTTTTAAATTTAGGTAAGGCTGACTTTGAAGTATATTAAAAGAAAAAGTGTGGCTAAGGGTAATGTGGGCCCTAAAGACAGACACAGGTGATATTCTAATTGAAAATAAGGAAATGGCAGACTTGCTAAATACTTAATTTGCATCGATCTTCACAGTAGAGGAAGTGGATAAAGTACGAGAGATATGAGAAAAACTAAAAAATAAATCAAAGGAAAGAATTTACTAGATTTAATATAAGTAAAAAATGGTAATGGAGAAAATAACAAGACTAAAGATGAACAAATCTCCAGGACCTGATGGTTTCCACCCCAGGGTATTAAAAGAAGTAGATGAGGTAATTACAGATACTTTAGTCATGATTGTCCAAAACTCTCTTGATTCAGAAATTGTCTCCTTTGATCGGAAAATTGCCAACGTCACTCCATTATTTAAGAATGGGGGAGAGATAATCCAGGAAATTATAGACCTATTAGTCTAACGTTAGATGAGGGGAAGTTACTAGAATCTACCATTAGGGACAGAATGACTGAGTACATGGACAAATATTAACTGATTAGAGAGAGCCAGCATGGATGTAAAGGGCAAGTTATGTATAATTAACCTAGTTGAATTTTTTGAGGCGGTCACTAATGTGTTAGATAAGGGAGTTATGGATGTTATTTATATGGACTATCAGAAGACATTCGATAAGGTTCCACACAAGAGACGGTCAGGAAAATGAAAGCACATGGAATTGGAGGCAACCTTTTGACATGAGTAGGAAATTGGTTAGATGGTAGGAGACAAGAGAGTGGGGATAATGGGTATGTACTCCAATTGGCAGGATGCGACCAGTAGTGTCCCCCAGGGATCTGTACTAGGGCCTCAACTTTTCACTATATTTATCAATAACTTTGATGAAGGATTAGAGAGCTGTATATCCAAGTTTGCTGCTGACACCAAGTTAGGTGGCACAATGAGTAGTGTAGATGGGGGCAGAAAGTTACAAAGGGACATTGATGGATTAAGTGATTGATAAGATCAGAGTATTGTCTAAAAGTTGAAAAGCTAGGAACTGTGGAGGGGCAGAGAGTTAGGGGTCCAGGTACAGACATCACCAAAAGCTAGTGGACAGGTGCAAACCTTAATTAAAAAGGCTAATGGAATGTTAGCCTTTATCTCACGAGGGCTGGAATACAAGGGATGAACGTTATGCTACTGTTGCACAGAGCTCTGGTTAGGCCGCATCTGGAGCACTGCATTCACCTCTGGGCACCACAACTCAGGAAGGATATATTGGCCTCAGAGTGGGTGCAGCACAGATTCACCAGAATGATACCGAGTGTTAAATTCTGAGGACAGGCTTGTATTCCCTTGAGTATAGAAGATTAAGGGGTGATCTAATTGAGGTGTTGAGGATGATTAAATTAGTTGGTAGGGTAGATAGAGAGAAACTATTTCCTCTGGTGGGGTGTCCAGAACAAGGGGGCATAACCTTAAAATTAGAGTTAGGCTGTTCAGGGGTGATGTCAGAAAGTACTTCCTCACACAAAGGGTAGTGGAAATCTGGAACACTCATCCCCCAAAACACTGTTGAGCCTCAGTCAATTGAAAATTTAAAAACTGAGATTGATAGATATTTTTCAGGTAAGGGTATTAAGGGAAATGGAACCAATGACAATTGAATGGTAGGCTCGAGGGGCTGAATGGCCTACACCTGTTCCTATGTTCCTACGAACAGCAGTGATAATGACCAGACCATCTGTTTTTTTTAACTGATGTTGGTTGAGGGATGAATATTGGCCGGGAAAGCAGGGATAACTCCTCTGCTCTTCTTTGAAATAGTGTATTTACTGCCACCCGAGAGGGCAACGCTCCCTCGTTACTGCGCAGTGTTAGCCTAGATTTTGTGCTCAAGTTTCTGGAGTGGGATTTAGAGCCCACAACCTACTGACTCAGAGGCGAGAGTGCTACCACTGAGCCATGGCTGACTGGTAACCTCTGGCAACACTCCACCCGTTGTGTGCCTAAAGTAAAAGTTGGCCCCGATGAGAGAAGCTGCTAAGCCATCTAATGAATAATGAAAACACAGTGGGGTGAATGGCAAATTCTTTTCCCACAACTCTTTTTGTTTTAACTTCTAGAGTAAGGTTAGCTACAGTTGAGCATTATTTTAATGAATTCTTATTATTATCTAGCACACATTTTATTCCTGGTCCCTGCTGAAGTTTTCTTATAATCAGCAGAACAGCCTAAACCTTAATAAGATGAATCCCTGATAAGAACTAATTTGGTCCCAATAAATTGTAAAACAAGGTGTTACTGTTTTTCTCCAATACTTTGATATACTTAAAGATGCACTTTGACAGAATGCATATGTCAGTTGGTTTTATATTATGTTAATTAATGTCTGCAAAAGTATCCTGGGGGGAAAGAGATTTGATTTAATTTAGAAGCTGTAAGTTCTTTTGCACAGTTCACAAATCCTACATCGATGTTTTAACATTGAAAGATTTTCCATAACATTATGGAAAAGAACTGAGAACATTTAAAGAAGTTTAAATTTTGATACGTCAATAGAAGAAAAAGATGGGTAATCAAGAGACTTAACAAATACATTACAAGCAAATTCTTCACAACATGTGCTAAGTATAGCATGATAAAGATTGTTTGAAACCAATAACTTAGCTGTGTAAAATCTGATAAATGCATCTGGATGCCAGTTGAATTTATTTTTGAGTTTGGGAGGCCTGACACAGTGACAGTTGCGTGCTGTACACCAAGCAAAGTCATTGATCATTAATTTTATGTGTAGTGGTGTGTTCTGCAGCTTCAAGCCCATGGACATATTTCAGTTGATAGTTTATAAAATAATTTTCTGTGGAATCACAAAAATGTTTAAAACTACCAAACGTTACTTAAATTCTAGCATTTTCTGGACTTCCAAAAAATACACTCCTCAGAGGCTTAAAGATAATTGGTAAATTAATATCACTTGTATCTGACAGTAACACATTCTTTCTTTGAAAACCAGGTTAATACAGATGTAGACAACGTGTGGCAGTACGTTCCACTTCAGAGTGAGTGGCGCCAGAGTAGCACCAGAACTGGAGTTCTCTGCAGTGGAATGGGCCACATTCCTCATCAGCAGTTCTGTTCTGAGTTTTGTTATTAGCCCATTCCTTTGATGAGGCACACTGCAGTGTAAGTCTTAATGCATTCCACATGTGGTTCAAACAAGAAAAAGCAATAAGAAATCCATTCATGTTTTTCTTGCACAAATTGACAGTGTTTGAGTGTGTTCTTTCATCCACGCTGGCCACTGTTCTCAATCCTCTCTGTGGACTTTAGAGGCTGGACAGCTTTGAGTTCAAGGTAGGAAGCAGCAGTGGCAACAGCAACAATAGCACCAGCCCAATCAATAATATCTAAGGATTAAAACAATTGTATACGGACTCCATTCTGTTCTTGATCTGCGTAAACTGGTCTCAGCCCAGGGACTGAAGAAATGTAATGTATGCGAATCCAGCTTCTTACTGCCCATGCTGACCTGTAGCTAGAGTATAGTGGATGATAATGCCATTATTTACCAAGAAGATTTTCAGAAAAGTGAGTACAACCTTCAGGTTCCTCGGGTGTTGCTGTTTGTGCTTGTATATATTTTTAACGTGGTGTTGCGGCCATAAGAAGGTTTAAAAAAAGGCTTTTTCAAAGTATTTTCTACTTGCAATATTTCTCTTCCAAGCTTTTAGTCACCTCTCTTAATATCTCCTTATTGGCTTGGTGTCAGTTTTTGTTTGATTACACTGTGAAGCGCCTTGAGATGTTTTCCTCGGTTGAAGGTGCCAGATAAATGCGAGTTGTTTATTTTATCCCTGGCATAGCTATTTTGGGCATCTTATGCTAACATCCAATCTTTTGTAATACATATATATTTATTTTTATTCATTCTTTGGGAGTTGGGAGTCATTGGCAAGGCGTTCCCATGCAATTGCTGCCCTTATCCCGGGTGATGTAATTCACAGATTTGGAAAGTGCTGCCAAAGAAGTCTTGGCGAGTTGCTGCAGTGCATCCTGCAGTTAGTATACACTGCAACCACAGTACGCTGGTGGTGGAGGGGCTTGATGTTTAGGCCAATGGGTGATGTGCCGATCAAACGGACTGCTTTGTCCTGCATGTTATCTTGAGTATTATTGCAGCTACACCCAACAAGCAAGTGGAGAGAATTCCATCACACTCCTGACTTCTGCCATGTAAGTGGTGGAAATGCTTTGGGGATTTATATCAATTTGGTATATCAATTGATAGAACATCTTCAAAATTAAAAATATTTCAGAAGTTTTAAATGTTTGAATTCCTGCATCTCTGTATCTACAGTATGACGTTTGATTTTTTAACTGGTTTAGTCAGGTAGTTAGTGACCCATATGGCAGTAATAGCTTTTAAAACCAAAGTGCTCATTATTTCTAATGCTTAGCATTATAATTATCAAACACAGGCTGATAATTCGCATACACTACTAAAAAGCTATCTGAAGCTTCTTGTGAGGTAATGGCCATTTGTGTTTTTCTCAGCCTTAATCTGCCCTCATTGGGTGCGATCTTGCCAGCCCTGGGGAGGCGTTTATGGAGGCGGGACTGACGGGAAAATGGCAGAATTTGGGGGCGGGTGCCCAACCCGCCACCGTGCCATCTTGCCAGGAGGCGGGTAGACGTCCCGCGCCGGGATCCGTCTCCTTGGAGACGGGAAGGGATTACAGCCACTTAACAGGTAGTTAACAGGCAGAAAATAGGCTTAGCGCTATTTTGCCCACACAAGTGCGGGCTTCCCGAAGGCTCCGAACCCCGCCAGGGTCACTGAGGCGAGTAGTGTGTCTGCAGGGGTCGGAGGGGTCCAAAAGTGTGCTCTGGAGGTCAGTGATGGGTGCAAGTGCGGAGAGGTGAGTATCTGAGGTAAGTGCAAAGTATTAGAAAAAGTGTACTTACCTTTGTTTCTTCCTGCAGGCTTAAGTCGGTGGGTATGCGGAGAGTCTCGCACCTCCGTGGTAGAGATGACAGAGGCTGTTGCATTCTCCAATGCAACAACCATCTCATTTCTGCAAAAGAAAGAGGTTTGATGAGCTCATCAAACTACAGAGAATGTCACTGTTTGACAGCTTCACAGAGCTGTCAAACGATGACAATTCACCTGTCAAAATTTTTTGACAGATGGAACATCATATGTTGACGTTCTCTGTAATCAGCTTTCCCTTAATTGTCCTGCTAAGCCCGCTTGGTGAGCTTAACAAGGACAGTCAAGGGAAAATAGCGTGGGTTGGCCAGAAGCTGATGGAGGCGGGACTGAAACCCGTGACCGCCAGGCAGAGTAGTAGGCGCAGGCAGGTAGTGCAGGGGTGCCCTGTGGCCATCCCCCTCTCAAACAGATATACCAATTTGGATATTGTTGCGGGAGATGGCTTATCAGGAGAAGGCAGCAGCAGCCAACCCTGGCACCATGGGTTGTTCTGCTGCACAGGACGGGAGGAAAACGAGTGGGAGAGCTATAGTGATAGGGGATTCTATTGTAAGGGGAATAGATAGGTGTTTCTGCGGCCGCAAACGAGACTCCAGGATGGTATGTTGCCTCCCTGGTGCAAGGGTCAAGGATGTCTCAGAGCGGCTGCAGGGCATTCTGGAGGGGGAGGGTGAATAGCCAGTTGTCGTGGTGCATATAGGTACCAACGATATAGGTAAAAACGGGATGAGGTCCTAAAAGCTGAATATAGGGAGTTAGGAGGTAAATTAAAAAATAGGACCTCAAAGGTAGTAATCTCAGGATTGCTACCAGTGCCACGTGCTAGTCAGAGTAGAAATAGAAGGATATTTCAGATGACTGCGTGTCTAGAGGAATGGTGCAAGGGGGAGGGATTCAAATTCCTGGGACATTGGAACTGGTTCTGGGGGAGGTGGGACCAGTACAAACTGGACGGTTTGCACCTGGGCAGGACCGGGACCGATGTTCTAGGGGGAGTGTTTGCTAGTGCTGTTAGGGAGGGTTTAAACTAAAATGGCAGGGGGTTGGGAACCTGTGCAGGGAGACAGAGGAAAGGGAAGCAAGGATAGAAGCAAAAGACAGGAAGAAGAAAAGCAAAAGTGGCAGTCAGAGAAATCAAGTGTTTAAATCAAAAACAACAACAGAGAATGCTGGAAAAACTCAGCAGGTCAGGCAACATCCGTGGAGAGAAATTTGAGTTGACGATTCGGGTTGAAACCCTTCTTCAAAACTGGAAAGAAAATAAAAAGATCGAAGGCAAAGCTGCGATCGAACAAAAGAAGAAAAGGAGACAATAAAAGGTACTAGAAGCCAGATGAGATGGTAATGGCATTACCATCTCATCTGGCTTCTAATACCTTTTATTGTCTCCTTTTCTTCTTTTGTTCGATCGCAGCTTTGCCTTCGATCTTTTTATTTTCTTTCCAGTTTTGAAGAAGGGTTTCAACCCGAAACGTCAACTCAAATTTTTCTCCACGGATGTTGCCTGACCTGCTGAGTTTTTCCAGCATTCTCTGTTGTTATTTTGGATTTCCAGCATCTGCAGTATTTTGCTATTGGTTTAAATCAAACATGGCCACAGTAAATAATAATTCTAAAAGGTCTAAGAGTGCTAAAAAAAAACAAGCCTGAAGGCTTTGTGTCTTAATGCAAGGAGCATTCGTAATAAGGTGGATGAATTAGCTGCGCAAATAGATGTAAATGGATATGATATAATTGGGATTACAGAGACATGGCTCCAGTGTGACCAAGGCTGGGAACTCAACATCCAGGGGTATTCAATATTCAGGAAAGACAGGTGGGGTAGCATTGCTGGTTAAAGAGGAGATTAACACAATAGTAAGGAAGGATATTAGCTGTGATGATGTGGAATCTGTATGGGTAGAGCTGAGAAATAATAAGGGGCAGAAAACATTAGTGGGAGTTGTATACAGACCCCCAAACAGTAATGCTGAGGTTGGGGATGGCATTAAATGGGAAATTAGAGACGCGTGCAATAAGGGCACAGCAGTTATCATGGGTGACTTTAATCTACATATAGATTGGGATAACCAAATTAGTAACTATACTGTGGAGGAGTTATTCCTGGAGTGTATACGGGATGGTTTCCTGGACCAATATGTCGAGGAACCAACTAGAGATCAGGCCATCTTGGACTGGGTATTATGTAATGAGAAAGGATTAATTAGCAATCTTGTTGTGCGAGGCCCCTTGGGCGCGAGGCCCCTTGGGGCGGAGCGATCATAATATGATCGAATTCTTCATTAAGATGCAGAGTGAAGTATTTGACTCAGAGACTAGGGTCCTGAATTTAAATAAAGGAAACTATGATGGTATGAGGCGTGAGTTGGCTAGGATGGGTTGGGGAATGTTACTTAAAGGGTTGACGGTGGATAGGCAATGGCAAACATTTAAAGATCACATGGATGAAGTACAGAATTTGTTCATCCCTGTTTGGCATAAAAATAAAACAAAAAAGGTGACTCAACCTTGGCTAACAAGGGAAATTAGGGATAGCACAAGATCCAAGGAGAGGACATATAAATTGGCCAGAAAAAGCAGCAAACCTGAGGATTGGGAGCAGTTTAGGATTCAGCAAAGGAGGACAAAGGGATTAATTAAGAGGGGGAAAATAGAGTATGAGAGTAAGCTTTCAGGGATCATAAAAACTGACTGTAAAAGCTTCTATAGATATGTGAAGAGAAAAAGATTAGTGAAGTCAAGCATAGGTCCCTTGCAGTCAGAATCAGGGGAATTTGTAATGGGGAACAAAGAAATGGCCGACCAATTAAATACATACTTTGGTTCTGTCTTCACAAAGGAGGACACAAATAACCTCCCAGAGATGTCGGGGAACATAGGGTCTAATGAGGGGAAGGAACTGAATGAAATCAGTATTTGTAGGGAAATGGTGTTAGGGAAATTGACGGGATTGAAGGCCAATAAATCCCCAGGGCCTGATAATCTACATCTTAGGGTACTTAAGGAAGTGGCCCTAGAAATAGTAGATGCATTGCTGGTCATCTTCCAAAATTCTATAGATTCTGGAACAGTTCCCATGGATTGGAGGGTAGCTAATGTAACCCCACTATTCAAAAAAGGTGGTAGAGAGAAAACAGGGAATTATAGACCGGTAAGCCTGACATCAGTAGTGGGGAAAATGCTAGAGTCCATTATAAAAGATGCAACAGCAGAGCACTTGGAAAACAGTGACAGGATCGGACAAAGTCAACATGGATTTACAAAAGGTAAATCATGCTTGACTAATCTACTGGAATTTTTTGAGGATGTAACTGGTAGAATAGATAAGGGAGAACCAGTGGATGTGGTGTATTTGGACCTTCAGAAGGCTTTCGATAAGGTCCCGCGTAAGAGATTAGCGTGTAAAGTTAAAGCACATGGGATTGGGGGTAAGGTACTGACTTGGATAGAGAACTGGATGGCAGAAAGGAAGCAAAGAGTTGGAATAAACGGCTCTTTTTCCGAGTGGCAGGCAGTGACTAGTGGGGTACCGCAGGGATCGGTGCTAGGACCCCAGTTATTCACAATATATATTAATGATCTAGACGAGGGAACTAGATGTAATATCTCCAAGTTTGCAGACAACACAAAGCTGGGTGGGGGTGTGTGCAGTGAGGAGGATGCCGAGAAACTCCAGTATGATTTGGACAGGTTGGGTGATTGGGCAGATGCATGGCAGATGCAGTATAATGTGGATAAATGCGAGGTTATCCACTTTTTTGGTGGCAGAAACAGGAAGGCAGATTATTATCTGAATGGCAATAGATTGGGAGAAGGGGAAGTGCAACGAGACCTGGGTGTCCTTGTGCACCAGTCGCTGAAGGTAAGCATGCAGGTGCAGCAGGCGGTTAAGAAGGCAAATGGTATGTTGGCCTTCATAGCAAGAGGATTCGAGTACAGGAGCAAGGATATCTTGCTGCAGTTGTACAGGGCCTTGGTGAGACCACACCTTGAGTATTGTGTGCAGTTTTGGTCGCCTTATCTGAGGAAGGATGTTCTTGCCATGGAGGGAGTGCAGCGAAGATTCACCAGACTGATACCTGGGATGGCAGGAATGACGTATGAGGAGAGATTGGGTCGATTGGGCTTATATTCGCTGGAGTTTAGAAGAATGAGAGAGGATCTCATTGAAACTTATAAAATTCTTACAGGACTAGACAGACTAGATGCAGGAAGGATGTTCCCGATGGCGGGGGAGTCCAGAACCAGGGGTCACAGTCTAAAGATAAGTGGTAAGCCATTTAGGACAGAGATGAGGAGGAATTTCTTCACCCAGAGAGTGGTGAACCTGTGAAATTCTCTACGACAAAAGGCAGTAGAGGCCAATTCATTAAATATATTTAAGAAGGAGTTCGATATATTTCTTAAGGCTAAAGGGATCAAGGGATATGGGGAGAAAGCAGGGACAGGGTACTGAATTTGGATGATCAGCCATGATCTCATTGAATGGCGGAGCAGGCTTGAGGGGCCGAATGGCCTACTTCTGCTCCTGTCTTCTATGTTTCTATGGCAAGTGTGAGTCCCGCCACCAAAAGCTCCCCATTGACAAAATCACCTCCAATGTCTCTAAAGGGTCAATAAGCCCATCAGAAAGTGACTTAAGCGATCAGTGTTTGGAAATTCATCATTATACCTGTATCTCCGTAGTAAATGTATACTCACACCCAATTTGCCACCATCTTAGTACTAGTGTGTTATCAATTCCAGAAATCTCTAGTTTCTTTCCCACTCACAGGTGGACAGAATGGTTGTAAATTTTCATTTTGGTGAAAGAATGTAATAACAGAGATTCAGACCCCAATTTTAAAGTGGGGACAGGTACAGTGTGCATGAGCCCCAAAGTGGATGGCGAAACCGGGGAATCCGGGGACGAGGAGGCTTGGCCGATCTTAAGGGCAGGGCCACATTACTGTAAATGTTCTCAGTGATCCACCAAAACCTGGCCAGATCCACTACCTGGCCGGTGGGTGGGAGCAGGAATTTGGCAGCAGGAGGCCTTAACCGGGGATCCAGGTAAGTGTTGAGGGGGGCTCTGGATGCGAGTGGGGGGAGAAGCCCAGGGCAAGGGAGGCCCAAGGCTTCCTAGTGAGGCCTGGAGGGGCATTCACTAGGAAAATATGTGACAGAAATAATCACAGAACAGTAGAATCTTCCATTGGAAACAAAGCCCTTCGACAATCAGTTATGATTTGATACATATTAATCAGTCAATATATGATAATTACACCCTTGTTAAGTGCAGAAAATGAGCATCCAAGCATATAACTTAGCCATATTACTGTATGATTACTTGATGATAAAATGGACCATTGAATATTTTAACATTATAATCACAATCTATGTCCTAAGTACTGGTTACCTTTTTGTCAGAGGTTGGAGGAGGAGAAAAAAACAATTTAATCAGAAGTCTTCATTTTCATACAATTAGGATTGTTTCAAGGTGAATCAGGCATCAATCTGTTTAGTGGCATTATCATTACCTTTTGGTGTAGTAAATTAAACTTTACAAGTATACAATGCATTCTGTGACTAAACTGCACGTAAAATAGATGCAATGCTATCAAAAATGTTAAGACTTCAAAAAATAAAACTGGGTAATACAATGGGTTAAAACATTGTTTTCATTTCTGGAATTCAGCACAGGCTGATAGATAAAAATTGCAGGGACAGATGGCAAGATGTTGTTGAATGCCATTTTGTTGATTGGAGAGGGAAATCTATTTTGTGCATTCTTCTTCTCCTTGCAGGCAGTGCTGTGCTAGCAAAAAATGTATCTACAGCCGGTGTCATGAGCTAAGACTGAGAAAACATACACAGTGATAGTAGCTGAGTTTGAAAGCTAATTCAGGTGAGGGTACTTAGGCCTTTGAATTAGGAGTCTCCTATTCCAGTATTATAGGAGCCAGTAATTTTATTTTATTAGATTTACCCATATTCTAGTCATTTTAGATATGGAGGATTTGTTACACATGCACACAGTTGCATTTGGTCTTTGGGACAAAATCATTATTCAAAAGCCCATTGAAGTATTGAGCTATGTCATTATATCGGCTATTACATAAGCAATAACATCACAAAGTACAAAAGCTGTATCCAAATTCTGTTCTTTGAATGAGGAGGCTTAAGAACCTTGAGCGGAGATTGTAATGTATGTACCTTTAAGGGGGAGAACTACTTTTTACAGCTCCTGTATCCTGTAGTACCAGCAGTGACCACACCTGTATATAAACCCTGAGTAGTGATCTGTACAGTCAGTTGCAGTTTGAACCCTCATTCAGTAAACACCTGTTGATCGTTCCCTGCAGTCTTTTGTCTGATTATTGAAGGACACAACATTAAGATACACGGATCTAACATTGGCGACGACGCAGATTTGAACCTACCTGCAACTCTGCATCACCTCCCAGGGATTCGCTCCTGGAGAACAGTGGAAAGAGGTCGAGTCCAGAAGCACGGGCGTCGACCAAGGGCAACCGCCCAGTCATCCAGCGGAGATTTGAGCATCGCAGAGGAGGCTGTCGAGAGCCAGGCTTGGCTTTCCAGTCACGGTGGTCCAGCAAAACGGGCTGGCAACAAGTACTGCGCAGACCCTTCCCGGACAGCGGTGGCTAGAGCCGACCGAGCAGCACAGAAAAAGGCCGAGCAGCGTCGACGGGGGAGAGAGAGAGGGCAGAGCGCACAGGGCGCAGCCGGTGTTCAGGACTGAGCGGCGTCAACGGAGAGAGAGACGAGAGAGAGCAGAGCGCAGCCGGTGTTCAAGGGCCGAGCGGCGTCAATGGGGGAGAGAGGCGCGCAGGAAAACGCGAGGCGCTGCCATTGCCATGAGGACCGCAGAGAGCGGCATTGGCAGCAGCGCAGGAGCAGCGCACGAAACCCACAGGGCGTCGCCATTTGCCACGAGGACCACCGAGAGCGGCGTTGGCAGTAGCGCGGGAGACGCCATTTTAAGCCGCAGCGGGGAAGAAAGGAAAGCGCAGGGGACGCCATTTTAAGCCGAAGCGGGGAAGAAAGGAAAGCGCGGGAGACGCCATTTTAAGCCAGTCTAACCACACCCAAAAATGCCGAAGAGTGGCAGTGTCACAGCGTTCGACAATGAAGTCGAAGATTGGACGACATATGTCGAACGCATAGAAGTATACTGCAAGGCGAATGAAGTGCCAGATGACAAGAAAGCGCTGGTATTGTTGAATTCAATGGGTGCAAAAATGTATGGCTTACTACGGAACCTAGTAACCCCAGAGAAGCCAGTAGAAAAGGATTTTGAAAACATAGTGTCAATCCTACAGGACCACTTAAACCCCACACCGCTGCTGATAGCAGAAAGATTTAAGTTTCACAAAAGGAACCAGCATAAAGATGAAAGTAATGCTGAGTATTTAACGGAACTGCGCAAGCTATCGAAACACTGCCAGTTTGGAACGGGACTAGCAGATACTTTAAGGGACAAGTTTGTGTGTGGGCTTCAAAGTGAAGGAACCCAGAAACGGCTTCTATCAGAAAAGGATCTTACGCTGGACAAGGCTTTCAGCATTGCAGTATCACACGAAGCAGCAGCACGGGGCGCTGCAGAGATACAACGGAGACCGCAAGAATATGGCACAAATGAAATGTCATACGGAACAGTGAAGTGCTATCACTGCGGCAGAACAACACACGACCATAATGATTGCTGGTTCAAGGACAAAGTGTGCAGACAGTGTGGAAAAGTAGGACACATAGCAAGAGTCTGCAGGTCGGGAAAGAAAACCAGCAGCAAGAAATCTCCACAGGAGAAGTACAAGAAGGCACATAAGGTGACAGAGAGTAGTTCAGATGAACAGAAGAGTGATACAGACTCCGGAAGCAAGGAGCTGGGTTGTCTGAAACTACATAATGTGATCAAAACGGAGGATCACCAAACTATCTGGGTCACGCTCAAGATAGCAGGAGTCCAAGTGAAAATGGAATTGGACACAGGATCAGCCCTAACCGTCATAAACCGAAGGGACCACAAGCGGCTATTCCCACATATACCCTTGAGAGATACAAAGATTGCCTTGAAGACGTACACGGGGCAAAAAGTCTACCCCAAAGGAAAAATAAGGGTGAACGTTAGATATAACGGCAAGGAAACACCAAAAATGGACCTATATGTATTGCCAGATGGAGGACCACCGCTACTAGGACGTGAATGGATCCGGAAGATACAGCTAGATTGGCATTCCATACAAGCACTGACTGTAGATGCCAAAAAGGATGACGACGTCGCACCTGGACGACTGTCAAAAATGCTAACTGACGCACAAGAAGTGTTCCAGCAGGGACTCGGAACACTAAAAGGCATAACAGCGACGATCAAAATAGAGGAAAATGCAAGCCCAAAGTTTTTTACGGCCAGACCGGTACCTTACGCGATCCGCCCAGCCGTCGAAGCAGAGCTGGAAGGTTTGGAACGTTCAGGAGTACTGTCCAAAGTGGACTGGAGCGAGTAGGCTACACCCATCGTTCCTGTAATGAAGAGGTCGTTGAGTAATACGCCTGGGGAACCAAAGAAGGTTCGCATCTGTGGGGACTTTAAGGTGACAGTGAACCCAGTCCTTCACACTGTACAATATCCGCTCCCGCGGATTGAAGATACTTTCGCCTCGCTATCTGGAGGGAAACGCTTCACTAAGATTGATCTGGCCCAGGCGTACTTGCAAATGGAGGTAGAAGAAGCCTCGAAACAGTACAACATGATCAACACTCATAAAGGTCTCTACTAATACAACCGGCTGGTGTTCGGGGTAGCATCAGCTCCGGCTATTTGGCAAAGGGCAATGGAACAAGTCCTGCAAGGGATTCCAGGGACCCAGTGTTATTTGGACGACATCCTGGTCACGGGCGAAAATGACAGTGATCACCTCGCCAACCTGGAGCAGGTGCTCACTAGATTGAAGGAATATGGGCTCCGAGCTAATCGCCACAAATGCGAGTTTTTCCAGAAGCAGATCTCGTATTGTGGCCACGTTATTGATAAAGAGGGGTTACATAAGTCCCCTGAAAAGATTGAGGCAGTAGTCAAGGCTCCAGCACCGGAAAATGTGTCACAACCGAGGTCGTTCTTCGGGCTGGTGAACTACTACCATAAGTTCTTGACGAATTTGTCTACCGTACTACACCCACTGAACACCCTACTGCAAACGGGGGTACCATGGAAGTGGAGTGACGAATGTAAACGAGCTTTCCAGAAGAGCAAAGCATTGATCACATCAAAAGAGGCGTTGGCTCATTTCAACCCAGCACTACCAATTCGGTTGGCGTGTGATGCATCACCCTATGGCGTTGGAGCGGTGCTGTCGCACAAATTCCCGGACGGCTCGGAGAGGCCAGTAGCCTTTGCGTCTCGGTCACTAACCTTAGCCGAGCGTAACTACGCCCAGATTGACAGGGAGACCCTCAGCCTAGTGTGGGGAGTGAAAAAGTTCAATCACTATCTGCATGGGCAGAAGTTCACCTTGCTGACTGACCACCAACCACTTGTCTCCATCTTTAATCCAAAGAAGGGCGTTCCGGTGATGACTGCGCAACGGCTACAAAGATGGTCCCTTTTTCTAGGGGCGAACCAATATGAAATCGAGTATAAGGGCACGAAACAGCATGGAAACACTGATGGGCTATCACGCCTGCCACTGCCTACTGCGGAGGAAGCACCAGCAGTGGATCCTGTCAAAATATTTCATTCGACTATAATTGAATGCTTGCCAGTAACTAATGCTGGTATAGAGAAGGAGACCCGAAATGACCCGACACTGTCTCGGGTATATGATTTGACGGTGAAGGGATGGCCAGCACATGGCAACTCACTGTTGCCAGCGTTCTCATCCAGAAGAGAACAGCTGTCAGTATGCCAGGGGACCTTCATGTGTGGATCCCGAGTGGTAATTCCACCCAAGTTAAGGGAGAGAGTGCTCAATGAGCTTCACGAAGGTCATCTGGGAGGGGTGAAAATGAAAAGCCTTGCTAGGGCTTATGTGTGGTGGCTGGGGATCGATCAGCAAATCGAGGACCTGACAAGGAGCTGCTCAGGATGCCAGAAGGTCCAAAATGCACCACCACATGCCCCTCTACACCCATGGGAGTGGCCCTCATCTCCATGGCAACGGGTGCATATTGATTTTGCTGGTCCATTCATGGACTCAATGTTTTTAATAGCCGTGGATGCGCACTTGAAATGGCCTGAGGTGATCAAAATGTCCTCCACCACCACGGAGAAAACTATTGCAGTCCTACGGACCATTTTTGCCAGGAACGGCTTGCCAGAGCAGATTTGCTCTGATAACGGACCACAATTTGTGTCCGAAGAGTTTCGAAGATTTATGAAAAGGAATGGGGTAAGGCATTACACATCCGCCCCGTATCATCCAGCCACAAATGGATTGGCTGAGAGGTTCGTACAAACCTTTAAAAAAGCAATAAAGGCCATGTGCGATGACGACATTCCACTGCAGCATAAGGTGGACAATTTCCTGTTAGCCTACAGAAATGCGACACATGCAGTCACCAACCAGGCCCCGGCCATGATGTTCTTTAACCGAAGGTTGAGATCTCGTCTGGATTTGCTCAGACCAAATGTACGAAGAGATGTTGAGAGTAAGCAATTCCAGCACATCAATGAGAAGCCGACAAGGAGCTTCAATGCAGGGCAACCAGTCTTGGCCCGCGACTACCGAACAGAGAAATGGCAACCAGGAACAATATGCACACGGCAGGGGCCACTAATGTACACAGTGGATGTTGGGGAGAACATTGTGAGACGCCATGCTGACCAGATCCTAGAGTCACAGGAACGAGTCAACCCCATGTCTCGGCCATACGTACCTGGTGAGGAACCCGACGTACAGGTCGCATCTACCTCAGAAACAATAGCATTGGAAGCTGATGAATCAACTGACGACAGGGTGTTAGAATCGCCTCTGCACCAAGAGCGAGACACTCGGGAAAGGCGTTATCCAGAAAGAACCAGGAAGCCTCCCCAAAGACTGAATTTATAAATAGACTATTTTCAGTTAATGTTGCATGTTAAAAGTGTTAATTGTAATTAGTTTGATATTTAATTGTTAAATGAGTGTTATGGTACTGTTAATCTAAAAGGGGAGGAATTGTAATGTATGTAATGTATATATACCTTAAGGGGGAGAACTACTTTTTACAGCTCCTGTATCCTGTAGTACCGGCAGTGACCACACCTGTATATAAACCCTGAGTAGTGATCTGTACAGTCAGTTGCAGTTTGAACCCTCATTCAGTAAACACCTGTTGATCGTTCCCTGCAGTCTTTTGTCTGATTATTGAAGGACACAACATTAAGATACACAGATCTAACAGAGATGGCCTGAACCATTCCATTTATTGCAGTCCAATTTGGTAGAGAGGCCTATAACAGGTGTTAAGCTGCTCATTTACTTATGTAAGAGGCTTAATGCCTGTTTTAGATGGCCGCCACCAGGGATGCTTGACAAAGGGACCAACCAATATTGGGTTGGATGTCTTTCAGGCATCCTTGGGGCACAGAACATTGGTCCCCAAAATTGACACTCTTTGCACCCGTAAAATGGGCACAACGAGGTCCAATTTCTCCCTCCCACCCCCACCCGCCCACATGTTCCTGAAATAAGTGCAGTGGATCATAAAGCAGTACAAAGCCAAACTCTGAACAACACTTAGGAACATATTGAACACAACAGTCTATCTGTAAATTAATGAACACTCAAGAATATTTAATATTAGAGTAAGTGACAGTGAGTCAATTAAAGTATGAGGAATAGGACAAAGTGCTCACATCCATAATTCTTGCATAAGACAGTTTAATTGACTTCTATAAATTAGGTGTAACATATCAGAAAAACAATTGAATCATTCATTCTGGCTATGGGTTTGACGGGCACAAGAAACTTCTGCTTGAAACACATGGTAGCTGAGCGTTAATATTTTGATGAAGTATTAATGATGTCAATTTGATGTACACACAATTTCAGAATGTTCCCGCTTATTGCGAATTCATGTTCTTGTAGGAGTCTCTGCACTCCTAACAAAGAATCTATAACTTACTGGAAGTTAACAAACTGAATTTATTGTCTAAGAACTTTACAAAACAAGAAACTACAGGAGAAGCTCAAAACAGGTCTTTTCTCTTTCAATCCACACGAGGACTTGCTGGCCCCGCCCTCTACCGCTGACGTCATGACGTCATCACGTTTCCCGCCGAAGGGGACGCCACGTGATGACGTCATCGCGTCAGATCGCGATGTTGTCGATCTAGCTCTGTTTAACCAGAGCCAACTTGAAAGGTAATAACATTGGTTACAGACAATTAATGCTAGAGGTAATAACATTGGTTGCAGACAATTAATGCTAGAGGTAATAACATTGGTTACAGACAATTAATGCTAGAGGTAATAACATTGGTTACAGACAATTATGTAAGTCACTGTAAGAGTCTCTTAGTGGTTTTGCCACATTCTCACACTTTTAAAATGGGCGTCCAAGGTTGCTGGGCACAGAGCCAGATACAGAAGTGGGTTTGAGGATTGTTTAGAGTATTTTCAGGCCATTTCTGAACTTCTCTTTTGCTGCTATTACTCTCACCTATATGATCAGGTGCCTTTGCAGCAGTTTCTGGTCTCCAGTGGTGGCACAACGGGTTTTCCTATGGGAATTGCCCCATACTTCTGCTTTTTGAGGGAAGAAAACCAAGACCAATGGGGGCCAAACAAGTCAGGCTGCACCAGAAGTCCTCTGCACTCATCTGCTGAGAACCTCAACCCCACATCTACAGTCGGGTGCATGCATATCTTACTTCGTCAGAGGAGCAGTGCATGTGTAGGCTCCAATTCCCAGTGTGATGGCATGAATGTGAAGCCATGATTAACATTAATACTGGTGAGTTCTTCAAAAGCACCCCGATCACAGTATTTCATACCTTATGTGAAAGATGAGAAAAAGCATTCTAGTCGCCCATGGAGCTTGATTGGACGAACCTGCCACAGTGCTACCAAGCACAACTGCAGGCCCTGGCACACCCACCTGGCAATGACCATGGGAAGCTGGACCCACAGGCTCCAGGTCAGCAGGGATTTCGATGCACGGCTGTGCCATCTGCTGAAAGGAGAGCTGCAGCTAGGATGCATCATTCCGGTGGCACAGCCGGTGGCACTAACAGTCAATTGAAGCTTTAACTCTGTCTCCCGTCCTTCTAGGCAATGCTGCCCTATGGCGAGGGTACATTGAAGTGACAAACAGAGCTACCGTCCTTACAACCACCTCATGTTAGACTTCACCAGCCATCAAACAGTGAATCAGGTGCTGTGCTGTGCTGTGACTTGCCTGCAGACTCCTTTTCATGTCTCCATATGGGAATTTATTTCACTTCATTTTTGCCTAGCACATCTTTTTCCTCTTCCTTTCAGCTCTGGAAAAGACTGAAAGGTTGGAATGCTTTTTGAGCCTTGCGCCACTTAGTCACATCCCTTTAACTTTCACCAGATGTGCAATTTTCCAGCCTTCCCATCCCTTCCCATTAGGCTTTCTCCCTGCGCAAGACCAAATCTGCATATGGAGCGAAGAGTAATTATGTAAAAGAAAGACTTGCATTTATATAGCGCCTTTCTCGACCTCAGGAGGTTCCAAAGAGCTTTATGCCAATGAGCTAACCATATAAAGCCACATGCAGAGAGAGCTCTGCACGTGTGGCTAGCTTTGCACTCGTTCCTAGCCATTCTGGACTTCACTTTGCCAGGACTGGAAAATCTTCCCCATTATACAATTGAACGTAACCATAGTAGGAAATAAATGACATGTTCTGTTCTCAGTAAGTATTATTTACCAATGTTATTTCAGCATTGTGCTGTCTTAATATGCAGATCCTTGGGTGAAAGAACAGAACAGAATCATTCAAAATATCTAAAATTAACAACACACAGTTGTAGTTTGCATTCTTAACTTGTTCTGTTACTATATCCATATGAAAGGAATCTTCCTGGGGCAAGGGACAGTGCCTGAAGGATCGGAGCTGCTGAGCTATTCCAGCTTCTGTGTAGTGAATATTCCCATTCCACACATTTGAGTTCTTGTGCTGACTAGCATGTAGTGCTGGCTTTATATTATATTTTTGTTTATTACAAATATTAAAAAAAACAGGGAAAAGAAATGAGAGAATCTGCATGATCGTACGACTACACGTAACCAGGGCAGTTTTCTGCTGTGTTGTTATGTAGCTAAATCATAAATGATCAAACTGAGGTGTTTAAAATGATAAAGGGAATCAATAGGGTAGCTACAGAGAAACTGTTTCCTCTGGTCAGGGACTCCAGAACAAGGGAGTATAATCTTAAAATTAATACTCTTAAAATTATTCATCTTAGTTATCATAAAATTAGAGCTAGGTCATTTAGGACTGAAATCAGGAAGCACTTCACAAAGGGTACTGAAAATCTGGAACTCACTCCTCCAAAAGGTTGTGTATCGTGAATCAAATGAAATTTTCAAGACTACGATTCATAGATTTTTGTTAGGTAAGGGTATCAAGGGATACGGAGCCAAGGTGAGTAAAGTGAGTTGCGGTCCAGATCAGCCATGGCCTAATTGAATGGTGGAACAGGCCCGAAGGGCTGAATGGTCTACTCCTGTTTCTATAGACTGGGATAAAACTAATGTGATTGGCAAAAAAAGGTCAGAGGTTTCCACAATCTGTTCAGGACTGCTTTGTAGATGAGTATAGTTTTAGCACAACAATGAACAAGGCCATTCTGCTTCTTGTTCTAGAAAATGAAGTGGGGTAGTGGTAAGGTAAGGGTCAGGGAAATCTAAGAACCAGCAAGCACAGCATAATTAAGTTCAATATAAAAACTGAAAAGAGGAGGGAACAGTCAAAGATAAATGTACTTGACTGACAAAGAGTCATTTCAATGAGACCAAAAGAAAACTTGCCTAAATAAATTTACAAGGAAAATTGGCAGGTAAAACAGTGGATGAAGAATAGAAAACTTTCAAACAGGAAATGATTAGGGTACAAGCCAGACATATTATTATTCCCACAAGAAACAAAGAGGTGCAGCAAAAGCTGGAATCCCTCATATGAAAAGAGTAATTAAATCTAAAACGAGACTTAAAAACGAGTCATATAACAAATCTAGGGCTAATAATACAAAAGAAAATTAAACAAAGTGTGGAAAATATAGAGGGGAAGCAAAAAAGAATAAGAATGGCTCGTGGGGGGCGGGGGGAAGTATGAAAGAAAGACTGACAGAGAATATCAAGAGAAATTGTAAAGGATTTTTTGACACAAAAAATAATAGAATACATTTGAATAAACTTGGGGCTAATTACAGATGAAAAAGAAAATCAAAATCTCATGGCGGATGAGGAATTGATGGAGACACTGAATTAGCACTTTGCTTTGGTTTGCACAAAACAATATGGTAGTGAGATTGAAAGCTTATTACATTTGGAGGTAGCACAATTAGATAGGATAACTATAAATAAGGAAGTAGTACTGAAAAAAATTGGTGGAACTCAAAGTGGAAAAGGCCCTTCTAGAATGGGAAGTCAGCGAGGAGAGACCAGAGGGTCTAACCACAATCTTTCAGAAATCCTTCGATCTGGGAGTTTTATGTCCGAGGACTGGAGGGTTGCTAATGTAATACCCCTGGTCAAGAAGGAAGAAAGGGATAAACTGGGTATAGACCAGCCAGCCTAACATTGGGGTGGGTAAGCTTCTAGAGGTCATAAAATGGGTTAAAATTAACATTTGATTAGAAAGGACACACAGCACATATTTGTAAAAGGCAAGTCAGGTCTGACAAATATAATAGAATTCTTTGAGAAAATAACATTGATGACGGAAATACTGTGGATATTATTCTACGCCTGAGAAATGAGTGCAACAGGGCCTAATTTCATCCCAAAAATGAAGCCAGGAACCAATTCTGACACAGGATTTCTTGCTCAAATTGTGATAAATTAAATAATATGAATTAGGAGAAATATGTAGTCCATAAGCTAAGAGGGAAGATGGTGAGCAATGAACATTATACATCCAAATATAACTAACACCGTTGAACAGCTGTGATCTGCACTAACTGTTCTGTGACTGTGTGGAACAGAACACTGGAGCACTGAGCATTACTTATGCTTTCAGTCTTTCTATTTAATTAAGCTGTATTAAGTCATCCAACAACAAAAATTGAATATTGTTTTATGATTAGTCAGCCTTATCAATAGCAGAACAAATAGAAAGAATCAGTGCTACAAATTTACTGAAGAAAGGAGGAGTGGAGATTTGCAAGTTTGGTGAATTTCAAGCCGTGCGTAAATGAGCAATGCTATCAGGAATGTCTGGCTTGCAAGCCAGAAATTCCTGTCTCCTAACAGCAGTCAGCTCAGAGAATTAAAAATGATGGCAGTCCGCTGCAATAATTGCAATGACATTGACTTTCGATATATTTTTACTATATTACTTTTCCTCTTTCCTTCTATTGGTATCACTGTACCACTCGCCATCCCAGCTCAGAGAAGAGGCCCATAGACAGTCAGCCCAGGCAGCTATGTCACCAGCACTAGCAGGGACATGCGAGTGGCTCTGGGACATGTCTGCCATTTGCTTAGTACCTGGCAACAGTGGCACAGCTGAGATCAGGAACTCATGTGGGGAATGATAGGTATGAAGCTATATCCTACGGCAGTACCACAGCACAGTTCCAGTAAACAGCACCACTTCACTTTTACATAAACTAACCAAGTTAGTGAACGGCTTTAGCATCAGCACACCTTTGGGATAATTGATGTTTGAACATTATCATATTTTTGCCTTTTCAGTGCCTGTGAATGGACTATCTTGTGAATGCAGTGTTCATTGTAATTTTCTGAGGTATCATTTCAGTTTTTATAAATAAGAACTCAGACTTTTAAGGGAAAATAATAACTGGAGTCTAATTAGATTTAGCAGAATGTATTTGTAGCAAGAAATAATGAATTATGTTGAAATTTAATTTCCAATTCTGTTTCCAACACATATAACCACAATGAAATGGATGGAGTGGGCCTGTTCTCAACTACCAACTGCGAGTTGTCCAGAGAGAATAGTTACACTGGCACCCAGCATGTGTTATGGAATTATGGATGTATAATTAATTTCAATGAGGTAATTAATTGTTGGAACATAATTCTTCTTACTCATATTCCAATGAATCTCAATTGTGTTTCTCTAAGTGGTACCTTGATGACTAATGGCCTCCATCCAAATATGTATTATGCCAACTGGATTACTTCTCACTGGGAAAATGTTAACTTTCCTCATTTTGTATGGAAGCCTCTATCAATATTGGATTACCAGAATTGGGAAATAACTTCTATTTGTTTTGATTGAGATAGTAAATGAATTCTGCGTTTAATAACTGTTGAGGGCAAAAGTTAGTTAAGGAGTGCTGTAGCCACTCATAGCTGAAAATGTGACAGAGGAGATATTGTAATTATGCAAAATTTTAGGGTATAGAAACAGAAATTAGAGCCTGCTGCGCCATTTAATGGGGGTAAAAAGCATCAATTTCACAGTGCTCTCTCACACCCTCACGGGCACATGAAATGCGTGCGCCCCCATATTCGGTCGGGCAATGTTCAGTCATCGTTTGTTCTTGTGCATCCTAATGAGGCCACCAACCAAATGGTGAGGTTTTACTTTATTTTACTTACTTTAGTGTGGAGCCAGGAGGAGAAAGGGGCTGTCTGGGTTGCATCCTTCCTTCTGCTTCTTCCTCTTCTGCTTCTTCCTCTTCTTCGTCTTTCTCTTCCCTCTGCGAATGGATGCTAGAAATCTGAAATAAAAGCAGAAAATGCTGGAAATACTCAGCAGGTCAGGTAGCATCTCGACCTGAGACATGAACTTTGTTTCTCCCTCCACAGATGCTGCCTGACCTGCTGCGTATTTCCAGCATGTTCTGTCTTCTCAGAGACCTTCCTTTACCATCCAAGGCCTTGCAAGCATTCAGCAGCACTTCCTGCACACTTTAAAAACTTTTAACATCTATTGCATCAAACCACCACTTCAATAAAATATAAACACAGTCCAAAAGTTTAAATCCAAACTTATTTGAAAGATGTGTGTGTCCCTTTAAGAAGCACTGACCACGTCTCTGCAGGGCTGCTTCACGCATGCTTTTCTGAGCATTTTTAGGACCCAACGCTAAACAGAGCGAAAAGGTCAAAGTTTGCAGACGTGGTGTCAAGTTGGCGTTGCCTGCCGACTGATGTCATGCTCTGCTCATTTACATTTCAGGGGCCCAGTGCTATGGCCCTTACCAAAATGGCGGCCGCTGTGTTCCGTGCTGGAGGTGGGCGGAAGTGAGGCGCCACCATTTTTTTTCAAAACGCGCCTTAATAGCCAGCGTAAACAGTATGAATTTTTAGGCTTAAGAATTTAGGCTTCTGGAGCAGAGCTCAGGAACTCATATCGGGAATTCAGGTTTATATGCCCTGCCATTTTTCCTGTGGACAAAAGTGCTTTGGGGCCCACAGACCTTTGCACCCAAATTTATACAATATATTCCTGGACATGATGCCCAATGTGACTGCCAGCAACTGTATTTGAATCTTGTAAGCTTTTATTTGTGATTGTTTCAAATACCTGGAACATGAGGTAGATGATAACTATTGGTGACAAAGACCAAGTTTATCCCAATAATTAACCTCAGAATTACCAATGAATGGTAGGTTTTGTTTATTGGTTCATCAGAGCTAATCCGTGTTTCTCCCACACAGCTTTTTATCTGAAGTATATCTTCAGGTAGGTGATATACTGGGGGGAATTCTTGGTCAAAGTTTATGAGATTTTTGTTAAAATGTGGTGGCCATTTTGGTTATCATGGCAGCTGTTTTAAGATCTGTAGAATGATAAAAATCCACATACCACAATAAGTGAAATGCCTACCTATAACCTCTCTTCCCAAATTAACCGAGGCGTTTCTGAGATGTCAGTTATTCCAGTTATAGGAAATAGCAGGAAGACTATTTTAAGATTTAGATACAAACTGACAGCTGTGTTGATTTAGGTAATAGCTTTGTGCAATTCTAATGTTTGGTGGCCACGTTGTAAATATGGTGGGCCATATTTTGAGAGATTTAGATAATGCACAAAGAATTACAGCACATACAGCATGTTGAATTTCATGGCCCGAGTTTAGTTGATGGCCATTATAACCACAACACACAATCTAGACCCTGTGCAGGCAAATCCAGGAAATGATGGAGGATAAAATTGGAATGTAAATCTAATTTTTTTTGTGCTGGATTGCTGGAAATGTAGCAGCAATGAGGAAATGAAAAAGAGTCACAAAAACTACAGAATCTACTCATAAATCACAGTCAGGCTCCTACTGGCTGAGCTATTTTATCCAGTGAGTAACTAAGTCTGGTAAAACTGTGCAGAGTTGCTGGTCACCTGTGGGGAGTGGGTGGGGTGCAGCAGAGGTGCTACAATTGGCTTTATTCTCCTGGGTTAGGGAGGGAAAGAATGGATAGCGTTTCTGCTACACAATGCTATGTAGTGACTCTTTCTGGATGTGTGGTGTATGGACATTGGATTTGGCTGTGATACCCCGTGAGGGAATAGCCTGCTGATACTTATTCTAAAGTCTCACACTTGAAAGTAGCTACTTGACCAAAGTACTGGACGCTGCCCAATGCCTGTAAAACCAAGTCACAGTCATTTTTTCCATTGGCCCTTCTTCTCATTTTGTCACAACTGAATATAAGTATGCATTTCATGCTGATAAACCTGGCAGTGCTTGTCGGCTTGTTTAAGGTGTGATCACAGGGAGGTGTTTCAAAATACATACATCCTATATGCATACCATAATATAAAGATAATACACAGTTACAACTGGTAAAGCTTTAATAAGACAAGAAAATACTGATATATTTGAATCGGCACTGAGTATTGTACATTTAAAAGGTTACCATTTTCATGGAAGAAGTGCTTGGCAAATATGGTTTTTATTTGTTTGCAAGCACAAAATACAACAACATAAGTGGTGTCGAAAGGTAGCACAACATTGGTGTGTAACGTTATATCTAAGATCTTTAGACTAGGTAAATTTCCACTATTGTGCTAATGAGTGCGTGGTACGTAAATGCAAATAGTAAATGTTCTTTTCCATGCTCTTTAGTGCAGGTGAGATTGTTCCAGTATAGAGAACACTACTGGTTTCACCAGTGAGGAAGAACTTGGACAATGGAGCAGGCTTAGCTGATGCTTAAAAGTAAGGTAGATTGCCTTCACGTCCCAGGTGGGGTTGAGAAGGCTATTTAAATGTTCAGTTTTCAGTTCCACAATTCACATTTCAAATCCTAATTCTGAATTTGCCAGAGCATATCATAACTACTCTGTTCATTTCACATAGGTTATTGAAAAATTGTGCAAGGCACATGACACAATGACTTGATTTTATTTCTGATCTTTAATATTGGCCTGTATTTTCAGATCGCAGGCCTCCCGCGGGCAGAGGCCTGCGATCTGGAAAAATCTCCGCCCTTACCTGAGGGCTCCCGGGTCGCACACGCTTCTGCTCCTGGGCCTCTCCAAACTTGAATGGTGCAGGAGCCACGTATCCCTGAGGCGCAGGTAGTTCGCAGCGTCCCTGGGATCACGTGGGCCATGGGGAGCCAATCACAGAAGGGAATCTCCCTTCATACATTTGACAGGAAGACCTGTCAAATATATGAATGGAGATCACCCCAAAAACATTGTAAAACTTTAAATAAATTTTTTTTTAAATTACATTTTTAAAATGACTTGAAATTACAATAAATTAAGTATTTTAAACAAAAATTTAATTTTTTGAAAAAAATAATTAAAGTCTTTTACGGGGCTAAAAATAAACTTACCTTTTTTAAAGTATTTTTAAATGATAAATCAGTGAAAAAATATATATTTTTAACTTTTTTTGAACTCTTATCCTGGTAAAAGCAGGCCTTACACGTGCTTTTACCAGGCGTAAGAATTGTAAGGGTTTTCTGCGGGTGGAGGGTCTGCAAAAAGTGGAACTATCCGCCCGCAGAGGCCCTTCTCCAGGGCAGCCGGAGGATCTGTCAAGAGCTTTCTTGACAGATCGGAAATACCGGTTTCCAGCGCATGTGCTGTGCATGCCTGAAACTGGCATTTCCGATGTCCCTACGGGTGTGTACACAGCTCGTACACACCCATAGGGATCGGAATATCTGGGTCAATGGCCCAGAACTTGGTGTCGGGGGCTTGCCGCGCGTGCAAGCCCCCGATGTGCGCTCACCCTGCGCGCCGACATCTGAAACCTGGCCCGCAGTGGATTTCCTTTCAGTGGCCAGGTTCTGATGTCGGCGCGCTGTGCTAACCTGACCCAGCGGCGTAGTTAGTGTGATGTGCCGGCTGGGATCAGGTGAGCACTGTTCAGCCAATCAGGGGAGGGGAAACTTCATTCATAAGTTTGAGAGTAAGAACTGTCAAACTCATGAGAAGTACTGCACCCCAAAACACTACTTAAACTTTAAATAAAATTTTAAAAAACACCCCAATCATTAAATTAAGTATAAATAAGTTAAAAAAAATAATTTAAACAATAATTTTTTTTTTTGAAAAAATTAAATTTTTAATAAAAAGGGTCTAAAACTAAACTTACCTTATTGTAGATTCTTTAAAATAATAAACCTGTGGAAAAAAAATGTCTAAATTGCACTAAAACACCACTTACCTGTAAAAATAAATACTTACGTGTGCTTTTTACAAGCGTAAAGACCGGAGGCCTTTACACATGCGCAAATCCCCCAAAACAGAGGAAATCCAAGACGCATGCGCTGCCCCCTACAGCGCACGCGCTAGCCTTTTCAACTCTTGGGTTAGAGGAGAGGAAATGCCGGTTTTCAGCGCATGCGCTGTGCATGCTGAAAACCGGCATTTCCTCCGGCCAGACGCGTGAGTACCCCTTCCGTACTCACGCGTTTGGGGAGGAATTTCTGCCCCATTGTGTTTTGGGGTTATTCAATACTCTCAGCACATACAACCATACAGGAGTGCAGCCCATGAATGTTTCATTGTTTGCAACGGGCAAATGTTTTTAGGATTTTTAATAGGTTGACTGATTAGGTGATGAAATGAAAAGAAAAACAAAACTTTCACCCAACTGACGTGTAGATGTTTCAGAAAATAAATCAGACAAAGAATGGGCCATTGGTAACTATCCTTTCAATTTCCTCTCCCCAGAGGAATGAAGTGTCAGTCCTTTGGCTGAGATGAGGAATGTGGTATTGGGATTGTGGGCAGAAATCAGTGCCCTATCACTCTGTGTTCATCATGTATTGTTGCTGCAGTGATTCTATAAAAGGATATGGTGAAAGGATGAGGAAATGAGATTAGGTTAGATAGCTTTGGTTGCAGAGCGAGAATTGGCACAGGCTTGATGGGCTGAATATGTTATAATTTGTACGATTCTATTCCAATGTGCTGGATCACAAAGGCCGTTTAAAAGAAATTAATGTTCTTTCCTAAAATATTGATGTTTCCATTATTGGTAATGAGTTGGGGGTGGGGGTGGGGGTGGGGGTTGCGGGGGAAGAGGAGAAGGTAGCTACCATTGACTTCCATTTTAAGTTATTGTTTTCCTTAAAAACCTCTTTGACCCCCTCCCCACTTCCTTTTTCTGCAGTCACTTAAGCTCCAACTGGTCACAACACACCCAATTCAAACAAGGTCATTATTGCACTGCCAGGTACCGGGGCAGTTAATTGTACTTGCACAGCAGGGAGAGATTTCTCAAATTTCTGCAAAAATCTATAAAGTTTCACTGAATAAATTCTACAATTACCAGCTAAAAAAAAAGACTTTTGAAAATGAGTGTCTGTCAATCAATATCTACTCTATTTGTTAATTGCACTTCAGGCAATGGAACGCAACCAGTTGCCTGGCCGCTGGTTTGTCAGTCAGGAGAATACGTATGAGCAGCAAATGAACCAAGCACAATTACCACAGGATGGATTCTGGAAATCAATGTCAGAACCAAAGCCCTTCCCAATTCATCGTGCAAATGAGTGATCATTCTTCCTCCAATAAATCAATACATCTAAAGGCCTGCACCATTTGACTGAAACTATTTACTTTGTAAGAACCATACTGAGTGCCATATTAAGTGCAGACATAAAGGGACCATATGTAATTTTATAAAGAACCACATTTGGTATTTCAACATTACATATTTTTCTGCACTGCTTTCTTCTCCCTGATTTTCCTTTCTCTTGTTCTGCCCATTCCATGCATTATCCACAGATGGAAGGTAGCCAGATAATAGCTATCAAGCTTTTACAGTGACACTCTGAAATTTGCAACCAAGAGCTGCACAAAAGCTCTGGGGCTAAAAATTCAGGGGTTTAGTGCCACCCTTTACCGCCCGATTTGGGGGGAAAATGATGGCTGCTACACATTTTTGGATGTCTGGCAGTGCTGCTGATGTCCGCGCTCACAGGAATTATGTAGATGATGCAGATTGTGACGTCAGTGAGTGTGCAATGCTCACTTGACGCCGATCTGCCCTTTTCAACTATGCGGCTCCTCTTAGCGACATGCCTTAAGTGAGACCAGCTGAGCAAGTGTTGAGAAACAGGAAGGAGGCTCCAGCAGCGGTATTTCAACATCATCAGCAACAACTCTAAGGTAACAGGGAGTCTTGTTGCAAGTGGAGAACGCCTTCATTCTTATTTAAAGGCTTCTGCTCACAACACTTGCTTGCAGCCATGGGGGCTCTACTGGCAGTCCCCCTCGTGCTCGAGTATCTTAGGGAGGGGGAGCGAAGAAGAGGAGAAGATGCGCGCAGAGGGAGGAGGAGGGGCAGGAGGGCTCTCAACAGGAGGCCTTACTCACCTAGGGTTTTCGGAGAGCACGTCTCTTATATTCACTTAAGTGAGGAGCAGTGTATTAGGAGGCTCCATTTCACCAAGGAGATGGTCACAGAACTCTGCCACCTCCTGCAACCAGAGAGCAGGGTGAACACGGCTCTTCAGTAGCCCTCAAGGTCACGATGGCCCTCAAATATCTTCCCCAGTGGATCCTTCCAGTCTGCAGCAGGAGACATAGCTAATATCTCACAGTTCACTGTCCATCGCTGCAACCAGGATGTCACTGAGACTCAGTACACCAGGAGAAGGGACTGCGCTTTCTTCTCTCCGAACAGAGAGAAGCAGGAGGAGCACGCATGTGGTTTTGCCAGGATGGTGAGCTTCCGTGCTGGAGACTTCAGATGGCCTTGCAGGACAACATCGAGTAGCTCTGGACCTACAAGGCCCTACTGTAAACTGCACCACCTCAGCATGGGTGACAGCAGTCTGGGCTGGCTAGCTGACAGGCAGAGGCAATGGTGGAATAGCAGTGGTGTGAGAAGGAATACTGTCATCCTGAGAGAGGACAGCAGGGTCACGCTCCACTGACCCACTGCCACTCCCCCGGGGCGGTGTCTCAGCATTCCTAGCAATCTGGTGGAGGACAGATTGCTGACCTGCTGCGACACCCTGCAAGCCCCGGTCGACAGTAGTAAACCCAGCCATGATGGCAGCAGTCTGAGCTTGGGTGGCAGCAAGCTGACACTGCAGGACAGCGGTCTGCGCTTCCACTGCAGTATTAAGATGTTGGGTCACTTCTGCCTGTGCTGCAATGGCAGCTGCGACATTGCCCATCACACGCACCATCATGTCTGGGTCGACACTGTCTCTCCGGGATTCTTCCATCAATTACAGCCTGGAAATCCTGCGCAATGCCCTGGCCAATGTTGGAGGTGGACGCGTCCATGTTCCTTGACATTGCCAAGAGGCTCTCTGGCAAGCTTGCTATTGCAGCTAGCAATTCGGTGTACATGCCCATCACCCTTCTGAAGGCCACCCCATCAAGGTCCTCATCTGGGGAGCTGGCCCCCGAGCTACCCTTTACCCCTGGCCTTGCTACAGCCCACTCATGCCTGTTGCCTCACTTTGTGCCAATCCCGCTTCTACACTACCCTTTAACTTACAGGCAGTGACAGTTTCTGAGCTGGTGTCTGCGAGTGACAGATACAGTGACGTTGTGTCTTTTTCTTCTCCCGCCTCGCTCTCCTCCATTGTCTTGGGGACAGGCTGGTCGGGTGCTTGTTCTTGGTTATCTGAAAGCAGAAAGGCACAAAAGTTGTAAGTGAGAAGAGATTGTGGGCTGAGGGGAAAGTGGGATGTGAGAAGAAGGATTAGGAATGAGCATACCGTTGTTGACCCAAGGGGCTTCAACCTCACCTGTTGCCATAGCTTCCCTTACTTCCTATCCAGTGATGTCCAGCACTCGCTGCTCCAGATGGCTGAGGTCCTGCATGGCAGCTTACGCCCCCGCCTGTCTGCCGCTGCTCCCGGCGATTATGCGCAACCTTGGCCTGCAAGAGAAAGGGAAGTGTGTGAGTGAGTGTGGTGCAATGTGTTTCATATACCTGCCATAGTTGAATAGCTATCAGTGTGCAAGGTGTGAGATGTGGGTGTGAGTGTTGCAGCAGTGGTAAAGTTGTGAGGGTGAAGTGAAACTATGATTATGAGGTCTGAGTGATGATAGGTTGAGATTGTTGGTAGGTGAGTACTGGGGGTGTGGTGCATTGAGCAGTGTGTGAGGCTTGTGGTGCAGATGGTGGGATATGGCATTTGCTGAAGCCTTCATTTACCTTGATCTGCTGTGTGAGGTCATTAAACTTCTCGCAGCACTGGATCATCGACCTGAGGACTACAGCACTGGCTGTCACATAGCCAGCTATCTCCTGCCAGAGCCTTCTGGATGTATGGGCCGATGGCTTCCTGCTGGCTTGCGGGAAGCAGACAGCCCATCTCCTCTCCACGGCCATCACCAGTGCCTCCAGAGCCATGTCTGAGAATCTTCTTGCTCTCTCCCTGTGCTGAGGCTCAGCCATCTCTTTGCAGTAGCCTCTGCCTCCAGGTGGCGTTCCATGTGAAATGAAAATGAGGTGCTGTTACATTAATGCACCTCCCCTTTAAGTACTAAATAAAGCCTAGTCCAAACATGACTGGCAATTAGACTGCACCCGATATTGGCCCACCTGTTGAGCAATAAGCCAATGAGCAGCGGTTTTAGCGCTGAGATCATCAGTACTATAATCAAGTTAATGAGGACTGAGCACAAATTTTGCGTGCTACCTAGCCCGGTTTCACCCCACTAGCCACTGCTGACTGATACCCTACATTAAATTAAAATGGCGGAGCAGGCTCGAAGGGCCAAATGGCCTACTCCTGCTCCTATTTCGTCTTGAAACTGTATTAAACCCAACTAAAAGTTGCACAGACCTTAAATGAAATAATCTAATTCAGTTATTATCAATGCCTAAATAAGGTAAGGTATATTTGTGAAGCGAGCAAGCTAACAGTTGAAACCGCCTCTTGTTATAAGATGCTTGTAGTATTCACATTTGCAATGCAGTTTCATAACTCTCTGACCACTGTCTAAGCTCACTATCACTTGTACCTGGACATCAAATTAAAGACAGTGGGGTCGGTTTTCTGGCAGCCGTTGGGCGGCTTTTCATGCGGCCGGGGGCTGAAAATCGCCGAAAAAGCGGGTCGCGACCCCCCCGCCTGATTCCCCGCCCTGTCCAACTTTCGGACCGCCGTTTCTCTCCGACCCGCTTCAGTCTAGCCCGCCACAGGCGGGACTGGCCGTCGGAACAGTAATGATCAATTATCACCTTGTTTAAGCCGATTTTAGGGTGCCCTTGCGACTTTCAGGGGTCCCCCACGCAAAACACGCCTGCAGGGAACCCCGCTGATGAAACCTGGCGTGAAGCTTACCAGCTTGCTAGCTGTCAGCTGCAGGTCAGGGAAAGCTGCGATTTAAAGGGACAGCATTTGTAGGTTGAAGGACCTTGTTGTTGCAGGTTTGGGGCTACTTCAAGGCTTGGGCACAGCTGTGGAAGGTTGGAGCCTCACACACTTCTCCAATGCGATCTCCTGGGAAGCCCCTCTCGCCACCCTCACTCAGCGCTTCCTCAGCGGAGGCATCTACGAGAAGCATGGGACGCCTTTTTTACCTTCCCTTCTTGCCATTAGAGGATCTCCAGCAGCAGAGGCGGCAGCAGCAGAACCAGGAACAGCAGGATGAGCACCAGGAGCACCAGGCTGCTGCTCACTCACCTGAAGCTGCACAGGCCAGAAGTGGCCAGCGCTTGGAAGTGGCTTGAGAGCACCTTGCTGCGCTTTAGGGGGCCATGGGGACCCGTTTCTGCACTGGCAGTCCTACTCAGAAGGACTTCCATGAAGGTCTGGTTTCTCTGTTCAACAGCTGGCCAATGCTGCTCAAGAGATGTAATTCTCTTATGAGCACTCACCATGTTTTCCGAACCCTGGCGAGTTATCTCCTCCATGGAGGTTGCCAACCTTTCCATGGTGATGCGTTCATGCGCCAATGACTCCACAAAGGCTCTGCTCATGGTCGCTATGGACGCCTCCATTCGCTCCACACTCACAGCGACCCTGGAGACAAAACCTGCCAGAGACTCCTGCATCTGTGCATGGAGTTCCATCACCTCTTCTCTTGCGGATGGACCCAGAGGCAGAGGGTCGACATGCAGCGCAGCTGAGCTGAGCTGGCAGAGTCCTGCACCCTCCGACGAGGACTCTCCACTGCTGTCCCTGTCTCCAGAATCTGCTGAGGCTCACTTGTGAGCTGTGAAGCACCAGGTGACAACACTACTCTATGTCCTGAAGGTCCCCCCGAGGTGTGAGTGTCTGCGCTGGTGCTGGGTGCGCTTACTTCTGCTGACGCTGCGCCCTCAGAGGTTGGAGCTTCCTCTGAGGAGTCTGGCTGCACAGCCTCTTCCTCCTCCACAGTGGGGACGGGGGCTCTGGATGGCCCTGTGGGGGAGTAGACGAAGGAGTTAGAGATGTGATGCCAAGGTTACATGCACATTCGAGTTGGCATCTGCTGACACCTGCATCCATGCAGCCTTGGTCTCAGTGGGAGGCCTCTTCCTGCCTGACCTAGGGAAGAGGACCTCTCTGTGGGCCCTAACCCCATCCAATAATGCCTGCAGTGAAGCTTCGTCGAATTTGGAGGCAGCTCGGGGTCTGGCACTGGCCACAGCTGCTGCAGGCTCCTCTGTCATCCTGTATGGTTTGTTTGGAAGCCTTCGGAGGATGCAGTGCTTGCTATGGACCTTGAAGCACCACGAATGATGACATCATACTGTGGGGATTTCTGACTCGAATTGGACAATTAGCAAGGCTGCCCACATGCTGGGAATTAATTGGCCACTTGAGGGAAAATTGCGTGGAGCTGGCTGACACATTTTTTTGTGTGTCAGAAACCCCACATTCGGGGAAACCCGACCATTTCCCACACAAGCCGAAAATCGGGGCCACTGTCTTTCATGTACTGCGGTATCCCAAGTCTCTTCTGGTCTTCAAAAGCTGGCTCAGTTCAGTACTGTTTAAAAGTCTTTCTGAATTGTGATTGTCTATTGAGAGATTGAGGAGACTTGACCTATAATCTCTAGAGTTTAGAAGAATGAGAGGTGATCTCATTGAAACATACAAAATTCTTACAGGGCGGGACAGGGTAGATGCAGGGAGGATGTTTCCCCTGGCTGGGGAGTTTAGAACCAGGGGTCACAGTCTCAGAATAAGGGGTTGGCCATTTAGGACTGAGATGAGGAGAAATTTCTTCACTCAGAGGGTGGTGAATCTTTGGAATTCTCTACCCCAGAGGGTTGTGGAGGCTCGGTTGTTGAGTATATTCAAGACAGGGATCGATAGATTTTTGAATATTATGGGGATAGTTCAGGAAAGTGGAGATGAGGTAGAAGATCAGCCATGATCTTATTGAATGGCGGAGCAGGCTTGAAGGGCCAAATGGCCTACTCCTGCTCCTATTTCTTATGCTATTATGTTCTTATTCTTTGTTAAAAACTGACTTCTTTGCTTTGTTGGTTATGTTATTTTTTGCAACTGACTTTGCTTCATTTTGGGCAATGCTCCTGCTCTCTTTGGGCTGTATCCTTGCTTAGCAATATACTGTGTATTGGTGTCAAATAACATTCAGTCAGTGAAGGCACCAAAATTCTTCAGAGTGACCAGATTTCTCACCATCTAGGGGTAGTTGATGCAACACGCATGGCCATATGAGTCTTTGACACACTGCCATAACATTGATGATCATGCAGTTAAAGGCCTGCTTCCAAGGCAGTTATGATTCTTTTATTCTAAAGCAATCCTCTGTGCATGGCTTATCAGAAGGAGAAGGCGAAATATATGGGTGTTTTCTAGAGAACAAAGCTACTTCTGGAGCCATGGCCAATGACACCAATTCAAATATACTTTGTGCCACAGTGTTACACTTGACTGAATGAGAGAATGGCTGAATAGTGCACTGTTACATTCTCCTCCCTGGCCACTGTTGCAGGCTGAACCAGACTATTCACAACCTCGGTGTTCTATTCAACCCTGAGATGAGTTTCCAACCCCACATCCGCTCCATCAGAAAGTCTGCCGACTTCCAACTCCATGATCCCCGCTCCTGCCCATTCGTTGCTGAAACCCTCATCCATGCCTTTGTCACTCCAGACTCAACAATTCGAATATTCTCTTGGCCGGCCTCCCATCTACCATAGCTCCAGCTCATCCAAGACTCTGTTGCCCATATCCTATCCCTCACCAAGTCCCACTCACGCATAGCCCCTGTGCTTGCTGACCAAGATTGGCTCCTGGTCCCCCAACGCATCAAATTAAAAATCTTCATCCTTGTGTTTGATTTGCTTCACAGCCTTCCCCCTCCCTATCTCTGTAACCTTCTCCAGCCCTACAACCCTCTGAGAATTCCATGTTCGTCCAACTCTAGCCATGCATCCCTCACTCCCTTCGTCCCACCATTGACGGTCGTGCCTTCGGCCATCTAGGCCCTAAGCTCTGGAAACCCCTCCTTAAACCTTTGTTTCTTCATCTCTCTCTCCTTCTCTAAGACCCTTCTTAAACCCCACCTCTTTGACCAAGCTTTTGGTCACCCCTCCTAATATTGCTTTCTTGGCTAGGCGTTCAATTTCTCTTTATACCTCTGTGAAGCTGGTTGGATGATTCTTTTCTACATTGAAGGCACTATAAAAATGTTTTTGTTTCACTCTGACTGTAATACATTTCCCTTTAAAAGACTGCTACAGCCTTTTAAGAAAAAAAGTGAGAGAAACCCCCAACACGCGAGCTCCCGGTGATTGGCAGGTTTCCTGTCAGGAGAATGCCTTGAATGAGGCAAGAAACCAGAAGTTAATGCAGGAATGGCTGCGTGGATGGGTAGGGATGCAAACTCTGGTTTGATGTATTCCTGGAGATTTGATCATGAGACATTTGATCACATGGTATTTGATCATGCATCGCCACTCATGTGATTCTTAATCACATGACTTTTGATCACGTGACATCGGCCCATTGTTTGCAAATGTTATTTCATTTATCTCAGTTGAGTGTCTTCGTATCACCAAGTTTTGAATAAAATATTTGACTTTTTGTTTCATAGTGAGATGAATAACAAAACTTATATATCCAAGAAAAAACACAAAATAATGAAAATATTTAAGGATAAGTATAGTTTAAATAAAATCTACTTCTGTGATTTTCCACAGCTATGAGAAACACCAAGTAAATACCACTGATTCAACAAAAACATCATCGCTATAAGTAACTTCTAACTCAAGTTTTCATATTATTTTATGACTTTTTACAATATACAGCGTGTTATAAAAATAATAAATAAAACCAAAACCAAACCTAATTCAATTCACTGACTCCCACACCCCACCACAGGAGATGAGGCTCAGTCCTCAGGGAGAAGCACCAAAGCTGCCTGACTCCCAGAACAAAACAAAATACATGATACAACAGCACACATCACAGGTCGACATGAATTCTCCCTCCCTACAGTTGGTGTTTCTCTTGCTCGCTCCCTCCCCAGTTTGTGTTTTTCTCCCTCACCAGTTTGTTTTTTTCTCTCTTCCCCCCCAGTTTGTGTTTCTCTCTCTCCCTCACCCAGTTTTTCTCTCTCTCTCCCTCACCCAGTTTGTGTTTCTCTCTCTCTCCCTCACCCAGTTTCTGTTTCTCTCTCCCACCCTCACCCAGTTTGTGTTTCTCTCCCTCTCTCCCTCACCCAGTTTGTGTTTCTCTCTCTCCCACCCTCACCCAGTTTGTGTTTCTCTCCCTCACCCAGTTTGTGTTTTTCTCTCGCTCCATCACCCAGTTTGTGTTTCTCTCTCTCCCTCACCCAGTTTGTGTTTCTCTCCCTCTCCCTCACCCAGTTTGTGTTTCTCCCTCTCTCCCTCACCCAGTTTGTGTTTCTCTCTCCCTCACCCAGTTTGTGTTTCTCTCTCTCTCCCTCACCCAGTTTGTGCTTCTCTCTCTCTCCCTCACCCAGTTTGTGTTTCTCTCTCTCTCTCCCTCACCCAGTTTGTGTTTCTCTCTCCCTCCCTCACCCAGTTTGTGTTTCTCTCTCACTCCCTCACCCAGTTTGTGTTTCTCTCTCTCTCTCCCTCACCCAGTTTGTGTTTCTCTCTCTCTCCCTCACCCAGTTTGTGTTTCTCTCCCTCTCTCTCCCTCACCTAGTTTGTGTTTCTCTCTCTCTCCCTCACCCAGTTTGTGTTTCTCTCCCTCTCTCCCTCACCCAGTTTGTGTTTCTCTCTCTCTCTCCCTCACCCAGTTTGTGTTTCTCTCTCTCTCTCCCTCACCCAGTTTGTGTTTCTCTCTCTCTCCCTCACCCAGTTTGTGTTTCTCTCTCTCTCTCCCTCACCCAGTTTGTGTTTCTCTCTCTCTCCCTCACCCAGTTTGTGTTTCTCTCTCTCCCTCACCCAGTTTGTGTTTCTCTCTCTCTCTCCCTCACCCAGTTTGTGTTTCTCTCTCTCTCTCCCTCACCCAGTTTGTGTTTCTCTCTCTCTCCCTCACCCTGTTTGTGTTTCTCTCCCTCTCTCCCTCACCCAGTTTGTGTTTCTCCCTCTCTCCCTCACCCAGTTTGTGTTTCTCTCCCTCTCTCTCCCTCACCCAGTTTGTGTTTCTCTCTCTCTCCCTCACCCAGTTTGTGTTTCTCTCTCTCTCTCCCTCACCCAGTTTGTGTTTCTCTCTCTCTCTCCCTCACCCAGTTTGTGTTTCTCTCTCTCTCCCTCAACCAGTTTGTGTTTCTCTCTCTCTCTCCCTCACCCAGTTTGTGTTTCTCTCTCTCTCTCCCTCACCCAGTTTGTTTTTCTCTCTCTCTCCCTCACCCAGTTTGTGTTTCTCACTCCCTCCCTCACCCAGTTTGTGTTTCTCTCTCCCTCCCTCACCCAGTTTGTGTTTCTCTCTCTCTCCCTCACCCAGTTTCTGTTTCTCTCTATCTCCCTCACCCAGTTTGTGTTTCTCTCTCCCTCCCTCACCCAGTTTGTGTTTCTCTCTATCTCCCTCGCCCAGTTTGTGTTTCTCTCCCTCTCTCCCTCACCCAGTTTGTGTTTCTCTCCCTCTCCCTCACCCAGTTTGTGTTTCTCTCCCTCTCTCTCCCTCACCCAGTTTGTGTTTCTCTCTCTCTCTCCCTCACCCAGTTTGTGTTTCTCTCTCACTCTCCCTCACCCAGTTTGTGTTTCTCTCTCTCTCTCCCTCACCCAGTTTGTGTTTCTCGCTCCCTCCCTCACCCAGTTTGTGTTTCTCTCTCCCTCACCCAGTTTGTGTTTCTCTCTCTCCCTCACCCAGTTTGTGTTTCTCTCTCTCTCTCTCCCTCACCCAGTTTGTGTTTCTCTCTCTCTCTCCCTCACCCAGTTTGTTTTTCTCTCTCTCTCCCTCACCCAGTTTGTGTTTCTCACTCCCTCCCTCACCCAGTTTGTGTTTCTCTCTCCCTCCCTCACCCAGTTTGTGTTTCTCTCTCTCTCCCTCACCCAGTTTCTGTTTCTCTCTATCTCCCTCACCCAGTTTGTGTTTCTCTCTCCCTCCCTCACCCAGTTTGTGTTTCTCTCTATCTCCCTCGCCCAGTTTGTGTTTCTCTCCCTCTCTCCCTCACCCAGTTTGTGTTTCTCTCCCTCTCCCTCACCCAGTTTGTGTTTCTCTCCCTCTCTCTCCCTCACCCAGTTTGTGTTTCTCTCTCTCTCTCCCTCACCCAGTTTGTGTTTCTCTCTCTCTCTCCCTCTCCCAGTTTGTGTTTCTCTCTCACTCTCCCTCACCCAGTTTGTGTTTCTCTCTCTCTCTCCCTCACCCAGTTTGTGTTTCTCTCTATCTCCCTCACCCAGTTTGTGTTTCTCTCTCTCCCTCACCCAGTTTGTGTTTCTCGCTCCCTCCCTCACCCAGTTTGTGTTTCTCTCTCCCTCCCTCACCCAGTTTGTGTTTCTCTCTCTCCCTCACCCAGTTTCTGTTTCTCTCTCTCTCTCTCCCTCACCCAGTTTGTGTTTCTCTCTCTCTCTCCCTCACCCAGTTTGTGTTTCTCTCTCTCTCCCTCACCCAGTTTGTGTTTCTCTCTCTCTCCCTCACCCAGTTTGTGTTTCTCTCTCTCCCTCCCTCACCCAGTTTGTGTTTCTCTCTCTCTCTCTCCCTCACCCAGTTTGTGTTTCTCTCTCTCTCCCTCACCCAGTTTGTGTTTCTCTCTCCCTCCCTCACCCAGTTTGTGTTTCTCTCCCTCTCTCCCTCACCCAGTTTGTGTTTCTCTCTCTCCCTCACCCAGTTTGTGTTTCTCTCCCTCTCTCCCTCACCCAGTTTGTGTTTCTCTCTCTCTCTCTCCCTCACCCAGTTTGTGTTTCTCTCTCCCTCCCTCACCCAGTTTGTGTTTCTCTCTCTCTCTCCCTCACCCAGTTTGTGTTTCTCTCTCTCCCTCCCTCACCCAGTTTGTGTTTCTCTCTCTCTCTCCCTCACCCAGTTTGTGTTTCTCTCTCTCTCTCCCTCACCCAGTTTGTGTTTCTCTCTCTCTCCCTCACCCAGTTTGTGTTTCTCTCTCTCCCTCCCTCACCCAGTTTGTGTTTCTCTCTATCTCCCTCACCCAGTTTGTGTTTCTCTCTCTCCCTCACCCAGTTTGTGTTTCTCTCTCTCTCCCTCACCCAGTTTGTGTTTCTCTCTCTCCCTCCCTCACCCAGTTTGTGTTTCTCTCTCTGTCCCTCACCCAGTTTGTGTTTCTCTCTCTCTCTCCCTCACCCAGTTTGTGTTTCTCTCTCTCCCTCACCCAGTTTGTGTTTCTCTCTCTCTCTCCCTCACCCAGTTTGTGTTTCTCTCTCTCCCTCACCCAGTTTGTGTTTCTCTCTCTCTCTCCCTCACCCAGTTTGTGTTTCTCTCTCTCCCTCTCTCACCCAGTTTGTGTTTCTCTCTCTCTCCCTCACCCAGTTTGTGTTTCTCTCTCCCTCCCTCACCCAGTTTGTGTTTCTCTCTCTCTCTCCCTCGCCCAGTTTCTGTTTCTCTCTCTCTCTCCCTCACCCAGTTTGTGCTTCTCTCTCTCCCTCACCCAGTTTGTGTTTCTCTCTCTCTCTCCCTCACCCAGTTTGTGTTTCTCTCTCTCTCTCCCTCACCCAGTTTGTGCTTCTCTCTCTCCCTCACCCAGTTTGTGGTTCTCTCTCTCTCTCCCTCACCCAGTTTGTGTTTCTCTCTCTCTCCCTCACCCAGTTTGTGTTTCTCTCTCTCTCCCTCACCCAGTTTGTGTTTCTCTCTCTCCCTCACCCAGTTTGTGTTTCTCTCTATCTCCCTCACCCAGTTTGTGTTTCTCTCCCTCCCTCACCCAGTTTCTGTTTCTCTCTCCCTCCCTCACCCAGTTTGTGTTTCTCTCTCTCCCTCCCTCACCCAGTTTGTGTTTCTCACTCCCTCCCTCATCCAGTTTGTGTTTCTCTCTCCCTCCCTCACCCAGTTTGTGTTCTTCTCTTCCTTTCCTAGTTTGTGTTTCTCCCTCCCTCCCCCAGTTTACATTTCTCTCTCTCCCTGCCACCCCACCCCCGTTGCTCTCTCTCTCTCCCTCTCCCAGTTGCTCTCTCAGGATTCACAGAGTTTCCAGGTGATTTTCATTAGCCCCAATGTCATCATCCTCACAATCAGTAAGGAAGCAATGTTCTGAATAGCAGGGGGACCAACAGGACCCAGGCAACGTGGTTTGATTGCAAGCCAGAGTGCTGCACCTGCTGCGAGCCGCGAATACAGGGACTGTTTCTCTCGAGTCACCAGCAACAGTGCTCAGGAGACCAATCGTCCATTCCGGGTAGACTCCCGCCGAATGCGGGAGAGTTGGGAACCCTACATGTCGGGCATGTGTAATGTCCACTATGCAAGTGAAAATCCATCCACTGTGGCACACGTAGATAGCAGTCCAGTAATTTACAAGTTACAATCCATTATTATTGAATCAGATCACACCTGAGGTGTCAGGATATGCATTTCCAATTGCAACAAGAACGATGAACTTGTTTGTTTGGAACCTGCACTTTTAACATTATGAAACCACTTCCATTCAAAAGAATGTTGTTATCTGGCAATACCCCAGCCACAGCCACACAAAGCATCCAGTTACCAAGCAACCACAGGCACACTATGAACAGAAGAAGCCAGTTATCTTGTTTTAACACTGTTTTAGAAGTAAGGTAATGTAATCATTATGATTTGCAAAAGGAGTATGTGTTGTTGAAGGATCCTGTCACTCTTGATGATCATGTTGTACTATTTGAGAGATTCACATGCATTAACAAACCTCAAACCAGTTGCATAAGCTTTGAGCAAAGGACATTGAGTACTGGAGTCGATGGGTGGTTTTACAGATGGCACGGATGAATGTATATATTTATATACCAATCTCTTGAGTCTTGGATTCCCTCAATATTTTCAGTGTAATCTTTTATTTATCATGAATCTTCTGGAGGACTTGCACAAAATGGAACTGTAAATAAAGGACTGTGCACCATTGCAGCAGCAATCTGAACTCTTTTCAGTGTAATACAGGGTACATTGAATTGAACAATATTTTTCAGCAAAAATCACGATTGGTGATCGTCCCAATGCTGATGCGGTTCCAGTATCTGTCTTCCCATTGATGTTTTGTTGTTCTTGTGGCATTGTTATCCAACTAAATGCTCAGTTTCCTGAAGTGAATCACTTATGCAGCACATTTATTGGCAGTAGCACCTGGAGAGTGGAGCATGAGGTAGGGACTGTGAGTTTCACATGGGGTATTATCCAGGTTTATTTTCATGTTGTGTAAATAACAATGTTGGGGGTTCACGCTCCACTCTGAGAACTGAGCATATAATGTAAACTGACAACTGAGGAAATGCTGCATTATCAGAATTACTGTCCTTCAGATGAGATGCAAAACTGAGGCCTGTTGGTTTCTTGGTCAGCATTCCTCCTTCAACTAACATCATCATCATGATAAATAGATTAACTGATCATTCATCTCATTGATGTTGTGGGATCCTGCTGTGCATAAAATGGGTTTTGCATTTGCCCACATAACAATGGCCACTGTACTTCAAAAGTAATTCATTGTATGTGAAGTGCTTTGAGCTATTTCTGAGACGTAATAGGTGCAATACATAAATGCAAGTCTTTCTTTCACTCACGTAAAGCAGCAGTGGTGAAGACTGGAAAGTACGTTCACGGACACATGATACTGCTGATTATTACACAGGGGATTATGAAACATGACATCATTCCTAAGCAATTGGCAGTGATAGTTCAGCCCATAAAATCTGCTGTATTTTACTGTGGATCAACTCACACAAGCAGAGTTCTAACAGCTGCAGCAGGCTGTTCTAAAATTGTAAATCCTTTGCTGCCACGGACAAAACTTTAAAAAAAAATTCTTCACTTTAGTATTAAACTATTTTCATGTTTCAAAATGTTATATTTAAAGCAGTGCTGTTACCCTTTCAAGGTGTTTACAGGCTTGCCCTGAAAACTGTTTCCAAGGCCACCATACTTACCACCAGGAAAGTATCAGGTGCAATTTTTGTCAATTGTGCTGTGGTTTTCGTGGGAATTGTTTTAATTCTTTAAGTACCAACTCAAAAAAAAGAAAACCAGTTGCTACACGTTGCTTGTTTACAAACCTGGTAAAATGATTTCAGTCATTTTACTAGGCCAGAAGTGAGTGTTCCATTAAGAAACAACTGGAATTAATTTAGAAGCTGCATATGGGTGCAACACTTCATAATTCTATACTACAGGGAAAGGGCAGAAATCCATATAATGACATAATTGATCTCAAATAAGATAAAGGAACACAAGCTGATGATATTTTAAAAATATCACTTTAAAAAAGTCTGTAAAACATGGCACTTTATATAACTTTTCAAGTGACAAAAATTCCTCAAAGTACTCAGTGGGTTAACAAAGTACTTGGAAACAAAACACTGAAAGCTATTCAGACACGTCAGTGCTATGTAAAGTCTGCTGTATATTAATTAGGGTGCTGTAAGACTCTGATAGCGCAAGAGTGAGGGGGAAATGTCTTACAAAGTTTTACTTCTTACTCTTAAGAAACTCAGGAGCTATATCATTTAGTGCTACACAGAAACTTCTGTACTAGCACTGTATTTTACACTCCAGGTCACCATTTACATACATAGCTTGTCTGGTGGGTGTAAAAATAGCCAGGCAGTGCCTGAATTGGGAATGGTTGGAGTTTGCTGCCAACTGTGTGGGGTTTCTAGTTCTCTCGGAGTTGGGTGGCCAGCAGTGAGTGTGAGGAGTGGTTTAGGGCAGCAGAGCTGCAGTGACCATCTGGATTACTTGTGCTTGTTTGGCGAGCCTGGTGGCTGGAGTCGTTCACACGGGTAACTGTTGACAGGGGACTGCTATGGGCAATGCACCACTTTGCCATTCTTGTCATACAGACAAGGGTATTCAGAGGAGTACGGAGTGTCAGAACATAGACACGTACCCTGACTATTACACTGATATAAGCAAAGAACCCGAGGCACTGGTGAGTCTTGTGTGAATGAAATCTGAAATGTCATGTTTAAAGAATGACCCTGCTGTAGAATGTGAAGTTGAATTAAATAAATAACACATGACTCTTAGAGACTGATACTATAACCCACTATAGCAGGGGAATGGTACTGTGGATGTGCTTATAGGAAGCTAGAAACTTGTCTCACTTTGCTGTGACAGCTCCTGTGATTATAGAGTTATTTGGTTTCTGATTTTGCAGATGTAATAAAAAGGTCACATTCTGTAATTAAGTGTTATTGCTGGTACTCAGTAAGCATCAGGCACTGTGACCAACCGTAGTTATTAAAAATGGAAACTTCCTATAATACTGACTTAATTAGTTTTGGATGCTATCCAGTTTTGTGTCACTGCCAGTGGTTTGGGATCAGGTTGCTAGGCAGAGGTGTTGGTTGGTGAATGGTGGAGATGTTATATTGTAAACTTTTTAAAACAAATCTTAAAAATCTCATTCACAACATAAACTGTTACATTGTGATTTTGGGAGAACATCTTTCTTACTTATTAAATTAATGGAGAAAAGCAAGTGCACAAGGCAAGGGCAGCCAGTCCCATTGACTTTAAGCTGTTGTGACAGCTGGATCTTGTGAATTGAATGTCATTTGTTAAAAATAGAAACATTGATTGGGATGACCAACGGAGGGGTGAAGGATGGATTAGCTTGGTTGGATTTTTTACCCCTTAAAGTTTATTTTGTTTTAAACTTAACCATTTAACCATGATACTAATATTTTTAAAGCATTATTATGAGTGCACATTGTGAAATAGCTTTATGACATTTTCATGCCTGCTCTTTGCAGAGCATGGCTGAGTCACACAATGGTTTGATTAAATGCAAGCCTTTTGGTTTAAGAGTGCAGCACTATTATCAGACTTAGCATCTTCTTCTGCACTAACTTCAAACTATTAAAAGCCCACTATCTCTTTCTAGCTTAAGCTCCTTGTCGAATGTAATATTTATTTGTACACTTGGCAGGATTGATATTTATCCCAGCAGTAGAATTGGTATTTCACACTTATGAAATCAGAAATGTGAATCCATCTGCAGACTGTCCGTCATTTTACAGTCTGAGACAATGCGTGGGGCTCCAGAGAGTCTTAAAGGACAATTGAGGTTCCACAGAAGCCACATTTCAATAGGTTCAAATGAGCCGCAGTGATGGTGACAAGGGCCAAGGCATCACATAATCTCGTAATTTACTCGTAGTTACGGGCCTTACACATTTCGAACACCTGCCGGAGGAAGAGCCTCTGTTGCACCACTCGGTCTTATGGACTGGTGCTCAGCTCCAAGTCATAGACAGATTTTTAGAATTACAGAGCTTGGGGAGTTTTTGGCTGAGGCTGAATTTCTAGACCAGTCAGCAATAAATTTGTGATGGTGGCTGTTGGTGAAAATCTCAAATTGCTACATACTTTAGCTGTTAGCTATATATATGGTGATGGGGTAAAGGTATCATATGCTACTGACATTATACCATACACCAGTATTTATGAATTGGTAAAGTACTGTGCAAGACATGTTCATTTGTTTTTCCCTTTTACAAACCTAATTCTGCATGGACAAGTAACATGCAACCAGCAATAGAATAGTTAGAATCCAGCGCATCGTTAAAAGAAGTATTTGGGTCCTAATCTGACTGTAGGATGAATGAATAAGGAAGCAGACTTACACCAAATATAGGAATTTTTAGATGTGTCTGTTCTAAACCCTATAAGTATTTGAGCCGTGACCTGTTTTGACATTTGCAGTATATTTCTCATCCTGCATTGTGCAAAAAATAATGGCCTAGAAATTCAGTTGTTAGCGCCAGCCGCTAGCGCCTTAGGAGGAGGAGAAGTGGGGCGCTAAGCGGCTAGTGCCCGGGCGCGGCGCGATCTGCGCCTCTCGCGAACTTCACTCAAGATTTAGCGGCAGCGCAAAACCGCAGCGCCCGCTCAGCTGCGCGCGCAGATCCTGACATCATTTCATGGTGCAACGCCCATGGTGCGCCCCGAACCGGAACTGCAGTGGCGCCGCCCTTCTGTGCGCCTGGCGCCCCCAGCAACGGGTAGAGGGGAACGGTTCCCAGTCGCTGCGGGGCGCGGAGGGCGCTATTTAAAGGGGACTGCTCCTGCATTATAAGTGGCAGCCATTTTGTGGCAATCCTGTGTGAGAGACGGATATTTGGAGAGGGACAAAGGGAGAGAGCTTTCTGCTTTGACTCAGCGCTCGCACAGGTACTTCTGGCTTCAGGCCAGAGCTTTGCACTTGGATTTAACTTTCAGTGCCATAGCCTTGAGTCGCCACATATAATGGGGGCTGCAATGGGTGGAAACGTTGGCTTACTGCATTGCATTCAAAGGGCTCAGAGACGCCGTGAGAGAGTGCCAGTCATGGCCAGACGGAGAAGGGCCAACAGGCGTCGGCACAGGAGGCCTTACCCACCCAGGGTATACCGCCAGCAGTTCTCATATCTGAACATGTCTGAGGAGCAGTGTGTTCGGAGGCTGCGATTCAGAAGGGAGGTGGTCATTGAGATCTGCCACCTGCTTTGCAGAGATCTGCAGCCACAGCTGAGTAGCAGGATGTCTCTGTCGGTGGCAGTGAAGGTGACGGTGGCTCTCAACTTCTATGCCACCGGCTCCTTCCAATCCGCTACTGGGGACATTGCCAACATCTCCCAGTTTGCGGTACATTGCTGCATCCGCCAGGTGACCAATGCCCTTTTCAGAAGGAGACGTCAGTACATCTCCTTCCCCATGACCCTGGACAAGCAGCAAGAGCGTGCAATGGGATTTGGAGGAATAGCGGGCTTCCCCATGGTCCAGGGTGCCATTGACTGCATGCATGTGGCTTTGTGGGCACCTCTAGAGAATGCCGAGGATTACCGCAACCGGAAGGGCTACCATTCGCTCAACGTCCAGTTGGTGTGTGACCACAGGCAGCTTATACTAGCTGTCAATGCCTGCTTTCCAGGCAGCAGCCACGATGCATTCATCCTGCGCCAGACTTCTGTGGCAGACATTTTCGAAGCCCAGGCTCACCCACGATGATGGCTTCTTGGAGACAAAGGCTATCCTTTGTGCACCTGGCTGATGACCCCGCTCCGTGCGCCCAGCACCCCTGCTGAAGAGCGATACAATGACAGCCATCAAGCTACCAGGAACATCATTGAGCACACAATCGGCGTGCTCAAGCAACGGTTCCGCTGTCTGGACCGTTCTGGAGGAGCCCTACAGTACTCGCCTGAGCGAGTCTCCCATTTCGTTGTAGTGTGCTGCATGCTGCACAACCTGGCTATCCTCAGGACTCAGCCACTGCCAGCAGACATTGGAGGACCACCAGAGGAGAAGGAGGAGCACCAAGACGGGAGGGAGGCACAAAGTGCAAGGGCCATCCGTCGGCGGCTTATTGCAACTCGGTTCTAGGCCCCCTCTCAGGGAATGGTTTGTGCCAATGAAAGAACATGAATGGAGCTGCTCCTCAAGCCCTCAGCCGATCAAGGCAACAAATAGTTCAAAGTACAAACATGGACAATGTGATTAAAGAACATTTTTTACTGTGCAAACTCTGCCCTTCCCGCATGACAAACTAATTCAGATAAGGCCCCCCAAAAAACAGTCAAAGACATAACTGGCTCTCACAACCTTCAGAAAATGAAAAAAACAGTTAAACAAAAATGACCATGATCCTCGGCCTTCATATAAAAAACAAACACAACAGTCTCGGCCTTCATATATAAACAAAACATTCTCGGCCTTCATATATAAACACAACATTTGGCCACACCTTCTACTTTTTCCCCTGTGAGGGTAATCCGCCTCGCTTCCGCGAATGGCCCCTTCCCACCCTGCAGCAGCTCCTCAATGAGACACCTGTGGCTGCAGTAAGGCTGAGGGAAGGCTGCTGAGGGCCAGATGGTGAGACGGCAGATGCCCTTGGGGGACGGCCTGGACCAGCTCTGGGCCTGGAGGGCCCGGCTGCTGACTGCTCCAACTCTGCTTGGGTGGCAGCAGTCTGTCCTACGGGTGGTGGCAGCTGCAGTGGAGGAGTGACAGTGTTGGCTGCAGGAATGCTGCCAACCTGACAGAGCACAGGCACTCCCTGGTCGGCTGATACACTGGCACTCGCACAGGCCAGCATTGCAGCATGCGCAGTAATCTGCTGAAGCACAGACTGCTGGGCTGCTGCGGTGCGGCGAGGGCCCCGGCGACGCCTGGCCGATCCAGCGAGGGTGGCAGCAGTTAGTGCCCGTGTGGCCCTGATCTGTGTCTGCATCAGACCAGCCAGTGAATGCACGGCACGACTGAGCACTTGGCTGGAAGCCGCCTGTGATGCAGCGAAGTCCTGCTGACTCCTAGCCTGTGCTGCGCGAAGTCCTGCAGACTCCTTGCCTGTGCTGCACTGAATTCTTGCAGACTCCTGGCCTGTGCTGCCCCGAATTCCTGAGCACTCCTTGCCAGTGACACTATGGAGTCAGACATCCTTGCCACTGCAGCCATGAGCTCAGTGTGCCTGCGCTCAGCCTGGGCGCCCATTTCACCAAGGAGCCGCACCTCCTCTGTGCTCACTGTAGCAGGACTGGAGGCCGCACTCACCCTCTGGGGAGAAGGCCGCCGAGTTTCCCCACCCCTCCCGCGTTGCTGCAGCCTGCTGGGCCCCGGAGCTTCACTCTCCTCAGACCCTTCCCCCCTGCTCCCCTCTAGGGAAGGCGTGTCCCCATCATGGCCATGGGCTGCCTCGACTGAGGGTGGCACTGATGGGCCAGCTTCCTCTTCCTCCTCCTCGAATTCAGAATCACTGACAGTGGCAGCTTGAGGGCCCGCCTCCTCACCTGGCGAATCAGCATCTGAAAGCAGGAAGGCACAAGAGTTGCTTTAGAGTGAGGACAGGGCGGCAGCGAGGGAGGCATGTGTGCTGCTATGCACTGAATTGGTTCGATAGTGGCAAAGGATGCTGGTGTGAGGCACAAGTGGAAAGAGAGAGGTCAAAAAGGTGATGACCTTACCATTGCTGTCCAGAACAGGGTCAGCATCTCCACTGGTGACGGGGCCAATCAGCCGGCCTGCCATAATGCGCTCCACACGCTGCTCCAGGTTGCTGAGCTCTTTGAGGTCAGGACGACCTCCCCCGGTCCATAGCTGTTACGTCCGTGTATAATGAGACACAGACTGCGGAGAACGGTACAATAGGTGTTTACTCAACGTGGCTCAGACTGCAACTGATCTGTACAGATTACTACTCAGCATTATATACAGGTGTGGTCACTGCCGGTACTACAGTATACATGAGCTGTAAAAAGGAGTTCCCCCCTTAAAGGTACATACGTTACAATTCCTCCCCTTTTAGATTAACAGTACCAAAGCACTCATTTAACAATTAAATATCAAACTAATTACAATTAACACTTTTAACATGCAACATTAGCTGAAAATAGTCTATTTATAAATTCAGTCTTTGGGGAGGCTTCCTGATCCTTTCTGGATAGCGCCTTTCCCGAGTGTCTTGCTCTTGGTGCGGAGGCGATTCTGGCCCCCTGTCGTCGGTTGGTTCATCAGCTTCCGATGCTACTGTTTCTGGGGTAGATGCTACCTGTACGTCGGGTTCATCACCAGGTACGTATGGGCGAGGCATGGGGTTGACTTGTTCCTGTGACTCTAGGATCTGGTCAGCATGGCGTCTCACGATGCTCTCCCCAACGTCCACTGTGTACATTAGTGGGCCCTGCCGTGTGCATATCGTTCCTGGCTGCCATTTTTCTGTTCGGTAGTCGTGGGCCAAGACTGGTTGCCCTACATTGAAGCTCCTTGTTGGCTTCTCATGAATGTGCTGGAATTGCTTACTCTCAACATCTCTTCGTACGTTTGGTCTGAGCAAATCCAGGCGAGATCTTAACCTTCGGTTAACGAACATCATGGCTGGGGCCTGGTTGGTGACTGCATGTGTCGCATTCTGGTAGGCGAACAGGAAATTGTCCACCTTGTGCTGCAGCGGAATGTTGTCATTGTACATAGCCTTTATTGCCTTCTTAAAGGTTTGTACGAACCTCTCAGCCAATCCATTTGTGGCTGGATGATACGGGGCGGATGTGTAATGCCTTACCCCATTCTTTTTCAAGAACCTCCGGAACTCTTCGGACACAAACTGTGGTCCGTTGTCGGAGCAAATCTGTTCTGGCAAGCCATTCCTGGCAAAAATGGTCCGTAGGACTGCAATAGTTTTCTCCGTGGTGGTGGAGGACATTTTGATGACCTCAGGCCATTTCGAGTGCGCATCCACGGCTATTTAAAACATTGAGTCCATGAATGGACCAGCAAAATCAATATGCACCCGTTGCCATGGAGATGAGGGCCACTCCCATGGGTGTAGAGGGGCCTGTGGTGGTGCATTTTGGACTTTCTGGCATCCTGAGCAGCTCTTGGTCAGGTCCTCGATTTGTTTATCGATTCCCGGCCACCACACATAAGCCCTGGCTAGGCTTTTCATTTTTGCCCCTCCCAGATGACCCTCATGAAGCTCATTGAGCACTCTCTCCCTTAACTTGGGTGGAATTACCACTCGGGATCCACACATCAAGGTCCCCCGGCACACTGACAGCTGTTCTCTCCTTGTCGAGAATGCTGGCAACAGTGAGTCGCCATATGCTGGCCATCCCTTCACCGTCAAATCATATACCCGAGACAGTGTCGGGTCATTTCGGGTTTCCTTTTCGATACAAGCATTAGTTACCAGTAGGTATTCAACTATAGTCGAATGGAATATTTCGACAGGATCCACTGCTGGTGCTTCCTCCGCATTAGGCAGTGGGAGGCGTGATAGCCCATCAGCATTTCCATGCTGTTTCGTGCCCTTATATTCAATCTCATAGTGGTGCACCCCTAGAAAAAGTGACCATCTTTGTAGTCATTGCGCAGTCATCACCGGAACGCCCTTCTTCGGATTAAAAATGGAGACAAGAGGCTGGTGATCAGTCAGCAAGGTGAATTTCTGCCCGTGCAGATAGTGATTGAACTTTTTCACTCCCCACACTAGGCTGAGGGCCTCCCTGTCAATCTGGGCGTAGTTACTTTTGGCTGAGGTTAGTGATCATGACGCAAAGGCTATTGGCCTCTCTGAGACGTCCGAGAATTTGTGCGACAGCACCGCTCCAATGCCGTAGGGTGACGCATCACATGCCAACCGAATTGGTAATGCTGGGTTGTAATGGGCCAATACCTCTTTCGATGTGATTAGTGTTTTGCTCTTCTGGAAAGCTCGTCTACATTCGTCACTCCACTTCCATGGCACCCCACTTTGCAGTAGGGTGTTCAGTGGGTGTAGTATTGTAGACAAATTTGGCAAGAACTTATGGTAGTAGTTTACCAGCCCGAGTAACGACCTCAGTTGTGACACATTTTCCGGTGCTGGAGCCTTGACTACTGCCTCAATCTTCTCTGGGGACTTATGTAACCCCTCTTTATCGATAACGTGGCCACAATACGAGATCTGTTTTCTAAAAAACTCGCATTTGGGGCAGTTAGCTCGGAGCCCATATTCCTGCAATCTAACGAGCACCTGCTCCAGGTTGGCATGGTGATCACTGTCATTTTCGCCCATGACCAGGATGTCGTCCAAATAACACTGGGTTCCTGGGATCCCTTGCAGGACTTGTTCCATTACCCTCTGCCAAATAGCCGGAGCTGATGCTACCCCGAATACCAGCCGGTTGTATTGGTAGAGACCTTTATGGGTGTTGATTGTGAGGTATTTTTAATGCTTCTTCTACCTCCATTTGCAGATACGCCTGGGCCAGATCAATCTTAGTGAAGCGTTTCCCTCCAGATAGCGAGGCGAAAATATCTTCAATCCGCAGAAGTGGATATTATACGGTGTGAAGGACCGGGTTCACTGTTACCTTAAAGTCCCCACAGATGCGAACCTTCCTTGGTTCCCCAGGCGTGCTGCTCATCGACTTTTTCATCACAGGGACGATGGGTGTAGCCCACTCACTCCAGTCTACCTTGGACAGTACACCTGAACGTTCCAGACTCTCCAGCTTTGCTTCGACGGCTGGGCGGATCGCATAAGGTACAGGTCTGGCCTTAAAAAATGTTGGGCTTGCGTTTTCTTCAATTTTAATCATCGCTGTCATGCCTTTTAGTGTTCCGAGTCCTTGCTGGAACACTTCTTTCGCGTCAGTTAGGATCTTTGACAGTCGCCCAGGTGTGACGTCGTCATCCTTTTTGTCAGCCACAGTCAGTGCCTGTATGGAATGCCAATCCAGTTGTATTTTCCGGATCCATTCACGTCCCAGTAATGGTGGTCCTCCATCTTGCAATACATACAGGTCTAGTTTTGGTGTTTCCTTACCCTTATATATAACGCTCACCCTTATTTTTCCTTTGGGGTAGACTTTTTGCCCCGTGTACGTCTTCAAAATAATTTTTGTGTCTCTCAAGGGTATGTGTGAGAATAGCCGCTCGTAGTCCCATCGGTTTATGACTGTTAGGGCTGATCCTGTGTCCAATTCCATCTTTACCTGGACTCCTGCTATCTTGAGAGTGACCCAAATGGTTCGGTGATCCTCCGTTATGATCACATTATGTAGTTTCAGACAACTCAGTTCCCTGCTTTCGGAGTCGTTATCACTCTTTTGTTCGTCTGAACTATTCTCCGTTATCTTATGTACCTTCTTGTACTTTCCTTTGGTCGGTTTCTTATTGCTGGTTTTCTTTCCCGACCTGCAGACTCGTGATATGTGTCCTACTTTTCCACACTGTCTGCACACTTTGTCTTTGAATCAGCAATCATTCTGGTCGTGTGTTGTTCTGCTGCAGCGATAGCACTTCTCTGTTCCATATGACATTTTGTTTGTGCCATATTCTTGCGGTCTCTGTTGTATCTCTGCAGCGCCCCGTGCTGCTGCTTCATATTATACCGCAATGCTGAAAGCCTTTTCCAGCGTAAGGTCCTTTTCAGATAAAAGACGTTTCTGGGTTCCTTCACTTTGAAGCCCACACACAAACTTGTCCCTTAAGGTGTCTGCCAGTCCCGCTCCAAACTGGCAGTGTTTCGATAGTTTGCGCAGTTCTGTTAAATAATCGGCATTGCTTTCATCCTTATGCTGGTTCCGTTTGTGAAACTTGAATCTTTCTGCTATCAGCAGCGGTGTGGGGTTTAAATGTTCCTTTAGTATCGTTACTATATCTTCAAAACTCTTTTCCATTGGCTTCGTTGGGGTTTCTAGATTTCGTAATAAACCATACGTCTTTGCACCCATTAAATTTAACAATACCGACGCTTTCTTGTCATCTGACACCCCATTTGCCTTGCAGTACACCTCTGTAAGAGCCATAAAAGCTTAAGAAATTACTTTAAAAATAGTGGTTAAATGGCATAATACAGTTAATTTACCTGACCGACTTATTGTATTAAGAAACCCCCTATGTTCTTGCTCCAGTAGTATAGTCCGAGACACCCCCTTCATTCTTGCCACAATGGAACAGTCCCTAAGCCACACATGGGTGCAGCCATTTTACAGTTTAAACTGCACGTGGTTGAAGGGGGCAGAAGCTGTGAGGTTTGGAGCAGTACAGTTTTTGAACGTGTTCGTTTATACGTGTTTGCTTTGTAATTCCGTTTGTTAAGTGTTATAGTAAACAGTTTAAAAGACAAAGCTACGTTTGGGAACGTTTTATTTCGACACGCGTCTACTCGTTGTTAAAAACCCCACAGCTCAGTGGCTGCCTGTTTGGAAACTAAGAAGCGCCACTACATTAGTCAAAAACTAGCTCCCTAAGAAGGAAGGGACGGAATCATCGGCGAACGTATACCCGAATGGTCACGGAGCCAGACGACAATATAAGAAAGCGAAGGTACAGTGACTGCTACTTGCTTTGTTCATTCTATTGAGAAGCTAAATAAGAGTTGCGGGTAAAATGGCCGAGGCCTTACGGAGCCAGGAGCTTCCATCAGCCAGAAAGATTGCTGGCCAAAAGAGGGAAGTAAAGCTCACCCCAAAGGCAATGGAAGAGAAGTTACATAGAAGCATAGGCGCAAGGAAGGCTAAATTAGCTCAGATAACTGGAAAAATGAAGATAATTGATCGTCTCATGGAAGGTAATGCTAATATTAAGAAAGCTGAAGACATAATGTATTACGATTTCTCCAAGCTGCATGAAGAATTTAATGTACTCAATGAAGATGTATTAGCACTTCTGTCTGAAGAAGAGGGAAACGCTGATCAGCACAACTGGTTTGATCTTAAATCAACCAGCATTAAGGACTATATCAAGGCCACGGAACAGTGGATGTTAAAGATTCGTCAAGATGCTGATACAGCAGAGAAAGATAAAGTTGACGATGAAGTCGGACCAGACGATAGCATTTCAGAGACTCCCGCCAGACCGAGCAAAAATCGAAAAGAAGGTAGCTCTGTTTCTGGACACAGGTCAGTCGCTTCTACCACAAGCTCGTCGCGACGCATGAGAGCGGAGGCCGAACGGGCGGCGTTGATGGCGCGCGCAGCATCTTTAGCGGAGAAGCAAGCTCTTGAACGGGAAGAGGCCCAACTGCAGGTCCAAGAGGCCCAACTGCAGGCCCAATGGGCCCAGGTGCAGGCAAAGAAAGAACAGCTGGAGATAAAAACAGCTATCGAGGTCTCAGACGCCAGGTTGAGTGCGTACGAAGATTATGAAGGCTCACGGGACGGCGGGAGCCACTGCCAGTCAACGTTGTCACATAGAGTTGGATCCAGGGCACCTTCAAGAGTTACAACAGAGCCCGAAGGCAATCCCCTGGCATTACAGCGTGGAAGAGTGGCCTCTCCACTAACAGGAGCACGTGATGCTACCCCAGACGTCAGACGGTCTAGACTAGACCTTGCTGATGACCACCAGAGGCCTGAAGACACAGGGAGAAGCCTATACCGAGTGATGCAACGTCAGAACGAAATTACAGAGATGCTTGTAAAACAACAGAATCTGTTTCGACTCCCTCAAAGAGACATACCAGTGTTCCAAGGCGACCCACTCAAGTATAAGCCCTTCATCAGATCCTTTGAACAAGCCATTGACTCCAAAACAGAGAGCAGCAGTGATAAGCTGTACTACCTGGGACAGTACACCAGTGGTAAGCCACAAGACCTGGTCAGAAGCTGTGAACACATGAGACCGGACCGGGGATACATAGAAGCCAGGAAGTTGCTGCAGGAGCACTATGGTAACGAGCTGAAGATAGCCACTGCATATATCGAAAAGGCTACCAAGTGGCCACAGATCAGATCGGAGGACGGAGAGGCATTGAACGCATATGTTCTTTTCCTCATAGGATGTCGCAACACCATGGAGGATGTTGAATTCATGGAAGAGATGGACAATCCTACGACTATGAGAATCATCATCTCTAAGCTTCCTTACAGGATGAGAGAACAATGGAGAAGAACAGCCTTTGAGATAATGGAGAGACGGAAAAGTAGAGCCAGGTTTGCAGACTTAGTGAACTTCATAGACAAACAGGCTAAAATTGCTAGGGACCCATTGTTTGGAAACATCCAAGACGTCAGCCCGACCACCGATGGAAGAGTGAAAGCCAAGCCCGTTGAATTAAAGACTCTCAGGAAAGGTGGTTCCAGGGGAAGCAGCTTTGCAACTATCGTCACCCAGGCCGAGGAAGAAAGGCCCCAGAACTCATCTCCCAAAAAGAGCAGCACAGTGACGTCTGCTAATGCCTTTCAGAAGCCATGCCTATTCTGCCAGAAGAATCATACATTGGATTTCTGCAGCGACATCAAAGCACAGCCACATAAGGACAGAATCGAATTCCTGAAGTGCAACGGCCTATGCTTTGGATGTCTCTCTCAGGGGCACCTGAGTAGAAACTGTAAGCAAAGAACAACATGCAGAGAGTGCACTCGAAAACATCCCAGCCTGCTGCATATCCATAAAGAAGAACAAGTCTCTAAGAAGAGTGAAGAAAACAATACCGACGAGAAGGTTGTTTCAAGTGCTCTGGTGTCGCTAGAACCAGAGACTTGTGGACTCACTGGGGCCGGTGACAGTGACTGTATTCTTGCCATCGTACCAGTAAAGATCAAGTCTAAGAGGAGCGAGAAGCTTGTGGAGACTTACGCCTTCATGGATCCAGGTAGCTCAGCAACGTTCTGCACAGAATCACTCATGCGATAGCTGAACGTTAGAGGCAGAAGAACAGAAATCCTATTACGCACCATGGGTCATGAGAAGTCAATGCAAAGTTATATCCTGTCAGACCTAGAAGTGTGTGGACTTGAAGAGAAGGACTTCATAGACCTGCCTAATGTTTTCACACAGAGGGAGATTCCTGTTAGAATAGGGAACCTAGCCCTGCAGAAGGACGTGGATAGATGGCCTTACCTAGAAAAGGTGCGTCACCCATACATTGAAGCAGAAATTGGCCTATTAATTGGAACCAATGCCTACAAAACTATGGAGCCATGGCAGGTGATAAACAGCAAGGATGACGGACCCTACGCCGTCAGGACAGCCCTTGGATGGGTAGTCAATGGACCGGTAAGGAGAGATGATGGCCACAAGTCGAACAAGGAGGAACGACAAAACGTCACAGTTAATCGCATCTCTATCGCAAGCATTGAAGAGCTGTTGATACAGCAGTTCAACGCAGACTTCTCAGAATGCAGCTGTGAGGAAAAGACAGAGATGCCACAAGAAGACCATCAGTTCATGGGTTTGATGACAAGGTCTACACAGTTCATTGATGGCCACTATCACATCGGTTTGCCACTGAGAAGACAGACCGCGAAGATGCCGAACAATCGCTGCATAGCAGAGCAACGCGCCATCAGTCTAAAGAGAAAGCTGAACAAGAACCCCGACTTTCACGAAGACTACAAAGACTTCATGAGAAACATCATAGCGAAAGGCTATGCTGTAAAGGTACCCGAGGAACAGTTGAACAGAGACGATGGAAGGGTCTGGTACATTCCTCATCACGGGGTGTATCACCCAAAGAAGAAAAAGATCCGTGTAGTGTTTGACTGCGCCGCCTCATTCAGAGGAACTTCACTGAATGACCAGCTGCTTCAAGGTCCTGATCTTACTAATACCCTCATTGGCGCCTTGACTAGGTTTAGACAAGAGCTCGTTGCCATGATGGCAGACATAGAATCAATGTTCTACCAAGTTAGAATCCCTGATGAAGATGCTGATCTTCTGCGCTTCCTTTGGTGGCCAGATGGCGATGTTAGTCAAGCGATGGTGGAATGTAGAATGGCCGTACACTTGTTCGGAGCCACATCATCTCCCAGCTGTGCAAGCTACGCTCTCAGAAAAACTGCAGAAGATGGCAAAGGCAAAGCACCATCAGAGGCTGTGGAGACAATCTTCAGAAACTTTTATGTCGACGACTGTCTGAAGTCCGTGTCAACAGAAGACGATGCCACCGCACTGTCAAGAGACCTTAGAACTCTGTGTTCGAATGGAGGATTCCATCTGACTAAGTGGATAAGCAACAGCAGAGCAGTTCTAGCTTCTATCCCAGAAAAGGAAAGAGCCACTGAAGTCAAAGATCTGGACCTGAGCCACGATGTCCTTCCTATCGAGAGTGCTCTTGGTGTACAATGGTGCATCGAGTCAGACACGTTCAACTTCAGGATAATGGTGAACGAAAGACCATCCACAAGACGAGGGATTCTCTCCGTGGTCAGTTCCATCTACGACCCTCTTGGATTCCTGGCACCACTCATTCTGCCGGTGAAGCTGATGCTACGAGAGCTGTGTAGAGACAAGAGAGGATGGGATGAAGATATCCCAGAAGGTCAAGCTCAGAGATGGCACAGATGGTTGACAGATTTGCAACAACTTTCTAGCTTCAACGTCAGTAGATGCATCAAGCCTGCGAGTTTTGGAGTTACAAAGACGGCTCAACTACATCATTTCTCGGACGCCAGTGAGGACGGCTATGGCACGGCTACTTACCTCTTGCTGACAAATCAACAGGGCCAGAAACATTGTGCCTTCCTCATGGGGAAATCCAGGGTGGCTCCGCTGAAGCAGGTCACCATCCCGAGACTGGAATTGACGGCAGCGGTTGTTGCAGTTAAAGTTGACCAGGTGATGCGGAAAGAGTTACAGCTCCCATTAGAAGAATCTGTCTTCTGGACGGATAGCACGACGGTGCTGAAGTATATAGAGAATGAGAAGATACGCTTCAAGACCTTCGTAGCAAACAGAATCTCATCCATTAGAGAAGCTACACAACCATCTCAATGGAGGTACGTAAACACCTCATTAAACCCAGCAGATCAAGCCTCACGAGGATTGAAGGCTGAAAACTTCATGAGGAGTGAAACTTGGATACAAGGCCCAAGTTATCTGCTGGAAACAGAGAGATCATGGCCAGAAAGACCAGATATGCCAAGTCAGATTGCTGAAGACGACGTCGAAGTCAAGAGATCAGTCACAGTAAATCTCATAAATACGAAAGAGAACTTTGACACAGTGAACAAGCTTGTTAACCATTTCTCAGGATGGCACCAGTTGAGGAAAGCAGTTGCATGGTTTCTAAGGTTGAAAGAGTTGCTGCTACACCTGAGCGGTAAGAGAAAAGAGTACCGAGCCACTATCAGTCAGCCTGAAAGTAACCCTGATAAGCAGAGAATGCTTCTACAGCAGTATACGCATCATCACAAGACCACATTGGGCAAGAATTCATTGACCGTGGAGGATTTGGCCAAGGCTGAGAAGGAGATAGTTCGCTTCAGTCAAAGACAAAGATACCCAGAAGAAATCGAAGCTCTACAGCGAAATACTCCAATCAAGAAAGGTAGTCATATCTACAAGCTGGACCCTACACTGCAAGATGGAGTACTGAGGGTGGGAGGGAGACTAAACAAATCTGCTATGCCAGAGGAGGCCAAGCATCCTGCTATCCTTTCTAAGGACCTCCGGGTTGCTACCCTCATTCTTCAGCATATACACCAGAGTATTGGACACAGTGGGAGGAATCACGTGCTTGCGAAGCTAAGACAAAGATACTGGATTCCAGGAGCTAATTCCGTAATAAGAAAAATACTCTCTGAATGCATTGTTTGCAGACGGTTACACGCTAGAGCTGGGGAGCAGAAAATGGCAGACCTGCCTGAAGACCGTTTGTTACCAGGCAAGCCCCCATTTACAAACGTAGGGGTGGACTATTTCGGGCCTTTCGAGGTAAAGCGAGGACGGAGCCTTGTCAAGAGATATGGTGTGCTTTTCACTTGTTTGACCATCACAGCTGTTCATATTGAGGTGGCACACACGCTTGACACTGATTCCTGTATTAACGCCTTGCGGCGCTTTGTCTGTAGAAAAGGACAGGTGTCCATTATGCGTTCTGATAATGGCACTAATTTCGTCGAAGCGGAGAGAGAACTACGGGAAGCTATTGAAGGTTGGAATCAGCTTAAAATACAGGAAGCCATGATGCAAACAGGAATTAAGTGGATCTTCAATCCTCCGGCTGCATCCCACCACGGAGGTGTCTGGGAAAGACAGATACGCACCGTAAGAAAACTACTCAGTTCTGTACTGAAGCAGCAAGCGCTTGACGACGAGGGACTCCAAACCGTTCTGTGCGAGGTCGAAGCCACCATTAATGACCGACCGATAACTAAGACATCAGATGATCCCAATGACCTCGAAGCCCTGACTCCGAACCACCTGTTGTTGTTGAAAACACAGCCAGCCATGCCCCCGGGAGTCTTCAAAAAGGAAGATCTGTATGCCCGTCGGAAGTGGAGGCAAGTTCAGTATATGTCAGACCTTTTCTGGACCAGATGGACAAGAGAATACTTACCTCTGCTACAGGAGCGTCAAAAATGGTCCAAAATAAAGAGGAACTTCATTGTCGGAGACATTGTCCTAATTGTGGATGATTCAGCCCCTAGAAATTCTTGGTTGATGGGAAAAATAATTAAGACCATGCCAGACTCCAGAGGCGTCGTTCGTCGCGTTTGTTTGCAAACCAAGACCAGTACCCTGGAAAGACCGATCACAAAGCTCTGCCTGCTACAAGAAGCAGCGTGAAAGGTTCCCGAACGAAAAAAGTGGACACTTATATTGTAAATATGTTGAACTCATTAGTTTATGACTCTTAATGTTTGAGTAATTGATATGCTTCATGTGCCTAGTCAATTAGGGGCCGGAATGTAAGAGCCATAAAAGCTTAAGAAAATACTTTAAAAATAGTGGTTAAATGGCATAATACAGTTAATTTACCTGACCGACTTATTGTATTAAGAAACCCCCTATGTTCTTGCTCCAGTAGTATAGTCCGAGACACCCCCTTCATTCTTGCCACAATGGAACAGTCCCTAAGCCACACATGGGTGCAGCCATTTTACAGTTTAAACTGCACGTGGTTGAAGGAGGCAGAAGCTGTGAGGTTTGGAGCAGTACAGTTTTTGAACGTGTTCGTTTATACGTGTTGCTTTGTAATTCCGTTTGTTAAGTGTTATAGTAAACAGTTTAAAAGACAAAGCTACGTTTGGGAACGTTTTATTTCGACACGCGTCTACTCGTTGTTAAAAACCCCACAGCTCAGTGGCTGCCTGTTTGGAAACTAAGAAGCGCCACTACAACCTCTATTCGTTCAACATATGTAGTCCAATCTTCGACTTCATTGTCAAATGCGGTGATACTGCCACTCTTCGGCATTTTGGGTGTGGTTTAAAATGGCGTCTCCCAATGGCTTAAAATGGCGTCTCCCGCGCTTTCCTTCCTCCCCCGCTGCTGCCGACGCCGCTCCCAGCGGTTCTCGTGGCAATGGCGGCGCCCTGTAGGTTTCGCGCGATTCTCCTGCGCTTTTGCCAACGCCGCTCTCGGCGGTCCTCGTGGCAATGGCGGCGCCTCGCGGGTTTCTGCACTTCTCTCTCTCCCTCTCTCCGACGCTGCTCAGCCCCTGAACACCGGCTGCGCCCTGTGCGCTCTGCCCTCTCTCTCTCTCCCCCGTCGACGCTGCTTGACCCTTTGCTGTGCCGCTCGGTCGGGCTCTAGCCCGCCACTGTCCGGGAAGGGTCTGCGCACTACCTGTTGCCAGCCCGTTTCGCTGGACCACCTCGACTGGAAAGCCAAGCCTGGCTCTCGACAGCCTCCCCCGCAATTCTCGAGTCTCTGCTGGATGACTGGGCGGTTGCCCGTGGTCGACGCCCGAGTCTCTGGCCTTGACCTCCAATCCACTGATCTCCAGGAACGAATCCCCGGGAGGTGATGCAGAGTTGCAGGTAGGTTCGAACCTGCCTCGTCGCCAATGTTACGTCCATGTGTAATGAGACACTGACTGCGGAGAACGGTACAATAGGTGTTTACTCAACGTGGCTCAGACTGCAACTGATCTGTACAGATTACTACTCAGCATTATATACAGGTGTGGTCACTGCCGGTACTACAGTATACATGAGCTGTAAAAAGTAGTTCCCCCCTTAAAGGTACATACACTACAGTAGCTGCTGCCTGCAATTGTGGGCCAGCTTGCCCTGCAAGAGAAAGGACGGCCTCTAAGTACAGTGTCAAGCCCTGACCTTGCCTGCACTGCCTCTCATGGTGGAATAGCCCTGACAGTGTCAAGCCCTGATCTTGCCTGCACTGCCTCCCATGGTGGAATTGCCCTGACAGTGTCAAGCCCTCATCTTGCCTGCACTGCCTCCTATGGTGGAATAGCCCTGACAGTGTCAAGCCCGCATCTTGCCTGCACTGCCTCCCATGGTGGAATAGCCCTGACAGTGTCAAGCCCTCATCTTGCCTGCACTGCCTCCCATGGTGGAATAGCCCTGACAGTGTCAAGCCCTCATCTTGCCTGCACTGCCTCCCATGGTGGAATAGCCCTGAAAGTGTGTAAAGTGCTGAATGTGCAAGTGGTTTTCATGAGAGTCCCATAGCTCTTGGATGAGGGCTGGGCATTGGGGCTTTCAGGTCCCTTTGGCCAGAAACTGAGGTGCACATGCAGGGATGAACAGGATAGTAGAAAGGGTACTCACCCTGACAACCCGAGTGAGGTCGTTGAACTTTTTCCTGCATTGAAGTGCAGTCCTGGCCACCATGCTGTTGGTGGTCACCCTGTTTGCCACCTCCCTCCAGGCTTTTCGGTATTTGCTGGGAAGCGGCCTCCTCCCACTGTCAGGGAAGAGGACAGGTCGCCTGCGCTCTACTGCACCAACCAGTAGCCTCAGGGCACCCCCGCTGAAGCGCTCCGCTCGCTCCCTAGCCTTCTGCATGGTCCTGGGCGTAGAAATGATGATCCAGCAATGGTCAGGCCTTGCTTCAGGGCTGCAGTGTGCAGGGCGTGGCAGCCAAACAAGTCCACCCTCCCCCTTTAAGAGCTGACCGGCGCCAGCGTGTCTGCCTTCAGTCAGCAACTCGCCGCACCTGCGCTGCGCCCGCCCTCGGTGTTAGCGCCTCGGCTCGCCAGGTTAGCGCCTTATGATAGTCGTGCATCGCCTACTTTAGCGCAGCAGCAACCTCTTGGGGCGATGCAACTCAATTTCGGCGAAGGTGGCGCTAAGTTGCGCCGGGCGCTAAATTTAGCGAACGCCCGGCTGTAGCGCCCCAAACGTGGCGAGACTGAATTTCTAGGCCAATATATTGGAAATTGAGATAATGACTGTCCAGGAGTGTCATTATGCTATAGATTGGAGTCTATAGAATGTGCTCTAAAGCTCTGCCCAGGGACAAAGCAGCTCTATCCATGGATGCTTACACTCATGTGCTTAGCTTAGCTGTGCTTTCTGACAGTTTCAGTTTTAATGTTAGAAAAACACTGATGGGAGTATTGCTTCTCTCCTAACATTCAAAACATTAAAAAGGAAGTTTAAAATGGTTGCAAGCAGTCCGATGGATACAGGCTAACAAGGCCATAAAAAAAGGAAACCAAGCACTAGGGATTATTTCTAGAGGGATAGAATTGAAAAGTAGAAAAGTTATGCTAAACTTGTTAGACCACAGTACTATGTACAATTCTGGTCGCTGTATTATAAAAAGGATATAGAGGCACTGGAGAGGGTGCAGAGAAGATTTACAAGGATGATAGCAGAAATGCAGGGGTATACCTATCGGAAAAGGATGAATTGGGTCTCTTTTCTCTTGAAAAGGGAAGGCTGAATGGTGACCTAATAGAGGTCCTTAAAATTATGAAAGGTTTTGTAGAGTAAATACAGATAGAGTGTTTCCAGTTGTGGGGAAGAGCAAAACTATAGGCCATCAATATAAGATATTCACCAAGAAATCAAATAGGGAATTCAGAAGAAGCTTTTTTACCCAGAGAGTGGTGTGATTGTGGAACTCGCTACCACAAGGAGTGGTTGAAGCGAATAGTATAGATGCATTTAAGGGGAGGTTAGATAAGCATATGAGGGAGAAGGGAACAGAGAGTTATGCTGATAGAGTTAGATGAGGAAAGACAGGAGGAGGCTCGAGTGGAGCATAAATGCCAGCATGGACTGGTTGGGCCGAATGGCCTGTTTCTGTGCTGTATATCCTATGTAATCTTATGTAGACAGCGTGAAAACCAAGTGATGTGACATTACCTGTTAGGGGAGTTCCTTTAAATTCTGTGCATTCAGCAGATCATTGTCCTGATTTCTGAGTTACACCGTACTTTTGCATTAATATGCAGCCGAAGCCACTTTGCATCAACACAAAGTGATAATATAACTGTACAGTAGTGTCATTATCGCAGTTTTGTGCTAACATGCAGCTGAAGAAGCTGATAAGTTTTTTTTTCATGCACAAAAACGCTTGCTTGCCAGCCATAGGGAAGATTTCCTCTGGGTATCAGGTATAGAAAAATTTGTAAACAGAATTACACGTAATGCAATAAGGAGATCTTGCCATGGTTGGGTGAAAGTTAAAACCCTGGGGCGAGAACTGGGCTAAAAACAAAAAGTTTTATTTTTACTTCATGTGTGAGTTTAGAGTCTATAGGGGAAAAATTCAGTTGGTTTGCGCCTCCCGTTAGCGCCTTAAGAGGGCGCTAATGGGGCGTAAAGCAACTAGCGCCCATGCGAGGCGATGGTTGCGCTGCTCACAAAATTAACTAGTCACTTTGCGGCAGCGCTAAACACTACCGCCACGATCTCCTGCACCGGCAGATCGTGACATCAGTCGAGTGTGCAACGCCCCAGTAGCGCCCCAGACCCGATATTGAGTGGCGCCCCCTGCCTTACCGCCTGCCGCTAGCAATGACAGGTTGAGGGGAGCGTTTTACAGTCAGGAAGCGACTGGGGGAGCGCTATTTAAAGGCGACCGCTTCCTGCCTTTTTTTGTTGGTGACATTTTTGCACCACGCATTCTGAGAGAGAGAGAGAGAGACCTCTGGAGAGTTTCAACACTGTGTGAAGGAGTTTTGGGTACTGAGCAGCACTTTGCAGGTTCATTTTGATTTGACCTTCCTTGCATCGATTTAGAAGAGACTGGGGGCTGCTCTCTGAGCTCTTTCCCTGGGCCTCTCCATTGTTCTTTCCAGCAGATTTGATGTACAGGTCTCTCCAGGCCAAGATTCAAGGCTCAATGAGCTGGATGTGGATGGAGAGCAAGAGCAACCCGCCCCTTTAAGAACTGGCCGGCGCCATTGTGTCTGTGTTCCATTGCTGACTGACATCACATGAGCTTCACCAGCGCTCTGAGGTAGCGCCTCGCTCTTCGGCCTTTGCGCCTTAAGAGAGGTGTGTAGCGCCTGATTTAGTGCTCCAATCAACTCCGGGGGCGATAAAAGCCAAGTTTGCAGTTGGAGGCGATAATTAGCGTCAGGCGCTAAACTTTGCACACGGCCGATAATCGCGCGCTAAATGGGGCGATACTGAATTTTTCCCCCATAGACTTATACAGCACAGAAAGAGGCCCTTTGGCCCATCGTGTCTGTGCCGGCCATCAAGCCCTATCTATTCTAATCCTATTTTCCAGCACTTGGTCCGTAGCCTTGTATGCTATGGTGTTTCAAGTGCTCATCTAAATGCTTCTTGAATGTTGTGAGGGTTCCTGCCTCTACCACCCTTTCAGGCAGTGAATTACAGATTCCAACCACCCTCTGGGTGAAAAAGTTTTTCCTCAAATCCCCTCTAAACCTCCTGCCCCTTACATTGAAACTATGCCCATTGGTTATTGACCCCTCTACTAAGGGGAAAAGTTCCTTTCTATCTACCCTATCTATTCCCCTCATAATTTTGTACACCTCAATCAGGTCCCCCCTCAGCCTTCTCTGCTCTAAGGAAAACAACCCCAGCCTGTCCAGTCTCTCTTCATAGCTGAAATGCTCCAGCCCAGGTAACATCCTCGTGAATCTCCTCTGCACCCTCTCCAATGCAATCACATCCTTCCTATAGTGTAGCGACCAGAACTGCACACAGTATTCCAGCTGTGGCCTAACTAGCGTTTTGTACAGCTCCATCATAACCTCCCTGCTCTTATATTCTATGCCTCGGCTAATAAAGGCAAGTATCCCATATGCCTTCTTAACCACCTTATCTACCTGTCCTGCTGCCTTCAGGGATCTATGTACATGCACACCAAGGTCCCACTGATCCTCTGTCCTTCCTAGGGTCCTACCATTCATTGTGTATTCCCTTGCCTTGTTAGTCCTCCCAAAATGCATCACCTCACATTTTTCAGGGTTAAATTCTATTTGCCACTGTTCTGCCCATCTAACCAACCCATCTATATTGTCCTGTAGCCTGAGGCTTCCCTCCTCGCTATTTACCACTCCACCAATTTTCGTGTCATCTGCGAACTTACTGATCATACCTCCTACATTCATATCTAAATCATTAATGTACACTACAAACAGCAAGGGACCCAGCACCGATCCCTGCAGTACACCACTGGACACAAGCTTCCAGTCACAAAAACAACCTTCAACCATCACCCTCTGCCTCCTGCCACTAAGCCAATTTTGGATCCAATGTGCCAAATTGCCCTGGAACCCATGGGCTCTTACCTTCTTGACCAGTCACCCATGCGGGACTTTGTCAAAAGCCTTACTGAAGTCCACGTAGACTACATCAACTGCACTACCTTCATCCACACACCTAGTCACCCCCTCGAAAAATTCAATCAAATTGGTTAGACATGATCTCCCCCTGACAAAGCCATGCTGACTATCCTTGATTAAACCTTGCCTCTCCAAGTGGAGACTATTTCTGTCCCTCAGAATTTTTTCCAATAATTTCCCTACCACTGATGTTCGGCTCACTGGCCTGTAATTCCTTGGTTTATCCCTACTGCCCTTCTTGAATAATGGTACTACATTAGCTGTCCTCCAGTCCTCTGGCACCTCCCCTGTGGCCAGAGAGGTTCTGAAAATTTGTGTCAGAGCCCCTGCAATCTCCTCCCTTGTCTCACACAGCAGCCTGGGATACATCTCGTCTGGGCCTGGGGATTTATCCACTTTTAAGCCCGCTAAAACCGCTAGTACCTCCTCCCTCTCGATGCTAATTTGTTCAAGTACATCACAATCCCCCTGCCTGATTTCTATGCCTACATCACCCTTCTCCATAGTGAACACAGATGCAAAATATTCATTTAAGACCTCACTTACATCTTCTGGCTCTACACACAGATTGCCACTTTGGTCCCTAATGGGCCCTACTCTTTCCCTCGTTATCCTCTTGCTATTAATATACTTATAAAACACCTTGGGATTTTCCTTTATTTTGCTCGCCAGTATTTTTTCATGCCTCCTCTTTGCTCTCCTAATTTCTTTTTTAAGTACCCCCCTGCACTTTCTATACTCCTAGGGCTTCCACTGTTTTTAGTCCTTTGTATCTGCCAAAAGCCTCCCTTTTTTACCTAATCCATTCTTGTATATCCCTTGACATCCAGGGTTCCCTGGACTTGTTGGTCCCACCCTTGACCTTTACGGGAACATGTTGGTGCTGTACTCTCTCTTTGGGCAAGGGCCTCAAGAGGCTATGCACGTGCTTGAGCATTACAACCAAGCCTAAACCTATCCAAAACTACAATAATTACATTACCTGTACTATTATATTATCACTTTTTTCTTGATGCCTCCAGCAACTTCTGAATAAAAGTATTTGTTTCACATTGGTAAAAATCTAACTGCAGCAAACTGGATTTGTTTGCTTTGTTTTACTATATTTTGTGGGCTGCAAGTCATATTCAACATGTGTTAAATATTCCAGTTTCATGTTCCTAATGGAATAATTTAGCATAGCAATGAATCTCTGAATGAAGTGAGGCTTGTTTGAGGTGATTTTTATCTTGCATTTCAGATGGAAAGAGTTAACAAGCTCCTTTTTGTTTTTCTATGCACTGTTTCACAGATGACCTCAGGCCAGTGTATTCACATTGTTTTAAGCCAATGCCGCACAATCGTTAGTGATCAGTACTATGCTTATGATTTTGGAATGTCGCATAGGTCAAAGATACTTCTCTCTGCTGTTTTTACTGCAGTTTTCTCCCTTTATCACTCCTTTCCTGAAGATGGTGATTAATGTTGGGTACTGTTCCACAGTAGGCCTCCAACAGCTTTTCCAAGAGGCCATTGTATAGGCCTGGGCTGATGCTATGTTAGTTGACAGATCCCATCTTCACCCAATTTCCCTTTTCTCACACAATGCCGAGGTACTGAGACCATTTGTAACTCTCCACTACCAGTCCCGGTTCATAGAATTTGGAACTAGGTGGCACATTTACCCACTGAGCCACAGAGGGAGCTAAACTACATCTTTTTGACTGCATCTTCAAAGAGATATACCAACATTTTATAAGCGTTAGGGCCCCGCAATACATTGGACTTCTGGCAAACTTGTGCCATAACTCCAGCGGAAATTCAGTGGAGGGCCCAGGAATAGGCCGGGACCCAGATCTGCTGGCACATGCTTTGCCCAAAGGTGGTCTTCACAGTAGGGGGGGTGTCAGGGCATATTGTAGGGACTCCCAATGCTGGGAGTTCCTACTTCCCTGGCCTCAGTAAGATCTGATATAAGTGTGTCCAGTTATATAAGGTTCACCAGTCTCCTGAACAGGGCTGAAGGGCCCGGCCAGTTAGTTTTCCAGGATTGGAGGACCTGGCCCCAGTGTAATCAGTCTGTGTGGGAAGGCAGATGTCTAAGCTGCACTGTTGGGGACATGGGGGCAGCAGTGGGCCAGAAGGTTTTCATGGGGCCAGGAGGAGCCTTTTAAAAAAAAAAAGGTTTTTATCTGCTTCAGGAGTGGTCGCCAGTGGCCTCTTTAAGGACGGCTGGTTAGGCCACTCAATACCATGCATTGCGCACACTCTGTCTAAGGGTACACAATAATGGTGTCCGGTTCCGACAACTACCTGGGACCCCAATTTAAATACTGAAATAATGCTACCACTTTTTTTGGACAGGAGCGCCGTCCCTTTCAAGGCTCGCTGGAGAATTGAGTCAGTTGGGCCTTGGGTGGCCAACGAGCGGGAGATTTAAGAAAGAGTTTCACCTGCTAACGGCTCCGATTTTCAGATTGAATGGAGCTGTAGGCAGACAAAAAATACCCCCGTAGTTTAGTGTGAAAAGCAGGAATATTTTAATCTAGTTGGATTAAATAGTTGCAAATTCCTCTGCACTCTGCTGTAACACTGACAGACAATCTTCCAGGTACCTTCCTTCTGTTACAGCACACAGTCATTGTCAATGGCACCATCATGGGTATAAATTCCTGTGGTGTCCACAATGTATTTTAAAGTCCAGGCACAGTCTGATTTTTGTGAATGATTTTTCAGGGTTTACTAGATCCTTGTTTTCTTAAATTAACAAGAAACATAGTAAACTTCTTTACATAGAAACATAGAAGATAGAAGCAGGAGTAGGCCATTCGGCCCCTCGAGCCTGCTCCGCCATTTAATGAGATCATGGCTGATCATCCAAATTCAGTACCCTGTCCCTGCTTTCTCCCCATATCCCTTGATCCCTTTAGCCTTAAGAAATATATCTAACTCCTTCTGAATATATTTAATGAATTGGCCTCAACTGCCTTCTGTGGTAGAGAATTCCACAGGTTCACCACTCTCTGGGTGAAGAAATTCCTCCTCATCTCAGTCCTAAATGGCTTACCCCTTATCCTTAGACTGTGACCCCTGGTTCTGGACTCCCCCGCCATCGGGAACATCCTTCCTGCATCTAGCCTGTCTAGTCCTGTTAGAATTGTATAAGTTTCAATGAGATCCCCTCTCATTCTTCTAAACTCCAGCGAATCTAAGCCTAATCGACCCAATCTCTCTACATACATCATTCCTGCCATCCCAGGTATCAGTCTGGTGAATCTTCGCTGCACTCCCTCCGTGACAAGAACATCCTTCCTTAGATAAGGCGACCAAAACTGCACACAATACTCAAGGTGTGGTCTCATCAAGGCCCTGTACAACTGCAGTAAGACTTCCTTGCTCCTGTACGCGAATCCTCTCGCTATGAAGGCCAACATACCATTTGCCTTCTTAACCGCCTGCTGCACCTGCATGCTTACCTTCAGCGACTGGTACACAAGGACACCCAGGTCTCGTTGCACTTCCCCTTTTCCCAAACTATTGCCGTTCAGATAATAATCTGCCTTCCTGTTTTTGCCACCAAAGTGGATAACCTCACATTTATCCACATTATACTGCATCTGCCCAATCACCCAACCTGTCCAAATCATACTGGAGTTTCTCTGCATCGTCCTCACAGCACACATGCCCACCCAGCTTTGTGTTGTCTGCAAACTTGGAGATATTACATCTAGTTCCCCCATCTAGATCATTAATATATATTGTGAATAGCTGGGGTCCTAGCACCAATCCCTGCAGTACCCCACTAGTCACTGCCTGCCACTCGGAAAAAGACCCGTTTATTCCAACTCTTTGCTTCCTGTCTGCCAACCAGTTCTCTATCCAAGTCAGTACCTTACCCCCAATCCCATGTGCTTTAACTTTGCATGCTAATCTCTTATGCGGGACCTTATCGAAAGCCTTCTGAAAGTCCAAATACACCACATCCACTGGTTCTCCCTTATCTATTCTACCAGTTACGTCCTCAAAAAATTCCAGTAGATTAGTCAAGCACGATTTACCTTTTGTAAATTCATATTGACTTTGTCCGATCCTGTCACTGTTTTCCAAGTGCTCTGCTATTACATCTTTTATAATGGACTCTAGCATTTTCCACACTACCGATGTCAGGCTTACCGGTCTATAATTCCCCGTTTTCTCTCTACCACCTTTTTTGAATAGTGGGGTTACATTAGCTACCCTCCAATCCATGGGAAGTGTTCCAGAATCTATAGAATTTTGGAAGATGACCAGCAATGCATCTACTATTTCTAGGGCCACTTCTTTAAGTACCCTAGGATGTAGATTATCAGGCCCTGGGGATTTATCGGCCTTTACTCCCATCAATTTCCCTAACACCATTTCCCTACAAATACTGATTTCATTCAGTTCCTCCCTCTCATTAGACCCTATGTTCCCCGACATCTCTGGGAGGTTATTTGTGTCCTCCTTTGTGAAGACAGAACCAAAGTATGTATTTAATTGGTCGGCCATTTCTTTGTTCCCCATTATAAATTCCCCCGATTCTAACTGCAAGGGACCTACGCTTGACTTCACCAATCTTTTTCTCTTCACATATCTATAAAAGCTTTTACAGTCAGTTTTTATGTTCCTTGCAAGCTTACTCTCATACTCCATTTTCCCCCTCTTAATTAATCCCTCTGTCCTCCTTTGCTGAATTCTAAGTACCAGAGGTGCTTTCTTCGCTGAGTTGTTGTGGGTGTCAAATAGTGTCATATTTCAGGGATGCGTTGTCTTACTGTGAAGAGTGAGAATCATTCCCAACTTCTTCCTAAACTGCTCCCAATCCTCATTTATTTGATTTGCAGTATAACAAAAATATAAGTACTATAAAATGACACAGTCAAAAATAGAAAAATTTCACATTGGCTATTGAAAATCCAATTCAGACTAAAGGTTCTTCTCACAAAAGTGTGTGAACATGTAAAAAAATAATTTGAACATACCTGAGATATTGGCAAATAATTTTGCATTTGTTTTGTGTTTTTCAAGGTTAACATAAAAGCATGAAGCCAAAGTCCTATCTCCAAGTAATGAACATGTTTTAATTGTCCCTGTCATAAACCTAGTGGTAACAAAGAATTTCGGTCTTTTTAATTGAAGAGGTCATTGCAATGCTTACGCGTAACATTTTTTACTAACTGGTTCCATTTTTCATCAACTTTATAAATCCTAACTTTAAAAAAATATAAGTTTGCACTTTACTGTATTACTATACCAGAAGCATTGTGGGAGAGGTTAGCTGCTTTGAGCCCTCTTTTTCAATATATTTTTATTAGTTGTGCAAAGTTTACTCACTGGCACAACACAGATTACTTTCAGATATATACATTGAGGATGTTAAATAGTTTGTACATTGGACAGCCCTATATATTGATCGGGTCAAAATGGCAGTAAGTTTAGGTGGTGCCTGGGACAGTTCGTGTGGATGATGTTGGGCTGACATTTGGTTCTTTAAGTGTCTGAGTAGGCAGTAGGGTGTCGAGGCCTCCTCATTCATTTACAGACCCCATGCCCTCTGCAGCTGTGGTATTGAGGGGATTTGTGGAGGCAAATGGATGGGGTGCATTTGCAGAAAAAAAAGCTTGCACTGCCAGATGTTTGCCCATCTGCAGCTGTTGGCATAGTACCAGAGGTGCTTTCTTCGCTGAGTTGTTGTGGGTGTCAGATAGTGTCACATTTCAGGGATGCGTTGTCTTACTGTGAAGAGCGAGAATCATTCCCAACTTCATGGCAGGGCAAATAGACATGGGACACATTTCGGGGGGGGGGGGTTGGCGGGGAGGGAGAGGCCATATGGCATGATTCCAGTTCAGGAAGGTTGGAGAATCGCTTGGTATTCTTAATAAAAACATAAGAAAGGAAGGAACGAGGAAAGGTCATTTTGCTAAGCAAGCCCACTCTTTTCACAGACCTGGTACAATTACCTTCTTCGTTGATTTTATCCAAACCATTTAATCTCCTGAGAAAATAAATCTTCAAAGTTTCTTAACCACAAATATAAATGGAGTGACTAACATTTTAAACAGCATTTTATCCTTGACCAGCTGTCTTCCTTTGGCATGACATTTCCATGGTCCCAATGGCTCATAAAATATCATATTCCAGCTAACATTTGGGCATCTGTATCTATATTTATCGTTTTAACCCATAATTCAATCTTAACCAAATATTTTCAAGGGTGATAACCAATACATGACAAAGGGTTCGCCCCAAAACGTTGACTCTATTTTCTCTCCACGGATGTTGCCTGGCCTGCTGAGTTTTTCCAGCATTTTCTGTTATTTCAGCATTTTCTGTTATTTCAGCATTACCTAAAGTTGCTAGGAGTCTTTTCCCTCAGAACCACATTTCTTTGGCGGGGGTGGGGGGGAGGTGGGAAATCCCTCTAAACTCAGGTAATTATTGAGGCTTGTTAATTTTATGTTTGTGTCCTCTGGTGTTGATTACAAGACATAATGGCCTAGAAATTCGGCTACTTACCGCCACCTGTTACCGGCAAATTCCTGAATAAAATGGCGGCCGCTGCTCTAACGCCCGACTCTGGCGCGGGACTCAGTGGCCACCATTTTGGTGAGGGCCGTAACGCTGCCATTAGCAGTGCTGGCCCTGTGTATGCAAACCTGGAGAGCGTGACGCCATGCTCTGCAAACTTGGACTTTTACGCTGCGTTTAGCACTGGGTCGTAAGCTCGCTCTGAAAAGCAAGCGCGCAGCAGACCGACTGAGACACTGGGGCCGATTTTCCCGCAGGTGCGGGGAATTGTCGGGTTCCCCGAATGTCGGGTTCCGACACGAATCTAAATGGGTTTGCCACATCGATGCAACTTTCCCTCAATTGGCCAATTCATTTCCAGCGTGTGGGAACCCTTGCTAATTGACTATTTCCAGTCAAAAAGCCCCACAGTATGATGTCATCATTCGTGGTGCTTTCAAGGTCCACAGCAAGCACTGCATCATCTGAAGGCTTCCAAACGAACCATACAGGATGGCAGAGGAGCCTGCAGCAGCTGTGGCCAGTGCCAGACCCCGAGCTGCCTCCAAATTCGACGAGGCTTCACTGCAGGCATTATTGGATGGGGTTAGGGCCTACAGGGAGGTCCTCTTCCATAGGTCAGGGAGGAAGAGGCCTTCCACTGAGACCAAGGCTGCATGGATGCAGGTATCAGCAGATGTCAACTCGCTCGGAGTCACCAGAAGAACTTTGGCATTACATCTCTAGCTCCTTCCTTTACTCCCCCACAGTACCATCCAGAGCCCCCGTCCCCACTGTGGAGGAGGAAGAGGCTGTGCAGCCAGACTCCTCAGAGGAAGCTCCAACCTCTGAGGGCGTAGCGTCAGCAGAAGTAAGCACACCCAGCACCAGCGCAGACACTCACACCTCGGGGGGACCTTTGGGACATAGAGTAGTGTTGTCACCTGGTGTTTCACAGCTCACAAGTGAGCATCAGCAGATTGTGGAGACAGGGACAGCAGTGGAGAGTCCTTGTCGGAGGGCGCAGGACTCTGCCAGGTCAGCTCAGCTGCATGTCGACCCTCTGCCTCTGAGTCCATCCGCAAGAGAAGAGGTGATGGATCTCCATGCACAGATGCAGGAGTCTCTGGCAGGTTTTGTCTTCAGGGTCGCTGCGAGTGTGGAGCGAATGGAGGAGTCCATAGCGAAGATGAGCTGAGCCTTTGCGTAGTCATTGGCGCATGAACGCATCACCATGCAAAGGTTGGCACCCTCCATGGAGGAGATAAGTCGCCAGGGTATGGAAAACATGGTGAGTGTTCATTATAGAATGACATCTCTTGAGGAGCGATGGGCATCTATTGAACAGAGAAACCAGACCTTCATGGAAGTCCTTCTGAGTAGGACTGCCAGTGCAGGTTCGGGTCCCCATGGCCCCCTGATGCGCAGCAAGGTGCTCACAAGCCACATCCAAGCGCTGGCCCCTTTTGGCCTGTGCAGCTTCAGGTGAGTGAGCAGCAGCCTGGCGCTCCTGCTGCTGCTCCTGGTTCTGCTGCTGTCGCCTCTGCTGCTGGAGATCCTCTAATGGCATGAAGGGAAGGGAAAAAAGGCCACCCATACTTCTGGTAGATGCCTCCGTTGAGGAAGCGCTGAGTGAGGGTGCCGAGCGGTGCTTCACAGGAGCTCACACTGGAGAAGTGTGTGAGGCTCCAACCTTCCACAGCTGTACCTAAGCCTTGAACAAGTTGCCCCAAGCCTGAAACAACAAGGTCCTGCAACCTACAAATGCTGTCTGATTAAATCTCTTCTTTCCTGATTGACCTGCAGCTGAAAGTAAGCGAGCCGATATTGTTCACGCCAGGTTTCATCAGCGGTATTCCCACTAGTGTGGGAAAAGGCTGAAAATAGCAAAGCCCCTTAAAATGGCATTATAGATGCCAATTATTGGTGATTAGGGTGCCTAAAGACCAGTCCCACCTGCTGCGGGCGGGACTGATTCGGGTCGCATTGAAACGCCGGGGCAAAAGTCGGACGGGGTGGGGAATCAGGTGGGGAGGAGGGTCGCGACCCCCTATTTTTGCGATTTTCCCCCCTCACACGCCTGAAACCCCGCCAGACGGCTCCAGGAAAATCGAGGCCACTGTCATTACTTCTTAAAAGGACACACACATCTTTCAGGTAAGTTTGCATTCAGCTTTTGGACTGGATTTTTAAATATTTTATTGAAGTAGTGGCTTGGTGCAGTAGGTGTTAAAAGTTTTTCAAGTGTGCAGGGAGTGCTGCCGGACGCTTAGAAGGCCTCAGATGGTAAAGGAAGGCCTCTGGGAAGACAGAAAATGCTGGAAATACTCAGCAGGTCAGGCAGCATCTGTGGAGAGAGAAACAGAGTTCACATCTCAGGTCGAGACGCTGCCTGACCTGTTGAGTATTTCCAACATTTTCTGCTTTTATTTCAAATTTCCAGCATCCGCTCGCAGAGAGAAGAGGAAGACGCAGAAGAGGATGAAGCAGAAGGAAGGCTGTAACCTGTGGTGTATGTAACCTGTTCCACCTTAAGAGAACTTAAGCCTGGTCCACCTTAAGAAAGGTACTACTTTCTTTGGCTGCTGTATACGTAATACACCGGTATATAAGCACAGTGTAATAATATTGTATTCAGTATAGTCCGACCTCCAACCAGTAAAGACCTGTTGAATTTACTCTTGTGGTCTGTGTAGTAATTTTCACTATAACACACAGACTTAACAGTGGCGACGAGTCCGATTCTTACCCTGCTGCAGTAATTTCCACGGCGACTTCGTCCACAGACAGGACGTCGAAGAGAGGTTTCCACCCTCATCACCTACGGGAAGACACGTCGAGCGGCAGGCATCGAGCAACCGGAGTGCAGAAGACATCCTGACCTCGAAGCCTCCATCAGCGACTGTCAGCTTCTTCTACTACCTCGTGGTGGGTAAGCCAGGCAGCGACGCGACAGAAAGTCAACCGCGTTGGCTGTACAGACGGGGCTGGGAAGACGGAGGAATAAGGGCGGTGAGGTCGATCGCGACCAGAGATAAGGGCCGGGCCGCTTTCGAGCGAGAGGCGCAGCGCGGGACATCGATCGCGACCGGAGATAAGGGCCGCATTCGGGCTAAAGGCGCAGCGTCTGGGGAAACTGAAGGCGCGAGAGCCGCGGTGAAGCGGAGACAGCGTCGGGGGACGGGTGAAGACCGCCAAGCGCGGGAAAACCGCCATTTTGTGGGCGGAGGACGACGGCAAGAGCGGGAAGCCGCCATCTTAGATAACATTAAAAATACGATAAATTGCTACGATGCCTAAACATGGGAACATTAATGCCTTCGACAGTGATATAGAAGACTGGGCTATGTATGTAGAACGCATACAAAACTATTGTAAGGCAAATAAAATTCCTGAGGCAGATAAAGCACTAACATTACTAAACTTAATGGGTGCGAAGACATACGGGCAATTGAAACACCTGTTATCACCAGATGAACCGGCGGATAAGACGTTCGAACAGATTGTTACTGTCCTAAAAAATCATCTTAGCCCCACGCCGCTGATGCTAGCGGAACGATTTAAATTTTACGATAGAAGACAGCTGCAAAATGAAAGCAATGCTGAATATTTGATGGAATTACGTAAGCTAGCAAAATATTGTCAGTTTGGAACGGGTCTGACAGAGGCACTTCGAGATAGATTTGTGTGTGGTTTATTTAAACAGGATACACAAAGGCGACTGCTCGAGGAGAATGAGCTGTCTCTCGAGAAGGCGGTCACTATGGCGGCAGCACACGAGGCCGCAGCGAGAGGCACGGCAGTAATGCAGCTACGGCCACCGGAACTCGGTACAAACAAATTGGGTTTGAGTTCTGTCAAATGTTATCGTTGTGGAAAGACAACGCACGATCAGAACCAGTGTTGGTTTAAAAACCAAGAATGCAGAACGTGTGGCAGGCTTGGCCACATAGCTAAAGTATGCCGGTCAGGAAAGAAGACCAGCAATAAAAAGTCACCGCAAGGAAAATATGCAAAGGTACACAAGGTGACAAAGAACAGTTTGACCGAACAGAAGTCAGATTCAGACGCTAGCAGTAATGAACTGGATAGCTTAAGAATACACAACGTTGGTAAGGATACAGACCTCCAGACAATTTGGGTCACTCTTAAGATAGCAGGAGTCCAAGTAAAAATGGAATTGGACACTGGATTGGCATTGACGGTCATGAATAAGAAAGATTACAGAAGGTTATTCCAACATATTCCCTTACAGGATACGGAGATTATATTGAAAATGTACACGGGGCAGAGAGTGTACCCCATCGGAAAAATAGAGGTAGAAGTGGTCCACAAGGGCGAAGGAAGCCAAGTAATGGACTTATATGTGCTACCTGAAGGAGGTCCACCACTACTAGGACGGGAGTGGATTAGGAAAATGAATATGGACTGGCACTCCTTGAAAGCACTAACGGTAGATTCCGGGGAAACAGCTGTCAAACCTAAACGATTGTCCAGAATATTGGATGATGCTAAAGAGGTGTTCCAGCAGGGACTGGGAACACTGAGAGGAATTACGGCAAACATCAAGATTGATGAACATGCACAACCAAAATTTTTTAAAGCCAGACCGGTACCCTATGCAATACGACCTGCAGTTGAAGCGGAACTGGAAGCACTAGAACGTTCAGGGGTACTGTCTAAAGTAGATTGGAGTGAGTGGGCTACGCCCATTGTTCCCGTTATGAAACGTCCTGCGAACAATAAGCCAGGAGATCCAGGGAAGGTTCGCATCTGTGGAGATTTCAAAATCACCGTTAATCCGGTGCTTCACACGGTGCAGTATCCGCTTCCACGGATTGAGGATATTTTCGCTTCACTGTCTGGCGGGAAACACTTCACCAAGATAGACCTGGCGCAGGCGTACTTGCAGATGGAGGTTGAAGAAGAGTCACGCCAATACCTCACGATCAACACGCATCGAGGGTTGTACCGGTACAATAGGCTGGTTTTTGGTGTGGCATCGGCTCCAGCAATTTGGCAGAGGGCCATGGAGCAGGTATTACAGGGAATTCCAGGCACACAATGTTACCTGGACGACATTCTGATCACAGGTGATGGTGATGAACAGCATCTCGCTAACTTGGAACTGGTGCTCAACAGACTGAAAGAGTATGGACTTAGAGTAAATCGGCAGAAATGTGAGTTCTTCCAGAAGCGGATCTCGTACTGTGGTCATGTCATTGACCGGGAGGGGCTTCATAAGTCTCCTGACAAGATAGCGGCAGTTGTAAAGGCTCCCGCTCCGGAGAATGTCTCTCAGTTGAGGTCGTTTCTAGGATTAATTAACTATTACCATAAATTTCTGCCAAATCTATCCACGGTGCTGCATCCGTTGAACGCTCTTTTACAGAAAGGGGTACCATGGGACTGGGGCGAAAACTGTAAGAAGGCATTTCGCAAAAGCAAAGAATTGATCACCTCAGAGGAAGTGTTGGCTCACTTCAACCCGACACTGCCTATTCAGTTGGCTTGTGATGCTTCTCCATATGGTGTTGGGGCAGTACTCTCACATAAATTGCCAAATGGCACGGAAAGGCCAGTCGCGTTTGCATCCAGATCATTGACCTCCGCTGAGCGCAACTATGCGCAGATCGATAGGGAGGCCCTTAGCCTTGTATGGGGAGTGAAGAAGTTTAATCATTACCTACAGGGCCAAAAATTCACACTTCTGACGGACCATCAACCGTTGGTGTCCATTTTTAACCCTAAGAAGGGTGTTTCGGTGATGACAGCACAGCGTCTCCAGAGATGGTCTCTTTTCTTAGGGGCACATCAATATCAGATAGAATTCAAAGGTACGAAACAGCATGGCAATGCTGATGGACAAGAGTGATTATTCCTCCCAAGTTAAGGGAAAGAGTTTTAAAAGAACTACATGAAGGTCATCTGGGGGGAGTTAAAATGAAAAGTCTTGCTAGGGCTTACGTATGGTGGCCGGGTATTGACCAACAGATTGAGGAGTTAACGATAAGCTGCGCTGGGTGTCAAAAAGTGCAAAATGCACCTCCGATAGCACCGCTACACCCATGGGAATGGCCTTCAGCCCCATGGCAACGCGTACACATTGACTTTGCTGGTCCATTCATGGACTCCATGTTCCTAATCGCGGTGGACGCACATTCCAAATGGCCAGAAGTCATCAAGATGAATACCACTACTTCAGAAAAGACAATTGCGGTGTTAAGAACAATATTCGCAAGGAACGGATTGCCAGAACAGATCTGTTCGGACAACGGACCACAGTTTGTATCGGAAGAATTCCAACAATTCTTAAAGAAGAATGGAGTTAAACATTATACCTCTGCCCCATATCATCCGGCGACAAACGGGTTGGCTGAAAGATTTGTCCAGACATTCAAAAAGGCTATTAAGGCCATGAATGATGATCAGATTCCGCTGCAACACAAGGTCGATAAGTTCCTGATGTCATATAGAAACGCCGATCATGCCGTGACTAACCAAAGTCCTGCTATGATGTTTTATAACAGGAGGTTGCGGTCCAAGTTGGACTTGTTAAAACCAAATGTGCGGAGGGAAGTGGAAAACAAACAGTTTCGGCATATTAACAGCAAGACCACTGGAACTTTCGACGTAGGACAACCAGTGATGGCAAGGGGCTATGGAAACGAAAAATGGCAGTCCGGAACAATCCGGGCCAGACAAGGACCTCTGATGTACACCGTAGATATTGGTCATAATGTGATAAGGCGTCATGCGGATCAACTGGTAGAGTCGAGAGCAAGGGTCGAACCCATGGTTGTGACAGAGACAGCTGTGGAAGACGTTCATGAACCTGAAGCATCTACCTCGGCCGAGAATGTATTTGATGATGATGACACCCAATACATTGGCAACCAACTAGAGGAGGCACCTCAACAACAAGAATCAGAGACCACTGAAAGGCGTTATCCAAGCCGAATCAGAAAGCCTCCTGAGAGACTGAACCTTTGAACTGTTATACCTGAAGTTATATATGTATATATGTTATGTTTATTTGGGGATATGACTGTTAAGCTAAAAAGGGAGGATTGTGGTGTATGTAACCTGTTCCACCTTAAGAGAACTTAAGCCTGGTCCACCTTAAGAAAGGTACTACTTTCTTTGGCTGCTGTATACGTAATACCGGTGGTGACCACACCGGTATATAAGCACAGTGTAATAATATTGTATTCAGTATAGTCCGACCTCCAACCAGTAAAGACCTGTTGAATTTACTCTTGTGGTCTGTGTAGTAATTCTCACTATAACACACAGACTTAACATAACCCACACAACCCCTTTCTGGCCGGGATATCCGGGATGGAATCATCCACCTGGGGTACTAGTGACCACAACCTCAATTCCCCTTTCAACACTTATCCCATATCTTCCCTCTGATACTGATCATCACAGTGTCCTCTTGGTCACAATGCTGAAATAAAAGCCGCCACAAAGCAAAATTTCTAATCCAACTTTATACGTCTATTCATCCAATATGACACCAAGAAATCAACTAAGCATTCCCTTAGTGAGTGTCTTGTGTGTGCCTTTGCCTATCCTACTGATCCTACCCCAGTGGCTGCAGCATGGCTGGTAGAAGGCTGCTGACTTTCAGTGGGGGACACTGCAGATGGCCTTGCAGGTCGACCTTGAGGAGCTGGTGGCTGGGAGTGTGAAATTCAGTGACGTTATTTCTTCTTCTTCACTCTCCTCTCCCTCTTGGTCAACCACTGGCTGGGCAGGCTGCATTTCTTGGGTGTGTGAAATGAGGAAGGCACAAGGGTGGAGTTGTGGTGAGGGAAGGATGAGAAAGCAAGAGGTGCATGTGAGAAGGAGGTTAACGTATAAGGATACCAACATCTTGTATCCTTTCAGCCCTGCCTCTGGCCAAATTATTGCAATAGAAAACACAAACTGTTCAAGCAGGGTCTGGCTCTGAAATCACTGGGCCCAAGTTTACTCAGCCCTTTCTGGTTCACTCCCTTGCATGGTTGTGTTGGAAGAGCCTGAAATTTGGCCGGGATTTGAATGTACTGTACCAGGTTAATGCTAGGAGTTCCTGCTGGATCTTGTGAGGAGTGGAACCTCTGCCCTTTGGAGTTGAGGACAGGGTAGGAGGCGAAATTTAATAGAGTTCCTACACCCTGACCTCCAGTTGGGACCTGGCTTTTGATCCCTGTAGAAGTGGGACCAAGTTGGGTTTTTAGGTCAGAATCGGGGTCTGAACACTTGAAGATGAGAGCCCAAAAACTGAGTTGGTGGAGACGATTAAAGCGACCGCCTTTGTAAGAAGCCCACTTGGGCATGTAGGATTTTTCTTGGGGTGGGGGAAACCTGGCAACCCCAAGGCTGGACACCTGCCACTAACATTTCCAGGGTTCTTGGTGGGGAGACACTGAAGGTGTACCTCTACACCACTGCTTCTACAGGCAGTTTGCTATGGTTATCGGCGCTCTTCCGCAGGGAGGGTGTTCCCAGCGTAACTGACAAGATCACACCCTTCTGGTTTATCCAGGCCACCATCTATAATTGTGGTATATTACTTCCTATTAAAAAGGTTATACCAGGGAGATCCTGTGACAAGGAAAAGCACGTGGCCCAGTTGTAGGGGCAGCATTGGCACAGGTGGATGGCAAGGAAATCGGGTAGCTTGCCGGGCCCCACCTCCCTGCTTTCATTTACCTGGCAGGCAAGGAAAGGGCAGCTGGTTGACTTCCTGATTGGGGCAGATGAAGGAAAATATAGGCCGGACAGGAATGTAGTAGTAGGCCTCGCTGCCTGACTTCTCCACATTTTCCACTGTTTTCCTGCTATAATTAGTGTAGATTAGTGGAGGAAAAGCCAGGCCTATGTAAATATCATGTCCTCTAGTGTTGGTTTACATTGATCAGAGTTGATCGGAGGATTTCTGTCATAGAATCATAAAATCATACAGCACAGAAGGCCCATCGAGACTGTGTCGGCTTTATGAAAGAGCTCTCCAATTAGTCCCACTCCTGTGAGTGGTGCACCTGATTGGAGTGCCATGGTTATTTAGAGATTTTACATCATAATCCTTGGATCTACTTCAAACACAGCACCCCATAATACACATAACATAAAATTTGGGGTATCAGTCACAGTTGAGAATAAGCCGCATTCCTGTTTCATGGTTGTCAGTTCAGTAACAAATTACACTGCAGAACATGTGCCTTTCCTATATTAGCCAGAGTTAGAATGTGAACGTCTTACTTATCTATTATTTTGCAAAAAGCAGCAAGAATTTTTAAAAATACATATTCTATTTGGCCATTAGTATCCCATAGGAGTTCTTCTAAAACTGAAGGGCATTTGAATAGCGCATAATCTGGGACATTTTGTAAAGAAAAGAATCTTAAAATCAAATGCAATACATAATGTCAATCAGTGAAATGTAACAAATGTACAAAACATACTTCAATATATTACACAATTAAATACAATCAAATACTTGCAATTGTGTAACCCACTTTATAATTCACATATTTAATTGTGAGAAACTCATTATCACCACACTGCCAATCTCCATTAAAGTCCTGTGCACTATGTATTTTCTATCACTCAATAAATGACATCACCAGTGTACCTGCAGTTACTGTGAAGAGTACATTTATTTCTCCCCTTTCTAGATCTCCTTATTCCGCACACCATAGCCTAGTCAAGAAGTTGGAGGTGCAGCCAGCTTCCTGGTCTCTGCCACTAATTTTTCCTTCCTCACTTGCCTTGACCTCTCGATACCAGCACCATGGAGATCCAAATGTTTGAATTATGGCTGCTTTTTTCTGGGCCACTTTTTAATCTTCCTATGTTCACTATATCTTAAACTAAAAAAAATTCTACAGTAAAGTGATAATAAATCAATGATTTCTCAATATTGATGCTTGCTACTGGATGAGACTTGATAGCATGGTTGGTTTATGGACTGTACAGATATAAATATCAGTAATGAGGACTGCAAACTTTGAAACTTGTCTCAGTAAAAGTAAATCATTTCCTTACATTTTTCTTAGAGAATCAGTGTTGTCCTTTGTATGTTTACAAATATTTAAAAAATGCAAAACTACCTGCCATGTTACATATATAGGACAATCAAGTATTAACATTCCATCACAGCATAATAAAGGACATTCAGTGATTAACTGTGGAATACTATTTCACAACTACTCTACTTCTATCTGCTATTTATATATTAACATTTAAGCAACATCATTTGAGTTACTGAGGATGAATATGTGGGAAGGACACTGTAATACTATCTGCATTCATGTAAGACAACAGTTTCCCATAAATTAGGAGGTCTTGCAGCTTTGGTCGCCTTACCTGGGGAAGGATGTTCTTGCCATGGAAGGAGTGCAGCGAAGATTCACCAGGCTGATACCTGGGATGGCAGGATGACGTATGAGGAGAGATTGTGTCGATTGGGCTTATACTCACTGGAGTTTAGAAGATTGAGAGGGGATCTCATCGAAACCTATAAAATTCTGTCAGGCCTGGACAGACTAGATGCAGGAAGGATGTTTCTGATGGCCGGGGAGTCCAGAACCAGGGCTCAGAGTCTAAGGATAAGGGGTAAGCCATTTAGGACTGAAATGAGGAGGAATTTCTTCACCCAGAGAGTGGTGAACCTGTGGAATTCTCTGCCACAGAGGGCGGTGGAGGCCAGTTCATTAAGTATATTCAAGAAAGAGTTGGATATATTTCTTAAGGCTAAAGGGATCAAGGGATATGGGGAGAAGGCAGGGACCGGGTACTGAATTTGGATGATCAGCCATGATCTCATTGAATGGCGGAGCAGGCTCGAAGGGCCGAATGGCCTACTCCTGCTCCTATCTTCTATGTTTCTATGTAAACTCCAAAGTGCTCTACTTACATATATATCACAAGGTCATTATGGGGACAAAATTTACTGGCATTATGGTATACATTCATATTGTTGCATGTGCAGCGACATTTGAGAACTGACATCTTTACCTAATTATAGATGATCTGCATCATGTTAAACCTCACACCTTAACCTGGGGGTGAAGTGTGTTGATGATGTGAGTGACGTGAAGCTTCAATAGATGTAGTATTAGCAAAGTCAGGAAGAGAGTGATTGTGAGAGCAATATTTTATGTTTGTAGTTGCCATCACATTTCTAGGGATCCCTGCAAAATATTGCACATCCTGGAGCCACAGTCCCGGGAACCTGCTGCATATATTGACACACTTGCAGGACTTTTGTAAATATTGACAAGCTCCCAGGGACCTACTGTACTAACTTGTAAATCATTGACTTCAATGGAACGTAAAATCAGGTGGGGTGTAAAACGGACAGCAGATCCGATCCGCTCAGTTCCCAACCTGGCAGGTTAGGCTACAGTCATCCCCACAATGTCAGTTACTTAAAGGAAAACAGCACTTTTGATTTAGAAAATGTCTTTTATTAGTATATACAGAAACAGTAATGAAGTGCTAGTAAGTCAACAACTACAGAAAAATGTTGAATACAGAACTATAGCACTAGATGGTATACCTGGTCCCAAACAGACAGGAATCAGATGACACCCTCCCCCCACCCCACCCCAGGATTCCCTTGTAGTTCACCTAGAATTCACAGAACCAAGCTTGAAAACTTAGGCCTAGAAATTCAGTATAGCCACTTTTGGGGCGGTAAAGTCGGGCGGCCGCTAAAGTTTGCGCCCGACGCAAAGTCGAGCCCCCTTCGCCGATATTCATTCGCATCGCCCTAAGAGGTTGCTGCTGTGCTAAAATAGGCGATGCACAACTATCATTAGGCGCTAAGCCGGCGGGCCTGGGCGCTGGCACCGGAAGTTGGGCGCAGGGCAGGTGCGGCGAGCTGCTGATTGACGGCAGACACTCTGGCTCCGGTGAGCTCTTAAAGGGGGAGGGTGGATTTGTTCTTTTGAAACGCCGAGACTGTATTTCTGTTCATCATCATCATCATCATCATCATCCTCTTCCTCTTCCTCTTCCTCCTTGTTGCAAAACGGCTGCCTTTTCTACTGCAGGAGTGCCCTTTAATTTGCGCTCCCCGCGGCCCGCATCGGCTCAACAGTCGCTAGGGCCGCCAGGCGCACAATGGGCCGGCGCGACTGAAGATCCGGTTGGGGGCACGAGGAAATGACATCATGATCTGCGCGCGCGCAAAGACTTTGCGCCGGTGCTAAATGTCTACTGAAGTTGGGGCGAGGCGCAGATCGCGCTGCGCCCGGGCGCTAAGCGCCTAGCGCTCGACATCTACTCCTCCTAAGGCACTAACGGCTGGCGCAGCCAACTGAATTTCTAGCCCACACAGTCTAAACAGAAAGCTCTCAACAAGTTCTGCAAAATTGTTTATTACTTCTAAACTGCAGAGAACTGTTGTAAAGTGTTGCTTCTGTGGACAGTCGAGGCAGAGTGATTAGAAATATAAAATAAATTATTTCCCCCTTTATGTGATTATGGGAGAGTTTCCAAATTTCAACTCTTAAATGAAATGGACCCAAAATCTCCATTATTCAGTGGGATTAACACCTTGTGCATTCCTCTCTCTCCCTGCATGCTTAACGTGTTGAGGGGAAGATAGTCTCTGTTCCTTTATTATTTAAATAAGTAATATTATACAATAGCCTAAGTCCTGTACCAGAACAGTTCCAGTCTTAGTAACCACCCAGGCCTCATTGGACCAGTTTTATTCATTCTTGACCAGGTTGCTTAATAATTCATAGTCCAGAATGCTCCTCCGAAGGGAGAGTGGGAAAAAACTTGCCAGGATTATTCCCTCCTCATAGAAGTTTAACTTGCTGGCCCATCACAAAGTGACATTGACGGCGTCCTTGGAGAAGGTTAAAGTCCATGCTTCCCTGCTGTTCTGGCTGAAAGAGAAAACATGGTACTGTACCAGGAAGCAGCAATGAGGGCTCAAATAGGAAAAATGAGGAGAGAGGTAATTTTTAAAAAATGGAATGATGTGTACCATGATTTAAATGCAACTATCCTTGCTATAACTGCTTTGAAGTCATGTTAGATGATAAGGTATTTTTTATATATAATCATTAGAAGTCAATGATACATTACGTTCTCAGCTTAACGTGCTTCTCAGAAGTTCAAAGAATAGCAATCTGACTGCACTCTGTAGATGCTTTCAAGGACCTGGAGTCACTGAGACCCAGTTCTCCTCGCCAGTTTCCACTGGGACTCATTTGGGGCATGCGTACTAGCCCTCTGGCCATCAGAAGTGGGGCCAACCCAGGAGCTCCAAGCTTGGCTCATGGCATGGATACCCAAAGATGTTAAAAATCTTTGGCCTATTATTAGCCCCCTTATAAAGACTGGGTGTGCCTCTAGCAGCGCAGGCACTCCACAACCATTATTTCAATTAAATTATCACTCCTAGACCCGGCAAACTTTGGAAGTCAGCAGGGGGCAGATCCTGGTATTTCTACAGAATCAAATGCAGTGGGTTTTTGGGCCCTTCAGTTATCGCAAGGGGGCTGGAATACAAAGGGGTGGAAGTTACATAAAGCACTGCTTAGACCCAATTTAGAGTACAGTGTTCAGTTCTGGGCACCGCACCTCAGAAAGGATATATTGACCTTGGAGTGGGTGCAGTGCAGATACACCAGAATGATACTGGGGCTAAAGGGGTTACATTTTAAGGATAGGTTGCACAGATTCGGCTTGCATTCCCTTGAACATAGAAGATTAAGAGATGATCTAATTGAGGCGTTTAAAACGATTGAAGAAATTGATAGGGTAGATAGGGAGAAACTATTTCCTCTGGTGCGAGTGTCCAGGACAAGGGGGCATAACCTTAAAATTAGAGTTAAGCCGTTATGGGGTGATGTCAGGAGGCACTTCTTCACACAAAGGGGAGTGGAAATCTGTAACTCTCGCCCCCAAAAAGCTGTTGTGGCTAGGTCAATTGAGAATTTTAAAACTAAGATTGATAGATTTTTGTTCGGCAAGGGTATTAAGGGTTACGGAGCCAGAGCGGGTAGATGGAGTTAAGATACAGATCAGCCATGATCTCATTGAATGGCGGAACTGTCTCAAGGGGCTGAATGACCTACTCCTGTTCCTATGTTCCTAAATTACTGTTGGTGATGCTAGTGGACAAATTATTACATTTTCACATGACATTCTTTTGTCCACTATTTTAATGCAGGTATTAACTAGTTTATTTTGAATGGGTAAAGTCCCTGCTAAAATAGTGGACAGAGGTATGCGAGTCTGCTAATATCAGCAAAATTAATTTCTAAGCTAATATTGTTGACTTTTCTGTTAGGAAATGGAGACATTCTAGGTGAAATTAGAAAAACTGTCATTAGTTATAGCTTTGTATTCTATTATATGATGTGACTTCTCTTCCTGCTCCCGCACCGTTATCTCTGGAGACCCCAAGGGTCTATCCTTGGCCCCCTCCTATTTCTCATCTACATGCTGCCCCTTGACGACATCATCTGAAAACACAGCGTCAGGTTCCACATGTGCGCTGACGACACCCAACTTTATCTCACCACCACCTCTCGCGACCCCTCCACTGTCTCTAAATTGTCAGATTGTTTGTCCAACATAGTAGAAGTTTCCTCCAACTAAATATTAGGAAGACTGAAGCCGTTGTTTTCGGTTCCCACCTCAAACTTCGTTCCCTAACCACTGACTCTATCCCTCTCCCTGACCACTGGCTGAGGCTGAACCAGACCGTTTACAACCTTGGTGTCATATTTGACCCTGAGATGAGCTTCTGACCAGATATCTGCTCCATCACCAAGACCGCCTACTTCCACCTCCGTAACATCGCCCCTCTCCGCCCCTGCCTCAGCTCATCTGCTGCTGAAACCCTCATCCATGCCTTTATTACTTCTAGACTTGACTATCCCAGTGCACTCCTGGCCAGCCTCCGATCTGACACCCTTCGTAAACTTCAACTCATCCAAAACTCTGCTGCCCAACTCCTAACTTGCACCAAGCCCTGTTCACCCATCACCCCAGCGCTTGTTGACCTACATTGATTTACGGGCCAGCAACGCCTCTATTTTATCCCTCTATGACCTCACCCCTTTCTATCTCTGAAATCTCCTTCAGCCCTACAACCCTCCAAAACCTCGGCGCTCCTCCAACTCTGGCCTCTTGCGCATCCCCAACTTTAATTGCTCCACCATTGGAAGCTGTGCCTTCAGCTGCCTAGGCCCTAAGCTCTGGAATTCCCTTCCTAAACCTCTCCACCTCTCTTTCCTCCTTTAATAGGCTCCTTATAACCTACCTCTTTGAACAAGCTTTTGGTCACCTGTCCTAATATCTCCTTATGTGGCTTGGTGTCAAATTTTGTTGATAGCCCTCCTGTGAAGCACCTTGGGACCAATGTTCCCTCTTATTTTTTTTTGGGTGCGCGGCCCCTTCAAAATACTGCACATGCACGGTTTTTCGCATTGGAAAGCCAGCGTGCCAGCTGTGCAGGAGGTCCCGAGAGTTGAGTGGCCACGCAGCTTAAAGTGAACACTGCTTGGGACGTTTTACTACGTTAAAGGCGCTATATAAATGCAAGTTGTTGTTGTCGTCGTACATGTTTTTCCGCATGATCTATAAAGTGTAGCACAATGGCCCAGAAATTCGGGTCTCCACGGGTGAGTACGCATGCGTGGGAAACTGGCACTTCCGTTCCCCTGAAAGAAGGGGTTCAGAGTTCGAACACGTGCGCATCGAACTTAGTTTTTTTTTACAGGTTTTCCCGGGAGGGTAAGTCTGCAGAATTTACACATTTAAAAAGCAGGCGTAAGGCCTGCTTTTTACAAGGTAAGTGGTGAATTAATTAAAATTAAAACATTTTTTCCACAGGTTTATTATTTTTAAATACTTTAAAGTAAGGTAAGTTTATTTTTAGTCCCGTTAGAAAATAAAATTATTTTTTTCCAAAAATTACATTATTGTTTAAAATAGTTATTTCATGTAATTTATAGTTTATTTAAAAAATGTGATGTTTTTTAAAAATGTATTTGAAGATTTAGTGATGTTTTGGGGCCGTAGTATTTATAAGTTTTGACAGCTCTTCTTGTCAAAATTATGAATGGAGCATTCCCTGCTATGATTGGCTCCCCATGGCCCACGTGATCCCAGGGGACGCATCGAACTAACTGCGCCCCTGAGATACGCAAGCGCTGCACGCCGGCAGCTGGAGCAGGCCCAGGATTGGAATTTCACGCGGGCCCACAGCTCAACGGCCGGCGTGCAAGATAAATGCAGGTCAGGGTCTTACATCCGCGGGAAGCCCCCGACCCGAATTTCTGGGCCAATGTTGGAAGATTTTGTCCCAAGATTATATAAGATCTAATTTAGTCAGCATGCAAGAGTAACAGAGAAAACTACTGGCAGGTATGAGGCTATAGTTACAGTAACCTCTGACTGCTGGTTTTTCACAGTAAAAATAAATGGGTTGACACCTCAGTTAAAATAGTGGAGACAAGAATTTAACAAGAGTACAATAAGTGTTTGTACGCTAACATTGTTGTTCACAGCTGTTATTCTGAAGCATCTTTTGGTACAGGTCTCAATCTTTCTTTGAATCAAATCAGCAATGGTAAAGTACACTATTTCCACTGTGTGCATTGTATCGATTTATAAACAAAAGCATAAAAATCAGGAAGCACTGAATTCTTATGCAGAGATGTCTACAATTGGCTGATGATGCTAAAGATGTTCATGTGTGATACTCATCCAGGCGATAGGCTTAAAAGAGTCTTACGATTACAAAAGAGGAAATAAGGTAATGCTGGCCTTTGGGGAAAGTGGGCAGAAAGTGTCCACTATCAAGGCAATTAACTATTTGTGTTTGCTCATTTGGGGAACTACTGCAAGCAATTCCGAATTGTGATAGATTTGTAAAGAAAGATGTTACATGGACAGTTGCTGTTTGCTGTTGTCTTGCATTAAAAAAAAATGATGAGCTCTATTACAACCCCGATATCTCAGCTGAACATTTTGTATTTGCACTCTGCAATGTGAACCTATTTATAAAGTATCATTAACAAGCACATAGAATTACATATAAGTTATAACACAGAAACAGGCCGCTCGGCCAAACCAGTCTGTTGATGTTTATGAGCATTAACCCTAATCCCAAATGCCCACTCTAAACCCATATTAATTTTTTCCCCTTTCCTTCAACCACGGACAGCAGAGTTTTGGATGAGCTGAAATTTATGGAAGGAGTAGCATTGGTGGTCAGCTGGGAGAGCATTAGGATAGTCAAGTCTGGAGGTGTTAAAGGCTTTGATGAGACTTTCAGTGGCAGATGGGCTGAGGCAGGGGTGGAGCTGGGCAACATTACAGAGTTGGAAGTAGCCATTATTTCTGATGGAGAGGATATGGGGTCACAGGCTCAGCGTGTAGACGTAGAGCTCAGTGTTGTCGACTGACATGTAGAAGCTGACACCATGTCTGCAGATGATGTCGCCAAGGGACAGCATGTAGATGAGAAAGAGGAGTGACCCAAGGATAGATCTTTGGGGACTCCTAATGTACGAGTGCGAGACGGGAAATGGAGCCATTGCTGGAAATACTCTGGCTATGATTGAGAAGTCGAGGAAGACGAGAAGGAGTATTACGTGATGGTTACAGTCACAGAGAAAGATGTTTGTAAGCAACATAGATCAATATCTAACCTCTCTATGTTACATCACAGTGAAAAATTATCATTATTTGCTGATTGCTCTTTTCCTTAGTAGTGAATTAAGTATTTTTTCAAAGTATGTATGTGTCACTTATTACTAAGCTCCACTGTTATGGTTTTAAAGTGTCATTCAAACCACCTGGAATCCCCTTGAGTATACTACAGACTTCTAAGATACAGATTATAGCACTGTATCATTCAGTCAAATAAATCAATGATCACTGCGTCTCAAATCACGTCAGTCAGCCGTGTTATTCTGGCATTATCCGCATTCTCCCATAACATTCATGCATAAATTTGAAAGTGGAAAACAATGAAATGGTAAAAGCATTAAATGAAAAAAGATCCTTAAGTTATATTATAAAGTATTCCTTCCAGTCTGCAGCATATTCTTAGGCAGTAGCTGATCCTGTGATTGAGATGACATTGATGGACTGCTCAAGCTTCATTCTTGTGATTTTCTATCTATTCAAGCTCATTATGAGTTAACCTGTCTTGTTACACACTTTAGACTGTGTAGAGGCCTGTATGTAATGCCAACAGCTAGTTATTTGGTGGTCTCTTTATTCAATTGGTATATATGTTCCAGCAGATATTGCACAATGAAGTAGAGGAGTAAAGTTTATTCACTTTTATTTCATTTTGCCATGCAAGGGCTTTTATATCCTCTGAGATAAAAGATGGCAGCAATACGCTGCAGCATATCTTGGGACATACTATCTGTGTATATTACGGCTTGGAGTTTCTGCTTGGTTGTGCTGTTTTTTTGGGCGCAATTCGCCCGAAACACGAAACCAGTGCAAAAGATCGTGGAATTTTAAGCTCAAATTACATCCAGCGCAAATTGAGTTTTCACAATCTATTGCGCTAGTTTAAAAAACATCGCACTAGAAGCCGGCCCCGACCACAAAAATGAACATCCCGCCAGATCGAATTAATCACCATTGCGAGTTTCCACTAATTGTGCTTGTTTCCGGGCCTTCATGGAAGCTCTTAAAATTATGCTGGTTCTTTTGAGGCACTAATAAAAGCTTTTAAATATGTTTTCTTTCAATTTACTAAGAAACTGTCTACTGTACACCAATATAACGAGAAAATGGTTCTGTATAGTTTTTTTTTAAGTCATTTTCAGTTATTTAAAATCGAGTTACCCACAGATGATGGATTGACACTGATTTTTTTTTGTGATGAACCCATTTTCAGCTGCACCAAGTTACCACTCTTAAAAATCCAGGAATATGTTTTTGAAGCAAACTTTTTTGAAAAATGACATTCTAAAATGCTGCCCGATTGCGCTGGTTCATGGCAATTTTTACGTTTGGCGATATACAAATAATTTTGAGTGGAAACTTGAGGGAAAAAAAACTCTTCTCAAAACTAGCACAATGTTGGCGCAGTTTGTGTCCGGATCGCCGATTGCGCCCAAAGTGGAAACTCCAGGCCAACATGTATAAATCAGCTTTGGCCGTAATATCGGAATGTTGAGGTATAGTGAAAATGATGGAGTTTTACTTTCGAAATGCAGTTAATCACAAGGAATAGCATAACTGTTAATCACACAAACTCTGTTGATGCTTTTTGGAATTTCGCCCCCAGTGATGCCATGTGTTAATGAAACATGTACAATATTAAAAATGTAATTTAAATCTTTTTAACACAGAAGAAATCTTTAATTATCCTGGATTTTTCTTTCCTCTTCTGATGGCTCTGAAAAATTTTATCAACACCACACTCCATACAATTTACATAAATTTTCAACTCATGATTAATCTGGTATCTATCAGTTTTAGGAGAAGAAATTGATTTTGCGCCGGTTTCCAGGGCAAAGTCAGAGGCATGTCCAGCATGCATGCCCGAAGTTGGAGGCCTAAGGTTTGCTCGCAATTGGGCCTCTGGCCTCATCTCCATAATACTGGCGAACTGAGGATGCCAATCTGGCATCCCAATGCAGCTCGCCTGTTGGGGGCTTCCCAAAACCGTCTGGCAACTCCCATTCTTTCCCTTAGGCTTATAAACAGAGTGCAAACATGTAAGATTGAGAGAAAAGCAGAGTGCTACCATCTGCAGGGAATGTAACTTGCTAGATACAACTTAAGCGAGACAACATTACTTAAAGCAAGTTATTCACAACAGCCAACTGAGTGTAACACTGGAGTGGGACTCATCCACAGTCGAGTAAACAAGAACTATAGTAATAGCCTGGAATTCAATATTGTAGCATCTTGTGCATTTTTGGATGAATTAAATTGTAATAATTTATTTAGAAAATACTTGATATCAGTTTATCCAAGTGGATACTGCAATGGAAGTAAAGTAAGACAGCATTAGAAATGAAGGAAAAGAAAAAGAGGGAGATATTCCCAAGGGCAAACCTTGAGAAGAGAAAGATCAAGTAATCAAAGAGAATTCTAAAAGAGCTAATAGAAAAATAAGAGGGAATGAGAAGACGAATGAGAATTAGGGGAGAGAAATCAGCCAAAAAGAAAGTATTACACAGCTATAAGTATAAGAATGCTTTAAAAGAGATAGAAAAAGAATAAAACACAGAGTCCAAAAAGACACAAGCCCCACAATAATGACCAGGGCTAAATCGGAGTTCCAGTGGACTTCCCGATTGGGTGCTAGAAGATGGATGGATCCCAGTTCTGTTGTTTTCTGTCCCACCATTTGTTGGGGAGGAGGCATGGAAAGATCCTCAGCCCACCCCATGCCAATATTGAGTGAGGTTTTTAGGGGAAGTTTCTAGGCTGGCAGGAGTCCCATGAGGCTTGCAGAAAGGTCCCAAACCTTTACTTGGGAAAGATAATCAATCCTGGAGGGGAGTATAAACTTCCCAAAGAGGCCTGCTCCCTCCATTGGCACCCAAAGTCCAGGAGCCATTTCTTTAGGGCCTCCTTTCCGCTGTTGGCAGTTAGGGGTGATGCATCTCTTCCAGCTGTGCGAATGATCTCACCTCTGGGATTTGGGATGGGGTCTTCAGCCTAGGTCTAGGGTGGGTGGGAGTTCTCCTCCACTCCACTTGCACCAGCGAAGGGCCCTTTGGAATTTCGGGTCCACAGTTGCAACCGCAGGGCTTTCAATTACTCATTTGGAGTTAGAAGAGTAATTTCACCAATCCTGTGCTCTGGTTGGGAAGCTATGCTCAAAGGAAGCACGGGTTGAAGAGTTGGGACTACTGTTTTGTAGCTCTACCTCCACTCATTTTCTCTTTGCGTGCAGTTCCTTACTAGAAGCACAGGATGGGGAATTTTCCTAATATTCACTTTGCTGGATAAAATTACAAGTACTTTTTCTCATCTTGGTTTTAAAATGTGCCTCATTTTCACATCGCACTCGTAAAAATAAACACAGCCCCATATTCTTACAGGGGTTTATTATCTCACTCACTTAGTTATGACTTTGATCATAAGTCCCACTCCTAACATTTCCCCGATGCTGATAGTTCAGAGCAGAAACTAAACTCTAACAATACAGTCTCCACTGCTTATAGCAGGTACATTTGTGTAATCATGATTTCCCACTATACGCACTATAACAGGACAACGCTATGACAGTACATGATCGGAGCACTGTGTATGTTTAACATTGGGCCATGTGTCTCTGTCTGGAGGGTGTTCAGCGGGTGGTGTTAATTTACAATCATTTTTCTACATATTAAACGTGGTGCTATAAGATACCCTAATTATGTATCTATATATATGTCGGATTAGGATTTGGTTTAATCTCATTTGATTAAAGTTTTTGGTTTCTTTTTACTTATAGCTTGTAGATTGGTACTGTAGCTAGAAATAATGAAATGGTTAAACTTGTTCATTCCCAGGATGCTTTAGGATTTAATGTGTCAGAGTACAATTTAGTTGACACTATTGTTTAATTGTTTGCTGTAACTGCAGGATGTGAGAGTCATGTCTCTTGACTTGTTTTTGTGGCCACATTGTGAAACGAGATAGCCAAGAGAGTCTTGAGATAAGAAGTGAGACAATGGCAACAGGATGAAAAACAAGTTGGCATCTGTTGTTTTGAAGGAAATATTTATTTTCTGGGCATCTTGTTCACAATAACACTTGCCAGTTGGTTGAATACAGTAAACCAAGTACATTGCAAATCATATTATGGAGGCGGAATCAAACTGCTTACAGTGCATTGAATTTTAAAAAATGAAAAAGAAACTATTAATAACCAATGTTTAAGAGTTCTTGAAGGATGATTTGCACAATTTCAGTGCACTGTTTCATAATTATCTTTGGTTATATCTCTAATAGACAAGCAGGTAACAGTACTGTCACTAAATCTTTTCTGGTTAGGGCTTTCCTATCTTAAAAGAGTGCAATTGAAATGTGTATCTAATTTCTGATGGACGTAGAAATTATTCGGGAGTCTGATTAATTTACCATCCACTGCCTTTATGCGGTGGGAACTGTACTTTCTATTAATCGGAGTTTGGTATGCAGAATTTCTCCTTGTGTTTCCTATTATCAGTTGGTAGCAGCTAAGGAAAATCGTTACTGCATCCTACATCATCTTCTAAAATTGTTCAGCCTAGATTTGAGTTTATCTGCCTGAAATAAGATGGTATAACCAGATACTTTGAAATTGACTTGAATGCAAAAAGGTATTGTTTATTCCTTTTTGGCCAATATAAGTGACTGCCTGTTTTAAACGTGGGCATTTTAAGTGGTGTGGACTGTATTATAAAAGCAGTGTGACTGGAATTTTATTACATGATCCTACAGCTATGGAATTTGAAAATGACAATTTTTAATGGTCCCTAAACTGTCTTTCACATCAATATCTGCACAAACTGCTACGCAGTATTAAAACAAATCACCCATCTTTGCATGAACCCTGTTCAACAATACCTATATCAACCCCTTTTCAAAATGTGTCACTCTCACTTTCCGTGCATTGAAAATTTGCTTTATAAGCTTAAAACTTTAGTTGTGCTATAGTTTAACCTTTTACTGTAATTAAAGAAACTTAATTGGACAGTCAGTTGTTAATGAACAAAACCAAATGCATTAATATCATTAGTGCCCTTTGCCAACTTCCTGGATACAAAACGATCAATGCTCCTATATTCTGGTTCAATTTTCTTTACCATCTTTACTCCCTGGCAGTTTTATCTGGTAGATTATCTCAGTTAATCTAATATTTGCTTTTTATACCATTCAATTCAGCTTGTGACAATTCCTTTGGTTATGAAAACAAGTAATAAAACCATCAAAAAATGAAAATGGATGTAGCAATAAAACCAGATAATGATAGTACTGGTTCTAAATGCCCAGACTACCGAACTTATCGGTCACTGGTCTTCGTTCCATCAGTGACAGACAAAATGGAGAAGGCCGGCCGGTGATTTTGAAGCACCGGTTGAATTCTCCTTGAACCTCGGACATTGTTCTTTTCTGCCAATGCTTGGGAACAGGAGCAAGTCAACCTTTAGAGAAACGGAACATTCTGAAAATACACAGCGAGCCTGTCAACATTTGAAAAGAAAGTAGACAGTTTAACATTTTATGTAGATTCACTTCATCAGTACAACTTTGGACCTTTTTTAAAAAATCTGTCTATTTTCTGTTAAATAGCTGCAAAAAGGTGCAAACTTCAGTTAATCTCAGCTGACAAAAGTGGAAGAAAATCACATCCCATGTTTGTCAATATAGTCTCCCTCATAAACATTTCAAAACAGAAACCCAAAAAACAGCAGGGTCTTTACTATAGTAGTACAGCCATATTCCTGAAACAAGAAATAACAACAGGAAACGCTGGAAAAACTCAGCAGGCCAGGCAGCATCGGTGGAGAGAGAAACAGAGTTAATGTTTCAGGTGGATGACCTTTCGTCAGAACTGGGAACAAAGCAGGAAATGGAAAACAAGTTAGCCACTCTTGTAGGGCATGGGCAAGAGGAACAATAATCCTTTGAATTACACAGCCAGAACTTCCAGTTAACAATGACATATTAACATTCCCGCGTCTCATTTGTGAAGTGGCCTCATAGTCTCTGAATAACTAAAATTGTATTACCCATTGTGAAGCTCTGGCCCTTAAAATTAATTCTTTATGACCTGTACTTAGAACTACACCAGTACTTGCAACAAGAAAAGCTTAATTGAGCACAGTGAACCTGCTTTCCATTTCCTGCTTTTTCCCCAGTTCTGACAAAAGGTCTTCGACCTGAAACGTTAACTCTGTTTCTCTCTCCACGGATGTTGCCTGGCCTGATGAGTTTTTCCAGCGTTTCCTGTTGTTATTTCGGATTTCCAGCATCCGCAGTATTTTGCTATCGTATTCCTGAAACAAGAGTTCTTTTAAAGGTGCAGAATGTTCAGAATAAAACTGCTTGGAAAACCTTGTTAAAGTTTTATATAAACATATAATGTGATGTAAATTGAAATGCATCAACTTATTATTATTGCTCATCCCTAGTTTGATATAACTGAGTGGCTTGCTAGGCCACTTCAGAGGGCAGTTAAGAGCCAACCACATTGGTGTGGGATTGGAGTCACATAAGAAAGTATTGTATGCAGTGTTAATTATTAGATAGCCTTGCAACCAGCCCAACTACTACAATTAGTAGAAATAACAACAGGAAACGCTGGAAGAACTCAGCAGGCCAGGCAGCATCGGTGGAGAGAGAAACAGAGTTAACGTTTCAGGTCTGGGACCCTTCATCAGAACTGGAAAAAGCTGGAGATGTAACAGATATTAAGCAGGTGCAATTACTACAATTAGTAGAATGGCCACAGTGCAAATCAGGTACAGGTGAGAAAAAAAGGCAGTATCTGAGACCTAACTTGAATTTCTCAGAGAAATGAAAGAAATAACAAAGTTCAGGCATGCATTGTCTTGGCACTGTGCTCAATTAAGCTTTTCTTGTTGCAAGTACTGGTGTAGTTCTAAGTACAGGTCACAAAGAATTAATTTTAAGGGCCAGAACTTCACAATGGGTAATACAATTTTAGTTATTCAGAGACTATGAGGCCACTTCACAAATGAGACTCAGGAATTTTAATATGTCATTGTTAATTGGAAGTTCTGGCTGTGTAATTCAAAGGATTATTGTTCCTCTTGCCCATGCCCTACAAGAGTGGTTAGCTTTTCCTGGGTCATCATGTAGCTTCCAGAGCAGACAATGAACTCAAGAAAGAGCTTTATAACCATGGCTGATATTTATGGCTGTATAACTCATAAAGGACCATATTGTCTCTATGGATGTTATAAATTGCAGAGAGAAATTCTAAATAATATTTCAAAATCAATACATATATTCATATTTATTTAGAAGAATCCAAATTTTGTCTGTATGCCATTTTGATGTTATCTGGCATAGCAGCACAAACTCATTCACAGGAAATCAACATTTAAATTAGCATACAGGCCACTGATATGTAAACCACAGCTTCTGGCACACGTAAATTATATTAAAAACTTTCCAGCATTGGAACTTGGCACTCTAAAAATTAGGCAGGATTTTTATAATACCAATTTCAGAAGTCATCGGAAGTTGGCATTATATAAATCCTACATAATTACCTATTACAAAAAAATGAAGATTTGCGGGTCTTATGAAACTTTTGCTGTACTGGCCTCTTTAATGTTGCCTACTGCCTTTAAAGTTCACTTTTCTCTCAGTTATTCCATCTTCACTGGCCTTTACCCAAAATAGCAACAGCACCTTCCCTGCCCTGTGGCTGACAGCAGCTGGCCAATTAAACCAGCTGCTGTCGTCCCAATAATGTATTTATACCAAACAACTCCAAGCTTCTGCCACCACAGTTTCTCCCACCATCTCGTGTGAAGGCCTACTACAAGCATCTGAAATGAGATAACGACCCCCCCACCCAGTGTCCTGGATTATAATGGATAATTGTTCAATGGCTGTTCATTAACCTTTCAAATGAAGTTATTAACAGCCAACCTGCTCTTTGTCTCAGCAGCTCCAGCATGTGGCTGTAGAGTGGATTGTAATCCTTTGAACTCAGTTTAACTTAAAAGCATCACTTTAATATAATTCGTATCCAAATCCTTTCCAATGGTCAAAAATCCTAAAATGCAGCAATTATACAACATAAAGCAGTGTATCCTCTGATTTGCTGTGAGCAATGCCGCAGGATATCAGCTAAATGAAAGCCTTGTGAATGTGAATTTGTGTGATGCAATACTGTAGTATTAGAGTCCCTTCAAACAGTCTGATTGCAAACCAGGGACCACTATCCCTTCAACCAAATACCTGAGCATGAGACGCTGAGCAACTTGCATCAGACAATCGATTCCAAGTGTTACTGAGACTTCCTACTCTACTTCATGCCCAACTATTTCAAACCACTGTATCCCAGAGTCATCATGAGTAATACCACAGCAGCTGTGCCAGTTGTAGATTATCGACGTCCTACCTTAATATTAGTAACAAAGCATGTCAGGAAATGTACTTATCAGCAATTCCTGTATCAGTGCTACTTTAACCTTGCCTTATTTGGTAACGGAATACTGAAACATGATTTCAAAATTTCCATGATCTGAGTAATGTTCATGAAGTCGGAGTAAGATCTCGCCCATGGCCTTTTAACTGGCTGTTTGAATACACTTGCAAGCTGATACCACCAGGAGAATTCTAGATATGCTGAATGATGTCAACATTTGCTACTGCAGAGTACTGTACTCTGCTGTAATAATATAATAAAAGATTCTCCAGGCACTGACTTTAGTGGCTGTCGTATAGCAGAATAATCTACTCTGGATGAGTAGGGATGAGTATTTGGAACCATTTAAATCACTCAAACGTTAGATGGTCTGAGTGTAAATCCAACCTGCCCCCACCACCCCCCCGCCCCCCCAGCTCCAAAAAAGCCATGTGAAGTTCATGGGGAGGACCTTTCTAATTGAAAGTAAAACAGATGGGTATCCCTCTTCCCAAGATCACCAGGCAAATAGACACTGTGGATGGATGTCCTCCACCCTCCCCACCCTCCGATTCTACAAGAAAAATGTGACACATCTGTACAACTCCAGGAAAATATTTTGCGTAGATGTGCAGGAACATAAGAAAGCATGGAACAAGTAATGCCCATTTGTCCTGTCAATCCTATTCATTCATTGGTTAGCTAAATACAATACAAAAAAATAGAGACCTCAGGTGTAGGCTTGGTCGACCAAGCAGAAATGGGCAGCTTAAGCAGACAGCCTATAAGCCACCATCTGAGAGATAGTTTGCAGAGCTCTCTTACTCTTCCCTTGTGATTCTGTCTTTCTAATGCTTGCTTTTTGCTTCTGTCTCCATACCCTTTTGCTTATTTTTTTGATCTCTTGCTTCTTTCCTTTCAGGTAGGAGGTGCAAAGCATAGAAACATAGAAACATAGAAGATAGGAGCAGGAGTAGGTCATTCGGCCCCTCGAGCCTGTTCCGCCATTTAATGCGATCATGGCTGATCATCCACATTCAGTACCCTGTCCCTGCTTTCTCCCCAGATCCCTTGATCCCTTTAACCTTAAGAAATATATCTAACTCCTTCTTGAATAGCGGACACCTTTGCATGAAAGGGAGTCATAAAAATACATAGAAATACATAAGAAGTTACAACACAAAACAGGCCATTCGGCCCAACCAGTCCGTGTTGGCGTTTAACCGTCGCGCGGCTCTAATCACATTTACCCAGTCTGTTCCCATATCCCTTCAATCTCTTTCCTTCTTCCTTCCGTGTAGTGGTAGAAAATGTGCCCTGCAGCCCTTGACAGCTTGGTTTCCATCACTTAACCCTGTCCCTCTTGCTTCCCCACTGCCCCTCACTCCCATCGTGTTCATTATCCTTTGGTTTCTCATTCACTTCCTCTTCCTACTAGCCTCGTTTTGAACAAGGCGGTCAACCTCCATATCCTCCTGTCTCTCTTGCTTCGCTGCTGCCTCCCATCTGCCTTACCTCTCCATCCATCCGAACTTACCACTGTCCTGCTATCCTCACCCACTGTTGCATCTCATCCTCCCCATCTCCTCCCCTACCCTTCCTCTTATTGCCTCCCTGGAAACCTACACCCATATCAGCTGCCTGTATGCTCTCCCCACATCCCTTCCTAGTACCAAAGAATCATAGAAATATACAGCACAGAAGGAGGCCATTTGACCCATCGTGTTTGTGCCGGCCAAAAAGGAGCTACCCAGCCTAATCCCACTTTCCAGCTCTTGGTCCGTAGCCTTATAGGTTACAGCACTTCAAGTGCACATCCAAGTACTTTTTAAATGTGATGAGTGTTTCTGCCTCTACCACCCTCTACCACCCTTTCAGGCAGTGAGCTCCAGACACCCACCACCATTTGGGTGAAAAATGTTCTCCTCAACTCCCCTCTAATCCTTCTACCAATTACTTTAAATCTATGCCCCCTGGTTATTGGCCTCTCTGCTAAGGGAATAAGTCCTTCCCATCCACTTTATCTAGGCCCCTCATAATTTAATACACCTTAATTAAGTCTCCCCTCAGCCTCCTCTGTTCCAAAGAAAACAACCCCAGCCTATCCAATCTTTTCTCATAGCTAAAATTCTCCAGTCCTGGCAACATCCTCGTAAATCTCCTCTGTACCCTCTCTAGTGCAATCACATCTTTCCTGTAATGTGGTGACCAGAACTGTACACAGTACTCTTGCTGTGGCCTAACTAGTGTTTCATACAGTTCAAGCATAACTTCCCTGCCCTTATATGCTATGCCTCAGCTAATAAAGGAAAGTATCCTGTATACCTTCTTAACCACCTTATCTACCTGTCCTGCTACCTGCAGGGATCTTTGGACATGCACTCCATGGTCCCTCTGATCCTCTACACCTCCAACCCCCCCTCCAGGACTTTCCCTATTATTCGTCCTATGGATCCCTTGTGCACTTGTCACTGCCCTTAATCCCTTGCTCATCTGGTACCTGTCCTGCTCCCTCTTGTTCTCCATCCCCAGCCAGCCCTATGCTTGCTCCAGTTGTCATCCACCTGCAGTCTTCACAATGAAACCAGCAATTCTTTTGAACTCCTTAATGCTATTAGTAGATCCTAGCACTTCAAAAATAAATTGCCAGATTACTGGGTGGCACAGATAGGCCGAGGAATGGCAAGCAGGAGCGACAGCAGAACCAGGCCCAGCTGAGTGAGCGAACAAGAGTGGCAAAACACCCAAGTCTCAAGTGGAATGGATGGTCTGAGCCCAACAGGAAAGCAGCCAGTGGCGTGACAGGAGAATAAGATTGGAGAGGACATAGAAGGCCATACAGAAATTAATTAATAAATTAGTTAGATGAATTTAAAGGCTTACAAACCATTTATAATTTGAGGGTTTTAATGTCTAATAGTTCACCTCCCATGGTGTTGCTCACGAGGTGTCAAGTCCTAGTGTCATTTTTAGGTTACAGGGTGAGGGAGCATTGGACCAGGGCACGCAGACATAATTTATTTTATAGTCATATGTTCTGTCCTTATTATTAAATAATACTTTCATTTTATATTATTACTTATAGCTAAATAGTAAAACTTAAGAGATTCTTAAGATATGTTTCTATGTTTCTAAATTGGGAAGTAGAGCTGGTTGGAGCATAGGGGTTTCTCTGTAGTACAGGCTAAGGAACTGAGAGGTGCAAAACTGAGGCACTGCAGTACCACTGTTGGTGGGGGGGATTTCATTACATTGTAGCAAGTTTACATAAGATAGTTTCCATTCAAAATGTGGACAGAGAAATTTATAATGAAAAAAGTTGACACCAAGTGCGATAACAGGAAATAAGACTTTGCAAACCAGAAGTGCATATTGACGTACGTTTTTTAATATATTGGCCCAGAAATTAGGTTCGGGGGCTTGCCGCGCGTGCAAGCCCCCGATGTGCACTCACCCGGCGCACCGACATCTGAAGCCTGGGCCTGCTTGGAATTCCTGTCACTGGCCCGGTTCAGCTGTCGGCGCGCTGTGCTTACCTGATCCAGCGGCGTAGTTAGTGCGATCAGGCCGGCTGGGATCAGGTGAGCACTGTGCAGCCAATCAGGGGAGGGGAAACTTCATTCATGAGTTTGATAGTAAGAACTGTCAAACTCTTGAAAAGTATGGGCGCCCAAAAGACTAGTTTAACTTTAAATAACATTTTTAAAAACATCCCAATAATTAAATAAACTATAAATAACTTTAAAAAACTATTTTAAACAATTAATCACATTTTTGAAAAAAATAATTTTTTTTAAAATCGTGTCTAAAACTACACTTACCTTACTGTAAAGTCCTTAAAAACAATAAAGCTGTGGAAAAAATGTTATAATTTTAAGTAATAGACCACTTACCTGAAAGAATGAAGTCCTTACGTCTCCTTTTCACATTCGTAAAAAGGAGAGGCCCTTACACACGCGCAAACCTGTGGAAAAAAAGGAATTTCAGCACGCACGCGCAGACTCCTGCGCGCACGCGTTCGTCCTCTGAACCTCTTGGTTCAGAGGACAGGAAATGCCGGTTTCCCGCGCATGTGCTGTGCATGCTGAAATCCGGCACTTCCAACGGCCCACGCGTGAGTACCCCGTCCGTACTCACGCGTTGGGACCGGAATTACTGGCCCATAATAGCCAGATAGGTAGATAGATAGCAAGGTAGTTAGATGAGTGCAGCCATGTTGTCAATAGTAGATGTACAGTAAGGAGAACGAGGGAAACATTAAAACGTCACTAGTATACTCTTAATACTGTATATCAGGTACAGTAGTGTAGTAGTTATGTAACTGGACTAATAATCCAGAGAATGTGTGTTCAAATCCCACCATTAGAGAATTTAAATTCAAATTAAAAAATATGGAAATAAATCAGTAAAAGTGACCATGAAGTTGTCAGATTGTCATAAAAACCCAACTGGATCAGTGAGAGCGGAGAGCGCGAGCCTGAAGGGAAGCAGTGCAAGAGGACAACAGATACAAGCAGGAGAACCGGCGACAAAGAGTCAGTAAGAGCGGAAAGACCGAGCCTGGGGGGAAACAGTTCTCCCGCTTTTATCTGTTATCCTCTTGCACGTTTTCCCCTCAGGCTCGCTCTTTCCTCTCACTGAAGGTATCAATGGACTGGTCAGGTGGGCAAAAAAGTGGCAAATGGAATTCAATCTGGAGAAGTGTGAGGTAATGCAGTTGGGGAAGGCTAACAAGGCAAGGGACTGCACAATAAATGGTAGGATACTGAGAAGTGCAGAGGAACAGAGGGACCTTGGAGTGCATGTCCACAGATCTCTGAAGGTAGCAGGACAGGTAGATAATGTGGTTAAGAAGGCATACGGGATACTTTCCTTTATTAGCCGAGGCATAGAATATAAGAGCAGGGAGGTTATGCTAGAACCCTATAAAACACTTGTAGGCCACAGTTAGAGTACTGTGTACAGTTCTGGTCACCACATTACAGGAAAGATGCGATTGTACTAGAGAGGGCACAGAGGAGATTTACGAGGATATTGCCAGGACTGGAGAATTTTAGCTCTGAGGAAAGATTGGATAGGCTGGGGTTGTTTTCTTTGGAACAGAAGAGGCTGAGGGGAGACTTGATTGAGGTGTATAAAATTATGAGGGGTCTAGATAGAGTGGATAGGAAGGACCTATTCCTTTAGCAATAACCAGGGGCATAGATTTAAAGTAATTGGTAGAAGGATTAGAGGGGAGTTGAGGAGAATTTATTTCACGCAGACGTGTGTGGGGGTCTGGAACTCACTGCCTGAAAGGGCAGAAACCCTCATCGCATTTAAAAAGTACTTGGATATGCATTTGAAGTGCCGTAACCTACAAGGCTATGGACCAAAGCTGGAAAGTGGGATTAGGCCTCCTTCTGTGCCATAAATTTCTATGATTCTATGTCCTTTAGGGAAGAAAACAGGCCATCCTTGCCTGATCTGGCCTAGATGTGACTGCAGCTGCACACCAACATGGTTGACTCTGAACTGCCCTTTGAAGTGGCCTAGCAAGCCGTTTGTATCAAACTGTCAGCGGTTGAAAAAAGCAGCCAACCACCATCAGGGCAACTAGGGATGAGTAATAAGTACCAGCCTGTGGGTAACATGCACATCTTTGAGAATGAATAAAAAAAACAAAGACAAAGGATACAATAGGGGAGCTTTTCTTTGGTCTGCACCCAGCTGCACTGGATCATCTTGATGTAGCAAGTATTGGAAAATCAGGTGAGTGGGAACATACACTTGTAAAGTAACCCATCCGATTAAGTGAATGGAGGACAGTCGGGTTGGTTCCTTTACTGGCATACACTCCCACTTTGCGGTTTTTCCAATATTCACAGCGCCCACATGATCCAGTGCCCCGATTGAAGACCAGGAAAATGACATTTCATAAATTAAGACTCAGATTAGCTTCCAGTGTGAGTAGAAATTAACTTTTAAACTACTATTAAGATATTATGGCAATGTGTGAATTTATCTGAAAAATAAAGCCCTTCCCCATTTTTTCACTGATTCTTTGATACCTATTGTGAGTATCCAAAGTTTAGATTCAGCTTGAAATTATCATTGACATAAATATTTGTGGACTATGGGGAACATATCCAGTGCGTACAAAGTGCAACAATTTTTGTAAACTCATTCTTTGTAAACAAGATCACAGTGTAAGCCTTCCCCCATTTGGTCCAATTTCAAGGAACAGGTATAATTAAAAAAAGGATAATTTTACTCGTTGCTGTGAAAGTATATTTTTCAGTAAAGTAAATTATTGTGAAAAACACTGAAACAGGTACTTTAACTTGTTAGCAGTCAATTAAATTAATTGAAATAGTTGTAATTCATAACTAGCTTTGTTAATTTTACTGACAAAAGAAAGTTACACTACAACCACAAATGTTGACTATATCATTTGATAATTACAGACCTGTGATCATATATCTGCCACAAAGTCTTAATATAACTCTTGTTATATTACGATACATGAAATTGTCTGGTTGACTGGGTTCACATTAAAGCTCGCTCCAAACAATCATGTTTTTATGGTTGTAAAAGCTCATTCTTCAACTTTAGACCAATAATGTCCCAAACTTTTATAAATAATCCTAAATTTTTCTGTTTCCCATGCTCTTCATTCCCAGAATATTGAATGAAATTCAATTTACTGCTCCAAACTGCAGAGAGAGCAAGATGTACGTAGTGCTCAGAAATAATTTGTTCATACATAAATATAGCTTTGTGCGGATGAAGCGACTGACACTGGGTTATCATCAGATGAAACTAATACAAGATTGAACCAGGCAATTCAAGAACAAACACCAGCCTCCACCCAGTTTTCAATAAAGAGAATGTGCTTCTCTGGGATCTTGCACGATAACGGTCCATAGATGACTGTTTTTCTGTGCCTAGATATCCGGGAATTTTATGGAATTTTGCTGCAGCAGTGGACTAGTCATTTAGTATTAATCATTTTGAGAGCTTTTTTTCCATGTTGATAAATTAATTTTTTCAGATTGAAAGAGGATTTATAGATCTTTCAGATATCTGCCACTCACTAAGCAGATACAATAAGATTACTGAACCAAATAAAGGAGGGACTGATTATCATATTGTGATATTTTGAACTGTCATGAAATGTGTCTAGCGTATTGTGCTGATCAGACTGTTGTGACAACACATTGTGACATAAAATCTTGTGACATTTTAGTTGGAAAGGTCACATTGACCCTGCTTATGTGAAATGATTTTGTGTTGCACAATCTTTTGTTAACTAGTTCACTAGATAGCAGGACATGGTTTATTTGCAGTTAAGCCAGAAATATTGGAGACTTTTGCAAATGCATATTGGAAACTAGTTGATGAACAAATTCTTAATTTTTTTTCAAATTACTCCCCATGTTTTCCCCCTTCTCTCCCGAAGGTGAAGGATCTTCCTGGTGTGTAGTTGCACAGGCACCGGTAGCCCATTACAACATGATCCAAATGGCCAATCTTCATGCTCAAACCTGGATGATGAACAACAGTGGGCTATTCCACTGTGGTGGACACCTTAGCCAAGCCTGATCCTGTTCTCACCCAATGTCTAGGGGAGTCACTGACAGCAGTGAGAAATAGGAACCATGGCTGATTTCCTTTACTTCATCCAAGGATGCTGAGGCGAGCTGTAGAACCACAACTACTGCTCTGGATGAGATCAAGGAAGTGGGAGCAGAACAGGAATTGAACCTGGGAACCTTTGGTCTGTATGAGCTAGTACAACACCAGTGGACTAGGTGGTAACTCCACAGTGCTAAGCCATACAGACCAGAACCTCCTAGATTCATCCAAGACACCATTTAGTGTTTGGCCTTTTTTTTTTGATTAAATATACAAATATAAGAAATAATGTACAGGTAAAGTCTAGCTGGCCCACTGAGTCTGCCCCATACAGTCATGATGCCTTTAGCATTAATGCTTCCCAACATCCCCCATCCACTAGCAGCCATGTAATCTCCTGGGAGAAGCAAACAACCGGATTTTTAAAAAATCAAGATTTAATTAGGGAGCAAAAAATCTGGGAAATTCCACTCCAACCTGCAATGGCAATCAAAACTAGTCTACAAAACCCTGACTCTGAGTTGAAAACTGACACAAATATTGATGCTCTACACATCTTCCTGATCTCAGCTGTGCTGTCATGGAGAAACATGAACAGAGGCTGGGGGCTCGCATTTCAACGGGCCGTTGAGGTGGGATTGGAGGCATGTGGGGGGTTAAAATCGCAAAATCGGGGGGCACGAACCCATCCCGCCCCCAACCCGCCTCCATGCCCATTTCACAGGAGGCGGGTACCCGACCTGTGCTGGGAGCCGCCTCCCCGAGGCAGGAAGGGAATTAGTGTGAATTAACTGCCTGTTAACAGGTAGTTAACAGGCAGTTTTTAGCCTAATCCCTATTTTTATCCCTGAAGTGTGGGCTTCCCGACAGCTCCAAACCATGCCAAGTTAGCGAGGCGGACCGTCGGGCTGAAGGACTTGGAGGGTTCGAGATGTTCGGTGTTCACGTGAGTGATGGGTGCACGAGTGCAGAGGTTTGGTGTTTGGTGTGTGTAAAGTGTTTAAATAAGTTTTACTTACCTTTGCAGCCTTCCTTCCTTCAGGTCTCGGGAGTCCCTCATCTCACCGGCACAGAAAGCAGAATGGCTGTGAGCTGTCAAAATCTGCAGCATTCTGCTTTCTGTTCTGGAGAGATCTCTAAATCAGCTTGAGAGGAAGGAATTAACTTAGAGTACAGATTGTCAATGTCTGACAGCTTCAAGGAGCCGTCAAACGATGATATTTCATCTGTCAAAAGCTCTTGACAGATGAAATGTCAATCTGTGACGTCACCTGTTGCTGGGTGGCCCTTAATTGGTCTGCTGAGCCCGCTGGGCGGGCTCAACAAGGTCAATCAAGTGAAAATCGAGTGGGTTGGCCACAACTCGATGGAGGCGGGACTACAACCCCAAAAGTTGTAGCCCCGCCTCCTACACACCTCCATTGATAAAATCCAGCCCTGGGTGTTTACCTAGAGGGATGATGGGAAACTAGCAGCTAAGTCACTTTGTCAGGGTCTATTTACCATTAGCAGGAGAGCAGATCAGCTATCCATCCTCTCAGTCAAGCAATGCTGCATGGCACATGGATACTCAAGAAAGGGAAAATACTTCCTCTAGTTGTTTAATGGAGATTACTCGTGTGGGTGCAAACATAACAGCCCCGATTTTAACTCGCATCCAGTGGCCAGGGTGGACACGAAGTGCCCAAGATGGCGCCAATGTGAGGCCTGGCCATTTTAGCTCCTGGGCCTCATTAGCATGTCCCGAGGCATAAACTTGGTGAGAATGACAAGGTGGCTGGTAAGTGGGGGTGGGATTTTGCGCAGCAGGAGGCCACCACCGGGTACCCGAGCAAACGGTCCTGGTAATAAGCTAAGTGGGGAGGGGGAGGGGTTCTGGACACAATTGCGGTCAGGGCAGCAAATGGAAAGGCTTTGCATATGGCTCTCTGGCTGACTCAGAACCAGTCATTGTCGGGTAGATGTGTCTAGGCCTACAGAAATAGTTAGTGGTATCTTAATCAGGCAACACTGGCTCTTGATCTCCTTTAATGCAATGCCACTGAAAATAGGACATAATCTGATTGGAATGCTTCTAAGGAAGCATCCAATATTACGATTAATAAGATGAACTTATCTTAGTCATGCCATCAGTTCTGCTGTCTCCGCTTTCTTTGAAAAGACGAACCTCCACCTGTACTAATTATCTGCCAAAGTGAGAAATGCTCACTTCTCTCTGCAGGTGTCAGCCTTGGCTCTTGTCTTTGAGTCAGAAGGTTGTAGGTTCAAGCTCCACTCCAGAGACTTTAGCACATAGATCTAGACTGGTACCTCAGTGTGGTACTGAGCGAATACTGCTCTGTCAGAGGTACCGTCTTTTGGATGAGACATTAAACCAAGGCCCGTCAGCCCTCTCAAGGAGATGTGAAAGGTCCCATGGTACTATTCGAAGAAGAGCAGAGGAGTCCTTGCCAACATTTATCCCTCAACCAACACGTAGAACCATTATCATTTGTTGGGCTTTGATGTGCGTGAATTGATTGCACACAAAATTTCCTGAGAAAGTTTGACAACTACTTCCGATGTGCCCCTTGAAAATTGAAAATGAAGAACTTTGTAATTTAAAAATATATATTTATACTGGCTATTTCTCAATGATAGTATTACAGTTTTTAGTTATCTTGATGTAGGCATTGACTTTGTCCTCACCATGCTTGAACTTCTCTGTGTGTGCACTTAAGATGGGGAATGGGACTTGTATAACACATGGAAAGTGAGCTTTAAGAAGTTCCCAATTTGGGATCGGTTGGATCATTTGGGAACTTGTTGATTTTCAGTTTTGATAGTGTTAGTAAAGAAGCAACTGCCATGTTACCTCTTCACTACCATCAAAAATGTAACTGACAATGTCATGGAAGTGAATGTAGCGCTGTGCATATATGTTAGCACTCTATTTCCCTGACTAGAGAGGAATGCAGAGTAACTCTACAGTGCTGGCTGTACACTGCTCAAAGCTGGTACTGTTTTTCTGCAGTATAACAGCATTATTATAAGGGATACCCTTACACAGGGCTACAGCTCTCATGATTAAATAGGAGTGATTAAAATGATTAATAAAGTCAGTATACCCCATGGCTTATTACATTCTTGCATTCTTCACCCCAAAGGCAATGCAATGTCTGTAGTGATAATAATCTTCACTGTAGAAGGTGAAAATCTCACGATTATTGGTTTGATTGTGTATATAAATATAGATGGTATCGATGATATATTTATAATCTGACAGACGGGGAAAGCATACAAATAAATGTAGATTATATAATGTATTTAAAAAATATGTAGTAATATTTTGAACGTTGAAGTTAATTCAGTTGAGGCGATTCCATTGAAGAGAATGAGCTTTAAGACTGCAGTGGTCACAGCGTATTGAATTAGTGAATCAGACTTTTCATTGGAGCAGACTTTATGGGTTGGTAGAGTCACATGGATACTGCATACGCAATGCTGTGATATACGGCATTGCGTGCTCAATTAGCTTGATAGGATACCAATAACCGAGATGTAGGAAAACATGACTGTTCAATACCCAGGACCAGTTTAAAAAGTAAAAGCATCCTGCATTTTTCTTCCTTATTAGACTGACTGATACAGAAATCCAGCAGAAGTGGAAACTTTTTGATGTCCTTGCTATAAATGTGACCACGCCTCTGTCAATGCAGACTGTGGAGGGTGTCGCTGTGCCACTGCATCATATGTAATGTTAGAGCAGTGATTGGTTACAGTGTTGACTAACAGGAGCTGCAGGACATCTGGCATTGCGTGTTAATGCAGACTGTCATGTCTTCTTTCAGTGCATTGCTGGACTCGCTTCTCTTTTGGAGCTCAATTAAACAAAAGCAACTGGAGGTAAAACGGCAGATAGTGGCACCTGCCTGGGGAAACATGTCTCTACATACATATCTGTTTTAATGCAATTTTTACTTTTTTTTTGTAGGAGATGTGCTTGAGGATGTGAAAAAATGTAGTGAAGTATGATCACTGCAGTGCAGCATTTCTTTGCGCCATTTCATTGGTAGAATTTGAGATGCAGTATCTTTGATGTTGAGGAGTTTTTTTAAACGTAATACAATTTAAATCAAAGCTGTAGTCTCTTTTTCACTGACGTATCTGGGGCTGGAATTCAAAACTATTGCTAATTTAAAAACTAAGGAACTGTATTGAATATTGTAACCTTTAGAGGTTTATATCACCTCTGAGCACTGAATTTCACTGGGACAAACAAGCTGTTTTTATTTTTAACCAGAATCTCTGATATAGGTGTGGTCCTGAGGGGATGGTGTGTTCACCATATTTATTGCCACACTAACTATAGGACACGCGTCAAGTAAACAACAATAAAAATAATATTCTGGAGATTGAGAACTGAATCAATTGTGTTCTATCATGGCTCCTCCATGTACTACTCTCTGACTGAGCCACTGCTAAAGTCTGCTCTATAACTGACTGCTGAGAGTCAGGGGAGGGGGAGATGATCCATGGCCATGACAATTCCTGGCGAGGTTAAATTGTACGGCAAGTCAACCCGCGCTGCTCTTCAGCATTCCCCCAGTGGCTGGCACAAGAGGCCTGAAAGCAGGGTACGTAACTATCTGTTGGAAGATGGCGCACAGGACGGTAGAGAGGAAAAGAAACTCTGGGGAAGGGGCTGGGAGTGGGCTAAAATTTTAATAAATGATCCAGCCAACAAAATAATTAGTAATAAGAGAGAATAAAGTTTGTCCCAAAATCCATGGTGGTGGGGGGAGCAGCTTCCACCAGACTCCTGCCATAATTTCAGAAAATGGCAGTGACTGGGTTTCTTCAGGTCTCCGCCATTTCTTGGATTTTCTGGCATGTCTTGTAAGGGGTGGAACCTGCGCCCAATCCTGAGAAGGTAAATGTCATCAGGGATCGGAGCCAAGGGCAGAGAATCCCTACACCAGGAGTTCCTGCTTCCTTTGCTCATCTGGGACCAAGGGTAGTGCTGGAGGATGGTTTGTCCAGTAAGATAAGGCATACTGGTCCACGGATGGGTGGAACTGCACCCCAGCAGGAGGTCCAGGACAAGGAAGCAGCCTGGTGCCCCAAAGAAAGGCACAGTTTAAACAAGAATATATATTGATGGGCTCTCTTACATAGGGGGCTGATGGTTGATCTGACAGGAGTCTGGCAGGGAGCCTGAGCAACCCTACCATGGTGGGCTAACACCAGACTTTCTGTTTACTTGGGGCACACAATTCCCATTGTGTACTGTTAAGTTATCTCCATTGGAGCAGGACCATTTGTCTGAGCATCCTGGGGCTGGTTAGAGGAGAAATCTGTCTCGGCTCCAGCTGCTGGTCGCTACGGTTGCATCTAGCTGGAAAGGGCACAAAGTGTGAACATTAGATAAGGACAGGATTGGGCCCAGCTGTGGTTCTCTTCACAGTCAAATAGCCGAGTGACACTCTCTGTAAACTCTCACACATCAAAAATGACCTTTCCAATCATGACTCTTTGTTTGAATATGGAACCTTCAGGAGTGGAGAAAATTAGGGGAAATAAGAAACAAAACCACTGCTCTCACCGATCTCCCTCCTCTCCCAACAGTGAGAGGGCTGCCTTAGTCCTCACCTTCCACACCAGCAGCATTCACATTGCCTAGATCATCATCTGTCATTTCTCCACTCTACAACATGGTCCACTACTAAGCACATTGTTCCCTTCTCTCCCTTTCCCTCTCTGTTTTTTCAGAGCGACCATTTCCTCTGACATAGCCTTGCTTATTCTTCTATCAGCCCAACTTCCAGCCGCCCTTCACTGACTCCTTTGCATACAACTGTAGCAGAAACAACACTTGTTCATTGACCTTGTCCCACAGTATTGACAGGCCCCAATCGTTTGTACCATGTGAGATAACAATTCATGAATACCTCCTTCAGGAGAGCCTCAATGGAATATCCAGGCAACTTACTATAAATGAAACAATGTATTAAAACTTTAAATTGAAACCCTAAACTGCAATCATTAAAAATGACAACTTTCCTTTGTCAAAATCTTGGAATATTGCAACAAATTGTCAGTAAATCTTGTAGCAGGACAGAATGGGAAATTCTCCAGGTTCCTACTTATCATTTATAGAAATTCCAATTATCCATGTTTAAATTCTTGGCATAGTAGGAGTCTGAAATATTCACCAGAGCGCAATGATTATGGCCTGTAAGATTTTGAAGTCAGGGACTCAAAGGCACTTAAGAATTTAGATCCATGGACGCATAAAGATGTAGAGAATTAATTCTGTAACCACAAAAACACATAAGATAAAAAAGAGAAAACTGCAAATGTTGGAAATCTGTAATTAAAACAAGTTTTTGGAAACATACATTAAGTACATTAGCATATAAAGCAAAAAGGATGAGTTCTGATGAAGTGTCTCTGTGCATCTTTTTTCTTTTCATATGCTGATTTGTTTGTTGTGTATTCCATCATTCTCTGTTTCTGCCTCATATAGAATCATATTTTGTGTATATGGAGCCAAGCAACTACTAATGGCTTCTTTGTGAGTTTTATAGTAGCTTAGAGAGAATGCCTTTGTTTTGAAAAACAGTCTGTGCTGAAATAATTTGATTATTCTGGGTTACTAAGGAGTTATTCAATCAAGCTACTAGTTTAAGTATTCTTAATATTTTATTCCCCCCATTCCAGTATCCTCTGTGTTTATCGGTTAATTTCTGCTGTGCTGTAATGAAGGGCACATAGTTTGGGTTGGCTTTATTATATAGTCAGACTGGAGTGATCACACTTTATAGCAACTATTTTTCCAGTCCAAGATGCCTAATCATTCTGTGTGGAGTGGGCAAATGCATTTGACGTGAATGGAGTATTCCATTGATCTCTTTGGGAAAGGGACTTGCAGTTTTAAAACTTTAATTAATTAAATAATTTAATAACATTAGTATTCAATAAAACCAGCCTCAGGCCAGCAGTGCTATGGACTTGCGTAGGTTTGCATTATGAAGGTTGCATACTCCTGTAGTTCCATGCAAATTGATGTTTATTGCTCACTCTCTGGAATTCCCATTTGCTGTGCGTATTCCGTTAATGGAAGAAAATGCATCGCTAATTCATGGTATTTCTCTTTTGCAGTCTGACAGCAATGCAAGCTTCCTCCGTGCTGCCAGAGCAGGAAATTTGGATAAAGTGCTCGAGTACCTCAAAGGAGGGATTGACATCAACACATCAAATCAGGTATGCACAGTTTGTGGCATTATGGAATAATTCCTTATTGCAATTTCCTATGGCTTTGGTAAAAACATGGGGCAGAAATTTGCTCAGAGCTGCTTCCACTCCACCGCCGGAACTTTGCTGGAAATGCGAGGGAAATCCAATTTTACATGTGCGTACGCTGGGTTTCTACCACGTTCTGGGGAAGTTGGGCAGTGAGCGGGAGCAGTTTTGAGGAGATTCGCAGTCATGATCATTTTTATAATAAATAACTCGCCATCAGCCCCCCTTGTCTTGTGCATGTCACATTCTTTTATCAGCCATGCAGCCTTAGTTGTTCCCATGTAATTGCTGTGCTGTTACACCTAGAGTGTCACATTCTGGTTGATCATCTAACCATTGAATAAATGAGAAATTTCACTGGGAAAATGGACGGTGATTGCTAATAAAATCATAGAAGAAGTGGTGCATTCTTTCCTATAGAGCAGAGGCAATAAAATATAAATTAATTGTATGGTACACATCTCTTTTATATTGAATTAGCTATTTCATATTTTATTTCTGGTGCCGCAGTTAACCATACATTTTATGAGGTTCAGTAACAGTCAAGAAGATTGGAGTTACCGTATTCACATCAGACCAGGGCCAGTAATGCACTATTACACAGAAGCATAAATCCAAAACAATTATTTTGACAAACTACATCAACCAGTAAACTAGTGTGAAAAAGGTTCATGTAAAAACAGATCACATAGGCTTCCATACCTAGTGGCTCAAACAGCCGACTGCTTGAATACCATGCAGAACATCAGGGCCACGAATTTATGTAGGTCTTTCTGGAGCACGCCAGCAGAAAACCTCCATCTGCACCAAACAGGGTCACCTACATCAGAAGGGGTGGCACCAGGAGGAAGGGAGTTTCAGTCTGGGAGTTCCTTCATTCATCACCTGGGAAGCATTGGGTGGCTGGTACACCGGGTGAGGAGGAGCAAACCAGCCCCTGGTTGGCAGAAGTGGGGCTCATCTGGGGGTTCAGGCCTGGGTCCTTGCCTCGACCCCTGAAGAATATCTACATCCAGGAGGAGAGATCAGTCCCAAGGTCAAGGGGGGGAATGATACGGCATTGATAAATTGCTGGGGATTCCAGCTGAAGACCAAGCAGCTCATTCGTGTAAATGAGGGAACTTCCCCAGGCCTTAGAAAGTCTGGCAGGGTCAGAGGTGGAGATCCCAGGCACACGCCCGGGATGTCAGACACTCGTGTTTTTAGCCCCCAGGAGTTTAAAATAGCAATTTCACAAAATGATCCTCCTTGCTCAGAACTTTACCCGCCAGGAACACATCATGGGCATTTGGGCGCATGGTCGCATGATTTTCCATCCATCCAAAATCGTGGGGAGCACATGCCTGAATTTGTAAAGCTACCCCTTAAATATCAACACTGCTTGCTCTGAGACTCACTTGAACCTACGTTTTGTCACTTCTTGTTTGGGCTGCTGGATGGAATGGCACCCAGAAGTGGAAGTGTGTGCTATGTCTAACAGGAGGAAGAAAGAGTAGCATTAAGAGCAGTTGTAGGTTTGCAATTCCAGATAGCAGAGGAGATTTGAGTGATAAGTGATCTACATGGAGAGAAAAAGGGAGAGAGAAACAAAATAAAAGTATTGTCTAGAAACATTTGTTAAACCACCACCAATCAAAAACGTGGGGATTTTTGCAGAAACAGCATCGTTCCTCTTGGTTTAGTCAGTCTCCTATTTATTATTGAAAAACATTCAGTTCCATGTGTCCAATTTTGGCATTGAGGATCTTCACGGGTTAAAAAATTTTTTCCAGGCAATTATTTTTTGGTGTGTACATTGGAAGTGGAAAAATACAACACAAGCACAGCAAAGAGAGACGGTGTCAGATAAAATTAGGGCTGACAGTCAGTACAAGTACATTACAAAGCAGGGAAAAGCACTTTAGAAAAGAAATATGCAGATAAGACCAAATTTTGGAATGTTGAGGCCACTGTTGAAGTTGGCCTTTGTCAAGGGAAAAAAAACTCGACAGATTCATTTTGCTCAGTAGAAAGTAGGTTCTGTGATTCCCTACAAGGCATGTTTTTAAATCCTAGACCTCTACCTTACCTTCAGGAGAGGTAGTAAGTGGAGATTAATACTTACCCATAGTGCAAAATTGGAAATCAAGTCATGTTGAGTCACTCTCATACACCTCCTAATGGTCATCTTAACAAGAGGTATGGGAGCAAGGGGGGGAAATTCGGTGCCATAGCACCTCCCATTAGCGCCAGCAGATGGCAGTAATGGGGCACTGATGCAGTAGCGCCAGGGCGAGGCGAAGCCAGTGCCACATGGCAAATCTGGCCCCCTCTTGTGCCACCAGTACAAGGTACCGTCGGGGACTTCAACGGCAGGCAGATTGTGACGTCAGTGAGCGTGCAACACTTACTGGCCACCCGATCTGGAAAATTGTTTATCGCCACTTACCTTAGTGCCTCAACCGGACAGCGACAGGGAGAGCTAGCATGCAGCTCCAGAAAACCGGCTCCAGCGACATTATTTAAAGGTATCAGCATTAATTACTCCCAGCTGTCAGGGCAGGTTAGTTTCAGTGGTTTCTTGTCAGTTTCACCCACTCAAAACAGTTTCTATGAGGAAAGCTTTTTTATCAGCAGTCTTCTGGCAGCTACAAAGTAGCTACATTTATTGTTCAAAGATTCAAACTGCTGCACTTAGCAACATTAATGGGGGCTGTACTGGCAGTCGACCTCGCCCTCCAGGATCTACGGCGGAGAGAGCGTAGGCAGCGAGAAATACAGGAACATGTGCGCAGAGGGATGAGGAGGAACATCAGGGCTCTCACCAGGTGGCCTTACCCTTTGAGGGTATTCCAACAGCACCTCTCCTACCTTCAGTTAAGCGAGGAGCAGTGTATTAGAAGGCTCCACATCAGCAAGTAGGTGGTCACAGAACTCTACCACCACCTCCAAACAGACCTCCAGCCTCACACCAGGATGGCTTAAATCCCAGATCACTTTTACTCACCACATGCCCATCATACCATCCCTGTATCATGCCATATCACAGCGTCCTCCTGGGCGCAAAGGTGAAATGAGAGAGACCACAAAATATTCCAAACTCCATTAATAATTTTATGCATAAACATATCACACATATCACATTCATTCTAATAACTAATGACCCTTGTGCCTGCCATAGTTGAATAGCTGTCATTGTATGCAAGATGTGAGATGTGGGTGTGAGTGTTGCTAGGGAGAGATTGTTGGTGGGTGAGTGCTGAGAGCCTGGTGCTTTGGGCAGTATGTGAAGCTTGTGGTACAGATAAGAACATAAGAAATAGGAGCAGGAGTAGGCCATTTGGCCCTTCGAGCCTGCTCCGCCATTCAGTGAGATCATGGCTGATCTTCTGCCTCAACTCCATTCACCGGCCCTATCGCCATATCCCTTGATGCTCTTACTAGCCAGAAATCTATCGACTTCTGTTTTGAATATACCCAATGACTGAGCCTCCACAGCCCTCTGGGGTAGAGAATTCCAAAGATTCACCACCCTCTGTGTGAAGACATTTCTTCTCATCTCAGTCCTGAATGGCCTACCCTTTATCTTGAGGCTGTGGCTCCTGGTTCTAGATGCCCCAGCTCAGGGAAACATTCTCCCAGCATCCATCATATCAAGCCCTGTAATACTTTTGTATGCTTCAATGAGATCCCCTCTCATTCTTCTGAATACAAGAGAATACAGGCCTAGTTTACTCAATCTCTTCTCATACGACAGTCCCGCCATCCCAGGAATCAATCTCGTGAACCTTCGTTGCATTCCCTCTATGGCAAGTATATCCTTCCTTAGGTAAGGAGACCAAAATTGTACACAGTACTCCAGGTGTGGTCTCACCAAGGCCCTATATAATTGGAGTAAGACTTCTTTACTCCTGTACTCAAATCCTCTTGTAATGAAGACCAGCATACCATTTGCCTTCCTAATGGCTTGCTGCACCTGCACATTCACTTTCAGTGACTCATGTACAAGGACACCCAGGTCCCTTTGAGCATCTTTATTCCCCAATCTTTCACCATTTAGGAAATACTCTGCCTTTCTGTTTTTTCTACCAAAGTGGATAACTTCACATTTATCCACATTATATTCCATCTGCCATGTTCTCGCCCACTCACAACCTGTTGAGATCCCCTTGAAGCCTCTTCAAATCCTTTTCACAACTGACACTGCCACCTAGTTTATGTCATCAGCAAATTTCAAAATGTTACATTTAGTCCCCTCATCCAAATCATTGATATAGATTGTGAATAGCTGGGGCCCAAGCACCGATCCCTGCGGTACCCTACTAGTCACAGCCTGCCATCCTGAAAAAGACCCGTTTATCTCTACTCTTTGTTTTCTGTCTGTTAACCAATTCTCAAGCCATGCTAGTATATTACCCCCAATTCCATGTGTCCTAATTTTGTTCACCAACCTCTTGTGTGGGACCTTATCGAAGGCCTTCTGAAAATCCAGATATACCACACCTACCGGTTCCCCTTTGTCTACTCCACTAGTTGCATCCTCAAAGAACTCCAATAGGTTTGTCAAACAGGATTTCCCTTTCATAAATCCATGTTGACTCTGCCCAATCTTACTATTAGTTTCTAAGTGCCCAGCTATTGCATCCTTTATAACAGATTCCACCATTTTCCCAACTACTGATGTGAGGCTAACAGGCCTGTAGTTCCCTGTTTTCTCTCTCCCTCCTTTCTTAAATAGCGGGGTTACATTTGCTATCCTCCAATCTGCAGGAACCGTTCCAGAATCTAAAGAATTTTGGAAGATGACAACCAATGCATCCACTATTCCAATGGCCACCTCTTTCAAAACCCTAGGATGTAGGTCATTATTGACTTTTAGTCCCATTAATTTTGCTAGTACTGTTTTTTTACTAATAATAATTTCTTTAAGTTCCTCATTCTCATCACACCCTTGGTTTTCTTGTATTTCTGGGAGGTTTTTTGTGTCTTCCTCCGTGAAGACAGAAACAAAGTATTTATTTAATTTCTCTGCCATTTCCTCATTCCCCATTATAAATTCTCCCGTCTCTGACTGTAAAGGACCTACATTTACCTTCGCCAGTCTTTTCCTTTTCACATACCTATAGGAGCTTTTACAATCCGTTTTTATATTTTTCGCTAGTTTGTGCTCATATTTCATTTTCCCTTTCTTTATCAATTTCTTGGTCCCCCTTTGCTGATTTCTAAAAAGATCCCAATCCTCAGGCTGACCACTTTTTCTGGCAACTTTTTATCTTCCTCCTTTGACTTAATACTAGCTTTAATTTCTTTTGTTAGCCATGGTTGCATCACTTTTCCTTTTGGATTTTTATGCCCTAGAGGAATATATGTTTGTTGCAAATTATGCATTATTTCCTTGAATGTTAGCCATTGTATGTCCACCTTCATACCTCTTAGTGTAGTCTCCCAATCTACCATGGCCAATTTGTCCCTCATATCCTTGTAGTTTCCTCTGTTTAGATTGAAGACCTGAGTTTCAGATTGGACTACATCACTCTCAAACTTAATATAAAATTCAATCATATTCTGGTCACTTGTCCCTAAAGGCCCTTTTACCACAAGATTATTGATTAGCCCTTTCTCATTACACAGTACCAGATCCAGAATAGCCTGTTCCCTGGTTGGTTCCTCCACATACTGATCCAGGAAACCATCTCGCATGCATTCCAAGAATTCGTCCTCCACATCATTAGTGGTAATTTGATTTGCCCAGTCAATATGTAGATTGAAGTCCCCCATGATTACTGTATTTCCCTTGTTACATGCAATTCTAATCTCTTGATTGATACTGTGTCCTACATTACCACTACTGTTTGGTGGCCTATACACAACTCCCACCAATGTTTTCCGCCCTTTGCTGTTTCTTAGCTCCACCCAAACTGATTCCAGTTCTACATCACGATCTGCCAAGCCAAGATCTTTTATCTCTACCGTACTGATCTCATCTCTTATTAACAGCGCTAAGCCACCTCCTTTTCCTTTTTGTCTGTCCTTCCTAAATGTTGAGTACCCTGGAACATTCAGCTTTGGTTACCCTGCAACCATGTCTCTGTAATGGCAATTACATCATACCAATGGTGGTATGTAGCATTTGTTGAAGCATTCAATCACCCATACCACCCGACTGAGGTGGATCTGCCATCAGCACACCTGCTTCAGTGCTCCGGCTCCTTCTCCTTGTTGTTCTTCTCGTTGCTGAGGCAGCTGCACAGCCAGCGGTGCTGAGAATGAGGTGCTGCAGTATCAATGAACCTCCCCTTTAAGTACTGGGAAAAGCCTATGGCAATGATGAATTGCGATTAGACTGCACCCGATATTGGTCCACCCTTTTAGTGTAATGCCACTGAGCTAGGCCTTTAAGACTTGATTTAGGACTCCGATCATTTCATTGAGCAGTGAGGACGAATTTTGCGTGCAGTCTAAAGCATTAGCATCTGGCGCTAATTCTCAAACTATTCTCATGATACCGCCCATTACTGGGCTATAATGAATTTCTAGCCCAAGGTGTCTATGCATCCTCTTGTCTGGGGGATGGTTTGTGACCTGTAAAGTGTTGAAAGAAAGGTTAAAAATAAATAAATATTAACATTTCAAATTTTTAAATGCATCCTCCCCCAACTATAAATTTCTCTAATGCCATTGTTAATAGTATACAGTTGGTTAGTGTAGATTACAGCTGTCTGTAGCTTGAACAATGTAATTAAAATAGAGCTAAGAATGGGATTCAATGGGGTGTGAATACCATAATGATAACTAGCTGAAAACACATAGAATAAAAGATGGTACAGGTAGAACGTGGAGAGTGAAACAGTATGGTAGAACTTTTAATTTATTAATTTATTTGAACAATATTATTCACTGTGGAACCTTACAATGATATTCTCAGTCTTGCAAATAAATTATTGGGGATATATCTGAGATAATGTAAAAAAAAATAGTAATTTGCTACTAAATGATCTTTAAAGAATGGAAGACTTAAAGCCAAAAGAGCTGATTAGAAATGGCGGAGGGGGAGGGGGAGGGGGAGGTGAGGGTTGTGTGGAAGGCAGTGTTTGAAACTGCTTTACAGGGCTGATAACAGAAGGTTTTTGAATATTGCTAATGTGACTCCAATCTTGCCGTCTGACTCACCATACAAATACATGAACAGTGTGAAGTTCCTGTCTCATAGATATGAACTAAACGCGCCATAAACAGTTAGGGCTTGTCCATTTAAGTGTAAGTACCCTTTTAACAGCATGGTCTTAATTACTGCCAAACAACATCTCTGACACTGAAAATTATCTTTTACAAGTGTGATGCCTCATTCCTTCAGATTACTTTGGTGATTCAAAAAAACTTAAATGCATTTTTTTTACTTTTTCTTATTGTCTCTTATATCTCTCTTAATCCAATCTTTCACTTTCTCTATGTCGCTTCATGTACTTGATTTGACATTGAATTCCATATTCCAGTGTACACTGCCAGACTCTGCGCTGCTCATTCTTCAATCTGATTGGTTACAGAGATACAAGGGGGTATATTAACCCCAAAAACCGGGTGTGTTGGGGTCGGATGGGATGTTAAAAGTATTAAAAAAACCTGAATCCCAACCCCAACTCACCCACTTTCAGATTTAACGGAGGCAGGACAGGGGGCAGAGGGGGCAGGCGGGTTGGCTCTTCAAGTATTATAATGAGGCTGTAAGCCTCTGATTTAACCTGCAATATTTGAGAGAGTAAAGAGAGTGAATCTGACTCCTTTCATCAGGCGGACAGTGGATGGAGCAAACCCATCGCCCGCCCAGTGAAGTTCCCCGGGGACCCAGACATGGTCGGGCCTTATATTAAAATAAAATCGATGAGCTGCCAGCGCAAAACAGGCGCTCACAGGCAGCTTGCCTATCGGCAGGGTGGGGGGGAGTTGGGAACCGAGAAATTTGCCACCTTTTCCATGGAGCCGAGGTGGCAGTTATAATTTAAAAGGGAGAGCCAGGCAACGGGAGCGGCAGGAAGATTCTTGTGGAGGCGCAGAAGGAGCTTCCCCTGGCCCCACAAAAATACTTGAAAACACTTACCTGTGGCAGTTTTGGAGTCGCCTCGAACAGTCCCTTTATGATCTGCTGCTTTGGTGGCTTTTCGCATCACTGAGTGGGCAGAGCTTTTGCAGTGTGGGAACTGTGCGCATTAATTCAAAAATTGCATCAGGGTTCTAGGTGCTTCAAAGGACCCAGATACAATAACGAGGCTCCCGCCTGTTTCTGGCCGGGGGCCCTGGAGGCCTATTTACTGACTCATTCCAAGATCGTGGTGGGTGACGCAATTATGTGATTTGTGTTCCCGCCAAACAGTAGGGCAGCAAGGAGGCCAGTATTGAGTGCCAGGAGTTTCTGATAGGCAAATCATGCTTAACAAATTTAGTGGAATATTTTGAAGATGTAACATGGTTTAGGTTAGCATGTGTTGCTTCAAATAAGCTATGGACACTCACAAATAGGGATGCCAATCCTCTTGGATTGTCCGGGAATCTCCAGGAATGAAGGATTGATCTCCTGGGCACTGCTGCTAATAACCAGGGAGAAAAGTACTTTTGCATTCACGGAGATAGGGTAACTTCAGTCAGGGAACTTGCAGTAATAATTAATTAAATTAATCAATTGGAAAAACTCAAAATAAAATAAAAATATATTAAAGCTATTTCAATTTAAAAACCTTCTCTCAAGTGGGAAATCGTATTGGGAACAGGGCGGTTGGTATTTGTAACGTTATCTTGTGTACCTCGTGTGGTGCTGGGCTCTCAAGTTTAGGTATTGTGGGGCCCCACCCCGCATTCTCTGCTCCAAGCATGATTATCCCCAGCTCCAATGTTATTAGGAACTAATCTGTGATTCTGGGGGGTTAATGGCAGATGCCCCTACTCCGAATAGGTGATGTGCTGGAATACGCCCTATCTATTTTAGAGTGCCTGGTGCTCAGCTGCAGAAGGACCTCTTTGTATGTCAGCTGGTGAACTTAGTAACTCATTCTAAATTTTCCTGTATGATTTGACATTAACATTTCTTGCTATCAAAATTCAAATTTGCAGGAAGCAATTTGTCCCCTGGATACTGAAGAAAATCGGCTTTTCAGAAAGTTTAAACTAGCTTCTAGAAATAATCAAGGATAGTAAAAAGGCCAATGCACCTAATTCACTACATCCCACTGGAGACCTCTTGCAGCAAGACCTGGACAACATCCAGGCTTGGCCTGATAAGTAGCAAGTAATATTCAAGCCACACAAGTGCCAGGCAATGACTATTTCCAACAAGAGAGAGTCTAAACACCTCCCCTTGACATTCAATTGCATTACCATCGCTGAATGCCCCACCATCAACATCCTGGGGGTCACCATTGACCAGAAACTTAGCTGGACCAGACAGATAAATGCTGTGACTACTAGAATAGGTCAGAGACTGGGTATTCTGCAGTGAGTGCCCCACCTCCTGACTTCCCAAAGCCTTTCCACCGTCTACAAGGCACAAGTCACGAGTGTGATGGAATACTCTCCACTTGCCTGGATGAGTGCAGCTCCAACAACACTCAAGAAGCTCGACACCATCCAGGACAAAGCAGTCCGCTTGATTGACAACCCATCACCTTAAACATCCACTTCCACCACCACCGGCACACCATGGTTGCAGTGTGTATTATCTACTGGATGCACTGCAGCAACTCGCCAAGGCTTCTTCGACAGCACCTCCCAAACCAGCCACCTCTACCACCTAGAAGGGCAGGGGTAGCAGGTGTATGGGAACCCCACTACCTTCAAGTTCCCCTCCAAGTCACACACCATCCTGACTTGGACATATATCGCCATACCTAACAGCACAGTACCTTCACCACATGGACTGCAGCGGTTCAAGAAAGCGGCTCACTACCACCTTGGAGGCATACACATTTTCTGCCTTGACCTGTTTTAAATCTGAAAAAACTCCTTTTACACAACTGTTTACCAAAGATATGGAAAAATAAATATTTAATGCAAGTTGCATCTTGAAATTGAGAAATGCTAGTTATAGAGCTGTCAGATAGTTCCATGAGAAATAATTTTTTGATAGATATTGTAATATATGTGGGTAGAACAAATGAAGGCCAGAGACACGAGTTGCTAGTCCATGTGCTTGTTTTATTAGGCCAGAGTGAACTGAGCATGCTCATACTAAGCCATGTGACAAACCATGTGATAATACATTACACTGCTTTCCCCTTAAAAAAAAATGTATGTATTCCCCTCTCAAATACAGCAAAACTATGGTCCCACTTATTTTGAGCTTGAACATCCTCATCTGCACCTTCAGTCTCAATAATGTTATTGGCCCTAAAAAACATCTCCATCTGCTCAATATAAGAACTGAATGGTTCGCGAGCTCGGTCATACATGCTGAGGCTTCCGATGAATCCTGTAGGCGCTGCCATGATTGTCCCGATCCCGTTGAACAGTGACTCAGCACGCTACCTGTGTACCTGTGAGAATCAACGTCACTGTTGTTGTGTATACATACACGTGAAGGTGAAACACAGACAATTTAGCATCAGCATTAACAGTAAAACATTGCAAAAATTCAGTTTAGGTGTCAGAAATTTACCTTAAACTTTTCCACTTGAAGGTTGAACACAGTGTCCTTCCATGATCCCTAAAAATAGCTTTGGGATCCCATCCTCGTCGCCAAAAATGTAATATATGTGGGTAGAACAAATGAAGGACAGAGACACAATGAGTTGCTAGTCCATGTGCTTACTTTACTCGGCCAGAGCGAACTGAGCATGCTCATGCTAAGCCATGTGACAAACCATGTGATAATACATTACGGATATGCTTTCCAATTAACGTGACTGTTTAAACATAAGTCCTCAGAAGTTTAATGCTTCATTCGATATATTAACATATTTTAGATATGTTATTTTGAAGAGTTATAGTTTCAAACCCCCTTTACAGCTGAGGGGCTGGAATGAAGCTCCAAAATGATCCAAGAATTCTTAATACGGCTCTGCCAGTAATGCATACTGAATGGCTAACACTAGACAGTATTTCTGATAAAAGTGACAGGCAGCTCGGAAATGTTCCACATATGTAAAAACCGATTGCAAGGATTCCGCTCAGATGGAACAGTCAGAGGAAAGTGTTTAGCATGTGTGGCCTAACTTTATAAGGTAAATGCAATAAAATTTGCAAATTGTTATGTGATTAGACATCATGTGATCTGATGTCACATGATCAAATCTCCAAGAATACAACCAACTAGAGTTGCCAACCCTACTCACAAAGGATTTAAGGCCGAAGTAAAATTTTTGTGAAATTTTGTCTGATAACACTTCAGTGAAGCACCTTGGGATGTTTTTGCTATGTTAAAGGCGCTATATAAAGGCAAGTTGTTGTTGTTCTAAGAGGAATTTAAAAATTGAATAATGAACTAACTAGTTCATAGAAACAGATGGTAGTTGCCAATTTTAACTGTTCTAGTCAGTTAGCTGTACCCCAAAAAATCATCAGGGATGCTGTCGATTAAGTTCATATTTTTTTTAAATATTGTATTACAATGCCTAAGTTTGAAGATGACACTGCAATAGCAACTAGTAATTCTATAACATGGAAAAACACCCCAAGGTGTTTCACAGAAACATAATTAGACAAAAGTTGACACGAACCAAAGACCGAGATATTAGAAGGGGTGATTACAAGCTTGGTCAAAGAGGTAGGTTATAAGGAGGGTCTTAAAAGAGGAGAGGAAGGGAAGTTTATGGAGGGAATTCCAGAGTGTAACTATGTCTCAATTTAATTACTTAAACTAATGAAAGTCATAGAGCCACTGAATAGAATTCAAAGAAAGCAATGTGGATTGTTCTAGGTATTGGCTCATTGAGATATAAAACAAAGCTAAGGTAGCTCAGTTTATTTTCATTTGAAAAAAGACTGGGGTAGGACATGATCCAAAATTTAAAATTATGAAGTGAATTAACAGGGTGGGTCTGGAGAAGTGATTTGTGCAAAGCTGAAAAGAACCTAAGGGCATAATTGTAAACTAACAAAACTATCAACAAAATGTAATTAAGAAGTAATTTTTAACAGATTAAAGGGATACTCCAGGATAATCATTTTGAAAGATAATGAATACACTTTATTACAAGTGTCCTCCCAAATAAAATCTAGTCTTTTTATTTTCATTTACTAATCAAATTGTTGACAGAAATTGTTGGGAAGGCTTCTACCCCGAGAGTAGAATAATGGAAACCATCTTGGTGCAGGGAGGAGGTATTCACAATTTTATTTTTTTTAAAGATGTTTTGGAGTAAGGTACTTTTGATTGGAAAATACTGCCCCAGAGTACTGATCCCTAAATGTATTGCCCTGAAAATCAGTGAGCCAGCAACCCCAGCACTTACGCAGGGATGGCCTCTATTGGGGACCGCCACCACTACACAGGTGAACTTTCTACGATCAGGCAGAGGTTCCCTAATTAATCTGAAAATAGCAGTGCCTGTTCCACTAGAGGCACATGCAGAGTGCCCGCCATCTATATATATAAAAGGATAGTGGTGTCTGTCCGTCTGTCTGTCTGTATGTATATCTGTCTGTATGTATGTCTGTCTGTCTGTCCGCTATACACTCAAAAGTTATAGAGCGTACCTACACATATGTTATATCAAAAGAAAGCTGATGATCAGGGGAGTGTCATAGGCATATTTACTTTTTGGTCAGACAAAAATTGTTCAGACAGTATACAAAAAACGTTCAAAAATCCGCTCATTAGCGGTTGACCAATCCTACCGCTCATTAGCGTTGAGTGACGTGATGGTTGACCAATCCTACAGTTCAGTGACCTGATGGTTGACCAATCGGTGCGTCACGGGGGGCGTTTCATTCCGTTTGTGGGCGGGCCTAATCCTGCAGCCTCCCGAAACGTCGCCGCCATTTTTAAAATAAAGACAGCGACAGCACCAGCACAACAAACCCCCACATTGCGGCTCCGGCACAGTATCCCGCTCCCGCTCGGCGTTTCAGCAGGATTCTTGAGCAAAGGTGCAGAGAGACGACTTCCCTCCTCACTCCTCTCAACTTTATTCAAACCTCCAGACATTAACTCCTCAAGTGGCGGCGGCCGGCCGGAGCGGATCAGCGATGGTGCGCGGTGCGGCTGGCCCAATATGCAGCCGTGGACTCGGGCTTTCCCCCCCTCGGCCCGGTCCCGGGGCTCGGCTACATTTGCGGCCGCGGGCCGGGGACTCGGGCTTTCCCCCCCTCGGCCCGGTACCAGGGCTCGGCTCCGTTTGCGGCCGTGGGCCGGGGACTCAGGCTTTCCCCCCCTCGACTAGGCCGCAGGCAAGCCGCTGCGACGGTCCGGAGCGGGACCCGCCGCGCACGGCCTTCCCCGCGGCGTCAACCGCGCGGCCCGAGAGCCCGACCGAAAGTGAGCAGGGCTCCGGGTCACTAAGGCCCCACACCCCCCTTTCCCCCTCCCCCCACACCCCCCTTTCCCCCCCACAGATCCCCCCTTTCCCCTCCACACACCACCTTTCCCCACCAACACCCCTTTTCCCCCACACCCCCCTTTCCCCCCACACACACCCCCTTTCCCCCCCACACGCACCCCTTTCCCCCCACACACACCACCTTTCCCCCCCAACACCCCTTCCCCCCCACCCCTTTCCCCCACCCACCCCTTTCCCCCACCTCTTCCCTCTCTCCTTCCCTCTCTCCTTTCCTCTCTCTCTCTCTCCTTTCCTCTCTCTCTCTCTCTCTCCCTCCCCCTCTCTCTCTCTCCCTCCCCCTCTCTCTCTCTCCCTCCCCTCTCTCTTTCCCTCTCTCTCTCCCCCAGTCTCTCTCTCCCCCCAAGTCTCTCTCTCTCTCTCTCCCCCCCAGTCTCTCTCTTCTCCCCCCAGCCTCTCTCTCTCTCTCTTCCCCCGTCTCTCTCTTCTCCCCCCAGTCTCTCTCTCTCTCTCTTCCTCCCAGTCTCTCTCTCTTCCCCCCAGTCGCTCTCTCCCCCCCACTCTCTCTCTCCCCCCCGTCTCTCTCTTCTCCCCCCAGTCTCTCTCTCGATACCCGGGCCTCTCTCCCCCCCAGTCTCTCTCTCTCTCCCTCTCTCTCCTTCCCACACAGACAGACAGACAAACTCATTTATTTATATATATAAAAATTATTTCTACTTTTTTCATAACAACATGCCCTCAAAAAACCCTTGGCACCGCCAGGCACTCCAGCTAGTATAAAATAAAAGAAGCTGCAAAGCTGCCAGCAGTGGGTAGGGTAGTGGGGTAGGGCTGGGGGTGGGGGGGCGGTGCGGGGGGGGGGGAGCGTGAAGGTTGGAAAGAGATTGCTGGGCCCCTCTGAAAACAAGTCATCGATGCCTCTGTGGGGGGACTGCATTAAAAATTGAAGAAAACATTTTTTTCTCCCAGGTCTTTGGTCATTCTGGTCACAAACCCAGCCTAGATAGGCTCCACAATGTTTGGTGAGCTGGGGGTCTCACCAGGTCTGCATCTGATGACCATGTGCCAAGTCCCAGTGAATATCAGGTGCACGGGAGCTTTTGACCCAGAGGGTCCCTCTCCCACCCCTGCCCCCTTACAATGATAGCCTTATTGATAGCCACACAGGTCAGGATCCAGTGTACCTGGGTTCCGGCCTAGTTTCTGCCGATTCCGGCTGACCCTCGACAAAGTTACAGCAGGATCAAGTTGAAATGTTGATGGATTTTTGAGGCTGTTATTATTCTTGGAGTATTACTTTTCTTCTTGAACAAATTGGTATCAAGTTTCATGAATGTCGACTCAGAAGAAAAGTCAGAAGTATACATAAGGGAGCAGCTAAATGTTTGATTGAAAAGACAAAGATAAATGGGATTGGCACTTAGGTAGGAGAAAGAAAAAATGTTTTGTGCAAAAGTGACAGATTGAAGTGAAGGGATACAGGTTTCATTCACCACTCTGTCGTGTTCCCAGTCTCTGTCATGCTGTGTGGAGAGTGGTGAGTAGTGACTGAAATTTTTCCTGAAAGAGAAATCCAGAAGCTTTCATAGTTATTTTCTTCTGGCAAGTCCACAGATTACCCGATTTACTGAATTCAATTTCACAACTTGCCATTGTAGGTGGGAATTCACAGTTTCTGGACTGCTGGTCCTATATCATAACCACTAAACTAACATGGTGGGTGGGCTTCACACCTTCACCCAATTCTATCCTCACCTGGCATCTACACACACAAACACGCTTTGAAATAGAAGTCATTGTGCAATGACCAGGAGCAGGAACTGCACTTAATTTTTTTTTACTCCCTTGCCCAGGATTGCTGAGGCCAATTGTAGCCCCACAACTGCCACCTGGGCTAACCGAGCACAGCGTGAAATCTAAGCTTGGACTTTCTGGTCTGTATTGCTTAGTGACATTCTTCCTTTCCCAAGTGAGCCATTGGGGCTACATACTTTCCACAAGTTGCTGGCCAATTTGCAGCGCTCTGCCATTAGCTTCTCGGCCTTAACCTCCCCGTGATTTTCATGAAGTTGCTGCATTTGCACATTAATTGTTCATTAAACTCGGCATAGAAAGTTAAGTCTTGTAATTAACAGTAATTAGTACACTTTTAGCGACATGATAATTGTTGATGACTGCCAATTAAATTCTCTTGCCCAGAAAGTGAACAATTAAAATTGTGGAGTCTCATTCCTTCAGGTAGGGAATTGTCAAAATGTCAAATTTAAAAAAAGTCTTACTTTTCCTTTCTGTCTCATTTCTCTCTCTTAATCCAATCTCTCTTTATTTCTCTTTACCTGATTTGACATTGAATTCACCCACTCTAACTTACACTTTCTTCTCAATCCTTGCACTGTTTATTTCCCAATCCTTAAATCTCATTGATTAAGGAGATACACTGTTGGTCCTGTCATTCACTGAGGTCCGAGATGCCCCGCTGACCTTGCCATGCCGTTATCAGCTCGCACTTCCAGCAAGTTATGATGCAAAAAATTTTAGAGCTGGAGGGTACAGGGAAAAGCCCTGAGGTGCCCCACTGCAGCAAGATCCGGCCTATTGTGTTTTAGTTTTATTCATTTTTGAAACAAGCATTGACGTGATTTATTAATAATTTTATTTTTGACCTAATAGGATTTAGTATAATTGGCCTGTGATCAGTCTTGATAGCTGTAGTTTTGAATTTGCAAGATGAGAGATTTGATGAAAAATGTTTGTCAGTTCTTTTCGTTTGGGGTGCAGATGAGCTAGAAAAGCTGTGTATTTTCAATCATAGAATGGTTACAGCACAGAAGGAGGCCATTCAGCCCCTCGAGCCTGTGCTGGCTCTCTGCAAGAGCACTTCAGCTAGTCCCATGCCCCCGCCCTTTCCCCGTAGCCCTGCAATTCTTTTTCCTTCAGGTACTTATCCAATTCCATTTTGAAAGCCATGATTGAATCTGCCTCCGCCACCCTTTCAGGCAGTGCATTCCAGATCACAACCACTCGCTGTGCAAAATAGTTTTTCCTTATGTTGCCTTTGGTCCTTCTGCCAATCACCTTGGCCGCGATTTCGCTGACTGAGATGGGTCCGGGGCAGCTGGGGTCGGTGTCCCAGCCCGCTGCCTACTGCAGCCCGCACTCTCCAAGTGATTTTACGTTAATAGGGCTTGTTAAGCCCGCCCTGCGAGGTTCCCAGCCAATTAATAGGAAGCGGGTCAGATGACATCATTTGATGATGCATCATCAGCCGGTTTCCTTAAAGGGACCATGTCCAAATTTATCTCGACAGTTGTGCTGTCAGTGTTCTACAGCATTGAGGTGCTGCAAACACTGACAAGCACTGCACAGAGGTGCACGGCTGCACCCAGGCTCTCCCATGACTCCCTCCATATGTTGAGGGAGTCACAGCAAACAGGGGGGCTCTCTTCCCTTCCCATGGGCGAAGTGACCTCCCCAGGAGATCAACGCAGCCTGGTTGAACATTGCACAGGAGGGCACAAGCAGGGATGTCGTCAGAAGGACCAGGTTGCAGTGGCGCAAGCCTTTCCATGATCTGAGTAGATCACGAAATGTTACTGCAAAGCCACACTCAACCTCATCCTGCTGTGCCACTCATCACGTCCACATCACTCTGCCTTCCCTATCCTACTCCTGCACATCTTTACGCACACCAACTTACCTTGCACCCACCCATCCCTCTCTATCTACATTATCATTTCCCATCTCACTAGCCACCCCTCACACTCACCCTCATCCTAGTGCAGTCATATCAACTAACAACACACAAGGGTAGGCACTTGGGTGGTTTAGCCAATGTTCATGTGAAGTTTCTGTTAATGTTTTGTCAAACATTGAAATCTGTATTTTCAACACTTTACCTTATTGGACAGATCTGTTCTCACCTTTGGAAGTGTCTTAGTGAGTTCCACTGAATGCTGAGACATAACTTCCCCCCACCCCAGCCCCAATTGTGATGAGTGTGAAAGGAATGACTTCGACATTGTAGCGATGCTTTATGGTGCTGGTGTGGGATGGTGTCAGCTTGGTGCATTATGTGGCAGCCAGGGTGTACAGTGTCAAGTGAAATAAATCTGGCCATGCTGATGCCATCGCTGGCCTCCCAGGCAGCAATGTTGTCGGATGCTGATGCCCTGTGTCTTGTGCAGCATCAGGTGATTGCGGAGAAGGTTGGTATTGTTGTTGGTGATGTTGGTTTTGGGGCTGATCATGATGGAGGGATTCAGAAGACTAAGGTGAGATTTTTTCATTTTGCTGGAATTTATGGCAGCTGAAGTTGAGGTGAGAGAAGCAATCTGTCAATGGTGAGAGAGCTTGCTCCAAGGGGGTGACAATGGATAGAGAGTCTACTACAAACACTTCCAAACTGCATATAGCTCAAAAGTGTCTTCCAAGTCCTGAAGGCTCAAGCTTCTGACATTGGAAAGTGAACAGCTGTGAAATAGTAGCTTTCATACCACTTTTGCAGCTGTCACCTATTCACAGCAATGGGGAAACATAGAGAATCCTACTTACCTGACGTGATCTCCGAATGACGTGAACCTCGTTAAAAAAGTGGTAAAATAGAAATAGGCTGGCAAAATAGTAGTTAACAAGCATTTAAAAAGCATTTAACTATCTTAAATGCCTCCTCCGCTGCTTGGTGTCGGGACTGTTCTGAAATCGCAGACCCGACACTTTGGAAACTTACATGGAGGCGGGTTCGGAGCGGGCTCCCAACCCACTGTCAATCATTTCGATTTTGACAGCGGACCCGCCTTTGAACCCGCCCCCTGAGCGCCGGCAATATCGCAGCCCTTAAATTTGTGTCCTCTGGTTCCCTACCCTTCTGCCAATGGGAACAGTTTCTCTCTATCTACTCTGTCTAGACCCCTCATGATTTTGAACACCTCTATCAAATCTCTTCTCCTTAGAGCAGAGAAGGTTGAGAACAACCCCAGCTTCTCCAGTCTATCCACGTAACTGAAGTCCCTCATCCCTGGAACCATTCTTGTAAATCTTTTCTGCACCCTCTCTAAGGCCTTCACATCCTTCCTAAAGTGCGGTGCCCAGAATTGGATACAATACTCCAGTTGAGGCCGAACCAGTGTTTTATAAAGGTTCATCATAACTTTTGTACTCTATGCCTCTATTTATGAAGCCCAGGATCCCGTATGCTTTTTTAACTGCTTTCTCAACCTGCCGTGCCACCTTCAACAATTTGTGCACATATACCCCCAGGTCTCTCTGTTCATGCACCCCCTTTAGAATTGTACCTTTTAGTTTATATTGCCTAACAAAATGTGTCACTTCGCACATTTCGGCGTTAAATTTCATCTGCCACATGTCCACCCATTCCACCAGCCTGTCTATGTCCTCTTGAAGTCTATCACTATCCGCCTCACTGTTCAGTATACTTCCAGGTTTTGTGTCATCTGCAAATTTTGAAATTGTGCCCTGCACACCCAAGTCCAAGTCATTAATATATATCAAGAAAAGCAGTGGTCCAAGTACTGACCCTTGGGGAATACCACTGTATACCTTCCTTCAGTCCGAAAAACAACCGTTCCCCACTATCTGTTTCCTGTCACTTAGCCAATTTCGTAACCATGCTGCCACTGTCCCTTTTATTCCATGGGCTTCAACTTTGCTGGCAAATGTGGCACTTTATCAAACGCCTTTTGGAAGTCCATGTACACCACATCAACCGCATTGCCCTCATCAACCCTCTCTGTTACCTCATCAAAAAACCCAGTCAAGTTAGTTAAACACGATTTGCCTTTAATAAATCTGTGCTGGCTTTCCTTAATTAATCCACACTTATCCAAGTGACTGTTAATTTTGTCCTGGATTATCGTTTTTAAAAGCTTCCTCACTACCGAGGTTAAACTGACTGGTCTATAATTCCTGGGTTTATCCTTACACCCTTTTTTGAACAAGGGTGTAACATTTGCAGTTCTGCAGTCCTCTGGCACCACCCCTTGTATCTAAGGAGGATTGTAAGATTATGGTGAGTACCTCTGCAATTTCCACCCTCACCTGCCTCAGCATCCTAGGGTGCATCCCATCTGGTCCTGGTGACTTATCTACTTTAAGTACAGCCAGCCTTTCTAGTACATCCTCTTTATCAATGCACAAGTGTTGCAATGATGTAGTTCAGTGTGACATTGGTCACTATAAACATGTTAGTAAACAAATAAAAAAGTGAACTTCGATAAGCATGCCATTTTAACTGAAGGATTCAGATAATAAAGTGTGTGTATATGATTCCTTGCATTAATCCATCAGAATGTAAGTGTTCATATTTATTCATGTTGTGCTATTGATATGCAGCTGTACAATGGTATATGCACTTTTCTGTTGCAGAATGGCCTCAATGCATTGCATCTGGCAGCAAAGGAAGGACATGTGGATCTTGTGCAGGAATTATTGGAGAGAGGTGCAGTTGTTGATTCAGCGACAAAGGTAATGTCATGCATCAAATTTGTCGAACAAATTTCTTCCTTACCTGATTCCATTATATTATATATAAGCTCTACATACCTGTAGCCAGAATAAAGTGGAGGTCCTGAAGTCAACTAGCACAGGCAGCACCATTTATATTTGCCCTCAATGGCACTTTGACTCCCATTTTATGAAGTGGGGTTTCCTGCTTCTGGGGCCTTGTGCATCACTCCACTTATATCACAGCATTACTTCTGAAGGCAGAATTTCGGCTTGACGCTGATTATTAATATAAATGCAGTATTGAAAGGATTAATCAATCAGAATCCTTCTCTCTGCCCACTTTTTGGAGAAACCAAGATGTAAAACCAAGCCCCCTAATACAAGTTTAAAAGGGTAAAAGCAAAGTTAGGAAAATCAAGAACTAGTTATTAGATGTTAAGCTTGGCCTGAAGGTGATGGGGAAAGGAAAGGCTGAGGACGGAGGTAAGAAATGTTGCAATTTTGAGCTCCTGGCAAAGGATAAATTAGAGTGTGCAATGAGTCTTGATTTCAACTCAGTGAGGATCTATAGAGGAGAAGGAGCATGTGGGACATTGATTTAGAGTTTGGGGGAGCAAAGCAGGATTTTTAAAGTACTGACTATAATAGTATCCATAAAATGAGAAGATTAGAGGTGAGAGAGGGATTGCCTATCAGATGATGAGCTTTATTTTGTATTTTTTCCAGGAGTTCGAGAGAGGTGTTGAAAAGTCATTCCATATATGGGAGAAATATTCCAACCTGGGATAGGCTGATAAAGATGTTGAGGGGATAAAAAGTGTTTGGCATAAAAGAGAACGCTACTTTTTCTTAGTGGCAATACTTAGGAAAGAATATTTATAGAAGAACAATGCAGTAAGTGTGGACTCATGAAAGGTAAGAGGTTGCAACTGGTGGCTAGATTTTCAAGAGCCTAGAACTTCCACGGGGGTTATTCTAATGTCCCATTGAACCTTCAGCGGAAGACTAGCAGAAATAGCTGTTTATGCTGTTGCTCCAGGATTTTGACTGATCTTCTGCCAAACTTATGGAGTAACTGTAGCCTTTGAAATTATGTGGTGTGGGTTAATGCCTCTGTAAAAGTAGTTGACAAAGAATTCTCAGAGAAATGCATAAGCACTTCAAAGCCTGTGAATTTTAAAAATTGAAAGAAGCAAAATTTTCATTGGCACTTCCAAGGGAATAGAGATAAAGATAGTTTGGTTTAACTATTGCATTACAAGATAACTAGAGTTTGTAAGCATTGAGGGTTTTTAATCTGAAAGAAGTTGATGAATATGGAGTGGAATTATCAGCAAATGAGTGGATCGAGTTGGTTAATGAGTGGAGGACGTCAATGATATGAAGAAAGATGAGATAAAACCCTGGGGATTTCCAGAGCTAATAATAGTCAGAGGATGAGCCATCAGAAATAGAAATATTTGAAAGGAACCTAAATAGGCATAGACATAGCTACAATGAGATGTGATACAATGGTAACTTGTTTAGAAGTGCACAGTATCAAACTTTATTAAATAGTTTAGAGATGCCCAAAGTGTGGATTTCCAGCAATTTTCTATGTTTATGTGGATTTTGAGAAATGCGTAACATAGACAACAAAGTCAACAATGGAACAACCATGCCAAACTTATGCTAGCACTTAGTTCAGCAAATTAGGCCAGCACTTTTAAGGTGGTGGATAAACTTGAGAGTTAGTAGCAATTTCCATAACTTTGAAAATTATTGATCCAAGCAAAACAGACCAGTAGTTTGAAAGGTAAGAAAGATTAATCTTTATAGGGGTTGGGTAGACATGAGAAAATTTCCATTGAATAGGAAGTGTAGACTAATAATACCCCATTAATAAAACCCTCACGAATAAGATAATGGAATTGGGCTTTCCTTGGCTTCGCTGAATATTTTTGTAGCCTCGCATTAAGTTCTGCTTGTTATAGATATGAAGATTGTTCACAGCAGCCATGTATTATGTTGGTGAACCAACACAATATAGACTTGAATAGACTGTCCTCTAAAGAATGTAAGTTCTTTGGGGGAGAAATTCGGTACAGCCCCGTTTGGAGTGCTAAGCTCGCCTGGGCGCCGGAAGTCCCGCCCCGGAAGGAGCCGGGAGCGCCAGCGGGATATTCAGTTTGAGCACCCCAAACGGAAGCAGGGCGCTGCTCGAGCCGCCCCGCGTCCGTCTTGGGGCGCTGAAACTGAATATCGCAGCGTAACGTGCCGCAGCGCCACACGCTGCGGCACGGTGCGCTGCGGTACCGCAGGCCTTCCTCCCCTTCTTAAAGGGGAGGGGCCTGCACCAGCGCGATCTCTGATCGTGAGTGCCGGCACCGAGGAGAGGTGCCGGGCTCTCGGGATACAGCCGGCACTTCCCGGGGTGGGGGGGATCAGGAGGCCGGGGAGGACGGCGCAAGGAGGTGCTGGCAGGCGGCCACCGAAAAAAATGGCCGCCCCACAACTCCCCTTTAATTTGCGCCACTACCGCCACAGGTAGGCCCCCCTGAACCGGTCGCAATTTGCGACCGGTGCTACGGGGGGGGGGTGCGACCCAATATCGCGTTCGGGGCGGTAGCGGGGCGCTGTGCACACCGATGATGTCATCGGTGGCAGCGCAGCGCTACAGGCTAACGCCGCCATTAGCGCTCCGCTAAATTTCACGGGAGGCGTGGCCAGTGGCGCTAAAGCCACTGAGTGCCCTCTTTAGGCGCTAACTGGTGGTGCAGCCCACTGAATTTCTAGGCCTAAAAGTTGAAGAATTAGCGCCTGGCGCTAATCATTCTCGACTCCCGCGAAATTCATTGTTAGTGCTCCAAGAGGGACGTGGAGCACAAAATCAAGCGCCCCACTCCTAACTTAGGGCGCTAACCTCTGAGAGTGGGGCACTACCGGCAGAGCGATTAGAAAGGTCATGCACAGTCCAAATGGCACTCTTTAATCATGCAGGCTGCTTCCATCTCTTAAAGGGAAGGGCCAATCACGCTGTATAACCTCATAGTTATCAGTGGTGTTTAACAACGTGACCTGGACTGCCATTGCAGCCCCCATCACGTTCAGAAAGTGCAGCATTTGGAGATGTTTGAGAGGAAAAGGTGTAAAAAATTTGCGCAGGCAGCAGACTGGTGCAAGTAATAAACGGTGCAATCAATGAAAGCGCCCTTTTCGTGATGTTCAAGCGACACAGAAGCATTGCTTTTAATTACCGCTCCTGCAGCGCACTTCCGAATGCACAACGCCTCTTACTGGCGTTGTCAGCGCGAGGCGCTAAAGCAGGGGACGAAAGGCAATTTTGCATCAGGGCCATTAACGGGGCGTTGCACATGCATTGACGTCACCATGTCAGAGGCGTTAGAGGCCTAGGTGCTAACAGTTAACGCCAGCACTAATTCGCCACTGAAGGTCACGTGCAGTGTTGGATTCGCCGCAGCCGGGTGCTAACCACTTAGCGTCCCATTAGTGCCCCCACCAGGTGCTAACGGGAGGCGCTCACCTACCAAATTTGTGATGGTGCACTCATGAGTGTTCAATGGGGAATTCCAGGATTTTGACCCAGCAATGATGAAGGAATGGCTATGTATGTCCTAGTCAGAATTGTGTGTTATTTGGATGGAAACTTAGAGGTGATGGTGTTCCCATTATATTACTCTTGTCCTTCTTGGTGGTAGAGGTCATGGGGTGGGGAGGAGCTGTCGACGTAAGCTTAGTGAGTTGCTGTAGTGCATCCTATAGCTCCTGAATACTGTAGCCTTGTTGATGGAGGGGGTTGGATATATTGGAAGGTAATTTGGGGTGGAAAAATGAGTATTTTAAGTCATATCTACATGTTGTGGATGGCATGATATAAACTTTAAACTGAGTTGAATAATCAGGAAGATGAGAAGATAAACAAAATTAACATAATATTCAACAGTTACATCCTCTTTTGCCAAAAAGAGTCACACTGTGTAAGATTTGATCATCTAGAGTTTTTATAGTCAAATAACTTACCTCTGTACAGATGAATTTTATGGTATAGTCTATATACAGGAAGCTATTGAATATTAGTAGGAGCTTTCCTGAATGTTTTGCTCCCCATCCTTTCTGCTCCAGCTTTCTCTGCTTTCTCTCCTTGCCTCTTCTCTCCTAAACATGATGGGTTTTCAGTCTTTCTTTATAATTATTACTTTTTCTTTACAGAAAGGAAACTCAGCCCTACACATTGCATCTTTGGCTGGACAAACTGACGTGGTCAGAACTCTACTAAAGCAGGGAGCCAACATCAATTCACAGTCCCAGGCAAGTAACTGAAACACATCAGAACACAGGCACAACGTTACACTTGAAATAAAATGGCAACACAAATATTGTTTTCTGTCTAGCATCGCTGTACTTTCTGATACTGAATACTGTAGCCTTGTTGATGGAGGGGGTTGGATATATTGGAAAGTAATTTGGGGTGGAAAAATTGACTATTTCTCTGGTAAAGTGAAGCATCACTTTGCCTTCAACCAATGCATCAGGTTCAAATCTGGTTTATAAATTCATTAGCCTGTGTATACTTTGATTAACTTGGGCTCATAACATTAAGCAAATTGATTATTACAGTAATTCAACCTACGAAAGGCTTCTCAGAATTGCCAAAATGAATGTTTTTCAGATATTCATGTAGGTTGCACTGTGCTTTTATTCTGTTTAATGTTTTCTGAATTACAAATTATTTGTACCATTTAATTTTTGACCTCGCTAGATACCTTCAGATGGAAATTAACTGGTTTAATAAAAAATATATATTTCCTTTCATTTTAATAATCATCTTTACAAATAGTTTATGAAGCCCCTGAGCTTGTGTGTCATTTGCAACTTTCAAATTCCAGTGCATGTCATGCATATTTATCCATATAATAAACACTTTAGGGGGCATATAACCTGTGGCAAAAATAAAATAATGATACTGCACTACCTGTCACACAATCTTGATTATCCTTTAGGTGCATGATTTATATTCTTTCCACTATAGATCATTTGTATTTTCAATACTGTTGGTTAACTGCTCTCCAGCTCCTCCAGACTATTTATTTTAAATTTCACAGCTTCTTTTTGTCACATTTTACTAGCTGTGTTGATCTGTTTCCGATTAATTTGCTTTGGTGAATTACATATTATATATATGCCATTTTTCCCAGGAATCAGCAATGGTTTGTCACTTAATAAACAAATGGGTGAATTTTCCGGGGGGTCAGCGGATGGGATCGATGGCGGGTCGGATGGGAAAGTGTTTTTTTTTTACAGCGGGTCAGAAACCCGCAGTCAACCCGCCGCCACGCGCCTTTCCAAATGTTGGGTCTGTCAGCTGAGCAGACCCGACAGGCAGCGGCCGGGGACCCAATTAATCTCATTATTGCCTTATTGACAGATCATTAACAGGCTTTTTTAACTTACCTTTTCACTTTAACTTCATGGCCACAGGAACCACGCTGTTCGGGGACCACGGCTGTCAACCTGAGGCGGGAGTTCAGTGGCCATTGCTCCAGCTGATTAATTGACATCTGCAAATGCACAGTAAAAGCTCCCACCTGACAGATCTTCACTTTCCTCAGCCACAAGCTGTTTCTCACTCCATTTCCAGCACAGATTCTGCAGGCTTTCCATTCTCCATTCACTCTTACCTCATTGGAATAACTCTCACCATTGTCATCTTTACTTCATCTGCCATCTATTCCATCAACATGGGTGCCCTTTAAACTGTCTCACCTTGGTCCTCAGAACCAGACCACGATCAGCCCCAACACCAGCAGCACCAGGCACAGCAGCAGCACTAACAACAACACCAACCTTCTCCACAATCACCTGAATGCTGCACGGGACAGAGGGTATCAGCACCCAAACGCATTGCTGCCAGGGATGACCTCACCATGCCCAGATTTACTTCACTTGACGCTTTACACCCTGGCTGCCACATGATGTGCCAGGTTGGCACCACCCCACACCAACACCATAAAGCATCCCTACAATGTACAAGCCATTCCTTTCACACTCATCGCCATTGCGGAAGGGTGGTGGGGGTGGGGGTACTGTTATGTCTCACCATTCACTACAACTCAATAAGCCACTTTCAATAGTGCACACAAATCTGTCCAAGAACGCAAAGTATTGAAAATAAAGGTTTTAATGTTTGACAGCGCATTAACAGAAACTTTTCATGAACATTGGATAAAACACTCAAGTGCCTACCCTTGTGTGTTGTTAGTTGGTATGATTGCACTAGGATGAAGGTGAGTGTGAGGGGTGGCTAGTGAGATGGGGATGCGATAATGTAGATAGAGAGAGAGGGATGGGTGGAGGTGCAAGGTAAGTTGGTGTGAGTAAGGATGAGCAGGGGTAGGGTAGGGAAGGAAGAGTGCTGGGGATGTGATGAGTGGCACAACAGGATGAAGGTGAGTGTGGCTTTGTACTAATGTTTCGTGATCTAATGAGATCATGGAAAGGTTTGCGCCACTGTACCCAGGTCCTCCTGACGACATCCTTGCTTGTGCCATCATGTGCAATGTGCAACCAGGCTGTGTTGGTCTCCTGGGGAGGTCTCTTTCATCCATTGGAAGAGAAGAGGACCTCCCTGCGTGCTGTGACTCCCTCCATAAGCATATTGAGAGAGTCATGGGAGAACCTGGGTGCAGCCCCCTGCCTCTGTGCAGTGCTTGTCAGTGTTTGCAGCACTTCAATGCTGTAGAACACTGACAGCACAAATCTCAAAATAAAGTTGGGCTTTAAGGAAACCGGCTGATATGCGTCACCAGACCCCCTTCCTCTAATTGGCCTGGGAAACGTGCTGGATGTGCTTAACAAGCCCCATCAACATAAAGTCATTTCACGGAGCAGGATGGAGCCAGCAGCGGGGTCAGGATCCACCACGGACCCGCCAAGGTCAGTAAAATCGCGGCCACAGTGTTTACCCCACTGTCAGTAATATTGACTTGAAAGTAAAATCGAATGGTGTGTATATTGGGCAGGTGATTCGCTACCACCAGTTTTCTGGCTTGCAGTGAAAGTTCAAATCTACACCCCAACCCCCAGTGTCTGCCATTGGTCCCCCCTTTTCCCCCCAAAAATCCTCCCAACAACTTCTACAGTATACATTTTATTAATTATTATGAGAATGATTAAGAAGGCTGTATTCTTTTATTGAGATTTAGATGATTATTATGAACCACTTGAGCTTCTCTTTCCCAGAATCAATCTGAACGCTTCAATGTGGTTGTTGCTATATAATCACTCCCAGATATCAGTCATTTCTTACACACTGGACATAGAATATTCCAATAATGGATTACAGATTATTGTTTCTTGATGGAACACACTAATAGTGCCGTAGTTGTTAATCATCTTGTGATGCTATCGTGCATCAAGGAGTTGAAATGAACTGACAGTTGACATCACCAATACCAACTGTTGTCAGCACAAAGACTAGCAACAAAGAGAATAATCCCTCTCCCAACGGAAGATTGACACAGTGGGGGAAATTTTCAAGTGGGGACCAAACCAGGCACGCTTTTGGTGGTGAGCCCACAGCGTCTGCCCAAGGTCACAGTCAGGAGTTTAAACCATTTTCAGGTCTGGGACTCATTTAAATGTTACCAGCGAGCTGCGGGCACTAAACGGACGCTCTGTTGCAGTTCGTCATTTGATTCAGTGGAAAATTGGCCGCCTTCTACATGGAGCCATCCAGCAATTGGGTGGGGGAGGGGGAGGACGGGCCGGCAGCTAGCTGGAAGATTTTTGTGGGTTTAGAAGTAGGAGGAGCATGAATGCATGAAATTATGTCACCAGACCCACATACATTTTTTTTTAAAAAGCAGACTTTTTCTGAATGGCTTCCAATGGTCCCTTTAACTGACCGCTGGTTCAGTCACTCACTGCCTGGAAAAACTGGGACTACCATGCATTTTGCGTGCTCTGCTCATTTCTCTATGAAAATTGGAATCAGGGTCCTACAATCGGTATATTATTTATTTAAACAGGCTTGTTTTGGGTGGAGTGCTGGGCGTCTATTTAAAGGCCTGCTTGAAAATGTAATCAGGCAGACAAGGAAGGTCAAGGTTCCCACCAAATGTTCCTTTGCCGGTTTTATTTTAGGTGAGTAACGGGCAACCAGCAGTTGCAAATCCCCCCCAGTGTATATTATAAATTTATTTCAACTGGAAGGTAACTGCTTTTTGGAAGAAAGAATGAGGAGAAGCAATACAAAAGAAATAGTACAATTTTAAGGAACAGAGAGGCCTAGGGGCTTACACAAAGAAATGTTTGAAGGTGGCAGGACAAGTTGTTGGAGGCTAGTAAAAAAGCATATGGGATACTTGGCATTATAAATAGAGGCATACAAGAGCAAGGAAATTATGTTAAGTCTTTATAAATCACTGGTTAGGCCTCAGCTGGAGTATTGGGGCAGATTTTGTGGTCAGCAGCGTACCTACGGAGTATGCGGCCAACATATGAATAGAATAGGAACTTACCTGATGGGGACCCTTCTTTGCGAACTTGCTCTTTGACGCTGTGTACTCGAGGACAGCATAATGGCTCACAGATCCCAGGGGCACAGCGTGTGCGGAAGTGTACCTGGGATCACGTGGGCCTGGTGCTCCAATCACTGAGTTTCCGACTACATTTCTTGTGATTGAAGAGTAGGTTACAGGAAATTTTGGTTTATCCGGAGGTTATATGTCTGGAATACTCGATCTAACACCAAAAATCAGGAGCCGTTTTCTATAAGTTTTTTAGTTCTCGTTGCTTTTTTTTCCCAGTCAGGCACTGCAAGGTCTGTAGCTATAGCAACAACTTCAGCTAGAGATGCTTGCAGCTGCAGCCGACTGTTTTGAAGCTGTTGCTAAGCAACAGGGTTTGTTGATTCACACGGAGCTTTTCAGTTCCGTATCTCTCAACATTAACGCTGGTATGTCCGGCACTTTTGATGGTACGGCACCAGCTCGGTCCCGTCAGTGCCGGATATCAGAAAGTTTCCTGTATATCGATAGATAGAGGAGTTAATGGCCCGGAACTGACCGCAAATTAAAAATATGCTGCTTTGCGACTCTTACTTTGGATGTACTTTCAGAACAATTAGAAGGACTAGGAGAATAAATAGTTCCAAAATGCCCCACTCTCTCACACACACACACCCATCTAAAAAAATTATTTGGGAATTCATTCTTAAATCTAATTTAGGAATTAGATTACTGATAAATCGTTCAAACTCTGTGAAATTTGATATAAAATACATCTATAAGTAGCAGAAATATCTGACAATATTAACATGGACGGGTGATACAAACATAAATACAACAGAGCCAAAACAAAGATCTGAAGATGTGGGATTAATTATTGGAAAAACACATAAATAGTGATTACAGTGTTCTGCGCTGATATTATAATATGCACTGATGTTATAGTAATATGATTGTGTTAGTAGCCTGCATCTGAACAATCTGTACATTAATCACTGGAGGCATTTCAGACTGTTTTTACAATTCATTACGTCACATTCCGGAGCTAATAGAATGCATAACTGTCTCTATCTAATCCCCTTACGCTGATGCACACAATCCCTATGCCTGTTTGCAACAGCTGTAAAATTTTCATACGTAATTGTTGGGCAGTTGGTGGGCAATTAGCCCAACTTTGTGCCAGCAAATGGGATTTCCAAGGTGGAGCGGATGATCTGTCAAGTCGTAACTTGACAGATCGCAAGTTCGGGATTTAGCACATGCGCTTAACTTGTGGCCCATTTCAAAGGCGGTATGATAGCGTACTCTGAGAGTATGCCATTACACCCATTGCAAATTCTGGACCATTGTGTCCACTTCTAAGCATGAGACTTTAGGAAGGATGTCAGGGTCTTGGAGAGGGTGCAGAGGAAATGTAACAGAATTGTATCAGGGTTGAGGGACTTCATTTATGTGGAGCGACTAGAGAAACTGGAATTGTTTTCCATAGAGCAGAGACAGATAAGGGGAGATTTAACAGAGGTGTTCAAAATCATGAGGTGTTTTAATAGAGTAAATAGGAGTAACTGCTTCCACTGGCAGGAGGGTCGGTAACCAGAGGACATATAGTTAAGGAACCAGAGGGGAGATGACATTTTTTTTTCACACAGAGAGTTGTTATGATCTGGAATGCCCTGCCTGAAAGGGTGATGGAATCAGATTTAATAGCAAATTTCAAAAGGGAACTGGATAAATATTTGAAGGAGAAAAAATTGCTATGGAGAAAGAGCGGGGGAGTGGGAACTGGCATGTGTACAATGGGCCGAATTGCCTACTTCTGTGCTGTACAATTCTATGATTGTATGATAGTTTAAGTTGTTATGCAGTTAAATCTGATAAACCTATGGCACCTGTTAATTCATCATATTTTCTGAAGTTCTGAGTCCCTATATGCACAGAATAAAGAAAGACTTTTGCGACATAGAGTTTAGCCAACAAAATATTCAGGATCAAAGGCCTAGGTCTGAGTGCCACAGTGAGTTCTAATCCAGCATAAACTAGTAAAACTAAAGTCCTGCCTCCCTGCCAGCTGTGAGGGTCTAATTTACCTTGTGCCTTTCTAACCTGGATTCAGTGGTATAAGCCTATTGTACCAAACTGCCAGTAATTGACATAAATTGCCATTCATTTGGAAGGACAGGCAGGAAGGAAGGGGAGGTGGGGTGGCTATGTTAATAAAGGAAGGAATCACTGTAATACAGAGAAATGATATTGGGTCAAAAGATCAGGATAATGAAACAGTTTGGGTGGAGGTAAGGAATAATAAGGGGAAAAAAACACTAGTGGGCGTAGTCTATAGGCCTCCGAACAGTGGCAACTCTGTTGGACGGAGTATCAATCAGGAAATAGTTGAGGCTTGTAATAAGGGAGCATCTATAATTATGGGGGATTTTAACTATCATATTAATTGGAGAAATCAAATTGGGCAGGGCTGCCTTGAGGATGAGTTCATTGAGTGTATTAGGGATGGGTTTCTTGAGCAGTATGTAACTGAACCGACCAGGGGGCAAGCAACCTTAGATCTGGTCCTGTGTAACGAGACAGGATTAATTAAAAATGTCCTAGTAAAGGATCCCCTTGGAATGAGTGACCATAACATGGTTGAATTCCATATTCAATTAGAGGGTGAGAAGGTTGGATCTCAAACAAGCGTGCTAAGCTTGAATAAAGGAACTATGAAGGTATGAGAGCGGAATTGAGTAGAGTGAATTGGGAAAATAGATTAAAGGGTAAGACGATACATGATCAGTGGTGTACATTTAAGGAGTTATTTTACAACTTCCAAAAAAAAATATATTCCACTGAGAAGAAAAGGGTGTAAAAGAAAAGACAGCCATCCGTGGCTAAGTAAAGAAATTAAGGATAGTATTCGACTAAAAACAAGGGCATATAAGGTAGCCAAATCTAGTGGGAGGATAGAGGATTGGGAAAACTTTAAAAGACAGCAAAAAATAACAAAAAGATTGATTAAGAAAGGGAAGATAGATTATGAAAGTAAATTAGCAAAAAATATAAAAACAGATAGTAAGAGTTTTTATAGTTATATAAAAAGAAAAAGGGTGGCTAAAGTAAATGTTGGTCCCTTAGAGGATGAGACCGGGAAATTAATGGTGGGAAATATGGAGATGGCAAAAACACTGAATGAATATTTTGTATCAGTCTTTAAAGTAGAAGACTCTAAGAATATCCCAACACTGGACAAACAGGGGGCTATGGGGGGGAGGAGCTAAACACGATCAAAATCACTAAGGAAGTGGTACTCGGTAAAATAATGGGACTCAAGGCGGATAAATCACCTGGACCTGATGGCTTACATCCTAGGGTCTTGAGGGAAGTGGCGGTAGGGATTGTGGATGCATTGTTAATAATTTTCCAAAACTCCCTGGACTCAGCAAAGGTCCCGGAAGACTGGAAAACTGCTAATGTAACACCCTTATTTAAAAAGGGCAGTGGACAGAAGGCTGGAAACTATAGACCGGTTAGCCTAACATCTGTGGTAGGTAAAATTTTGGAGTCCATTATTAAGGAGACAGTAACAGGACATTTGGATAATCATCATTTAATAGGACAAAGTCAGCATGGTTTTATGAAGGGGAAGTCATGTTTGACAAATTTGCTGGAGTTCTTTGAGGAAGTAACATATAGGGTGGATAAAGGGGAACCAGTGGACGTAGTGTATTTAGACTTCCAAAAGGCATTTGACAAGGTGCCACACAAAAGATTATTGATTAAGATAAAAAATCACGGGATTGGGGGTAATATTCTGGCATGGATAGAGGATTTGCTATCTAACAGAAGGCAGAGAGTTGGGATAAATGGTTCATTCGCAGAATGGCAATCAGTAACTAGTGGTGTTCCGCAGGGGTCGGTGCTGGGTCCCCAACTCTTTACAATCTATATTAACGATTTGGAGGAGGGGACCGAGTGTAACATATCAAAGTTTGCAGATGATACTAAGATGGGAGGGAAAGTAGTGAGTGAGGAGGACATAAAAAACCTGCAAGGGGACATAGACAGGCTAAGTAAGTGGGCAGAGATTTGGCAGATGGAATACAATACTGGAAAGTGTGAGGTTATGCACTTTGGCAGGAAAAATCGTAGAGCAAGCTATTGTCTTAATGGCAAGAAACTGGAAAGTACTGAAGTACAAAGGGATCTAGGGGTCCTGGTGCACGAAACTCAAAAGGTTAGTATGCAGGTGCAGCAAGTGATTAAGAAGGCCAATGGAATGTTGGCTTTCATTGCTAGGGGGATAGAATATAAAAATAGGGAGGTATTGCTTCAGTTGTACAAGGTATTGGTGAGACCGCACCTGGAATACTGCATACAGTTTTGGTGTCCATACTTAAGAAAGGACATACTTGCTCTCGAGTCAGTACAAAGAAGGTTCACTCGGTTAATCCCGGGGATGAGGGGATGGACATATGAGGAGAGGTTGAGTAGATTGGGACTCTACTCATTGGAGTTCAGAAGAATGAGAGGCGATCTTATTGAAACATATAAGATTGTGAAGGGGTTGGATCGGGTGGATGCGGGGAGGATGTTCCCGATGATGGGTGAAACTAGAACTAGGGGGCATAGTCTTAGAATAAGGGGCTGCTCTTTCAAAACTGAGATGAGGAGGAACTACTTCACTCAGAGGGTGGTAGGTCCATGGAATATGCTGCCCCAAAAAGCTGTAGAAGCTACATCATTACATAAATTTAAAACAGAAATAGACAGTTTCCTAGGAGTAAAGGGAATTAAGGGTTACGGGGAGCGGGCAGGAATTTGGACATGAGTCTAGGTTCGGATCGGACATGGCCCTGTGGGTAGTAGAGCGGGCCCAGGGGCCGTGTAGCCTGATCCTGCTCCTATTTCGTGTGTCTAATTCTGTTAGATTCAGGAGATGGTTCTGTGATAGTAGATTGGCGGTTAGGATCAGATCAGCCATGATCTTATTAAATGGCGGAGCAGGCTCGAGGGGCCGATTGGCCTACTCCTGCTCCTATTTCTTATGTCTCATTCAGGCAGGTTACAAGAATTGCAGGTGTGGGGATGCTGTTGTCGGGAGTGTTCTTATGAGTTTACGGTTAATGTACATTGTAAGGGCAGAGTAGAGAGACATTTTCTCTGAATCTGGCTGCGCTATACCTGATGTAGCAACAACAACTTACATTTCTATAGCGCCGTTAACATAATAAAATGTCCCAAAGTGCTTCATAGGAACGTTATCAGGCAAAATGTACCACCAAGCCACATAAGAAGATATTGGGACTGGTGACCAAAAGCTTAGTCAAAGAGGTAGATTTTAAGGTGTGTCTTAAAGGAGGAGAGAGAGGTAGAGAGACAGATAGGTTTAGGGAGGGAATTCCAGAGCTTATTGCCTTAGACAGCTGAAGATACAGCCGCCAATGGTGGAGCGAAATAAATTGGGGAAGCGAAAGAAATTGGGGAATAAGTGGTCTTGATGCTGACAATGAGTGCGCAACATGGAAATGCATTCTCCCCAGACCAACATCCTTTGCCTTAATATGCTCTTAAAAATGCATTGGGGCTGCTTTTCACTTCCTATGCCTAACGTTAAAAAGATGGTAACGGCATCAAAATGGAGTCAGTAGTCTTGCTGCCCTATTAGCTTCGATGAAGAGGCCAGTGCCATTTTGAAGAGGTCCTACCGCTGGGCATCCAAAGCCACTTTTAATATGCAAATCGTAGTCCTAGGATCACGATTGCTATTTCAGGTTGGAACTGGTTAGAGCATGCGCTGTGCATGTTCCAGCCAATTCCACAGTGATGGAGCCGAAGAGACCCAGCAAAGGTAAATTTGGTATTATTTTCTTGGAGCCACTTACCTAACTGTCGGCCAGGGCCGCCTGATATTGGCCAGCCTCAATGTGGCAAACTACATTGGGATGCCCATTTGGTTCTTCAGTCAGTTGCCCGAACGTCAAAATCGACCTCAATCATTTTAAGGGTTTAAAATGGTAATTTGATTCATTTTAGTTTGGACTTTTTCTGATGTCGTCAAAGGTTCATTGTAATCAACTGCAATTAACTTGTTATTCACAGTCTCCAATAATTTGGTACCATTTATCTAGCTGGAGTATAAGTGGATTTCTCAAAGTAATTAATGTTAATTAATGTTTTCAGTGCAGTCTCGGATTCATTGAGGGTTAGTGTTTCTATTTTGAACTTGTTAATTGCAATTGAATGTTTGATCATTATTAACGGAGCTGTGATGTCTTGTGAAAGTGTTTTGCAAGAAGAAAAATTCCATGGGTCCAATTCACTGCTATTCAGCAGGATTGCAATCTAATTTTCCCAGTGATCGTTTGCACAATTTCAAACATGTGTAGGGAGTTTTGGTTTGGGGTTTGTGTCTGGTCAGTCAGTCGCGCGTCTGAGCTGCTCCAGCCCCGTGCGGTTCGAATCGCTTCCCCTTTGGTTCTGACCACCGGACTTATTTACAAGTAGCGATATAGATAAATGAGACCAGTGGTTCAGTGCAAAGAAAACCAATGTTTATTAAAATAGAGAACAATTACTATACAGAGAAATTCACTATGGATGCAGCACAATTACACTTAACGGGGGAGGAGAAATGGACACATCGAGGGAAAATGACTAAAATGACACTTTAGCAATTCCCCTTAACTCCCACCCTTTACACCTATATAGATTATCTTGTGATGGGCCAGAAAATTGATGCTCACCAGTCTAGGATGTTGAAACGCCTGCTCCGTGCCCTGTTGCCTGCCGATGTCTTAGGTTTTCACCGCCCAAAGCAGAGATACCCCAGTAATTTAAACGTAACTGCGGGTATTCTACTTCCCTGGACGGGCTCTTCATCGACGATCCTCTTGCTGGGTTGATGGTAAGGCAGGGCACCGGAGGCGAGGCGGGAGAGAGAGAGAGAAATGGCCTCCCGAGGGACTAGTTATACCCTTCCCGGTAGCCCTTATCTCCCGCCAGATCAGCTCATTTCTTTTGTCTAATCTGGACGTATTGAAACTCATACAAAAGGTACTGATCTGGGCCCATCAACCTGGATGGCCGGTAATCGGTTTTACTGGTCTCATCAGTATTCCCCTTTGTCCAATTGGTTTCGTGATGGGGCCATTCCACTCTGAATGCCCCGTTGATCGTTTTGAAGTATTAGGTAAACAATGTTGACGTTCTCTAAACGAAGGCCTGAATGCAGCTGAGCTTATCCCACTACATATTGAATAGGCCTTGTCTGCTCTTGATTGCTTGTGCAAACAACCTTGATGGCTTTTAATCAGAGGCCTGAATGCCACTGGGTTTGCTTCTAATGCATAAATGCAGAAGGTCTGTTTGCATTCAAGTTTTGGAAAGTTCCTTCTCACAGCCGTCAGAATACAAGCTGTCAGTCCAAACTGAAACTTACAGGCTTTGGCCATGAGGCTGACCACAGCCATCTTGTGCCCTGGATTTTAAACTCAGTCCAACCAGGGTTTCTTTAATAAACCAAAAGTAAATCCTCAGGGGAGACATGAAATTTGTGAATCCTTTCACATGATATAGCCATATAAAATTACATTTTTGAATAGTTTCAAAAATGTGATCTGGATACCTGCAATCCATTGCCATATTGGATCTCCCTTACCCCCAATTTGACCTCGTGGAACTTTTGACTTGCAAGGTACTATAAGCCAGCGGTTTTCAAACTTTATCAGGGCACACTTCACCAAAAATGTTTTCATAACATCTCGCTTACACAGGCTAAAAAGTGGTACATATATACTTGTGACTAGCCTGCAGTTAGCTCCTTTTCTACATATATGGCTTAAAATGGGCATTAAAAATAAGTGTATATGTTAGATTTCACATTGTTTTCATTTTATTCCCTCAATAATTCCAATCTGGATTTAGAAATGCTAGATTGATCAGTTGTAGTTTCATAGGTATGCTGTTCATGCAGGAATACTGCCTTCCTGTATCTGCGTAATGAAGTGAACTCCCTGAGGTGCTGAGTGAGTGACATTTATCATTCTCTTGCATCAAGAGAGTTGTCTAGAATACTACCTTGCATCATTCAACATAAATAATGTGATGATCTAGAATTGTGTTTGGCAGGAATCAAATTCATTTTATCAATATATATGTTGGTTAAACATGCATTGTGAAGCAAACAAGAAACCAGTTGGATATATGCCTACAATTTGTTAGGCTATGTTTATTATTTATGATTGTAATTGGCTTCCATATCCATCATTAATTTTGCACTTTATTTCTGACTGACCTTTGAACAAATTGACTCATGAAAAATGAATTGGCCTTTTGTGTAAAAAAAAAAGTCACAATTTTATTTTACTGTGGTCCTGAACTATGTTGTGGAAAATTTGCGTACAAATGCTTAGAACATTTATCAAAATTTCCACTCTCGGCTATTTTAGCAGAAGTGATAAATCATTTATTTTAAAATAGCAGACAGCAAAATTTCAGATGAAGATGTTCAATGTTTGTACTGTACACTGGTGTCTCATGGTATAATTCAAGGGCTCTTGCAGTTAATTTTGAATTTTTACTCTTGCCTTTATTACAGGACTGAAAGAAATCAATAGCATAGATTTAACTATCTGCTTTTGCAAGCACGATCCAATGCAGATTGTGTGCCTTAGTTACTGATTTCTCACTGTTGCAGATAAAAGCATCAAACTATTGTGGTGTTGTGCACTGCAGAGTGACTCTCATTCAGTATGTGATATTTGACCCTGAGCTAAGCTTCTGACCTCATATCCTCTCCATCACCAAGACCGCCTACTTCCACCTCCATAATATCACCAATCTCTGCCCCTGCCTCATCCCATCTGCTGCTGAAACCCTCACCCATGCTCTTGTTACCTCCAGACTCGACTATTCCAATGCTCTCCTTGCCGGCCTCCAATCTTACCCCCTCCATAAACTTGAGCTCATCCAAAACTGCTGACCATATCCTAACTTGCATCAAGACCCATTCACCCATCACCTCTGTACTTGTTGACCTACATTGGCTCCCAGTCCAGCAACGCCTGTATTTTAAAATTCTCATCTTTGTGTTCAAATCTCTTCATGACTTTACCCTGCCCTAGCTCTGTAACCTCTTCCAGCCCTAAAGCCCTCCAAAACCCAAGCTTTTGGTCACCTGTCCAAATATCTACTTATGTGGCTCAATGTCATTTTTTTCTGATAATGCTCCTGTGAAATGCCTTGGGACATTTTACTACATTAAAGGCAGTATATGAATCCAAGTTGTTGTTGATATTGCAATATAGCAGTCTCTCAGCTGGTTATATCCAGACACACAAGCCCTTAAATTCGATGGTGGTTCTCCCAGTCTTCAGCCGTAACTATTGGAATTCAAGGGAAACAGCATAAACAGCAATTTTCAGCTGTTTCTGCCTTTTCCCTGGGGTTCTGTTGATCTCCTGCTGACGTTTCAGGACCACTGTGACTCAGTCTAAATTCCAAAGAGACATATGCACACTCGTTGACAGATCCCCATTCCTGCAGCTGCTGTTGGCCAAACTGGGCAATGATCAGCACAGCTGTTTCATCTTGAGCAGATTCCATCTCAAAGATTGCTAAAGATACTGTCATTGCAAGGCAGTTATTCATTTGCATCAATTATTTTACAGCAGCAATAGCTGTAAACTCCTGCAGAAAATGGATTGTTTTAAGGAACCACAAATTGTATGGTGTCTCTTCTGGCAGCAAATAAATCATTCAGAACAACATTTGATCCTGCAGTCAGTACCAGTCTACCGAAGCAGAGTGGATGAGTGCATTGTTAGTGTGGATGCATTTATATTTTTCTTGTTGTGCCCCTTCTGGACAAGCAGTACAGTTTGAGACCAACTAACTAGACTTATTTATTATTTGCTTTCTTGCCAGTAGAGATGCTAGCTATAACATGCCAGGGTTGAAAAGAGGGAAATCAACCAGGTAACCTGCTCCTGATCACTGTCTAGTGACTCCTCTGTAAAGTTGCATGTGTGTAGGGGCTGGGTGAAGATGGGAGTGGGCCCAGGTGTGATCGCTCCCCAGGCAAAATCGTCTGCTGTCATTCACTGGCTGGGTCTACACATGAAGCATAGCTACGTGGGTGAAGCACTGGAGAACAGCTGGTGTCTGTGGACCCATACGAACCAGCACTTGAGGAGAGGAGAACATTTGGGGGAAAAGTTTGATTTAGTTTTATGTAGCAAAAGCTGTTGGGACATGAATTAACTGGATTTTGGTGCTAGTAAATTTTACATCTGCATTAAGGAAGGAAAGAACTTGGGGGTTATTTTGGCCAAAGGGTGAAAACAGACGCTAAATGGGTGCAGTGCTAATAAGATACGCCTGTTTGAAAGTCTGGATTTAGCACACAATTTTGGTCCTAGTTGCTGATTACTGTCATTTGAACTTGTCTGGAGGAGCTAAACCAGAAACCAGCAGGTTTAGAACTCAAGTGCTGATTAGACGCAATTTTTGTGGAGCAGTATATGTGGGCTCCTCGCACCCACTTCCACTCAAGGTGTGAAGTGTGCTGGCTGACACACAGCGGCACGTTGCAGGATGGCTCAGGGACTGAGGGAGAGGACGCACAGGTTCTCGGATGCGGCACTGGAGGTCCTGGTGAAGGAGGTCGAGAGGAGGAGGGATGTCCTGTACTCACAAGGGGAGGAGGAAGCCACCTCGGCCTTGTGTCCCTCTCTCCTGCAGCAATTGGTGTTGCTCTGCCTGGCCTCATGTTCTCATCCAGACCAAGGGGGACCCCTAGCAAGGTGCCCATGACCTAGCACTCCCTTTTGCCTGGTGAATGCTATAAGGTATCCAATAAGGTGGAGTAGCATTGCACTTACTCTTTTTAGATGAAGTCCTCATAAATTTTCCAGAATACATGTTGCTCGAGTGTTGGTGAAATCATAGGGGGAGAAATTCGGTATCGCCCCATTTGGGACGCAATTATCGGCCAGGCGCAAATTATCGCCTCCAACTGCAAACTTGGCTTCTATCACCTCTGGAGGTGATTGGAGTGCTAAATCAGGCGCTACACATCTCTCTTAAGGCGCTAACTCTGAGGAGCGAGGCGCTAACTCAGAGCACTGGTGAAGCTCATGTGATGTCAGTCAGCAATGGAACACAGACACACTGGCGCTGGCCAGTTCTTAAAGGGGAGGGTCGATCTTGCTCTCCATCCACAACCTGCTCATTGCAGCCTTGCATCTCGGCCTGGAGAGACCTGTACATCAAATCTGCTGGAAGGAACAATAGAGAGGCCCAGGGAAAGATGTCAGAGTGCAGCCCCCATAGTCTCTTCTAAATTGATGCAAGGAAGATCAAATCAAAATGAACCTGCAAAGTGCTGCTCAGTACCCAAAACTCCTCAACACAGTGTTGAATCTCTCCAGAAGTCTCTCTCTCTCACTCAGAGTGCGTGGTGCAAAAATGTCGCTGAAAAGAAAGGCAGGAAGCGGTCGCCTTTAAATAGCGCTCCCCCAATCCCTTCCTGACTGCAAAACGCTCCCCTCAACCTGTCATTGCTAGCGGCAGGCAGTAAGGCAGGGGGCGCCACTCAATATCCGGTCCTGGGCGTTGCACACTTGACTGACGTCACGATCTGCGGGCGCAGGAGATCGTGGCGGTAGTGTTTAGCATCGCCGCAAAATGTCTGGTCAATTTCACGAGCGGCACAAACATTGCTGCACCCGAGCGCTAGTTGCTTTGCGCCCCATTAGCGCCCTCTTAAGGCGCTAACGGGAGGCGCAAACCAACCAAATTTTTCCCCCATAGAGTCATAACGACACAGAAGGAGGCCAATCGGCCTATTGAGTCCGTGCCAGATCATCACCACTCGCTGTGTAATATTTTTCCTCACATCCCCCCTGTATCTCTTGCCCAAAACCTTAAACCTGTGTCCCCTAGTCCTTGTACCATCAACTAGTGGGAACAACCTTTCCCCGTCCAGCCTACCCAAACCCGTCATAATCTTGTACACCTCTATCAAATCACCCCTCAACCTCCTTTGCTCTAATGAAAACAAATCCAGCTTCTCCAACCTGTCCTTGTAACTATGAGCCCACATCCCCAGAACCATTCTGGTAAATCTCCTCTGCACCCTCTCAAGGGCCTTCACATCCTTCCTAAAATGTGGTGACCAGAACTGGACGCAATATTCCAGTTGTGGCCTAACCAGCGCTTTATAAAGGTTCAGCATAACTTCTCTACTTTTGTACTCAATGCCTCTATTTATGAAGCCCAAGATCCCATAAGATTTGTTAACCACTCTCTCAATATGTCCTGCCACCTTCAGGGACCTATGCACATTAACTCCCAGGTCCCTCTGTCCCTGCATACTCTTTAAAACTGTGCTACTAAGTGTATATTGTCTCTCCCTGTTCCTTCTGCCAAAATGCATCACCTCACACTTCTCTGTATTAAATTCCATCTGCCACTTGTCTGCCCATTCTGCTAGCCTTTCTATGCCCTGTTGCAGTCAATTGATATCATCATCGCTGTTTGCAGCATCCCCAAGTTTGGTGTCATCAGCAAATTTAGAAATTCTACTCTGTATTCCAATATCCAGGTCATTTATATATATCAAAAAAAGCAGTGGCCCCAGCACTGACCCTTGGGGAACACCACTGTTTACCATCTTCCAGTCTGAAAAACAGCCATTTACCACAACTCGCTGTTTTCTGTCCTTAAGCCAATTCCTTATCCAAGCTGCCACTGACCCACCTATTCCATGAGCTTCAATTTTGTTAACCAGCCTTCTACATGGTATTTTGTCAAACGCCTTCTGAAAATCCATGTAGACAACATCCATTGCATTCCCTTCATCAATCCTCTCTGTTACTTCATCAAAAAATGCAATTAGATTAGTCAAATACGATCTTCCTTTTACAAATCCGTGTTGGCTCTCCTTAATTAACTTAAACCTCTCCAAATGCCTGTTAATTTTTTCCTTGATTATTGTTTCTAAAACTTTACCCACCACTGATGTTAAACTGACTGACCTGTAGTTACTAGGATTGTCCTTACACCCTTTCTTGAACAATGGTGTCACATTTGCCACTTTCCAATCCTCAGGCACCTCCCCCGCATCTAGGGAAGATTGGAAAATTATGGCAAGCCCTTCCGCTTTCACCTCCCCCAATGCCCTTAGCAACCTGGGATGCAAGCCATCTGGACCAGGCGACTTGTCCACTCTAAGCATACCCAACCTTTCTAGTACATCCTGTCTATCAATTTTCACCCCTTCCATTGCTTCTACCTTTTCCACTTCTACTGATATTTTGTCAGCATCCACCTCCTTAGTAAACGCCGATACAAAGTACTCATTGAATATTCGAACTTTGCCCTGCGCCTCTAAGCCTATATCACCTTCTTTGTCTCTAATAGGCCCCACCCCGCCTCTTACTACCCGCTTACTGTTTACATGCCGGTAGAAGATTTTTGGGTTCGCTTTTATGTTAACCGCCATTCTGCTCTCATATTCTCTCTTTGCCAATCTTATTTTCTTCTTCACAAACCCTCTCAACTTATTGTATTTGGTCTGGTTCTCCCTTGAAGAATTCACCTGACATGCATCATACACCCTCTTTTTTTGTTTCATCATCTTCTCTATCTCCCTCATCATCCAAGGAGCCCTTGCTTTGGTTCCCTTACCCTTCCCTCTTGTTGGAATATACCTAGCCTGTACTTGGAACATCTCCTCCTTAAAGACATAACAAAGTGTCCCAGAAAGTCTCCTGATATGTTTCAGAGATTCTCTTTACAGCTCCAGTGCAATGAACATGAAATGGTGAGTATATCCCTTTAAAGTAGTGCTTGAAATCGACATCAATGCCATGTTTATTCCCAAACAGCAGATCGCTGTTCGGAGAGGTCGTTAGTTGAAGCCCAATCACCAAAATGCCGTGCAGCCTCTTTAATGAGCGCTAGCAGGCATTTTAAGTGGCAATCAGATGTTTAACGAGCCTCCGGGCAGCCGTTCTTATCGCTGGCTTCAACTCCTTTACCAAGAAGTCGTCTTGTGCTAAACATGGGCTAAACCAGCATTGCAGCTTAAGACCCCATCTTGGCCACCTTGGAGGCTCTTTAGCACCTAAAGTATCTGGTGAAAATCGCCCCCCTAGCATTTACATAGTGGGGGAGAAATTGGGTATGTATCGCCACCTATTAGCGCCTAAAGAGGGCAGTCAGTGGCTGTAGCGCCACTGGCCGTGCCTCCCGCGATATTCAGCGGGGGCACTAATGGTGGCGTTAGCCTGTTGCGCTGCGCCGCCACCGATGACGTCATCGGTGTGCACAGCGCCCCATTAGCGCCCCGATCGCGATATTTGGTAGCGAACGCCACTGTAGCGCCGTTCGCTACCCGCGCCCGGTTCACGGGGCCTTGCTATGCCGGCAGTGGCGCAAGTTAAGGTGGAGGTGCGGGGCGGCCGCCTTTTTCGGCGGCCGCCTGCCAGCACCTCCGTCCCCGGCCTCCTGACCCCCCCCCCCCCGCGGCATTGCCGGCTGTTTCCCGAGAGCCCGGCACTTCTCCTCGGTGCTGGGCTCTTTTGCCGGCACTCACGATCGGGGATCGTGCTGTTGCAGGCTCCTCCCCCTTAACAATGGGAGGAAGGCCTGCAGTACCGCAGCGTGCCGTGCCGCAGCATGTGGCGCTGCGGCACGTTACGCTGCGATATTCAGTTTCAGCGCCCTAAGAGGGACGCGGAGCGCCTCGAGACTTGCCCCGTCTCCCTCTAGGGGTGCTGAAACTGAATTTCTGATGTTCGTTAATGCTCCGAACGCTGCGCAAAAATCAGCGCCCAGGCGAACTTGGCGCCACTTTGGCGCCTCAACCCAATTTCTAGGCCAGTGTCTTTTATGTTTTTAGAAAGCCTCAAAATGCTTCAAAGCCAATGAATTTACTTTTTGTTTTAAGTACAGTAATTATTTTATGTAGACAAACATGGCAGCAAATTTGCATACAGGGAGATCCCTCAAACAACAATGTGATGCGTGACCAGTTAACCTGAGGGAAAAATGTTGCAAAACACAAGGAGAGCTCCCTACTATTCTTTAAATAGTGTTATAGGATCTTCTACGTCCACCAAAACAAGCAGACCGGCCTCGGTTTAACAGCCCATCTGAAAGATGTATTGTTGACAATACGGTAGTCCCTATGTACTGCACTAGATTAATTTTTTAGGATGTGGGCGTCGTTGGCAAGGCCGGCATTTATTGCCCATCCCTAATTGCCCTTGAGAAGGTGGTGGTGAGGGCAGTTAAGAGTCAACCACATTGCTGTGGCTCTGGAGTCAGATCAGGTAATGACAGCAGATTTCCTTCCATTAAGGACATTAGTGAACCAGATGGGTTTTTATGATTAGGTAGTTTCATGTTACTAGTTTTTAATCCAGATTTATTTAATTAATTGAATTTAAATTAGCCATCTGCCTGTGGTGGGATTTGAACTCACGTCCCCAGATTATTAATCCAAGGCCTCTGGATTACTAGTCCAGTAACATAACCACTATGCTAACCTACACATATTAGCCTAGATAATATGCTCAATTATTGGAGTGAAATTTAAGCCCACAACCTTCATGCCTTGGAGGTGAGAGTGCTACCATGGCGCCAGGCTGTCACTTACCATAGTGGTGTCAAGTCACTTAGAAAATCATAACATGATTAGGCAGAGTCAACATGGTTTTATGAAAGGGAAATCGTGTTTGAAAAATTTATTAGAGGATGTAACTAGCCGGGTAGATAAAGGGGAACCAGTGGATGTAGTATATTTGGATTTCCAAAAGGCTTTCGATAAGGTGCCACATAAAAGGTTATTACAGAAGATGAGGGCTCATGGGGTTGGGTGTAATATAATAGCATGGATAGAGGATTGGTTAACGGTCAGAAAACAGAGAGTAGGGATAAACGGATCTTTTTCAGGTTGGCAGGCTGTAACTAGTGGGGTGTCGCAGGGATCAGTGTTGGGGCCTCAGCTATTTACAATCTATATTAATGACCTAGATGAAGGGACCGAGTGTAATGTAGCCAAGTTTGCTGATGATGCAAAGCTAGGTGGGACAGTAAGCTGTGAGGAGAACACAAAGGGCTAAAAATTTGGTGGCGCCGCGTTTGGGGTGCCCAGCTTGCCTGGGCGCCGGAAGTCCTGCCCCGGAAGGAGCCAGGAGCGCCAGCCCGATATTCAGTTTGAGCGCCCCAAGAGGGACGCGGGGCGCTGCTTGAGGCGCCCCGCATCCCTCTTGGGGCGCTGAAACTGAATATTGCAGCGCAACGTGCCGCAGCGCCACACGCTGCGGCATGGCGCGCTGCGGTACTGCAGGCCTTCCTCCCCTTCTTAAAGGGGAGGGGCCTGCACCAGCGCAATCACCGATTGCGAGTGCCGGCAAAAGAGCCCGGCACCGAGGAGAAGTGCCGGGCTCTCGGGACACAGCCGGCACTGCCCGGGTGGGGGGGATCAGGAGGCCGGGGAGGGCGGCGCGAGGAGGTGCTGGCAGGTGGCCACCGAAAAAAATGGCCGCCCCGCACCTCCCCTTTAATTTGCGCCACTACCGCCACAGGTAGGCCCCCCTGAACTGGTCGCGATTTGCGACCGGCGCTACGGGGGGGCGCGACCCAATATCGCGATCGGGGCGGTAGCGGGGTGCTGCGCACACTGATGACGTCATCGGTGGTGGCGCAGCGCTACAGGCTAATGCCGCCATTAGCGCCCCGCTAAATTTCGTGGGAGGCGTGGCCAGTGGCGCTAAAGCCACTGAGTGCCCTCTTTAGGCGCTAACTGGTGGCGCAGCCCACTGAATTTCTAGGCCAAAAAGTCTGTAAAGAGATATAGATAGACTAAGTGAGTGGGCAGTAAGGTGGTAGATGGAGTATAATGTAGGGAAATGTGAGGCTATTCACTTTGGTAGGAAAAATAAAAAAACAGAATATTTTTTAAATGGTGAGAAACTTTCAAATGTTGGTGTTCAGAGAGATTTGGGTGTTGTCGTGCAAGAAACACAGAAAGCTAGCATGCAGGTACAGCAAGCAATAAGGAATGCAAATGGCATGTTGGCCTTTATTGCAAGGGGGTTGGAGTATAAGAGTAAGGAAGTCTTGCTACAATTGTACAGGGCCTTGGTGAGACCACACCTGGAGTACTGTGCACAGTTTTGGTCTCCTTATCCAAGGAAGGATATACTTGCCTTGGAGGCGGTGCAACGAAGGTTCACTAGATTGATTCCTGGGATGAGAGGGCTGTCCTATGATGAGAGATTCTCTGGAGTTTAGAAGAATGAGAGGTGATCTCATTGAAACATACACGATCCTGAAGGGGATTGACAGGGTAGATGCTGAGGGGTTGTTTCCCCTGGCTGGAGTGTCTAGAACTAGGGGGCATAGTCTCAGGATAAGGAGTAGGCCATTTAAGACCCAGATGAGGAGGAATTTCTTCACTCAGAGGGTTGTGAATCTTTGGAATTCTCTGTCCCAGAGGGCTGTGAATGCTGAGTCTTTGAGTATATTCAAGGCTGAGACAGATAGATTTTTGGACTCTAGGAGAATCAAGGGATATGGAGATCGGGCGGGAAAGTGGAGTTGAGGTCGATGATCAACCATGATCTTATTGAATAGTGGAGCAGGCTTGAGGGGCCGTATGGCCTACTCCTGCTCCTATTTCTTATGTTCTTATAGTCATTGTGGCCTTTAATTTATGCTTTACGTTGCCACTGCTGTATTATATGTTTGTTGAGTTACTACATCAAGCTGTTCAAAAGTTTTCAGAGGGCTGAACCAGATAAAACAGATCCAGACATTCAGAAGATGATTGGAATTTTGGCATATGTACAAGTATTCCAAGCTTTCTGTCACAAATGTCATCGATCAATGTAGAAAATAATCTATTGACTGTTTCTGGCTGTTTAAATAAAATGGTGTTTTAAAATATTTGCTGGATGATTTGATAGTCTGACATTTCTTTACTATGAACATAAGTGTTGTTAATTTAGTATTGGGATTAAATCCAGAGAAGTCAAAGAGAAGAGAGTGTCAGAAGCTGCAATGACTAGAAATAGTTTGTGCCAAGGCTTAATATTGACACCTTCTTGAAATGTGTTTTGCTGCTTGCTGGAGCTAGCAATGGACCTTGTGCTTTTCCTTTAATAAAATGAATGGAAAGTTGAGTATCTCTTGTTGTATTTACCTTACAGTGATACTGCAGCCAGCAGCAGCCCTAACTTTAGTAAGGTAAAATGCCTATGGATGTACAAGACAAACCTATAGAGGCGTTTTTTTCCTGATACTTTTCTGAAAACCGAAACATTTCTATCAGCAATAAATATAAAGTCATCTTGAGGCATAGGCTGTCCTCTTTTCTGGCCATCTGCACAGGTCAAGGATGTGTTATTTTTGCTTTTGTGCCCTGTATGTATTTTTCCTAGCCTTTGGGGAAAGTTAGCAACCAGAAAATAAAGTCATGAATTGCAGCTTTCAAAAAACTGCCTATCTGCTGGGATCGAGGAGCTCCCGCTCTTCCCCTTGCCCTGTTTCTGCTGGGTGGGAGGGGAGGGATTAAATTTCCCCCAAAGATGTTAACACTGCAACTTCTGAGTATTAACTATGCTGTATTTACAGTACTAATTATAGTTGATATAAAACTTGTTTTCAACTTGGTAAGGAAGTGTAAGATGAAAATCACCTTACAAACACTATAGATTGAAAGGGTGCCAGTTTGAATTTGTGCAAGACCTTAGTTAGGCCACAGTTGTAGTATTGTATACAGTTTTGGGCACCTCATTTTAGGAAGGATATCAAAGCAATGGGAAAGTTGCAGCATAGATTCACTCGGATGTTACCCAGGATGAGAGGTTAAAGTTATAAAGAGAGACTTGAAAAGTTATTTTTAAACTAGAGCTGAGATGGTTAAGAGGTGATCTTATACAGTCTTCAAAATTAAGAAGGGTTACAATAAGTTAAATAGTGATAGCTTGTTTTCACAGGTAAATGAGATGGTAATGAGTGGGCATAAAGTTAAGATGATCATAAATAGAATTAAAGGGGAAGTTAGAAAAAAACTCCCTACACAGAGGGTAGTTAAAATGTGAAATTCCCTGCCACAAACTGTTGTTAAGGTAGAGTCCATAAATGCTTTTAAAAGACAATTAATTAGTTGTTTGATAAATAGGAATATTAAAGAGTATGGGGAGTAAGCAGGAGAGTGGAGAAAAACACTGGCATAGATTTGATAGGCCAAGTGGCATGTTTCTGCATCTGAACATTTTTGAGTCTGTAGGGTCAATTTTAGTTTCTGGCATACATTGGGTGGGGCGTCCAATTTTCGTATTGGACCTCATTCAAATACAGGAGAAGAGCTGCCAGTACTAATTGTGCTGCTTTTGGGCAGCTCATTATTTTGGAGGGCAGGAATTCAAGCAGGGCAGAAATGAGCCTGCAGCAGCACCTTAAAGAGGATGGCTAAAGAGATTGTGGGGAGGGCGGTGGTCTATAGAGTGGCAGATTGAACTGGCAGGGAAATATAAAGAGCACACCAAGCTGCAGGGAGCATTTAAGGCTTCACATTTCCAAAAATATTAAAGAAAAAGTCATTGCCAGACCTATTTCCAGCTTTACCCGACCGCAGCTTATAATCCCTTTTAATTAGTGCTACAAGCATCTACCTGTTGATTTATATCGGCAGTGCTTTGTGGGCAGGCTGAGGAAGCAGCGGTGGCAGTACTGATTGACACGACATGCTGTTTCGGTCCTAATAACGTCGATATATTAACTAGGCCCCGCCGGTTTCAGGCAGGCGCGTTAGCCGCCTAAATTGAGGCTCGCCCGAAAACTGCAGTGGGCAGGTCTCCAGCATAAGTTGACAATTTATTTTTTCTGTGATTCCCGCAACCACCTCATTCACACCGCAAAATGGGAAAGTAGGGAGATGAAAATGGGGCTCTGTGATTCAATTTGTAGCATTTTTCCCTGAGTCAGTAGGTTGTGAGATTGTAACCTGAAATAACACTACAGTGCAGTACTGTCACATCTGCCTGTTCAGGTATGGAATTATTTACAGGAGAACAGGGAGTTTCCTCGTGTCCTGGCCAACATTTCTTCATAAACCAACCACGAAAAACAAAATAACCTGTGAATCATCTCATTGGTGTTTTGGGATCTTGCTGTGTGACAAATGGCTGCCACATTTGCCTTTGGATTGAACTTCAACAGTAATTCAACAGTAATTCATCGTATTAATTCATCATAACCCCACTATTTAAAAAAGGAGGGAGAGAGAAAGCAGGGAACTACAGACTGGTTAGCCTAACATCAGTAGTAGGGAAAATGCTGTGATAACAGGACACTTAGAAAATATCAACGAGATTAGACAAAGTCAACATAGATTTATGAGAGGGAAATCGTGTTTGTCAAACCTACTGGAGTTTTTTGAGGATGTAACTGGAAGAACAGATAAGGGAGAACCAGTGGATGTGGTGTATTTGGATTTTCAGAAGGCCTTTGATAAAATCCCACATAAGAGGTTAGTGTGCAAAATTAAAGCACATGGGATTGGGGGTAATATACTGGCATGGATTGAAAATTGGTTAACAGACATGAACCAGAGAGTAGGAATAAATGGATCTTTTTCGGGTGGCAGGCGGTGACTAGTGGGGTACCGCAGGGATCAGTGCTTGGGCCCCAGCTATTCACAATATATATCAATGATTTGGATGAGGGAACCAAATGGAATATTTCCAAGTTTGCTGACGACACGAAACTAGGTGGGATTATGAGTTGTGAAGAGGATGCAAAGAGGCTTCAATGCGATATAGACAAGATGACCCATCCTCTTTCAGAGCATTCACAGTCAAACCACAAACAACACTGTCAGATCACAGTCAAATTACTATGTTTCTCAAAAAAACAGAAACAAACAACATAGAAACACAACCCAGTAAACTGTACAACACCAAAAAATCGTACAGATGGGCCAAAAATGACATGGAAAAATACCAGAAAACAATTAGCAATGCATCAACTCAAGCTCTCTTAGACACCTTTCTGGATAACATATACACTCACAATAAAGAAGGCGTAAACCGGGCAGTTAGTAAACTAAACAATATTTTTGATAATTTGGCAACAAATGCAAACTTGAAAGCTCGCAAGAACAAACCCAAAACAAAAAACTATGAAAAATGGTTTGACCATGATTGCCATAACATGAGGAAAAAACTTAGAAAAATATCAAACCAAAAACACAGACATCCAGAAAACGAGGAATTACGCCTTAATTATTGTCAGACACTAACACAATACAGAAACACACTCAGAACCAAAAAAGAGCAATTTATTAAGAATACACTCAGCTCCATGGAGGAATCCATTGATTCCAATTGTTTCTGGGACAACTTGAAAACACTACACAAAAAACAACACGACAATTTGTCCATTCAAAATGGGGACACATGGGTAAACCACTTTGAAAAATTATACCAGAAAAACACACTAAGACCAGAGCAACACCAAATACGCAAAAAACTGGAAAAGCTTGAATTGGCCATAAAAGATAACCAAAACCCGCTAGACGCCATAATAACAGAAAAAGAACTTCTTGAAAAACTCAAGGACCTGCGACCAGGAAAAGCTTGCGGGACAGACGGCATACTAAACGAGATGATTAAACACGCAGACGACAAAATGAAACTAGCTATCCTAAAACTCTTCAACTTGGTTCTGAGTGTCAGTTATTTCCCTGACATCTGGAACAAAGGACTCATAACACCCATATACAAAAGTGGGGACAAAATCGACCCAAACAACTATCGAGGCATCTGTGTAAACAGTAACCTGGGGAAGGTATTCTGTAGCATCATAAACAAAAGACTTATAAACTTCCTTGAGGAGCACAATGTCTTGAGTAAAAGCCAAATTGGATTCCTGCCAAACTATAGAACATCCGATCATATCTTCACCCTACAGACCCTAATTGACAAACACGTTCACCATAACAAAAGCAAAATCTACGCATGCTTTGTAGATTCCCAGAAGGCTTTCGACTCCATCTGGCATGACGGTTTATTCCTGAAACTTATCGAAAGCGGGGTAGGAGGGAAAACATATGATGTAATTAAATTAATGTATACAAACAATAAATGTGCAGTTAAAATTGGAGACAAACAAACAAAATACTTCCCACAGGGGCGGGGGAGTGACGCAGGGCTCGCCAATCTCACCGACACTCTTTAATATTTACATTAATGGATTGGCAAAACTACTTGAACAATCTACAGCACCTGGCCTCACCCTATATGAATCCAAGGTTAAATTCCTCCTCTATGCAGACGACCTGGTTCTGCTGTCACCAACTAAGGAGGGTCTACAGCAGAACCTGGACCTGCTGGAGTCATACTGCCAGACTTGGGCCCTGACAATAAATCCCCAAAAAACCAAAGTCCTTGTGTTCCAGCAAAGATCCAAACATCAGGGACCCAAAATAAATTTCACAGTAGGAACAACCAAAATTGAACAAACCACTCACTACACATACTTGGGCTTAAAAATCAGTTCTACGGGAAACTTCAAACTGGCTGTGAATGAACTGAAAGAGAAAGCAAGAAGGGCTTTCTATGCCATCAAAAAATCAATCCAAATAGAAATCCCAATTAGCATTTGGCTCAAAATTTTCAAATCAGTAATTGAACCAATTGCACTCTATGGCAGTGAGGTATGGGGACCGCTAACACAACAAGAATTTGCAAAATGGGACAAACACCCAATTGAGATCCTACATGCAGAATTCTGTAAAAGTATCCTCCGGACTCAAAGGAAAACAGTAAACAATGCATGCAGGGCGGAACTAGGCCAATATCCATTAATAATCACTATCCAAAAAAGAGCCACCAAATTTTGGAATCACCTACAAATGAGCAACCCCCAATGCTATCACTACGACGCCCTGAAATGCCAAGAGCTGACCATAAAGAAAAATACCCTCAGTCAACTAGTCCTGGGACTCAGTGAAGTAACTACTAACAACACTAACAATAACCAGTCCCAGGACAGTGACAGGGTAACACAAAGAATTCGACCCAACACAATCGTCGCTAAGCAAAAGGAAAAATATCTGACATATTGGGCAGAAACAACAAAAACCCAAAGCAAACTCAATTGCTACTTGGCCCTAAACAGACAATACAACATAGCTGATTACCTGACCATGGTAAAGGATAACAAACTGAGAAGAACCTTGACAAGGTACAGACTTAGCGAACATAGCCTAGCGATCGAAAAAGGCAGACACAGGCAAACCAGGCTGCCAAGAGAAGACAGGATATGCTCTCACTGCAGTCTGGGAGTAGTTGAGACAGAGATGCACTTCCTCACAGCCTGTGGAAAATATCAGGACATCAGGGAGAATTTCTACCAAAAATTCTCCCAAATATGCCCTGAATTCAGAAATCTGAATGACAACCAAAAACTCCCTTTCCTACTGGGGGAGGAGAGAAGCTGTGCAACACTGGCGGCACACTATGTTACAGCTTGCCATGAACAGAGGGACAACCAGTAAACTAAGACAAGAATATATACAAACAAGGCGAATGTATATTTATAAACTGTATGAATAGAACCGCGTTTATGTGTTCAACCATAAATGTATTTTGATGCTTTGGCAACATAAGATGTACCTTATCATGCCAATAAAGCGATTTGAATTGTGAATTGTGAATTGTGAGTGGGCAAATACATGGCAGATGCAGTATAACGTGGATAAATGTGAAGTTAACCACTTCAGTAGGAAAAACAGAAAGGTATTATTTAAATGTTGATAGATTGGGAAATGTTGATGTACAGAGGGACTTGGATGTCCTTGTACACCAGTCACTGAAAGCAAACATGCAGGTGCAGCAAGCAGTTAGGAAGGCAAATGGTATGTTGGCCTTCATTGCAAGAGGATTTGAGTACAGGAGCAAGGATGTCTTACTACAGTTATACAGGGCCTTGGTGAGACCACACCTGAAGTACTGTGTGCAGTTTTGGTCTCCTTACCTAAGAAAGAATATACTTGCCATAGAGGGAGTGTAGCAAAGGTTCACCAGACTGATTCCTGGGATGGCAGGACTGTCATATCACAGTCACAGAATCTACAGTGCAGATAGAGGCCATTTTGGCCCATCGAGCCTGCACCGACACATATCCCACCCTATCCCCGTAACCCCACGTATTTAATCCCCTAACACTAAGGGTCAATTTATCATAGCCAAATCAACTTAACCTGCACATCTTTGGATTGTGGGAGGAAACCGGAGCACCCGGAGGAAACCCACGCAGACACAGGGAGAATGTGCAAACTCCACACAGACAGTCGCCCGAGGCCAGATTTGAACCCGGGTCCCTGGCGCTGTGAGGCAACAGTGCTAACCACTATGCCAGTCTCCCAATATGAGGAGACTAGGCCTGTATTCACTAGAGTTTAGAAGAATGAGAGGAGATCTCATTGAAACGTATAAAATTCTGACAGGGCTAGACAGACTGGATGCAGGGAGGATGTTTCCCCTGATTGGGGGCTCTAGAACGAGGGGTCACAGTCTCAGGATACGGGGTAGGACATTTAGGACTGAGATGAGGAGAAATTTCTTCACTCAGAGGGCGGTGAACCTGTGGAATTCTCTACCACAGAAGGCTGTGGAGGTCAAGTCACTGAATATATTTAAGAAGGAGATAGATAGATTTCTAGACACAAAAGGCATCAAGGGGTATGGGGAGAGAGTGGGAATATGGAATTGAGGTAGAGGATCAGCATGATCATATTGAATGGCAGAGCAGGCCTGCTCCTGCTCCTATGTTTCTATGTATGTGAAGCAATTTGAGACTTTTATTAAAGACATGCTAACATGGTGTATGCAAGTCTTTTTGTTAAATTGATCTCATTCATGTGAGTCACTTGTTGTATAGATTTTAAAATGAGTAATAATGATAAATCCATTCGGTGATTGTGCTGTTCACTGCATGTATCAAGAACTGTGTAAGTATCACAGTCGACCAATGATACCAATGAACAAGCCAAAGCACTGTTTTGCTATTGTGTTACAAGCAACAACCTGTTTTAAATCTGTAAAATTGAAGATGTAACTGATTAGCAAATTCTGAGTTTTATTTAAGGAACGACCATTAAAAACAGGAACAGCACCCACTGCAATACTGTACTGTGCACACTAAGCATTTCCTTATTTGATCACTTCTTAAAGTCTACCTCATATACTTATTAACTTCAGTTGCTGCGTGGATTCTAAATGATCAACATTACATCTACATACCTAATGTAGTGATAGCTGCAGTATTTTTAGATGCGTTGCGCGAAATCTCCCCTATTTCGATGCCTCATCTGTCTTAGCCAATAGGTTTGCTCTGGGATAGCCTGGTTAATTTACCATTGAACTCCAGCAATTAGAATTAATGTCACAGCTGCTAGCAACTTTGATCAAACTTATGTTTCATTTAAATGAAAGCAGGCGCATAGAGCTAATACTGCATACTTTACATATTTCAATTTTTTTTATGTGAAGAGACCCAGCTCTGTTTTTTTCTCTCTATTACAAAATGTCACTACATGAAGAAAGCCCAACTTTGCCAGAACAACTGTTGTTTTGTTTCATCAGCAAACTTTATTTGCTGGTCAAATTACTTAAATTACAAAACTATGCAAATGCAGTCTAGAGTATTTGGCAGAAGTCTAGTTTTGAAGGGCATTGCAAGGATAAAACTACAACAGCACAGAAACAATACACGTAAAGAGAATGTGGTCATGCACAGAGTGTCCTGAACGTTGTCGGCTTCTACACACACAAACCTTGATTTTACTTCTTTATACCGCCCTAAATTAGGTGATATAGTGGCAGATAATGAGAAAAAATTGGATGAGGAGGCCTACACCTGTAAATGGATAATAAAAGTAACCTTGTGAGCCACAGTCCTTTAACACTGCATTCACTCTTTGCAAAGGAAAAAGTAACACATACCCAGCACCAAAGAACTACTACTGGAGGAGGAACACCAGTCTTGAAAACTGCCTGCACAAGGAGAAAGTTTTGCAGCTTACAGGAAGAGGAACAGGAGAGGCTGTAGGAAATGAGGAAACAGGAAGCGAGGTGCAAAGGTTAGGTTGGTAAAGGGAGGGCAAGGGGAAGCACAGGTCATTTCAGTTTTAATTGAATTGTCAAAATATAGCAGTGGCCCTGCACTCAGTTGCTATTTCTTCAAGGAGTCATGCATAGCTAAACAAGTTTCTAACCGCAAAATTTGGCGGTCTAGCGCTGGCCGTTAAGGCTGGTTTTGGCGGCTGCCTCGTTTCCGCCCATTTCCAGCACGGAGGCCGCCATTTTGGGGAGGTCATTCGAGCTGCTGTTGTCTGCGCTCGCCTCCCACATGTAAATGTGCAGATAGTGACATCAATCGGCGTGCAACGTCCGCATTGACGCACTTCTGTGATTTTGGACATCGCTGCTCTGGATACCGCCCTCTCCAAACGATGCACGGAAGAACATGCGTGCAGGAATACAACAGGGATGCGGCCAGTGCTTCTTAAAGGGACACACACATCTTTCAGGGAAGTTTAGATTTTAGCTTTTGGACTTTTGTTTTACATTTTATTGCAGTAGTGGCTTGGTGCAATACATTAAAAAAGTTGTCAATGTGTGCAGGGAGAGCAGGGAATGCTGTTGGATGCTTGCAAGGCTTCGGATGTTAAAAGAAGGCCTCTGAGTACATCACTTGCTCCCAGTCCAGGGGGCTCTAGTTGCAGTCCCCCTTGGGCTGCAACATCACATGGAGATGAAGCAGAGGCAGCAAAGGGGACAAGCTGCTTGCAGAGGGAAGAGGAAGCAAAAGAGGAAGAAGGGGAAGGAAGGAGGCAACCCAGACAGCCCCTTTCTGGCTGGGATATACAGGAGCGAATCATTCACCTGCGGTACCAGTGAACACAACCCAATTCCCCTTTCAATATTTGTCCCAAACCTTACCTTCCTTCTGTTACTCACCATCACAGCGTCCTCTTGGCCACAATGCTGAAATAAAAGCCACCACAAAGCAAACTTTCCAATCCAACTTTATCCATATATGCATCCAATATGACATCAAAATATCAACTAATCAGCTTGTGCATTCCCCTAGTAACTGTCTAGCGTGTGCCATTGCCAATCCTACTGATGTCACGCAGTGCTACCCCAGTGGCTGCAGCATGGCTGGTGGAAGGCTGCTGACTTTCAGTGGGGGAGACTGCAGATGGCCTTGCAGGACGACCTCAAGGAGCTGGTGGCTGGGAGTGTGAAATTGAGTGACAGTGTTTCTTCATCTTCTTCTTCACTCTCCTCCCACTTTTTGGTCAACCACTGACTGGGCAGGCTGCATTTCTTGGATGTGTGAAATGAGGAAGGCACAAGGGTACGGTAATGGTGAGGGGAGGGTGGGAAAGCAAGAGGGGCATGCTTACACAATGTGCAGCTTGTACATCAGAAGAGATTGTGGGATGGGGGGAGTGGGATGTGAGAAGAAGGATAACGTATTAGGATACCAGCATCTTGTATTCTTTCAGCCCCGCCGCCGGCTCAGCCATACCCCTGCCAAGAATGGCCAGCACCGTCTCCTCCAATGGAATGTGAGGTGTGCCTCGTATTCAGTAGAGATTGTTGGTAGATGAGAAATTGCGGGGGGGTGTCTGAGGTCATGAAAATTCTTTGGACACTGGGAGCAACACTGCTGGCAGTGATGGCCTCAGTGATGTGGTCCCACATCTTTCTTTCTGGAGGGCCTCCTGGCCCCTTTTGGGTAGAGGACCTCTCTTGCTGTGTTGACCCCCTGCACAAAGCTGGTGTGCTACGCCTTTCCCTGGCCTGTTGAGCCATTTGTGTTATTGCTGAAGCACTTTTACCATTTTTGTTGCAGAAGGCATTTCAGCTTTAAGGGCTAGAGACTGCCTAGTTTTGAATGATTTTTAATTTTTTTTCAAAAAGCAATTTAGCTTTAAGAGCTCGAAACTGCCTTGAAAACTAACAGCCTAGCTTTAAGGAAAGACAGCCTCGTTCCAGCGACGTGAACTTGGGCCTCCTGCTGAGCGCACAGCCTGTCAGCAGTGCGATAGTCATTGGACTGTGCATTAAAATCATTTAAATTAGGAGGCAGCACAAAATTGATGTGCTGCCTGTGCTTTTTGAACCGGCGCGGGCATATCTCGCATCGCGGTACCCACGCCCGTTTTCTTCTGTTATTGAATTTCCCAGCCCATGTGTTTGAAATCATAGGCGATAACTTGAAGGAAGAGGCCACCTCTTAGGTGCACAGCCGTACTCATCAAGACCCACCACTCTTGTCCTATCACACCAATTTTGTCATGGAATTATAGGTTTCAGTGAAGTAGTTCATAGATAACTCTTGTGATAATGGCAATGCACCTAATTCATTAAGGCCCCATCCAATACCAGCACCTGAGGGAGCTTAAGTTAAAACCTGGGCCCAGCTCGTCTTGACAATGCAAGAGCATGGCAACTGGAAGAGGGTCCCTCAGGGACAGCAGCTTCATTGAGATAAGAGTCACCTCAGCCCTCAAAGGCTCCAGAGAAATCTTTCCAATCACCCAACTCTCAACTTTACATCATTAAGGGAGCCCTTTGTACAAGTGATGGATTAGAGCTAGAACAATTAAGCTAGTTGGCAGGAAGGGTAGACACAGTGGTAAGAGGTAGTTGCAGTTAGAGTGTAGGGAATTATTGGGAGTTCTTGGTGAATTGTGTTGTAGAAAGTAAAAATTATTTGACCACGTGGATTTCAGAGTTAATTTCTGTGAATGTTTGCCACTTGGTGGACCTGGATGATGATATATGAGAGTGTGACTTGTGTATTGTGGAGGGAAGATACAGTGGTCTCTAGGAATAGAGGTCTGTGTAAGGAAGTTGTGGATGAAGGGGAGGAATATGTGTGGGGCGGGAGGGGTGACATTTTATTCTGTTTCTCAGCTTTTATTGAGTAAAAGCGCTCAGCTATAATTTGCTGCTTCCTTTCTCTGGTTACGTGCTGATGGCTCTCTTGCTCCACCTCCTCCCCTTCTTATGCACCCTCCTCCTGACATGGTGATGATAGGCCTTTTCCCTCTTGTTTATCATCATCAACCCCTTCAACTTCAGGAAACACTAATCATAGAAACATAGAAGATAGGAGCAGGAGTAGGCCATTCGGCCCCTCGAGCCTGCTCCGCCATTCAATGCGATCATGGCTGATCATCCAAGTTCAGTACCCAGTACCTGCTTTCTCCCCATACCCCTTGATCCCTTTAGCCTTAAGAAATATATCCAACTCCTTCTTGAATATATTTAATGAATTGGCCTCTACTGCCTTCTGTGGTAAAGAATTCCACAGGATCACCACTCTCTGGGTGAAGAAATTCCTCCTAATTTCTGTCCTAAAAGGCCTACTCATCCTTAGACTGTGACCCCTGGTTCTGGATTCCCCGACCAGCGCGAACATCCTCCCTGCATCTAGTCTGTCCAGTCCTGCCAGAATTTTATAAGTTTCAATGAGATCCTTCCTGCATTCCCAAATCATGCAGAATTCATCAAGCAATAATGATTTTGGACACTCTTGCTGGGCTGTACTGAACGGCTTCACTAGACTTGTCCAGGAAAATTACTATTCAAAATGCCTATGGTCTGCTCTATTAAAATTCTTGCAGTCCCAAGGTCCTCTGTTCTCCCCATCTGTCAGCAAATGCCTTACTGGCCACAGTTGCAGTGGATATCCCTGATCACCATTCAGCCATCCCATTACATGTTTCTGGTATCGTAGATTGTCACATGAAAAAAGCATCATGACAGTTTCCTCGGTAGTGGGCATTAACATGCATGATAAGCTAATTGGCATCACACAGTAGCTGGGCATTTATTGATTGAAAGCCTTTCCTATTAATGAAATTGAGGGGGTAGTTGTGCAGGGCTTTCACTTCTACATATGTTTCGTCAATTGCTCCTTGCACCTCTGGAAATACTGCCAATGTATGGAGTTGGAGTACTCACTCTGTTTGTTTTACAAGTTCCATGGAAAAGGTAATAAACTGCGAGACTCTCCTGAATGGAGCATCAGTGAACTCCTTTGTACAGTGATATTCTGTTGCCTGACTAATGGAACAAGACCCAAGGCTGCCTGGGAGGCTCCAGTGGCAATGCAAAAATCAACACAGTGGCCACTTTTACTGTTATGGGCAATGTTTAGCTACTGGTGGAAATGGACTGCAGGTATTCGGCCAGCAGCTGGCATAACTCTCTAATGTCCTACAGGGAGGAGAGGGAAGTGCAGCCTTCTGATGCATTGACAGGTAGAGAAATTAAGTCAGACTCTATGGGCCTGTAAACCTTGTAGAGTCTGTATCAACGTGTAGGAAACTGTGATGCTTCACTTTAAGAGCCTCCAATTTAGTCTCTTCCTTATCCTTATCCTTCTCCTTTTCAAGGCGCAGGAATAGAGGGATTTCTTCCTCCAATCTAGAAATATATTTTCTTGAGCAGTCTTCAGAGAAGTTACATAACAAGAACCAACCAAAATCACTGTGTAGGCAGAGTTTCTACAAGCTTCACTCATGAAATACAAAATGGCCTCCTCCATGTAACGTCCATTTCAGTGATACCACTCTGCTGCTCATACCACCAATTCAATAGTGTTCTCGGAGTTCAGATTTGGGGTGGTAATTGGGGAAGTTGTGCAGAGACCTAGGCCACATCCACCTATCCCTATTTACACGTGGCATGATACCACAGAGTGGTGGATTTTAAGGAGAAAAGTTTTGGTGCATTTGTTGGGTGGTATTTTGGTGGTAGGCCATGCTGCTCCATTTTTATTGTTTTAGTGCAGCAACACCTGAAAATTGGTAGCAAAAAAAAGTGTCTTTCCTCATCCTAATTCAAGTAATTTTTATAATCAGGGAAAAAATAATTAAATTTTGAAAGCTCCTCAGGCAAACAGAAAGGCTCTAATTACTATCTCCTATGGGTTATTGATAACTAGAAAATGTAAATACTCTAATTAGTGACAGTTCTGAGAGATGGGCCGACTGAGAGAGAGAAAGACAAACAGAGAGATAGAGAATCATGCATCCTGGAATCAGACACAGAACACTGAATTCAATGTTTTCAGAGACCTCTTAGAATATTGCTACTAGAACTACCCCTCCCCTCACCACCTTTGGTGTCAGGCCTGTGTCCTTCAGCTCTTCATCCCCTTACTACTGACAGTTCCCAGGAATCCACCAGTGATCCAAACCCTACATTCCACAGCACAGTTCTACTAAACCTCAGGTTCCACCTCCACAGTGTTACCAGACCACAGCCCATCCCCCCCTCCCCCACCACCACCACCCCGGCCATGCGGCAAAACCCTAGTACCCCCATTCCAGCTTTGCCAAAATCCATCATGCTCATCTCAGTGCCGCAAAGACCTAGAGCCATTCTCCCAGTGCTGCCAACACCCAGCAACCCACCCACCAGTGCAGCTAAACCCCAGCCCTCCCCAGTACTGTGACATCTACTTCCAACTGGTACTTCTTGTGTCCCATCTTGCTGTTTATCCTCAGCTTTTTAGAATGGTTAGGGATAAAAAAATAAACACATGAGTAAAGGAACATATATAGGCTACGCATTTACTGTTATTCACAGAATCTCCAAAGCTCCAGTCAAAATCCCAGCATTTGATATAATAAAAATGTAATTTGATTTATTCAGTCACTGTAAGTCAATGCCTCTGATGTTATCTTCTACAGGAAACAGTGTATCCTCCAAATTACCGTGAGCAACACCATAAGAGATCTCCAAGTTTCTTTTTAGAAGTTTTATAAACATAAGGAAGTCGAAAGTATTTAATATGATGTAAAATATTTGTCGAGTCGGAACCTCAGATGGTTGGCACCAATTTTGAATCTCAGATGGAGACTCAAACAATAAATCTTCATTGTGCATTAAAATTAGACAGAAAAATAATTGAAATATCCAGAACAATCACTATTATTTCACCACCCGGATTTCTGCTTTCTGTAGTGCTACATGAGATGAAAAACATAATGGGCCGGATATTCCGATGCCTACGGGTGGATACGTGCTGTGTACACACCCACAGGGACATCAGAAATGCCAGTTTCAGGCATGCACAATGCATGCGCTGAAAACCGGCATTTCCGATCTGTCAAGAATGCTCTTGACAGTTCGGACGTCTGCCCTGGAGAAGGGCCTCTGCAGGCGGATAGTTCCGCTTTCTGGAGAACCTCCGCCTGCAGGAAACCCTTAGAAATCTTACGGCTGGTAAAAGCAGGCGTAAGGCCTATTTTTGCCAGAATAAGATTTGAAAAAAAGTTTAAACATTTTTTTTTTTAATTTCACTCATTTATCATTTAAAAATACTTTTAAAAAAGGTAAGTTTATTTTTAGCCCCGTAAAAACTTTAATTATTTTTTTAAATTAAATTTTTGTTTAAAGTATTTAATTTATTGTAATTTCAACTAATTTTAAAAACGTGATTTAAAAAAAAATGTATTTCATGTTTTAAAGTGATTTTGGGGTGATCTCCATTCATATATTTGACAGGTCTATCTGTCAAGTGGATGAAGGAGCATTCCCTGCTCCTGTTGGCTCCCCGTGGCCCACGTGATCCCAGGGACACTTGTGAACCGCATGCGCCTCTGGGATACGTAGGCCTTGCTCATCTCGAGTTGGAGAGGCCCAGGATCGGAATTATACGCACCTCGGGAGCTCTCAGGTAAGTGCGTAGATTTTTTCCAGATTGGAGGCCTCCACATGCGGGAAACCTCCGATCGGAAAATACGGCCCATAGTAGTTAATTCAGTGATCTCACGTTCCCAATGGTGAGAGTATGGGTCAGGGTTAGGGCTACAGCACTATTGTGCCAATTTTCCAGCCCACGCTTCCTTTGAGCATGCCTTCCCTCTGGGACTGAGATCGTTGAATTAACCCTAATATTTTTGTCACCTATGTATTATTTTAGCATACAAGACAAATTGCTTTTCTGCTGTAAATGATCAATGAAAGGTCAGAATCCTATTTCCATTGCATGAAATTATATTCCATTAAACAGTGAGGCAGATATTTAAATTACTATTTGAAATTTGTTACATCAAAATGAGATGTAAAGCCCACATGATTAGGTTTTATAACCCTGACATGATATTTCACTGGACATCGTTGACTACTTTAAACAGTTTTTTTTTGGAAAGAAAAGGGGTACCACATAATATGAACCTCCCTCATCAGCTACCCATGTTGCATTTACTGTTTTGTGGGTCTCAAATTAGCGGTGTTTTGCAACAAAATAAAAAAAATATCCAAGTTTGCTTGCAGGACACTCCCGAGTCATTGATTAAATCTAATTCTATTTTGTAAATGAGAAACACTTTTGTGACTATAAATGGCAGAATAATAACAGGAGTCACTTCCTTAGGGTTGGCCCCTTTTACAGCCAGATTGTCAAATTGTGATTTAAATGGGCAACTGATCAACAAAAAAACCTCACAGCGAGGCTCTGAGGGTTGTTATTTCCTATGGAATCAGCAGGATTCCAAAAGTCATTTGTGCGCAATGTCCAAATAAATTGTGATTAAGCGAAGACTCACTTTAGGCACAACAAAATACTAGCAGTAATTTACCAGTTGAACGCTTTGCTGTTTAATTGAATCGGCTGTTTTATGTTGCTGGCAAGTGTCCTTTGAACCATCTATTCAGAAAGATATTATTTCCAATGAAGTTGAGACGTAATAGTAAAAATGTTCTTTGATTTTCCTTTTTCCCCTTCCCTCCTTCCTACGGAAGTTGATTCTTGCTAGGGTATGATTCACAGGCACCAGCTGTCACTGGTATCTCACCCACATGCTGATTTTTGATGTGTGAACTCAGAGTATAATTCTTTGCAGGCTATTTGACTACAGGGGACATAACAGACAAACCCAATTCTGTCCTTGCTTGATATCCACACTTGTGCATTTGCAGCAGGGTCATGGGATAGCAATCCAGAGTGGGAACTTAGCTGATTTTCCTATTGCTAAACCAAGGGTGATAAGGCCAGTTGTACCTGCTGCCCCGGCTGTGATCAGCTAACTCAGCACAGATTGGGAAGGTTTTATGTAATTGTTTGAAGAACTCTTCGCTAATTTTACTTTAATGAAGACAGAAAATTTGACAGCATTTCAAAAAGATTGCAAAACTGAAATAATTTTCTTAGTTTACTGACCATTCCTTGTTCTTAATTGCTTTCAAATGACAAAAAGGAGAAGTATCAGCAAGTGAGAAACTACTCTTTAAAAAAAAATTCAAATTATCTCCCCTCCTCTCAAAGGTGCTGATTCTTTTTTTAATTTATTCTTGGGATGTGGCCATCATTGGTAAGGCCAGCATTTATTAATCATCCCCAGTTGCCTTGAGAATGTGGTGATGAGCCGCCTTCTTGAATCACTGTAGCCCGTGTGGTGCAGCTACCCCCACAATGCTGTTACGTAGGGGTTCTAGGAGCTTAACATAGCAATGGTATAGGAATGGGGATGTATATCTAAGTCAGGATGGTGTGTGACTTGGAGGGGAACATGGAGATGATGGAGATCCCATGCACCTGCTGCCCTTGTCCTTCCAGGTGGTGGAGCTTGTCACTTTTGGGAGGTGGCCCAAAAGAAGCCTTAGCGAGTTGCTGCTGTGCATCCTGTAGATAGTATACACTGCAGCCCTGGTACGCCAGTGGTGGAGGGAGTGGAGGTTTAAGCTGGTGGATGGGATGCTGATGAAAGTCGATGCAGTGAATTGGGTGCTACATTTTCCTGGATGATGTCAAGCTTCTTGAGTGTTGTTGCAGCTGCACCCATCCATCCACCCCCTAGAAGGAACTGATTTTAAGAGGTATAGTAGAGTCCACTATCTTCATAGTGCCTCAATAAATCAAACAAAGCACTCAACCTTTACCCTCACCTTGCTGCTGTAAATAGCAGTTTTGAAGACCAGCAAAATCACAAAGTTCAGAAACTATCCTGAAGTGCAGCATCTAATTGGATAATTCAGGATCAATATTTGGTTCATATACTAATATTAGAACATGAGTCTGACAACTGCTGTCTGGAGAGACATGTATAATTGACGCCTGTGATTCAACAGACTTGAATTGAATGTAGTACAACTTTAATGCTACAAAGTACACCAAGCAATAAGGGTGTAGTAGATGTGGGATCTACGTAGACTTCCAAAAAATATATATTCCACTGAGAAGAAAAGGGTGTAAAAGAAAAGACAGCCATCCGTGGCTAAGTAAAGAAATTAAGGATAGTATTCGACTAAAAACAAGGGCATATAAGGTAGCCAAATCTAGTGGGAGGATAGGGGATTGGGAAAACTTTAAAAGACAGCAAAAAATAACAAAAAGATTGATTAAGAAAGGGAAGATAGATTATGAAAGTAAATTAGCAAAAAATATAAAAACAGATAGTAAGAGTTTTTATAGTTATATAAAAAGAAAAAGGGTGGCTAAAGTAAATGTTGGTCCCTTAGAGGATGAGACCGGGAAATTAATGGTGGGAAATATGGAGATGGCAAAAACACTGAATGAATATTTTATCAGTCTTTACAGTAGAAGACACTAAGAATATCCCAACACTGGACAAACAGGGGGCTATAGGGGGGAGGAGCTAAACACGATCAAAATCACTAAGGAAGTGGTACTCGGTAAAATAATGGGACTCAAGGCGGATAAATCACCTGGACCTGATGGCTTACATCCTAGGGTCTTGAGGGAAGTGGCGGTAGGGATTGTGGATGCATTGGTAATAATTTTCCAAAACTCCCTGGACTCAGCAAAGGTCCCAGCAGACTGGAAAACTGCTAATGTAACACCCTTATTTAAAAAGGGCAGCAGACAGAAGGCTGGAAACTATAGACCGGTTAGCCTAACATCTGTGGTAGGTAAAATTTTGGAGTCCATTATTAAGGAGACAGTAACAGGACATTTGGATAATCATCATTTAATAGGACAAAGTCAGCATGGTTTTATGAAGGGGAAGTCATGTTTGACAAATTTGCTGGAGTTCTTTGAGGAAGTAACATATAGGGTGGATAAAGGGGAACCAGTGGACGTAGTGTATTTAGACTTCCAAAAGGCATTTGACAAGGTGCCACACAAAAGATTATTGCTTAAGATAAAAAATCACGGGACTGGGGGTAATATTCTGGCATGGATTGAGGATTGGCTATCTAACAGAAGGCAGAGAGTTGGGATAAATGGTTCATTCTCAGACTGGCAATCAGTAACTAGTGGTGTTCCGCAGGGGTCAGTGCTGGGTCCCCAACTCTTTACAATCTATATTAACGATTTGGAGGAGGGGACTGAGTGTAACATATCAAAGTTTGCAGATGATACTAAGATGGGAGGGAAAGTAGTGAGTGAGGAGGACATAAAAAACCTGCAAGGGGACATAGACAGGCTAAGTAAGTGGGCAGAGATTTGGCAGATGGAATACAATACTGGAAAGTGTGAGGTTATGCACTTTGGCAGGAAAAATCGTAGAGCAAGTTATTATCTTAATGGCAAGAAACTGGAAAGTACTGAAGTACAAAGGGATCTGGGGGTCCTGGTGCACGAAACTCAAAAGGTTAGTATGCAGGTGCAGCAAGTGATTAAGAAGGCCAATGGAATGTTGGCTTTCATTGCTAGGGGGATAGAATATAAAAATAGGGAGATATTGCTTCAGTTGTACAAGGTATTGGTGAGACCGCACCTGGAATACTGCATACAGTTTTGGTGTCCATACTTAAGAAAGGCCATACTTGCTCTCGAGTCAGTACAAAGAAGGTTCACTCGTTTAATCCCGGGGATGAGGGGATGGACATATGAGGAGAGGTTGAGTAGATTGGGACTCTGCTCATTGGAGTTCAGAAGAATGAGAGGCGATCTTATTGAAACATATAAGATTGTGAAGGGGTTGGATCGGGTGGATGCGGGGAGGATGTTCCCGATGATGGGTGAAACTAGAACTAGGGGGCATAGTCTTAGAATAAGGGGCTGCTCTTTCAAAACTGAGATGAGGAGGAACTACTTCACTCAGAGGGTGGTAGGTCCATGGAATATGCTGCCCCAAAAAGCTGTAGAAGCTACATCATTACATAAATTTAAAACAGAAATAGACAGTTTCCTAGAAGTAAAGGGAATTAAGGGTTACGGGGAGCGGGCAGGAATTTGGACATGAGTCTAGGTTCGGATCGGACATGGCCCTGTGGATAGCGGAGCGGGCCCAGGGGCCTGTTCCTATTTCGTGTGTCTAATTCTGTTAGATTCAGGAGATGGTTCTGTGATAGTAGATTGGCGGTTAGGATCAGATCAGCCATGATCTTATTGAATGGCGGAGCAGGCTCGAGGGGCCTTATGTTCTTATGTACTAAAATCTGATTTTTGCTAAAAGACCTCACTCAAACTGATACATAGATACATAGATACATAGAAGATAGGAGCAGGAGTAGGCCATTCGGCCCTTCGTGCCTGCTCCGCCATTCGATGAGATCATGGCTGATCCTTTAATTCAGTATCCCGTCCCCGCCTTCTCTCCGTAACCCTTAACCCCTTTTGCCCTTAGAAATATATCTAATTCCCTCTTAAATATATTTAATGAGCTGGCGTACACTGCCCTCTGTGGCAATGAGTTCCACAGGTTCACCACTCTCTGAGTGAAGAAATTCCCCCTCATCTCTGTCCTAAATGGTTTAGCCCTTATCCTTAAATTATGTCCTCTAGTTCTGTTCTCACCCGCCAAGGGAAACATTCCTTCTGCATCCAGTCTGTCTAGACCTGTCAGAATTTTATACACTTCTATGAGGTCCCCTCTCAATCTTCTAAACTCCAGTGTGTACATCCCTAAACTACATAGTCTCTCCTCATAGGTCATTCCCGCCATTCCTGGTATCAGCCTGGTGAATCGCCGCTGCACCCCCTCCATGGCAAGAACATCCTTCCTCAGATGAGGCGACCAAAACTGTACACAGTACTCGAGGTGTGGTCTCACCAGTGCCCTGTACAGCTGCAGCAAGGTATCCCTGTTCCTGTATTCTAACCCTTTTGCTATGAAGGCCAGCATACCGTTTGCCTTCTTGACCGCCTGTTGCACCTGCATGCTCGCCTTCAGTGACTGGTGTACAAGAACACCCAGGTCTCTCTGTACTTCCCCCTCTCCCAATCTATTGCCATTTAAATAATAATTTGCCCTCCCGTTCCTGCACCCAAGGTGGATAACTTCGCACTTGTCCACATTATAGTGCATCTGCCATTTATCCGCCCAATCGCCCAGTCTGTCCAAATCGCTCTGGAGCTTCCTGGTCTCTTCCTCTGAGCCCACCCCCCCTCCTAGTTTAGTGTCGTCTGCAAATTTGGAAATGCTGCATCCGACTCCCTGATCCAGGTCATTAATGTAAATTGTGAACAGCTGGGGGCCCAGGACAGATCCCTGTGGTACCCCACTTGTTACTGCCTGCCATTCAGAAAATGAGCCGTTTATTCCAACTCTCTGTTTTCTATCTGACAGCCAGTTCCCTATCCATGCCAAAACTTTCCCCTTTATCCCATGAGCCTCAATTTTCCATGCTAATCTTTTATGTGGGACCTTATCGAAGGCCTTTTGGAAGTCCAGGTACACCACATCTACTGGCTCTCCCCCATCTATTCTACCAGTTACTCCCTCAAAAAATTCCAATAGATTAGTCAAGCACGATTTACCCTTTGTAAATCCATGTTGACTCTGTCCTATCCTGTCCCCATTTGCTAAGTGCTCCGCTATTTCATCCTTAATGATGGACTCCAGCATTTTGCCCACAACTGATGTAAGGCTTACAGGTCTGTAATTACCTGCTTTTTCCCTACCCCCCTTTTTGAATAGTGGGGTAACGTTAGCTACCCTCCAATCCATCGGCACTGTTCCCGAGTCTAATGAATTCTGAAAAATCATCCTTAGTGCATCTGCTATCTCTAGGGCCACCTCCTTCAGTACCCTAGGATGCATGTTATCAGGCCCTGGGGATTTGTCCACCTTCAATCCCTTTAGCTTCCTTAACACCATATCCTTAGAGATATTGATTTGCGTCAGTTCCTCCTTTGCCAATGTCCCTATTTTTCCCGATATCCCAGGGAGGTTTTTTGTGTCTTCCTTCGTAAAGACTGACCCAAAGTATGCATTTAGTTGATCTGCCATTTCCTTATTTCCCATTATATATTCCCCCGTATCTGACTGCAATGGACCAACTTTGGTTTTCACCAGTCTTTTCCTTTTGATATATTTATAAAAGCTTTTGGAGTTAGTTTTTATATTTTCCGCCAGCTTGTTTTCGTAAGCTATTTTGCCCCTCTTGATCTGGTAATGTCAGTTCCAGCTCAATATTTGTTTACAGTAAGGACTCGGGCTTGTCTCCACTCAATAATACTTTGTAAAATTTTCCTGTAAATAAAGAAATACAAGCAATTAAGCTAGAATGCTGGCTTTCAAAGTTTCGTTATAAGCAGTTTGAAGCCATGTATCCAAATCCAATTCAGTTTAGATTTCCTCAGATATTATTGGGAGGCAAGACATTCTGACCAATGTTTCCTAATTTTTTTTTAAATTACCCAATTCCTGTTAATTCTGGGGCAGGCAAGTGTACAACATGGGGACGGGGGCAGTGCCTCCAGCTCCCCAGTGTCAGCTGCCACTTCCATTATTTTTTGCTGGAAGTGACAGCAGACTCAATACACCTGACCATATTTGGGCAGGCATACTCAAATGATAGATTAATGATGGGAATGCATCATCCAACATTTTTCTCGTTAATACCTCCTTTGCAATACTAGACATGAGGAATGCCATTGTGTTCCTGGCGTCCAGCATTGCTCAGGAAGTAAAGGAGAGGGTGCTTTAAAAATTATGGGAATGCTTGCCTCACACAATCGATCATAGAACAATTAATTGCACTTGACAAGGTGTGCCTCTTTAAATAAATGTTTTTAAAATGTTTTCTTTGACAGCTCTAAAGGCGTCCGGCCATGTTACAATGATTTTCCTCGAGCTCCATCCGAAGTGGGTGATCTGGCTGGAGTGCAAATAGCTGGGAGCCTGCCAAAAAAATAAATGAGCCTGGAAGATCTGTGCTTAGAGAGATGGGTGCATGCAGAGTGGTAAAATCTAGCCCATTCATTTAAAATTATACTTTTCCACAATTTGGTTTAAAATTTGGGGCATCTTCAATACAATTGCAACAGAGTTAATGGCCGCAAATTTAATGGAGGAGGCGGGATGGGGGCGAGACAGCTGGTTTCCGGGTTCCGGTCCTGCTCCCAGCTGCATCCGCTCTGCAGACGTGATTTTCCGTAGACTGGCCTTGTTAAGGCTGCCCTGCGGGCTTACTGGCCAATTAACAGAAAGCGGGCCTGATGATGTCATTTTGATGCCACATCATCAGCCGGTTTCCTTAAAGGGGCCATGTTGACATGGAGTTTGACAGTTGTTCTGTCAGTGTTTGACAGCATTGAGGTGCTGCAAACACTGACAATCACTGCACAAAGGTGAACGCTTGCACCCAGGCTCTCCAGTGACTCCCTCCATATGCTTATGGAGGGAGTCACAGTATGCAGGGAGGTTCTTTTCCCTTCCAAGGGCGGAAGAGACCTCCCAGGACACCAACTTACCTTGCACCTCCACCCAACCCTCTCTATCTACTTTATCACTTCCCCATCTCATTAGCCACCCCTCACACTCACCTTCATTCCACTGCAAGCATACCAACTAACAACACACAAGGGTAGGCACTTGAGAGGTTTAGTCAATGTCCATGTGAAGTTTCTGGTAATGTGTTGTCATACAGTGAAATCTCTTTTTCCAAGAGTGCCCCTTATTGGACAGATCTGAACGCACCTTGAGAAGTGTTTTACTGAGTTCCAGTGATTTTTGAGTCATAGCTTTCCCCCCCACCCCTTCCCACCGCTATAGTGATGGGTGTGAGTGTGAATGGAATGGCTTGGACATTAAAGGGATGCTTCACGGTGCTGGTGTGGGAGAAGGTAAAATTAGAAGTAAGCCTCAAAATAGTCTTAAATTAGCTCTTAACAAGCCATTTAAGTAGCTGAATTGTATCCCGCGCTGCTTGGCATCGGGTCAGTTCTCCGCTGACAGCCCCAACACCAGGGAGACTCGCGTGGAGGCGGATTGACAGCGTGTTTCCTAACCGCTGGCAAGATCCTCTATAACCTGGGTTGCTATGATATTGTTTTTCCAGTTAAGATTATGAACTTGTGTAATAGTTTTGTACTTTAATATCTGATTCCTTATTTCAGACACGCACTCCATTCCCACCTTTTTTTCTGGTTTGAGTATTTGCTTTGATATATGAAAGATTAGATTAGTTCTTAGAGTTGCATTCTTTTTATTATTTTATATCTACTTAAGGAGATAGGTAAAATACATTCTATTTCAAATATATAATTATTACATCAACGTAAGATTATTCACTTGTTTGTTGTTTGTAGAGTTAATTTAATTAACATTTTAAACTTTAAATGAAGATTGCTTTTGAAGACTGATGTGAAATTTATGGAGGCCTAGATAGTCCAATACATAAAAGTAATTACCAAACAGAGTTTGCTGTTCATTTACCTGCTTTCATTATTGAAAATTTACCTAGAACTCAAGCCAAAGATAGACGCTTCTGAAGCTTTGACGAGTTAGGACAAACCCATGAGAATGATCTAGGAGAAGAACATTAGAAAATACCCCAAAATGCAACAGGGTAATTAGTGAAATAGGATTATTAGAATAGGGAATGCATTACCAAAAGTGGCTGATTCAATCAAATGTTTAAGCTGGGAGCTGGGTCACCACATGAAGAAGCAAAGTATTATAGGCTGTGGGGAAAGAGCAGGAATGGGAGATTCAAATAGATATCCAGGTGTGAGGGCAGCAGTGGCGCATGTATGATGCATTAAAATGGCTTCCTTCTGTGCTCAAACTTCTATGATTCTATGAACAGCCCGTGTCTTCTCTGGAACACTGCAGAAGACCAACGTCTAGTCATATCTGTGAAGAGAGCATGATTTAATATAATAAATGTTGATTAGGAATGCTTCTATTTGCCATCAGTGCCATTTATGCTGAAAACCTGTAAAGTCAGGCCAAGAGTTAGAATACCACCACCCTAGATCATCTTAGTCCACCTAAACAATCAGTAATCCCTTAATATAGAATCATACAGCACAGAAGGAGGCCATTCAGCCCATCATTCCTATGCCAGCTCTTTAAAAGAGCTTGCCAATTAGTACCACTCCCCTGCTTTCCCCTTGGCCCTGTTTTTTTTTTCCTTTTCAAGTATACAGCCAATTCCCTTTGATAAGTTACTATTGAATCTGCTCCCACCAGCCTTTTAGGTAGTGCATTCCAGATCATTACCAATGTGGATGCTGACAGAATTTTTTTTTTAGCTGGTGAATGATGTGCAAAACCATTATAAAATCAGGAAGTAAATGTAACGCCTACAGGAGAATTCAGGCCAAAGGATCTGTGGGATAATTGAACAAAATGCCATTACATCACCGTGGCTGCTGCAATAATTATACTACGTTATAACAGCTGACATTTTACTGAAGTCACACATATCATTTATTAATAACACAAGCAGTTAACAGCTGTCCAAATTTTTGTAGTTCTACAATGCAGTTTAAATTATGTTCCATTATCAAATCTAGACCGATCGTACGTGGATAGACAACAAAAAATCTAATCTGATTGTGTTTATTACCATACTAAATCGTCACCATTTTACTACTCGACACTTAAATCACTGTTATTTAAAAAGCTGAAATATTACATATGGGTGTTTAGCGATTATAAGCATTGTTACGGCAAAAGCTGCAGGTTTATTGGTATTCTTGATAATGTAGAACAAAGTAATGCAACTGAGATAATCCAATATTTTTAAGTACAATCTGTGGAGTACTAAAGTGAATATGTAAATTGGGGGTGGGGGAATTCTCCTTTAACGTACCATCCCTGTTAGGGCAGTAATAGGAGCAGATTTTTTTTTTTTAAAGCTACCACCGCAAATCCACCCCCAACAAACTGCATCTGCATTCTTCTGTCCCAGTCCCCTTTAAGATCTGCCAGAGGTGCTTACTGCCCCATGTAAGTGGAGTCAAGAGCGTGTGGCCAGTCTCGCCAACCCATCCTCCTCCATTTCCACTTCAAACCTGTCCCAAATAATTAATGGCATTATAACTGTGGTGGTAGAGGCTGCAACAGGTATCCCTGAGACCAATACAGTTTGGAGGAGGCCACTTTGTATGCTCCTACTGAAGGCTGGTGTTTCTTTGCTTACATGGGAACAGTAGCATAGCGGTAATGTCACTGGGCTAGTAATCCAGAGGCTTGGGCTAATGATCCAGAGACGTGAGTTCAAATCCCACCATGGCAGCTAAGGAATTTAAATTCAGTTAAATAAATAAATCTGGAATTTAAAAAAAAAAAGCTAGTGTCAGTAATGGTAACCATGAAACTATCGGATTGTCGTAAAAACCCATTTAGGGAATCTGCCCCATGTAACAAACTGCTACGCAACAAAATAATAAGAATGAAACCGGACGGACCCCTCGGCACTGGCTACGGACATGGCAACGGCACACCCAGTCAACCCTCACCAACACCTGGGGACTTGTGCCAAAATTGGGAAAGCTGTCCCACAGACATAGTCATACTCACAGAATCATACCTTTCAGCCAATGTCCCAAACTCCTCCATCACCATCCCTGGGTATGTCCAGGGGTAGCGGCACAGTGGTATACAGTCAGGAAGGAGTGGCCCTGGGAGGCCTCAACATTGACGCCGGATCTCATGGCTTCAGGCCAAGAATGGGCAAGGAAACCTCCTGCTGATTACCACATCCCTCAGCTGATGAATCAGTACTGCTCCATGTTGAACACCACTTGGAAGAAGCACTGAGAGTAGCAAGGACACAGAATGTACTCTGGGTGGGTGGGGGACTTCAATGCCCATCACCAAGAGTGGCTCAGTAGCACCACTACAGACCAAACTGGCCAAGTCCTGAAGGGCCTGTGACAGGTGGTGAGAGAACCAACATGAGGGAAAAACCTACTTCACCTCATCCTCACCAATTTACCTATCGCAGATGCATCTGTACATGGTAGCAGTGACCACCGCCGAAGTCTCGTCTTCACACTGAGGACACCCTCCATCATGTTGTGTGGCACTACCACCGTACTAAATGGGATTGATTCAGAACAGATCTAGCAGCTCAAAACTGGACATCCATGAGGCGCTGTGGGCCATCAACAGCAGCAGAATTGTATTCCACCACAATCTGTAACATCATGGCCTGGCATATCCCTCAGTCTACCATTAGCATCAACTCTGGTTCAATAAGGAGTACAGAAGAGCATACCAGGCGTACCTAAAAATGAGGTGCCAACCTGGGGAAGCTGTAACACAGGACTACATGCATGCTAAAAAGCGGAAGCAGCATGCTACAGACAAGGCTAAGTGATCCCACAATCAACGGATCAGATCAAAGCTCTGCAGTCCTGCCACATCCAGTCGTGAATGGTGGTGGACCATTAAACAACTAACGGGAAGACGAGGCTCCATGAATATTTGTTTTTTATTCGCTTATGGGATCTGGGCGTCACTGGCAAGGCCAGCATTTATTACCCATCCCTAAATGAGTGGAGCCCAGCACGTGAGTGCAAAAGACAAGGCTGAAGCGTTTGCAACCATCTTCAGCCAGAAGTGGATGATCCATATCGGCTTCCTCCTGAGGTCCCCACCATCACAGAAGCCAGTCTTCAGCCAATTCTATTCACTCCACGTGATATCAAGAAACGGCTGAGCGCACTGGATATAGCAAAGGCTATGGGCCCTGACAACATCCTGGCTGTCGTGCTGAAGACTTGTGCTCCAGAACTAGCCGCGCCTCTAGCCAAGCTGCTCCAGTACAGCTACAACACTGGCATCTATCCGACAATGTGGAAAACTGCCCAGGTATGTCCTGTCCACAAAAAGCAGGACAAATCCAATCCGGCTAATTACCACCTCATCCGTCTACTCTCAATCATCAGCAAAGTGATGGAAGGTGTCATCGACAGTGCTATCAAGTGGCACTTACTCACCAATAACCTGCTCACTGATGTCCAGTTTGGGTTCTGCCAAGACCACTCGGCTCCCGCCCTCATTACAGCCTTGGTCCAAACATGGACAGAAGAGCTGATTCCAGAGGTGAGGTGACATCAAGGCAGCATTTGACCGAGTGTGGCATCGAGGAGCCCTAGAAAAACTGAAGTCAATGCGAATCGGAGGGAAAACTCTCCACTGGCTGGAGTCATATCTAGCACAAAGGAAGATGGTTGCGAGGATGGAAGGTCAATCATCACAGCCCCAGGACATCGCTGCAGGAGTTCCTCAGGGCAGTGTCCTAGGCCCAACCATCTTCAGCTGCTTCATCAATGACCTTCCCTCCAACATAAGGTCCGAAATGGGGATGTTCGCTGATGACTGCACAGCGTTCAGTGCCATTCACAACTCCTCAGATAATGAAGCAGCCAATGCCCGCTGCAACAAGACCTGAACGACATTCAGGCTTGGGCTGATAAGTGGCAGGTAACATTCGCGCCACAGAAGTGCCAGGCAATGACTATCTCCAACAAGCGAGAGTCTAACCACTGCCCCTTGACATTCAACGGCATTACCATCGCCGAATCCACCACCATCAACATCCTAGGGGTCACCATAGACCAGAAACTTAACTGGACCCGCTACATAAATATTGTGGCAACAAGAGCACGTCAGAGGCTAGGTATTCTGCAGCAAGTGTCTCACCTCCTGACTCCCCAAAGCCTTTCTACCATCTACAAGGCACAAGTAAGGAGTGTGATGGAATAGTCTCCACTTGCCTGGATGAGTGCAGCTCCAACAACACTCAAGAAGCTTGACACCATCCAGGACAAAGCAGCCCGCTTGATTGGCACCCCATCTACCACCTTAAACATTCACTCCCTCCACCACCGGCGCACCTCCCTCCACCACCGGCGTACCGTGGCTGCAGTGTGTACCATCTACAAGATGCACTGCAGCAACTCGCCAAGGTTTCTTCGGCAGCATCTCCCAAACCCGCGACCTCTTCCACCTTGAAGGACAAGGGCAGCAGGCGCATGAGAACACCACCACCTCCAAGTTCCCCTCCAAGTCACACACCATCCTGACTTAGAAATATATCGCTGTTCCTTCATTGTCGCTGGTTCAAAATCCTGGAACTCCCTCCCTAACAGCACTATGGGAATATCTTCACCACACGGACTGCAGCGGTTCACCACCATCTTCTCAAGGGCAATTAGGGATGGGCAATAAATGCCAGCGATGCCCCCATCCCATTAACGAATAAAAAAATAAATAGTGTTCTTTGAAGTACTTCAGGGATTAAGTCAGAACGTTTTTTGCTGCTCTGCTCTGCTCAAAGTACTCCTTGGCACTCTAAACATGCATTGCTCTATGGGAATACCTGTATTTTTGTGTTATAATGAAGAGAAACATGAGAACATGCAAGCGGCCAGATTAAAGGCTCTTAAAGTCAGGCATCATAGAAGGCGTCTCTTCCCTACATATTGACACTCAGTCAACGGGGTCTACATGTGCAGAAACGGGATAATGTTTGCACATCCGCAGGACTTATTGTCCCCACATGCGCACAAGCTATCGGTTACGAATTACGATGTGCACTGAAGGCTGCTGGCAGCTCTGAGTTACTCTCCGTGTAACGTTCGCTATTACCGTGCGTTAAAAAATTAACAGCCCCCCATACCCCAGCACATCGATTTCCTGATCTTGGTCTGCATTTATAAATTCCTCCATGGCATTACTCCAACCTATCTCTGCAACCTCCTGTAGCACTATGTCCCTGTGTGGACTACATCACATTCCTCTGTGCCTCTGATTCATTATCATGATGGGTGAGTGGTGGTTAATACAGAATAGAATGCAGCCGATGGAGTCACTCCACCTCCTCTCTGCAACCTCCTCCAGCCCTACCCTAGCTTACACCTTCGGCTCTTCACATTTCTCTGAGCCCCTGCATCACTATAATTGGCACATCCTTCAACCATTAGCCCCCTGCTCTTTGGAGCTCTGTTACTAAACCTTCCACTGTGCTATCTCTCTCTCCACCTTCACAAGCTTCCTCAAAATCTACCTCCTCAAAACAAAGTCTTCAGTCAGCTACTTTAATCTTCACCCTATTCCTGGTCAGTGTCCGATAAAAAAATGTGTTGTCTTAACTTAAAATGTTTTCTGGTTGAACACTTTTAGCGCGAAATGGTTATATAGTTGTGCAATTATTTGTGCAAACTGGTTCCAAAGTAATTTTGACTTTGCTGTATAAAATGGGCGATATCGAATCAGCCGGCCATTCTACAGCTCTCCCCATTTTCATTTCTATTGAAGTAGTTCAGCAGAAAACCTGGGGGTGTTTACACCAATTCTCTGGGGTTTCTGTGGATCTTCCACCGAAGTTACGGTGGATAATCAGGAGAATTCAACCCCTTCATATATAGGAGTTTTCAGAAAGAGTAATGTTGTCTGTCTCTGTGCTGTTGGATGTGCTGGAAAAAAAAATCTTTTCAAATCAGAATGTTCTGAACAAAGCTAAATTTTGTATTTTTCCCAGTGTCTAGAATTTTATTTCACAATGATTTACACTCATCCTAAATAATGACCATAGCAAACTCAAAGATGGAGTTTTCCTGGCAGTATTACCTCAGTAGTGAAGAATGTACTATTATGTCATCACCAGTTTTTCAGCAGGCCTCTCTACATATAAAAATCATTACTAAAGTAATTTAGTCAAGGCCCCAAATTTTTGCGGAGCCAGCACCACTCTCATGGCTTAGCTCAGCTGGGAATACAGCATAGCCTCCCAGAAATCGGGCAGGACCCAGATACGCTGTGTCTTAGCCCAAGCTGTACGTTTCCATCAGTGCCTTTGGCAGACAGAACCTCCTTCTGCTCAAAGTGTGGCCCATGACATTAGAAGGAGTGGGACCCCGAACTTCCTTGGTCCCAGCCTTCAGAATCCCAAGCACGTGCTCAGCATTGCAAGTGGGGCCCACCTGAGGGTTACGGCCTGGGTTCTGGCCTAGACCACCCTAAAAATGCCAGCACAACTGTTAACATTTCTGTCAGCAGAATGGGAGGAGGAATTTTGGCCCCAAATCTATTACCTGAACTGAACTATTGGGGCAGATATTCTGTAAGGGGCAAAATGGGGTTAAAATTCTCCAGCCCCAAAGGTACATCTGGGGAAGTCAGGTGCAGGAGGCCCGACAGCACAGGGATATCTGATGGGCTCAGGAATGCCAGGTCTCTGCTCAGAATCTTTCCTGCTTGTACTTAGCATATGGCCTGGGGCAGGCAGAACTTCTCTCTGTCCCAAACATGGCCCTCGATGGGGGCTGACCCGAGCTAAATGAAATTCCTCACCCCAGGTCTCCCTACTATTGAGCGACTTGGATGTCAGGATGGATCCGTCATAAAGGTCTGTAGAGGCGCAAGTGGAACACACCTGGCATTATGAAAAACATCAATCCCCTTATAAAGTGGGGATATTAGGCACCTGATCAAATTTTCTTTGAAGGCTGTCCAGTTATTTGCTTGACAGTGTCACATTTCTCACTTCCTCCCCCCCACCCCACCACCCATCCTACCACCCATTGTAATGAACCTTGCCTGAGGGATCAGACCGCCAAGCCGTCCGCTCTGCTGGCTGGCCACCTGATAGTTAAAATCCACCCTAGTGTATCGTCCAACCTTCTGAGAGCAGCACCACTGGAGCTCCACAGGTTCTCATTTTTTTCTGTGAAATTATCTCTGCAGTTACAATGCAGCATTTTCTCTTTTGCACAAATACTGTAACTAAAAGCATTACCCTCGGACCTATTGAGAGTGCCCAGTATATCATTCTTGTTCTGGACCGATGGACTATTTTATGTGCAGATAGCACCCTCTGGTGGTGATTATGTGTTAGCAGTGTGTTTGTATGAAACAGAGGTCATTTGACCTTTGTTCCTTTCTTCCTGTGAGAGGTCATTTGACCTTTGTTCCTTTCTTCCTGTGAGAGGTCATTTGACCTTTGTTCCTTTCTTCCTGTGTAACCCAGGAAGTAGAATCCCAGGAAGTAGAATTCCAGGAAAAACCTGGCAGTAATGGAGGATTCCATGAGGGTTTCACAATCCAATGTAATCTGATTTCATATGTTAGGCCAAGCGCAATATCTTTTCACAAATTTGTTCAAGTAAAGGCTTCAAACAGCAAAAGGCTTCACGAAGAATTATTTTGAATAAGTGTTTAACTTGCTGGATAACTAGATAGGAGCACGTCTAGCGCGGCCAGTACAGTGAAAAGATATCAGTGAAAAGATATCAGTGAAGAGATAGCAATACGGCTAGCTGTGAAGAGCGGAGCAGGAGGAACCCAGTATAAGCCTTAACCTCGTAGAGCACATCTACCTCACATCAACATGTCAGAAGATAATAACGAAAATGCTTTGCAGCGAGGAGAAGACCTTAAACAGGCAGACGAAACTGTAGAAGGTGACAATCGGTCTATAAGCTCTGGTTACGTCAGATCGCAAGCTGGTTCACGGTCATCAGGTAGTTCTAGAATAAGCGTGACTATCGCCAGAGCACGGGCTAAGCTAGTGGCAGCTCAAGCCAGAGCTGCGCATGTGAACAGTGAAATAGAGATAAAAGTAAGACAGGCCCGTCTCCAAGCTGAATCCCAAGTCGAACAGGCCCGTCTCCAAGCTGAATCCCAAGCCGAACAGGCCCGTCTCCAAGCCGAATCCCAAGCCGAACAGGCCCGATCCCAAGCCGAACAGGCCCGACTCCAAGCCGAACAGGCCCGTCACCAAGTTGAACGCCAGGCTGAACAGGCCCGTCTCCAAGCCACATTAGACGCTCTGCAGCAACAAAAAGAGATAGATGCTGCATTAGCCGAGACACAAGTATTCGAGGCAATTTTGGAGGGAGCTGATCCCGAGACAGCTTACAAACCTTTAATTCCCGTTTCGTGGCAGAGTCCACGACAGCGCACCATAGATTACGTGAGCGACCATGCCGACATACAGTTTACAGGAGAAAGGGATGGAGGCCCGCACATCTCTACAGACGCAAGCACTTCGTATAACATGCCACAAGTTGCCAACCAAGGTCAAAGCAGACGGCGTGCCTCAAGCCGCAGAGTCTCCCCCAGCAGAACGGAAGACACGGTGCAGAGGAATAGGATGCCGAATAGAGAAAGTCAGAGGCAAATTCCCTCTCGGTTCCTTGAGACCCCCAACAGAGCCCCTAGCCAAGGCAACCCTGGCACAGGTCCCAGCACCTACGACCTTGCCAAATACCTTGCACGCACCCAGCTGGTGACTTCGGGGTTAATTAAGTTTGATGACAGGCCGGAGAATTATCGGGCTTGGAAGTCCTGCTTCCACGATGCCATATCGGGCTTAGACCTGTCGGCAGGAGAAGAGCTCGGCCTCCTTATCAAATGGCTCGGCCCAGAGTCCGCCGGACAGGCCTGCAGGATAAAAGCGGCCAATGTGGGACAGCTGCCAGAGGGGTTGAAGAAGGTTTGGGCGAGGCTGGAAGAAAGCTACGGCTCGCCCGAAGCCATTGAAAAGGCTCTCTTTGACAGGTTGGAGAACTTTCCGAGGTTGACGAGTAAGGAACCCCAGAAGCTCTGGACCTTGGAGATCTGCTGTCGGAACTCAAAGCCGCAAAGCAGGACAGCTACCTACCCGGTCTATCATACTTAGACACTTCCAGAGGGGTAAGTCCCATCATTGAGAAGCTTCCATTTAACCTGCAGGAGAAGTGGATAACGTTTGGATCAAAGTTCAAGCTAAAGCACAACGTGGCGTTCCCACCATTCTCTGCGTTCGTTAAATTCATCCATAAAGAAGCCAAAGCCAGGAACGACCCCAGCTTCAACTTCTTCTCCTCCCACCCAGCACTTGCCAGAAGAGACAAGTTCGACAGACATGGAAAGACACCAATATCTGTCCACAAAATGCAAGTGTCCTCAACTGAGCACACAAAGATTCAGAAGAAACCTGAGGATATGAGCAAACAATGCCCTATCCACAACAAGCCCCATCCTTTAAAGAAGTGCAGAGGCTTCAGGGAGATGTCTCTGGAAGATCGGAAACAATATCTTAAAGAGAACTCTATATGTTTCAAGTGCTGCTCTTCCACGAGCCATCTCGCCAAGAACTGCAAGGTAGATGCAAAATGCACAGAAGGCGAAAGTGATCGGCACGTTTCAGCACTACACCCTGGCCCAGCTCCTTGGAAGTCAGAGACGCCTCCTCCCGCTTCAGAGCACGGCAGGGAGCGAGAGGGAGCTGCTGGTCCAGAGATTACATCCAGGTGCACCGAGGTGTGTGGAGAAGGAGTGAGCGCAAGAGCATGCTCCAAGATATGCCTCGTTAATGTGTACCCTGTAGGACGTCGCACACTAGAGAACAAGCCATCTCAGGTGAGCACACTCAAGACTTCCATCTTGGAGAATGGTCGTCCAAGCTACCTTACCCCATGCAGTAGTCAGATCCGCGTGGTGTTTGACTCCAGTGCACCATATCAGGGAGTCTCTCTCAACGACGTACTCCTTACAGGGCCCGATCTTAACAACAGCCTCTTGGGAGTGCTCATGAGAATCAGGAAAGAGCCCGTCGCCATCACTGCCGATATCTAGCACATGTTTCATTGCTTCGTGGTGAGAGAAGACCACAGAGACTTCCTCCGCTTCCTGTGGTATCGGGACAATGACCCCAATAGAGACATTGTGGACTACAGAATGCGTGTCCATGTCTTTGGGAATAGCCCATCCCCTGCTGTCGCCATATACGGACGGAGGAGGGCTGCCAAGGAAGAAGACGACGACTTTGGCAGCGATGTGAGAGGGTTCATCGAACGAGAGTTCTATGTCAACGACGCACTGAAGTCATTCCCGACCGAAGCAGAGGCCATCAGTACCCTCGGACGAGCCCAGGAACTACTTGCACTATCCAACCTCAGGCTGCATAAGATAGCCTCTAACAGACCAGCAGTGATGGAGGCATTCCCCCCTGAAGATCGTGCTAAGGATGTCAAAGGCCTAGACCTCTTCACTAATAACCTCCCCCTACAGCGTAGCCTAGGAGTGTCTTGGAACATAGCAACAGACACGTTCACGTTCCAAGTCTTAGACGTCAAGAAACCCTTCACACGTAGAGGAGTGCTCTCTGCAGTCAACAGCCTATACGACCCTCTCGGCTTCTTAGCCCCTGTCACCATACAAGGCAGGCTGCTCCTCAGGGAACTCTCCACACACGCTGAAGAGTGGGATTCACCTCTCCCTGAAGAGATGGAAGCAGAGTGGGACAGATGGAGAGACTCACTCCAAGACTTACAGGAGATCCGAATACCTCGCTGCTATTCGTCTTTCTCTCCTTTAAATGCCCAATTCAAAGAGCTTTGTGTCTTTGCAGATGCATCCGCTAAGGCCATTGTAAGTGTGGCTTATCTGAAGCTCACCACTCAAGAAGGACAACGCAAAATCGGCTTCGTCTTTGATAGGGGCAAGTTGGCACCCCAGCCAGACCTCACCATACCCAGATTGGAACTGTGCGTAGCAGAACACAACCTACCTCCTCACAGCAGTCTAATGAAGCTGCATCCTATCATCGACACCGACGGACCGTCTCTGAGGTGGTTCTTCTTTTGTCGCCAGAGGACTCCAGTGACAAGTAGAGTTCGGACTATGTGGAGTCGTTAACGACCCCAGACGGGCAGTGTTCTAGACCGATGGACTATTTTATGTGCAGATAGCACCCTCTGGTGGTGGTTATGTGTTAGCAGTGTGTTTGTACGAAACAGAGGTCATTTGACCTTTGTTCCTTTCTTCCTGTGTGAGGTCATTTGACCTTCGTTCCTTTTTTCCTGTGAGAGGTCATTTGACCTTCGTACCTTTCTTCCTGTGTAACCCAGGAAGTAGAATCCCAGGAAGTAGAATTCCAGGAAGAACCTGGCAGTAATGGAGGATTCCATGAGGGTTTCACAATCCAATGTAATTTGATTTCATATGTTAGGCCAAGCGCAATATCTTTTCACAAATTTGTTCAAGTAAAGGCTTCAAACAGCAAACGGCTTCACGAAGAATTATTTTGAATAAGTGTTTAATTTGCTGGATAACTAGATAGGAACACTTCTAGCGCGGCCAGTACAATTCTAATGTAACTTACGTAAGTCACCTGATTAAATTGCCACAACAGTGGGTGATTTTGCAAACTGCGGAAGCAGTGATAGTGGAAAATTCCACAAAGAACTAATACAGATTTAATTTTCACAAAAATTGCCTTTCGAAAGCAGGCTCTTTAGTTTGAACACAATGGCTTAGATGTATGTGTCAGTGAAACGCTGGTGAGAATGGGATCAAACTTAAGTGCGGAAGCTTTGATGTATTCAATACATTGTGCTTGAACACATTAAAGTGGACAAACCTAGGTGGAACTGAACAAAGGCTTATGAATTGACATTATCCAATCATAAACTTTGCTTAAGACAGTATTTCGCATCTTTAGTTTATGTTATTGTGGCTGTGAAACATTTCCATTAAAGACTCCTGAAAAGATGTGGCTGCCGCCAGGCTTTTACCCAAACAATGCCCGTGCTTTAATATGTTTCTTTTGCATCCTGCTCCTGCAAAAGGGCTGTCACTGTGATGAATGGAAATCCTTTGTAGCCAGTGGCTGGGTCAGAGCTGGCACTTTCATGACCAGCATTACAGACAAGGCCTCCAGCAAGTACAGTTTTGTCTACAAGTATCTCTTGAGCAATAATGATATAGTGTGCTGCACAAATGAAACAAATTATGAATAGTAGAATGACTACATATTTAGTATAAATCTCTGTGTGGATATCTATTTATTTGTAGACTGAGTTTGATTTACATGCTTGTTGATGAATTGCTGGTAAAAATCCATTGGTCCTGGTTGCTCAACCCTGCAAAGATCTTACATTACAGCTTCTTTGTAGATTTTAGAACCCATATATGAACCATCAATCCAGAAATGCCTAATGTCTACAAGTAAGTCCAACTGCTATTGTCAAAGTTATCCGAGTGCCGATTTTCATCTGCATTGCTTCCAAATAATGCCAGAAAATGGGTGCCATGCAGAGTGAAAATGGACACCAATCCCGTTTCCCCATTCAGCTCCTGAAGAGACCAGCATCGAAACATCCTCTATGGCTTTTCTGGTGTCTGCACCCAACTGTGCTAGAAGAGGTTGCAGCAATGTAAATTACATGCACATGAATATCAGAGGGCTCTGCAAACCGAATTTCTCTAATAGCGCTGGATGCAGAACAGAGGTAAACTGCCCCATAAAATCCTGGCGCTACTGCTTCTTGAGCTGCTATTTAGCTGCTAGCTGCGTTAAGTAGTTTTTTTAAATTTATGACCTTTTGAATAAATAATAGTTTTGCTGCTTCAGAAGGTGTTGCTAACTGCTGTTAGTCTGTTACACTTAGTGATGGAGGCTGTGTTTAGTATTGTGCCCACCGATAACACTTTTGCCATATGGCTTAATTGGAGGCAGTCATGGTAAAATAATCACAATTTTCCTTGACAACCACTGAACCCATTTGCCGAGGCCTCTTCTGAGCCATTAACATTGATTCCTGCCACAGAGCAGGAATTCCCCCTTGAATAGAAAGAGAAGCCTCACAGTTAAATCAGCACCCTGATCCCTTTCCCGCATCATTAATCCTCATACCTACACCCTGTTCCTCCATCTACTGCTTGGCACCGCAGAGGTGCCCTCTCATCGGCTCTGTCCAAGGCAGGCTGCAGGGACACTGGTCCCCTGCTTGGATGCTGCTGTCATCCCAGCCATGGCACAACAGCACAAATTTATTCACTGGACAGAACCTGTAAATAGTGGTGAAAGACCACTGATATGCAAATCACAGCATCTGGCAGACATAAATTAAGTTAAAAACATACCAGAATTCCTCAGAAGTTGCTCCAATAAAAGTTCTGCCTATATTTCCGATAAAATTCAAAGATTGCCTAGATCTCCTATGGGGCTTTCATTTTACGTGCCCCTTTAACAATGCTGCTGCCTCCACATGTGCCCAAAGTCTACCCTGTTCATGCTAATGAGGACCCACAGGAAAATCACACACTATTTCAGCACCCCCCCCGCCCACACTAGAGTGCACTTATGGTGTGCTGTGGTCACATTGCTTCCAGACAGCACCAAAAGAGGAGTATTGGTCCTCCCAAACTGAGAGCCATGACTTTACAAAGTGTTACTATTTCATTGAGGTATATTTGGGCAATGAGTATGTGTGGTAGGCAGGAACATTTTAATTCCTTTCAATTAGTTCTTTAATGTGTCTTTAATGATTTATATTTGGTCTGTGATACTTAGAGACTAGAGGGCTCCTTGTGCCAACATATATATGTTTATTACAGTTACAAAAGAAACTACAATACAAGAAGTAAAGAAGTTAAAATACAACGGTTATACTTATAGCATAATCAGTTAAAGACAAGATACAACCTGTTAACATCTACAACGATTCCAGGTGATCGATTTCGAATAGTTTTGTGTTAACATGTGACCAGTCCAGTCTCGCCCCAAGAACATTCTAACATCTATATTCCAAGTCCAGGATTATATACATTAAAAGTACCCTTATTCTTAATGGTCCTTGTGCCATGGGAGGCATCACATCAATCGTGTTCTTTGTGCCTCGCCTAGTAGTCATCTGTTCTATTACCTCACCTGAGATGACATCCAGTACCTGACCTCCCAAGCCTCCCTAAAACCATCCTGTAAACATAAAATAACAAGAATGAATGAATGCCTCCCCAGTGCTCCAAATCAGGCTTAACTAGACAAGATTTCAATCTTTAGCTGTCTAATTAAACTACAATGCTTATAAAGAAAACCTTATTCTAAAATGGAAGCTTTATTCTAAAATGAAAGCTTGCAAAGGCACTTTGCTTACATATTCCTTGTATTTTGCATAGGTATTTCCCATATTCTCACATGCCTGCCCTAAACTTAGCCCACGGGTGCTGACCTATGTTATAAACCATCTCCCACCATGCATGATTCCCAAGGGTAGATGTTCCCTTTTTTGTCAGCATTACAGTGTTTCATATGCATGGCAGTCTTTCAGTATTAGGGTTTTTAAACTACGCAAGTTAGCCAAGAAAATTGTTTCCTTTACTACTTCTCAGCCTTAATCTCCAAGAGCTCCTGGTTACCCCATGTAGCCTTATCTAAGGTTCTCATCTTGTTAGCATCACATACCTATCTCGAGCCATTTGCTCTTCTATAATTTTCATTTGGCCAATACTATACATTGTGATACAGACAAAGAAAATCATAATACATTACACAGAAAGCTACACTGCTCCATATTATAAAGAAATCATGGACTTTAAAGATTCTCCAGCTCTCCTTTTACTCTTAGCCATCTTGTGGATAATTCTTGCTAAGCATTATTTCTCCCTAGCCATCAATTGTCCCAATTTCATTTTTAACTCAAAGGAACCCAACCCTGAATTTTAGAAATCCAAATTCTCTGTCCCTTTTTACTTTCATTTTAATCCCTCTGATAGATACCAGTGTGTTTAACTCTATCCTGATTGTTTCATTAAAAAATGTCAGCTACTCCATGGAGCATGTGTCAGTGCATTGATTAAAAAGTTTTCTTGCTCCCCTGAGCCACATTAACCTTTTTATTTTGTGCTGTTGTCAAGTAACTGAGCATGTCGGAGACCGTTCTTCAATGAATCTTCACCATGCGTTTCCGCATGCTAGTTGCCTCACGCAATGTATCACATTTGCACACACACTATCCCATAACATGTTACATGTGACATCAGATACAAGCCGTTCCTTGGCTTTTCAGGGTAGCTTATCAAAAGATTGGGTGGTTGTCTGGAGGTCTTTGCTTAGCTCTCACTGCATGGTCCCGGTGTCTCGGGTAGTGACCAGGCTATCAAAGGCAGTTTTCCCATTGTTTAGTAGAGGCAAGGACACAAACATTTCCAAGTGAAAGCTATCAATTAACTATTCTCACCTATACTTTTCTTTCTTTCACTTGAATGCACATGGATACCAGATTGCTACCTTTTGGTGCAGTGTGCCCAGGTGATTTATGTTACTCATGGATGCACTCACATCTTTCTCTAACCCCTTTGGATTGATTCCAATTCACCCATTATCACCTAAAAAATTATTGTAGAAAAATTCCCATTTGACGGTATAATTTCCCTGTTTCTATCTTGTATCCTCAATCACTTCCTCTAGTTCAATTTTATACATCCCATTATATTTCCATTTCATCTCATTCTTGAGCCCTAGAGGAACTTTACTCTCCAATACAATATTGCCTTAATATATTTAAAACATAGACCAAATGTACCCACTTGGTCTAAGTTATTAACACATTTTGTTTGTTTATTTTACTTAACCAAACCTCTTTTTGGACCTTTCATTTTCCAAAATAATCGACTATATTGTGCCTGAGTCCATGTTATCATTTCAAAATTATCCCAAATCTAGAGATCAGTATTGTTGAACTGACAGGACTTATCTTTTAAGGGCACAGTCCTATATGAATCCAAATAAGTCAGAATTAGACCACATTTGGACACAATTCATTTTTAAAAAATGTGCTATGATATTTTATTGATTACTAGTAATTTACCATGAATTTTTTTGTTGCAACTTTTTAGATTTTATAAATAACTAGCCATTCAGTATCTTGCACTGAAGGTACTGTGTAATTTTGACTTCAGATACTGTGGAAGGCAGAATCTCAGCACAAAAAGAATGTTTATTTAACAGGAAAATAGCTGAGTTACTCAATTTATGGAAATAATTACATTAGGTATACAAAAAGGGGGCTAAATTCAGTTGATTTGCGCCTCCCGTTAGGGCACTAACGGGGGGCGCATATCAACCAGCGCCTGGGCGCGGCACCATTAACGCCTTCTGCGAAATTCAGCGGGAGGTTAGCGGCCGTGCTGTAGCCGGCGATGACATAATCACCGTGCGCAGAGCCCCGCTCCTGCCCTGGCTGTAATATTGGGTGGCGCCCCTGACTTACCGCCAGACGCTATGTCCGCCGGGGTCAGGGGGGCCTACCTGCGGCTGGGGCTGCGCAAATTAAAGGGGAGGTGGTGGGCAGCCATTTTTGTTGCTGGCTGCCTGCCAGCACCTCTCCCCGGCCCCCATGAAGCCCCCCCGCAGGGTGCCGGCTGCTCCCCGTGAGCCCGGCACTCCTCTTGAGTGCTCGTTTTGCCGGCACTCCCGATCCCTGGTGGTCCAGCTGGGCGCCGGGATGTGCTGTGCCAGGCCCCTCCCCTTTAATAAGGGGAGGAAGGCCTGCAGTACCCAAAGGGGGCGCTACCCAATTTTTACCCCAAAGATTTTGGATTTTCATCAAGGTATTCACTTGTCAGGTAGTTGCTTAAGCAAAGTTGCCCTACTTTGTGAGCAATCTCACACATCTTTGTCTTGAACCAATCATTACTAGTAAAAGAGCCTCAGAAAGGTATTGCTAGATGAGCAAAAACAATGGGGAGGGGGGAATCTACATAGCGAGTGTCACTGTCTGATGTCAGGGTATGCATGCTTAGCACGTTAATGTGAAATTCCTTTTTCTGCTACTTTAATAGATTTCCACCTCCTAGAAGAATAAAAAGTCTCTTTTTCTTTCTCTCTATGCTTCTTACTGTTTCATGTTCCTTTTTTGTTGAAAGGCAAGATGAGAGTGCAATATTGCTTGCAACTGCTACTGAGAGCTCCTGAATCTGCTGCTAAATTGGATAGCGTTAGAAAATCTCATAGGGTGACTGATATAGGCTATTTCACACTCCTCTAATTGAATTTATATACTGTTAACCTGCTCCACACACAAATAAATGATACACTTGGAAAAGTCCAAACATTCCCACACTTCAAGCTTGGTGTGTATCATAACAATAAATTTGATTGGTGAATTTCTTTCTTTTCCTTAACACAACACTCTGACTCAGACCACTGGACAAGCCTATTGGGGACAATTTTCAACTGCCGCCTGCCTGTTTTTCACCTATAAGACGGGTAGTCAGCAGAGGAATATCAGGCGGGAACCTCGGCCACCTCTTAGACACCCAAGGCTGCCTGATGTAATTCAAATGTATCAGGCAGTGAGCGGCCTAACCAGTGGTTTTTAAAGGGACTGCTGGTGGCTGCTCCACAAAAGGGCCCTAGATTGCTTTTACTCTTATTTTTGTGGGCCCAGGAGGAGCAGGAGTGGTTCATTGCGGCCCTTGCTCTCCCTGCTCTGGAATCAGCTCCCTCCCGAACCTGATTATGGTTCAGGCTTCTCGATACCAGCTTCTGTTGAGTGACAAAGCTGCTCGGCAACTTTGTGCCCGTTTTGGGCTGAAGTTGAAAATTCCAACCCGCCCATCCCATCAATTGGTCAGAGTGGCTGGGTTTTTGGGATTGATTGATTGAAGAAATTTATATTCCGTCTTCCAATCATTTATTCATGTTGAGTCTTAAAAAAATGAATATACTGCTCATGAAAGAATACATACTAATTTACAGTAAAAATAGAATTTGTCATTCTTACAATATTGTAAACAGTACAAGATGTTGTTCAATCTGATTTAGTTTAAAATTGAAAATTAGCTTCTGATCACCTTGCTATACTGAACCTTACTGTTGCAATCCAGCTCCTTAGATTACTTCTTCAATATCAGCTCAAGGATTGCAAAACTATTATTGTTTAATAGTAAGCTTACAGCGGGTGATTTTCAACTGCAGGCCTCCCATTTCATGACTGAAAATCAGGCAACTGCCAATTGAAAATTGGGGTTGGTGGCCGCATCTCAACTGCTCTATTGACACCCAACACCTGCCAGATGCAATTTTCATGTGGGTCTGTAAATGGCTGAGCAGCCCGTATGCATCTGGTGGGTGTTGGGCTGGAACAGACTGTAAGCAGGCAGCCTAAATATGCAAGTCGGTGTGTTACGCCAGTTGTAGGATCCTAATTGCAATTTTGCTCTGTACATTTGCAGCAGGCATTAAGTGGCCTAACCAGTGGTCCACAAAGGGACTTCTAGAGGCTGTTCAAAACACGCCACAGGAAATTTCCCACCCACCCTTAAATGTGGCTGGCAGCATGCAAATGAGGCCCTGGCCTCCAAGTATCTTGGGCATTCCACTGGCAAGTAAGGGTACGATAGTATAGTGGTTATGTTACTGGACTAGTAATCCAGAGGCCTGGACTAATAATTCAGAGCTGTGAGTTCAAATCCCACCACGGCAGCTGGGGAATTTAGAATTAAAAAGCTAGTATCAGTAATGGTGACTGGATTGTCAGAAAAACCCAACTACCTGTAGTTCACTAATGTCCTATAGGGAAGGAAATCTGTCTACATGTAACTCCAGACCCACAGCAATGTGGTTGACTCTTAACTGCCCTCTGAAATGGCCTAGCAAGCCACTCAGTTGTACCAAACCTGCTACGACAACATGGGAGTAGCTTCACCACAAGGATTGCAACAGTTCAAGAAGGTGGCTCACCACCACCTTCTCAAAGGCAATTAGGGATGGGCAATAAATGCCGGCCTTGCCAGTGACGCCCACATCCCGTGTGAACCGAATAAATAAATAATAAACTGGCAGGCAGTGCAGCTGCTATGCCGACTTTGCGCCTGTTTTGGGCGAAAATGGAAGATCACTCACACGATATTTACCCCTGTAGATTTGATGTTATTAAGCTATAAAGTACATCACTGGGTGCACTGAGCTTTTGTGTTTGACAAGTAGAGTGTATTCTGTTGCATGTGGATCAACATCACTTTCAATTGGGAAAACATATCTTCTTTTGGAACTGGGACATCATTTGGTGATGACTAATTTTTTTCAGTAATTCAAATTTCAGTGATTGAGAAGGACCACTTGCAAAAGACATTTTTTAACATCAAACCCATAATGTTATTTTATGTTCATCTTCTTAATTGTGCAATTAGCTATTTATTTAATGTTGCTATGGGTATTGCCAGTGTCACTGAGGGAATTCATTTGCATGCATCCCACACCCTCAGCTTTAGTATGGCATGAAATGATGTTTCAATTTTATTTTTTTCAAAGCATCGTCCAGCTGTTACCCTTTAAATAAAAACAGTGGGCTGTGATTGCCCTGTTATATTATTTCATTGAAACATCTCTTGGGTTTTATTGTCATTGCTGTTACCATAGGAGACGAACATTTAGCTTGTTTAGTTATTTTTTAATAAAGGAGATTGAAAAGGGACAACGCCTTCATGAAAAAATATTTGACAAATGTATTTTTGTTGGGTGATGGAGAATTGTCATTTTTGTCACAATTCTATCACACACAAAATAAGTGATGAAGTTTTGATATAATTTAAGTTGTTTGTTTATTTTCAATTGAAAGAAGATTGTTTAAACACTTTTATCTAAAGATGGTACCCCTTTAATCAATACTGCAAATGCATTCAGTTCTCCTTCATGTTTTCATTAATTTGATTCACCTCAAGGTTGGAAATGATACTAAACTTAAACTAGTCACCGCAGTACAAAAAGGATACAGAAGAGGACAACTAGAATGATTGATGGATGGAGTGATTGGATTATGATGAGTGATTACATAAATTGTTCATGTTCTCTTTGAAAAACAGACGGTTGAGAGGTGATATGATTTTTGTTTATAGGATTCTAAAGAGACTGGATAATGTAAACCATGAAGAGCTGTTTCACCTTGTCCAAAACAGTAGAATGAGAGGACACAGTCTGTGCTTGAAAGGGGGTAAATTCAAAACTAACCTGTGGATACAATCTTTCACAAAGCGAGTGGTAAATATATGGAACAAGCTCCCTAAGGAAACGGTAGAAGCATAAGAACATAAGAAATAGGAGCAGGAGTAGGCCAATCGGCCCCTCGAGCCTGCTCCACCATTCAATAAGATCATGGCTGATCTGATCCTAACCTCAAATCTGCTATCACTCTCCATCCCACCCGAACCCATGTGATCTCCCGGGAGAGGCGAAAAACCAGATAAAAAACCCAATGGCTAATTTGGGAGAAAAAATCTGGGAAATTCCTCTCCGACCCATCTAGGCGATCGAAACTCTTCCAGGAGATCACTCTGTCCCTATATTTTCTACAGTACTTACCTTCTGTAAAGGCGATCTCCACCCCAGCCAGGAACAGGAATAAAACCATCTCCTGAAATCTAACAGAATTAGAACACAAGAAGTAGGAGCAGAACCAGGCTACACGGCCCCTGGGCCCGCTCCACTACCCACAGGGCCATGACCATTCCGAACATAGACTCATGTCCAATTTCCTGCCCGCTCCCCATAACCCTTAATTCCCTTTACTTCTAGGAAACTATCTATTTCTGTTTTAAATTTATTTAATGATGTAGCTTCCACAGCTTTCTGGGGCAGCAAATTCCACAAACCTACCACCCTCTGAGTGAAGAAGTTTCTCCTCATCTCAGTTTTGAAAGAGCAGCCCCTTATTTTAAGATTATGCCCCCTAGTTCTAGTTTCACCCATCATCAGTTAGTATTGATTCATTCAGTTGCAAATTAAATAGATTTCTGTCAGAAAATATTATTTTGGGATACAGTATATATGAATAATTTGAGACATGACATATGCTAAGTATAGCATGCTTGGGTGCAACAGGTGACTTTGGACCTATGGTTCCAAAAGCTTTCCACCACTGGGGGTTTTCGTCACCTCATGTCTGTGTCCATTGTAGACTAATTGATAGAGATTGATTGGTCAATAACTCCATTATTGTTCGATCATGCAACAGCAAGGATAATATAAAGTGATTTAAATGGACCTTGTCTAGCAATTCCACACATTTAGAATACACTAATTTGTGAGTGAACAGCCCAAAATTTCAAAAATATATACCAAACCCCAGAAACCTTTTTTTAAAGAATGGAAGTAATTTTTTTTGTTGCTACCTGCTCCTGTGTCTTATGACATGGAGGTATTACTTATTAAGCTTCAGTATGTATTTTAATTAACAGCAATCTAATATCTGATGGCTACCCTAACTGAAACTAATAATAAATGTAGTTCCAATGAAAGTGAATGCATTTTAATAAATGGTTTCTTAAAAATATAAGGGAAAAATTGAGTCGCGCCCCCTTTGAATTGCTAACTTCAGCGCCCCGGAAAAATTAGCACCCCCGCGACCGAAATTGAGTGGTAGCGCCCCAAGAGGGAAGCGGGGTGCTACTGGAAGCACCCCGCCTCCCTGTTGGGGCGCTGCGAGGGAATATCGCAGCACTATGTGCTGCGGCACATTTGGCTGCAGTATTGCAGGCCTTCCTCCCCTTCTTAAAGGGAAGGGGCCTTGCGCAGCGCGACCCGGGGCCCAGCTGGGCCACCGGGGATCGGGAGTGCTGGCAAAAGAGCCCGGCACTCAAGAGACGTGCCGGGCTCAAGGAGAGCAGCCGGCACTCCGCGGGGGGCGGGTCAGGAGGCTGGGGACGGCAGCGGAGGCAGGTGCTGGCAGGCAGCCAGCAACAAAAATGGCTGCCCGGCACCTCACCTTTAAATAGCGCTGCCCCGGCCGCAGGTGGGCCCCCCTGACCCCATTGGACATAGCGTCCGGCGTCATCGCCGGCGACACAGCGCCGCGGGGCACTAATGGTTACCGCCGCAGCTAACCTCCCGCTGAATTTTGCGGGAGGCATTGGCGGCGATGCGCCCGGGCGCTAGTTGCTTTACTCTTAGGGCGCTAACGGGTGGCGCAAAGCAATTCTCGCCCATAATCTTAAAAAAATTGCAATACCGAGAGGTTAAAACCTATTACTAAGCATTGTATTACTATTGAAGGGCCAAAAATTTACAGCCCTTCTAGTGCACCCCCACCATAACCCCAGTGGCAATGCGCCTGAAGGGCCACAAAATGGAGCATCCACCCACCCCTAACAAGGTCAGTGGTGTGAGAATAGGGCAGGGCTGAGCATGGGATTCCCAATGTTGGGAGTTACTGTGCTCTGGCCTATCAGTTGGCGGGTGGATCATCAGTGGCTAGTAGGCTGTTCTGTGATGGTTGTAGGGTCTACCTTTCGGGGGTTTAGGCCTGGACCAGCAAGTTGCACCAAAGATGAAGCGTTTGGTGAAAATTGGGCTTCCTAAATGTACCCCTAATGATGTGGGTGCTGGCCACTGCCATGTTAATTAAGGGATGAGCCCCTGACCTCATGAACTTCAGCAGATCAGCACTGGAGGTCACAGGTGGGAGTATCACAGCAATTACACCCCCCATTTTATTTTATTGTCCATTTTGTTCAATTAACAATTTATTAACAAGATTCATTTGAGCTATCGATTATTTCATCTAATGTCGATACTTTATAAATATGAAATTGCTTCTTAAAATAACTTTTTTGGTTATGCTTGACCATTTTGCTGGTTGTAACTAACAGATTATATTGCAGAATAGCAAGGATTTCTTGTGTCTCCTTCGTTATGAGTGTATATATGAAATTAGACACATACATTTTATGGCTAAGCATATCTTGCACAGTGCATTGTGGAAACATGTCTGCTTTGGGGAGTGTAGTGGTCATGATATAAAAGGCAATGTGATTGATATAGCAGCAGATCTGACATTTCATAGCAGACACAGGTGACGTCATGTTATCAACAAACATACTAAGAAAATTAAGGGTGAGACACAATAGAAGACCTCCAAAGATTCCTTTGTTCCCTTCTCCCTATTCTTCCCCTCCTTATGTTTTCTCTTTGCCTAATATACCTCTTTGAGGCATTTGACCAAATCTAAATGGTAATATTCCCAGTAATCACTATGGCACCCTCTGTAGTGTATGTGCCTTTAAGGCAGAACTACTTTTACAGCTCCTGTATACTGTAGTACCGGCAGTGACCACACCAGTATATAAGCTTTGCGAATGCCTCTGTACCCCCAGTCTAGAGACTACCCTCCTCCAGTAAAGACCTGTTATTTGTTAATGTACAGCATCCGTGTGATTATTTAATAATAGCATATCCACTGAACCACGGATCCAACAGTGGCGATGAGTGTCGATTCGAATCTACCTGCAACATAAAAAGAAAAAATAGGCGAGGCCAGGAACACGGGCGTCGACCACGAGCAACCGCCCAGCAGAGATCCAACTTCGCAGGGGAGGCTGTGGAGAGCCGGGCTTGGTTCCCCAGCCACAACGAGCAGTAAGAGACCAACGACAGGTCCAGCGCAGACCCTTCCCGAGCAACGGCGGCTGGAGCTGACCGACGGCGGAGAGAGAGCCGAGCAGCGTCGACGGGGTAAGACAGACGGTGAAGAGCGCAGGGCGCAGCCGGGGGTTGAACACTGAGCGGTGTCGAGGAAAATAAAACAAACCGAAGAGAGAGAGGGTAGGAAACAGCCGGGTTCTAGACTGAGCGGCGTCGAAAAATATAAAAAGAAGAACGCGCAGAGCACAGCCAGTGCTCACGGGCTGAACAGGGTCCACGGGGCGAAGAAAGGGGAGACGCCATTGAGCCGCGGAGAAGAAGGAAGAGCGCGGGAGGCGCCATTGAGCCACGGAGAAGAAGGGAGAGCGCGGGAGACGCCATTGAGCCGCGGAGAAGAAGGAAGAGCGCGGGAGATGCCATTTTTAGAAGCCGCAGCGGAGAAGAAGGGCGAGCGCGGGAAGGAAGGAAAGCGCGGGAGACGCCATTTTGTGCCAGCGGAGAAGAAGGGGAAACGCGGGAGGCGCCATTTGTGATAGTTAACGCACACCCAAGGATGCCGAAGAGTGGCAGTATCTCTACGTTCGACAATGAAGTCGAAGATTGGGCGACATATGTGGAATGTATTGAGGTGTACTACAGGGCGAATGAAGTGCCAGATGCTAATAAAGCACTGGTTCTGTTAAATTCCATGGGTGCAAAAACTTATGGGTTACTGCGAAATCTAATAACCCCAGAGAAGCCGGTAAACAAGAATTTTGAAAGCATACTAGAAATCCTACAGGACCACTTAAAACCTACACCGCTGCTGATAGCAGAACGATTTAAGTTCCATAAAAGGAACCAACACAAATACGAAAGCAATGCTGAGTACCTAACGGAACTGCGCAAGCTATCGAAACACTGCCAGTTTGGAGCGGGACTAGCAGACACGTTAAGGGACAAGTTTGTGTGTGGGCTACAAAGTGAAGGAACCCAGAAACGGCTTCTATCAGAAAAGGACCTTACGCTGGACAAAGCTTTCAATATGGCAGTATCACACGAAGCAGCCGCAAGTGGCGCTGCAGAGATACAACGGAGACCACAAGAATACGGCACCAATGAAATGTCCTATGGAACAAGGAAGTGCTATCGCTGCGGCAGAACAACACATGACCAGAAAGATTGTTGGTTCAAGGACCAAGTGTGCAGACAGTGTGGGAAAGCAGGACACATAGCAAGAATCTGCAGGTCTGGGAAGAAAACCAACAGTAAGAAATCTCCACAGGAGAAGTACAAAAAGGTACACCAGGTGATGGACAGTGGTTCAGACGAACAGAAAAGTGACACAGACTCCGGAAGCAAGGAGCTGGGTTGTCTGAAACTACATAAGGTAACCAAAATGGAGGATCACCAGACTATCTGGGTTACACTCAAGATAGACGGAGTCCAAGTGGAAATGGAATTGGACACAGGGTCAGCTCTAACAGTCATAAATCAAAGAGACTACAAGCGGCTATTTTCACACATACCCTTGAAAGCTACAGAGATTGTCTTGAAGACGTATACGGGGCAAAAAGTCTACCCCAAAGGAAAAATAAGGGTGAAAGTGACATATAAAGGCCAGGAAATACCTAAAATGGTTATATATGTATTGCCAAATGGAGGACCACCACTGCTAGGACGTGAATGGATCCGGAAGATACAATTAGATTGGCATTCCATACAGGCACTGAAGGTTGAGGCCAAAAAGGATGACGACGTCACACCTGGACGACTGTCAAAAATGCTAACTGACGCAAAAGAAGTGTTCCAGGAGGGACTAGGAACACTAAAAGGCATAACAGCAACGATTAAAATAGAGGAAAATGCAGGCCCAAAGTTTCTGAAGGCCAGACCAGTGCCTTATGCGATCAGACCAGCTGTTGAAGCAGAGCTGGAAGGGTTGGAACATTCAGGAGTACTGTCCAAAGTGGACTGGAGCGAGTGGGCTACACCCATCGTTGCTGTAATGAAGAGGTCGTTGAGTAATACGCCTGGGGAACCAAAGAAGGTCCGCATCTGTGGGGATTTTAAGGTGACAGTGAACCCAGTCCTTCACACGGTGCAAAATTCGCTTCCACGAATTGAGGATATTTTCGCCTCGCTATCTGGAGGTAAACGCTTCACCAAAATTGATCTAGCCCAGGCGTACTTGCAAATGGAGGTAGAAGAAGCTTCGAAACATTACCTTACGATCAACACTCATATAAAGGTCTCTATCAATACAACCGGCTGGTGTTTGGAGTAGCCTCGGCTCCGGCTATCTGGCAAAGGGCTATGGATCAGGTCCTGCAAGGGATTCCAGGGACCCAGTGTTATTTGGACGACATCCTGGTCACGGGCGAAAATGACGGTGATCACCTCGCCAACTTGGAGAAGGTGCTCACCAGATTAAAGGAGTATGGGCTACGAGCTAATCGCCACAAGTGCGAGTTTTTCCAGAACCAGATCTCGTATTGTGGCCACGTCATCGATGAAGAGGGGTTACATAAGTTCCCTGACAAGATTGAGGCAGTAGTCAAGGCTCCAGCACCGGAAAATGTGTCGCAACTGAGGTCGTTCCTCGGGCTGGTAAACTACTACCACAAGTTCTTACCAAATTTGTCTACGGTATTACACCTGCTGAACACCCTACTGCAAACAGGGGTACCATGGAAGTGGGATGACGAACGTAGACGAGCTTTCCAGAAGTGTAAAGAATTGATCACATCAAAAAAGGTGTTGGCCCATTTCAACCCAGCACTACCAATTCGTTTGGCATGTGATGCATCACCCTACGGCATTGGAGCGGTGCTGTCGCACAAATTCCCAGACAGGTTGGAGAGGCCAGTAGCCTTTGCGTCTCGGTCACTAACCTCAGCCGAGCGCAACTACGCCCAGATTGACAGGGAGGCCCTCAGCCTAGTATGGGGAGTAAAAAAATTCAACCACTATCTGCATGGGCAGAAGTTCACCTTGCTGACTGACCACCAACCACTTGTCTCCATCTTTAATCCTAAGAAGGGCGTTCCAGTGATGACTGCACAGCAGTTACAAAGATGGTCCCTGTTTCTCGGGGCGAATCAATATGAAATAGAATATAAAGGCACGAAATAGCATGGGAACGCTGATGGGCTATCGCGCCTGCCACTGCCTACTGTGGAGGAAGCACCAACAGTGGATCCTATCGAGATATGTTATTCGTCAATAATTGAACGATTGCCAGTAACAAACGCGGATATAGAGAAGGAGACCCGCAATGATACGACGCTGTCACGGGTATATGAATTGATGGTGAGGGGATGGCCAACACATGGCGACTCACTGTTGCCAGCATTCTCATCCAGAAGAGAACAGCTGTTAGTATGCCAGGGGACAGTGATGTGTGGATCCAGAGTGGTGATTCCACCCAAGTTAAGGGAGAGAGTGCTAAATGAGCTACATGAAGGTCATCTGGGGGGAGTGAAAATGAAAAGCCTTGCTAGGGCTTATGTGTGGTGGCCGGGAATCGATCAACAAATCGAAGACCTAACTAAGAGCTGCTTAGGATGCCAGAAGGTCCAAAATGCACCACCACATGCCCCTCTACACCCATGGGAGTGGCCCTCCTCTCCATGGCAACGGGTGCATATTGATTTCGCTGGTCCATTCATGGACTCCATGTTCTTAATAGCAGTGGATGCTCATTCAAAGTGGCCTGAGGTGATAAAAATGTCTTCAACCACTGCAGAGAAAACGATTGCAGTCCTACGGACCATATTTGGCAGAAACGGTTTGCCAGAGCAGATTTGCTCTGATAATGGACCACAGTTTGTGTCTGACGAGTTCCAAAAATTCATGAAAAGGAATGGGGTAAGGCATTACACATCCGCCCCGTATCATCCAGCCACCAATGGATTGGCTGAGAGGTTCGTACAAACCTTTAAGAAGGCGATAAAGGCCATGTGCAACGATGAAATTCCACTACAGCATAAGATGGACAATTTCTTATTAGCCTACCGAAACGCGACACATGCAGTTACCAACCAGACCCCTGCCATGATGTTCTTTAACCGAAGGTTGAGATCTCGTCTGGACTTGCTCAGACCAAATGTGCGAAGAAATGTTGAGGACAAACAATTCCAGCACATCAATGAGAAGCCGACAAGGAGCTTCAATGTAGGGCAACCAGTCTTGGCCCGTGACTGTCGAACAGAGACGTGGCAACCCGGAACGATATGTACAAGGCAGGGGCCATTAATGTACACAGTGGATGTCGGGGAGAACATTGTGAGACGCCACGTCGATCAGATCTTAGCGTCACAGGAACGCGTCAACCCCATGTCTCGAGTACCTGGGGATGAACCCGCCATACCGGTAGCATCTACTTCAGACCCAGTAGCAGTGGAACCCGATGAACTGCCCGATGAAAAGGTGTCAGAATCGCCTCTGCACCAAGAACAAGAACCTCTGGAAAGGTGCTATCCCGAAAGGGTCAGGAAGCCGCCCCAAAGACTGAATCTATAAATGGACTTTTGTTGTTTAATGTACATGTTGAAATGTTAATTGTTATTTGAATATTAGGGGTATTACTAATCTAAAAGGGGAGGAATTGTAGTGTATGTGCCTTTAAGACAGAACTACTTTTACAGCTCCTGTATACTGTAGTACCGGCAGTGACCACACCGGTATATAAGCTTTGCGCATGCCTCTGTACCCCCAGTCTAGAGACTACCCTCCTCCAGTAAAGACCTGTTATTTGTTAATGTACAGCATCCGTGTGATTATTTAATAATAGCATATCCACTGAACCACGGATCCAACACCCTCCTCTCTGTCCAAGGCTGATTGTCCAGAGTGGGGTTCAGCATTGCTTTTACTTTCAGTTCTCTGCTGACCTCATCCAATGTCCTGATTCAGACAGTGCTCCAGTTATGGATTGGAGTATTTCTGGTTCACATTGTGCTTACTTCAAGTCCTAGCACACACGCAAATACAAGCACGCCATATATACTAAGGGTGCCAATTCATCTTTCTACTGGATCGAGCTTTGGAAATATTAAAATATTTTTATTAGCAAATCAGAAGTCAAAGGTTAAAAAACCTGATTATAATCCCACAGCTAGAGCATCATTCTTCATATGCCAACAGAGAGTATGAATACATTCCCCACACTGTTCTATAAGGGATATTGGCATTTACATCTACACCTCCAGGGATCCAATTCAGAGATGCCTCTCCCCACTTCAGTCTGAATGGATGTTGCCTCGCTGAATTGACAGATGATAAGAATCAAATCAAATCAACTTTTATTGTCATTGTTAGTGCACAAGTGCAGTACAACGAAATGTAGGCTTGCGGCTCCCGAGAGTGTACATTTAGATTAAGACATTTAAACATTCAACATACATTTGGCTTGTAATACATTAACATAAACATAACCATAATAAAGTGCATTGGCAGATGTGCAGGCTTTAGAGTTTATTTGTGGAGTTCAGTAGGATGACAGCCCTGGGAAAGAAGCTGTTCCTAAATCTGGTCGTACGGGTGCGAATGCATCTGTAGCGTCTCCCAGATGGCAGGAGGGCGAACAGACTGTGGCTGGGGTGGGTAGGGTCTTTGATGATGGACCGTGACCTCCGTAAACAGCATTTCTGGCATATGTACTCTATGGTCGGTAGCCGGGTGCCGGTAATGCGTTGGGCAGTTTTGACTACCCACTGCAGGGCTTTCCGGTCATAGTAACTACAGCTGCCATACCATACTGTGATACAGTTCATCAGGATGCTCTCTATTGTGCAGCGGTAGAAGTAAAATTCTCCAGGTGCTGGAAACACTCAGTAGATCAGACAGCATCTCTGGAGAGAGAAACATCGAGTTCACCTTTCAGGTCAATGAACTTTTGGCAGAACAGTTCTGTGTGTCCATTCACACTGGAAAATTTTAAAGTAAGTCAACATAAACCTGAAACAATTCGAATTGGACAAAATCTGAGCATTTGCAAATGAACACAACATAGAGAAATTTTGAATGTGGTTAAACCCAGCGTGCATGTGCATTCACACACAAAAACCTCTTGGTTATTACTATATACAGATGGGATAAAGCAATATTAACGCTAAAGCTGATATGCTATTAATTTTAACGTTAATTTTATGATCAATAATGTAATAATGCCTGATTTAATTACACTAGAAGATGCAGAAACTCTCTTGAGATTCTGTCTCTCAAGCAAAACAGACAGTAAAATCTCACAAAATTTGCCCTTTAATAAAGACATGAAAAAGAATACAAATGTGTTTTGAAGCCAGCCCAGCTAGTGTGACTATGCTTGCGTCCACTGAGTTCTCTCACCTGGATAGCTGCAGATATTCTCATCATCGATCATCATTGTGGCAACATCTGTAGTTTCCATTTACTACTGAGTGGAGCACAAGCTCAGTAAAACAATATGCTGTTTCATTTTATGTGGTTACTGGTTATTGCCTTCCCTCCAAAAGATTTATTCTTTGCTGCATAACTAAAATATGTGACACATGTTCCATATTTAATTTCAAATTTTGAGTGTGCATTTCGAGTGGGTGACCTTTTTAGAGGCTCAGTTAACCAACACAGGGAGCCTAAGGGATTTGAAAATGTGTCTGATACATTCTATATGATCACAAATATCATGAATTGATGTGCACAAAATCCAGCCTTGTTAGACAACAGCAATCAACTCCAGTAACTAATTGCCAAACGGTGATGTATCTTAATATTCTACTTACTGGGAGATCACCATATCTATATATATAAATCGGTACATCTGTCCTTCTGTCCTTCTGTTTGTCTGTCATCGCGTGTGCGTCTGGCGGGCTATGCGCTCGATACCTCCAAAGAAAGCTTACGCTTCCGAGACGGTTTTAAGCGTATTTACGTTTCGGCCGGGCTAAAATCGCGCCCGCGGTACCCCAAAAACCTTCAACATTCCGCTCATTAGCATCTCATTATCCGCTCATTAGCGACAGAGTGACCTCGAGCTCGACCAATCGTACGCCGGGTTGCTGGCGTGTGCCGCCGGGCCAATCGGTGCGTGTGTGGCCGGGCCTTATCGTTCTGAACCGAGGTGAGTCGCCGCCATCTTGATTCCAAACTTTTCCTTTCTTTTTCCCGCTTTCTGCGTCTTAAAAAAAAACGTTGCTTTTAAAACACATATTGTTTTTTTAAAAAATGATTTAGAAAGTAATTAACTTATCTAATCTCATTAATTTTCCTACCTTTCCCCGTTTTTCCAGGTAGGCCTAGAAGCCTCGGCGTCTCCTCCGCACCCACGCCCGAGCTAGGCACCTCCCGGCCCCACTCGAAGGCTGGAGGGCCGAGCCTCAGCCCAGCGCCGCTAGGGTGCGCGCGCAGCAGGAGCTGAGACGCGGCGTCTCTCTCTGACTCGGCCGGGGGGCGGGGCTTGCTGAGCGTCGATGGTTACCCTGGCAACCGGCCCCGCCCGTCTCGCACAGCCGCAATCGGCGGTCTTCACCTCGGGGGGGGGGGGGCGCGACCCTCGGGGGGGGGGGCCGCGACCCTCAGGGGGGGCCGCGCGCGCAGCAGGAGCAGCTGAGACGCGGCGTCTCTCTCTCTGGCTCGGCCGGGGGGCGGGGCTTGGTCAGCGTCACGGTTACCCTGGCAACCGGGCCTGCCGGCCGAGCCAGAGAGAGACGCCGCGTCTCAGCTCCTGCTGCGCGTGCAATCGGCGGTCTTCACCTCGGGGGGAGGAGGGGGGCCGCGACCCTCGGGGGGGGGGGCCGTGACCCTCGGTGGGGGGGCGCGACCCTCGGGGGGGGGCCCCCGCCCTCCCCCCCGCCCTCCCTTCCAGCCCCCCCGCCCTCCCTTCCCCCCCCGCCCTCCCCCTCCCTTCCCCCCCGCCCTCCCTTCCCCCCCTCCCTTCCCCACCGCCCTCCCTTCCCCCCCGCCGTCCCCCCCGCCCTCCCTTCCCCCCCGCCCTCCCCTCCCCCTCCCCTCCCACCCTCCCCTCCCTCCCTCCCCTCCCCTCCCTCCCTCCCCTCCCCTCCCCTCCCTCTCTTCCCCCCAGTCGCTCTCTCTCTTCCCCCCAGTCGCTCTCTCTCTTCCCCCCAGTCGCTCTCTCTCTTCCCCCCAGTCGCTCTCTCTCTTCCCCCCAGTCGCTCTCTCTCTCTCTTCCAACAACAACATTCCCTCGAAAAAGCCTCGGCACCGCCGGGCACTTCAGCTAGTCTTAAATAGATCAGTTCCTCAGTTTAGATGTGACGGTTCCACGAACAAAAAAGTAAAATTTTGTGTTATGTTATAAGAAGCACTGTTTCCCTAGAAAGTAACGTTTTGTTTTCTTTAAGCAGTAAATCTCACAAGTGTCTGATTTCCAGGAGGGAAAACCAACTAACCAGCTGCAGAATTGGCTAATTACAGTAGACTTTAGAAAGAGTATAGAAGGGATAATATGTTATTGAAGAATGTTGGAGAGCCAACATTTTGTGCTCACAGATCATCGGCTTTCAAATTGGCTTTCACAAGGGCATCCATGTGAGGTCATGATTACTGTCCATCTTGGGCTGGGCACACCGTGCACCAAAAGCACTTTAGGGGACATTATCCTGTTCCTGTGCCTGGGATATGTGTTCCTCTCTGTCCACCTTTCCGCTGTGTGTTGCACCCAAATGATCCTAGGCACTTTCCTACAGGTAGGAGGAAAGATCAGATAGAATCATTCTGAACTACAGCTACTCTCCTCCTACAGCACTGGCAGAAGATTGGGAAATTGATTGACTGTGGCCTGCACAGCCAGGCATCATAGCCTAGATTTTCAGATCAGGTTAACGCCAACTTTAAAATAACACTGGCATTAAAATAACACACATTGAAAAATCTAGGCTAGTGTGTAAAGACCAACCAAAGGGGAGGGGACAAGATAAATACTTGACAAAAGAAATGATGTCTGTCTCTGAAAATTGTTCATGTTATCTGAGCAGAAGAGCACCTCATGGATTGATGAGCTGTTAAATATTTTCTGCCGTGTCTGCATCAATCAATGATAAAACAGGGATATTTAGGCATGAGTTTTGGTATGAGTTCATCTCTCGTGGGGCTGGTGATTCATTCTAAATGTGCTAACTTATGCAACTTGTTTTTTTTATTGTTTTTAGAATGGCTTCACTCCACTCTACATGGCTGCCCAGGAAAATCACCTTGAAGTTGTGAGGTTCCTGCTGGAGATTGGGGCTAACCAGAGCACAGCCACCGAGGTAGGTGACTCTACACTGATGCTTCATTCAATGAGCACTTGTAGACTAACAAGCGACCATTTCTTTAGACTCCATTACTGAAATTAACATTGAAATGTTGGAAGCATTTCCTCCCAGTCATTCATGGATTTTATCAGTGACAATTCACCAAACCTTAAAAAAATGTAAAAAGCTAAACGTGCAAGGGCAGGTCTAACTAATGGCAGATGGCGTTAGCTGCCCTGCCGCAGCAAATTATGGCCCACTATTGTTAATGCAGACTGGATAGAAGAGGAGTGTCCAGTTAAAGATCATTAATTTGCATATGTCGCAATTAATTTAATCCCAGTTCATATTGTTAACTTGAAGTTAAATTGAGGAGTTCTGTCTTTCTCCCCATGCCTACCAAATGTCCATATATCAAATTAAGATAGAAGTGACAGATTTCCTGTTGATTAAGAAGTAGAAGATGAAACTTTAAAAAAATTACAGTGCTTGAGGTCTTTTTGCATTCTTTCATTATGACTATTTTACCTACATAACAACAGTTACTGCACACCTAAGTAGGGCTTGAGTTTGAAGAACTTTGAGATGTTTCTGAGAGACATGATAACTATCTCTCTTAGTGACTAGAAGCAAAAGAAAAATAGGAACAATTTCTAATTTTCCTAACATTCAGTTACATGTTATTTTAAAGTCTCACCTGTTAAGGAAGGTGTTCAATTATCTTGCATATAAACTGGCACCTAAAGGTAAGCCCTTGGGCTATGAAATCCAATGAGTCTTGTCAGATGAACTAAATCATTTCATGTAAATTTCAGTATGGCATATTGGACATTTATATGTGCTTTCCCAAATGTGACTTGAGGCAAGTTCTTATGGACCACAGAACCCAATCAGTTATTTAGTTTCATGTAGCAAGATGGAGTGGGTTTAGGGAGAGAGTTCCTCTGTCTAGGGAGTATTGTTACTGATTGAATATTGCTCTGGGATGGAGTGAGATATAAAGATCTTTTTCACTGGAACTGCCAAAGAGAAAACTACTATGCATCCTCCATGAAAATATGAGGTGGGCAACATAATCTTAGATGAAAGGGCTACCACTGAATCTCTGAGTCAGGCGGTCGTTGGTTCAAGCTCCACTGCAGGAGTTGAGCACATAATCTCGGCTGACACTTCAGTGCAGGTAATGTTTCCCCTCTTTTTTTTTGGGTGCGTGGCCCATTCAAATTTCCGCGCATCCGCGGATTTTCCATTCAAAAGCTGGTGAGCCAGCTGCATGAGACCTCCAGAGCACTGCGCAGCTGCACAGCTTAACGGGAATATTGGAAGGAGATGCCATCTTTCGGATGAGATGTTAAACCAAGTCCTGCCTGCCTGTTTAGATGAATGTAAAACATCCCATAGCACTATTCAAAGAGCAGGGAGTTCTCCCCAGTGTCCTGGCCAATGTCTATCACTCAAGCAACATCAGCAAAACAGATTGAATGGTCATTTATCTAATTGCTGTTTGTGACACTGTGTGCAAATCGGCTGCCGTGTTCCACACAGCAAAGTGCCACAAACAGCAATTAATCGGCTACATAACAACAGTGATTACATTTCAAAAGTACTTCTTTGACTATGAAGTGCTTTGGAATATTCTGAAAACAACAAAGGTGTTGTATAAAAAGTACTTTTGCTTTCTTCTCTCAATAATGCCACACTGATCCCAGCTGCAAATGATCACCTCTGCTTCATACTTGCCCAGAATGACATGGCTGAGGTCAGGAACTTAACATGCGAAGCATTACAAATACAAACCAGCTTTCCACTAGTCCATGGCACACCATGCATTGCCCAAATAACATATTACAACCTAAATATAACCCTTAAACATCCATAATTGTCATTAAGGTTTTCTTAACTATAACAATGGGGTTTTCTGATGGAGAAACGTTCTTCTTGGCCATCATCAATGCTTCTGCATGATTGACAGAAAACAAAGGGAGAGATGATTTTGCTGGTTTCCATTCAAAACTGAGCATCCCTTTAAAATATGCTACTGCCTATTCAGCAGCCTGACTAAGAGCAACTTGCATCATTAGTACACAACAGTGACAAGAAATTCAAATAGTAGCTGATGTGACACTGTAACAAGTTTGCCTAACAGCTCTTCTGACCAATCCGCAGATGGAGGAGGGGTCAGGACCTGACCTTCCCAACTTCCTGTGGGCACAGGAAGGAAGTGAATAAAGACTTGCATGTTGGCAGTCAGGTTTGAGAAACGCCTGAGGATACTTAGAAGACCTCTTGTTTAAGTCAAATACGATGACCCACTGATATGGGAAAGCACAATTTTTTTAAAATTTTGTATCATTATGCAAAGATAAGTTGTACTGATTGAACTAAGTGGATCTGACTTTGACTGCTGTCCTGCATGTTCACTTTACTGTAAAATAAAGCAGTTGAACAATTCATATCAGCCTTGCCTCACCTAGTGTTAACTCGGTCTGCTTTTGGAGAGATTGAAGAAATACATGTTTACAAGGCTGTCCAGATCACAAGAGGATGCTATTGTTACATTCCTAGTTATGCTATCATACAAGTGGATAGCGGAGAGTGTGAGTCAACTGCCACAAAAGTAAAACACTCAAACTGCTTACTGAAGTAACTGATGCCACTGAACTGAAGAAGGTATCTGTGGCAGATCCAAATTTGTAACAGGCTACAACTCAAAGGAGGACAATCATAAACAAGTGGAACAAGTGATTACCATGGGGGAAGTGAATCGCAATAGTAATAGGGGATTCCACAGACTGGGAATAGACAGGTGCTATTGTAGCCACAGTTGAGAATCTCAGATGGTGTGTGCAAGGGTAAGAGGGTGGTTGCAAAAGATTTTGGAAAGGGAAGGGGAATAGCTGAAAGTCATAATGCATATTAGAAGCAATGACAGAGATAGGAATAGAATTGAGGTCCTGGAAAGGGAGCTTCAGCAATTAGGAGGTAGATTTTTTTAATTCATTCACGGGATGTGGACGTCACTGGCAAAGGCCAGCATTTATTGCCCATCCCTTCTTGAATACAACTGAGTGGCTTTGCTGGGCCACTTCAGAGGGCAGTTAAGCATCAACCACATTGCTGTGGGTCTGGAGCTCGAGTCAATTATAGGCCAGACCTGGTAAGGACGGGAGATTTCCTTCCCTAAAGGACATTAGTGAATCAGATAGGTTTTTACGACAATTTGGTAGCTTTTTGGTCACTGTTACTGATACTAGCTTTTTAATTCCAGATTTATTTAATGAATTTAAATTCCCCAACTGCTGTGGGATTTGAACTCAAGGGCAGGAATTTAACTCAGGAGTCGGGTAGGAGGCAGGACTACAACTTTCGGGGTTGTAGTCCCACCTCCATCGAGATGCGGTCAATTCACATGATTTTAACCTGATTGACCTTGTTCAGCAGGCCAATTAAGGGCAACCCGGCAACAGGTGACGACACAGACTGAAATTTCATCTGTCAAGAGCTTTTGACAGATGAAATATCAGCGTTTCACAGCTGTTTGAAGCTGTCAAACACTGACAGTCTTACTTCTAACCTGAGTCCTTCTCCACAGACTCAGTTAGAAATCTCTCCTGCACAGAAAGCTGCAGGCTGTCACTTTTGACAGTTCGCAGCAATTCTGCTTTCTGTGCCAGTGAGATGAGGGACTCCCGGAACCTAAAGGAAGGAAGGCTGAAAAGGTAAAAAAAGGTATGTAAAACGTATTTAATCACTTTAGACACACCAAACACACTTACCTTTGCACTCATGCACACATCACTCACCTGAACACCGACATCTCGACCCCTCCAAGTCCTTCAACCCGACGGCCCGCCTCCTCTAATTTGGCGTGGTTTGGAACCGTCAGGAATCCCACACTTCAACATCAAAAATAGGGATTAGGCTAAAAACTGCCTGTTAACTACCTGTTAACAGGCAGTTAATTGGCACTAATCCCTTCCCACCTCGGTAGGCGAGTCCCAGTGCGGGGCGGATACCCGCCTCCTTTGAAACTGGCATGGAGGCGGGTTTGGGTGCGGGAAGGGGTCAGGACCCCTGATTTCGGGATTTTAACCCCCCGCATGCCTCCAATCCCGACTCCATGGCACAATGAAAATCCTGCCCCATGTCTCTGGATTATTAGTCCAGGCCTCTAGGATTACTAGTCCAGTAACATAACCCCTATGCTACCGTAGCCATTTTTAAAGAGTAGGACCTTAAGGATAGTGATTTCAGGATTAGTCCCAGTGCAACATGCAAGAATAAGATAAGAGAGATAATTGTGTGGCTGTAGAAGGGAAGAATTCAGATTCTTGGGCCATTGGGAGCAGGTCTGTATAAAATGGATGAACAGGGACCAATATCCTCATGATAACTAGTGCTGTGCAGAAGATTTAAACTAAAAAAAGAGGGTGGCAGTATTAATGAAAGATTTATTACAGCACTAAAATATAAGGATGATGATGGTGCAGGGGATAGTGAAAAAGGTGAATTGTAGTTAAGGAATAAGAAGGGAACTATTACCATGCTGGTAATTTATTATAGATTGCTGAACAGGGGAAAGGAGATAGAGGGGGGCAGAAATTTTGGAGTGACACCTTAAATGCAAGAAAATAGGGCCGGTTCCTTTATTATTATAGATATATAATGGTCTGACCACCTGATTTCCTAATATTTGCTATATTCAGGTGAACCAGTGCACCTGGGCACCGACCCAAGAATATCTCCTCCACTAAGTCTACTTTTTTCTGTCAAACTTTAGGAATGATGTCAAAGCTATGTTAGGGGGTGGGGGCGGGGTTGAGGAAGAGATTTACTAAAGTGATATGAGGAACGAGAAACTGGGGCTCATTTCATTAGATCAGAGAAGGTTAAGTGGAGATCTGATGCAGGTGTTCAAATGTACAAAAGGCTCTGATCAGGTAAAAAGAGAAAAAAATATGCACTGATCAATGAATTGGTAACTGCAGGACATAAATTTAAGATCATCATAAGAATGAAGGGAGAGATTCAGAGAATCTTTTTGCACAAGGGGCTGTTAGGACATGGAATGCCGTGTCAGAAACTGTGGTGGATGCAAGTCCGCAATGCTTTTAAAAAGGAAAGTGGATACATTTTTGAGGGGTAAAGTATTTAAAAGAGTATGGGGAAAGGGCAGGGAAATGGGGCTAAGGGAATCATTGTTTCAGAGAGCCACTGCAGGTGTGATTGGCTAATTGGCCTCCATCTATGCTGTAAAACTCTGATTCTATTACAGATACCCATGGGACTGAGACCTGCAGGCACCATTTGTACTTGCCCCTAGGTTATGGTGAACCAATGTGGGTTAGAATTTTAATAAAGTACAGAGCATAGCAAAACATGCTCCAGGCCTCCTATTAATCAGTCAGATAAATGGTAAATAGCCTCTGCATTAACTGATTCAGTCAAGCTATGCATTTTGGGTAATGCAAGATGGGAAATTGGTTTGTGCACAAAGGAGGCCTTCTGTTTCTCTAGGTAGTTTGTTGATTAGCGCGTGATTGGTGTTTGTTTTTAACATTTGCACAATTGCAAATAAAAGTTAAAGACTGAGGGCTAAAAATTCAGGGGGCTAGCGCCACCAGATTCGGGGGACAAAAATGACGGCCGCTGCACTTCTGCCCGCTGCTGGCGGGTCCCACGGCGGCCGCCATTTTTGGGTGGCCAGCAGTGCTGCCGATGTCGCTGCTGGCCAAAATTATGTAGATGATGCAGATTGTGACGTCAGTGGGTGTGTAACACTCACTTGACGCCCGATCTGTGAGTTTCAACTTGACCCTCCACTTACCGGCATGCCTTAAGTGCGACCAGCTGAGCAAGCGTTGACAAGCAGGAAGGAGGTTCCAGCAGCGGAATTTAAAGGGATCATCAGTAACTACTTGCACCTGCCATGTTTCTGCAGTGTGACTGGCTCTGTGCAACTTTCTGCAACTCCAGCAGCTTTATTAACTTCATTCAAGGTTCTAAGGTAACAGGGAGTTTTGTTGCAAGTGGATAATGCCTTCATTCTTATTTAAAGGCTTCTGCTCACAACACTTGCTCACAGTCATGGGGGCTCTACTGGCAGTCCCCCTCGTGCTCGAGTATCTTAGGGAGAGGTGTTAAATCTGTGAGTTGTTCAAGTAATTAATACTCAGACTTAATCAGTAACAATAAAACAGGTCTTTACTGGTTGGAGGTAGGGACTATACGTAGGTCTTTACTTCATGCCCACAGGCGGGAACTGAGGGGAGATCAGTACCCACAGTACTATTTATACCCCATGGCCAGGAGTGGTACTGCGTATCACTACGCCCTACAAGTAGTGCAGTCCTGTCCATAGGTTCAAAGTAGCACACATATTACATACACAACATTCCTCCCTTCTTAGCTTTACAGTCATCTCCCCATTTAACATAACGTAATAACCTATATACATATATAACTTCAGGTTTACATAACAGAATAACATAGATACATAGATAACTTCATGTCAAAACAGATCACAGATTCAGTCTCTGCGGAAAACAGTTCACAGATTCAATCTCTGTGGTGTAGTCGGTTCACGTTGCTGGAGTGACTCATTCAATAGTCCTTCCATGGATTTAACAGTTTGAACTTCCGAACTGAATTGGCTCCGTTCGGAGGGACCACGTGTGTGATCTGGTAGAGGTAATAATGGTTCAGATGGGTCATCTTCTGTTTCGACTTTTCCTTTTCTGCTTCTTGGAGACTCTCTGGGCTCCACTGTCAGCTGCCAGCTGCATGCGCAGTTCCTCCTTCTCTTCCTCCTTTTTCCGTAGTAGAGCCACCTTCTCCCGATGTTCCGTAGACTTTCGGTGCTCCTCCATGATTTCTGTATGGTGGGAGTCGAAGTTACAAGTTGGGCAGGACAGGACATAGTAATATTCGGTGTTGTCCTGATCTAGGCCAGCGAGAGGGTCTTCTATTTCCTCCATACCCAGCTGGGCGTTAGCCAGCTTTTGTTCCAAGTCCAGACATCTTTCCTGAAGAGACTTCTTCATGCGTACCTCTTCATCCAGCTTTTTCTGGGCTTTCAACAAGTCGTTTACTCATGACCTCATTTGAGATTTTACTACTTCAACTTCTTTTGGAGATTGATTGATCGGACTATTCAATCCCTCTACCGGAGCAGCTATTTCAGCGGTCTGTTGTTCTACGTTGACGTGAGTCAGCGTACTTTTGGCATCCAAGGGCTGCTCTGTTGCAGTCATCTCAGTCTGTGTTGCCACCTCAGCTCTTCCAATAACCTTTGAGAGCTCCGAACCCCTTTCGTTTGAATATTGAAGTTCGTGTTCAAGTTTTTCCCATTTCAGAGTCCTGTCCTTCAGCATATGCAGGAGTTGGCTGACCGCTAACTCCTCTGACATCAGATGTTTTGTGTGCTCCTGCTCCATTTTCTCCATCAGCTGCTTCTGTTGTCTTTCCATATTCTCCAACTCTATATCAAAGAACTCTTTCGTTGCATTCAACTCTTGCTCAAAACGGCGAAGCATTTGTTCTAATTGCTGTTGTAGTTTGAAATGGAGTTGAGTTCGAGCCCGGTGTCCCTCAGAAATGGGCACATCAGTAGACTTGCCAGACTCAGAATCCACAGTTAAACTATGTTGTTGTTGTTCAGTGGAATTCTGTGCTGAAACTTTGTCTTTTGCACCTGAGTTGGGCTTACCATCATCCGTTCCAGAGTCTGGGCCGACTATCTTCACCGAGTTCTCACTCGTTATTGTTTGTAGGAAATGCCAGTCCATATTCATTTTCCTAATCCACTCCCGTCCTAGTAGTGGAGGACCTCCTTCAGATATCACATATAAGTCCATTATTTGACTGTCTTCGCCCTTGTGGACCACTGCAACCTCTATTTTCCCGATGGGGTACACTCTTTGCCCCGTGTATGTTTTCAATATAATCCCCGTATCCTGTAGGGGAATATGTTGGAATAACTTTCCGTAATCTTTCTTATTTATGACCGTCAATGCCGATCCAGTGTCCAATTCCAGTTTTACTTGGACTCCTTCTATCTGAAGAGTGACCCAAATTGTCTGGAGGTCTGCACCCTTACCAGCGTTGAGTACCCTTAAGCTAGCCAGTTCATTACAGCTTAAGCTAGCCAGTTCATTACTGCTAGCGTCTGAATCGGACTCCTGTTCGGTCACCTTGTGTACCTTTGCGTATTTTCCTTGCGGTGACTTCTTGTTGCTGGTCTTCTTCCCTGACCTGCATACTCTAGCTATATGTCCAAGCCTACCACAAGTTCTACATTCTTGGTTTTTAAACCAACACTGGTTCTGATCATGCGTTGTCTTTCCACAACGATAACATTTGCCAGAACTCACACCCAATTTGTGTGCACTGAGCTCCGGTGACCGTAGCTGCATTACTGCCGTGCCTCTCGCTGCGGCTTCGTGTGCTGCTGCCATAGTGACCGCCTTCTCAAGCGTCAGCTCATTCTCCTCGAGCAGTCGCTTTTGTGTATCCTGTTTAAATAAACCACACACAAATTTGTCTCGAAGTGCCTCTGTCAGTCCCGTTCCAAACTGGCAATATTTCGCTAATTTACGCAATTCCAGCAAATATTCAGCATTGCTTTCATGCTGTAGCTGCCTTCTGTCGTAAAATTTAAATCGTTCCGCTAGCATCAGCGGCGTGGGGTTTAGATGATCTTTCAGGACAGTAACAATCTCATCGAACGTCTTATCCGCCGGTTCATCTGGTGATAACAGGTGTTTCAATTGCCCGTATGTCTTCGCACCCATTAAATTTAATAATGTTAGAGCTTTATCTTGGTCACGAATTTTATTGGCCTTACAATAATTTTTTACTCTTTCAACATATATGGCCCAATCTTCGAGGTCACTATCAAAGGTGCTAATATTCCCGTGTTTAGGCATTGTAGATTTGCAATTTCTCAGATTTTATTTTCTTTACTGCTATCCAAGATGGCGGCTTCCCGCTCTTGCCGTCGTCCTCCGCCCACAAAATGGCGTTTTTCCCGCGCTTGGCGGTCTTCACCCGTCCCCCAACGCCGTCTCCCTTCAGCCCCCGAGTGCGGCCCTTATCTTCGCCGCGATCGCCCGAGTGCGGCCCTTATCAGCGGATGCGATTGCTGGATCGCGAAGCGGCTCTCATCAGGAGATGCGATCGCTCTGTTGAAACGCCTCCCGCTCGAAGCGGCTCTCGCGCCCTATTCCTCCAGCTCCCCCAGCCCCGTTCTTGCGGCCAACGCGGTCGACTGCCTGTCGCGTCGCTGCCCGGCTCAGACAACAGCTTACCCACCACCAAGCTGGAGAAGAAGCTGACGGTCGCCGATGGAGGCTCCGAGGTCAGGATGTCTTCCAGTGGGGTGGAGAGGGTGGAAACCTCTCTGCAACGTCCTGGCTGTGGACGAAGCTGCTGTGGAGTGACTGCCGCAGGGTCCGAATCAGACTCGTCGCCAGTGTTAAATCTGTGAGTTGTTCAAGTAATTAATACTCAGACTTAATCAGTAACAATAAAACAGGTCTTTACTGGTTGGAGGTAGGGACTATACGTAGGTCTTTACTTCATGCCCACAGGCGGGAACTGAGGGGAGATCAGTACCCACAGTACTATTTATACCCCATGGCCAGGAGTGGTACTGCGTATCACTACGCCCTACAAGTAGTGCAGTCCTGTCCATAGGTTCAAAGTAGCACACATATTACATACACAACAAGAGGGAGCAAAGGCAGCGAAGAAAACGAGAAGATACGCGCAGAGGGAGGAGGAGGGACAGGAGGACTCTCAATAAGAGGCCTTACCCTCCTAGGGTCCTCCGAGAGCACTTCTCTTATATCCATTTAAGCGAGGAGCAGTGTATTAGGAGGCTCCGCTTCACCGAGGAGGTGGTCACAGAACTCTGCCACCTTCTGCAAACAGACCTGCAGCCTGATAGCAGGGCGACCACAGCACTCTCAGTGGCAGTCAAGGTAACTGTGACCTTCATTTTCTTCGTCAGCGGATCCTTCCAGTCTGCAGCAGGAGACATAGCTAACATCTCACAGTTCGCTGTCCATCGCAGCATCCAGGAGGTCACTGAGGTTCTCCACACCAGAATATTAACTAATCACCCTTCTGCAATCCCTTAGTGCCTGTTGTTTGGCTTTTTCCTACTCTAGTGCTCCTACGCAGTGCTCCCCCAGTGGCTGCAGCATGGCTGGTGGAAGGCTGCTGAGTTTCCATGGGGGAGACTTCACATGGCCTTGCAGGATGACCTCGAGCAACTCTGGCCCTAGAAAGCCCAGCTGTAGACTGCACTGCCTCGGCTTGGGCGGTAGCAGTCTAGGACAATAAAAGGAACAAAGGATGGGTCTCAAGGAGCTTAAAATGACAAAAGCAGAATCATTACCAACAACTGCTGTCCAAAAAAATGGGAGCGGTGGTTATGATCTGAAATTGTTGAACTCAGTGTTGAGTGCAGAAGGCTTTAAAGTGCCTAATCGCAAGATGAGGGGAAAAGAGAGGGGGTGTTGGGGTGAATGAGGAGTGGACCAGGGTGTTACGGAGGGAATGGTCTATTCAGAATGCTGAAAGGGGAGGGGAGGGGAAGATGGGTTTGGTGGTGGGATCACGTTGGAGATGGCGGAAATGGCATAAACACCGGCATTGACTGGTTGGGGTGAATGGCCTGTTTCTGTGCTGTATATCCTATGTAATCCTGTGAGGTGCTGTTCTTCGAGCTTACGTTGAGCTTCATTAGAACAGTGTAGGAGGCCAACGACAGAGAGGTCAGAGTGGGAATGGGGCGGAGAATTAAAATAGCAGGTGACCGGAAGCTAAGAGTCACGCTTGCTGACTGAACGGAGGTGTTCCGCAAAGCGACCACCTAATCTCCATTTGATCCCCCCAATGTAGAGGAGACCGCATCGTGAGCAGCGAATACAGTATACTAAATTGCAAGAAGTACAAGTAAATCGCTATTTCACCTGGAAGGAGTGTTTGGGGCCCTGGACAGTGGGAAGGGAGGAGGTAAAAGGGCAGGTGTTGCATCGCATGCGTTTGCACGGGCAGGTGCCGTGGGAAGGGGAGGGGGTGTCAGGGGTGATTGAGGAGTGGACCAGAGTGTCGCGGAAGGAACGGTCTCTTCGGAATGCTGAAAGGGGGGTGGGGGGAGAGGAGAAGATGTGTTTGGTGGTGGGATCAAGCTGGAGGTGGCGGAATTGGCAGAGGATGATCTGTTGAATGTGGAGGCTGGTGGGGTGGAAGAAGGTGAGGACAAGGGGAACCCTATCATGGTTCTGGGAGGGAGGGGAAGGGATAAGAGCAGAAGTGCGGGAAATGGGATGGATGTGGTCGAGGGCCCTGTCAACCACGGTGGAGGGGAATCCTCGGTTAAGGATAAATGAAGACATATCAGAAGCACTGGTATGAAAGGTGGCATCATCAGAACAGATGCGACGGAGATGGAGAAACTGGGAGATTGGAATAGAGTCCATACAGAAAGCGGGGTGAGAGGAAGTATAATCCAGGTAGCTGTGGGAGTTAGTGGGCTTATCGTAGATATTGGTCGACAGCCTATCCCCAGAAATGGAGATAGAGAAGTCTAGGAAGGAATTTTGCCGGTTAATAAAGAATTCCAGATATTTAGGTGCCATTTAAACGAGAGTTTCCTGTACCAGGCAAATACTTAAAAGGGTCAGCACCTCTGTTAAAATAGCAGGCAACGAAATGCTACACAAGCAGCTTAAACATTCACCTACTAATAGCACCAATCATTTGTTGCATGTACTCTTGTAATCAGAGATTTTCTTTGGTAAAAGATATATATTTGGCTGGGAAAACCCCCCACTGGCTTTGCATCCTGTGCTATCAATTATCAGTCTATAAATAGGGTTATCACTGGGTAGCTGCGGAATGCTAATTTACCTCATGACAGACAGAAATCTGTAAGTGACAAGGACTTCCTAATTTTCACTTAACTTTAGTGGGTTCTATTAGAATTGTACCCAGCTCCAAGACAAAAGGCTGTTAAAATGCATTTGCTGATGATATCACTGCTTGTATTGAAACCAATGCCCGTCATCTTGGTCACACAGAGCTGATTTTTACTATCAGTAACATGTTCAAGTGCTCTTGGTCACAGGTGGGAAGTTTTCCATAATGCTGTGACTTGCTACGAGGCAAAGTTATTATTCGGACTCTTTATCAGTCCAAGTAATTTCACCTAAAGAACAGGGACACAAATAACCTGCAGTAGGGGAAATGAACAAAAATATTAAAACAGTCATGCTATTTTTATACATAGGAACATTTGGAACAGGAGTAGGCCATTCAACCCCTCGCGCCTGCTCTGCCATCCAATTAAAACAAGGTAGATCTGCACCTCAACTCTATTTTACCTGCCTTTTTTCCATCTCATTTGATACCCTGACCTAACAAAAATCTCTCTAGCTCAGTCTTGAAATCTTCAATTGTCCCAGCATCCACAACCTTTTGGGGGAGAAAGTTCCAGATTTCCACTACCCTTTGCGTGAAAAAGTTCTCGCTGATGTCGCTCCTGAATGGCCTAGCTCAAATGTTATCATCATGTCCCCTTGTTCTCGATTTCCCCACCAGGGAAATAGGTTTTCCATATCTACCCCATCAAATCCTTTTAGCATTTTAAACACCTCAATCAGTTCACCCCTCAGTCTTCTACACTCAAGGGAATACATGTCAAGTTTATACAATCACCAGGGAGTGTTTTTATTTTCTTAGCAGCATGAAACACAGGAGATGGGACTAGATTATGATAAAATGCCTCTAGACTTTCTGAAAACATTGCTACTTCCTCCTTCCCACAGAGAGGCAGAAAATGCAAGAAAGTTCAAGAACAATCTGTGCTGAGTCCAAATTCCTTTGCAAGAGCCACTGCTGGAGGAACTTGGAATCACAAATGCCCTTGCAGTCACAGGCTTGTTTGAAAATTGGTCGCAGTTGTTAGATCCGTGGTTCAGTGGATAAATAATTACACGGATGCTGTACATAAACAAATAACAGGTCTTTACTGGAGGAGGGTAATTTCTAGACTGGAGCACAGAGGCATGCGCACAGCTTATATACCGGTGTAGTTACTGCCGGTACTACAGTATACAGGAGCTGTAAAAAGTAGTTCTGACTTAAAGCACATACACTACAATTCCTCCCTTTTTAGATTAATAATACCCCCTTAATATTCAAATAACAATTACATTTTTACATGTACATTCAATAACAAAAGTCCATTTATAGATTCAGTCTTTGGGGCGGCTTCCTAACCCTTTCGGGATAGCGCCTTTCCGGAGGTTCTTGTTCTTGGTGCAGAGGCGATTCTGACCCCTTTTCATCGGGTAGTTCATCGGGTTCCACTGCTACTGGGTCTGAAGTAGATGCTACCGGTATGTCGGGTTCATCCCCAGGTACTCGAGACATGGGGTTGACGCCTTCCTGTGACGCTAAGATCTGATCGACGTGGCGTCTCACAATGTTCTCCCCGACATCCACTGTGTACATTAATGGCCCCTGCCTTGTACATATCGTTCCGAGTTGCCACTTCTCTGTTCGATAGTCACGGGCCAAGACTGGTTGCCCTACATTGAAGCTCCTTGTCGGCTTCTCGTTGATGTGCTGGAATTGTTTGTCCTCGACATTTCTTCGCACATTTGGTCTGAGCAAGTCCAGACGAGATCTCAACCTTCGGTTAAAGAACATCATGGCAGGGGTCTGGTTGGTAACTGCATGTGTCGTGTTTCGGTAGGCTAATAAGAAATTGTCCATCTTATGCTGTAGTGGAATTTCCTCGTCGCACATGGCCTTTATCGCCTTCTTAAAGGTTTGTACGAACCTCTCAGCCAATCCATTGGTGGCTGGATGATACGGGGCGGATGTGTAATGCCTTACCCCATTCCTTTTCATGAATTTTTGGAACTCGTCGGACACAAACTGTGGTCCGTTATCAGAGCAGATCTGCTCTGGCAAACCGTTTCTGGCAAATATGGTCCATAGGACTGCAATCGTTTTTTCTGTAATGGTTGAAGACATCTTTATCACCTCAGGCCACTTTGAATGAGCATCCACTGCTATTAAGAACATTGAGTCCATGAATGGACCAGCGAAATCAATGTGCACCCGTTGCCATGGAGAGGAGGGCCACTCCCATGGGTGTAGAGGGGCATGTGGTGGTGCATTTTGGACCTTCTGGCATCCTAAGCAGCTCTTAGTTAGGTCTTCGATTTGTTGTTCGATTCCCGGCCACCACACATAAGCCCTAGCAAGGCTTTTCATTTTCACTCCCCCCAGATGACCTTCATGTAGCTCCTTTAGCACTCTCTCCCTTAACTTGGGTGGAATCACCACTCTGGATCCACACATCACTGTCCCCTGGCATACTGACAGCTGTTCTCTTCTGGATGAGAATGCTGGCAACAGTGAGTCGCCATGTGTTGGCCATCCCCTCACCGTCAATTCATATACCCGTGACAGCGTCGGATCATTGCGGGTCTCCTCTATATCCGCGTTTGTTACTGGCAATCGTTCAATTATCGACGAATAAAATATCTCGATAGGGTCCACTGCTGGTGCTTCCTCCACCGTAGGCAGTGGCAGGCGCGATAGCCCATCAGCGTTCCCATGCTGTTTCGTGCCTTTATATTCTATTTCATATTGATTCGCCCCTAGAAACAGGGACCATCTTTGTAACCGCTGTGCAGTCATTACTGGCACGCCCTTCTTAGGATTAAAGATGGAGACAAGTGGTTGGTGGTTAGTCAGCAAGGTGAACTTCTGCCCATGCAGATAATGGTTGAATTTTTTTACTCCCCATACTAGGCTGAGGGCCTCCCTGTCAATCTGGGCGTAGTTGCGCTCGGCTGAGGTTAGTGACCGAGACGCAAAGGCTACTGGCCTCTCCAACCCGTCTGGGAATTTGTGCGACAGCACCGCTCCAATGCCGTAGGGTGATGCATCACATGCCAAACGAATTGGTAGTGCTGGGTTGAAATGGGCCAACACCTCTTTTGATGTGATCAATTCTTTACACTTCTGGAAAGCTCGTCTACGGTCGTCATCCCACTTCCATGGTACCCCTGTTTGCAGTAGGGTGTTCAGCGGGTGTAATACCGTAGACAAATTTGGTAAGAACTTGTGGTAATAGTTTACCAGCCCGAGGAACGACCTCAGTTGTGACACATTTTCCGGCGCTGGAGCCTTGACTACTGCCTCAATCTTGTCAGGGGACTTATGTAACCCCTCTTCATCGATGACGTGGCCGCAATACGAGATCTGGTTCTGGAAAAACTCGCACTTGTGGCGGTTAGCTCGTAGCCCATATTCCTTTAATCTGGCGAGCACCTTCTCCAAGTTAGCGAGGTGATCACCGTCATTTTCGCCCGTGACCAAGATGTCGTCCAAATAACACTGGGTCCCTGGAATCCCTTGCAGGACCTGATCCATCGCCCTTTGCCAGATAGCCGGAGCTGAGGCTACTACAAACACCAGCCGGTTGTATTGATAGAGACCTTTATGGGTGTTGATCGTAAGGTAATGTTTCGAAGCTTCTTCTACCTCCATTTGCAAGTACGCCTGGGCTAGATCAATTTTGGTGAAGCGTTTACCACCAGATAGCGAGGCGAAAATATCCTCAATTCGTGGAAGCGGATATTGCACCGTGTGAAGGACTGGGTTCACTGTCACCTTGAAATCCCCACAGATGCGGACCTTCTTTGGTTCCCCAGGCATATTACTCAACGACCTCTTCATTACAGGAATGATGGGTGTAGCCCACTCGCTCCAGTCCACTTTGGACAGTACTCCTGAACGTTCCAACCCTTCCAGCTCTGCTTCAACAGCTGGTCTGATCGCATAAGGCACTGGTCTGGCCTTCAGAAACTTTGGGCTTGCATTATCCTCTATTTTAATTGTTGCTGTTATTCCTTTTAGTGTTCCTAGTCCCTCCTGGAACACTTCTTTTGCGTCAGTTAGCATTTTTGACAGTCGTCCAGGTGTGACGTCGTCATCCTTTTTTGGCCTCCACCTTCAGTGCCTGTATGGAATGCCAATCTAAATGTATCTTCCGGATCCATTCACGTCCTAGCAGTGGTGGTCCTCCATTTGGCAATACATATATATCCATTTTAGGTATTTCCTGACCTTTATATGTCACTTTCACCCTTATTTTTCCTTTGGGGTAGACTTTTTGCCCTGTATACGTCTTCAAGACAATCTCTGTAGCTTTTAAGGATATGTGTGAAAATAGCTGCTTGTAGTGTCTTTGATTTATGACTGTTAGAGCTGACCCTGTGTCCAATTCCATTTCCACTTGGACTCCGTCTATCTTGAGTGTAACCCAGATAGTCTGGTGATCCTCCATTTCGGTTACCTTATGTAGTTTCAGACAACCCAGCTCCTTGCTTCCGGAGTCTGTGTCACTTTTCTGTTCGTCTGAACCACTGTCCATCACCTGGTGTACCTTTTTGTACTTCTCCTGTGGAGATTTCTTACTGTTGGTTTTCTTCCCAGACCTGCAGACTCTTGCTATGTGTCCTGCTTTCCCACACTGTCTGCACACTTGGTCCTTGAACCAACAATCTTTCTGGTCATGTGTTGTTCTGCCGCAACGATAGCACTTCCCTGTTCCATAGGTCATTTCGTTGGTGCCGTATTCTTGCGGTCTCCGTTGTATCTCTGCAGCGCCCCTTGCGGCTGCTTCGTGTGATACTGCCATATTGAAAGCTTTGTCCAGCGTAAGGTCCTTTTCTGATAGAAGCCGTTTCTGGGTTCCTTCACTTTGTAGCCCACACACAAACTTGTCCCTTAACGTGTCTGCTAGTCCCGCTCCAAACTGGCAGTATTTCGATAGCTTGCGCAGTTCCGTTAGGTACTCAGCATTGCTTTCATCTTTGTGTTGGTTCCTTTTATGGAACTTAAATCGTTCTGCTATCAGCAGCGGTGTGGGGTTTAAGTGGTCCTGTAGGATTTCTACTATGCTTTCAAAATTCTTGTTTACCGGCTTCTCTGGGGTTATTAGATTTCGCAGTAACCCATAAGTTTTTGCACTCATGGAATTTAACAGAACCAGTGCTTTATTAGCATCTGGCACTTCATTCGCCCTGCAGTACACCTCAATACGTTCCACATATGTCGCCCAATCTTCGACTTCATTGTCGAACGTAGAGATACTGCCACTCTTCGGCATCCTTGGTTGTGCGTTAACTATCCCCAATGGCGCCTCCCGCGCTTCCCCTTCTTCTCCGCTGGCACAAAATGGCGTCTCCTGCACTTTCCTTCCTTCCCGCGCTCTCCCGTCTTCGCAAAATGGCGTCTCCCGCGCTCTTCCTTCTTCTCCGCGGCTCAATGGCACCTCCCGCGCTCTCCCTGCTTCTCCGTGGCTCAATGGCGTCTCCCCTTGCTTCACCCCGCGGACCCTGATCAGCCCGTGATCCCTGGCTGTGCTCTGCGCGTTCTTCTCTTGATATTTGTCTACGCCGCTCAGTCTAGAACCCGGCTGTTTCTTACCCTCTCTCTCTCCAGTTTTCAGTATTTTTCCTCGACGCCGCTCGGTGATCAACCCCCGGCTGCGCCCTGCTCTCTTCACCCTCTTTCTTACCCCGTCGACGCTGCCTGGCTGTCTCTCTCTGCCGTCGGTCGGCTCCAGCCGCCGCTGCTCGGGAAGGGTCTGCTCTGGACCTGTCGTCGGTCTCTTACTGTTCGTTGTGGCTGGGGAACCAAGCCCGGCTCTCCACAGCCTCCCCAGCGAAGTTGGATCTCTGCCTGACTGCTGGGCGGTTGCTCGTGTTCCTGGACTCGACTATTTTTTATTTTTTTATGTTGCAAGTAGATTCGCATCAACACTCGTCGCCACTGTTAGATCCGTGGTTCAGTGGATAAATAATTACACGGATGCTGTACATAAACAAATAACAGGTCTTTACTGGAGGGGTGTAATTTCTAGACTGGGGTACAGCTTATATACCGGTGTGGTTACTGCCGGTACTACAGTATACAGGAGCTGTAAAAAGTAGTTCTGACTTAAAGCACATACACTACAGCAGTGAGCTCGTTGCACCCTTTCTTTATCTTCTCCCATCTTATGATCTGACTTTGCCACATTCACTGTGGTTTTTCAGGCTGTTTTCACACATTTTGTGGATTCCAGCCAGGTACTCAGTCTGAGAAAAGCCTGTGAGTTCATGGCACAGTGAATTTTAATAATATGGCAGGTGTGAGATGTTCAAGGCAAGATCATGATTGGATTCTGGTCTCATGGCACTGCTTCTCCCTTAGTGCACTCGATTTGCATTTGAAATTTTCAAGGGCATTTAGAAAGAGCCAAACTCCTGATCCAGAAATTAATGAAGCATTCATGCAGCTGAGTTCACAAATAGTGGGCAGAATTCAGCTTGATGCACTTACATGAGGCATACGTTCATTAACACACATCATTTCAGCCGAGTTGTAGCAGTCCCAAGGGTAAGATACATTGAGACTGCCAATGAAAACTAACTTCACATTTCTTTCATCACAGGTAACGCTTTTGGTTCTTTGGCTTTCATTTTTTTTTCAGTTCCTTTGGCCATTAGGAAAAGGGATTTCCCACTAGAGGCACAGAAAATGACATTGCAATTATAATTTTAACTGAATCATAGAATTTTACAGTACAGAAGGAGACCATTCATCCCATTATGACTGCACTGCCTCTCCAAAAGAACTATCCACTTAATTGTATTTCCCTGCACTCTCCCCAGACCCTATAATTGTTTCTTTTTCAACTGAGGCTTATATGAGAAGGTGTCCAGTGTCCAATCAGTGCAGAACAAGCACTCTGTGTGCCTTTTGCTTAAATGTTTTTAGGTGCATGACAAAAAATTGGTTAGGTCAAAATAGGACCATGTTGAAGGTTGTGCAGTTAGGCGTCCTACCACGTTACATTTTTGTTCAGTTACATTTTTTTAAAGATTCTTTTCTCTCTTTCCCCCCCCCCCCCGCCCACCCATTTTTCTTTTCTTTTGGTTGTTCTCGCCTTCGGCTCAGAGGGCAAAGGACTCCTAAATTTATACCACTGAACCAGCATTTAAGGTGATGCACAGAAGTGCCCAGGGATGACTCTCCCTCTTGTGTTCTTTCCCTCTGGCAGAAATGTTTCAACACTTCACCAAAGTAACTCGGTTGAAGGTGAGGACTCAGCAGAGTGCTGGATCAAACTTCTAAATATTATGGCACCCTGTTAACCTTCTACATTACCACTTTAACATCGCTGAAGTGGTTTCCATTTTGTAACAGTGCTAAAGTTGCAATATAAAGACAGAGCCAGAGGCCTGACCTAACTCCAGAGTGAAGCGTTCTGGATGGGACTCATGGAGGAGGCAACCTCACACCACTTGGGTTTGACAGATGGAGTGTAACTTTCGTGAAGTGTCACATTGGTTTAGAAAGTGCCCAGAGAGGACCTAATCACTTTTTAAAAGCTTTAAATGCTTAGAAAATACTTATGCATTTATGCCCTCGAAATGTTTACATTTTAACTGCTGGGAGCAGAGCTCTGCTCACGCACATAATCACACAAATGCAGAGCTCCCTCCTTGGTAGGAGATTTGGAGTTCCAGCCAGAGTGCTGCTTAGCTGCAATCCCTACATTTAACTACATTTTCAGAAATGGGGAAAGGAACCCTGTAAATGCCCCACTTAAAAAAAAAACTTCCCGATTATAGAAAAAAATTTCAAGGTACTGGCTCAAACCTGTGGTAGTGATTCCCGGGTTTAGCAACATGATGATGGTGATTGTTGTGCTCAATAGCACGACTATATTTTAATTTAATTTACCTGACTTTATTACTGCTTTCTGACAATCCAGTATTGCCATTACACGAAGAGTTTGCTGTCTTGCATACAATGGTAGCATAACCCTACCATGTTTTACGATAACCTGTGTCATAAAACATATGAGCTGGCATTTGACCCATTGTGTCCTCTATTTGTCTTTAGAGGTTCTTTGAAATGGTCAACTGAGTTCACAGAATCACAGAAACCCCACAGTGCAGATAGAGGCCATTTCGGCCCATCGAGCCTGCACCGACACATATCCCACCCGATCCCCGTAACCCCTACACCAACACATATCCCACCCTATCCCCGTAACCCCACGTATTTAATCCGTTCAAACAGGCTTGTCCGGCCTCCTTTTCGATTGACTTTCACTGTTAAAGACAATTCTGGGGGGGCGCTTGTGGCAGAGCTGCCAAGGTACTCTTATATCGATGTACATAATTATCTGTAACAGAATGAATCTGTACCTGTATTTGTTTTACTGCATGTAAATAGCGCGTATTATTTGTTGCAAACAGTCTGTCAAAGCTTAAAGAGCCTTGGGACAAAAAGAGTTTTAAAATTATTTTTTCCATTAATTTTTCTCTTGAAGACATTGGCTCACACTGGGGAACAGTTTCATAGTTGCTTGCTGCCCTCTAGTACCTAACCCAAATGGCCATTTTTCACATGTGAACCTCAACACCAAACCAATGTGTGTCAAAAACCAATTTAATTCTGAGGTCATCACAGCCATGCCTACTGTTGTCCTCACCCAATTTTCACATGAGCACCTTCTATACTGACCTCTTGATAGCAATTAGAAGTAGAAACCTTGGCTGTGTATTAAATGCATTTACCCAATAAACTATCAGGAAGATGAGGTATGTGTGGAGGACCTTGGAAGTAGTCGCCGTAAGGTCCAAATAGAAAGGGGTAAAATTGTACAAAAACAAGGACACTTGATTTTAAAAAGATGAAGGCCGGAATTTTCACATTAAAAAAAACATGTGGGTTTGGAGCGTGAGGCAGTTAAATTGTTAAAAATGGGATTCCCGACCTGATACCACCCATTTCAGGTTTTAATGGAGGCGGGACGGTGGGGTGGGCGACCAACCCACTCCCAGGGGGGGGCGTTACCTCAATTTAAATATTGTAATGAGGCTGGAAGCCTCTTTTTCCCCGTCCATTTTGAATTTAACTGCCTGTGGACGCGTTTCACACAATTCGTGAAACCCGGCAGTTAAACCGAGGCGGGGACTGCTGCATCCAGGAGGTGAGTGACTTTATACCTACCTCCTGGATCCAGGATCCCTGCCTAACCCACCCCTCGCGATCGGAGACCCTACCACGAGGCCTCCGATCGCCTTCCCAGAACTCCCACCTCCCCCCACCCCCCCCCCCCATGATGCTGATGAGGCCAGCCACGATCCTCCCTCCGGTGGCCGGCCCTGATCCACCGCCACACCCCCCCCAACCCCCGAACCCTGGCAAATCTCCCCCCCATGATCCCCGATTTCCCTCCCCCCCGTGATCCCTGATCACCCCCATCACCTGCCGGTCCCCTGCCAATCCTGCAACCCCCCACCCCGCCGATCTTCTCTTCCCCCCTCCCGATTGCCGAACCCCTCCCGCCGACTCCCGAACCACCCACCGCCCCCCCCACCGCGATCCCTCCCCTGGACTGACCCCTTGCAACTAAGGCTTACCCGCCCACAGCCAGCCAGCCTCTCAAGCTGGCTGGCTGCGGGCAGAAAACCGAGGCCTCACATTCAAATTAGGCCCTGTCAGTAAAGTTGGCAGGGCCTGCGAGAAACCTGGCCTCCCGGGTTTCCCGCCCGCCTCGGAACCCCCCTCGCCTCCAACCCGTCTCCCCAAAGATAATTCCGGCCGAAAAGTGAGCGAGCTATGGTGAGGTGGAAAGAGAAGTTGGCACATAGATCCACAATGGCATATCTTTAAAAAGGAGATTGCAAAGTTGCAAAATCAATATGTACTATTAAAAAAGAGACTACTTCAAGTTTAATGATGCCGTGGATAAATAAAGAGGTTAGAAACAAAATAACATTGCAGATGAGGACATATGGGGAGGAATTTTAAAAGTGGGGGCACGTTGGGGGCGGGACTGCTAGCTGTCAGGTTTCAGTTCCGCCCCCAATGACGTCCGGCCAACCCACGCTATTTTCCCTTGATTGACCTTGTTAAGCCCACCCTGCGGGCTGAGCAGGCCAATTAAGGGAAAGCCAGTGACAGAGAACATCAACGTATGAGGTTTCATCTGTCAAAAATTTTTGATAGATGAATTGTCATCGTTTGACGGCTTTGAGAAGCTGTCAAACACTGACAACGTTCTTTGGTGAGTCCTTGTACTCAAGACCCACCAAACCTCTTTCCTGAGCAGAAATCAGATGGCTGTTGCGTCGGAGAATGCAGCAGCCATTCCATTATCTCTGCCGTGGAGATGAGGAGCCTCTGGATTCCCAAGGGTTGAGGCCTGCAGGAAGAAGCAAAGGTAAGTAAACTTTTTCTAAGACTTTTCACTCACCTCCCATACTTACCTCTCCACACTTGCACCCATCATTCACCTTCACAGTGGACCTTTTGACCCCTCTCACCCCTGCAGACCCACTGGTGGGAAATATGGAGATGGCAAAAACACTGAATGAATATTTTATATCAGTCTTTACAGTAGAAGACACTAAGAATATCCCAACACTGGACAAACAGGGGGCTAAAGGGGGGGAGGAGCTAAACACGATCAAAATTACTAAGGAAGTGGTACTCGGTAAAATAATGGGACTCAAGGCGGATAAATCACCTGGACCTGATGGCTTGCATCCTAGGGTCTTGAGGGAAGTAGCGGTAGGGATTGTGGATGCATTGGCAATAATTTTCCAAAACTCCCTGGACTCGGCAAAGGTCCCGGCAGACTGGAAAACTGCTAATGTAACACCCTTATTTAAAAAGGGCAGTAGACAGAAGGCTGGAAACTATAGACCGGTTAGCCTAACATCTGTGGTAGGTAAAATTTTGGAGTCCATTATTAAGGAGACAGTAACAGGACATTTGGATAATCATAATTTAATAGGACAAAGTCAGCATGGTTTTATGAAGGGGAAGTCATGTTTGACAAATTTGCTGGAGTTCTTTGAGGAAGTAACATATAGGTGGATAAAGGGGAACCAGTGGACGTAGTGTATTTAGACTTCCAAAAGGCATTTGACAAGGTGCCACACAAAAGATTATTGCTTAAGATAAAAAATCACGGGATTGGGGGTAATATTCTGGCATGGATAGAGGATTGGCTATCTAACAGAAGGCAGAGAGTTGAGATAAATGGTTCATTCTCAGACTGGCAATCAGTAACTAGTGGTGTTCCACAGCTGTCAGTGCTGGGTCTCCAACTCTTTACAATCTATATTAACGATTTGGAGGAGGGGACCGAGTGTAACATATCAAAGTTTGCAGATGATACAAAGATGGGAGGGAAAGTAGTGAGTGAGGAGGACATAAAAAACCTGCAAGGGGACATAGACAGGTTAAGTAAGTGGGCAGAGATTTGGCAGATGGAATACAATACTGGAAAGTGTGAGGTTATGCACTTTGGCAGGAAAAATCGTAGAGCAAGTTATTATCTTAATGGCAAGAAACTGGAAAGTACTGAAGTACAAAGGGATCTGGGGGTCCTGGTGCACGAAACTCAAAAGGTTAGTATGCAGGTGCAGCAAGTGATTAAGAAGGCTTTCATTGCTAGGGGAATATGAAAATAGGGAGGTATTGCTTCAGTTGTACAAGGTATTGGTGAGACCGCACCTGGAATACTGCGTACAGTTTTGGTGTCCATACTTAAGAAAGGACATACCTGCTCTCGAGTCAATACAAAGAAGGTTCACTCGGTTAATCCCGGGGATGAGGGGATGGACATATGAGGAGAGGTTGAGTAGATTGGGACTCTACTCATTGGAGTTCAGAAGAATGAGAGGCGATCTTATTGAAACATATAAGATTGTGAAGGGGTTGGATCGGGTGGATGCGGGGAAGATGTTCCCGATGATGGGTGAAACTAGAACTAGGGGGCATAGTCTTAGAATAAGGGGCTGCTCTTTCAAAACTGAGATGAGGAGGAACTACTTCACTCAGAGGGTGGTAGGTCCATGGAATATGCTGCCCCAAAAAGCTGTAGAAGCTACATCATTACATAAATTTAAAACAGAAATAGACAGTTTCCTAGAAGTAAAGGGAATTAAGGGTTACGGGGAGTGGGCAGGAATTTGGACATGAGTCTAGGTTCGGATCGGTCATGGCCCTGTGGGTAGCGGAGCGGGCCCAGGGGCCGTGTAGTCTGATCCTGCTCCTATTTCGTGTGTCTAATTCTGTTAGATTCAGGAGATGGTTCTGTGATAGTGGATTGGCGGTTAGGATCAGATCAGCCATGATCTTATTGAATGGCGGAGCAGGCTCGAGGGGCCGATTGGCCTACTCCTGCTCCTATTTCTTATGTTCTTATGTTCTTATGCTCACCTCGCTGACCCTGGCGGGGTTTCCTGACGTCGGGAAGCCCGTACTTGTGTTGGTAAAATGGGGATAAGCCTCTTAATTTCCTGTTAACTACTTGTTAATAGGCAGTTAAGTGGCTGTTATCCCCTTCCCGGCTCCCAGGAAGATGGCACGGAGGCGAGTTGGGAGCGGATTCAGTGCCTGCTCCCAGATTCTGCCATTTTCCCGGCAGTCCTGCCTCCAAACCCGCCTCCCCAGGGCTGGCAAAATTCCCCCCATGGTATCTATAAGTACAATAAAATGATTTAAATAAGAAAGAATATAAGGTACGAAATTTGAAAAGGGATAAGGAAAGCAAGGAGAGAGTATGAGGAGAGAATTTCAAAAAGTGATATTGATGAGATGGTGGAATGGGCAAAATGTGGCAGATGAAAATCAATGTCCGTAAATGTGAGGTAATACATTTTGGTGAAAAAATATAACATTAATAATTTTACTTTGAATGGGGGAAGGCTGTGTGATATAGAAGAACAGAAAGATTTGGAAGTTCAGGTTCATAAGATAGTAAAGCAATTCTTCAAGTGAATAAGACCATAAGAAAGCTAAGGGGTAAACAAGGTTTTATGTTAAAAGATATGGGGCTAGAAATTCAGTAGGCTTTGCGCCCAGTTTTCGCCCAAAGAGGGCTTTTGCGCCACTTGCTGAGCTTTCGCCGATATTCAGCGCTGCGGTAATGGCGGCGTTAGCCAGTAGTGCTGCGCCGCCACCGATGACGTCATCGGTGTGCGCAGTGCCCCGCTACCGGCCCGACCGCCATATTGAGTTGCGGCCGCCTCTTCCGCAGTGGCCGCAAACAGCGATCAGAAAACGGGGCCGTACTGTAACGTTAGTGGGGCGAGTTAAGGTGGATGTGCGGCCGGCGCTTTTTCGGCGGCCGCCTGCCCGCACCTCCTTCCCCGGCCTCCTCCACGCCCCCCCCCCCCCCCCCCGCGGCATTGCCGGCTGTTTTCCGGGAGCCCGACACTTCTCCGTGGTGCCGGGCTCATTTGCCGGCACTAGCGAGCGGCGATCTCGCTGTTGCAGGCACCTCCCCCTTAAGAGAGGGAGGAAGGCCTGCAGTACCGCAGCCTGCCGCTCCGCAGCGGGTGGCGCTGCGGCACCTGGCGCGCCGATATTCAGTTTCAGCGCCCCAAGCGGGGGCGCCGAAACCCTTGAATAGCGGCCGGCTTCGACGTGGGGTGCTGAAACTGAATTTCTGGCGGGCGCAAGTGGCTCCGCGCGCACCGGTAACTTCTGGGCGCAAGCGAGCTGGCGGGCCCAAACTGAATTTCTAGGCCATGGAATATAAAAGCTGTAATGTAATGGTTGAATCTATGTAAAACTTGAGTAAGACCACAGCTGGAGTATTATGTGCAGTTTTGGACTCCACAATAAAGCAAGGACATTGAGGTGATAAAGTGTGTACTGGGCAGATTCAATGGGATGCTGACATGAGGAAATACAATTACGAAGAAATACTTGAAAAATTGGGGCTATTTTCATTAGACCAGAGGAGATTTTGGGGTGTTTTAATAGAAGTGTTTAAAATTTTCAAGGGATGAAGAGAAGATATAAACAAGGTAAAATTCAATTTCAGCGGTGGTAGTGGATCGGCTGCTCAATATGCACCTGTTCAATTTTTCTTTCCATTGGATTGCGGAAACCTTTAACTATGCTTTTGTTACCTCCAGGCTTGACTTCTGAAATGCCTTTCTCACTGGCCTCTAAAATGTCCACTCTACATAAACCCAAGTTGTCTGAAATTTCTGGCCCACATCCTGTGCCACATTAAGTTTCACTCACCCATCACTCCTGTCCTTGCCAACCTCCATTGGTTAGCCACTTCCCAACACACTGACTTCAAAATCCTGATCCTTGTTTACAAGTCTCTCCGAGGCTCGTGTCACACTACCTCTGGAATTTCCTTCAACCCTACGTCTCAGTTCAGTCTTCTGATCCTGACATCTTGTGCATTCCCCCTCCCTCCACTCCTCCATAATTAGAAGAGCTTCTTCATCCTACCCTTTGGAATCCCTTCACCTTGCTAATTCTCTCCCTGCCTTCAAAAGCCTCCTCAAAACTCTCAGTCAATTCTCTCATTACTACTTAGTGTTTCTCCTCTGGCGAAGCATTTTGGGACATTTACTATGTTAAAGAGGCTCTATAAAGCAAGTTGTTATTTTTCTTTTGTGGTGGGCTTGTTGCCCTGGTCTGTAAAATCTGTGTTCAAACTTTCAAGTAACCAAAACAAAGCTATCTTCTGTTGAAGTAAAGTTCTTGTTTCTGTATTGCCAGGATGGATTCACTCCTCTAGCTGTTGCACTGCAACAAGGTCACAACCAAGTAGTCGCCATCTTACTGGAGAATGACACCAAGGGAAAGGTGCGGCTACCTGCCCTGCACATCGCTGCCAGGAAAGATGATACCAAGTCTGCGGCACTGCTGCTACAGAATGACCACAATGCCGATGTACAGTCAAAGGTAGGGCAATCTGTGCATTATAACAGACTGCTTATAAAACTGAAAAGGATGATGATCCATCACCCCAAGTCACTTATAAAGCCATTTTAGTGAGATTGTGTGTCTTAACCCTTTTTGCAACAGGTTGTTTCTTCATTTCACAGTAGTGCATTCATTCTGATATCTTTGGCTGATTTAAAGTGTTTATATAGAATTTGTTCTTCATCCCACATAATGCCCGTGGACACAGGAATTGTATGATACGTAACAAATTATTTTGTTTTACTGATATCCCCCATTCTCTTTGTTATTTCCTCCCTTTGCTACACACTATACTCCACATGCTCAGGTTGGACAAGTGATCTGTTCATGGGTTTCCACCAATCCTTTTCTGTGACTTGCTAAAGGGAGTGGCCTTAAAGCAGCTCACTCTCAAATCTTCCCTCTCTGTGGGAGAGACCTAGCCTCTGCTTGGCACATTCCCTGGTGTGCAGCAGGAAACTGGGATCGCTGCATGTGGAGGATTGTAGTGACATGCTGCACTACCTAGTCACTCCACACTTACACAATGATAGAGGGAGAAGATTTCCTCTTTTTGATAGTGCAGCAAAACTGTAAACTTATTTATGAAGAATGGATTTACTGCACCAAGGACACAGAGATTTACACCCAGAGAATCATTTGGATTGGTGTTTGGAGAAAAGCCTGCAATTATGCATAAATCTGAAGCAAAGCATAACACTGTACACTTGACAGACACAAGTGATTCTACTTGTTACAGATTATTTGATGAAGTATTGCACTAGTTAATTTTCACTAATATGAATACTAGTACATGTAATTTCAGTTCCTAAATGGTTGCTATAATATAGGCATCTGTTCAAAATGTGCTGACTTGGTTAACAACATTTCTCCAGGAAAGTTTGCAGCTTCATAACATAACTAATCATTAATCACCATGGTAGTCACAACTCTTACCAATGCTGCCATCTGCTGCAGAATGTATTCTTGTTGGGGCCACTTTGGCATCATGCTACCCAGGGTATCTGCACTGCACCCTTGCACACTGCTAGAGTTAATAGAGAATACTCAATAGAGAAAAGCCTGATAATAAAGTCTGTTAGTAAGGTCTTCCTTGCAAGTGGAATAAATTCTGTGTTTCAGTTTTCTATTGAGTATTCTGTTTATACAACATGTGTTTTGTGTATGAAAACATGAAAAAGTGTAATGTTAAATACATTATACAAATAATGGAATCTGTTTGTACCAGACAGTTTGTACAAAACCACATGTTATAAACACCCTACTGCTTCTAAGCTTGCTTTCTTTACATTTAACCTGTAATAGTACTTAATTTACATACAAGTCATCTGATAGATGCAACTTTGATCATTTTGCCACTTATACTGTTAAATGCATGCACACTGCTCCATCCATTGCTCATGTAAATTGATTGGTATGTTTGTGTGTGGTGATTAGGGATTCAATATGTCTTGAGACTAGGCAGTTGTACCCATGGGATCTTCAATACATTACTTCTTCTTTCTTTTGTAAGTACTCTTAATGCTTGCTCACTGCATGAAGGTGCCCTCCATGTATCGAAATAAATTGGCAAAATAATAGCTCAAATACATAGAAAGGAATCAACAGGAATGAGCTGTGAATCAAATAAAACACCTTAGTCAAACTTAATTGAATTTAATTTGAATATAATTGGGGCATTCTGAAATTTATCTAAATTAGGATTCCGATTGAGACTTGGATGCTCTTTTGCAATAAAATGTGCTGCATGTGTGCCTAACACCACTGCCCCTTTTGTTCAGTGTATATGCAGAAGCTATTTGTCCCATTTTGCCCACATGTGACATCATGTAGCTAAGTAAAGTGGGAGATGTCTTTACCCCTTCATTTCTCACTCTGGGCTTTCTGAGATCACACCAAGAATGGAGCATTTAATTTTTCTGGCGTTGTGTATGCCTCTCTCTCTCTCTCTCTCAAGATCCAGCAGGTTTGTATGTCCACTCTCCCTGGTGACCTGACAGGATGCGTTTATCTGATCTGCCTGGTGGTCTTATCAAGATATGTGCATCCAACTCACCAGTGGTGTAGCAGGTTTGCATGTGTACTAGTCCCCTGGCTTTCTAACAAAATATTCATGTGTCCAATCTTCCTGGTCTCACAGAACATGTGCGCATGATCTTGCTGGTAGTCTAATAAGATATGTGTGTGTCCAGTCAACTTTCCTGGTGTTCTCGCAACTTGTAAAATGAGTGTATCTCATCTGGTGGGAGGTATGCCTGCATTTTGAATTTAGAAGCTGGTGCCCAGAGTCCTGACATTGGCCTGAAAGTTCTGCAGGGGTTCTCCCGATGTCCTGCCGTAACTTAGGAAAGAGATCAGCAGAACCCCTCTAGAAATGGCATATATGGCTGAAAACAGATGTTTATGCTGTTTCTCTGGGGGTTCCACCAATCTCCCATCAAAGTTACAGCAGGAGACCAGAAGACCCCTCATGGAATTTCAAGACCATTGTGTATAGCTCAGAGTGAAACCCATTACCAGGGCTCCAAGGGTTAAATTATGAAGACAGATTACATAAACTAGGCTTGTATTCTCTGGACTATAGAAGGCTATGGGTGATTTGATTGAGATTTTTAGGATTTTGAAAGGAATTGATAGGGTAGATAGAGAGGAACTTTTTCCTCTGGTGGGGGAGTCTAGAACAAGGGGACATAACCTTAAAATCAGAGCCAGGCCATTCAGAAGAGAGTTAGGAAGCACTTCTTCATGCAAAGGATTGTAGAAGTGTGGAACTCTCTCCCACAAAAAGCAGTAGATGTCAGCTCAATTAATAATTTTAATTCTGAGATGGATAGATGTTTGCTAGCCAAGGGTATTAAGCCAAGGCGTGTAAATGGAGTTAGGAAACAGATCAGGCATGATCTCATGGAATGGCAGAACAGACTCGAGGGACTGAATGGCCTACTCTTGTTCCTATGTTACATGAACATGCTGAACATTATACATTTTGGGAAACTCTTTAGTGTAGGATAAACAATCATAATGCTCTCTATAATTAAAACAAATCTACAAAATCCTCTACCCCAGCTTCAAATCCATCTCATCAATCACTCCCTTATTTCAACACCATGAGAAAGCTAGTACCTAATAACTGCAACCTCCTACCCTCTTGCTTTCTTTAAAGAGAGTTAGATAAATGATTAAGAATGGGGTTGAAGTTTATACGGGTAGACAAAAATGATGAAATAATCTGGAACATGATGGTTCATGTCTTCTGGGACTGTGGATGTGTCAGTTGTGGAATACAACTCTCAAAGCTCTTATTGTGGCTCGTGCAGTCGATTAATATCCTGGAGTTTTGGATGACTATCTTCATAAGTCGGTAAAATAATTGATACCTGTAGTACTTTATCATTTTGAAACTGACCTGTGGATTAGTCACTCCCTCAGAAGATTGAGCGTGTTTGGTAGATTCATTTAAAAAGGTGAATTGTACATGGTCGGTGGAGGGTATGGGGTTGTGTTCTTATGTTCTTGTAAACTCATACCTATATAATGGTTTTAAATTAAAATGGACATTTAAGACACATTGCTGATAAGCTGCATTATACATATACCATCACATTTCCCACGACCTTAGGATATATTTGATGCTGCTTATAATAGTCATCTCATACAGATTATGCATAACCATACAGGTCTCTATATTAATTCTGCAGTACACAATGTGTTCGCTGTGCAGATTTCGGTTGTGCTTAATGTCTTCACTGATGGACAGTCTTTTGTTTCAGTGCTTCTTTCCAGCTTAAAATTTTCATTTTCTTCCTTTTTACAATAATGTCTCTGCTTCTTATTAATGCTGGCCCAGATGATGGTGAATAGGACCACAGAGGTATATATCTAGACCTTCTCATATTTTGCCATTTATATTTTAAAATACTTATATCATTACATTTCCAAATCCTTCAAATGAAAGGATTTTCTGTTTTTAATTTCAGATTTCTAATATTCTTTTCTTTTTATGCTTTATTATTTTTTGAGCACATTTACCTTATTATGAAGGGCAGGCACACTCAGAATTTATGCTTTTTCTCCTTAGCATTAGCTTTTCCAACCCGTGCACCTCTGCTACAGAGAAGACAGGCAGGTAGCCTGCCTTCAGACCACCTCCAATGACTTGCATTGGCCAGTTGTCATGTATGGCAATGGCACAATAAATCTAATAGATTTGACTTTCCTTTCTCTGCTCCCCCTTCCAGCAGTGAGATGCCCTGCCTGCACTCCATGTCTCCACGTGTGGCATGGTTCAGATCAATAGTTGAGTAGAGTGGTGGAACGCACCTGTGTCTGCCTATGTTAAGATGCTATGGGCCTGAAGTTCTGCAGGAGTTCTCCCAATCTCCCGTCGTAATTCCAGCAGCAAATTGGCGGAGTCTCCAGTGAAACAGCCCAAAATGAACGTTTACGTTCTTTTCCCAGAGGTTCTACTGATCTCTCATTGTGGGAGGAAATTGGGACAACCCTGTCAGAAATTTAGGGCCTATATGTTGGTATTCCAATACACAGTACCACAAAATCACTCTTTGGGGCTGATTTTAAATTGGTCAAGTTGCTGTTAACAGCCTCAAAATGGGGTTGGTAGACTTACTGCCCCTTTAAGGCCGATGCTCCGACCGCCGCCATTTTTAAAGTGGCTCACTGCTGTTACAGGCAGTAGACCCTTTTAATGTGCAAATCAGAATCCTATGACGCACATAGGACCCCAACTGCCATTTTGGGAGACAACTGGGTAGAGAAAGTTCGGTGCACGCTTTGCTTAGTTTAGTACAGCTGAAGAGGCCCCAAAAGATAAGTTTAAAATTATTTTTGTGGGGCCAGAAGGAGCAGGAGTACTCCTCGATCTCCACAAGAATAAGCTGGGCAACTGCCGTCCCGGACTCACCATCCCCAGTACTTGCCTTGCTCCTAGTCAGGTGTCCCCTGAGCCGCATGATATTGTGCCAGCCCGAATCCAGAAAGCTACAGTGACACCCGTTTGGCACCCACAGCTCTCCAGTTCTATTTAAATGAGACCTAGCCCTTGAAATAGCTCCAGCTTCTATGCTCCTGTCACGGTGACTGGCCAGTGTGCTTTTACCCGAAAGGTAAAATCTGCTCCTTTATTTCTGGGAGTGAGCTACTCCAGAACCTACGGTTTCTAAAATTACTTTTAATTGAGTTAGTTTTTATAATCTGTGTTACTGACTGTTGTTTCCCAGTAATTGGCTGTTGATTATCATTCAGTATACTTGCATTGTTTACGCCACAATTGTTCATCCAACAGCATGGACACCATCACGCAGCAATGACACAGTTAATATAATGGCTGGCATCAGATGCCTGTTCTCTGTATTCTCGGGCACAGAGGCCTGGGGCCTACCATGCACCCAATACGCTCTGTGGGGGGTCACCCACTGTGGCTGGCTGACATGTAACGCTTTGGGAGCCTGTGCACAAAATATACAAAAGTCTCATTAAAGCTGCATAATTTATTTAAATTAAGGCTGCTCCCAATACCTGAAGCACCTGGGCAGTGCTGCAATTACTCAATGGAAATGCAGGGGAAGCTGAAATTATTATTTTTTTTCCCATTGGGTGCTCTAACCTCACACTAGGGCCATCCAGTGTACTGTCATGTCAAGCATTGGGCCTCGGATACTGGGCATCTGCCTCCTTCCCTCGCACAAACCAGAAAGGTCCATTTAAAAATAGAGCTGCCAGTAGCTGCTTACATGCTGTTGCTGCCCAAAATCCCGCCCATGAACTCAGTGTATTCCCTGCGCGTCTTGTGTTATGAATGGGGAGCACCATTTTATTATGATAATGACCTGATCTTGCATCAACAGGCAGCCAATCTGTAACATAGAAGATAGGAGCAGGAGTAGGCCATTCGGCCCCTCGAGCCTGCTCCGCCATGCAATGAGATCATGGCTGATCATCCAAATTCAGTACCCTGTTCCTGCCTTCTCTCCATATCCCTTGATCCCTTTAGCCTTAAGAAATATATCCAACTCCTTCTTGAATATATTTAATGAATTGGCCTCTACTGCCTTCTTTGGCAGAGAATTCCACAGGTTCACCACTCCCTGGGTGAAGAAATTCCTCCTCATCTCTGTCCTAAATGGCTTACCCCTTATCCTTAGACTGTGACCCCTGGTTCTGGACTCCCCGACCATCGGGAACATCCTTCCAGCATCTAGTCTGTCTAGTCCTGTTAGAATTTTATAAGTTTCGATGAGATCCCCTCTCATTCTTCTAAACTACAGCGAGTACAAGCCCAATCGACCCAATCTCTCCTCATACGTCATTCCTTCCATCCCAGGTATCAGCCTGGTGAATCTTCGCTGCACTCCTTCCATGGCAAAAACATCCTTCCTCAGATAAGGCGACCAAAACTGCACACAATACTCAAGATGTGGCCTCACCAAGGCCCTGTACAACTGCAGCAAGACATCCTTGTTCCTGTACTCAAACCCTCTCGCTACGAAGGCCAACATACCATTTGCCTTCTTAACCGCCTGCTGCACCTGCATGCTTACTTTCAGCGACTGGTGCACGAGGACGCCCAGGTCTCATTGCACTTCCCCTTCTCCCAATCTATTGCCATTTAGATAATAATCTGCCTTCCTGTTTTTGCCACCAAAGTGGATAACCTCGCATTTATCCACGTTATATTGCATCTGCCATGCTTCTGCCCAATCACCCAACCTATCCAAATCATACTGGAGTTTCTCGGCATCCTCCTCACAGCACACACGCCCACCCAGCTTTGTGTCGTCTGCAAACTTGGAGATATTACATCTAGTTCCCTCGTCCAGATCATTAATATATATTGTGTATAGCTGGGGTCCAAGGACCGATCCCTGCGGTACCCCACTAGTCACTGCCTGCCACTCGGAAAAAGAGCCGTTTATTCCAACTCTTTGCTTTCTGTCTGCCAACCAGTTCTCTATCCAAGTCAATACCTTGCCCCCAATCCCATGTGCCTTAATTTTACACGCTAATCTCTTATGCAGGACCTTATCGAAAGCCTTTTGAAAATCCAAATACACCACATCCACTGGTTCTCCCTTATCTATTTTACCAGTTACATTCTCAAAAAATTCCAGTAGATTAGTCAAGCATGATTTACCTTTTGTAAAGCCATGTTGACTTTGTCCGATCCGGTCACTTTTTTCCAAGTGCTCTGCTATTACATCCTTTATAATGGACTCTAGCATTTTCCCCAATTCCCCATTTTCTCTCTACAACCCTTTTTGAACAGTGGGGTAACATTAGCTACCCGCCAATCCATGGGTACTGTTCCAGAGTCTCTCAAATTTTGGAAGATGACCAGAAATGCATCTACTATTTCTAGGGCCACTTCTTTAAGTACGCTAGGATGTAGATTATCAGGCCCTGGGGATTTATCGGCCCTCAATCCCATCAATTTCCCTGACACCATTTCCCTACAAATACTGATTTCTATCAGTTCCTCCCTTTCATTAGACCCTATGTTCCCCGACATATTTGGGAGGTTATTTGTGTCCTCCTTTGTGAAGACAGAACCAAAGTATGTATTTAATTGGTCCGACATTTCCTTGTTCCCCATTATAAATTCCCCTGATTCTGACTGCAAGGGACCTACGCATTACCATCAGCTTTACCCCTGGCAGAAAGTTGAAAATCTATCCCATTGTTCCTTTAAGCACTAAATGTACTATCAGTTTGTAAACAGTGGATAATTTTCCAGCTAGAAACTCATCATTAAGTAGCACAATGATAATATAGGGTAAGTTGTCTGGGTCCTTGCATGCAGCGAGTTACCTCGCCTGCCATGTGCATGCATCAGAAAATCTACCCTCATATTACAATAACTGTGGTAGTGACAACCTTACAGAAAATTTAACCTGACAGTGCTTGAAGTGATTCCCCTACAAGTTGGAGCCACATAGCCAAAGTATATCTGCCTGTGGTCTGGAATCACTCCACCACCATATTGCAACTCACTGGATTCCGTTACCTAGTTCAAATACAGCCACAGGATGCAGCTAATGAACTGAAAGAGGTGCATAAATATAATTCTGCCAGAAAAAACAGGGAATTAGAGTCTTATACTTTCCAGTGTCCTGATGGTGTTCTGATTCCACCAGTAAAACAAAGGCATGCTCTAGTGACCCGAGTTGCTTGTTTGCTGTGGAATAGCTCAGTATTTATTGAGGTGGTCATTGTTTAAGATTCTGCTTTTGGGTGCGCAAGGACCTTATTGTAGATCTGGGTATCAAGCACCTTGAAAGTTAAGTTATACACTGGTTAGGTTTACATTTTCAATATCTTTCCCTCTTATTCACAGAGTGGCTTCACTCCTCTGCACATTGCTGCCCACTATGGAAACGTGAATGTAGCCACTCTGCTATTAAACCGAGGAGCTGCTGTGGATTTCACAGCCCGGGTAAGTTTTTTTCTTTCTGGTTTTGATTTTAGTTATTTTTCCTCCTTCTGACTCCGCACTGTTCTCCAGCTACGAAGGCAGGGTAGGATAGTCTGGACATGGCTTCCATCAATATCGCACTGAATCTCTTGAAGGAGCTGAGTTTTCTGATGATTTAATGCTACACCCTGAGAAACAGTATTGCAGAATAGCAAACTTCTCACATCTCATGGCTTGCTAAGAACAACAATCCGATGGGCCAATTATGTCTGAAGGGCATTTCCTATTAGGACTTGAGCACAGTTCCCAGTATGGGAGCTTATCAATCTGCCAGTATAAGTATTGGGACACCCTCACGTGAAGGGCAAGTGTTAAATCTTTCACCTTCACGTTACCTGTAGTGAAGTTGTGGTAGAAAAGACTAGGTATTGTGAATCTAAATGAAAGTCTCAAATAAATAATTGCCTTTCACATTTTTTAATGGATGTACACATTGACACTATATAAAACTCAACTTCCACTGGAAGTGAGTAATATTCAAATATAGGTTTTGAATGCTTATTTGTGAACAGAATTGATTTAAATACTGTCATCTTCCTGAGATGGTTCAACACTCAAATATAGTTATTGCTTTGATCAATTGCTGATTCCTGAAGAAAATAACTTTTTTCCAACCATGGCCAGGAATTTCCTCGGAGCTGTTCCCACTCCGCTGCCGTAACTTCACCGGACGTGTGACTGAACAACAACAACTTGTATTTATATAACACCTTTAACATAGTAAAACGTCTCAAGGCGATTCACAGGAGCATTATAAAACAATAATTTGACACCGAGCCACATAAGGAGATAATGAAACCCTGAACAGAGAGAAACAAAGCTGGAAGTGCACGTTAGAAAAGTAGTCAGCAAAGCTAGTAGGGAGCAGAAACAAAGGCCAACAGTAAAGAGGGTCAAAGTGCAGAAAAATATCAAACAGGCAAAGTTGAAGGCACTTTATCTAAATGCACGTTGCATTCGCAACAAGGTGGATGAATTAATGGCACTAATAGAGGTAAATGGGTATGATGTAATTGCCATTACAGAGACATTGTTGCAGGGTAACCAAAGCTGGGAACTGAATGTTCCAGGGTACTCAACATTTAGGAAGGACAGACAAAAAGGAAAAGGAGGTGGCGTAGCGCTGTTAATAAGAGATGAGATCGGTAAGGTAGAGATAAAAGATCATGGCTTAGCAGATCGGGATGTAGAACTGGAATCAGTTTGGGTGGAGCTAAGAAACAGCAAAGGGCGGAAAACATTGGTGGGAGTTGTGTATAGGCCACCAAACAGTAGTGGTAATGTAGGGCACAGTATCAATCAAGAGATTAGAAGTGCATGTAACAAGGGCAATACGGTAATCATGGGGGACTTTAATCTACATATTGACTGGGCAAATCAAATTACCACTAATGGTGTGGAGGACAAATTCTTCGAATGCATGCGAGATGGTTTCCTGGATCAGTATGTGGAGGAACCAACCGGGGAACAGGCTATTCTGGATCTGGTACTGTGTAATGAGAAAGGGCTAATCAATAATCTTGTGGTAAAGGGGCCTTTAGGGACAGGTGACCATATGATTGAATTTTATATTAAGTTTGAGAGTGATGTAGTCCAATCTGAAACTAAGGTCTTCAATCTAAACAGAGGAAACTACAAGGGTATGAGGGACAAGTTGACCATGGTAGATTGGGAGACTACACTAAAAGGTATGAAGGTGGACATACAATGGCTAACATTCAAGGAAATAATGCATAATTTGCAACAAACATATATTCCCCTAGGGCATAAAACCCAAAAGGAAAAGTGATGCAACCATGGCTAACAAAAGAAATTAAAGCTAGTATTAAGTCAAAGGAGGAAGCTTATAAAGTTGCCAGAAAAAGCGGTCAGTGTGAGGATTGGGATCTTTTTAGAAATCAGCAAAGGGGGACCAAGAAATTGATAAAGAAAGGGAAAATGGAATATGAGCACAAATTAGCAAAAAATATAAAAGCGTATTGTAAAAGCTTCTACAGGTAAGTGAAAAGGAAAAGACTGGTGAAGGTAAATGTAGGTCCTTTACAGTCAGAGACGGGAGAATTTATAATGGGGAATGAGGAAATGGAAGAGAAATTAAATAAATATTTTGTTTCTGTCTTCACGGAGGAAGACACAAAAAACCTCCCAGAAATACGAGAAAACCAAGGGTGTGGCGAGAATGAGGAACTTAAAGAAATTATTATTAGTAAAATACAGTACTAGCAAAATTAATGGGATTAAAGTCGATAAATCTCAAGGACCAGATGACCTACATCCTAGGGTTTTGAAAGAGGTGACCATTGGGATAGTGGACGCATTGGTTGTCATCTTCCAAAATTCCATCGATTCTGGAACGGTTCCTGCAGATTGGAGGATAACAAATGTAACCCCGCTATTTAAGAAAGGAGGGAGAGAGAAAATGGGGAACTACAGACCTGTTAGCCTCACATCAGTAGTTGGGAAAATGCTGGAATCTATTACAAAGGATGCAATAACTGGGCACTTTACTAATAGTAAGATTGGGCAGAGTCAACATGGATTTATGAAAGGGAAGTCCTGTTTGACAAACCTATTGGAGTTCTTTGAGGATGTAACTAATGGAGTAGACAAAGGGGAACCGGTAGATGTGGTGTATTTGGATTTTCAGAAGGCCTTTGATAAGGTCCCACAAAAGAGTTTGGTGAACAAAATTAGGGCATATGGAATTGGGGGTAATATACTAGCATGGATTGAGAATTGGTTAACAGACAGAAAACAAAGAGTAGGGATAAACGGGTCTTTTTCAGGATGGCAGGATGTTACTAGTCGGGTACCGCAAGGATCGGTGTTTGGGCCCCAGCTATTCACAATCTATATCAATGATTTGGATGAAGGATCTAAATGTAACATTTCCAAATTTGCTGATGACACAAAGGTAGGTGTCAGTTGTGAAGAGGATGTGACGAGGCTTCAAGGGGATAGCAACAGGCTCAGTGAGTGGGCAAGAACATGGCAGATGGATTATAATGTGGATAAATGTGAAGTTATCCACTTTGGTAGAAAAAACAGAAAGGCAGAGTATTTCCTAAATGGTGAAAGATTGGGGAATGCAGATGCTCAAAGGGACCTGGGCGTCCTTGTACATGAGTCACTGAAAGTGAATGTGCAGGTGCAGCAAGCCATTAGGAAGGCAAATGGTATGATGGCCTTCATTACAAGAGGATTTGAGTACAGGAGTAAAGAAGTCTTACTCCAATTATATAGGGCCTTGGTAAGACCACACCTGGAGTACTGTGTACAATTTTGGTCTCCTTACCTAAGGAAGGATATACTTGCCATAGAGGGAGTGCAACGAAGGTTCACGAAATTGATTCCTGGGATGGCGGGACTGTCGTATGAGAAGAGATTGAGTAAACTAGGCCTGTATTCTCTTGAATTCAGGAGAATTAGAGGGGATCTCATTGAAGCATACAAAATTATTACAGGGCTTGATAGGGTGGATGCTGGGAGAATGTTTCCCTTGGCTGGGGAGTCTAGTACCAGGGGCCACAGCCTCAGGATAAAGGGTAGGCCATTCAGGACTGAGATGAGAAGAAATTTCTTCACACAGAGGGTGGTGAATCTTTGGAATTCTCTACCCCAGAGGGCTGTGGAGGCTCAGTCATTGGGTATAATCAAAACAGAAGTTGAAAGATTTCTGACTAGTAAGGGCATCAAGGGATATGGCGATAGGGCCGGTGAATGGAGTTGAGGCAGAAGATCAGCCATGATCTCATTGAATGGCAGAGCAGGCTCGAAAGCCGAATAGCCTACTGCTGCTCCTATTTCTTATGTTCTTATGAAGTTATGGCGATGGAGTGGGAGCAGGAGCAGCTCTGAGGAAATTCCTATGTTTAACCTATTAGCTGATGGTCAAGATATGGAGTGCCTAAAGCAAATGTTTTATTGTAAAACTTTAATGACTTGTTGAATTGGTGTGTTGTACCTTATATTTGGTAAGAACGTTGATTCAGCATGTTATTGATATTACAGTGTCATTGCTTATTATTTTATCCTAATGAATTAGGCCAGACAGCATGGATTTATAGCCCTTGGTCCATTATTTTTATTTGCAAGTTTGGCTGAGTGATAAACGAACAGGTTAAGCCAGTTGACATCCACTGTAAGGGTAGGTAGCCATTTTGCATGTTTATGGATGGTGTATTATACCCTAAAGCTTTTCCAGGTGTAACTCCATTGCACCATACAAGAATACTCCATCAATCTATAATTTGACTTGTGCAATGATAATTACAAGCTATAGCTAATGGGCAGTTGGGTTCTGGATTCCATAATTTAAGTTACCCCAAAAAATCAACAAATTGAAACTAATTACATTATTATTTAATATTTATTGAAATATAACCAGGTGAATTCTATAGTCCAAAATGAATTGTGATGGGACATATAAAGAGCACAATTATTTGCATGTTCCTAGAAAATGGGCAAAACCATTGATCAGTATTGTAAATGAAGTTGCATAAAAGAACAAGACAAAGAGTTGTGCAGTGATGAAAATTGAACCATTCTGGAGAGTTGTTAGGTAGGGGATTAATAAACATTCAAATGAGAAATCTGAAATGTGACCTGTCAAATTTAAGAGAGAGAAAAAAAGAGATAATTGGTTGATGTGGAACACAACATAAACCCAAAAGTCACACAGCCATTGTTTAAGCTTGCATAGATGTGACAATAATAATTGCTATGTGAGATGTTGTAAATCACAGAACAGGAAAAATCAAATGCACTCTGTGGATGAAAAATCACACAGAATTTTATATGCATGTAGTATTTGCAATTCAGGCAGGGATTGGGTTCTGCCATTAATAGTGAATATAAAAACTAACTCCAAAAGCTTTTATAAGTATATCAAAAGGAAAAGACTGGTGAAAACCAAAGTTGGTCCATTGCAGTCAGATACGGGGGAATATATAATGGGAAATAAGGAAATGGCAGATCAACTAAATGCATACTTTGGGTCAGTCTTTACGAAGGAAGACACAAAAAACCTCCCTGGGATATCGGGAAAAATAGGGACATTGGCAAAGGAGGAACTGACGCAAATCAATATCTCTAAGGATATGGTGTTAAGGAAGCTAAAGGGATTGAAGGTGGACAAATCCCCAGGGCCTGATAACATGCATCCTAGGGTACTGAAGGAGGTGGCCCTAGAGATAGCGGATGCACTAAGGATGATTTTTCAGAATTCATTAGACTCGGGAACAGTGCCGATGGATTGGAGGGTAGCTAACGTTACCCCACTATTCAAAAAGGGGGGTAGGGAAAAAGCAGGTAATTACAGACCTGTAAGCCTTACATCAGTTGTGGGCAAAATGCTGGAGTCCATCATTAAGGATGAAATAGCGGAGCACTTAGCAAATGGGGACAGGATAGGACAGAGTCAACATGGATTTACAAAGGGTAAATCGTGCTTGACTAATCTATTGGAATTTTTTGAGGGAGTAACTGGTAGAATAGATGGGGGAGAGCCAGTAGATGTGGTGTACCTGGACTTCCAAAAGGCCTTCGATAAGGTCCCACATAAAAGATTAGCATGGAAAATTGAGGCTCATGGGATAAAGGGGAAAGTTTTGGCGTGGATAGGGAACTGGCTGTCAGATAGAAAACAGAGAGTTGGAATAAACGGCTCATTTTCTGAATGGCAGGCAGTAACAAGTGGGGTACCACAGGGATCTGTCCTGGGCCCCCAGCTGTTCACAATTTACATTAATGACCTGGATCAGGGAGTCGGATGCAGCATTTCCAAATTTGCAGACGACACTAAACTAGGAGGGGGGGTGGGCTCAGAGGAAGAGACCAGGAAGCTCCAGAGCGATTTGGACAGACTGGGCGATTGGGCGGATAAATGGCAGATGCACTATAATGTGGACAAGTGCGAAGTTATCCACCTTGGGTGCAGGAACGGGAGGGCAAATTATTATTTAAATGGCAATAGATTGGGAGAGGGGGAAGTACAGAGAGACCTGGGTGTTCTTGTACACCAGTCACTGAAGGCGAGCATGCAGGTGCAACAGGCGGTCAAGAAGGCAAACGGTATGCTGGCCTTCATAGCAAAAGGGTTAGAATACAGGAACAGGGATACCTTGCTGCAGCTGTACAGGGCACTGGTGAGACCACACCTCGAGTACTGTGTACAGTTTTGGTCGCCTCATCTGAGGAAGGATGTTCTTGCCATGGAGGGGGTGCAGCGGCGATTCACCAGGCTGATACCAGGAATGGCGGGAATGACCTATGAGGAGAGACTATGTAGTTTAGGGATGTACACACTGGAGTTTAGAAGATTGAGAGGGGACCTCATAGAAGTGTATAAAATTCTGACAGGTCTAGACAGACTGGATGCAGAAGGAATGTTTCCCTTGGCGGGTGAGAACAGAACTAGAGGACATAATTTAAGGATAAGGGCTAAACCATTTAGGACAGAGATGAGGGGGAATTTCTTCACTCAGAGAGTGGTGAACCTGTGGAACTCATTGCCACAGAGGGCAGTGTACGCCAGCTCATTAAATATATTTAAGAGGGAATTAGATATATTTCTACGGGCAAAAGGGGTTAAGGGTTACGGAGAGAAGGCGGGGACGGGATACTGAATTAAAAGATCAGCCATGATCTCATCGAATGGCGGAGCAGGCACGAAGGGCCGAATGGCCTACTCCTGCTCCTATCTTCTATGTATCTATGTATCTATGTAAACAGTAATGCAATTTAACACGGATAAAGGAGCACAAGTGAACATCCTATCTGAGTGAGATTAGAAGAGATTACATCGTAGACCTAAATTGAAGGAGATTAAGACAAAAGAATTACAGGATACTTAAGAGTAGACATACCAGTGAAAGGGAAGGTATGTTGCAAACATCACCTACAAAAACATCACGAACACGCTGTTATTTGGAGAGGTGCAGAAAGATATCCCACCAATTTTAGATCTAATGTGAAAAGCTCAATCCAATAAAATGGAATCTCTAAAAAAAAAAAAAAAGTTCAAAATGACACAAGGTTTGAAATGTAAGAATTTATTTCAAGAATTGTGCTGCTTACCAGAGGAACTCTAAATCACAGTTGATAAACAAGTCATCTCACCAGTCTACCCATTTATAAGTATATTATTTCCATTGTGAGAAAAAGTAAAAATGATTTTAGAGGTCAGAAAGAAATTAGATGAACCAACAGAATGACTGAGCTCACTGGGAATTACTGACAGAAGGAATGGCAAGCTACAGATTTGCTTGGACTGCAATTACCTGAAATAGGTTTTTGGAAAGAGAACATTTCAAGATTTGAAAGTTTGAGAATTTTTGGCACAATTTTCAAATGTAAAATATTTTATCATGTTAGATGCATCCTCAGGTTTCTAGTGACTGAAACTGAAGGAAATAAGATCCAAGTCATTCAATATTCCTTATGAGAGATACAGATTGTTGTGGCTTCCCTTTGCTATTATTTCAACTCCAGAAGTATATCACAAAATCATATGGTATAAAATCTCTGACAGCTCAACATGTTGACAAATTGCATAATAACGTGGTGTTTGTCCAAAGGGGAACACAAAATTCAATCTGAAACTTAATCACAATTGTGTATTTGGAGCCATTGAGCTGATTGGTGATCCTCACTAGTGAAGATATTAAACCTGAAAATAGGAAGCACTCAGCTGCTGGCCATGGGCCACATCCATCATACAAGAAAGGAGTATGGAGACTCCTAGGTATATTAATGACCTGGGTCAATTCATACAGATGCTTTGGAAAATTATCACTATTAAGACTATTGAGTGGAACTAGAATCACAGACAAAAACATAGGAAAACTGAAAGAGGCAGCTCATGCAAGAAGTAATTGTCAACTTCTGCAATCCTGAAAGACCAATAAAATTTTCAGCTGATGCATCACAGTTCTGTGATTAGGAACTGTATTGTTCCAAAAGTATGATGGTCAGTAATGAACTGTCACTTAAGTGCCACGTTCATCGATTCATGCAGAGACAGGGTTTGTACAGCTTGGGAAAAAGATGTTAAGCATTATATTTTACAAAAGATTCAATCCATTTATGTATGGCCATATCTTTGGTGTTGAGAAATACTGCAAGCCACTATTTTTGAAATTTTTGAATGATTCTTCTTTGTGAATACAAAAGAAGATGGTCGGGCTGCAGAGCTATGACCCGAGGGTACATCATGTACATCAGGCAAACCACAAGCAGTGAACCAGAATGCGAAAGCCAAATTCAAAATCTCATGTGAATATTCAAGCTTAAATTGACATATTTATTATGGGTGTGCCAGTATCTGGCCAAAAGATTAGGCTAATGTGAACAGAGGCAGAAATGGTGAGATGTCTGGGATCCTCAGTGGAGGGATGGGCACAAATAATCGATATTGCTGTTCAGAAACTCAAATGCACTGGAAGAGGAGTTAACAGTAACAGAGTAGTATACAAAGGGATTAAGGCAGTAATACCAAAACATTGTTTATAACAATTGTTGCAAAAGATTCATAACTAGCATATGGCCATAGAGAAATTTAAATAATGATCATGTGATACATATTTTCCCAAAATAAATCAGGATATTAGTCATAAATTGCCCATCTTGTTTAAAATATAGACCAAACACGCAAATAGAATCCTAACCACACCAACTGCAGTAAACAGTTGGTACTGATTTCTTGATGTATCAGAGGAAGAGCTGCTTAATATTTACTGAGTACCATGTAATTTACTCAGAGGTGTGCACAATACAAAACATCCCAGACAAAAAAAGTGATAAGATATATGAGAGCTTCTCCAGACATGAAATACTTAATGAAGTCATAGTGACAGTGATTCACAGTTTACAAGTACTGTGTTCAGATATCTTGCCAATGAATGCAATGTCATTCACACAACTTCAATTTTTAATTAGATGTATTTGGATAAACTCATGGGATAGCCCGAACTGACAGTAAAAGATCTCATGAAGTTGTGGGACAGCAGCAGTGATTTGAATTGGAATTTTGAAGTTTACTGTATTAATCCATTAGAGAGCAGGTTATCACCAGCACAACTCCTTCATGGGAAGAAGAATAAGAACCAATCTACCAATCATGGCAGAATTGCTGATAATTAAGATTTGGTATGGTACAGAAAGGAGCAACAAACAAAAGTTTCATTTTAGTAATAGAATGTGCAGTTCTTCCAGGCCTGAAATCTGGTGATAAAGTGTGTCTTGGAAATGTTACCACAAATACATGGACACACAATGACACCAGCAAGTGCATCCAAGATCATACGTGGTGAAAACATAACATCGTACTTTATTTAGCCATTAGAGAAGCCAATGAGGAAAGGAGTCTTAACTTACCAATTGAGGATGTAGCAACAAGTGAGTCTGACCCAACTGTGTTATCTTCATAAGGTAAAAACAGAAAATGTTGGCAATGCTCAGCAGGTCAGGCAGCATCTGTGGAGAGAGAAACAGCGTTAACGTTTCAGGTCAATGACCCTTTGTCAGACCTGGAAAAAGTTAGAGATGTAGCAGATTTTTAAGCAAGTGTAGGGGCAGGGAGAGGGGGGAGAGGAGGAAAGAACAAAAGGGAAGGCCTCTGATAGGATGGAAGGCTGGGGAGATTAAAAGACAAAAGGGATGATGGTGCAAGGCAAAAGGAGATGGTACTGGCACAAGTTAAGAAACAAAAGATGAGTCTAGATGAGGTGTAAATGGGAATGGCAGAATCATCAACAGCTGCCATGTGAAAAAATAAATAAATAAAATAGGGGCAGAGATTATGGTCTGAAATTGTTGAACTTGATGTTGAGTCCAGTAAGGCTGTAAAGTACCTGATCGAAAGATGAGGTGCTGTTCCTCGAGCTTACGTTGAGCTTTATTGGAACAGTGTAAGAGGCCGAGAACGGAGAGGTCAGAGTGGGAGTGGAGCAGAGAATTAAAGTGACAGGCGACCGGAAGCTCGGGGTCATACTTTAGTGTTAGTGTATTATCTTCATCATGTGACGGATCAGAAACAACAGAAGACTGGGTCCATAACCAAGGGAAGTTCCTGGAGTAACATCTAATCATGAGATTAGACATCCTAAAAGACTTCTAGAAACATGTTAAAAGTCTGAAGTTTCTAAGTAGAACTAAGTATATATCATTATTAGTTTCAAGAAATAAATGCAGGTATATTATATTAGGAGATAGAGAATAGATGAAAATGGACAGTAAGGGAAACATTTAGTTAATAAGTGCAATTCTTATTTGTTTTCAAGGATGTTAACAGTAATAATAATTTGTTTTTATGTAATGATATATCAATTTGAGTATTTGAATTTAGAGACTTCCTCTAATAATAGTAAGTGCCAATGTTGCAAGTATGCAACCAGTTAAGTCCAGACTTTACATGTCAGGCAGTTTACAAGATGGAGATTGTAAGCTGCCAAAATCTGCTGATTTCTTATTCAATGTTGGATTATTATGAAGCCTAAAAAAATTTAACACAACAACTTAGTGAGGAGCAGGAGGTTCCATTAAAAACGTAGTGATTTATATACATTGAAATACATTTGTTGATGGAGCTGTCAATTGTGTTAAAGCACAGCCACTCAGCTCTCCCACACTCAGAGTCGTTCATCAAAAAGGGTTGGGTTTGTTGGGCGTAATGTTTCTTCCGGTTTTGAAAATTCTTATATTCTTATTCCACTCACCAATTACAAAGAAAGCCTTTAACAAATGTTGTGAAATTGGAATTGAACTAGTGCTTTTCAATATAATGTTTGCTTTGAACTTTCTGCTGATGTATGGTTGTGTATCCCTTCACTATTCCCCAATCCCAATCCAGAATGGAATCACTCCACTACATGTAGCTTCTAAACGGGGAAATACCAATATGGTGAAATTGCTGCTGGATCGAGGAGCTCAGATAGATGCCAAGACGAGGGTGAGTCTTTGTTACTTGATGCTGCACTGCTATCCCTTCATATATCATGCTTGTTCAGTTAATACACTGCCATTTTTGTAGAATTGTCCATATTGTGAGTTTGGGAAGAGCTATGTCTTTTGAACATAAAGGCAGATTCACTGAAGCTAGATTAGAGAGTATGCAGGCACAGGTCAATGCATCCTTTATATCAACCAAATGAGTGTGCAGTCAAGCTTGCTGTGCAAAATGAAAGAACACTGGAAAAAGAAATGAAAATCAGATTAAAGCGGCACATCATTGCTTTAAAGACTGTTCAATATCTGCTTTATTAAATGAAAGAGTCTTTCTGATATTGTCCTTACACAACAAAGTTAAGAGAAAATTAAGCTGAAAAATATTTAAATATAATGCACAATATTTGAATTATTTTTCCACTGTGTCAATGAGCATTAAATGACACTTGGGGGTAGAAATTGGTAGGCGCCTCATCTGATTTCTATGGGATGGTGTGACCAATTTCAGGTTACAGTATCCTGTGTCGAAACCCTGCTGGAAGTTTGCCCAATTTGGCAGCCAATGACCTGAGTGTGTGGAGTGCCCACTTAAAATGGGTGTTAGACACCTTGATTATGCTAATCAGGCTTACTGCCTGTTGCAGTTTGCTACTGCTAAATTGGGCGTAAACTGAGTAGTTTTTCCAGGTCTATGCAGCCTGAACTTAAAGGGGCCGCTGAAGAAGAGGTATGTTTTTCTTATTTATTTACCTGAATGTGGATCCAGCAGAAGCAGAAGTGCAGCTGGCCCAAATTGGTGACGTAAGAAATAGGAGCAGGAGTAGGCCAATCGGCCCCTCGAGCCTGCTCCGCCATTCAATAAGATCATGGCTGATCTGATCCTAACCTCAAATCTACTATCACTCTCCATCCCACCCGAACCCATGTGATCTCCCGGGAGAGGCGAAAAACCAGATAAAAAACCCAATGGCCAATTTGGGAGAAAAAAATCTGGGAAATTCCTCTCCGACCCATCTAGGCGATCGAAACTTGTCCAGGAGATCACTCTGTCCCTGTATTTTCTACAGTACTTACCTTCTGTAAAGGCGATCTCCACCCCAGCCAGGAACAGGAATAAAACCATCTCCTGAAATCTAACACAGAATTAGAACACAAGAAGTAGGAGCAGAACCAGGCTACACGGCCCCTGGGCCCGCTCCACTACCCACAGGGCCATGACCATTCCGAACCTAGACTCATGTCCAATTTCCTGCCCACTCCCCGTAACCCTTAATTCCCTTTACTTCTAGGAAACTATCTATTTCTGCTTTAAATTTATTTAATGATGTAGCTTCCACAGCTTTCTGGGGCAGCAAATTCCACAAACCTACCACCCTCTGAGTGAAGAAGTTTCTCCTCATCTCAGTTTTGAAAGAGCAGCCCCTTATTCTAAGATTATGCCCCCTAGTTCTAGTTTCACCCATCATTGGGAACATCCTCACCGCATCCACCCGATCAAGCCCCTTCACAATCTTATATGTTTCAATAAGATCGCCTCTCATTCTTCTGAACTCCAATGAGTAGAGTCCCAATCTACTCAACCTCTCCTCATATGACCACCCCCTCATCCCCGGGATTAACCGAGTGAACCTTCTTTGTACTGACTCGAGAGCAAGTATGTCTTTTCTTAAGTATGGACACCAAAACTGTATGCAGTATTCCAGGTGCGGTCTCACCAATACCTTGTACAACTGCAGCAATACCTCCCTGTTTTTATATTCTATCCCCCTAGCAATAAAAGCCAACATTCCATTGGCCTTCTTGATCACTTGCTGCACCTGCATACTAACTTTTTGAGTTTCATACACCAGGACCCCCAGATCCCTTTGTACGACAGTACTTTCCAGTTTCTTGCCATTAAGATAATAACTTGCTCTATGATTTTTCCTGCCAAAGTGCATAACCTCACACTTTCCAGTATTGTATTCCACCTGCCAAATCTCTGCCCACTTACTTAGCCTGTCTATGTCCCTTTGCAGGTTTTTTATGTCCTCCTCACTCACTACTTTCCCTCCCATCTTTGTATCATCTGCAAACTTTGATATGTTACACTCGGTCCCCTCCTCCAAATCGTTAATATAGATTGTAAAGAGTTGGGGACCCAGCACTGACCCCCTGCGGAACACCACTAGTTACTGATTGCCAGTCTGAGAACGAACCATTTATCCCAACTCTCTGCTTTCTGTTAGAGAGCCAGTCCTCCACCCACGCCAGAATATTACCCCCAATCCCGTGGTTTTTATCTTGAGCAATAATCTTTTGTGTGGCACCTTGTCAAATGCCTTTTGGAAGTCTAAATACACTACGTCCACTGGTTCCCCTTTATCCACCCTGTATGTTACTTCCTCAAAGAACTCAAGCAAATTTGTCAAACGTGACTTCCCCTTCATGAAACCATGCTGAGTTTGCCCTATTAAATTATGTTTATTCAAATGTCCCGTTACTGTCTCCTTAATAATGGACTCTAACATTTTACCAACCACAGATGTTAGGCTAACAGGTCTATAGTTTCCAGCCTTCTGCCTACTTCCCTTTTTAAATAAGGGTGTTACATTAGCAGTTTTCCAATCTGCCGGGACCTTTGCTGAGTCCAGGGAGTTTTGGAAAATTATAACCAATACATCCACAATCCCTAACGCCACTTCCCTCAAGACCCTAGGATGTAAGCCATCAGGTCCAGGGGATTTATCCGCCTTGAGTCCCATTATTTTACTAAGTACCACTTCCTTAGTGATTTTAATCGTATTTAGCTCCTCCCCCCCTCGAGCCCCCTGTTTGTCCAGTGTTGGGATATTCTTAGTGTCCTCTACCGTAAAGACTGATACAAAATATTTGTTCAGCGTTTTTGCCATCTCCATGTTTCCCACCATTAATTTCCCGGTCTCATCCTCTAAGGGACCAACATTTACTTTAGCCACCCTTTTTCTTTTTATATAACTATAGAAACTTTTGCTATCTGTTTTTATATTTTTTGCTAATTTACTTTCATAATCTATCTTCCCTTTCTTAATCAATCTTTTAGTTATTTTTTGCTGTCTTTTAAAGTCTTCCCAATCTTCTATCCTCCCACTAGATTTGGCTACCTTATATGCCCTTGTTTTTAGTCGGATACTATCCTTAATTACTTTACTTAGCCATGGATGGCTATCTTTTCTTTTACACCCTTTTTTCCTCAGTAGAATATATATTTTTTGGAAGTTGTAAAATAACTCCTTAAATGTACACCACTAATCATGTACCGTGTTACCCTTTAATCTATTTTCCCAGTCCACCCTAATCAATTCCGCTCTCATACCTTCATAGTCTCCTTTATTCAAGCTCAGCACGCTTGTTTGAGATCCAACCTTCTTACCCTCTAATTGAATGTGGAATTCAACCATGTTATGGTCACTCATTCCAATGGGATCCTTTACTAGGACATTTTTAATTAATCCTGTCTCATTACACAGGACCAAATCTAAGGTTGCTTGCCCCCTGGTAGGTTCAGTTACAGACTGCTCAAGAAACCCATCCCTAATACACTCAATGAACTCATCCTCAAGGCTGCTCTGCCCAATTTGATTTGTCCAGTTAATATGATAGATAAAATCCCCCATAATTATAGCTGTTCCCTTATTACAAGCCTCAACTATTTCCTGATTAATACTCCGTCCAACAGAGTTGCAACTGTTCGGAGGCCTATAGACTACGCCCACTAGTGCTTTTTTTCCCTTATTATTCCTTATCTCCACCCAAACTGTTTCACTATCCTGCTCCTTTGACCCAATATCATTTCTCTGTATTATAGTGATTCCTTCCTTTATTAACATAGCCACCCCACCTCCCCTCCCTTTCTGCCTGTCCTTCCTGATTGTTAAATAACCTGGTATGTTTAATTCCCAGTCATGGTCACCCTGCAGCCATGTTTCTGTAATGGCTACAAGATCATACCCATATGTAGTTATTTGTGCCGTTAACTCATTCATTTTGTTACGAATGCTACGTGCATTCAGATAAAGAACTTTCAAATATGTTTTGTGACACTTAGTTCCTGTTTTTTCCCCTTTTACTACTTTACCTTTTACGCCATACCTTCTGTCCCTTCCTGACATGTTCTGTTTTTTAATTCCCCTACTGCTACCTAAGTCTATGACCTTCTCCGTTGTCATTTCTATTATTTGCTCTCGAGAAACCTCCCCCCCACTAATTAGTTTAAAGCCCTCTCTACAGCCCTAGTTATATGATTCGCCAGGACTCTAGTCCCAGCACTGGCCAAGTGGAGTCCGTCCCAACGGAACAGCTCCTTCCTGTCCCAGTACTGGTGCCAGTGTCCCAAGAAGCAAAACCCATTTCTCCCACACCAGTCTTTGAGCCACGCATTTAACTCTTTAATTTTATTTATCCTAGCCAAATTCGCTCGTGGCTCAGGTAATAACCCAGAGATTATTACCCTTGAGGTTCTGTTTCTTAATTTGACCCCTAGCTGCTCATACTCCTTTAACAGAACCGCCTTCCTTGTCCTATCTACGTCATTTGTACCAACATGGACTACGACAACTGGATCCTCCCCCTCCCACTCCAAGTTTCTTTCCAGCCCAGAAGAGATGTCCTTAGCCCTGGCACCGGGCAGGCAACACAGCCTTCGGGACTCCCGCTCTTGACTGCAGAGAACCCTATCTATCCCCCTAATGATACTATCCCCTACCACTACAACATTTCTTTTTACTCCCTCCACTTGAATGGCCCCCTGTACCACGGTGCTGTGGCCAGGTTGCTCATCCTCCCTGCAGTCCTCGCTCCCGCCCTCACAGGGAGTAAGAACTTCGATCCTGCTTGACAAGAGCAAGGGCTGCGGCTCCTTCAACACTTCCTCTTGGATCCCTGTACCTGCCTCACTCGTAGTCACACCGTCCTGTCCCTGACCACGGACTACATCTGCATTAATTAATTTCATAGGTGTGACCACCTCCTGAAACATAGAGTCCAGGAACTTCTCCCCCTCCCTGATGTGTCGCAGTGTCTGAAGCTTGGTCTCAAGCTCTTTAACATGGAGCTTGAGTTCCTCTAGCAGCAAACACTTATCGCAAATGTAATCACCGTGAGCCTCAATGGGGTCCACCGGCTCCCACATTTCGCAACAGTGACACATCACCTGTTCACCCATATCTAAGTAATTAATTAAATTTCTTATTAGTTATGAAGACCCTCTGCCCCAATATAGATAATATTACACCACTATTCAATAGCACTTACCAACTTAAAGGTATAAAAGAGAAGGAAGAAAACCAACCAACCAGCTGATCACCAACCTCCTCCTTGAATACTGTCTGTGGGGCCTGTTTGGTTGACTCGTCTCGCTGCTCCGCCTCCGCAGTGCTGTCTGAGCCTGGGAGCGGGGAACAAAACAGAGCAAAAAACACACCCTCACCTCCCACTTGCTCTGACTCTCCACTTACCAAACTCTCACAGCACTCAATGCACAGCACTCTGTGCACCAGCACTAGTCCCGCCCCTTTTATACCCGGATTCTACTTCCGGTTTAAACTCCCCAGTAGTCTAATATACACTTAAAAAATTAAACTCACTTCAAATAATTAACTTTTTAACACACTAAAATTCACAAAATACACTTAAATGACCTCCAACCCAGTGTGCTGTATTGGGACGCCCATTTGGGACGTCTGCATAATTTATTTTATTCCTGTTGTAGAACCTCCTGATTTTCATTCCATTGAATACAAGCAATGGCTTCCTTTACTTCAGAAGTGACTCATGTTAACAATGTACTTAACATGATATGTCAGCACAGCAAAAGACCATGAACTAGCTGCATGTTATAATGAAACCTTTGTGTATAAAAACATTGTAACAGTAGTGCTGTACAGGAAACTTTTTTTTTATCCGGGACCGACGTGGTGCCGGTTCATCAAAAATTCCGGATAACCGAAAGCAAAAGTAAAAGATACGGAGAGCTGAGAGCTCCGTATAAAGCAACAAACCTTGTTGCTTAGCAACAGGTGCAGAAAAATGGCCACAAGTTCCAAGCGTCTCTGTAGCTTAGCAACAGCTGCAGCCACACCCTTGCACAGCAACAGATCGAGGAAGGCAAGTACAATATGAAGTAAAACATTCCTGAACCTACTCCTGAATTTTGCCGGTTAACCGAGATTTCTGGTTATTTAGGTGCCGGTAAATTGAAAGTTTCCTGTAGTTACACAACTATAATTTTAACAGACTCCCAAAATAAAGAAACAGCCCTCTGGTGTGATGCCACTTTCCTTATTTTATCGCCTTGGTTTGTTTTTGGTACATAAATGTTCATTTTCACTTGTCTGTACATTATGATTATTTTAACATGATGTGTGGCTTACTTATATCCTTTGTGTGCGTGTTGCTGAAGCAATTTTTTTTTGACATTATTGGTGTTTCTTTCTCTTGCTTGAACCGCACTCCATGTGTTTGCTATGGCCATGGGTTTGTAGGGTATTGATGAGGTAGGTTCACTGTTGCATGCCTGCCCTGTGCATTTAAAGGGGAAGACATCTGGCTCTTCCTCCTCCCTTCAAAATTCACACATTTCTCATCTGTGGAGGTGCCAGCTATCCTGTGAGACAGGCTAACAATGGAAAAAAAACTCAATGTGAAAATTGCAACAGAGACAGAAGGAAAAAAAACTACTGTTTTTCAGCTTTCACTTGATTCATAGTCATACCCTATTCTGTGCCCATTGTACATATTGACCAGTTAGTACATTAGCCTCATTACTTTAATGTGCTATTAACTGTTTACAAAATGTTCTGCCACTGAGGGTGCTCAGGGGTATACTGAGGGGGTCTGGTGACCATTACTGCTGCTGGACTCTGCACAGACATTGAGGTGCGCTAAGAAAACTAGCTGGCAGGCAGTCCCATAAATCTACATGTTTCTTATTGGAATTGTCAGAAATGCTCTTAAAAGAAAACTGGAATTTTTTAAACCATTTAGTTCCGGAGAATTTTAGGAATATATATTGGGGGTAATTTGACCCTAACTCGCTGGGCAGGAAACCCGCAGGATCGGGTGGAACACTAGTTTTACACCTGCTCAATATTACTCTCCACTGACTTCATTCAATACAGAATAAAATTGGATGGGTTGGAAAACCAGCATTTGACCCGATCACATCAGTTTCCCAATGGGCAGGTTAGGTTAAACTTGCCCCCATTGTTTTCCATGGGTCAATCTGTGTGATATCAATTCTTTTTTGAAAAGTTGTAAGGAAGAATATTCCAATTAGGCCCTAATTCTCCCCCCGGGAATATTGTATTGCATTCTATTACCATATAAGGCCAAAATGATAACATTGTAACTATGTAGTAATAAATGGGGCAAATTTGCCATCAAACTCAAAATTTGGTATCAAAAGGAACTGGTTCATATTTGACTGCTTCTGTAATGTAAATAGGGTTTAAGATTCTGTTGGTAGGAATCTATTTACACTCCAATGTTCAATTTTGAGGAAACCAATATTGGATTCAAACTGATTAGGAATCATTTTTGGGGGCACATTGGCCCTGAATTTCCGATTGGAGGCTTCCTGCAGGCAGATGCCTCCGATCGGAAAAAAATCTATGAACTTACCTGCTGGTTCCATAGATCCCAAGACTTGCGATCCTGGGCCTCGCCTCTTCGAAATGCGCAGAGGCCCAGGTATCCCATGGATGCATGCGGATCGCAAGCGCTCCTGGGATCACGTGGGCCAGGCAAACCAATGAAAGAAGGGAACCCCCTTCATACTTTTGACAGTTCTGTACGGACAGAACTGTGAAAAGTATGAATGGGGATCAAATTTAAAAACACACTAAAACATTAAATAAATTTTTTAAAAGCATTACATATTTGAAATTAATTAAAATGCCATTTAATTAAATATTTTAAACAAAATTATTTTTTGAAAAAAATAATTAAATGTTTTTACGGGGCTAAAAATAAACTTACCTTTTTTAATAGTATTTTTAAATTATACATTAGTGATCAAATTTTATTTTTCTATTTTTCAAAACTCTTATGCTGGTAAAAGTAGGCCTTATGCCTGCTTTTACCAGGCGTAAGAATTTGACAGGCTTTCAGCGGGCGGAAGTTGTGCAAAAAGCGCAACTCTCTGCCTGCAGAGGCACTTTTCCTGGGCAGGCAGATGATCTGTCAAGAGAATTCTTGACAGGTCGCAAGTGCCGGTTTTCAGCGGATGCACTTCGCATGCCTAAACCCAGAACTTGCGCGGCCCTTTACGGACGCGTACACACCTCGTACACACCCGTGGGGGTCGCAAAATGCAGCCATTGTAATGAGTAGGGTATCAGATCTAACAGAATAAGGAAATGATGCAGTAATTGTATGTCACTTGTAATATAATGACGTGTGTTTGAACTTAGATTTGTTAAGGCCATTTGTAACTGACCATTGATGAAGATCTTCAGTAAGTTTTGAATTTGTTTGAAATATATCTAGCCGAATCTATGAAAAAAAAACTACCTTATAAAATCAGACCATTTTATAGAAATATTATCTAAACAGCACCTAATTAGGTTATTGATCCAAGGGTCAGTAGAATATTAGTTTACTGATATGCTACAGGTATTCTGTATTCAGAAACATGTGTAGAATCTAGCAGTTGTAATGAACTGAAGACAATTCATAAATATCACAAATTATAATAACTTGTTACCTTTCAAATCAAAGCCTCTTCAGTATTATTTTACAGTTGAATGTTTGTTTTACTGTATGCTGTCTATTGTAATTATTGGTTGCTTTCACTGTTATGCCTGTGCCCACAAAGTGCTCGTCATAAGCAGATTATCCCATGGCAGCAGTGCCACTATTTCCATCACCACATTTTAAATAAACACTGAACTTTCTTTAATTAAAAAAAAATCAACTTCGTTGTTTTATGGTTCATCCTGTCATGAATTCCTCCTTTTAACCAATATTATTAACAGTATTATAATAGTCTACCATCTTCCTCTTTAAATGTTAACATTCAGCATACTCCAGCCAGTGCTGCTGTATTGTGTTTCAAACAATCCAGGAGCATGAGAACGATGGCTGCCATCCTTCCAGTTATTGTGCAACTTTAGACACAAGTTAGTTTCCAATAGGTTCTCCGGCGCAGCACTTTTAGCAAAGACATGTCTCTTCCTAACGTACCTGGATTGTTGGCATTTCTTTTGAGAAGAACTAATTTCATTTGTTTGATATGTACAAATAGGTAAAATACAATTCATAGCTGTAATGCAATAGAGACCAAGTTAAAAGTAAACTTATGACCTCAAAGCACATTTAAGCTCATATAGAACATCATTCTGAATCTCCTCCTTACACTTTGATTGCCAGTATATTCATGCTCCATTTTTTTAACTGTTCTGTTCATTAACGTCATTCGTTGAACTTAATACAGATGCCATGTTGTGATTATATATTGGCAAGGGAAGCAGCATTAATTTGGCAGTAAAATTAGAGGTGCATATTCAAGATTTTGAAGGTGAATTTTGTATTTCCAATAAGGGTTCTTATCCTAGCCACTTAAAAGTTTTAAGTGGGGTGGGATTTTTAAGGAAACAAATGTTACTGCTTGATTTGTCACAATATTTCTTCTGGATTGCAAATGCCTTATAAAGATGTATAGCTTGAGCTAGTTACCCAGAAGTATGTGTTTTACCTGTGTTCTTTTCCATCAGGATGGGTTGACCCCACTTCACTGCGCAGCAAGGAGTGGACATGATGGAGCTGTAGAAATTCTGCTTGAGAGGGGAGCCCCAATGCTTGCTAGGACAAAGGTGGTTAAGTGCTCAGTGTTACATAGTGTACAATTTAAGAATATGTGTCCCAGAGTAATGCCTAATAGATTTGTTATTTAATTAATAAAATCTGTGAGCAAATTTCATTCCTGCATTTTTGAGGTTGGGAAAAAGTATGGGAGCTTTGGACATCGGTAGTGGGGAAAGTGCTAGAGTCCATTATAAAAGATGTAATAGCAGAACACTTGGAAAACAGTGACAGGATCAGACAAAGTCAACATGGATTTACAAAAGGTAAATCATGCTTGACTAATCTACTGGAATTCTTTGAGGATGTAATTGGTAGAATAGATCAGGGAGAACCAGTGGATGTGGTGTATTTGGACTTTAAGAAGGCTCTCGATAAGGTCCCGCATAAGAGATTGGCGTGCAAAGTTAAAGCACATGGGATTGGGGGTAAGGTACTGACTTGGATAGAGAACTGGTTGGCAGACAGGAAGCAAAGAGTTGGAATAAACGGGTCCTTTTCTGAGTGGCAGGCAGTGACTAGTGGGGTACAGCAGGGATCGGTGCTAGGACCCTAGCTATTCACAATATATATTAATGACCTAGACGAGGGAAATGGATGTAATGGGCTTGATTTTAACTCAGCCGTCAGGCGGGCTTTGAGGCGTGTGGGGGGTTAAAATCGCTAAACCTGGGGGTCGGGACCCCCTCCCGCCTGGTTCCCGACACGTAGCCATTTTAACCCAGGTGTGTCTGATGGTCCTGAATCAGTCCCGCCTGCAACAGGCGGGACTGGTCTTTAGGGCCCTTAAACAGCACTCATTGGCCTTTATAATCCTATTTTAACAGGCCCTTGCCTGTTTAACCCTTTTCCCACGTAAAACATGCCTGATGGGGATCACGCCTGTGAAATCTGGCGTGAGCACTATTGGCTTGCTGACTATCAGCTGCAGGTCAACCATTAAAGAGGAGATTTGAGCAGTCATCATTTGCAGGTGGCAGGACTTTGTTGTTTCAGGCCTGGGGCAACTTTTACCAGGCTTAACCACACCTGTGGAAGGTTGGAGCCTCACACACTTCTCCAGTGTGACCTCCTGCGAAACCCCTCTCGCCAGCCTCACTCAGCGCTTCCTCAACTGAGGCATCTACCAGAAGCATGGGAGGCCCTTTTTTCCTTCCCTTCTTGGCATTAGAGGACCTCCAGCCCCATTCGCGAAATGACACACGCCACAACTGCAGAAGTTGCCATCAGAATTTTTACGCAAAACAAACAACTGATGGCATTTTTACAGAATACACAACATTTCAGCCAAGTGACTACCCTTGTGACTATTTGTGCTTTATTTTCCTCTTACGCGTGCTCCTACATAGTGGTTTCCCTGTGGCTTCAGCAGATGTGGAGGCCCCTTGCTCACTTTCCTGCTGCTCCTGTCTCGCCACCTTTGGCGGGCGTCCTCTGGGGTGGCGAGCCTGTGAGGGCTCATCAGCAGTCTGCTGCTCCTGTGGCTGTGCAGGAGTTGAGACGTCTATCTCACTTGGGTGTGGACTCCGGCGGGGCTCCGACCGAGGGCTCTGCAGTGGCATGGAAGTGTGAGCGCTTGGAGAGGAACCCCCACTTCCTTGAGGTCTGCCACCAACCTCCCTCTCGTGGGTCAGCTCCCCCTCCGCGCCTGCAAGTGGCTTGAGAGCACCTTGCTGCACATCAGGGGGGGCCATGGGGACCTGTGTCTGCAATGGCAGTCCTACTCAGAAGGACTTCCATCAAGGTCTGGTTTCTCTGTTCAATAGATGCCCATTGCTCCTCAAGAGATGTCATTCTATTCTGAACACTCACCATGTTTTCCATACCCTGGCGACTAACCTCCTCCATGGCCATAGCCCTCCTCTCCACTACTGTAGCCAACCTTACCACGGAGGCAACAATCATTTCCATGCAGGAAGCCATCCTTTCCGTGTTGATGCGTTCATGCACCAATGACTCCACAAAGGCTCTGCTCATGTTCGCTATGGACTCCTCCATTCGCTCCACACTCACAGCAACCCTAGAGACAAAACCTGCCAGAGACTCCTGTATCTGTGCCTGGAGTTCCATCACCTCTGATCTTACGGATGGACCCAGATGCAGAGGGTCAACATGCAGCTGAGTCGAGCTGGCAGAGTCCTGCGCCCTCCGACGAGGACTCTCCACTGCTGTCCCTGTCTCCACAATCTGCTGATGCTCACTTGTGAGCTGTGATACACCAGGTGACAACTCTACTCTATGACCCGAAGGTCCCACCGAGGTGTGAGCATCTGCGCTGGTGCTGGGTGCGCTTATTTCTGATGACGCTGCGCCATCAGAGGTTGCAGATTCCTCTGAGGAGTCTGGCATCTCAGGCTCTTCCTCCTGCACACTGGGGTTGAGGGCTCTCGATGGTCCTGTGGGGGAGTCAAGGAAAAAGTTTGAGATGTGATGCCAAGGTTACATGCACATTGCATTTTGCAGATGATCATAAGTCCATATGATGTAGCTTCAGAATCATTATCAGCGACTCATGCAATGCCAATGAGAGAGATGGAAAACTGTTCTGTCACCAGCTTGCGGGGATGCACCTGTCTCTCCTTCCCCAACTTCCGCATCAATGTCAGCCCCGACAATCTCCAGGACGCCTTCCTCCCAGGGGGTGAGCTGGGCTAATGAGGGCGGCCCTCCTCCTGTCCTGGCTCGTTCTCTCCTGTTGTGAGCTCTCTTTTCCTGCAATGAGGGAGACAAGTGTAGGTTGAGTGAGAATGAAGGAGTGAGTGCAGAGATTGCATAGCATAGATACTTAGAAGGAGACAAAGATGGAGAGAGGTTGCAAGACCAAGGGTCCTCCCTGTGTGTTGTCAGTTGTGTTCAAAGCATCAGAGTGAGAGGGAGTGTGAGGGCTGCATGGTGGAATAGTTATGTGAATGTGAGCATAGAGAGAGAGGGAATGGGTAAGGATGCATGGATGTGAGTGTCAAGTGGGATGTGGAGGAAGAGATTGCTAAAGCTGTGTGCTGTTGAGGAAAGGCAATGGGGATCAGATTGAGGGTGATGGAAACTTCATACAGTACTTACTTTTCCAATGCGATGAAGGTCATGGAATCTTTTCCTGCACTGCATCCATGTGCGCCGTGTGAGCCCCAAGGAGTTGACTTCACCAGCCACCTGTAGCCACACAGCCTTGGTCTGACTGGGAGGCCTCTTCCTCCTTGAAGAAGGGAACAGGACCTCCCTGTGGGCCCTAGCACCATCCAGCAATGCCTGGAGTGAAGCCTCATCAAATTTGGGGGCAGCCCTTGCCCTCCCGCTGGCTGTTGCTCCTGCAGGCTCCCGTGCCATCTCAATGGTGAAGCTTGGAAGCCTGCAGAAGAAGCAAGGCTTGCTGTGGGCCCTAAAAGCAGCAGCAATGATGATGTCATATTCTGCGACTTTCTGACTGGAAATACTCAATTGCCAAGGCTTCCCACACGTTGGAAATCAATTGGCCAATTGAGTGAAAATTGCATCAATCTCACAGACCCATTTTAATTCGTGTGGGAAACACCAAATTCGGGGAACCCGACAATTCCCCGCACCTGAGTTAAAATCGAGCCCAATATCTCCAAGTTTGCTGACGACACAAAGCTAGGATGTTCTATGTGCTGTGAGGAGGATGCAGAGAAACTCCAGTATGATTTGGACAGGTTGGGTGATTGGGCAGATGCATGGCAGATGCAGTATAATGTGGATAAATGTGAGGTTATCCACTTTGGTGGCAAAAACAGGAAGACAGATTATTATCTGAACAGCAATAGATTGGGAAAAGGGGAAGTGCAATGAGACCTGGGTGTTTTTGTGCACCAGTCGCTGAAGGTACGCATGCAGGTGCAGCAGGCGGTTAAGAAGGCAAATGGTATGTTGGCCTTCATAGTGAGAGGATTCGAGTACAGGAACAAGGATGTCTTGCTGCAGTTGTACAGGGCCTTGTTGAGATCACGCCTTGAGCATTGTGTGCAGTTTTGGTCGCCTTATCTGAGGAAGGATGTTCTTGCCATGGAGGGAGTGCAGCAAAGATTCACCAGGCTGATACCTGGGATGGCAGGAATGACGTATGAGGAGAGATTGGGTCGATTGGGCTTATACTGGCTGGAGTTTAGAAGAATGAGAGAGGATCTCATTGAAACTTATAAAATTTTAATGGGGCTAGACAGACTAGATGCAGGAAGGATGTTCTCGATGGCGGGGAAGTCCAGAAACAGAGGTCACAGTCTAAAGATAAGGGGTAAGCCATTTAGGACTGAGATGAGGAGGAATGTTTTCACCCAGAGAGTGGTGAACCTGTGGAATTCTCTACCACAGAAGGCAGTTGAGGCCAATTCATTAGATATATTCAAGAAGGAGTTAGATATATTTCTTAAGGCTAAAGGGATCAAGGGATATGGGGAAAAAGCAGGGACAGGGTACTGAATTTGGATGATCAGCCATGATCTCATTAAATGGCGGAACAGGCTCGAGGGGCCGAATGGCCTACTCCTGCTCCTATCTTCTATGTTTCTATGACATGATGTGCTTGACCTGGGAATGCTTGATGCTAACACTGGGTGCAGTGGGAGTCCCAAACCATGTTGTTAATCCTCCCTCCTCCATTCCCCCACGACCTGTAAAAGCTAGAATATGGGGGTAGAAGTCTCTTCTTCATATAAATGTTTACATTTATGCTCAGTATATCATATGAACATGGGAATGTAAAGAATAGGAGAGTAGCATTGCAGTTCATGTGGCTAGTCCCAATGTCCAGGAAATATTATATCCCATGAATGAATGGCACAGTGGCTTTTAAAGGAGTAGTATTGCTATTTCGAAGTTCTTGTGCATGGAAAAGGATTGTGCCACAGCAAAGCTGTATTATATTGTAGTACAAACTTGCATGTGGCTTTCTGAGTTTCACTTTAGCTTTTTATTAAAAATAATAACATAAGGTCTTACTGAGTAAAAGCACCATGTGGGTTGGTACTAAACAGTACAGGCTCAAAATGCTCATGGTTCAGTCCCTAGTCTTTCCTGAGTTATCTGATCTTAATCCAGTCAAGGGTGTGGACAGAACAGTTGGCCTCAGCACTTCTGGAGTAGGGATGGCACGTGCCACAAAATCACAGGGGTCCTCTTTGCCGCGTGTACAGGCAACTGGCCAGCGGCTCTGCCGGTCAACCTTCCAAAGGTCAAAATCCTAGCCGCTTCCTAGTGGGAGGCAACACCCATGGAAGAGATTGGAACATTTTGTTTTAAATGGTAAAAATTATTTCCACTGACAGATGTAATCACTTTGTTGTATTGCAGCTTTTAATACTGTGCCCTTTCTGTCGAGCATCGGTAATTTCTGCGGGGTTCTTCTGATCTCCTGCTGCAACTTCAGCAGAAACCCTTGAGAAACAGCTAAACGGCTGCTTTTGCCATTTCTTCGGAGATTCTGCCATAGTTCTGATGGAAGATTGGGGAACCTTCGTGTAAATTGTACCCCAAGATTTTTACATGGCAGCAGGTCCTTAAATTGATAAATGCTTTTCTGAAAACAAATCAAAAATTCTTTTTCATGTGTGGGAGTATACACCAGCCCCAGTACTTCCTGTGAGGGTTCTGCTGGTCTAACACTGTAACTTAAGCAGAAGGTCAGCGGAAACCCTGGACAAACGATGGCTGTTTACTCCCTTTCTCCGGAATTTCTGCCATTCTTCCACCAAAGTTATGGCAATTGATCGGGGAACCCCCCACCCCACAGAAAACCTACCCCTGTTTTGAGTGATTAATAATAGTCTTCCTATTTCTTCTTCCTTTTTGTGTGAACAGAATGGTTTATCACCCCTCCACATGGCTGCACAGGGAGATCACGTGGAATGTGTCAAGCATCTTCTGCAGCACAAGGCGCCTGTTGATGATGTCACGCTTGACTATCTAACTGCGTTGCACGTCGCTGCTCACTGTGGTCACTACAGAGTCACCAAGCTTCTTCTGGACAAGAGAGCCAATCCCAATGCCCGGGCACTGGTAAATACAATTAAGTTTGCAATTGTAGTAAACGATCAATGATAGTGCATAAAAAGGTAGACGATTTATTAATTCAACCGTACGCTTGTACTGATTTGTGCTGTGTATGCAGGTATTATGATCAGAAGTTATAATCATCGGTTCTATACCAAATATATAATTGCACAACATAATAGAAAACAGTGGTGCCAAGAATAGAGTGTTTTTTGTTGAGTTTTTTTCAATCTCCCCTTACCCTCTTTTAGTTCTCCCAGCGAACAACATGTTACCTGTCCTCAGGGCTCTGTTAATGCTAACTTATAAATGGCCACGAGGAAGAGCTGCCAGAGCGACTTGCGCTTGATTTTCTGCTATATAGGGAAGTGCGTAGTTGGCACGTGGCCCCTCTATTTGATTGCATGTGTCAAATTGAGAACTTACTGCACACACAAAGTTGGTTTTGTAGCACAGAGCGTCAGGGCACTGACGTACCATGTCACTATATTACTTTATCAAGCACAGTGTTTTAACTTGAGGACTTTTTCTTTTACTTCTTCTTGCATTTATCACTTCATACATCTTTTTATGTTACAACTAAGGTTGAGATTCTTTCTGTCGATAATTTTAATGGAAAAGTTCAGCGCAAGTGCAAAGCAGATATTAACACCAAATATTTTGCTAAAATTAGCGCAACGGTAGGAATTTTGTAGCAGGTGGTATTGAAAGAATGTATTTCGATGGTAATTATATTACAGTACATGCATTAATTAACTGCTCTACATCAGATATATTGTGTGTGAGATTAGCATTGAGATTCATATCTTTTCTACAATGTTGTATTTTGTTACAGGTATGCGTATCCAGCTTTAATTCTGTTTTGTTTGAAATTATCCACTTCACAAATAAATGGAGTTATATATTGGGTACTTGTGCTGAACAAGCATCATTGTTGATTGGAATTAATATGCTAAACGTCAGGCTCCTGTTCGGGTGGATATTAAAGATCCCATGGCATTTTTTCAAAGAAGCAGTTATCCAGGTGTACTGGCTGACATCGATCCCTCAAACAAGACCACCAAAGACAAAGTAACTGGCCACTTACCTTACTGCTGTTTGTGGGACATTGCTGTGTGCAATTTGGCTACAAAACAAAAGTGATAGCACATCAAAATAAGTTTAGGCTGAGAAGATGTCATGAGGATATGAAAGGTGTTACCAGTGTGGAAAATATAATGGAAAATAGCTCAGTCCAAAATAAATTTGCACTTATTGAAGTTGAACCAGGGAAAATTCTCCTAAATGATGGATGGTCTACTGCCAGTGGCTGGATGGACAATATGACCACACAGTAACTCAGACACCACATGAGAAATGCTCTAACCCATCTCCTTTTTGAAATTCATAAAGCCATAGCAATGCAACCAAAATGATGCAACAGATATCAATATCACAGCAGCCACAACATTAAAAGCAATGCCACTCACGAGTACCAGCCTCCAAGGCATCTATAAGTTGGTTTAAGACTCACTCCCTATCTGTTTTATGTGTACTGAACAACATATACTGAATGTTGCACCAACCATGTATGGATGTATGACTGTCTATTGTAACTGGCAACAATTGCAGTTTAAAAAAAAAACAGGTTTGGGGTTTTCTATATCCAAGAGGCAGATTTTAGAGTTACAGTATTTGGAATTGAAATGAAGAAAGACTTGCATTTATATAGCGCCTTTCATGACCACCGTACGTCCCAAAGCACTTTACAGCCAATTAAGTAATTTTGAAGTGTAGTTATTGTTGTAATGTAGGAAACGCGGCAGCCAAAATTGTGCACAGCAAGCTCGCACAAACAGCAATGATATTGCCAGATAATCTGTTTTAAGTGATGTTGATTGAGGGATAAATATTGGCCAGGACTCCGGGGATAACTCCCCTGCTCTTCTTCGAAATAGTGCCGTGGGATCTTAAACGTCCACCTGAGAGAGCAGACGGGGCTTTGGTTTAACGTCTCTTCTGAAAGACGGCACCTCCGACAGTGCAGCACTGCACTGGAGTATCAGCCTAGATTTTTGTGCTCAAGTCTCCGGAGTGGGACTTGGATCCACAACCTTCTGACTCAGAGGTGAGAGTGCTACTTACTGAGCCACTAGCTGACACGGTCTAAAATGAGTGTTATGTTACCTCCACCACAGTGACATTTTTACAGTTTACATCAGTTTCCTATATTACAACAGTGACTACACTTCAAAAGTACTTAATTGGCTGTAAAGCGCTTTGGAGCCTACCTCGGGAGCCTACTGTCAACAAGGGCAGACGTCGACGACGAAGTCCAACACCGCCTTCAGTGTGCCAGTGCAGCCTTCGGTCGCCTGAGGAAGAGAGTGTTTGAAGACCAGGACCTCAAACCCAGCACTAAGCTCATGGTCTACAGAGCAGCAGTGATACCCGCCCTGCTGTATGCCTCAGAGACATGGACCATGTACAGCAGGCACCTCAAAGCACTGGAGAGGTACCACCAACGCTGCCTCCGCAAGATCCTGCAAATCCATTGGCAGGATAGGCGCACCAACGTCAGTGTTCTTGCTCAGGCCAACATCCCCAGCATCGAAGCTTTAACCACGCTCGATCAGCTCCGATGGACGGGTCACATTGTCCGCATGCCCGATACGAGACTCCCTAAACAAGCGCTCTACTCGGAGCTCCAGCACGGCAAGAGAGCCCCAGGTGGGCAGAGGAAATGCTTCACGGACACCCTCAAAGCCTCCTTGAAAAAGTGTAACATCCCCACCAACACCTGGGAATCCCTGGCCCAAGACCGCACAAAGTGGAGGAGAAGCATCCGGGAAGGCACCGAATACCTCGAGTCTCTTCGCCGGGAGCAAGCGGAAGCCAAGCGCAAGCAGCGCAAGGAGCGCACGTCAACCCAAGCACCCCACCCACCCGCCCCTTCAACCACTGTCTGTCCCACCTGTGACAGAGACTGTAGGTCCAGCATTGGACTCATCAGTCACCTGAGAACTCATTTTTAATGCCAGAATTTTTTTGATGTAATAATTTGGAAGCAAGTCATCCTCAGTTCCGAGGGACTGTCTAAGAAGAAGAAGATATTACAACAGTGACTACACTTCAAAAGTACTTAATTGGCTGTAAAGTGCTTTGGTACGTTCTGAGGTTGTGAAAGGCACTATATAAATGAATAAATAAATTTGAAAGAATATACCCTTGTTATAAGGACACAGTTATGTGACTGGTAAAGAGGAGAAACGAAAGAGTTCCATGAAAACAGATTCCTTTTAGTTGGACTATTCAACAAGATTATTCAGCTGGTGAATTAACTCAAACGATCTAATTGGACCGGGAGCAACATCAAACCCAAAATTACAGAGCACGCACAAGAAGGACGTGCTCAGCAAAAACTAACATTATTACATTTATGCTTTGATGATTCTTTCAAAGCATTGGTATTACATTTATCTGCCAGACAATTCCTTTCTTTAAGAAGTGATCAATTAAAAAATATGTAATAAAGGATTCTGGAAATGAGCAATCTGCTCATGTGTGTGAATATTTTTATGCTTATTCCACAATTTAACAGAGCATCAGCAATCTGCCAGAATTTTTTTGATGTAATAATTTTTAGATTACTTTTTAGAATTTGATTTGGTGCACTATTTTACGTTAGTTTTTTCCTCTTATAACATGTTATTTGTCTTTATGCTGTGGATTGTGTTCCTGAGCAATGAACTACTGGGTTGTAGGAGCTCCATATTCAAGAACGAGTGATCAGGTTCCAACAGTTAATTATGATAGAGTGGTTACGAATAAACAGCGTGCATATGGGAGGTCTGTTGGAAGGGGGTTACATAGGGAGACTTTATTAGAGGTCAGACTTTGCCTTGGGAGGGCAATCAATCCTAACATGATCTTAACTGGTAAATAAATTAATAAAACTGATGATGGGTTCCTCTTTACAGTGTCACAAAGGTGACTACAATTCTAGACTCAGGTCCCAGTCTGATTCCAAAGGCAAGCAATTTTAGACTCCCTTGAAAAGACTGTTTCACACTGCTTGTGCTGACACCACATGGAGTTTAACTCCAATGCAGTGTGAAACCTGGTTTAAAAAGTGCTAAAAGAGGTTTGACAGGTTTCGAGAGTGTGGTTGCTCTTGCCTATGCCATCAATAAATTTAAAATTTACTGGCAAGAACCAGAGGTGACTGCATGTGTACGAGCAGGTGTGTGCAGATCTTTCTCCTGGCCCTGATAGTTCAGTTCGGGCCAGGCAGCATAAACAATGAACTGCTTGACTAGAATCGATTCTGTATCTACCAGTCTCAGACCAGTAGCTGCAATTTAAACACAGCCTTAGATGACAATCATGGCACCCTGACTGAATTAACATGAGATTTACATGCATGATGTTGGAGTGACTTTTTTACGCATGTTTGATGTGACTGCTAACCTGGTTGTTTTTTTTTGTACAGAATGGCTTTACTCCACTGCATATTGCATGTAAGAAAAACCGTGTTAAAGTGATGGAACTTCTTGTGAAATACGGGGCCTCAATCCAAGCCATAACAGAGGTAGAAAGAAGTTTTAATACCTAGTCACTGCCTCTGTCGCATCAAATTTAAAACAAGTTGCAGCCCCTGCAGAGGAGTAAAATGCTATTGCTTTGTTTCACAGTCTGGCCTTACACCAATACATGTGGCTGCCTTCATGGGCCACTTGAATATAGTCCTCCTTTTGCTGCAGAATGGAGCGTCTCCGGATGTTTCTAACATTGTGAGTATGGCTAGCCTTAACCAAAAGAGCGTGTGTTACAGAAGATCTGGATTTGCATCAATTCCTTTATAATACACCATTGAAAAAAAATGTTTTAACACCCTATTGAAAACAATGAGAGCACGCGTGCCATCTGATAAATCTGTTTGAAAGACATTTCTTTGTGTGCTCTCATTGACAAATAACTATATTGCAAAAGGGCAGCAAAGATTTATCTTCACATCACGCAGGTTGGTGTTCTCACTTTCCAGATAGAAAGTACTAGCCCAAGACTCCACTCACCACTGATTTGCCTTCCAGACAAAATAGTTCTGCTTATTTCAGCCCAGAAAGTTTTGTAAACATTAAAGCAAAATTGTGCTCCATGTAAAGAGGAAGTTATATAGAAATATTACTGTTTGGAGCGGTGTAGATATTATGGAAAAACCTCACTGCACCCTGAACCATTAATCTGCTTTCAAACCCCAAAGTACAACACTATCATTCGACTACAGGTAATATGGATTGTAAAATGATATGAAAATAGTTATATCACTTTGTGTTAAAAATGGATTACAGGCCGTATAATTGCTCTCTGTTAATATTGAATGTGATGTGATCTGAAGATTTAAAAAAAGCAAATAATGTGTGATTGGATTAACCAGGACTAACTTACAGAGCATTTTGATCAATAATAATCCGACAACAGACAACTTCTGCCAATGGCTTCTGGTGGCTCCATTCATTTAAAGGAAGCTGCAAAGGAAAAAAACATTATTGGCTCCGTATGCATCTTTCTAACCACAAAACGGAGGAAGAAACTTGAAATGATGGGTGTCTAAGAAGGGGAAAAGTTAGACATGAATAAAAGGCCACAAGGAAAAGAATGGATACAGTTTACTTGTTTCCATACTAGTTTTCTTGCTTTGTTGGTACTTGAACATATATACAAGGAGAACAAAAAAAGCAAAATTAATGCAGGAATAAGGTATTTACTGCAGAAGTTGAGGAGTGGCAGACCGGGCCAGTATTGTGTTGTCCTATGAAACTCCCATTAAATGAATGGAGCCACCCTGAGATGCAAATGGCTTGTTTGCCATAGAAGAGCTGGGCATCTGAGTAAATTGACAGACGAGAGTGGAAAGTTGACGTGCAGGGCTCTATTCCCATTATGGCTGTTGAATGAGAGTGCCATGATCATAGTAAGTGATTTGTTATCACTTAGAACCTGTTATTTTCATTGCCTCTGGGGCTTTTTAGGCAAAATTGAAGTACTCAGGCAAAAAATCCAATTACCTGTTCGTAAGTATAGAAAGTCACAGAATGTTGTACCAAGTTACTTTCCCTAACCATAATCAATAACCATGATGTTAAAAGCAAATTGGAGGTATATTCAAATTGAATTTTAATATTCATCTGAAAGTCCATAAGGTCAAGATGTACTGGTGAAAAATATGACTTTTTGAACTGTGAGGCTATGGCTGCGAATTTCACCAGAACTGTTCCTGCTCCACCGCCGTCACTTCACCAGATGTGTGGCAGAATCCCCGTTTACACGCAAAAATGGACTATCTGACGCACTTCCAGTGAAGTTACGAAGGTGGCGTGGGAGCAGCTCTGAGGAAATTCCAGGCCTATGAGATTCTACTAGAATTGTCATTAGTGCCACACAGATTATTTTTTGTCTTAATTACGCTAAGTAAGGCCAAATGAAGGTTATATATAAAAAGATTAAATGAGCTTAAAGTCCATAGTTGGAGCCCATTTGGACAATCTGTCTGCGAAGTTCAGTGTCCCAGTTCTGAGCCCTTACCCCTGCTCCTCATTCTACAGAGCAGACACTTAGGGCTGGATTTTTCCAACCTCGGCGGGTCCGTGGTGGGCGACATCCGTGGCGTGCGGGGACCTCGCATCCGTCTCGATCCCGGCCTCTAACAAGATTTTACGTTAATAGTGCTTCTCAATCCCGCCCTGTGAGGTTCCCGGACAATTAATAGGAAGTGGGTCTGATGATATAATTTGACGACGCATCATCAGCCGGTTTCCTTAAAGGGAGAAACAGCACGCAGGGAGGTTCTCTTCCCTTCCAATGGGCAGAAGAGACCACCCCAGGAGACCAACGCAGCCTGGTTGCACATTGCACAGGAGGGCACAAGCAGGGATGTCGTCAGGAGGACCAGGCTGCAGTGGCGCAAACCTTTCAATGATCTCAGTAGCTCACAACACATTACTGCAAAGCCACACTCAAGCTCATCCTGCTGTGCCACTCATCACATCCCCATCACTCTGCCTTCCCTACTCTACTCCTGCACATCCTTACTCACACCAACTTACCTTGCACCTCCACCCATCCCTCTCTATCTACATTATCACTTCCCCATTTCACTAGCCACCCCTCACACTCACCCTCATCCTAGTCCAATCATATCAACTAACAACACACAAGGGTAGGCACTTGGGTGTCTTACGCAATGTTCATGTAAATTTTCTGTTAATGTGTTGTCAAACATCAAAATCTTTATTTTCAACACTTTGCCTTATTGGACAGATCTGTGCTCACCTTTGGAAGTGTCTTAGTGAGTTGCAGTGAACGGTGAGACATAACGGAATCCCCCGCAACGGTGATGAGTGTGAAAGGAATGGCTTGGTCATTGTAGAATGCTTTATGGTGCTGGTGTGGCGTGGTGCCAACCTGACGCATCATGTGGCAGCCAGGGTGTACAGCGTCAAGTGAACTAAATCTGGTCATGGTGATGCTATCGCTGGCCTTCCAGGCAGCAATGTGGTCGGGTGCTGATGCCCTGTGTCCTGTGCAGCATCAGGTGATTGCGAAGAAGGTTGGTGTTGTTGTTGGTGTGCCTGGTGATGTTGTGGCTGATCGTGGAGGGATTCAAAGGACCAAGGTGATATTTTTTCAAGTCACCGGTGTTGCTGGAATAGATGGTAGCTGAAATTGAGGTGAGAGAAGCAATCTGTCAGTGGTGAGAGAGGTTGCTCCAAGGAGGTGACACTGGATAGAGAGGTTGCTCCAAACACTTCAAATATCCATAAAGCTGAAAAGTGTCTTCCAAATCCTGAAAGCTCCAGCCACTAAGATTGGAAATTGAACAGCTGTGAAATGGTAGCTTTTATACCACTTTTACAGCTGTCAACTATTCACAGCAATGGAGAGTCATTGAGAATCCGACACACTTATCTGACGTGATCCCCAAGCGCCGGGAACCTCATAAAAAGCATGGAAAAATTGTTAGGACCTGGTAAAATGCTGCTTAAATACCTTTAAGCAGCTTCTTAAGTATCTCAATTGCCTGACTCGCCACTTAGTGCCGGGTCTGCAAACTGCAAGTAGAGCCGGCACTTGGGAAATTAACAAGGAGGCGGGTTCAGAGCGGAATTCCGCCCCGCTGTCAATCACTGCCATATTGACAGTGGACCCACCTCCGAACCCGCACTCTGAACACCGGCAAAATTCAGCCCTTAATCTGTGCTCACAAGGCCAAAAGACACATGTGTCATCTGAATTGCCTAGATTTCAGGGACATCTGAGTTTGCCCAGTTGAATTCAAATAAAAATGTTGTTCTTAACACTTAATTAGGGAGTAATAAGGAAAGTATGCTGAGGTATTCGAAGTAATTTAAAAAAAACAAATCAACTGCTGAATGTTTCTGTTTTTGATAGTTTGTTTTACAGCAAAATAGAAACGGAGCCCTCTGTCACATCTACAATGGCAGTGTTTCCCTCTGGCCTGTTTATGAACTATTTTTCTTTCTTCAGCGTGGAGAAACTGCACTGCACATGGCTGCACGAGCTGGACAGGTGGAAGTTGTGCGCTGCCTGCTGCGCAATGGGGCCCTAGTGGACGCTAAAGCCAGGGTAGGTGTCCTGAAAGAACAGTGCGAGATTATGTTTATTGATGATGCTAGAACAGATATTGATACAGATCAAAGGTATAAAAGTTTTGTGTGGTGCAAAGATATCAAGCTAAAGTTTAATAATGCATATTTTTATATGCTGGAGCCGTGTTATCAGGTAAGCTGGTCTTTGTGACTTTAGCAACAAAGCAATTTACTCCCAACTCGAGTATCTGTATGTTCATATTCCAGAGATGCTTAGTCCTGTCAATTTTGATTGGGAAAGCTGGATCGTGGCACAGCAGTGGGGTGGGAAAGATGTTAAACCGTCAAAACTGATCTTCCTTCCCTCATTTCTGTAACTGTAGCATTGATACTTATTATGGTAAAGTTGACTCAGATCATCTCAGCTTATGAACCATGGCAGCAAGGAGCAGCAGCAGGAACTCAATGCTGAAAACAAATTGAGGGAAGGCGCAATGTCGGAATTTTCCTTTGACCACGCTTTTCCAGGCCACTTATAAATTAGCTCTTAGATATTACAGCAAAAGCTATGATACATGTGCCACATATTCTGTGCAACTTCTATTCGTTAAAAAAAGATATTCTGTTGAGTAGTGCTATAAAAAGTGAGAGTGCTGAAACAAGCCTTTTGTTGTGCCAGATTTCACAACCAAAGTGGAGCTTAGGGTGAAGGAGGAACAAAATCACTGAAAAGTTGTATATCTGTTATTGATTAGTATTTATTTGTAATTTTCATGAATTGCATTCAGTAAAGGCAAGAGTTCTAATTCGGTGTTGCAAGCCATTACGCTAATTTACTTGCTGGTCAATATGCCATTGAATAGTGGATAAAGATTGTTAAGTGGACATTAGGCTAAAGTAACCAATCCAAACTAAGTGCAATTTCAATAGAGAGCTCAGTATGAAATTGGCACTAATAAAGCACACAATGACTGATTCAATGGGTAACATAGAGAAGACATCTTTTGCTCCAATTGAACAAAAGATAGGCTCAGTATCAGACAATTACTTGAAAATGATGGTAATTAGTCACATTCAGCTCCAAATTATGCTTTTTATTGCAAATGAATTTTGGGTTGTCATACAGAGAAAGAGAAGAGTTGATGTCAACACCAGCAGACTTCTGAAATTTATATTTCTCCCAATTAGTTTCCATTATTGATTTTCTTCTCTCTACCCTGGTTCACCCTTCACCTGGGAGAGTCTGAGCTGTGAACGTATCCAGTCACTGTTGGTGTTAATCAATAATGATCCAACGAAAGACAACTTCTGGGAATGGGTAAGGGGAAAGGAAACTGCATTTACAGTCCTCCATTCCTGTACAATTCTCTATCTGGCAAAGTTCTTCTATGGAGAGCAGTGAAGACCGAAGGTTGGATTTTAACCTTACTCACCTGGCAGAAGCCAGGCAGTTAAAATCAGCCGTGAGACTTACCCACCGAGGTCCCGCTCTATTCCCTCAGTCTAGAATTTTAACCTGTTCTTCTGAGCGTGTGACAAGGACACCTGCCTGAAACCGGTGGTGTCCTTCTTTAAATGTGCAAATTGGGCTCCAAAGATGTCATTGGGGCCTGACTGATACTTTAAAAGGTGGTGTGAGCAGGGAAGGTGTTGTGGCTTTCCCACCAGGTGAAGATAGTGGGAAGAGGAGCCGGGGCCAGAAGAGGCTTAAAGAGGTAAGTTTTTTTTAAATTTCATTTTCCTTTTGGGGTCAGTGGGGGCAGGAGTGCTCCTCTGGCCCCACAAAGAAAGTTTAGGCCTCCCTTGCAGTAAGCTTCATCCTTCCCGATCACGAGACCCTCCAGAAGCTGCCTCTCCACAACTTACTTGAGTGCCAAGAACTTTTCCTTGGATCCCGGCTGGAAGTTTCCTGCCGCGTAACATTCCGCTCCCACCCACCAGCCATTTGCCGCTTGCTGCTGGTTTCGGACAGGCAACTGATGTGGGTACGCAGATAGAGCCCAGAAATTAAAATCACCTGAGCCTCACGTTGCCGATGTTGTGGAAGTTTGGTGCTCACCTCGGCCCCCACCCACCTGATTCCAGCTTTGGGTTAAAATTAGGCCTTGACTACCAAGCAAGACGTGCATTTTCCCAGGTCGCATTGTCCATGGCATCTTCCTCTGGGCTACATGAAGCAGGATGTCCATATTGACAACTCACGTCTCCATGGAGTGACTAGAAGTTTTTAAGCATTAAATCCTTTTATACAAAACTTCGGTTGCAAACAGCGTTTTGTCTTTCAACACCACAGACTGTAGATGGAGTGCATTCAAAACTGCTGACTGTACATAACAAATTTAGTCATCTCCTTCGAACATATTTACTTAAAATAACCCCAGCCTTTTTCAAATACTATTTTTTTATTTTGTGATGGCAAAAAATTTTTTTTTTTTAATTGGTTTCCGTATTTGCTTAATACAGAAATTTGGAGGTGGTATGGTGCTGCTTAGAATTATGTAGACAAAGCTGCAATGAATAAGAAATGTTTTGTGTTTGTGCCATTTAATTCCCCCAGGAGGACCAGACTCCTTTACACATCGCCTCAAGGCTGGGTAAAACTGAAATTGTGCAGCTGCTGCTACAGCATATGGCTTTTCCAGATGCCTGCACCACTAATGGCTACACCCCACTACATATTTCTGCCAGGGAGGGGCAGGAAGATGTGGCTTCCATTTTGCTTGAAGCAGGTGCTTCACACTCATTAGCCACAAAGGTAAGAGGTCATCTGTTTGATGGAGAGGGAGAAACATTGAGCTAATATTGAAATGCAACATAATGGGACCAAGCGGCCATTTAACACAGAGGTAAATCATTGCTTTCATAGCTCTGTGGGCATATGTTCAAACTCCTTCCAGCTTTAAATTTCTTAGATTTTGTGGAATGATTGTCCTGGTTTGGCAGCGTGAGGATAGCAAGTAGTCTCTAATGTACATATTTTCTGGATATCATAATTAGATATGATACTGCCGAGGAATGGAACATTTTTCCACGTTGCATAGTCACTTCTCTCTCTCCACACCTATAATAAGTTTCTTCCACAATTAAGGTTGGAAAAATTCACTCGCCGATTTGGCAGTTACTAGCTGTAAAGCAAAGCAACTCACCAGATTTAAGTGACGGCAGTCTGTTTACCTCTCCATCTTTGATTCTTTACTGCTTCTTTTACTGGTTTACTGCTCCTACCAATCGTCTGTGGTCTTTTACAGCTTTCTTTCCACTTTCGAACCATGGCGTATTCTATTTTATTTCATTTTAGGACAAATGTCTTTCAGTTTAATCTTAGAGAACACTTTATGATAAGTTGAAAGTTAATTTAGGTGATTTAAAAACAAAAAATTCCAACACTCCTCAGTCTCAAAAGAACACCTGCAGCCCAGTGTGACTTTTCCTTGCTCCACGCTGAGTATCCGAGAACAAATGCCAATTTCAAGGTAGCTTTCTGCAGCTGGCCTGTGTCTAGCTGTACGGAAAGTGCCAAAATTATTCTGTGTTTGAGTTATCAACACGATGGGAAAGATTGGGCTTTTTATCACTCTGTCTGGTTAAATCAAGTCACCAGAGGTAAAAGCTGGCAAAATATACTAACAAAATAGCACATATCTTTGGCAGGCCAGACAAAAAAGGGAAATAATCCCACTGCGCAAGGGCAACTCTATTTTCTTAAGAGGTTGGGTACATCAAAATTTGAAACAACTAAATTGATCCAGTTCAATATGGAAGTGCGCTTGATGCTTGTCCTTAGAAGATGAATGTGGAATGTATATACCTGTATACCAATATATCGAATACAGCACAGGAAAAGCAGAATATGAGAGAGACAGTTCTTCCATTATCGTGATTATTTGTTGAAGACGTTTGCTTCTCCAAACTGAGCAGCTCTTAACTTAAAAATCCATTTTGGATTTGCAGGAAAAATTGTAGAAAAAATACTAATTAGAAAATAACACAATGGGCCAGAATTTGCTGTAGCGGAGCATCTAACAGCATCTGCTGTTAGTTAGACTTGCCCCTGCACCCTTCAGCTGATAACGGCGCAGTGAGGGAAACAAGCCATCTGGGACCTGAGTCAACAGGGCAAGCAACAGGGTTAACCAATGAGGTGTAACAATTGGGGAATAAACACAGGAAGGACTGAGAAGGAGCGTGAATTCAATATCAAATGAGATACAGAAAGAGAAATAGAGAGGGAAAGAAATATTGGATTAAGAGAGAGAGAAAAAATGACACAAAGTAAAAGTAAGAAAAATAATTTAAAATTTAAAATGTGACATTTTTTAAATCTCCCAAAAGAAATGAAAACCTGAAATGTTTTAAATCTCCCCGAAGAAATGAAAACCTGAAATCTGGTTTTTCACCTCTCCCAGGAGATCACATGGGTTCGGGTGGGATGTAGAGTGATAGTAGATTTGAGGTTAGGATCAGATCAGCCATGATCTTATTGAATGGTGGAGCAGGCTCGAGGGGCTGATTGGCCTACTCCTGCTCCTATTTCTTATGTTCTTAAATGAGACTCCACACTTGTAATAGTTAATTTTTGGTGGCAGAGAGGTTGATTGACAGTAATTAACACTTATCACGTTGTTAAAAGGGTACTTACACTTGAAATGATGAGGCTTAACTTTCTATGGTGAGTTTAATGGGCAAATACAGCCAGTTTCTAAAAAACAAAACAGGGAGCCTAAGGGTGAGATGTCGTTTTTGTTAAGCTAACAGCGGAATGGCGCAACTCAGACAACAACTTTTGGATATTCACATTTAACTGCGCATCTGTTTTTCGCCTGAAGTTGCTGCACTGTTTACCCCTAAATAATGGTAGCGCCATTAGCCTTGCCATTAATTTGACAACAAATTCTGGCCCCACATTTTTGTTGTATACTTAATGTTCTGTGCTTAGTAGAGTGAAGATAAAACTGGTGTTAAAGTATGTACTGAACTCTGATGTACCGTTTCTGGCCAACGCTGATTTTCTCAAATGTTTACAAATCATAAATAAATGCTGGCACCCTCCCCAAGTCAGACAGAGATATAAGGCATATGGAACAAGGACATGGTTGCAAGGTGGCCAAGATTGGGAACTAAATGTTCCAGGGTACTTGATGTTTCGAAAAGACAGGCAGAATGGAAAAGGAGGGGGAGTAGCCCTGATAATAAAGGATGACATAAGGACAGTAACGAGAAAAGATCTCGGCTCTGAAGATCAGGAAGTAGAATCAGTATGGGTGGAGATAAGGAATAACAAGGGGCAGAAAACACTGGTAGGAGTAGTATATAGGTCTCCTAACAGTAGCTATACCATTGGACAGAATATTAATTAAGAAATAGTAGGAGCTTGCAACAAAGGTAATGCAATAATTTTGGGGGACTTTAATCTTCATATAGATTGGACAAATCAAATTGGCAAAGGTAGTCTGGAGAATGAGTTCAAGGAATGCATTTGGGACCTAGAACAATATGTCATGGAACCAACTAGGGAACAGGCTATTTTAGATCTTGTATTGTGCAATGAGACAGGGTTAATTAGCAATCTCATAGTAAAAGATCTTTTGGGGCAGAGTGATCATAATATGATAGAATTTCACATTAATTTTGAGAGTGACTTGCCTATGTCTGAAACTATAGTCTTAAACTTAAATAAAGCCAATTATTTTGGGTGAGTTGGCTAAGGTAGATTGGAAAAATAGATTAAAAGTTATGGCAGTAGATAAGCAGTGGCTAGTATTTAAAGAAATATTTCATAAATCTCAACAAAGAAACAAAAACTCCACAGGAAAAGTGATCCAACCGTGGCTAACTAAAGAAGTTAAGGATAGCATTAGATTGAAAGAAGAAGCTTATAATGTTGTAAAAAATAATAGTAAGCCTGAGGATTGGGAGAGTTTCTGAAACCAGCAAAGGTTGACCAAAAAATTGATAAAAAGGGAAAAAATAGAATGAGAGAAAACTAGCAAGAAATATAAAAGCAGATTGTAAGAGTTTCTACAAGTATGTAAAAAGGAAAAGAGTAGCAAAAGTAAACGTTGGTCCCGTAGATGCTGAGACAGGGGAAATTATTATGGGGAATAAGGAAATGGCAGAAACGTTAAACAAATATTTTGTATCTGCCTTCACAGTAGAAGACACAAAAAGCATAACAAAAATGGTGGGGAACCAAGGGTCTAATGAGGGTGAGGAATGTAACATAATTAATATAAGTCGAGAAAAAGTACTAGAGAAACTAATGGGATTAAAAGCCGACAAATCCCCTGGACCTGATGGCCTACATCCTACGGTTCTAAAAGAGGTGGCTGAAGAGATAGTGGATGCATTGGTTTTGATCTTCCAAAATTCCCTCGATTCTGGAGAGGTCCCAGCGGATTGGAAGGTCGCAAACGTAACACCACTATTCGAGAAAGGAGGGAGAGATAAAACAGGGAACTACAGGCCAGTTAGCCGGACATCAGTTGTTGGGAAAATGCTGGAATACATTGTTAAGGAAGTGGTATCAGGACACTTAGAACATCATAACATGATTAGGCAGAGTCAACATGGATTTATGAAAGGGAAATCGTGTTTAACAAATTTATTAGAGTTTTTTGAGGATGTAACTAGCAGGGTAGATAAAGGGGAACCAGTGGATGTAATATATTTGGATTTCCAAAGGGCATTCGATAAGGCGCCACATAAAAGGTTATTACACACGATTAGGGTTCATGGGGTTGGGGGTAATATAGTAGCATGGATAGAGGATTGGTTAATGGACAGAAAACAGAGAGTAAGGATAAACGGATCTTTTTCAGGTTGACAGGCTGTAATTAGTGGGGTGCTGCAAGGATCAGTGTTGGGGCCTCAGCTATTTACAATCTATATTAATGACCTAGATGAAGGGACCGAGTGTAATGTATCCAAGTTTGCTGATGATACAAAGATAGGTGGGACAGAAAGCTGTGAGGAGAACACAGAGTCTGCAAAAGGATACAGATAGACTAAGGTGGCAGATGGAATAAGCAATAAGAAAGGCAAATGGCATGTTGGCCTTTATTGCAAGGAGGTTGGAGTATAGGAGTAAGGAAGTCTTGCTACAATTGTACAGGGCCTTGGTGAGACCACACCTGGAGTACTAGGCACAGTTCTGGTCTTCTTATCTAAGAAGGGATATACTTGCTTTGGAGGCGGTGCCACGACGGTTCATTAGATTGATTCCTGGGGTGTAAGGGTCCTTTGATGAGAGATTGTGTAGAATGGGCCTATACTCTCTGGAGTTTAGAAGAATGAGAGGTGATCTCATTGAAACATACAAGATTCTGAAGGGGATTGACAGGGTAGCTGAGAGGTTGTTTCCCCTGGCTGGAGTGTCTAGAACTAGGGGGGCATAGTCTCAGGATAAGGGGTAGGCCATTTAAGACCGAAATGAGGAGGAATATCTTCATTCAGAGGGTTGTGAATCTTTGGAATTCTCTGCCCCAGAGGGCTGTGAATGCTGAGTCATTGAGTATATTCAAGGTTGCGATAGATAGATTTTTGAAATCAAGGGATGTGGAGATCGGGCAGGAAAATGGAGTTGAGGTCGATGATCAGCCATGATCTTATTGAATAGCGGAGCAGGCTTGAGGGGCCATATGGCCTACTCCTGCTCTTACTTCTTATGTTTTCATGACATGTGAGCTATCTATGTATATTTAACTAGCTGGAGTGCCCGGCGGTGCTGGTGCAAAGTCCACCCCTGCGCCTTGTTGATTGACATTGCAGGGAAGGAGAGAGAGAGAGGGGTAAGGAGAGAGAGAGAGAGAGAGAGGGAAGGAGAGAGAGACAGAGAGAGAGAGGGAAGGAGAGAGAGAGACAGAGAGGGCAGGAGAGAGAGAGAGAGACTGGGGGGAGAAGAGAGAGAGAGAGACTGGGGGGGAGAGAGGCCCGGGGATGGAGAGAGAGACTGGGGGGAGAAGAGAAAGATGGGGGGAGAAGAGAGAGACGGGGGGGAGAGAGGGACTGGGGGGAAGAGAGAGAGACTGGGGGGGAGAGAGAGACTGGGGGGAAGAGAGAGAGAGAGAGACTGGGGGGAGAAGAGAGAGCCGGGGGGGAGAGAGAGAGAGAGACTGGGGGGAGAAGAGAGAGCCCGGGGGGGAGAGAGAGAGAGAGACTGGGGGGGAGAGAGAGAGAGACTGCCAGGATTAGCCTGGAGAGAGAGGGGGGGAAGGAGCGTCTGAGGCCAGGCCCGACTCACCTCTGCTGAGCTGCCACTCCGGCCCGAGCCCCGGACCCGACTCACCTCGGTACCAGAACGGAGTCAATCCGACACCAGGAGGCCGGGTGGCCATTGCTCCGAAGCGAGCCCGGGGTTCCTCATGGTTAACGCGGCGGGCCTTTGGACCCGGTTGGCCGGGCGGCAGTGGAACACCTTTCGCTGCGGACTCCCGTGTCCGATTTCGGTCGGGGACGGCTCGTGTGAAAGCCCCGGTTTTGCTGGTCCCGCACTCACGGCAACAGAGAGAGGAGGAAGGAGAGAGGGAGAGAGAGAGAGAGAGGGGGGGGGGGAAGGAGAGAGAGAGAGAGGGGGGGAGGAAGGAGGGAGAGAGAGAGAGAAATTTTTTTAGCTTCAGGCCTGGCCGGTCTGTAATGGCCGCCACTCACCTCACTAACGGCAGTTTGAAGGATTAGGCCCCGCCCACAAATGCCATGAAACGCCCCCCCCCCCCCCCGTGACGCAGCGCGGATTGGTCAACCATCACGTCACTCGACGCTAATGAGCGGTAGGATTGGTCAACCACTAATGAGCGGATTTTTTAACCTTTTTTGAACGTTTTTTGTCTACTGTCCGAACAATTTTTGTCTGACCAAAAAGTAAATACACCTAGGATACTCTGCTAATCATAACCTTTCTTTTGATATAACATATGTGTAGGTACACTCTATAACTTTTGAGTGATGCCCGGACAGACAGACAGACACCACGATCCTTTTATATATATTTAATAATTGTCAACTAGCAAATTAATCTATGAATTTTCCAGTAGAGAAACATATGTCATGATCAGCAGTAAAATGATACCGTATTAAATTATGTAGAAAGTAAACCACACACAAAAAACAGTAAGGCCAGTTTTACACACAGCATTGCTCCTAGCGTGGAGCCTCACTAGACAGGAGTGCAAGTTTCAAAATCATCCCTACCCTATCGCCAACCAGCATTCCGGTCTAGGGAGGCTCCATGCCAGTAACAGAGCTTCACAAAATTACTCCTAGAGAAACAGGAGCGAATAAAGAGCCAGAAAAGGAAATGAAAGAAAGAGGAAAAAGCAGGTGTATTCATTACAGATGTATATGTACTGAATATTTCATAAACACAGTATTGATAGCTTTATATTCCAAACAAGCAGCTGGCCATTTGTCCAATAAAAGCAAGGAAATTGAACCAGACATATTGTTAAGCCTGTTTATTTTTTACAGTCTGTTTGTTTCAGTTAACTCACTCGTATTCAATTGATTCTGAATAGTACATCACCAAAGGTCCTAGACTTTTGAAACTTAACTTGTTTCAACCTGAATCTGTACACTCCTCACCATATATTTCAGAACCAGACGCTTCAGTTCAGTTCTTTGTAATGCAAACACCCTTCATATGTAGACAAGTGGCACTGAGACTCAGCCACATGAAAGCTGACAACCCTCCTCACTTGCACAATAATGAATCTTTGGAAAGATATTACAACATTCATTATATGTTGATCTCCTTCTGGCAAACTTTCTATCTATTAATTTTAGTAGTATTGTTTATCTGACAGAAAAACAATGAGATATGATAAATCTCTCCATAACTGAGGCTGACCAGCTAGCTCATAAAGGACAAAATCATGAATGAGTTGTGGTCAGCCTCCTGAGTGGTAATATTTATCATGTCTAGCTGCTGGCTGTGACATTTTCCATTTCTACTGCATATATAAAATATGTCATATTAAAATGAATACATATGTTTTAAAGGCAACCCGTGTAGGGAAGTGAAAAATACCTACTAATTGCCAGGTCACACACTTAATGTAGAAGTAGTAGCCACTATCTTCTGTTTCGGGTAGTTGACGTACCAGGTCTTCCTCACTCAAAGAATTATACACTGTATTCCAAGATTTACCATTACAGGACAAAAGTCATAATTTATGCTAAAACTATTAGTATGTTACCATTGTGCACACCTGCCTATTTTTTCACTGGTGTAATACAGTATAATTGTATCCCTGTTCCTTATTTATACTGTATTCCAAGCATGCCTGTTCACTAAGTAGCAGTTGTGTTTCCTCTATCCCCTATCGCAGAAGGGATTTACCCCACTACATGTCGCAGCTAAGTACGGGAGCCTAGATGTGGCAAAACTCCTTCTGCAACGCTCTGCTTCTCCAGACTCTGCTGGCAAGGCAAGTTACTAATGAACTTTAAAAGTTCAGTCTGGAAATGTACATAGTTTTATCCATAATCAGAAGATGAAACTAGCACAATTCTGGCCATCTAAAATTTTGGACTATGAAAAGTGATTTGCAGTTTCTGTTTAGAAGATTCATAATCTCATTGGTTTATGCTTTAAACATTACATGTGGACTCCAAAATCTACAAAAACTGTGGCCTCCTCGGTCACTGAATAAAATTTTGATAGCCAACATATATAAAATGCTGAAAATATTGAATGTCATTTCAATTGAGTATAATTTTCCAGTAGCTTGACCAAACTATCTTTTTGTGCACGTTAGAATGTAACCTGCATGGTCCTTTTCCGTCACCCCTGTGCTCACTCTTAGGATGCTCCTTTCTAAATGTAAAGCACTTTTCTCTTCATAGCACCTTCTTGGATTCCTGCATGAATCACTAGAGACAGCGGGCCTGTTTCATGTTTCTTTCTCGGTAATATGCTCCCCTTATATTCTGTCTGCTTTCTGTCCACTCCGTATGGTTCCCAAACATTTGCAAAATTGTTTCAGGAATCCTGTCAAGACAAGGAGCTGTTTTACAGAAGGTTTTTACATTGCAAAAAATCTTCTGCTTATACTGTGATAAGATGGGGTTATTCCTACCATCAAGAGAGGGATTGTTGCATGGTAGGAATAAACATCGATACTTGGCCTTGCTGTTGGCCACCCTGACCCCTCTGCATACCTGAAACATCAGCTTCCTGTCTTCAGGGTAGTAGAGGAGGTGATAATACCTCAGCTGCATCACAGTTCTTGGCCCACATTCTGCACTAACAGCAGGAGCTAAAATAAGTTTGCTTTGTGGTTCCAGTTGAAAATATAGTCTTCTGTTTTATAATTTATCTCCTTAAAAACAGAATGAACAATGGCTAACTTCTGTTTTACAATTTATCATCTAACAAACAGAATGGACAATGTCTAGAAATGGAATACTTAGGGCCAAATTATCCTCCCTTTGTATTTCTGTTAAGTAGTATTTCCACCTCAGCATGTGCAATGCAGAGCCACAGCAACATCCTCTTATTTGTTGCACTGCGAGATTTCCACACTATCCTACTTAAAGTGAGTGTCGGACAAGAATATTCCTTTAAAGGGCAAGTGCTCTTCTGTGTTGCTGACCCTGACTCAGGAGGAGGAGAGGAGGGATGGACCTGAACAGCAGCAATGCCTTTTCTGAAGTATGTCTATTTCTTGCTGTAGGAAATTGGTACTTGGTGCCATGTATAGCCATTCTATCTCAGCATTAGCAAGTCAATCAATGTATTCAGCCAGTGCCTCGTAGTTTTAGGTTCTAGCACTGTTGTCTCTACACCAATCTCAGCGTCTGGGTTAGCATAATTTATGCAATGATGAGATTTTTGATCTTGCTTTATCCCAATTGTAACGAATACCTTTCCAATTTATTGCATCATCACCTATAAATTATGAAAGCTTCCTGACTTATGGAATACAATCGAAGTTCAGCAGTTCCTCATTGTGTATGGAAGACATCTGTCTCGGACAGTAAACCGTGGACTGATCACTACGCTGCAGGATCTGCTTTATCTCCTTTCTTTGACACCTATCTTTCTATTTTTAATGTTTTTGTACAGATAAGAACTGCTTACTGCAGCTACTTTCTGTATTTGTGATTTGCTAACATACCTTTCTTTAAGAACAGCACTAGCACTTATTAACAAAGACAAATTCTTACAGAACGGCCTAACCCCACTCCATGTTGCTGCTCACTATGACAACCAGAAGGTGGCACTGCTGTTGCTGGAGAAAGGCGCCTCTCCCCATGCCACTGCCAAGGTATTAATTGCTACAAGATAATAATTCTGTTATTAACCTCAAAACAAATTGCTGTAGATGGTTTGATGTTTTTGTGTTTAACAGTAATGTAACTGACAATTGTATTTTAATGCAGAGCCCCTTGCTAACACAGTAAAATGGATAACCTTTGGCATATAAATTAAAGGCCTTTATGAAAAATTCCTTGAAAACTGAGGACGTGCATCTTTTTCACCTTCATGGTGTCATGTATAAGGGAAGCTGTGGTGTGTTTTGCAGGTCTTGTACATTCAAACTGTATCTTTGTAAAGAAACTGTGCAGTATTCCTTTACTCTGGACTGTTACAGTGCCCCTTCTCAACTGCTGTTTTGAAGTTCATGCTTATTTGAACATGTGATTTTACTGACTAACATTTTACAAAATAAGACACAATTAGTTACTTATTGAAAATGCATTTGAACTATACCTTGATATTTTATTTCTTGAATAAATCGTTAAGTTTTCACATGTGCTGAATGAAAATTTCAAGTATTATGCTTGACTGGAATATGACAAGTTCCAAAAGGTAAGCTCTTATAAGGTAGATATTAATGGCGATCCAAAACTTTTAGAGCAACCATGTTACAATTTTATGAATCAACATGTTAAATATTACCCCAAGACACTTGATGCTACAACCCCCTGTAGAACTTTGATTTGATTTGAAAAAGCTGCATTTCTGTGCTGTTTTAGTTCGTGTGATGTTTTGCTACAAGTTTTGCTGCACTGATACAAACAGGACAAATAGCCCAAAAATCAGCTCTGTCACACGCAAAATGGACCTGCTCACAAATAACATTTCCATTAATTTATTCACCAGCTTAATCTTCATTAAATTAAAATCCAAAGATTGAAGAATAAAAACATAGGAACAGGAGTAGTTATTCTATTTAATTTGATTAAATCATGGCTGATCTGTACCTCAACTCTATTTACCCGCCTTTGATCCATATTCCTTGATGCCCTTACCAGATGAAAGACCTCAGTCTTGAAGATTTCAGTTGGCCCAGCAGCCATAGCCTTTTGGGGGAGAAAATTCCAGATTTCCACTACCCTTTGTGCAGAAAAAATGCTTCCTGATTTCACTCCTGAATGACCTAGCTCTAATTTTAATATTGTGCCCCCTTGTTCTAGTTCCCCCCCCCGAGGAAACAGTTTCTCTGTATCTACTCTATCGAATCCCTTTATCATTTCAAACACCTCGATTAGATCACGCCTCAATCTTCTAAACTCAAGGGAATACAAGCCAAGTTTATGTAACCTGTCATCACAATTTAACCCTTTAAGCCCCAGTATCATATCCTCCAAGGACAGTATACCCTTCCTGAGGTGCTGTGCCCAGAACTGAACGCAGTGCTCCACATGGGGTCTGACCAAGGCTCTGTACAACAGAAGCATCACTTCCTTCCCTTTGTATTCCAGCCTCTTTGAGATAAATGCCAACATTCCATTAGCCTCTGGAAAGATTTCTCCATTTTAGTATCACAGAAACCCCACAATGCAGATAGAGGCCATTTCGGCCCATCGAGCCTGCACCGACACATATCCCACCCGATCCCTGTAACCCCTACACCAACACATATCCCACCCTATCCACGTAACCCCACATATTTAATCCCCCTAATACTAAGGGTCAATTTATCATAGCCAATCAACCTAACCCGCACATCTTTGGTCTGTGGGAGGAAACCGGAGCACCCGGAGGAAACCCACGCAAACACGGGGAGAATGTGCAAACTCCACACAGACAGTCACCCGAGGCCGGATTCGAACCCGGGTCCCTGGCGCTGTGAGGCAACAGTGCTAACCACTATGCCACCGTGTTCCTTTAACAGTTTGAATTACTGTAACACATTTGATGTTCTCTAAAAGTGCATAGAAATGAAGCTATTGGTGTAATGTTTCACTTATCTCAACATTGGTGAGAATAGACATTTTACCTTCATGTCTGTTTTGCTCTTTAAGTGACATCTGACCACCTCTGCTCATAGTTGAATCTGCATGGGTCAGGGAGAGTGCTAGCTATTCAGATATACTGCTGCAGCATTGCAGTCTTAAACTGTAGAGGAATACCCTTAGCCATACCAGCTGCATACATAATCCTCACCCCTGCTTGGTTAGCACAGCTTTCTTGTGTGCTGTCCAGAAACACGTTGGTTTTTGGAACAGTTATCAGAATTAAACAACATCTTTGAATCCTGGATTAAAATTTGGCTTGGGTCTCCACAGGTTAAATGTAATACTGAGCCCATCTGGCCTTACTTAGTTCAAATAAAAAACTTCAAATGCTGCAAATCCAGAACAAAAATGGAAAAAGCTAGAAATAAACAGCAGGACTTTTGTAAAAAGAAAAGATAGGTTAATGTCTTGGGTGTAGACCCTTCATCAGAAATGGGAACTGAAACATAAGTGAATCCTTTAATGAAAATGAACGAGGCTCCCTTTTTGAAGGGAGGAAGAAAAATAATTGGTAGAATGCCCAGTGGGTTTTTTGAATAGGTGAGAGAGTGAAAACTGGTAGAGGTTATCTCTGTGAGGCAATTAAAAGATCTTAAAAGAACAAACTGGCCATACCTAATTTCAGCTTATACATGAATATTGTACTTCTTCTAGTTGATAATTATGAGCAAATTATTTTGCTGATCAGGTACTTGTTTAAAAAAAAATTGTAGATGCATAATGTGCCTTTTTGGATTTGAAATCTGGTAGTAAAGAACAGTACCCATGATTTGGTGGTAATATTGGAGATCATAGTTATTCTCAAGCCATTTGTTCTGTGTTTGTCAAAGTTTTAGGGCATTTAGTTAGGAGGAGAACCAGGAGGAGGATCAGTTAGAATTGAATTAAGAGCTCTGGTCTGTTCAGAGGAGATTTTGAAGCTCCTATCTGTATACCCTGTTGCTGTTGGTAGGCATTCCATGATACTACCCTAGCTCTGTACAGTCATGCAAACTACTGTTCCATAACTCAATCCAAAACAGCATTCATGTCTATGTGGTGTGGTCCCATAGCAGGTCTTGTTACCTGAGAAATCTTCTTTAAATGCATCCTCCTGCATAGTAGCTTTATCTTCAAGTAACTTTTCACAACTTCCAATAGTTGTCACCACCCTTGTCACACTTCCAAGGCTAGGTTCTGAAACATAATGGCCTAGAAATTTGGTGGGCTGCGCCACCAGTTAGCGCCCAAAGAGGGCACTTAGTGGGTTTAGCGCCACTGGCCACGCCTCCCGTGAAATTTAGCGGGGCGTTAATGGCAGCGTTAGCCTGTAGCGCTGCGCCGCCACCGATGATGTCATAGGTGAGCACAGCGCTCCGCTACTGCCCCGATCGCTATATTTGGTCGCGCCCCCCGCTGTAAGTTCAGGGGGGCCTACCTGCGGCGGTAGTGGCGCTAATTAAAGGGGAGGTGCGGGGCAGCCATTTTTTTTGCTGGCCGCCTGCCAGCACCTCCTCGCGCCGCCGTCCCCAGCTTCTTGAGTACCCCCCCCCCCGGGCAGTGCTGGCTGTGTCCCAAGAGCCCGGCACTTCTCCTCGGTGCCAGGCTCTTTTGCCGGCACTCATGATCTCTGATCGCGCTGGTGCAGGCCCCTCCCCTTTAAGAAGGGGAGGAAGGCCTGCAGTACCGCAGTGCGCCGTGCCGCAGCGTGTGGTGCTGCGGCACGTTGAGCTGCGATATTCAGTTTCAGTGCCCCAAGAGGGATGCGGGACGCCTCGAGCAGCGCCCCACTTCCGTTTGGGGCGCTGAGACTGAATATCGGGCTGGCGCAAGCGGCTCCGCCCGGAGCGGTAATTCTGCCGCCCAGGTGAGCTTGGCGCCCCACACGGGGCGCCACTGAATTTCTAGGCCAATGTGCCTAGATTTTCTGATCAGTAATATTTAATGCTGACATTAACGTATTTAAAATAAATGGGCTACTGACAACATTAAAATGCCACCAATCAGAAAATCCAGGCTAACATGTTTTCATTAAGCCTCAGCTCCCATCAAACCTTTTCCCTGCTGATGAACTGAAATTAATAAGTAACAGGAGAGCTAAAAAAATTTCAGAACATTTCTTTTATAAATTTACACAGAAGTTGTTTTTTTTCACCGTGAAGCAGTGTTTTAGAATGTATTTTCGTAGTTGCCATGGATCTCTCCTGTTATTATACACAATTTGTCAGAATGATTATTAGGTGTAATGAGAATGAGAACATTTGTTTTCAAGTCAGCCAAATCAAAAACTGAACGGCAAAACAAATGAAATGAAGATGGATAGCTACAAAAGAGATTTTCTAAAGGGTCAAAAGAAATACAATGGTGTGGGTGGTTACACGATTGACTGTTACTGTAGGTTTAATTAGTGGAATGGGAGGTGCTGCACCAAACTCTCATACTATAGTAATGTAGTAAGATGTCTACCGTTGTGTTATGTTTTGGGTATGAAGATACTGAAAAGAGTTTGCACTTGGAGCTGGCCAAGGTGTTTTAACTTACAAAATCTGTTTAAAAAAGAATAGGTTATATTTGGATAAATAATATACAAATTAATAAGACATTGTGAGTTAAATCTTAATCAGCAAATTAGGGAACAGATAATTGGTGGGTTTACCTGTAGCTAATATTTTGCAAAGTAAATTTGAACATTGAGCAGAAACTAGTAGCGGCTAACTGCCTCTGGTCTAAAATTCATGCTTTTCCAGAATGGCTATACACCTCTGCACATTGCTGCCAAGAAGAACCAAATGGAAATCGCCACTACCTTACTGGAATATGGAGCTGATACTAATGCACTAACAAAGCAGGGGGTGACCCCCCTCCACCTCGCTTCACAGGAGGGACATGTGGATATGGTTTCACGTCTGATGGATAAAAATGCCAATGTCAGTGTGGCCACAAAGGTAACTGCAAAGCATTATTGAGTCAGAGACATTTACCGTTGTGTTATTATTTATTACTGAGAGTAAAGCAATGTTTGAATGTTGTGTAACTGAGCTGCCTCATGCTTATTGCTTTTAATTTTAGGCTATCTATTTACCCATTGTTCTGGATGCATCTTGTGCGTTTTAATTTTAATTTTATGATACCTCAGCGTTAAACATTTTAAATTAAGTTAAGGAGTCCAATATCAATTAACAGAGAGCCAAATAAGTTCAAGTTGATTTCTTTCTTATATTTATTGGCCTGGTGCAAGAATTGTTTATAGAAATGTCACCCAAGTTCTCCCTTTATTTTTTGGTCTATCCCAGTGTTTGACAATATTGTAATACTACACTAGTGTTCTGTGTTCATAGGGGCCAATAATGCGATAGCAGGTGCACATCAGGTGCCTACTATCTATAATCGGCCATGGAACACAGGGAAATGTAGGAAGAAGTACCTCCTCTGCTGTGAGTCTGTGCACTGGCTGTGCAGAAGGCTCATTACGGCTCCACATTTCATTTCAAGATGGCCGATCCCCATAATGTGGGCTGGAGAGTCTAAACAGCAGTCCAGATACTCGGGCCCCAATATTTACGGGGAGGGAGCAGGGCTGGCTGAAAGTGGCCAAAGAACCCGGCAAAGGAGGTCCTGCTAAATTTAATGGCGTGACCTCATTATAATTTTTTCTTCTGTTTCCCACCCGGCAGCCGGACAAATTGACAGGCTGGCCGGCTGCCGGGGGGGAAATCAGCAGCAGGAGGTCATGGCTGAGGAGCCTTGGAAATGGTCCCTGGCAATCAGGAGGTGGGCAGGTGGCAGATAGGGGGTGGGAGGAGGTCGCCGATTGTGGCAGGGGGGAAGAGAGAGAGGCCATGATCAGCAGAAGGGAGGCCAAAGGCTTCCTTGAGTGGTCGGGGGAAGCACTCCTGCTCCTCCTGGCCCACAAGGAGTGCTGTAAAAGGCAGTTGCCTTCTGGAGCCAGCAGCTCCCACGTTGATTGCACTGTCGGATTTCCCGAGCCTTGGAAAATCCATGCGGCAGCAGTTAAATTTAAATCAGGCTCCCAGTTGCACTATGGGAGACTGATTTAAATATGTTAATAAAGTGTCTCACTTCTCCAGGATGGGACACTTGCACACCACGCTACCATCCATACCGTAAAAATGACGGCAAACACGCATGTGTCAGATTGGGTTCACTTTTCACGTTTTTGTAGAAAAAATTGGTGGCTCTTGCAGTGCGACCGACGACAACAACAACTTGTATTTATATAGCTCCTTTAACATAGTAAAACGTCCCAAGGCACTGCACAGGAATGTTATAAGACAAAAAATTTGACACTGATCCACATAAGAATAAATTAGGGCAGGTGACCAAAAGCTTGGTCAAAGAGGTAGGTTTTAAGGAGCATCTTAAAGGAGGAAAGGGAGGTAGTGAGGTGGACAGGTTTAGGCAGGGAATTCCAGAGCTTAGGGCCTAGGCTAACGTAGTACCATTATTCAAGAAGGGTAGTAGGGATAAACCAGGGAATTACAGGCCAGTGAGCCTAACATCAGTGGTAGGGAAATTATTGGAAAAAATTCTGAGGGACAGAATTAGTCTCCACTTGGAGAGGCAAGGATTAATTAGGGATAGCCAGCATGGCTTTGTCAAGGGAAGATCATGTCTGACCAATTTGATTGAATTTTTCGAGGGGGTGACTAGGTGTGTGGATGAGGGTAGTGCAGTGGATGTGGTTTACATGGATTTGAGTAAGGCTTTTGATAAAGTCCCGCATAGGAGACTGGTCAGGAAGGTAAGAGCCCATGGGATCCAGGGTGCCTTGGCACATTGGATACAAAACTGGCTTAGTGGCAGAAGGCAGAGGGTGATGGTGGAAGGTTGTTTTTGTGACTGGAAGCCTGTGTCCAGTGGGGTACCGCAGGGATCGGTGCTGGGTCCCTTGCTGTTTGTGGTCTACATGAATGATTTGGATGTGAATGTAAAAGGTATGATCAGTAAGTTCGCAGATGACACGAAAATTGGTGGGGTGGTAAATAGCGAGGAGGGAAGCCTCAGGCTACAGGACGATATAGATGGGTTGGTCAGATGGGTGGAACAGTGGCAAATGGAATTTAACCCTGAAAAGTGTGAGGTGATGCATTTTGGACGGACTAACAAGGCAAGGGAATACACAATGAATGGTAAGACCCTAAGAAAGACAGAGGATCAGAAGGACCTTGGTGTGCATGTACATAGATCCCTGAAGGCAGCAGAACAGGTGGATAAGGTGGTTAAAAAGGCATATGGGATACTTGCCTTCATTAGCCGAGGCATAGAATATAAGAGCAGGGAGGTTATGATGGAGCTGTACAAAACGCTGGTAAGGCCACAGCTGGAGTACTGTGTGCAGTTCTGGTCGCCACACTATAGGAAGGATGTGATTGCTTTGGAGAGGGTGCAGAGGAGATTTACCAGGATGTTACCTGGGCTGGAGCGCTTCAGCTATGAAGAGAGACTGGACAGGCTGGGGTTGTTTTCCTTGGAGCAGAGAAGGCTGAGGGGGGACCTGATTGAGGTGTACAAAATTATGAGGGGCATAGATAGGGTAGATAGAAAGGAACTTTTCCCCTTAGTAGAGGGGTCAATAACAAGGGGGCATAGATTCAAGGTAAGGGGCAGGAGATTTAGAGGGGATTTGAGGAAAAACTTTTTCACCCAGAGGGTGGTTGGAATCTGGAACTCACTGCCTGAAAGGGTGGTAGAGGCAGGAACCCTCACAACATTCAAGAAGCATTTGGATGAGCACTTGAAAGGCCATAGCATACAAGGCTATGGACCAAATGCTGGAAAATGGGATTAGATTAGACAGGGCTTGATGGCCAGCGTGGACGCGATGGGCCGAAGGGCCTCTTTCTGTGCTGTATAACTCTATGGGCTAGAAATTCAGTGGCCTGCGCCACCAGTTTGCACCCAAAGCGGGCTTTTGCGCCACTGTGCAAACCTACCGCGATATTTAGCGGGGCGCTAATGGCGGCGTTAGCCAGTAGCGCTGCGCCACCACTGATGACGTCATCGGTGTGCGCAGCGCCCCGCTATCGCCCCGCTGGCCATATTTGGTTGCTGCCGCCTCCCCCGTGCCGGCCGCAAACAGCGACCGGTACACGGGGCCTACCTGTGCCGGTAGTGGGGCGAGTTAAGGTGGAGGTGCGGCCGGCCGCCCGCACCTCCTTCCCCGGCCTCCTACACCTCCCCCCCCGCGGCATTGCCGGCTGTTTCCAGAGAGCCCGGCACTTCTCCTTGGTGCCGGGCTCATTTGCCGGCACTCGCGAGCGGGGATCGCGCTGTTGCAGGCACCTCCCCCTTAAGAATGAGAGGGAGGCCTGCAGTACCGCAGGCTGCCGTGCCGCAGCGGGTGGCGCTGCGGCACTTTACACGCCGATATTCAGTTTCAGCGCCCCAAGCGGGGCGCCGAAACCCTTGTTTAGCGGCCGGCTTCCACTTGGGGCGCTGAAACTGAATTTCCCGCTGGCGTAAGTGGATCCGCGCGCAGCGGTAATTCCGGCGCCCAGGCGAGCTGGGCGCCCCAAACTGAATTTCTAGGCCTATGACTCTAGGCAACAGAAGGTACGGCCGCCAATGGTTGAGTGATTATAATCAGGGATGCTCAAGAGGGCAGAATTAGAGGAGCGCAGATATCTCAGGGGGTTGTGGGGCTGAAGGAGCTTACAGAGATAGGGAGGGGCGAGGCCATGGAGGGATTTGAAAACAAGGATGAGAATTTTGAAATTGTGGCGCTGCTTAACCGGGAGCCAATGTAGGTCAGCGAGCACAGGGGTGATGGGCGAACGGGACTTGGTGCGAGTTAGGACACGGGCAGCAGAGTTTTGGATGACCTCAAGTTTACTTAGGGTGGAATGTGGGAGGCCAGTCAGGAGTGTGTTGGAATAGTCAAGTCTAGAGGTAACAAAGGCATGAATGAGGGTTTCAGCAGCAGACGAGCTGAGGCAGGGGCAGAGACGGGCGATGTTACAGAGGTGGAAGTAGGCCGTCTTTGTTATGCTGCGGATATGTGGTCGGAAACTCATTTCATGATTAAATATGACACCAAGGTTGCGAACAGTGTGGTTCAGCCTCAGACAGATTTTAGGGAGAGGGATGGAGTCAGTGGCTAGGGAATGGAGTTTGTGGCGGGGACCGAAAACAATGGCTTCAGTCTTCCCAATATTTAATTGGAGAAAATTTTTGCTCATCCAGAACTGTATGTCGGACAAGCAGTCTGACAATTTAGAGACTGTGGAGGGGTCGAGAGAAGAGGCAGTGAGGTAGAGCTGGGTGTCGTCAGTGTACATGTGGAAACTGACGCTGTATTTTCGGATGATGTTGCCAAGGGGCAACATGTAGATGAGAAATAGGAGGGGGCCAAGGATAGATCCTTGGGGGACACCAGAGGTATTGATGCGGGAGCGGGAAGATAAGCCGTTACAGGTGATTCTCTGGTTACGATTAGATAGATACGAATGGAACCAGGCGAGTGCAATCCCACCCAGCTGGACGACGGTGGAGAGGCGTTGGAGAAGGATGGAGTGGTCAACCGTGTCAAAAGCTGCAGACAAGTCAAGAAGGACGAGGAGGGATAGTTTACCTTTGTCACAGTGGATGTCATTTGTGACTTTGATGAGAGTCGTTTCGGTACTGTGGCAAGGGCAGAAACCTGATTGGAGGGATTCAAACATGGAATTGCGGGAAAGATGGGCACAGATTTGGGAGGCAACAACACGTTCAAGGACTTTGGAGAGGAAAGGGTGGTTGGAGATGGGGCGGTAGTTTGCAAGGACGGAGGGATCAAGGTTTGGTTTTTTTGAGGAGAGGGGTGATGACGGCAGATTTGAGGGAGAGGGGGACAGTACCTGAGGAGAGAGAACCGTTAACAATGTCAGCTAACATGGGAGCCAGAAAAGGAAGTTGGGTGGTCAGCAGTTTGATGGGAATAGGGTCGAGGGAGCAGGAAGTGGGTCTCATAGACAAGATGAGCGTGGAGAGGTCATGAGGGGAGATTGGAGAGAAACTGGAGAAAGATGTGAGTTCAGGGCTAGGGCAGGGGAGAACTTTAGAGGAAGTTTGGCCCAGTGGGCTAGGGGAAGGAAGCGAAGTGGCAGAGGCAGCTGAACGGATGATCTCAATCTTAGAGACAAAGAAGTCCTTGAGCTCCTCACACTTGTTATCAGAGGTGAGGGTGGAGGAGACAGGGGAGAAGGGTTTACGAAGACTGTTAGCAGTAGAGAATAGGAGCCGGGGTTTATCTTTGCATTCCAGAATGATTCTGGAATAGTGAGCAATTTTGGCAGACGAGAGCAGGGCCCGATAATGCTTTATGTGGTCCAGCCAGATCTGACGGTGAATGGCTAAACCAGTTGTCTGCCATATCCGTTCAAGTCTGCGTCCCTTGGACTTAAGGGAGCGAAGATGAGAGCCGTACCAGGGGGAACAGCCAGGGTGAGAGAGGGTAATTGTTTTAGTAGAGACTAGGGCATCAAAAATAGTGGTGAGGGTGTGGTTGAGCAGATTGGTAGCTGCAGAAATGTCATGGTGAATGGAAGCCTTTCATTTGTTGCTGTCGCCCAACATTCAGGCCCCAGCCCCCGTTGTGTTAGGCATCAGGCATGCCACAGAAATATTCATGTTTGCGGATTTCACGTCACCGTGTATAGTTTGTTCAGTTGGGCACTTTTAGGGGCATTGTAGGCATTTTTGGCCCAATAATAATGAATGATACAGAAACTAAAGAGGGTAAAAAGACAGCCTGTAGCACTGAATAGTAACTTTAAGATATGTCATAGCAAGAAATTCCAGCATTTATTACATTTTTGCTACCATCAAATCCTTGGTTGACCTTGTAGGTGGAGTGATTGAGCAAGACCTGCTCCCACCCTCCCCAAGGGCATTTTTTCTCTCCCTTCTGCTGCAAGGCCATTCACGACTGGTGAAACTAACAGTCTATTAAGTAAAGCCCAAGAGATAATACCAGAGATATACAATTTAAGAGATAATATTCAGCCTTATGTCTCACATTTGGGACTGCAGCACCCCAGATTTATAGCTCTGGGTTTTATTTTAAATTAAAACATTGCTTCATACTACATAGTTATGAAAAACATAACAATTTTAAGAAGATGTATAGCTGGCATTTAATGGAATGCCTTCAGACAAGTTTATTGGTATCATTTCTCTTACAAGAAAAAAATCAACAAAAATGAAACAGTTTGACTTGAGGGCTGTCCGAATTTCTGGTATGTAGAAGCCATTGTAATTTGAAACTCTTAAAGTCAAATTTTCAGAACAGAAATGAAAGCTGATATGTAGCTTCTTTGTTTTAAAACTCACTTTTTAAAGCTTTTGAATGTGAATAACCAGCAAAGAAGGTTGGTTGTAATCATAAAATCAATTAATTTGTGTCTGCTGGACACTCGATTAAATGATTCCATTCTGACAGTTAGTTTAAGACATTATTAAAATGCAAATTCAATACAAAGCGCACATTCTTCAAGCGACATGTCCAGTAAATCTTAATGGAAATACTGTGACTGGACGATTAAACTTTTGATCTTATGCTAAAGCAACAACTGGATTGTGTGTCTGATTATTAGAATAGTATATGTAGGAATGGGTCATTAAACCATCTGAGGTTACGGTACTCTTCCTGCTCCAGTAGATAAAACCAGAAAATTTGCAACTGTACTTTGCAATCGTGAAAAATAATCCTACTGTGCTAGAATTTTGACAATGTTGACTCATTGGTCCCTGCCACTCCTGATTGTGTTGCCATCGTGAAAGTAAGTTTTTGCTTTTTATAATTTTTTTTGCGCCTGTTAGAGTCGGCCTAGTCACCCCCACCCGGCGATCGGCTACCCCCCACAATGGGCTCTACCTGCCAGTTTCGGGCGAGAGTGATAGGTGCCAGAGCTGACAGATTTTCTGTCGCACCAAACCGCAAGCTGCAGCAGAGCACCAGTTTGTCACCCGCAGCTCGCTACTAAAATTTAAATGAGGCCCAAACCTAAAAATTATCCCAGCCCTCCCAACCGTGATCTTGGGTAGGTACATCGCCGATATCGTGCCAGTTTTGGGGCCGACTTGAAAAAGTCTCACCATATATCCTTAATTTAATTAGCAAAGTGCTTGTGTAAAACCTTATCAAATGCCTTTTGAAAATCCACATGTACAACATCCCTGCATGTTCTTTATCAATACTGTCTTATTATTTTCTAAAAAAAATCTTTAAATTTGTTAATCACAATTTATCTTTTGCAAACTTACGCTAGCTGTCCTTAATTGACCACGGTTTCATTGAGCAAGTATTAACTTTATTATGTATTATGGCCTCTACAAGATTACCTACTACTGATGTTTTATCCAAAGAACTCCAGCTTTTGCAGCAGCTCTTTACTTCTTGTGTGAATGTGATTAGTTTGTACCCTTATCATCTCCAGTTTGAACTTTTCCCATTATTTATCTGTTACTTTATCTGTCAGTTTTTCTTTCCAATTAATCTGCCCTTTTTATCTTGTTGAATTTTTTTCCAGTCAAGCACTTGTATCTTTGACTGTTCCCTCTCTATTTTGTTTTTATATTGTACCTAATTATGTTATGGCACTGTTTGCTAAATGTTTCCCGACCCTTAAATTATCTACGTGTTCCACTTTATTTCCCAGAACTATATCCAGCACTGGTTCATTGTTGGAATAAAAACACACCGATCTAGAAAGCAGTCTCAGATACATTGTGGAAACCCTTTCCCTTCTTTGCCACAGTGGGCCTCAGGCCTCATTTCAAACTTTTTTTGTGAGTGGCTGGCACCTGATGTGCCTCCATTGCCAGCATTCCAATTTCGGGCTGTCTGCTTTGCTAGCAGCAACCCTGGAGTGAGTCCCAAAAGGAGCGTTGTTGGACAATGGGAGGGAGGTGATCGCGGGCCGGCAACGGCCCTCAGAAGTGTTGTGAAGCCAGGAGGTGTTTTACTTTTTGATGGCGGTCACTGCTTAGGCCACAGCATTCACGGAAGAATCTTGGGCGGAGCAGGCCTGGAGTCTGCTCCACTCATCGCTCACCAGGTTAGTGCAGGGGTCCTGAAACAGACAGCAGGCCCCTCATTCACATAGGTAAGGTGCCTAATACCAGTTTTAAGTATGTGCTGCAAGCGCCAGGGCAGCCACCTATGCCAATATGATGCACTCCTACCCCTGACATTGAATGGATGTGGGACAATGCTCCATAAAGTTGGCCTTGTGCCCTTTACATGACCGTAAAATGGGCCCGAGGTCAAACATTTACGCCTTTAAGTCACACATTGGGGGAAATTCTAACCCCCCAAAACAGGTGGGCTTGGGTCGGGTGGGAAGTAAAATTGTAAAAAATCTCAAACCCGAACCCAACCCGCCTCAAACCCACCCACTTCTGGTATTAATGGAGGCGGGACGGGGTGGGGGGGGGGGGGGGAGGGGATGACCAACTTGCTCCCAGGAAACGGGTCACTTATTTAAATATTTTAATGAGGCTGCATGCCTCAGATCTTTTTCTCTGTTCCAGTTTTAACACTGGCCGGCCGGGTTTCCCGAGCCTCGGGGAACCCAGTAGCTAAAGGGAGGCGAGGTCTGCTGCTTGGAAGAGGCAAGTGCTTTTCCAGCACTGCTTGTGGGTCAGGAGGGACAGGAGTGTTTCCCCCTGGCCCACCAAGCAAACGTGTTAACCTCCCCAGCAGTCAGACCCACCCCACCCCCCCCACCGCCCGATATCTCTTTTCAACGCCCCCTTGATCACCCCCCAACCCTCCAAACCACACTGCACCACCCCCCCCCCCTCCACCCCGTCACAATCTCTACCCCCGACAGCACTAATGCTCCTCGGCTGCGGCCTCTTCTACAGCATTCCCCGCCCAGCAGGGAGCCAAGCCTGTCAATCAGGCTGGCTTCTGGGCAGGGAACCTATTAAAAAAAACACGCATGCTGTGGAGTTAAGCCTCCACGGTGTTCAGGGACCCGACCAGAACTTCCCACCCTCCACCACCCCCACACCCCACCCCGCACCCCCAGCTTGGAAATCACGCCCCAGTAAATATCGAGGCCATTATGGTCCTGTTAGTTCTATATTTTTTTCTAATTCGTCTACATATCTCTTCCTGCATCACATTTCCACTGATCAGCAGGCTATAATGAACTCCCAATACGGTAATACATCCAGTATGTTGATTTGAAGGGTCAGGATTCCTATGGTAAGTGTAAGTTCCGCAATACTGGAAGATGGAGTGAATAACATTGGTTTTGATGAATGCAGCAATGATAAAAGCTTTGGGGTATCATGCTGATGTTCAGAAAGCAAACAAAATAGCATCAATCATTTTAGAAAGGGGATCAGAAAGGGATTAATAAATACCACACTTATAAAGAAATCATAAAATTCAGAGATTAAAAAAAGAGGTGGTTTCATGCTTATCAAATAACCAGTGCATGTGTCATCTCTGTCTGTCTATCTTTAGAGTGGATTGTCAGCACTGCATCTGGCAGCTCAGGAGGACAAGATTAATGTTGCAGAAATTCTGGTAAAACAAGGTGCAAATCTTGATGCACAGACCAAGGTAATGCAACACTGATTTTTTTTTTAATAGTTTTGTTTTATCATTGTAATGATTTCAGTTTTACAGCTGTTTATAAGCTAGTCTTAGATACAATCATTTCTGTAGTGCATGGTGAACTTGTGAAACTTTATAATGAGTATTTTTTGTAGACTAATATCAAAAGGCAAAAAGCTAGCATTGTTTGTCTCTTTTGTTCTCAATTTCTCACTTTCCCTGAATACTGGGGCAAGATTCCATTGGTGCCCCTCACTCTCTGGCACCTCATCCGAATGGCCATTCTTCCCGTGTGAGTCTTGGCAGTGAGTGCCATGGAGATATCAATGCTATGCTCCATCCTGTTCATGTCTGATATCCACAAATGCATGCACAATTTGGAAGTTAGACTATAGGTTAGACATTGGTTGAATTGTATCACATGGGAATAATGGTAGGATTTAGCACCTACATTTTGACAGCAAACTATTCAATTTTCCTGCTTTTATTTTGTTGTCATTGTTATATTTTTTCAGGATTCCTGCAGTCATATTATTGGCTTTATAGATTCTGACAAAAGTTCCTTTCTTTCAGGTGGGCTATACTCCACTGATTGTGGCTTGTCACTATGGAAACGTTAAGATGGTTAATTTCCTCCTCCAGCACGGCTCCAATGTCAATGCCAAAACCAAGGTAAAAAAAGAGTAATTTTTAGTTTACTGAATATTGGCCTAGAAATTCAGTTGGGCGCGGCAGCCGTTAGCACCTTAGGAGGAGTAGATTTCGAGCGCTAGGCGCTTAGCGGCCGGGCGCAGCACGATCTGCGCCTCGCCCCAACTTCAGTACACATTTAGCGCCGGCGCAAAGTCTTAGCGCGCGCCCTGCTGCGCGCGCACATCATGACGTCATTTGCTAGTGCAACGCCTTTTGTGCGCCCCGAACCGGAACTTCACTCGCGCTGGCCCATTGTGCGCCGGGCGGCCCGAGCGACTGTGAAGTGGAACGGTACACAGCCCAGCCGGGCCGCGGGGAGCGCAAATTAAAGGGCACTTACCCAGCAGTATAAAGGCCAGCCATTTTGCAGCATTCACTCTTGTGCAACGGTTTTTTGGACAGAGACCAAGGAGGAGAGTTTACTGGTTTGGACCAACACTTGGACAGGTATTTTTGGCTCAGGCCAGAGCTTACCAATTATCTTTGCTTTCATTCAGAGCTCAGTGTTTGCCAGCATATAATGGGGGCTGCATTGGGTGGCAACGCTGAATTTCAGCCTTATGCCAGAAGGGCTTACAGACGCCGTGAGAGAGTGGCAGCCCTGGCTAGACGCAGAGGGGGCAACAGGCGTCGCCAACTGAGGCCTTACCCACGCAGGGTATACCGCCAGCAGACCTCCTATCTGACCATGTCTGCCGCGATGTGTGTTAGGAGGCTGCGATTCCGAAGGGAGGTGGTTGCAGACATCTGCCGGCTGCTTCAGAGAGATCTGCAGCCACAGCTGATGCGCAGGACGTCTCTGTCGGTGGCAGTGAAGGTGACAGTGGCTCTCAACTTCTATGCCACCGGCTCCTTCCAATCCGCTACTGGGGACATCGCTAACATCTCCCAGTTCGCCGTGCATTGCTGCATCCGCCAGGTGACCGAAGCCCTTTTCAGAAGGAGACATCAATTCATCTCCTTCCCCATGACCCTGGACAAGCAGCAGCAGCGTGCAGTGGGGTTTGCAAGAATAGCGGGCTTCCCCATGGTGCAGGGCGCCATTGACTGCACGCATGTGGCTTTGCGGGCACCTCTTGAGCATGCCGAGGATTACCGCAACCGGAAGGGCTACCATTCCCTCAATGTACAGCTGGTGTGTGACCACAGGCAGCGCATCCTAGCTGTCAATACCCGCTTTCCAGGCAGCAGCCACGATGCCTTTATCCTGCGACAGACAACTGTGGCTGACATGTTCCAGGCACAGCCTCCCCCAAGAGGATGGCTTATCGGGGACAAAGGCTATCCTTTGTGTACCTGGCTCATGACCCCGCTCCGCGCGCCCACGACCCCTGCTGAAGAGGCATACAACGAGAGCCATCAAGCGACGAGGAACCTCATAGAACAAACAATCGGCGTGCTCAAGCAACGGTTCCGCTGTCTCGATCGCTCCAGGGGAGCCCTCCAGTATTCGCAGGATCGAGTCTCCCAATTCGTCGTCGTTTGCTGCATGCTGCACAACCTGGCTATCCGCAGGACTCAGGCACTGCCACCTCACGTTGGACCACCACCTCAGGAGGAGGAGCAGGAGGAGCATGAGGACGAGGAGTACCAGCCCAGGAGGGAGGCACAAGGTCCAAGGGCCGCCCGTCGGCGGCTTATTGAACGTCACTTCTAGGCCCCCTGTCAGGGAATGGCTTGTGCCAATGATAGAACATGATTGCAGCCGCTCCGCAAGCCCTCAGCCGGCTAAGGCAACAAACACTTCAAAGATCAAACATGGACAATGTGAATAAATAAAATGGTTTATTGTACAAACTCTGGGCCCTTCCCACATGAAAACCAAAAACAGACGAAACCCCCAAAAAACACTCAAACACATTACTCGCTCCCACAACCTGGAGAGGATTAACAAAATAGGGCAACTAAAATGGCCGTCATTCTCGGCCTTCGTCAAAAACAAACATCACATCATCAGCCTTCAAAAAACAAACATCCAATTCTCGGCCTCAAGAAACAAACACAAATGGCCACACATTCGACTATTTGGCCCGCTAGGGCGATGCCTTGGCCATCTTTGGGTGGCCCCTGCCCGCCCTGCTGCTCCGCCTCAAAGTAAGGCCATTGGCTGCTGCAAGGCTGGGGGCAGGCTCCTGAGGGGCACATGTCGTGACGGCAGATGCCCTTGGGGGTCGGCCTAGTCGAGGTCTGGCCGTCGAGCGGGCGGCTGTTGATTGCTGCAGCTGTGGCTGGCCAGCATCAGTCGCTGCAGCAGCTCCTGGCAGCTCCACTGGGGGACTGGCAGTGGCGGCTGGAGGAATGGCGGCAAGCTGGCGGATGGCAGGCGCTCGCTGGTCGCCTGAGACACTGGCACTCACCCGGGCCAGCACTGCAGCATGCGCACCAATCTGCCGAGGGACAGACCGCTGTGCTGCTGCAGCACGGCGGGTGCCCTGGCGATGCCTGGCTGACACAGCGAGTGTGGCAGCAGTGAGTGCCCGTGTTGCCCTGTTCTGTGACCGCATCAGAGCAGCCAGTGACTGGACGGCACCACTGATCACCTGGCCAGTCGCTGACAGAGCTGCCCCGAATTCCGCCCGACTCGCTGCCTGATCTGCCCGGTATTCCGCCCAACTGGTGGCCTCTGAGGGCCCGAACTCGGCCACACTCCGAGAGAGGGAATCGATGGACTCAGGCAACCGTGCCACTGCCGCCATGAACTCCGTGTGCCGGCGCTCCGAGTCCGCGGACAAGTCTTCGAGGCGTTCCATCTCCTCGGCGAAGAGCATCTCCTGACTGGAGGCCGGACTCTCCCTCTGGGGAGAAGGCCGCCGAGCTGGCCGACCTTTCCTGCGTTGCTGGAGGCCGCTGGGCCCAGCAATTGGACTCCCCTCCGACGCTTCCCCCCTCTGGGGAGAAGGCCGCCGAGCTTCCACCCCCCTCCCGCCTTTCTGCAGCTCGCAGGTCCCAGGAGCTCCCCTCCCCTTCGACACTTCCGCCACGCTGCCCTCCAGGGAAGACGTGTCCCCTACATTGGCCTGGGTGGCCACGGCTGAGGGTTCCCCTGATGGGCCGCCTTCCTCTTGCTCCTCCTCCTGCTTCTCTTCGGAGGGTCTGTCACTGGCAAGTTCAGGGACCTCCTCTTCACCATCTGAAAGCAGGAAGGCACAAGAGTAGCTTTAGAGTGAGGAGAGGGCGTCAGTGCGGGATGCATGAGTGGTGGCATTCAGCGCATTGGTCGGACAGTGGCAAAGGATGTAGATCTGATGCGCAAGTGGGACGAGAGAGGTGCAAAAGGTGATGTCCTTACCATTGCTGCCCAGAACAGGGTCGGCATCTCCACATGCAACGGGCCCAATCACCCGGCCACCCATGAGGCGCTCCACGCGATGTTGCAGGTCGGTGAGTGGCTGGATATGGGGTCGGCCTCCCCCGGTCGCAGTCCGGCTCTTTCGATTATTCGCCAGCTTGGCCTGCAAGAGAAAGGACGGCCTCTAAGTACAGTGTGTCGCCGTGATCTTGTGTGCACTGCCTCCCATGGTGGAATAGCCTGGCCAGTGTGTCGCCATGATCTGGTGTGCACTGCCTCCCATGGTGGAATAGCTTGGCCAGTGTGTTAAGTGCAGAATGTGCAATTGATGCTCATGCCTGTCCCATAGCTGCTGGATGAAGGCTGGCCATTAGAGCTTTCAGGTCCCTTTGCCCATAATGTGAGGTGCACATGCAAGGATGAGGAGGTCACTGGAAAGGGTACTCACCCTGACAATGCGTGTGAGGTCATTTAACTTTTTGCGGCATTGGGCACCGGTCCTGGGGACGTCGCTGTTGGCTGACAGCTTGGTGGCGACATGCCTCCAGGCTCTCCTGTAGACGCGGACCGTCACCTTCTTGCCATTGTCCGGGTACAAAACATGGCACCTCTTCTCCACAGCAGCAATCAGCACACTCAGATCACGCTCTGAGAAGCGCTGCGCACGTTCACGGGCCTTCTCCATGTCTTCAGGCGCTATTTGGGTCCAGCAGCAGTGTTCAGGCCTAGCTGGAGGGCTCCACTATCCAGGGCGTGGCAGCAGACACAGTCGACCCTTCCCCCTTAAGAGCTGGCCGGCGCCAGGGTGTCTGCTGTCAATCACGAGATGGCCGCACCTGCGCTGCGCCCGGCCTCGGCGCTATCGATCACCACCTCCAGCTTAGCGCCCAAAGAGAGGCGTCCAGCAGCAGTTTTAGCGCTCGCCCAAACTCCTAGGGCGAAGCTAATGAATATCGGAGAAGTGGCATCGATTTGGCGGCGGCCGCAAACTTTAGCGGACGCCCCACTTTAGCGCCCCAAAAGTGGCGTCAATGGATTTCTAGGCCCTTATCTTTTTTATAACATTTGTGTTTGGGCTGCAGGACACACTGGCAAGGCCCCATTTATTTATTATTACTTATTATTGACCATCCCAGTTGCCCTGAAAAGGTGATGGTAAGCCTTCACCTTGATTGCTGCAGATCTTGTGGTGATGCTCCTCCCATGATGATATTAGATAAGGAATTCCAGGATTTTGATGCAGCCACAGTGAAGGAATAGCGATATATATGCAAGTCGGGATGGTGTGTGACTTGGAGGGAAACTTGGACATGATGCTGTTCCCATGATCTTGTTGCTGTTTCATTTTTTTGATGGTTGAGGTCACGGGGCTGGGAGGTACTGTTGAAGTACGCCTGGTGAGTTGCTGCAGTGCATCCTATACAGAACATACTGCAGCCACAGTGCGCCAGTGGTGGAGGGGATGGATAATGAATCAAGTGGCAGGGGCCAGAGTCTCCTGTAGGCTGGCATAAGCTGCTTCATTACCAGATGAGTTGTGAATGGAGCTGGACACTGTAGAGTTGTTAGTAATCAACCTGACCTTATGGTTAACCAGTTTGAAATGTTTGGGGCGAGGATACTGCCCTGAGGACTCCAACAGTAATGTGGTGTTTGGGCTGCAGTGATTGGCTTCCAATAACCACAACCATCTTCCTGTTTTGTCAGATATGTCTCCAACCACTGTAGTGTAATCCCTTTTAATACCCCCCCCCCACCCCACCCCAGACTTCAGTATAGCTAGGGCTCATAGTGCCATATTTGTTTGATATCAAGTGATCCAATATGGCCAGGCATAGAAACAGGAGATGGGAGGGTGAGGGGAGATCGGAGGATGGGGGAGGGGGGAAATCGGAGGGTGGGGGAGAGATCGGAGGCCTCGGGGGTGAAATTGGAGACCTTGTGGAGGAGGTCGGGGGGGGTGGGGGGGGAGATCGGAGAGGTTGGTGATGCAGGAACACTGGATCCAGCAAGTAAGTGGCAAGGCACTTACCTCCTGGATCCAGTAGTCCTCGTCTCTCTTTAGCTGGCTAAATTTGAAATCGTGGATCATTATGAGGCACACAGCCTCATTATAATAATTAAGTTGCCAACCCGCCTCCTAGGAACGGGTTGTTTGCCCGCCCCCGTCCCGCTTCCATTAAAACCAGAAATGGGCCGGTTGGAGGGGTTGCGATTTAAATTTTTAACACTTTAACCTCCCACCCGACCCAAACCTGCCCTTTTTTGGGGTTAAAATTCCCCCCAATGACTTTGATCTTCCTAATGTTGAGCTGAAGGAAATTCTGGCTCATCTACTATGTTATGTCAGAAAGGCAGTCAAAGTGCATAGCAGCGGTTGTGGAATTGGCGGGGAAGTGGTGGAGGGGGTGGGTCTCATCAGGATGCATCTTGAATCCTGTGTTTATGAATTAAGTCATGGAGGGGCAGCAAGTAGGTGAGGAAGGGGAGAGGCCCGAAAATGGATCCTTGGGGAAATGTGGAGGTGCCTGCACGGTGGGAGGAGAAGCCATTGTTGGTGGTGCACTGACTGTATTGAGACAGATAGTAATGAAACCAAGCAAAAGTAGTCCCACTTGAACTGGACCAAGGAGGAGATGCAATGGAGGATGGCATGATTGACCATGTTGAATGCCATGGAGAGGCCAAAGAGAGCAAGAAGGGATAATGATCCATGGTCTCAGTCTTGGAGAATATTAATTGTAACTTAGAACAGGGAGGTCCAAGTGATGTGAACCAGGCAGAAGTTGGACTGAAGGGAGCAGTGGGCATAGAACTGAAAGGTGACAATGCATTTAAGGACTTTAGGCCTAGAAATTCAGTTGTTAGCACCAGCCGCTAGCGCCTTAAGAGGGCGAGAAGTGGGGCGCTAAGCGGCTACCGCCCGGGCGCGGCGCGATCTGCGCCTCTTGCGAATTTCAGTTAAGATTTAGCACCGGTGCAAAACCGCAACGCCCGCTCAGCTGCGTGCGCAGATCCTGACGTCATTTCATGGTGCAACGCCCTTGGTGTGCCCCGAACCGGAAATTCAGTGGCGCCGGCCTAATGTGCGCCTGGCGCCCCTAGCGACTGGTAGAGGGGAACGGTTCCCTGGCGCGGGGGGCGCTAATTAAAGGGAACTCCTCCTGCAATATAAATGGCAGCCATTTTGCTCCAATCCTTCTGTGTGACAGACGGATATTTGGAGAGAGACAAAGGCAGAGAGCTTTCTGCTTTGACTCAGCGCTCGCACAGGTACTTCTGACTTCAGGCCAGAGCTTTGCACTTGGATTTAACTTTCAGTGCCATAGCCTTGAGTCGCCACATTTAATGGGGGCTGCAATGGGTAGAAACGTTGGCTTTCTGCATTGCATTCAAAGGGCTCAGAGACGTCGTGAGAGAGTGCCAGTCATGGCCAGATGGAGAAGGGCCAACAGGCGTCGGCAAAGGAGGCCTTACCCACCCAGGGTATACCGCCAGCAGTTCTCATATCTGAACATGTCTGAGGAGCAGTGTGTTCGGAGGCTGCGATTCAGAAGGGAGGTGGTCACTGAGATCTGCCACCTGCTTCGCAGAGATCTGCAGCCACAGCTGAGGAACAGGACGTCTCTGTCGGTGGCAGTGAAGGTGACGGTGGCTCTCAACTTCTATGCCACCGGCTCCTTCCAATCCGCTACTGGGGACATTGCCAACATCTCCCAGTTTGCGGTACATTGCTGCATCCGTCAGGTGACCAATGCCCTTTTCAGAAGGAGACGTCAGTACATCTCCTTCCCCATGACCGTGGACAAGCAGCAAGAGCGTGCAATAGGATTTGGAAGAATAGCGGGCTTCCCCATGGTCCAGGGCGTAGAACTGATGAACCAGCAATGGTCAGGCCTTGCTTCAGGGCTGCAGTGTGCAGGGCATGGCAGCCAAACAAGTCGACCCTCCCCCTTTAAGAGCTGACTGGCGCCAGCGTGTCTGCCTTCATTCAGAAACTCCCCGCACCTGCGCTGCGCCCGCCCTCGGTGGTAGCGCCCTGGATCGCCGGCTTAGTGCCTTAAGATAGTCGTGCATCGCCTGCTTTAGCGCAGCTGCAACCTCTTGGGGCGATGCAACTGAATATCGGCGAGGGTGGCGCTAAGTTGCACCGGGCGCAAACTTTAGCGACCGCCCGGCTGTAGCGCCCCAAACGTGGCTATACTGAATTTCTAGGCCTTAAAGTTTAAAGGGAGATTAGAGATAGTGCGATGGTTGGAGAGTATTGAAGGGTCACAGGAAAGCTTTTTGAGGAGGGACGGTGTGATATCATCAGTTTTGAAAAGGAGAGGGACAGTGCTTCAGCAAATGGAGCTGTTTGCAATGTCAACAAGCATAGTGACCAGGAAAGGTAATTGTGGAACCATAATTTAGCTATGAAGTGGGATCAAGGGAGCAGGAGGTTTTGAACCAATGGAAGATTTCTGGAAGCTGCTATGTCTACAGCAGCAGTAAACTGATCTTTGTTAGGAGTCCAGTGCATTTCTTTTAGAGCAGCTGCAGATCCGACTTCTGTGTCTGTAGCACTTAAAAGCAAAATGAGTGAGAACGATTCACGATGAGTGGGAAGGAAAGTGTGAGAAAGAAGTCCAGAAGAAACAAAAAGCTTGGAAAGAAGTGTTTGTGTACAACTTCATTTTTGATACCCCTCAAGGTAAATTCTTTTTCTGCTTGGAAATGGAACTCCCAGTTTAGGTACCATAGTAAACTCAGCCCAAACATGTGCAATAGAGTCATAGGGAGGGATTTTAACTCAGGTGCGGGATGGTGTCGTGTTATCCGAATTTCGTGTTTCCCACACGAATCTAAATGGATGTGGGAGATTGATGCAATTTTAACTTAAGTGGCCAATTGATTTCCAGCATGTGGGAAGCCTTTGCAAATGGGTTTTTCATGACTGAAAGTCCCCTCCGATGACATCATCATTGCTGTTGCATTTAAGGTCCACAGCAAGCCTTGCTTCTTCTGCAGACTGCCAAGCTTCTTGACTGTGCAGTGTGAGGGAGCTGCAGCAAAAATGACAAGCGGGAGGGCAAGATCAGCTCCTCACTTTGACGAGGTGGCACTGCAGGCATTAGTCGATGGGGCTAGGGCCAACAGGGAGGTGCTCCTCCCTTCATCAGGGAGGAAGAGGCCTCCCACTCAGACCAAGGCAGTGTGGATGCAGATGGTTGAGGAGGTCAACTCCTTGAGAGTCACCCGCAGAACCTGGATACAGTGCAGGAAAAGATTTCATGACCTTCAGCGCACTGGAAAAGTGAGTATGAATTTCCCATCACCCTCAATCTGATCCCCATTGCCTTTCCTCACCAGCACTCAGCTTTAGCAATCTCTTCCTCCACATCCCACTTGACACTCACATCCATGCACCCTTACCCATTCCCTCTCTCTCAATGCTCACATTCACATAACTATTCCACCATGCAGCCCTCACACTCCCTATCACTCTGATGCTTTGAACACAACTGACAACACACAGGGAGGGTCCTTGGTCTTGCAACCTCACTCCATCTTTGTCTCCTTCTAAGTATCTATGCTGTGCAATCTCGACACTCACTCCTTCATTCTCACTCAACCTCCCTCATTGCAGGAAAAGAGAGCTCACAACAAAAGAGAACGAGCCAGGACAGGAAGAGGGCCACCCTCAATAGCCCACCTGACCCCCTGGAAGGAGGCGGTCCTGGAAATTTTGGGCATTGAGGATGATTCGCGCGTGGGGGACGGACAGACGGGTGCAACACAGCAAGCTGGTGACAGAAAAGTTTGCCATCCCTCTCTTTGACATTGCATGAGTCGCTGATAATGATTGTGAAGCTGTAACAGATGCACTTATGAGCATCTGCAAAAAGCTATGTGCATGTAGCCTTTGTATCACATCTCTGACTCTTTCCTTTACTCCCCCACAGGACCATCACAAGCATCTGTCCCCCCCTAGCCAGGAAGAAGAGGCTGAGCAACCAGACTCCTCAGAGGAATCTGCAACCTCTGGGGGCGCAACGTCACCAGAATTCAGTGCACCCAGCACCAGCGCAGACACTCACACCTCAGTGGGACCTTCGGGACATAGAGTAGAGTTGTCACCTGGTGTATCACAGCTCCCAAGTGAGCATCAGCAGATTGTGGAGACAGGGACAGCAGTGGAGAGTCCTAGTCGGAGGGCGCAGGACTCTGCCAGCTCGGCTCAGCAGCATGTTGACCCTCTGCCTCTGGGTCCATCCATGAGATCAGTGGTGATGGAACTCCAGGAACAGATGCAGGAGTCTCTGGCAGGTTTTGTCTCTAGGGTCGCTGCGAGTATGGAGCGAATGGAGGAGTCCATAGCGACCATGACCAGAGCCTTTGTGGAGTCATTGGCGCATGAACGCATCACCATGGAAAGGATGGCAACCTCCGTGGAAAGGATGGCTACCGTAGAGGAGAGGATGGCTATGGTGGAGGAGAGGATGGCTATGGCCATGGAGGAGCTTAGTCGCCACGGTATGGAAAACATGGTCATTGTTCAGAATAGAATGACATCCCTTGAGGAGCAATGGGCATCTATTGAACAGAGAAACCAGACCTTCATGGAAGTCCTTCTGAGTAGGACTGCCATTGCAGATACGGGTCCCCATCGCCCCCCTGATGTGAAGCAAGGGGCTCTCCAGCCACTTGCAGGCACTGAGGGGGACCTGACCCATGAGAGGGAGGTTGGTGGCAGACCTCAAGGAAGTGGGGGCTCCTCTCCAAGCGCTCACACTTCCATGCCACTGCAGAGCCCTCGGTCAGAGCCCCACCGGAGTCCACACCCAAGTGAGATAGGCGTCTCAACCCCTGCACAGCCGCAGGAGCAGCAGACTGTTGACGAGCCCTCACAGGCTCACCACCTCAGAGGACACCCGCCAAAGGTGTCGAGACAGGAGCAGCAGCAAAGTGAGCAAGGGGCCTCCACATCTGCTGAAACCACAGGGGAGGCACCACGTAGGAGCACGCGTAAGAGGAAAATTCTGCACAAATAGTCACAAGGGTAGTCACTTGAGTGCAATTTTGTGTTTACTGCAAAAATGCCATCACTTTGGTGATGTACATAAAATTCCTGATGGCAAATGGTGCAGTTGTATCGTCTGTCATTTCGTTAGTGGGACTTCCACATTGAGGCAACTGTCAGTATGGTGGTCAGAGTGCTAAGAATCCTCTGGTTCTTGGCCATTGTCAATGCTCTGGTAAGAAGCTGCGAGGCAAAAGTGTTTGTTTGACTAGGCTAAGCAAATCTGGCCAGGATGAGTGCGTCCCTTGCATCCCGGGCAGCAATGTTGTCTCGCGCTGGTGCCTTCTGGCCTGTGCAGCTTCAGGTGGGTGAGCAGCAGCCTGGCGCTCCTACTGCTGCTGCTGTTGCTGGTGCTGCTGTTGTTCCTGGTTCTGCTGCTGCCGCGGCTGGTGCTCGAGCTCCTCTAATGCCCAGATGGGAAGGAAATAAATGGCTCCCATGCTTCTGGTATATGCCTCCGTTGAGGAAGCGCTGAGTGAAGATGGCGAGAGGGGTTTCCCAGGAGGTCACACTGGAGATGGGTGTGAGGCTCCAACCTTCCACAGGTGTGGTTAAGCCTTCTAAAAGTTGCCCCAGACCTGAGACCACTAAGTCCTGCCACCTGCAAATGATGGCTGATCAAATCTCCTCTTTAATGGTTGACCTGCAGTTGATAGTCAGCAATCCAATAGTACTCCCGCCAGGTTTCAACATCGTGTTTCCCACCAGGTGTGTTTCACGTGGGGAAAGGGTTAAATTCGCAAGGGCCTTTCAAAATAGGATTATAGAGGCCATTTAGTGCTTGTTAAGGGCCTTAAAGACCAGTCACGCCTGTTGGATGCGGGACGGAGTCAGGACCATCAGACACGCCTGAGTTAAAATTGCTCGGAGTCGGGAACCAGGCGGGGGGGTCCCGCCCACCAGTTTTTGCGATTTTAACCCCCCGCACGCCTCCAAGCCCGACTCCACGGCTCAATGAGCCCATAGAGTTATGCAGCACAGAAAGAGGCCCTTCGGCCCATCATGTCCGCGCCAGCCATCAAGCCCTATCTATTCTAATCCCATTTTTCAGCACTTGGTCCGTAGCCTTGTGTGCAATAGCATTTCAAGTGCTCATCTAAATGCTTCTTGAATGTTGTGAGGGTTCCTGCCTCTACCACCCTTTCAGGCAGTGAGTTCCAGATTCCAACCACCCTCTGGGTGAAAAAGTTTTTCCTCAAATCCCCTCTAAACATCCTGTCCCTTATCTTGAAACTATGCCCCCTGGTTATTGACCCCTCTACTAAGGGGAAAAGTTCCTTTCTATCTACCCTATCTATGCCCCTCATAATTTTGTACACCTCAATCAGGTCCCCCCTCAGCCTTCTCTGCTCCAAGGAAAACAACCCCAGCCTGTCCAGTCTCTCTTCATAGCTGAAGCACTCCAGCCCAGGTAACATCCTGGTGAATCTCCTCTGCACCCTCTCCAATGCAATCACATCCTTCCTATAGTGTGGCGACCAGAACTGCACACAGTATTCCAGCTGTGGCCTAACTAGCGTTTTGTACAGCTCCATCATAACCTCTTGCCTTCATTAGCCGAGACATAGAATATAAGTATCCCATATGCCTTTTTAACCACCTTATCTACCTGTCCTGCTGCCTTCAGGGATCTATGCACATGCACACCAAGGTCCCTCTGATCCTTTGTCCTTCCTAGGGTCCTACCATTCATTGTGTATTCCCTTGCCTTGTTAGTCCTCCCAAATTGCATCACCTCACACTTTTCAGAGTTAAATTCCATTTGCCACTGTTCTGCCCATCTGACCAACCTGTCTATCTTGTCCTGTAGTCTGAGGCTTCCCTCCTCTTACCACTCCACCAATTTTTGTGTCATCTGCGAACTTACTGATCATACCTCCTACATTCATATCTAAATCATTAATGTACACTACAAACAGTAAAGGACCCAGCACTGATCCCTGCAGTACACCACTGGACACAGGCTTCCACTCACAAAAACAACCTTCAACCATCACCCTCTGCCTCCTGCCACTAAGCCAATTTTGGATCCAATATGCCAAATTGCCCTGGATCCTATGGGCTCTTACCTTCTTGACCATTCATCTCCCATGCGGGACTTTGTCAAAAGCCTTACTGAAGTCCATGTAGAGTACATCAACTGCACTACCCTCATCCACACACCTAGTCACCCCCTCGAAAAATTCAATTAAATTGGTTAGACATGATCTCCCCCTGACAAAGCCATGCTGACTATCCTTGATTAATCCTTGCCTCTCCAAGTGGAGACTAATTCTGTCCCTCAGAATTTTTTCCAATAATTTCCCTACCACTGATGTTAGGCTCACTGGCCTGTAATTCCCTGGTTTATCTCTACTACCCTTCTTGAATAATGGTACTATGTTAGCTGTCCTCCAGTCCTCTGGCACCTCCCTTGTGGCCAGAGAGGTTCTGAAAATTTGTGTCAGAGCCCCTGCAATCTCCTCCCTTGCCTCACACAGCAGCCTGGGATACATCTCGTCTGGGCCTGGGGATTTATCCACTTTTAAGCCCGCTAAAACCGCTAGTACCTCCTCCCTCTCAATACTAATTTGTTCAAGTATATCACAATCCCCCTGCCTGATTTCTATGCCTACATCGTCCTTCTCCATAGTGAACACAGGTGCAAAATATTCATTTAAAATCTCACCCACATCTTCTGGCTCTACACACAGATTGCCACTTTGGTCCCTAATGGGTCCTACTCTGTCCCTTGTTATCCTCTTGCCCTTAATATAGCCCCATCCCCTATGATATCAGTGGGACATTTCCATTTCCCATGCCAGCCATCCTTACACACTAAGTGAGATAGACAATTTTACTAATGGTTAATGATAAATTAAGAGAAGTTCATAATGCTCCCTAGAAACTGGGTTGTGACTTCCCAAACATATTACACATTACAGTCAGCAAAGAGAAGAAACTATCATCAATCAGTGTGGTCCAAGAGGTAAAGGGACATTTGTCAATGTGTCACATTGTCTGATGCCCCCCCACCCACCGAGTAGGACTCCCCCTCCCCCCCCCCCCACACATTTTCGCAGTTTTCTTCCCTTTCCTTGTTTTCTCCTGAAGATGTTGACTTCTTGCTTAGATATGATTCCAATTGAGTGTTGCTAATTCTTCAATCATGGGGGCATTGCAGCTGAAATCGATCCTGTCCTCACTTGCACATTTCCGGCAAGGATGTTACGGAATGATCAGGACCACGAACTTGGGCTGATTTGCCCCTCCCTAGCCCAAGGACATAATGACTATTTGAAACAGCTTTACTGTCTTCTCAGCTAAGATGAGCTAAATCAGTACGTAAAAGGGACCAAACCTGGCCCCTTCCTGGGCTGTATGGCTCAGCTAGTTTCTACTGAGAAATGGAAAAAGCCACAGTATGATTTTTTAAAAACTTGATAACATTACAATTTAAATGTTTTCCATACTATAAAAAAGACATAGAAGCACTTGGGAAATTGCAAAAAAGATTTACAAGGATGGTACCAGAACTGAGAGATTACAGCTGTCTGGAAAGATTGAACAGGTTGGGGCTTTTTTCTTTAGAAAAGAGAAGACACGGAGGAGACCTGATGGAGGTCTTTAAAATTATGAATAGGTTGGACAGGGTAGATTTGGAAAAATGATTTCACATGTGGGAGAATCCAAAACTAGGGTCCATAAATACACGATAGTTACTAATAAATCGAAGAGGGAAATCAAGAGAAGTGTCTTTACTCAGAGAGTGGTTAGTTAGAATGTGGGACTCGCTGCCACAGGAAGTGGTTGAGGCAAGTAGCTTAAATGCTTTCAAAAGGAAACTAGATGAGTACCTGAGAGAAAAGGGAATAGAAAGATATACTGAAAGGCTGAGATGAGGTAGATGGAATGGGAGGAGACTCGTGTGGAGTACAAACACCAGCACAGACTGGTTGGGTGTCCTGTTTCTGTGCTGTATATTCTGTGTAATTCCATGCAGCCTATTCCAGACATAGCCATTCTCCAATGTTAGTTGGAGGATAGTTCTCTCAACTTAAGAGTTATAACCTTAACTCCCTCATTCATTATAGAACTATTGGCTCACACCTTGCAGTTCAAGAAGAAGGCTGTCCACCACCTTCTCATGGGCAAATATGGATGGGCAATGAATGCTGGCCTTGCTAGCGATGCCCACATCCCGAGAATGAATTTTTAAGAAATTCTATTGTATCTGAATGTGTTTCATGAGTTCACTCTCAACATTGCGAGAACTTCCTCGATCCACTCTTGCAGAGCTATGCTAATGAAGGGCAATCGATTTCTCATTTGTGCCATTTCTTTTCTTTCATCCTAACTGCTCCTGAATGAACCTGTCTGCATATTCAGAATGGATATACACCTTTGCACCAGGCAGCACAGCAGGGTCACACCCACATCATCAATGTCCTCCTTCAGCATGGAGCCAGAGCCAATGCCATCACTGCTGTAAGTCTATCTCTTTGCTTGGTAGAGATACTGGAAGATTCTGTGCGCGCAGAAGGCACACGCCTCAGTAAGGATCACTGATACTAGTGCTAATTGCTGCTGTCATCCCAAGAGGTCACAATCTATTGATTTCAGCATCCTTTTTAGATTTCAGAGTAAGCTGTGTTTAAAAAAATTACATCTCGCATCATCTATATTTTTTATCATGCTAATAAGGTCAGCTCTTGTAATAAAAGGACTGCATAAATGATTTTGCTGTTATTTAGCTGTTACTAATAACCATCTCTCCAAGTTAACTGAAGTTTTGTGAAGTGTCAAGTTCTAGTCTGCTGACGGCAGTGAGGTTAGCCTGAACAAGTCAAGTAGATATGCTGAATAGAACGTTTCAAATAGCATTCTTTTAGGATTTAGTGATTACTGTTGGCAAGACATCAGCTCACACACAGCCCTGGTGAAACTAGTAAATTAAATCAACTCTCTTTCTTGCAGAATGGCAACACTGCCTTAGCAATTGCCAAACGTCTTGGATATATCTCTGTGGTTGATACCCTGAAGGTTGTCACGGAAGAGGTCACCACCACTACAACTGTGAGTACATCCCTGATGACAAAATCTCATCAGTGTTTCAGGGACTGTTCTTTCTCTGCATTTTCAGAATAAATTTGATTTGTATGTTGCAGCATTTTTTTTGCAGAATTGGTTGTAAACTAATGTTATAAACCTTTGTTCCGTCACAAATAGGTTTAAATATTAAATTATTTTACAAAATGCGACACTAGATTAGAGACATAAGGTTGTTATTTTTGAATATAAATATTTGGTATTGCTGATGAGACATCTGTGGTGAGATTCAACCTGCAGTATATGAGGAAGATCAGAATTCTCTTACAGGGCTGATTCAATGGAGGTTTATATATAGATCGAGGCATGTATTATTAATGAAGCAAAACATAATTCTGACTGCTTCACAGTCTAGTGCAGCAGAACTCTGGTTTAAGTTGATGCAATGAGGAAAGAAAGAAGAGCAAATACAAAATCATGTTAATTTACAACATGTTTAATTAAGCAACAGCAATAATTTACATATCAATTTGAAGTCAGAGATGATTTGGTGTTGAAATTGCACAATTTTTACTAAACTGGGTCCTAAAGATCATGGTAGAAAATCCGTTGGGGGGTGGCTTGGGCAGGGGAATGGAGGGGCTGCAGTCATATCCAGGATCTCTGTTTCCAAAGTTCTCATGGGTCAGGCAGATATTTCTTGATTTCCATTCTAATGTCAGGCACCCACACCTAGGTCAGCACATCTAGGTTGCCCACTGAAGAGAGAGACCACTAGTTGCAGTGAAACAATAACAGTAGCCGGCCACATTGCAGAAAGGTACACAATTAATTACTCTGGATCGATATCTCTACTTAAAAAAATTAGGAGTATGCTACAGACCACCAGGTGAGCATAAAAGGAAGACAGTTTGCTCTATGAAGAGATTGGGTATGTGAGAACAGGAAAGTTATTTTAATAGGTGACTTCAATCAACCAAATATACATTGGGGAAAACCCAAATGGTTTAAAGTCAGAGTTGGTTAATGTAATGCATCATAACTCAGTGTATGGGGGACTCCTTGTGGCACAGAAATCATCTTAACCTGGAGTTTGTAAACGACCTAGGCAACATACAGGAAATTGGAGTTGTGGCAGCTTAGTGACCACAGAATGACTGAGTTCAATATGAACTAGGATTCAGAAATGCAAAAAAACAGAAGCCAGGTATACTTAACTTTAAACGGGCTGAATGAGGGATGAACTTAAGCAAATTGATTGAGTGAGGTTGTTCAACAACACTTCAGTAGAGGGCAAATGGAATACTTCTAAAGGAATAATGCTGAGCATGTACAATAAATAAATACCCCTGAATCACAATCTCAGACCAAACAAGCATGACCCCAAATGGATTAACAAACAAATCAAAAGTGAAATAAAAAGGGGAAAAAAGGACTTCTACAAATCTTGCATTGAGAATGGGGAAGTTGTTCACAGAGATAAGTATAGAAGCAGAAACGTGCGATCAGAAGGGCAGAGAGAGACCTTGAAAAAAGCACAGCTGCAGAGGCAAATTGTAAGGTATTATTTTAGTACAGTACGAGGTGAGAACCATATAAGATACAAATAGCCTTAAAACTGAGGATGAGTACAAGATAGTCAATATTCTGAATGATTACTTCCTCCAAGTATTCACAAGAGAAGACATGAGCAACATACTTCCCCCAAACAGATATAACTTGAATAAAATCTATAATTTCCATATAAACAAGATGGAAGTCTTAGACAAACTAAAAAGGCTCAAAACAAACACATTTCCAGGGATAGATGGTATTTCCAAGAGGACTAGGGAGGAGATTTGTGAGACATTGACAAGGAGTCACTGGATACTGGGGAGGTACCAGTTTATTAGAAACACACTAAATGCCATATTCAAAAAGGAAAATAAAGCAGATACAGATAACTACAGACTCACGAATCTTACTTCAGTTCCATGTAAAATAATGGAATTGATTTTCAGAAGTGAACTTGAAGAATAACTGTACAACGGTAATCTAACAAACAGCAGTCAACATAGATTCAAAAGGGGAAGGAAGATACTGCCTGACCAACCTCCTTGACTTCTTTGAGAATGTGACAACCCAATTGGACTGTGGAAAGCCCTACAGCATGATATTCCTAGACTTTCAAAAGGCATTTTACAAAGTTTCAAATGAAAGACTATTATTTAAGCTCAAAGCCATGTGGATACCAGGTAATTCATGGGAATGGTTAAGAAACTGGCTGAAGAGTACAATACAACGGGTGCTTGTTAGACGAGTTATATTGGGGTGCAGAAAAGTACTGAGTGGGGTGCCCCAGGGGTTGGTGATGGAACCACAACTGTTTCTAACTTACATCAATGACTTAGATTCAGAAACTCAATGCAAATTGGTCAAATTTGCTTATGATAGCAAACTAGACGAGACAACAACAAAACAGCAACTTGTATTTATATAGCGCCCTTAATGTAATAAAATGTCCCAAGGGAGCTTCACAGGAACATTATAAAACAAAATTTGACACCAAGCCACATAAGGAGAAATTAGGGCAGATGAGAGGTAGGTTTTAAGGAGCATCTTAAAGGAGGAAAGAGAGCTAGCGAGGCAGAGAGGTTTAGGCAGGAAATTCCAGATTCCAGAGCTTAGGGCCTTGGCACATAAAGGCACGGCCATCAAAGGTTGAGCTCAAGATACTCAAGCGGCCAGAATTAGAGAGCGCAGATATCTCAGAGGATGGTGGGGCTGGAGGAGATTACAGAGATAGGGAGGGGCGAGGCCATGAAGGGATCTGAAAACAAGGATGTGAATTTTAAAATCAAGGCGTTGCTTGACTGGAACCAATGTAGGCCAGTGAGCACAGGGGTGATGGGTGAACATGACTTGGTGTGTGTTAGGATACGGGCAGCTGAGTTTTGGATGACCTCAAGTTTACGTAGGGTAGAACGTGGGAGGCCAGCCAGGAGTGCATTGGAATAGTCAAGTCTAGAGATGACAAAGGCATGAATGAGGGTTTCAGCGGTGGATGAGCTGAAGCATGGGCGGAGTCAGGCAATTTCACAGAGGTGGAAATAGGCGGTCTTAGTTATGGCACAGATATGTGGTCGGAAGCTCATTTCAGGGTCTGTAATGGATTGTAATGTTAGATGAGAAATAGGAAGGGGCCAAGAAATAGGAGGGGGCCAAGGATAGATCCTTGGGGTACATCAGAGGTAATGATGTGGGAGTGCGAAGAGAAGCCATTGCAGGTGATTGTCTGGCTACGATTAGATAGATAAGAATGGAACCAGGTGAGTGCAGTCCCACCCAGCTGGACAACGGTGGAGAGGCATTGGAGGAGGATGGTGTGGTCAACCGTGTCAAAGGATGCAGACAGGTCGAGAAGGACGAGAGGGATAGTTTACCTTTGTCACAGTCACATAGATGTCATTTGTGACTTTGATAAGAGCTGTTTCGGTACTGTGACAGGGGCGGAACCTGATTAGAGGGATTCAAACATGGAGTCCCGAGAAAGATGGGCACAGATTTGGAAGGCGACAACACGTTCAAGGATTTTGGAAAGGAAAGGGAGGTTGGAGATGAGACAACCCAGAAATTACATTGGACAAAATATTTAAGTGGACAGATCAATGGCAGATTAAATTCATGCAGACAGGTTTAAAGTACTGCACATAGGAAGGAAATATGGTGACACAGATACTCCTTGAAATAACGAAGGATGAAATTGAAAAAGGCTTAGGTGTCTTTAGTAAACTTGCTGCTCAACATGTCCAATCAATGCAGAGCTCCAATCAACAAAGCAAATAGAATCTTGAACTATGCAGCCAAAGCAATAAAATATAAGTTTGAGGATGTCATGATCACATTCTATAATGCTCTGGTCAGGCCACACCTTGAGTATCATGAAATCCAACTGTTAACAGAGATAACTGATCGGAATTAAGTGAAATATATGTCAAGTTTCAATATAACTTTACAATTAGCCTTATTAGCTTTCAGAACAGAACAGCAGACCCTAAAGTAATATAAGAGTGCTGGCATATCTTCCAATCCATTCCAGGATTTGCCATATGGATCAGCAATCACAATCTTAAAAATCCTCAGCTCCTTCAATAGTCGATATAACTGATTTGGGAATCTGCATCCTAGACACCTAGCAATTTAACAACATTACATTTTCACTCCTGAGTGTTGCACCATCATGTTGGGAAACGCATTACAGGGACAAGGGAATCACAGAGAAGCACGACTGCTGTCATTTCCTGCACTTGCTAATATGCATATGCTGTTTGACCTTATTCCAAGGTAATTAAGAGGGATTATGGATTTAGAGTTAGATATTAAATATAAATGTAAGAGATGGACTTAGATGCAGTAAATAATCAAAAATACATAATCTTGACTGTCAGTGAATATAGAACTTTTCAATACAATATTCTCTGAAAAGAATATGCAGTAAGTAGCTTCACAGAATGGCCTCATCTGACTCATCCACTATAACCTTTTTACTGGCCAATTTATATTGGCCTGAAGGCCTCTATGGCACAGTGTTCTGGTGGTTGCGAGATTATCACTGAATGCTGCTTTTTCTCCCTGATAATTACTTTATATTTTTCTACTAATGTCCTGATTAGGTAGCTTCTGATTTATGTGTCTGTCTTTCAGACAATGCCACATATATGTGAAATTCAATTAAATAAAACTAATGAAACCAGCAGCACACACAGGTACAGGTTACTGTCATCAGTATTTCAATTTGTTTAAATCTTATTGTAGCTTTGTCCCAGTGAAAGGATTAATAAACATTGAGTACCAACAGTTTTAAGATTATATTTATTATGATAAACATACTGACTCTGAGAGGCCAGTTGGCATAAATCAGCTGAGACTGCATTGGCTGACCAGGCCTGGATTGGCTGAGTCTCAGCTAGGCCATGAGTTTTTATTGGAGCCTGTTTGGGGCTGAACTTCCACCCACCCCAAATATGTTTTGTGACATCAGACTCCAGAGGGCGCAGGGCCACGGGGAGAGAATTCCCCAGGGCTACTAATGCTCCTAATAGCAATCATGTTTTCACTGTTATGGGGAGTGAGAGAAAGGTGGTTCAAGTTTCGAGCCAAATTTGAAATGTGAAGAAAGTCAAGAAACAAAGAAGCAGTTGTCCTCTGAGTATACTGATAAAAAGGGGAATTATTTGCTGATTTATGAGTTGTAGTGCCTGATTGATGTAAGTGTGTTAGGCTGCACTTTGGCAGAATGACAGAAATTTCAAAACAAACGGATGCAGCAGAAATTAAACTGAGGCTGTTGGGTCAGTAGTCTGCCATCCAGTGGTTCTTCCTGTGAACAGTTAACATATTCCTGTATTTCTGTTCCTGCTTGTTACAGACTGTAACTGAAAAACACAAGCTGAATGTACCTGAGACAATGACTGAGATCCTGGATGTCTCAGATGAGGAAGGTGAGAAATGCGTTCCTGTATACAATGCTATCAATAATGATATGAATTGTTGCTGTGCTAAAAATTATGATTGTCATTCTCATTCCTCGATGTGATGGTTATAAATATAATACACCATTAAAAAAATTCCAACCTAGAATTTTAGATAATAGTAAGTGTTGTTCATAAACAAATGTTATAATGCTTTGTATTTTATTCTCTAGAGTGAAGGTGAGAAATTATAAACTATTATTAGAGTTAATTCATTGGCCTAGCTACTGTGTCCTTTGCTGATCTTTGCCTGTGGTGATTTTGTTACAAAACATTATATTTTGCTAGAAAAGTCATGCTGAACCAGTTCTCCTGAAGTTCGGTCAATTTTAAAGTATATCTAATTTGCATATTGTCTAGCTGGGAAGTAGTGAACAGTTTTCAGAGGATAAATTGGTAACAATGTTAGAAAGTTTCCAGAATCACATTTCATTCTGGTGGAAAAATAAAGTCCAAGCTACAGACCACTGGTTAACGAACTTGTGTAAAATTCTGTTGCATGGTATCGTAAAGTGATGAAAAGTAGGTGGATTCTATAAAGGTAGTGTGAAATGTCCAGTGGGTGCGCTGGACCGGAAGGTCAGTGAGAGAGTAGGATGGGGCAGTTGGAGTTGCTGCTTGAAAGGAAGCAGCGACGAGTGCCTCGATCAGCTGCTTGGAGAATGCCAAGAGAGGCACAGAGGGAAGCTGTAGGCTTATCTAAGAGGGAGTTGAGCCTGGGACGGCAACAGGAGAGTAGGAAGGTCGAGCAATGCTGAAGGGTTGGGGTAGGGATTTGGGAGGGCAAGGTACCCAAGAGGGGAGAAATGAAAGGAGGCATGATGACAGGAGAGAAAGGTCTAGGAGGGGAAAAGAAAAAAGAAATTAAAAAAGGGGAGGAAAAAAGTGGAAATAGAAGTGATGGGCTCGGGTCCAGAGCGACAGCCAAAAGATGCCGTGAATGGGCACAGGGTAAACTCAAGTTACATAGGCTTGGTTATGTAGCAATTATTAGTATATCCTGATAGTAAATGGGGAATAGAGAGGAGACAACAGGAGGGAGTCCAGAGTGAAATTTAGAGGTCCCGTGGTGGGATAACATTGACATAGGTACGGTGGAGTCGGCATGGAGCATCGCCGAACTGTTGTCCAGGTTCAGAGACAGGTGTGATGGGTGAGTGAAGTCCAGAGACTATTCGAAGGGTAGAGTATCGGAGGACGCACTGATGGACGTATTTCTGTGGGAATGAAGATCGAGGATCAGTTGCGGGGCAGAGAAAAACGGTGGCGAAGTTGGAGGTCACCATAAGATTAGAAGCGGTGGAGAAATGTACTTTGGCCCAGGAGTGTGAAAGTCTAGCCAGGAACCAGACTGTAGCTGAAGCTGAAAAACCAGTCAGCCAGAGACAGGCTCAGCAGGTAACAGCAACGGTGGGGGAAGGGCTGTAAGCTGATCAAAGTTACTTAAAATTTAAGCAACTGAGCGGCAACTGTCGAGGAACCAACTAGAGATCAGGCCATCTTAGACTGGGTATCATGTAATGAGAAAGGAATAATTAGCAATCTTGTTGTACGAGGCCCCTTCGGGCGGAGCGATCACATTATGATAGAATTCTTCATTAAGATGGAGAGTGAAGTAGTTGACTCAAAGACTAGGGTCCTGAATTTAAATAAAGGAAACTACGATGGTATGAGGCACAAGTTGGGTAGGATTGATTGGGGAATGTTACTCAAAGGGTTGACGGTGGATAGGCAATGGCAAACATTTAAAGATTGCATGGATGAACTACAGAATTTGTTCATCCCTGTTTGGCATAAAAATAAAACAAAAAAGGTGACTCAACCGTGGCTAACAAGGGAAATTAGGGATAGCATAAGATCCAAGGAGAGGACATATAAATTGGCCAGAAAAAGCAGCAAACCTGAGGATTGGGAGCAGTTTAGGATTCAGCAAAGGAGGACAAAGGGATTAATTAAGAGGGGGAAAATAGAGTATGAGAGTAAGCTTTCAGGGAACATAAAAACTGACTGTAAAAGCTTCTATAGATATGTGAAGAGAAAAAGATTGGTAAAGTCAAGCGTAGGTCCCTTGCAGTCAGAATCAGGGGAATTTATAATGGGGAACAAAGAAATGGCTGACCAATTAAATACATACTTTGGTTCTGTCTTCACAAAGGAGGACACAAATAACCTCCCAGAGATGTCGGGAAACATAGGGTCTAATGAGAGGGAGGAACTGAATTAAATCAGTATTTGTAGGGAAATGGTGTTCGGGAAATTGATGGGATTGAAGGCCGATAAATCCCCAAGGCCTGATAATCTACATCCTAGGGTACTTAAGGAAGTGGCCCTAGAAATAGTAGATGCATTGCTGGTCATCTTCCAAAATTCTATAGACTCTGGAACAGTTCCCATGGATTGGAGGGTAGCTAATGTTACCCCACTATTCAAAAAAGGTGGTAGAGAGAAAAGGGGGAATTATGGACCGGTAAGCCTGACATCGGTAGTGGGGAAAATGCTAGAGTCAATTATAAAAGATGTAATAGCAGAGCACTTGGAAAACAGTGACAGGATCGGACAAAGTCAGCATGGATTTACAAAAGGTAAATCGTGCTTGACTAAACTACTGGAATTTTTTGAGGATGTAACTGGTAGAATAGATAAGGGAGAACCAGTGGAAGTGGTGTATTTGGACTTTCAGAAGGCTTTCAATAAGGTCCCGCATAAGAGATTAGCATGTAAAGTTAAGGCACATGGGATTGGGGCAAGGCACTGACTTGGATAGAGAACTGGTTGGCAGACAGGAAGCAAAGAGTTGGAACAAACGGCTCTTTTTCTGAGTGGCAGGCAGTGACTAGTGGGGTACCGCAGGGATCGGTCCTAGGACCCCAGCTATTCACAATATATATTAATGATCTAGACGAGGGAACTAGATGTAATATCTCCAAGTTTGCAGATGACACAATGCTGAGTGGGCGTGTGTGCTGTGAGGTGGATGTCGAGAAACTCCAGGATGATTTGGACATGTTGGGTGATTGGGCAGATGCATGGCAGGTGCAGTATAATGTGGATAAATGCGAGGTTATCCACTTTTGTGGCAAAAACAGGAAGGCAGGTAATTACCTGAATGGCAATAGATTGGGAGAAGGGGAAGTGCAACGAGACCTGGGTGTCCTTGTGCACCAGTCGCTGAAGGTAAGCATGCAGGTGCAGCAGGCGGTTAAGAAGGCAAATGGTATGTTGGCCTTCGTAGCGAGAGGGTTCGAGTACAGGAACAACGATGTGTTGCTGCAGTTGTACAGGGCCTTGGTGAGACCACACCTTGAGTATTGTGTGCACTTTTGGTCACCTTATCTGAGGAAGGATGTTTTTGCCATGGAGGGAGTGCAGTGAAGATTCACCAGACTGATACCTGGGATGGCAGGAATGACGTATGAGGAGAGATTGGGTCGATTGGGCTTATACTCGCTGGAGTTTAGAAGAACGAGAAGGGATCTCATTGAAACTTATAAAATTCTAACAGGACTAGACAGACTAGATGCAGGAAGGATGTTCCCGATGGCTGGGGAGTCCAGAACCAGGAGTCACAGTCTAAGGATAAGGGGTAAGCCATTTAGGACAGAGATGAGGAGGAATTTCTTCACCCAGAGAGTGGTGAACCTGTGGAATTCTCTAGCACAGAAGGCAGTTGAGGCCAATTCATTAAATATATTCAAGAAGGAGTTAGATATATTTCTTAAGGCTAAAGGGATCAAGCGATATGGGGAGAAGGCAGGGACAGGGTACTGAGTTTGGATGATCAGCCATGATCTCATTGAATGGCGGAGTAGGCTCGAGGGGCCGAATGGCCTACTCCTGCTCCTATCTTCTATGTTTCTATGGCAGATCAGAGACAGAGCAGCTGAGTCTTATGGTGTAGTCCAGTGTAGAAGTGCAGTATTGATATCCAGAGAAGTGGAAGCCAAATTTGAGAAAAGATCCAGTGCTCACTGAGGAAAACAAAGAGCAGGGATGGTTGGGGGATGGGCAGTAGCGGTTTAAACTTGTCGTTAGGGCTAAAATGCACCTACTGTTAGAGCCAGGCAAACTTAAACAGTGGAAGAGGGGGGAGTGGGGAGAATGGGCAAAGGATGGTAGCGGATGGCCAAGGATAGAGGTGGAAAGTAAGGTGCTCCCTAAGGACAAAAGCAAAATACTGTGGTTGCTGGAAATCTGAAATAAAAACAGAAAATGCTGGAAATACTCAGCAGGTCAGGCAGCATCTGTGGAAAGAGAAACAGAGTTAACGTTTCAGGTCGATGGCCTTTTGTCGGAACACTAGTGAAATATAAAACACAGAAGTGAATCACTGCAAATTGAAATATAAAATGAGGTTTCAATGCAGGTATTTTTCATATGATGTCCATATTCAGCACTTTGTTTCAAAATGCCCACACAACAACCGTAAAATGAAAATATGGTACTTGTGATATTTCTACTCCTGACAGGTTTTCTTTCAGTTCTGAAATTGACCTCTATAAGCCAGAAAACTTATTAACAGTCTGTCACTTCTGTTCACTCATATAAGTATTTTGTATTGTCAAAAAAATCAACAAATAACATCTGTTACCTTCACATGTATGGGATGGAATTGCCTCTGTATGCTACTATCGCACAGCAGGGTTTCATCCCAATAGTATTTTTTTCGGATTGCGGGAAACAAGAAATCACATTGAAATGCCAAGCTCTGCTGTCATTATTGATGGGGGGAGACAGGAGACGTAGGGGTAGATGTTCATCTTCACCATCTGGGTGGTAACTTAGCAGAGCAGATGGCACATGCATTATAGAACCCAGCTGATTCTCATTGCATTGATTTAAATGGATTGAAAATCCACCACCTTCAACATTCACTCCCTCCACCACCGGCACACCATGGCTGCAGTGTGTACCATCTACAAGATGCACTGCAGCAACTCGCCAAGGCTTCTTCGACAGCACCTCCCAAACCCACGACCTCTACCACCTAGAAGGACAAGGGCAGCAGGCGCATGGGAACACCACTGCCTCCAAGTTCCCCTCCAAGTCACACACCATCCTGACTTGAAAATATATCGCCGTTCCTTCATAGTTGTTGGGCGAAAATCCTGGAACTCCCTCGGTAACAGCACTGTGGGAGTACCTTCACCACGCGGACTGCAGCGGTTCAAGAAGGCGGCTCACCACCACCTTCTCAAGGACAATTAGGGATGGGCAATAAATGATGGCCTTGCCAGTGACGCCCACATCCCAGGAACGAATAAAATAAAAAGGTTCGATAAAGAATGGGAAATCGTTCTGACAGATCACCACTCAGGCGGTGAAGGTGAAAGTCTACCCTGTTATCTTAACTGTTTATAAAATCAGGCTCACTGTTTGGAAATACCTGCAGTACACACTGCAGCCATGGTGCGCCGGTGGTGGAGGGAGTGAATGTTTAAGGTGGTGGATTTTCAATCCACTTAAATCAATGCAATGAAAGATTAATTGGAGAATCTCTCGAACTGCTAAGGTATCAGTCAGAGTTCCATCTGAGCTGTTTGTTCAAAGACAAGATTTGCAATTTTAATCAGTACTGTAAATTTTATGTGGTTTCAAGCAGTGGTGGAGGTAGGCTTTGGGCGACTGGGGGGTAGGGGCCGTATGGATCGAACTTAAGATTTGGTCGACATGGCAAGATGGGGTCCGAGCCGGGAACTGGGAAATGCCGACTCACCTAGTCTGAAGGTCAAGCAAGGAACTGCACAGTCTTGCAGGGCAAACCTGGATGGCGAACGGGTGACAGAGGTTCCTAGGATCAAAATAAAGCCAACCAGTCCTCCAAAACCAGGCTGGCCGACCTTAAAATAATTGGGCGGTGGCTGGAGGTATCCCTGTTATTGGAATAATTTCTTTTTCATGTCTATGTCAGCATTTTTCCAGAACATGTCAGGCCAATTTTAACTGTTCCCTCCAGGCGGGATGGGGTGGCAGCGGATCAGCTGCCCGTTTTACACCCGCCCGATTATGTCGTCAATAGAAAGGAAAATCTGGCAGGCTGTACAGTGGGTGGCCAACACGCTGCCATCAGTTTCCTGCTCAGCAGGAACAGTCTTTGCAATCTTGGTCCAGGGAAATCCAAACTGACTCCATTGGGAATGTTTTGTGAAGGCCCTATCGGGATGATTCTATGATCCGGCAGTCTCAAATTGCAAAGAGCTATTCATTGTGAACTGTTGGCACCCAACCCATGATTTTCCATCCATTAAAATGAATGACTAGATCATCACAGACTGGATGCCTACTATGAGCTCTCTGTGCACACTGCTCCCAGCCAGCAGCTCAGAATCGCAGAATCATCCTGTAAATCTGACGGGGCAGATGTGAGACTATACTACCTGCGGAAATAAACTACGGTCTGTATGCCAGCTAGTTTTCATTTAGTGGAAGGTAAGTATTGTGGTATTTAGGTACTTAGGGTACGATCTACGATCTTGCCAGCCCTGGGGAGGCGGGTATGGAGGCGGGACTGCCGGGAAATGGCAGAATTTTGGTGCGGGTGCCCAACCCGCCCCCATGCCATCTTGCCAGGAGGTGGGTAGCCGTCCCATGCCGGGTTCCGTCTCCTTGGAGGCAGGAAGGGATTAAAGCCTAATAACTGTGTTGTTAATAGGCAGAAAATAGAATTATCCCCTTTTTGCCCTCACAAATGCGGGCTTCCTAAAGGCTCCAAAACCCGCCAGGTCAGTGAGGTGAGTAGGGGGTCTGCAGGGGACAGGGGGGTGCAAAAGTGTGCTGTGGAGGTAAGTGATGGGTGCAAGTGTGGAGAGGTGAGTATCTGAGGTAAGTGCAAAGTGTTAGTAAAAGTGTACTTACCTTTGTTTCTTCCTGCAGGCTTCAGTCAGTGTGTATGCGGAGAGTCTCGGACCTCCACGTTAGAGATAACAGATGGCTGTTGCATTCTCAGATGCAACAACCATCTCATTTCTGCAAAAGAAAGAAGTTTGATGAGGTCTTGAATTCAAGGCCTCATCAAACTACAGAGAATGTCACTGTTTGACAGCTTCACAGAGCTGTCAAACGATGACAATTCATCTGTCAAAAATTTATGACAGATGAAACGTCATACGTTGACGTTCTCTGCAACCACCTTTCCCTTAATTGGCCTGCTAAGCCCGCTGGGCCAGAAGTTGATGGAGGCGGGACTGAAACCCAACAAGTGGGAGTCCCGCCTCCAAAAGCTCCCCATTGAGAAAATCACAATCATTTCAGAAAAATGCATACCTGCACCTGTTCATTGAGGGATGTCCTGCCTTGGGACAAAGCATGGGCCAGAAATCTTTTGCTTAGAGGAGAAAGAGTTGGAAATGAACTCTTGGATGCTGTTATTTGGTATGATTGGAACCCTGAGCCACTGAGGACAAGACTGCTCCTGATTGTAGTTGAATAATTGTAAGAACATACCTGCAAATTAACATGGCAGAGCAGTGGGCCATGTTGAATGAGCCATGTTGAATTGCCCATTTTGCAGCTGTTCACTACAGATCAGAAAATCAGATGCTGAGCACTGCCATCCCATTTCCACATTATCTGAACTGGCTACTGGAATAGTAAGTCTTTACGGTACTGAGGGTACACATCTGAAAATGGTTCAGTGCTCAAACTACTCCCTGAAAAGGCCCATTGCTAATGTCAATTACTGTGTTAACTAGTTTAAATTGAATTGATAAACTAGAAATGGACTTCTCTGTTTAAATATAGTATGTAAGAAGTCACACAACACCAGGTTATAGTCCAACAGTTTTATTTGAAATCACAAGCTTTCGGAGCGCTGCTCCTTCGTCACTTCACCTGACGAAGGAGCAGCGCTCCGAAAGCTTGTGATTTCAAATAAAACTGTTGGACTATAACCTGGTGTTGTGTGACTTCTTACATTTGTCCACCCCAGTCCAACACCGGCATCTTCACACCATAAATATAGTATCAGCTAGATTTGAATCCCTAAGATGCTTGTTGATAAGTCTCAAGATGATGGGCTAGTATTTACTGTCAAAATAAAGGTGAGGCTAACGGCGCTCACCTTTGCTTATGCGCAAATCGGACAGCAACTTGAGGCAAGGGCAGATGCGTGGTTAAGTGTGAAAATTCAGAAGTTGCTGTCTGAGATGAGCCGCTCCGCTGTTAGCTTCCTGAAAACGCCATCTCGCTGTCTGGCTCCCCATTCAAATGCATTGAACGGCGTGAAATTCCTGTACACGCACAGTAGATATGGACTAAACTCACCACAGAAAGTTAGGGCTTGTCCATTTCAACATAAGTAGCCTTTTTAAAGGTGTGATAGTTTAAGGCCTAACAACCTCTCTGGCACTGAAAATTAATTTGTGTGTGGAGTCTCTTTCCTTCAGTTTTTAATTGTTGGAGATTTAAAAAAGAATTAAATTAAAAAAATGTTTTTACTTTTTCTGTCTTTTTTTTCCCTCTCTTAATCCAACCTTTCTTTCCCTCGCTTTATTTCTCTTTCTGTACCTGATTTGACATTGAATTCACTATTATAGCTGACACTTCCTGGTTCAAAGTCTGCGGTGTTCTAGCCTCAATCCTTCAATCTGATTGGTTAAGGAAGTACAGTTGCTTATCCTATTCACACAGGTTCCAGATGCTCTGTAGAGGGTGCCAGGCCATTTCAATTTCATTTCAATTTCCTACTAACAGCAAGTTGCAGTGCAAAGTCTCATGGAAATTAAATGGGCATGGCCAAGTTCATTCGCTGGCTACAGTAAATTCTGGCCATTAATTTATATGAAGCCTGAGAAGCAATGACTTCTGCCTGCCACAAGCAACATTTTTCAATTCATTTTACAGAGTAATTTCTATAATTTTTCAATGCGTCATAAACACCACAAGCTATATTTCGCTGACAAACTTTAACATTCAACAGTTGTTGTTTTTGTATCTTCACACTCAAAACTGTTTTTTGTCATTTGAGGCCTAAGTATCATTGTTATTAGTGCTCAGTTGACATTTGAAGATGCATTGAGTCAAGAGAGTGTATATAAGATGTAAAAAATAATCACTTTATTGTGTTAGCGCTTTAAATTCTGTTTTTCTCTGATCTTATGCTGTTTATGTTTTGGCTGTGATATCCTAACTCAGTTTTCTTTGTTCTTTGTGAATGATTTTCTTCCTAGTAAGCTTTTCACTTTACCTTTTATCTACATGAGGTTGAAAAATGAACTACTGTACTGATCATTTGTCCAAATTGAAGCTTGTTTCAGTGTTTGAAATTTTAAGATACATTTTCTACTTTTTATTGCCATGCTTTTTCAGGATTAACTATTGGGGGAGAAATTCAGTATTGCCCCGTTTGGGGCGCTAAATTTTGAAAGCTGGAAAAATTTGCACCAGGCACTAATCATTCTCAGCTTTTGGTAAATTCAGTGTTAGTGCTCCAGGAAGGAAGTGGAACGCTAAATCAAGCGCTACCACTTCCCTTCTGGAGCACTGAACCAAGCAGGGCGGGTGGTAGAGGTGCAGCGCTGCACAATGACCACTGCAGCGCTGCCGGGATCCGAGGGCTCCTTCCCTCCCTTAAAGGGAAGGGCCATTGTTGCAGGCTCTGCATTTGAACCATCTCCCTCGTCACTGACGGCAGCCGGGATCCTCAACAATCAGCCCCAAGCACTCTAACAGAGTGCAGGGCTGAACAATCGCCTCATTTAAAAATGTTCAAAATGCACCCTAAAGGAAGGAAACACATTTCTCCTGAAGACCAGCAGCCTTACCTTTAATTAGCGCTCCCGAAGCGCTCAGCCTCCCAAACAACGCCTCCTGCAGCTGTCATCGCCCGGTGATGCTGCAGGGGGGGGAACCGAATTTCGGGTCTGGGGCACTGTGCAGTCGGATGATGTCACGATCTCCAGGCACAGGAGATCATGGCGCTAGGGATTACCGTCACCGCAAACCGCCAGGTGAATTTCGCGGGCGGCGGTAACATCGCCGTAACCGGACGGTAAGTCGTTAGCGCCCCGTTATCGCTAACGGGAGGCGCTAACCAACCGAATTTCTCCCCCTTTATATTGTTGGTCAAACAAGGATTTGAATAAGTTCAGACAGCAGGCGATCTAAATTTAGCCCACTTAAAGAACATATTTTGGTGAACAGGGAAGGAATATAATATCCCGATTTAAAAAAAAATCTCATGCAGCCCATCCTGCTTTTCCAATCATTCAGCTCTGTCTCCTGTTTTGGTACCTCATCTGACTGTTTTTCATATTACAAGCTTGTATTCTACTTCATGCTCAATCAGGAATCTGTTTCAATCTGCTTTGAATGCCTTAACTGTCACTATTCTGGGTGGGTATCTATTCTATGAGGCAGAAATTCAGATTGGCAAAATTCATGTCCAACTGATAAATGCACTCATGTGCTATCCCTGTCTGCACTGCTTTTTACAGTGGCATTAACCTATTTATTTTAGAAAATGATTCATTACTTATCCCTTGCTTCTTCCAGTTGTTTACAACAGAGTTTCGGCTTTGCACTTTGTCAGCTGACCGCAGTCCTTAAAAGGTAAAATATAATCTGTAACCATAACAACAACCATACAAGCTTACATGTTGAATGGGGCAGCCTTTTATCAACAACATCTTTGTCAAAGCTGGCATTTTTAATTTGAGTTTAACCCATTTCTAGCTGGAGAGAAATAAAGTGGCAGTTTGTGCATTTAATGAAGGGAGATTCCCTTCTCTGATTGGCTCCCCATGGTCCATGTGATCCCAGGGATGCTGCGAACCGCCTGCGCCTCTGGGATACGTGGGCCCTGCACACCGGCAGTTTGGAGAGGCCCAGCAATGGAACTCTGCGCCTCCCGGGAGCCCTCCGGTCCAGGCGCAGATTTTTCCAGATCGCAGCCCTCCGCCCGCGGGAGGCCTGCGAACGGAATTTCTGGGCCATTGAATGTTTGTAAACCTAAAGCTGTAATTATTTTAGGGTGTATTATGATTAAATGGTATGCTTTCAATGTCCTGATTAGATGGGGCTTCTGGTTGCTAATGTAGCTGGGTACCATTATTATATCGAGACATAATTCGCTGTGCAGGGCATCTAAGACCCTCTGCCGTTAGTTAGACTTGTCCTCCCTTGCCTGCTCACGTTTTTAAAATTTTTGCATGGCAAGTTGTTGAATGTGTGAGCTGATAATGTCACAGCAAGGGAAACTGGGACCTGAGTGAACAGGGAAAACAGCTGTGTATCTCCTTAACCAATCAGATTGAAGGATTGTGAAATTAACAGCGCAAGGACTGAGAAGGAAATATAAGTTAGAGTGGGTGAATTTAATATCAAATCAGGTGCAGAAAGAGAAATAAAGAGAGGGAAAGAAAGATTGGATTAAGAGAGAAAAAAAGAAACAAAAAGTTGAAAAAGAAAATTTTAATGTAATTTTTTTTTAAATCTCCAACAATTAAAATCTGAAGGAATGAGACTCCACACTTTTAATAGTTATTTTTCAGTGCCAGAGAGGTTGATTAGCAGTAATTAACACTTATCACGTCGTTAAAAGGGTACTTTGACTGAAATGGACAAAACTTCAGTGGTGAGTTTAGTTCGTATCTACCGTGCAAATACAGCAACTTCACGCCATTCAATACATTTCAATGGTGAGGCAGACAGCGAGATGCCTTTTTCATGAAGCTAACGGCGCATCTTGGACAGCAACTTCTGGATTTCCGGGTTTAACCACACATCTGTCCTCGCCTGAAGTTGCTGTAGCATTTGCACATAAATAAAGGCGAGCGCTGTTAGCCTCACTGTTATTTTGACAGCAAATTCTGAGCCAATATAATGTTGTCATCGTATTGTGCGTCTAATATTACCTTGAAGTGTCTTAGTTCCATAATCTCATCCTCTTTTTTCTAACCTTTTAGTTCATTGTATTTATAGTGTTATACAATTATTAGAACTGTTAACCATTGGTACCTCTTTTAAAATTTCAACAGTTACAAAAATTATGATTAATTTTGGCATTTCTTTCTAATTCTGATCATATTTTGAATATTTATGCTTAAATGTGTTGATGACAGGAGGAGAAATGGCTGAGGTTCAGTGTGCCACTGTTAAGAGGCTGAATCAATGCACACAAAGTGATAAGTTCACACAGCGCAGTGGCTTAATGGCTGTCTCTCTACTGATAATTTAACACCATCTCAGTGTCAGAATCAACTCTGGCAAACTGTTTTCTGCAATGAGGTTATCAACCTTCCCTGTTTACAGAAAAGTGCTAAATCCCCTTCCTCCACAAAACATTAATTAAAATAAAATAAAAATGATACATTTAATGATGTCTTTGTGACTGTTTCAATTCTAAAATGATCCTGATAGTGAAACTTCATTTTCTAAAGCTGAAAAGAAAGAATGGACTAGATTCTCATATAGACTTGGTACTCACACAAAGTGGAGCAGGGAAGAGCCTATCTTAGATTCAAGTTCAGAGTGGCAACAAGGCGACATGCAAATTTGATGTAAATGCAATTAAGGTCACAACTGCAGCTGTTAAAGCCAGCAGCAGGGAGAAATTGCCATCAAGAGTGGCAAGTAAGCTGGGTTAGCTTCCGCTGCTAATGGTCACATCATAATTCTTTTCAGAGTAGAAAGTGTCCCCAGATACCACAACATAGCACCTGGATGTCCTCCAAGACAAAATGCATCAGCATTACACAAGAAATCAAAAATACTGCACAACTGTCCCAAGCACAGTTCATGCACCCAGGTAGTATGAGCAGTAAATCATTTTGTTTAGGTAACAGCAGGTAGTTTTCAAACCCAGTGTTAAGCCCTTAGTTTAAATATTTCACCAGTAATAACAGTAGATAAAAAGGATACACTTGGGGGTGGGGGGAGAAAGTCTGTCCTAGCAGTGAAATGCATGTGGAATGCAAAAAATCCAAATCATTTTATTTAAAGTTCTTTCCCCTTCATTGCTATAAAAGTACACAGCTAGATTTCTAACCAGTTTCAGAGGAGGTGCCAGGTACAGATGAGGAGGCCCATTTGGTCCTTCCTAGCTCAACCTTCGAGAAAGAATCTAAAGTCCCCTCATCAAAGCATCCAGTTGTGATTTCATGTAAGCTGAGGCTGCTTAAAATGGCACGAAGGTGATAATGGCTACTTCTGTTTGTTCCTCATTAAAATATTACAAAACTTTTAACATCATATACAATTATACAGGGCATCGGTGAGGCCACACCTGGAATACTGTGTACAGTTCTGGTCTCCTTACCTAAGGAAAGACATACTTGCCTTAGAGGGAGTGCAACGAAGATTCACTAGACTCTTTCCTGGGATGAGGGGATTGCCCTATGAGGAGAGATTGAGTAGACTAGGCCTATATTCCCTAGAGTTTGGAAGAATGAGAGGTGACCTCATTGAAACATATAAAATTCTTAAGGAGCTTGACAGGGTTAATGCTGAGAAAATGTTTCCCCTGGCTGGGGAATCTGGAACACAGGGTCACAGTCTCAGAATAAGGGATCGGCCATTTAGGACTGAGATAAGGAAACATTTCTTCACTCAAGGGGTTGTGAATCTTTGGAATTCTCTACCCCAGAGAGCTGTGAATGCTCAAGACAGAGGTCGATAATTTTTTGGGAACTAAGGGAATTAAGGGATATGGGGATAGTGCGGGAAGGTGGAGTTGAGGTCGAAGATCAGCCATGATCTTGTTGAATGGCGGAGCTGGCTCGAAGGGCCAAATGGCCTACTCCTGCTCCTATTTCTTATGTTCTTATTAGTGGCAGATCAGTAATTCTGCTTCCCTCCCCTCAATGTCCAATTTCCAGTAAGTCATTTGTATTAGTGTAGTACCATTGGGAAATAGTTTTATCTCGTGGATACCAAAGCAAAATCATTTGCAGTAGCCCACATTTAAACTCCTTGGGACATTTTTTGTATGTTAAAAGTACCACATAAATGCAAATTGTTGTTGCTGTTATTGTTGTAAATGTCCAGACTAATTGCAATTTCACCAATTTGACTTTTTATGTTTTTAGTACATTTTAAAGTACTGCTCGTATTGCAAGAATTGATTTTGTTTGGTTCTGTATGATTAAATCTTCTCCTTTCTTTTTTTTCTTTTACCTAACAATTACAGGAGAACACTTTTATTCACAATCTTCTCCGAAATTAATTCACCTGTACAGTATGTTGCGTTTTTTGTTGTTGCTTGATTTGTTCCCTTCAAAGCTTTCTTAGATCTGGAGTCTATTGATAGTTTGAGCAATAGTTACATTAGTTATGCTGTGCTTTACCACCGCTGTCAGTGCAATCTACTTCAATTTACTCTCTTTAGTTAGATTAAGGTGTTCTGATGGCCTAATAGTGATTGACTGAGACATTTGATAATACAGTACCTGCAAACTAATGATCAGCTCAGAGATGCAGGTTTCTTGTAATAAGCATCATAAGTGTCAGTGAATAGTAATAGAATACTTTAATCTGTGCCACAGATAATAAATTTAAATCCCTGAACTGTGTTTCACTGATGCCACGTATAAGGGCTGATTTTAACTTTCAGCAGTGGTGGGAAATGGGCGGCAGTGCATCAGCCACCTGTTATACACACAGTATAGAATGTCTCCACGCAGTGGGGAAATTTTAACCTAAAAAAATGGGTGGGCTGGGGGCGTGTGGGAAGTTAAATTGTTAAAAATCTGAATCCCGACCTGAACCGGCCCACTTCCAGTTTTAATGGAGGTGGGATGAGGGGCAGGCAGCCAATCCTCTGCCAGGAGGCGGGTCATATATTTAAATGTTATAATAAGGCTGGAAGCCTCTGCTTTAACCTGCCTTTACACTAACCTCCTGGATCCAGGGTTCCTACCTAACCTATACCCTGCCATCAGAGATCCCACACGAGGCCTCCGATTTCCCCCCCAGGCCTCTGATCCCCAACCCCCCACTCCTCCGGCCGCCGTTCTTTGCTGACAGCCCCCTCCCTGCCCCCCGCCCTTGCTCCTCTGGCCCTCCCCGTGCTCCTCCCGGCTCACGATCTGGACACCATCCCCTCTCTTTCCCCCCCATCCCACCCCAGCCTGTGATCTCCAATACACCCCCCTCCCCCATGCTCCTCCTGGTCCCCGATCCTGTTGTAATTTCCCCCCACGCCCCGCTTCTCTGGCCGCTGCCCGGCCCCCGATCCTCAGGATCCCCCCCTCCACTCCTCTGGCCGCTCCCCGACCCCCACGCGATCACTCCCTCCCTCCTCTGTGTGGCCCAGTGCCGCAGGCCTACCCACCTGGAGCCAGCCAGCCTCTCAATCTGGCTAGCTGCGGGTGGAAACAGAGGCTTCCCATGCAAATTCGGCAGGGCCTGCAGGAAACCCGTTCTCCCGGTTTCCTGATTGCCTCGGAGCCCCCCTGTTCCCAAACCGCCTTCCCCATTAAATTTCAGCCCAGTACGTCACCAATCTCAGCTTTGCCTCCATGAGGTGTCAGTGAGCAGAGGCTAGTTGTTGGATTCATTCACAGCAGTGAGGTGTTACATGTTTGCATTTTATATCCTGTCTTTTTGTTTTTGATTAGTTTTATAAATTTTAGAGGTTCATTATAAGAATATACTGCTCAGTCAACACTTGCCTGTGGTCAGTATTGACACTGTTGCATTTCTTTACAGCTGGCTGCATACACAGAGCATGTTGATATATGATTATTATATACATATGTTGGCTCCCATTAAATTGTTGAGTCTGTAATTGTAAAATAAATAGTAATGAAATATCTGAGTGGGAATTAATCAGATAATTAATCGGATAATAATCTCGTTAAATACAATACATTGCCAAATGAAAAACCTGCTTTTTAATTAACATCTGTGCATCATTGGAATCTACAGTATATACAGAATACATGTCAAGGGCACATTGGCCACAGTGTTTTTCTAGCAGGTGGCTGAATGTTTTCCATCTGGACCAGAGCAATAAACAGCAAATGATGCTGAAAAATCAAATTAAATTTCAAATATATTGAATGTGGATTGAGCTGATGTGATTTCAAATACCATTATGACTTCAAAGGGGATAATTGGTGCCAGTAAAATTCTACCTGATGAAAGTTATCCAAACAGCACAACTGTATAACAAATAAATGTTTTAGTTTAACAAAGAACATAAACACCTTCTGGTAATACAGCACTTCCACAGGTAAAAGAGTTGAAAGGAAGGGGGATGTTTCCCCAGTCATGTATCCTGGATTTTGTCAAAGTATTCCTTCTATTTTATTTTTTACAGCACTACACGGATATATTTTCTTCTCAGTTCAATGTACTTGTATGTAAAGTTACAGAAATAATTTTGATAAACAAAATCAAGAGAACGTACTTCAGAACAGTTCCTCTTCTTGGGGATGGATAATTGGTCTGATTAGTATGTGTTGCAACATTGTAAACATGTATAAAAGGAATGTGTTTACGACTTTGTAACTCATAGCAACAGGAGCCGTTCTTTACCCCCCCCCCGCCCCCAGGAAACTAAATGACATATTTTGTGGCTTGAATAAATACACAAGATAAAAATCTGCACAAATAGTTTTGAAGGGATAATGTAATGTTGTATAATGAAAAAGAGTAATGCATGCATGATACAGTAAGCAAACAGTATAAGTCAGTGTGCTGAGTAACTTAAAAGCAGCTTGGTAATATGGCGTAAAGTTGACTCTGTTGCACATATTTAGTTTCTGAACAATCAAACCAAAACTATGTAAGTTACTTTTTAGCCCTCATGATTTGTCCATTGAGGGAGGGTTCTCCCCTTCACCAAGCAAAAAACTTTTAAGAGATTTTTGTAATCTCAAATATACTTGGTCAAAATGTATTAAAATATATAGAAAACATGTTGATCAACTGCAGGTTATTACTTGATAAACTGGCAGTAAAGATGTATCAATGATTAATCCTTTAGTGCAAAAAGCATCAAATATAACTTGGCATCAATTCAAGATCAGCTGATTGACATTTCACCTGCTAAATATTTTCTTGACCAAAATTTTTAATTGATAAACTTATCAGTGCATGTAATAAGACTAAACAGAGAGCAAAGTTCACGCTTGTCGACTAGAGGCACTCAAGTTAAGAGTTAGACTGCATGCAAAGAGCCCAATGAGATTTGCTGCTGAAAGTGAATAAAAACTAGCCAATAAATCTTATAGTAAAGGTTGTGCTGTGCATGGTTTCAAGGCAATCTCTGATTTCTGAAGATAGTTATAAACTACTTGAGCTTCTCGCAGTTTGTGACATGGACTGAATCTCTCAATTAGATTACTGTACTGTAATTGCTCCCGAGTAGTTATTGTTCTCTATTTATACAATGGGGGTAGGAGCAATGTGATAGCACATTTAGAGAATATGGGGTAGATTTTCATCTTCAACTCTTGGCCGGTAACCTTGCGAGGCAGATTGCACGCCCTTTATACAACCGGACTGATTTTCTTTCCAATTAATTCAAGGGAATGGAAATCATGTGAGTTCGATAAAAGGCGTGCAATCCATCCTGCCAGATTCCTGCCCAGGAATTGAAGATGAAAATCTACCATTTTTTGGACTCGTACAAGATATACCACAAGGTCTACCATTTTTTGGACTAGTACAAGATATACCACAAGGTGTCACACTGCTGCTTTCAATCTTCTCCATGCAAATCTTGCAAAACAACAGCCATGAACAGAAAAAGCCCCTTTCTTCTTTAACTCTTTTTATTTAAGCAAATGTTTATAAACCGTAAAAGCACATAATCAACTTTCCCTTTGTACAAATACAACAACACTTGGACCCTAATGTGATAACACATTAAAAGAGAGTGGACCTGACAGTGTAACGTAACACATAAATGAGAAAGGTGTTATGTCCTCTTGGGTCCATGAATTGTTTAAGCATATTATCACATCAGAATCCACATCTTCTGTATATAATATATATAGAAGTATAGTTACCTTGCAAAGTGTATAACTTTTTAGTAAAACAATTTCTTCCAAATATTTCCAGCAAAACCTTGGTCTAGAATTGTAATCCTTTGGTAAAAATACAAATAAAAAACATTTCACTTCATGTTGCAAGGCAGAATTTAGCGACCACGATAACTAAAAAATGGCAGCCATAGCAGAAGGTATAAACTGCAATACTAACAGTTGAACAGGAAGGTTTGGGTAAAAGTAACAACTAAAGATATAGCAGTAAATTTTCATCTTCACTGTATGGACAATAATCTGGCAGTGTGGATCACGCACTCAATATAGAACCTGTCCAATTTTCATTCCATTGATTACCAACCGTGCGGTGAAGACAAAAACGTACCCCACCATCTGCTTCTAAAAGATGGCTGGGATTGTAACACAGTCTTGGTTCAAAGCTAGTCCTGCACAATACATGAAATCACTTCAAACCTTAGTCACTGACAAGCTTATAACACACCCCCAGTCATCTGTAGTTCTCAAAATTATGATTAGAATCTTTGTTAGTTTTATTAATTCCCTACTTTCAGTATTTATTGCCTTTTTGCTCCTCTAGACTCATCAGTCTTAGGTTCTCACCATGCATCACTTAATGAACTAAATGTATACATAGTTCAGTAATTTACACAAGTTTAGTGTTAAAATAGAGCCAGACTTTCAATTACTCTACACAATGTTGCCAGCACTGGGTTCACATATCTTAAATTGCAACATGTTCCCTGTGGTACTTGAGGGTTTGTAAATTTTTCCAGAGCTGATATTAAAGAGATTCCAGAGATACTTTCACATGTGTGACAAACTGTTACATTAAGAAGTCCATCGGTCATTCCAGTTCTTTTTACTATATACAATTGTAATTTGATTCAAAATTATTGATTGTTTCTCAATGGTATGCAGCGAGTAACGGAGCCATACCCACCAGGAAGGCCCAGGTTTAATCTGCAGTCTGTGCTGAGTTAGCTGATCTCAGCCAGGACAAATTGCCTTTGGGTTATGGAGGGGAAAATTGGCCAGAGTTCCCAATTCAGATCACTCCCCAACTATTGCTGATGGAAGCGCCAGTGTGTTGATGTCAGATGAGGAATGGATCAGAGTTGGCTGTGGGACAGTCAAGTAGCTTGCAAACAATCACTGTCACCTGAAGAATGGTCACCAGTGCGAGGTGCATGGGGGGACCTGTGGAACTGTACCCTAGCAGGGAGTCAACACTTCCAGGAAATGGGGACGCTGTGGGAGAAAATTGACCGAAATAAAAAGATACAAACATTATGTATGGTAATATAAGTATGATTTTTTTTGGTAGTACTTCACTAAGTAGACCACAGCTACTAAATTGCACATCATTGTTTGCATTGCAACATTGCATCAGTGTGGATTTTTTTTTCTTCATTCATGGGATGTAGGCGTCACTGACAAGGCCAGCATTTATTCCCCATCCCTAATTGTCCTCGAGAAGGTGGCGGTGAGTCACCTCCTTGAACAGACCGTGTGTTGAAGGTACTCCTATAGTGCTGTTATGTAAGGAGTGCCAGAAATTTGACCCAGCGACGATGAAGGAACAGCGATATATTTTCAAGTCAGGATGGTGTGTGACTTGGAAGGGAACTTGGAGGCGGTGGTCTTTCCATAAGCCTGCTGCCCTTGTCCTTTTAGGTGGTAGAGGTCGCGAGTTTAGGAGGTGCTGTCGAAGAAGCCTTGGCGAGTTGCTGCAGTGCATCTTATAGATGGTACACACTGCAGCCACAGTGCTTCGGTGGTGGAGGGAGTGCAAATCAGGAAAAGAGCTGCTGGTCCATCCAGCCTCTTCTATAGAGTTGTGATGCTCTATGCAACGGAATATGTATACTGTCCACTCACCGAGAGCCGTGTAACCCCCCGGGAGAGGCGAAAAACTAGATAAAAGCTCAGGCCAATTAGAGCGAATAAATCTGGTAAATCTCCGACCTCCTTAGACAATCAAAACTAATCCAGGAGACCACCTTGGCCCTAATTAATGTTACAAAGTAACTACCTCTTGTACAAGGTGAACTCTGCCCCAGACAGAGAATGGCCCATAATTTGTGGTCAGCGGTGGTGTGGCGGTGATCGCTGCTGACCTCAAAGAAAGCTGCCACAGAGATCTTGCAATTTCTGTGGCGAAAACTTTAGGTTTCTCGACATGTAATTGATTGTAGCGCCGTCAATAGGGGATTCTGAGCCTAGTGCAGCAGTGAAACCATCAAGCTGTCTAAGCAGCCAATCACATTGAAGAATTCTCAGAGACGCCAAACCTGGAAATGAATAGCACTGATTATCTGCACTTTTTAAAAATGTTAGAGAGCAAAAAAAAGATTGGGACATACACATGGGGTTAAGGTAGAAGCTGAAAAAATAATCAAGCTTTACAAAAAATATATATATATATTCCAACAAGGCTTAACATTTAATGGGGTATTTAGCAGTGATATTAGTACGGAAAAGCTCAAGTTTTCGTCAGTTCCACTGATTTCACGGATTGCTGACTATCGGGATGGGGGGGGGGGGTCCAAAATGCAGTCTGTGTCGGAGCAGTGAATGACTGACCACAACTTCAGGATTTTTGCGTTTAGATGCGCATGTGCTAAATCCCGAAGTTGCGGTCTGTTTCAGAGGGGTAATGACGGCAAACACTGACAGTTCGCGATCATTACCCACTGCAAATTCCGGGCCAATGGGTCCCGCTTTCACTTCATGGAATCCAGCGAATCAGTATTCACCGCACGAGCCATCAACTTGTTTATTTCAGCCTATTATTTGATAATAACGGAAACTCTACCAAGTTCTTGCAGTTGCTGTGCACTGTTCTGTTGTAGTGTATTGCAGCCACTCGGTTCTCTTTGTACATTTTCCTTAAGCCTTTAGTAACAAGCAATTGCTGCTCCAAAGCTGCTGGACTGTGAGTGATTAGTTTCCAGCTTGTGTGTTTTTATTCTGGGATCACACAGCAACTTCAACGCATCTCCTCACTGATCAACTATCTCTTGGTCCCAAGGAGATGATACAATGACAGGTGATGGAGGCGAGTACCTTAGACCAGAGGACCTGAAAGAGCTTGGAGATGACTCTCTACCCAGCAGTCGATACCTGGACAATATGATGTACAGAGGAATAGGACGCCTTGGAGAGCGCTCAGACAGGTAGCTTTATGTTTGTTTTTGCAAGCTTGATCAAAAAGCTGCTATAACGGATTGATATTTAAAATACAGTATTCTCATTGGCTAAGAGAAATTCCAGTCTCAAACCATTATGTGTGGAGTGCAAGGTGCTTTACTCCCCAGGAAGTTAATAGTTCATACAAAAGCAAAACACTGCGGATGCTGGAAATCTGAAATAAAAACAGAAAATGCTGGAAATACTCAGCAGGTCAAGCAGCATCTGTGGAGAGAGAAACCGAGTTATCCTTGCAGGTCGATGACCTTTCGTCAATTAATAGTTCATGTTCTGACAAAGGGTTTGACCCGAAACGTTAACTCTGTTTCTCTCTCCTCAATGCTGCCTGACCTGCTGAGTGTTTCCAGCGCTTTCTGTTGTTATTTCAGATTTCCAGCATCTGCAGTCTTTTGCTGTTGTAATAGTTAGTTGTGTGTGGGCCAGAGCCTCTGTTCTCTCATAAGTTTTGAAAGATTCCATGCAAAGTTTCAGAAGTAGCCAGGCTGTCCAAACAGTGCATAGCTGCATCTCAGGACGGCCCCCTAATCCGGTAGCAGTAATGAACTCTAAGATATGTTTTTAATTTGTTCTCATGCTAACTGTTGATTTTTTTTGTGATATCTGGAAGGTTCACTAATATGATGTCCATGTTATTCTGTTTTGATGTTATTATATCTCTAATTGAGGCTAATAAGCCGTAATATCAAACCTACCATGAGTTCATTAAAAGTTTCCCCACCTCATTATAATCCTTGCCTCAGCATTTTACTTAATTTTTATTTAAAACAAATGAAACCCCAGTGTAGCCCACATCTAATTTTTGTTTACTGATCACCTCAGCAATCTTTACAGAGAAACAAGCTTACGACGCTTCCTTCCCCAATGGCTTAATCGGAAAGTGCTCTGGATGGTGGGGTACTCAGCCACATAGCCAAAAAGAACTAGGATTTGATTTCCAGTCTGTGTTGTGTTGGCCGATCTCAGCTGGGGTGATAGTTGTGGTGTTGCAATTGATCTCAGTACACTTGAGGTAGGGAAAGGAAAAATCAGCCAGTGTTCATACCCCTGATCAATACAACACCAAATTGCATTTATATAGCGCCTTTAACATAGTAAGACGTCCCAAGGCGCTTCACAGGAGCGTTATCAAACAAAATTTGACACTGAGCCAGATAATGAAACATTAGCACAGGACAATTCAAAAGCTTGGTCAAAGAAATAGGTTTTAAGGAGCATCTTCAAGGAGGAGCGATTTAGGGAGGGAATTCTAGAGCTTAGGCTGATGCAGCTGAAGGCACGGCTGCCAATGGTGGAGCGATTAAAATCGGGGATGCTCAAGAGGCCAGAATTGGAGGAGCGCTGATACCTGAGGGTTGTAGAGCTGGAAGAGATTACAGAGATAGGGAGGAGCGAGGCCATGGAGGGATTTGAAAACAAGAATGAGAATTCTAAAATCGAGGTGTTGCTTAACCCGGGAGCCAATGTAAGTCAGCAAGCATAGGGGTGATAGGTGAACGGGACTCGGTGCAAGTTAGGACATGGGCAGCATAGTTTTGGATTAACTCAAGTTTACGGATGGTAGAACATGGGAGGCCAGCCAGCAATGCATTGGAATAGTCAAGTCTAGAGGTAACAAAGGCATGGATAAGGGTTTCAGCAGCAGATGAGTTGAGGCAAGGGCGGAGTCGAGCGATGTTACAGGGGTGGAAATAGGTGGTCTTAGTGTTGACGCGAATATGTGGTTGGCAGATCATCTCGGGGTTAACTATAACACCAAGGTATCGAACTGTCTGGTTCAGCCTCAGACAGTTCTGATGAAGGGTCCCAGACCTGAAACGTTAACTCTGTTTCTCTCTCCACGGATGCTGCCTGGCCTGCTGAGTATTTCCAGCATTTTCTGTTGTTATTTCAGCTATCCAGACAACTAGTTCTTCCTTCATCAGCTGCACCCTAAGATGAATAAAATGAGGGTTTACAGATCTGCCGTTAGATTCAGTGACTGTTGTTATGCAGCTCAATGGGGGAAGCTTCTGCCCTTCTCTGCAATCAGGGCTCCACTTTACATAGTGGAACCCAGTTGGCCAGAAGACACTTGTACCTGACAAATATTCAAGCATGTAAGACAACCATAACCATCTTCCTTTGTGCTAGGTATGACTCCAGCTATTGGAGAGTTTTCCCCCTGATCCCCATTGACTTCAGTTTTACTAGAGCTCCTTTGTGCCACACTTGGTTCAATGCTGTCTTGATGTCAAGGGCAGTCACTCTCACCTCATCTCTGGAATTCAGCTCTTTTGTCCATATTTGGGCCAAGGCTGTAATGGGGTCCGGAGCCAATTGTCTTGGTGGAACCCAAACTGGACATCAGTGAGCAGGGTATTGCTGAGTAAGTGCCACTTGACAGCACTGTTTTTTTAAAATTCATTGATGGGATGTGGGCGTCGCTGGCTGGCTAGGCCTGCATTTAGTGCCCATCCCTAATTGCCCTTGAGAAGATGGTGGTGAGCCGCCTTCTTGAACCGCTGCAGTCCATATGGTGTAGGTACACCCACAATGCTGTTAGGAAGGGAGTTCCAGGATTTTGGCCCAGCGAAAGTGAAGGAACGGCGATACAGGTCCAAGTCAGGATGGTGTGTGGCTTGGAGGGGAACTTGTAGGTGGTGATGTTCCCATGCGTCTGCTGCCCTTGTCCTTCTAAGTGGTAGCGGTCGCGGGTTTGGAAGGTGCTGTTGAAGGAGCTTTGGCGAGTTGCTGCAGTGCATCTTGTAGATGGTACACACTGCAGCCACAGTGCGCCGGTGGTGGAGGGAGTGAATGTTGAAGGTGGTGGATGGAGTGCCAATCAAGCGGGCTGCTTTATCCTGAATGGTGTCGAGCTTCTCGAGTGTTGTTGGAGCTGCACTCATCCAGGCAAGTGGAGAGTATTCCATCACACTCCTGACTTGTACCTTGTAGATGGTGGAAAGGCTTTGGGGAGTCAGGAAGTGAGACACTCGCCGCAGAATTCCCAGCCTCTGGCCTGCTCTTGTAGCCACAGTATTTATATGGCTGGTCCAGTTCAGTTTCTGATCAATGGTAACCCCCAGGATGTTGATAGTGGGGGATTCAGCGATGGTAATGCTATTGAATGTCAAGGGGAGATGGTTAGAGTCTCGCTTGTTGGAGATGGTCATTGCCTGGCACTTGAGTGGTGCAAATGTTACTTGCCACTTGTCAGCCCAAGTCTGAATGTTGTCCAGGTCTTGCTGCATATGGACACGGACTGCGTCAGTATCTGACGAGTCTCGAATGGTGCTAAACAGTGTGCAATCATCAGCGAACATCCCCACTTCTGACCTTATGATGGAGGGAAGGTCATTGATGAAACAGCTGAAGATGGTTGGGCCTAGGACACTGCCCTGAGGAACTCCTGCAGTGATGTCATGTGATTGAGATGAATGACCTCCAACAACCACAGCCAACTTCCTTTGTGCTAGGTATGATTCCAACCAATAGAGAGTTTTCCCCTTGATTCCCATTGACTTCAGTTTTGCTAGGGCTCCTTGATGCCACACTCGATCAAATACTGCCTTGATGTCAAGGGCAGTCACTCTCACCTCACCTCTTGAGTTCAGCTCTTTTGTCCATGTTTGGACCAAGGCTGTAATGAGGTCAGGAGCTGAGTGGCCCTGGCGGAACCCAAACTGGGTGTCAGTTAGCAGGTTATTGCTGAGTAAGTGCCGCTTGATAGCACTGTCGACGACACCTTCCATCACTTTGCTGATGATTGAGAGTAGACTGATGGGACGGTAATTGGCCGGGTCGGATTTGTCCTGCTTTTTGTAGACAGGACATGCTTGGGCAATTTTCCACATTGCCGGGTAGATGCCAGTGTTGTAGCTGTACTGGAACAGCTTGGCTAGGGGCGCAGCTAGTTCTGGAGCACAAGTCTCCAGTACTATTGCCGGAATGTTGTCAGGGCCCATAGCCTTTGCAGTATCCAGTGTCTTCAGCCATTTCTTGACATCACATGGAGTGAATTGAATGGGCTGAAGACTGGCATCTGTGATGCTGGGGACCTCAGGAGGAGGCCGAGATGGATCGTTCACTCGGCACTTCTGGCTGAAGATAGTTGCAAATGCTTCAGCCTTGTCTTTTGCACTCACGTGCTGGGCTCCATCATCATTGAGGATGGGGATATTTTTGGAGCCTCCTCCTCCTGTTAACTGTTTAATTGTCCACCACCACTCACGACTGGATGTGGCAGGACTGCAGAGCTTTGATTTGATCCGATGGTTGTGAGATCGCTTAGCTCTGTCTATCGCATGTTGCTTCTGTTGTTTGGCATGCAAGTAGTCCTGTGTTGTAGCCTCACCAGGTTGACACCTCATTTTTCGGTATGCCTGGTGCTGTTCCCGGCATGCTCCCCTGCACTCTTCATTAAACCAGGGTTGATCTCCCGGCTTGATGGTAATGGTAGAGTGAGGAATATGCCGGGCCATGAGGTTACAGATTGTGGTTGAATACAATTCTGCTGCTGCTGATGGCCCACAGCGCCTCATGGATGCCCAGTTTTGAGTTGCCAGATCTGTTCGCAATCTGTCCCATTTAGCACGGTGGTAGTGCCACACAACACGGTGGAGGGTATCCTCAACATGAAGACGGGACTTCGTCTCCACAAGGACTGTGCAGTGGTCACTTCCACCAATGCTGTCATGGACAGATGCATCTGCAACAGGTAGATTGGTGAGGACGAGATCAAGTAGGTTTTTCCCTCTTGTTGGTTCCCTCACCACCTGTCGCAGACCCAGTCTGGCAGCTATGTCCTTTAGGACTCGGCCAGCTCGGTCAGTTGTGTTGCTACCGAGCCACTCTTGGTGATGGACATTGAAGTCCCCCACCCAGAGGACATTTTGTGCCCTTGCTACTCTCAGTGCTTCTTCCAATTGGTGTTCAACATGAAGGAGTACTGATTCATCAGTTGAGGGAGGGCGGTAGGTGGTAATCAGCAGGAGGTTTCCTTGCCCATGTTTGACTTGATGCCATGAGACCTCATGGGGTCCTGAGTCAATGCTGAGGACTCCCAGGGCTACTCCCTCCCGACTGTATACCACGGTGCCACCACCTCTGGTGGGTCTGTCCTGCCGGTGGGACAGGACATACCCAGGGATGGTGATGGTGGTGTCTGGGACATTGGTTGTAAGGTATGATTCGGTAATTATGACTATGTCAGGCTGTTGCTTGACTAGTCTGTGGGACAGCTCTCCCAATTTTGGCACAAGCCCCCAGATGTCGGTAAGGAGGACTTTGCAGGGTCGACACCTTCCATCACTTTGCTAATTATTGTGAGTAGACTGATAGGTCTGTAATTGGCCGGATTGGATTTGCCTTGCTTTTTGTGGACAGGACATATCTGAACAATTTCCCACATTGTCGGGTAGATGCCAGTGTTGTAGCTGTACTGGAACAACTTGGCTAGTTCTGTGAGCACAGGTCTTCAGCACTACAGCCGGTATGTTGTCAGAACTTGTAGCCTTTGCTGTGTCACACAGTACTCCACACAGTATTTACAAATTTGCATTTACTCGCGCAGTTATTTAGTTTGGATTCCAGGAGAGTGGCATCTATGAACTGGCGCTGCCACGTGTGTCATACAGCTCTCTTATCCTGGCGGCAGGATCAAGGAGCCACGGATGAGTGCCAGTGTATGCTTTAGTTTGGCTCCATCTGAATACAGAATGAATAGGCAGAGAATTAGTTCCAGTATTTTCCATATCACCCATTTGTATAACATCTCAGCTGAAATATCAAAAGATCCGTTGTATAAGGTGATATAACTCAGTAATGAGTTTCATCCCACTTCATATACTTAAAGCGGTAGATCCTTGAATGGATAGATATTGAAAATTAGAGTATAGTGAATTTGGTTAGAGCTTCAGGTTGTTCCGGTGCAAACTTCAGGTGCTGTCTGTACTACTCAAAATGCATGTAAATGGCTGTGAATTCAATTGCGAACAATGTTAATTCTGGATGGTGCACTGGCTTCAGTGCACTGTGCCATGGAGTGGCTAGCATACAAGTGAAAGACCTTGATTTCCCACAGAATTAATTATGGATATTGGCTGTGGTTTGTATGTTTAAGCCCCACTCCAGAACTTGAGCACGTAAGCTAGTCTGACACTTCAGTGCAGTACTGAGAAAGTACTGCATTATTGGAGGTACTGTCTTTTGGAGGAGGCCCAATTTGCCTACTCAAGTGGCTATGACAGATTCGAAGAAGAGTAGGGGAGTTTTCTCGGTGTCCTGGCCAATATTTACCTCTCAAACACCAAACCTGAAATAAAGGTGGCCAAACTTTTAAAATAATATTAAAATATGTTTTTTGAAAAGTTTCTTAGACAGTTTATTAAACTGTTATTATTTAAAATGGACAAATTTCACACTGCATAAAATTAAAATTAGTTTTCCAGGCCCTTAACATTTGTTTAGCAGTAATAACGCTGTCAGAATCCCAGTTACACCTAACCCCTTTGGGTCTAACTTTTAGTGGGGAATTTAACAGCCTAATTACTGCGAAAGAGCCGATGTTTTTGTCAGTTTCCATGATCTGGCTGATTACACAGATTGCCGGCTTTGTGGGCCGGGGGGTGGGCGGTGCAGCGCAGCCTGTTTCAGAGACTGCAACTTCATGCACCAAATCCCGAAGTTGCAGTCAGTTTCAAAGGTGGAATGACAGCAAACGCTGCCAGTTCACCGTCATCCCAACCGCAAATGACGGGCCATTATATAAATGCAGGTCCTTGCCTATTGTTGGGGAGAAGTGCAAACTGGAGGCCAAAAGGTTTCTCACAGGAAGATGTGAAAAATTGAAGAGAAAGTCAGTCTTGTCCATTCTGGGCCATTTTTCACAGCGATATTGATAAGCACTGGAAGGAGGTCACCTGCGTGCCCTCTCAGCCAGGCGTGTTATAATAGGGAGACATGAAAAAGAACATAGGAGGAGAAAATACTGAACAAAACTCAAAATAATTAATTGCTGAAACTTTTGTTGGGAATAGAATAATGAACACATAGCTAAATCTGACTGTTAGAGATGTACAGCTTGGTATATGGCAAGGAATCAAGCTGCATGTAAAATTATGAGGCAATGGATGTCACTGTTTCCCGTTGCTAACCATGTCTTTAATTAATTTTCCCCATAATGTTGTTTCTTCTTTTCTAAATGAGTACGTATTGCATCAAAATATCGGTAAAAATGTTATTTTCTGGCATGATACTTTGAGCATCGTTAAAAAAAATCCAGTCCTTCTAATTGTTCAAGTAAATGTAGAAAATAAGCATGACTTTGATTTTAAATTAGCAGTTTTTTGTCTGTCTGTTAACATTGTTGTTCTGTATGCATCTGTGCGTGTGTGAGTGTGTGAAAGTGCATTGTTTTACCATTGTTCTGCCATTCTCCCTTCATAGTTGCTGTTTTCCCTCTCCTTTTCATATGCTTCCACACAGTGCTGTAAACAGGTAGGTGGTCCTTGACACAAGAGTAATGTCACAGTGCTGTGGCTGTGTCTGCAATCCACTTTTGACGATATGGTAATGCTGCTTGGGGTTGGGGTTTGAGGCATTCACCTTGTGCATAGGAGCTATTTTCATGGCTGCATCGCTTGCCTTTGGTGTTTTCCTATGTTCACTGCTAAGCTGCTCACATCAGGCGGGGTCTATGAGACTGTAATAATGCTGAAACAGCTGCCATTACGCCTTCTTTTTTCTTGTGACTGCTGGCCTGAGATTCAGCAGCCTGGATTATTCAGCTGGAACCTACCACTGATTGACTAAATGGGGGTGGGAGAGGGGAGGGGAGTCGAAGCTTGATTATTATTTTATATTTTTTTTCCTCTGCCAGTGGGTTGCTGGGTGTATATTTTTAGGAATACATTCCTGCTGCAGAGACACAATTTGTTTTCCTCTTTCAGGTATTTGTTGTAAAAATTATAAATGTGATTTTTTGGGGGGGGATTTTGCTAGCAGTCACATCTATTTACTGTTTGCCGTGATCACCTATTTTGCTGTTTGTGCTGAGTATTACTGCTGTCTCTGATGTACTGCTTGCCTGTTAAGGACTAGACAAAGCATTATATTGTGATTAATAGAAATTATGAATGTTATTGTATAGATATTGGCATTTTATGTTTTAATTTTTTTATGAAGGCTTTAATAACATCCTATGAAAATGATTGTACTGTGGTTTTTGAATTCATTAATGGCCTTTTGTCATGTCACATAGACTATGTACTGAATCCATCCACGTAGGTTTTGTTGCGCTGACTTACTTAACTGCCACGTTAAGGACTTGTAGAACTCTGGGAGAACAGCTTCAATTCTCCCTTACATCTTCATCGCTGAACTTGCTATCTTTAGACTCGAAGGAGCAATGCATACGCTTAACCCTTTAAGAACACGTTTCTACTTGAGTTACTCAGGGTAAATGTAACATGGAAATGTCCCAGGGAATCTCAACCTGAATGTTGAAGCAACAAAAAAATGCATCAAAAAGAGAAACAAAAAATAATTTCTGTATAATGGTACAAATTATTGATTGCTATTCGATTATTATATATATTTTTGACAACTGCCCTGTGATATATATTTGACTATTGAATCTGGTGTAAGCTGATATCTTGGATACTAGCTTCAAAATTCTTAGCAAGGTACAAGTGCATATTATAAAGAGGAGGACGCCATCTGCTCCACAATGTGATTTTAACAAAGACTCGGGGGGAGCCCCACACAGTGTCAAACCCACCAGAGAAACCTGGCGGCATGCAGGATAGTAGCCAGAAAGGCCCTGGTAGGATAAAAAGGTTGTTATTTTTCAGGAGGCTTCCTTAGGAGGAGCAGGAAAATCCTTGGGCCTCCACTGGCTCAGTCCTTCCTACACCTTCATCTTTTTGGAACCCACTTCAATTTAGAAAAGAAATTGTTAGCTATAGTGGAATTTTGATGAGTTTTTTTTTGAATTTTCTTACTGGCAGTCTGTCGCAGTGATATCACTAATGCAGCGTGGCTCTATTACAAACTGGAGAATTTGACTTCAAACTGGCTTGAGAGCTACTTCAGAGCTGCCCAAACCCAGGAAACCATGCTATTGACTAGGAAATCTGCATTCCCCATTACCAGTTTGGTTTCCTGCAGTTGGGAGACTCTGGAGCCAATCTCAGTTGCAGACTCCACGGTTTACTCTTGTGGGATGAATGGGAATGCTCTTGTTGGTAGCCTCACTGGAGTAGCCTAGCACAGAGGGAAATTCAACTGAAGGGTCTCCATGGCAAGAAGACAATTTATTTCAATAAAAAAACTATGGAGTATAAATCTCCTGAAGCGAATATTTGCTTCTATCAAATTGGGGTGTGCTTTGAATCAAAAATACTCCCTCTAAACTTCCCCATTAATGAAAATTATTAGATGCAGTCAAGTTTCTTTGTGTTTGTAGTAATAGTTCTCTATTAGGTGAGAAAGCATTCCACCCACTGCACTGAAAGTTTGATTTAATAGGAGTATAAGCATAACCTGCCAAAATGAAGTGGCTTAATATACCAGATCAGACACTGAATGGTGACTGTCAAAAGATGATTGTGTAGCAGCCAGAACAGTCTAACTTGGCTGATCAAAAGTCCCATCAATTTCATGAAAAAGTATTTTGTAAGTCATTTGTTGCAGTATTGTAAATTGTGAACCCTTAGAAACATTACTACTGGCCAAATGCCACCCTTTTCCGTACAATTATAATTGAAAACAAGTCAAAACATAAGGGGGGGGTAATTTCCTTCATTGTGTGGGAGGTAACCTGGCAAAACAGATCGCCCGCCCTTGTAGAACTTGCCCAATTTTCGTTCCATTGATTTTAGTTACAACCCAGGCAGTAAAAATGAAAATTACCCTTGAGACATTTTTGCATCGCTCTAGAACAGTACAATATTATTACAAGAATCTAGAGGCACTGGAGAAGGATGAGACCAGAACTGAGAGGTTATAAATATCAGGAAAGACTGAACAGGCTGGTGCTCTTTTCTCTCGAAAATAGAAGGGTGAGGGGTGAGGGGTGACCTGATAGACGTCTTTAAAATTATGAAGGGATTTGATAGGGTAGACATAGAGAAAATGTTTCCGCTTTGGGGAATCCAAAACTACGGGTGATAAACATAAGATAGTCACTAATAGATCCAATAAGAATTCAGAAGAAGCTTCTTTACCCAGAGAGTGGTAAGAATATGGAACTTGCTATCACAAGGAGTCGTTGAGGAGAATAGCATAGATGCATTTAAGGGGAAGCTGGATAAGCAAATGAGGGAGAAATGAATAAAAAGTTGGCCTCCTTCTGAGCTATACTATTCTATGATTCTATGATTATGCTGATATGGTTAGATGAAATAGGGTGGGCGGAGGCTCATGTGGAGCACAAACACCAACATAGACCAGATGGGCTGAATGGCCTGTTTCTGTGCTGGAAATTCTATGTAATATTAATTAGTAATATCTTCACAGAACAGTTAATGACTGTCAGAGCTTCCAAAGCAATTTTCAATATATTTCTATGAACAATTTTTAAATACAGTTCCCACATGTCCTATTGGTTGAAGACATTCGCTGGTACTGTAGTACTAAGTCATACAGACATAAGGTCCCAGTTGGATTTCCGCTCTGTGCTGAATTAGCTGATCTCGTCAGGGGCAGCACTTGTGGTGTTTCAATTGGCTTCAGTGTCCCAGGCTACGGAGGGGGGCGGGGGAATCAGCTATTGCTTGCACTGTAAATTGTCCAAATGATATCAATACTATGTGTTGGATGTCGGCTGAGAACTGGACTAGGTTCAGCCATGATGCCCTCGTGAATTGGCCTGCTGACCCTGGCATGCAGCTCACATGGAAGATACTGACTTGGGTGAGGAACTGGAGAGCTGCCAGTGCCCATGGAATCAGACTCCAGCAAGAATGCAGCACCTTGATGGGGTGAGGGGGAACAAAAGGGAAGAAAATTGGATTAGAAAAATACATATAGCAAGAGAGTACACTTTTGTCAATAGTTGCAAAGTAAGTGATACAGAGTTTGAAAATGCACTTCAAAGTGAAAATCGTGAACAGATATAGTAGTTCAGAGTGGGGAAATAAAGCAAGGTGGCCACCCACCCAAGGCCAAAGGTTATAAGTTAGGCTCTTCAGTATGTGGGTTTTATTTATATATTGTAATGTTACACAGAAGTAAAATTTATTACCAAAATTCTAATCATGTTATCACTGACTGGATCAGGTAACAACTACTTACATTGCTATAGTGCTTTTCATGTACAGAGAGATAGCATAGAGTGGGCAATAAGTGGGCACCAAAAGGAAGGTGAAAGGGAAGACCTGGATTAAAAAGTGCACAAAAGCATAGTCAAAGAAAAGTGTCTTTAGGAGGCTTTTGAAGGCAGTGAAAGAGATGACAAGGCAGTGATACTGAGGGATATAGATCCAGAGAGCAGGGGCATAGGCACTGGAGGATAAAATAGGGACCCAAGCATCTTTGAGAACTGTGAAAAAGAGCTTTAGGCCCAACAAGCTTGTCCATTTTTGATAAATCTCAAACCCAGCTGCCTGCCTTCTCAAGATATCACAAATTCCTTCTACCCCCAGAAACACAACTAATTGTGCTTGAACGCACTATCTGCTTCAGTGGCCTTCCCTGGCACCTTATCACACAAGTCTCCTACCCTTTGGGTGAAACTGTTCTTCCTGACTTCCATTTTTACTCCCGGTTTCATTATTTTTAGCTTGCATCACCCTGGTATTGGAACCCTTTGCCATTGTGAACAATTCGGCTTGATCAACTTTGTCAGTTCCCTACTTTAATATCTCATGTTACTTGACTTAATTCTGATGTGACTCAAGTAGATCTTTGTGAACTTACAGGGTTGAAGATGATTAGAACTTCACCCATAGAAATCTGCTTACAATTAACACCAGCTTCTGCAGACTTTTTGGTACACAGCATAGTCACATGGTTACTGTAAGATGCATATGACTGACCACCACTTGCCTCAATGTATCTTCCAGGGGTTTCCACAGAATGATCATTGATAAAGTTGCACAAAGCCAAAGGGGAGTTTGCTCATCGCCACATTGGGATTCTTCAGTTGATTTTTAATTCTTCAGATGCATTCTGTTTTCTAAAAATATATCCCCTTTAAAGTCTTTCTGATTCTCTTAGATCAGTCATAGCTTGAATGACTAAAGTGTTAAGTTTTTGAAGTGGAGGAGGTGCTATCTACTACTTTTATTTGATGCACAGTGATTTCTTTGTGTCAGATAATGCAGCACAGAAAATATTCTGATTCTTCAGTCATTTTCCTTCCCATTTTTAGAATAAATTTAGACCTTGATTGAAAGAAAAGCAAAATATACCATGATTGTGCAAACATCTCTTGTATATAGCTTATTATGCAATAGAATTTATTATTCACTCCATCATTATCAAACTGCTTTGCGGGGAATGTTTTTTTGGCTGCTCCCAGTAGTAAGGGATTTAGTATTTTGTCCCTTGAATACAATGAATGCTATCAGTAGGCCTACTTTATTTTCCTTTTGTTAATTCCCAGTCCCCTGGAAGTTGCATAATATGCTAATAGCATGCTTTCTTCACTCTCCTGCCCATCCCATCACATCATCACTGTGCTGCTGCATTTCCATGGCAACCGGTCAACCCATCAGCCTGCGATCCTTCAGTTCAGACAGGTCCAACACACCAAGCCATGGCCCATACCAGAGGGACAGTGCCATGATTGAAGAATTAATCACAGCTACAAGTAGCCAGGTATGCAACATTGCGTCTCTGGTACAGTCTGGATAGCACTTTTGATGTTTTAATGCATATTTATGATTTGGGTTGCCCCTGGCAATTTTTAAACTACATGCAGTATTATCACCAATTAAAATGAGCCTGTGTTTCTTCTGCATCTGATGAGAGTAATTCCTTTTTAGTTTATTCAAAAATTGTTCTTGGATAATGTGTTCACTACTGTTTTCTATTATAATTGAAAAGCTAATTTAGTAAAGTAGCATTTTGTGTGTTTTGCTGTAAAATGCAACATAAATTTAGTATTGACTGATTTTCATTGGTAAGAATTCTAATATGTACTTAGAATGAAAAGTTTACTATATGCATCCATTTAAATTTTAATAGCTTTTGAAATTAAGTTGTATCATTAAATGCTGTTATTTTTAAGCATGTGCAGTAGTTCTAACTTTACTTACATAGACAGTGTTACATAGAAAATGTTTCATTGGCTCTAAAAAGAAGTGTTCCTTTGAAATTACAGGTAGCTCTGGCCAAAGGCCCAGACAAGGACTCCTCATATCGCTTAAGTTGGGAAGCAGAGAACTTGGACAATGTGGCTCTTTCCTCCAGTCCAATCCATTCAGGGTGAGACATACAAACATATCTGGGAAGTACAGGGAAGGAATGTGTTTGTGGGGGAGCTGGGAGATTAGCATGGGATATTCTGCATTCACTGGAAATGTATCACTCTGTCCAAGGATTTTTCAAATACATTTTAATTTTGCATTCTTCACATTCAAATAAGGAAGTGACATTGCTTTTTAAAGAAAGATGTTTCATTCTTAAAATACTAAATTATTTTTGCATATTTCAAGGCCTAAACATTTTTTTATAAAGATTTTGTTCTATAAACTGTAAGCAGCTTATTGGAGAGATGTATAGACTTTAAGGCTGACAACCGGCCAGACTCAGCAGGCGGGATCCTCATTAGCATGGGGCAGGCAGATGGAAAGCCCCACTTTGGCCTCACATTTGTCCTTCAGGAAGTCAGTACAGCTCAGTTCACTCTGTGTATTAATACACGACACACCATGCACTGTACCACCCCATTTAGTGTACTCTATAATACTTATTACCTTAACCAATGAAGTTCTCTCTCTTTGGGAAGCGGTTGGTAATACTGAAGACCTGAAACACCAGAAATTTTTCTGAATTATATATAGAATACAAGAGCAGGGGGGTTATGCTTCAACTGTATAAACCACTAGTTAGGCCTCAGCTAGAGTACTGCGTGCAGTTCTGGTCACCACATTACAGGAAAGATGTGATTGCACTAGAGAGGGTATAGATGAGATTTGCAAGGATGTTGCCGGGAGTAGAGAATCTTAGCTATGAGGAAAGACTGGATAGGCTGGGTCTGTTTTCCTTGGAACAGAGGAGGCTGAGGGGAGACCTTATTGAGGTGTATACAATTATGAGGGGCCTAGATAAAGTGGATAGAAAGGACCTATTTCCCTTAGCAGAGGGGTTAAAAACCAGGGGGCACAGATTTAAAGTAATTGGTGGAAGGTTTAGAGGGGATTTGAGGGGAAATATCTTCACCCAAAGGGTTGTGGGGGTCTGGAACTCACTGCCTGAAAGGGTGGTAGAGGCAGGAACCCTAACCACATTTAAAAAGTACTTGGATGTGCACTTGGGATGCTCTAACCTGCAGGGCTACGGACCAAGAGCTGGGAAGTGGGATTAGGCTGGATAGCTCTTTGTTGGCCGGCGCGGACACGATGGGCCGAAATGACCTCCTTCCGTTCTGTAACTTTCTATGATTCTATAAACTTATATTTTGAAGTTATGCTCAAATTAATATTTGAAATTTTTAAAAAAGTACACATTTTAAACTGAAACTTTACTGCTACTCATTAAAAATACCTTGATTTGACTTTGAAATGGTTGACTTTAGAATTCATACCCAAGATTTCAACAAGTGATATAGAGCACCCAATAACACTATACCAAATCCCAACTACCCCCATTATTCAACTAGCCCCAAAGATAATCTGCCAGAGAAAGAACCCATTTTTAATAGCAAAGTTATCAATTCAGGATGTCAAACTAGAGGCTTAAAAGGCAACATTATATTATTTATTAACATTTAAAGGAAGAGTAGATGGCTACTCAATAAGATTTTTTTCAACCATGTCTCAGCATGGCTTCAAAGCAATTGCAATCTCAGCAGAGAAGCTGATGACAGCATGAATCTGAATATAGCTAGGTAATCCTTATTGCAAAAGGATAAAAGATAAATCTTGAAAAATCTAATACAGTAGAAGCCACTTAAGCAGGAAGTCCACTTTACAGAGAAGGCCCATTGAAAACTGATTTGCCCAAATGCATTGCTGAGGATTGACCTGCTGGTTTAACAAGTCATCCGCGTTCCATCATCTACTTAGGCGGGACAATGACTGTTGTGTTTTGGTAAAATTTTCAACACAGCACACCAGCAGAATATCTGAATCGCACAGCTGATTGGGATGCCATCTGATTAAAATGCCAATTGGCTGAGCGGGGAGGTGCACAAACTGAGCATCCAGCTATGAGAATCAACTGTTGTACAGGCATTGCAAACAGAGCTGAGTCTCATAGCTGACTGATCTGATAATGTGCGTCACTGACTCCATGACCTCCTAGATCCCAGCCTACAGGCATTTCAGTCAGCTGTGAAACTCAGCTGCTCTGCCAACACACAAACACAGCTGAAAAATCACATTTTACCAAGAATCTACTCTGTGAATCAGTGGAGTACCAGAATTTCAAGGCTGACTAAGATGCAGTAACCTGGGGAGACCACTGAATTGAGGATCTACAAATAGAACAGTCAGTGACTTCTGTTCATTGTGACAATTGGTAATCGAGATGAATTTGTTTCCACTGAGGTATCTTAATTAAATGGCTTTTGCTGTATTTTTAGATGTGTTTAGTGAATGCAGTAATGATTGAATATCTGTGAAATTGTCATGGTTGCTGCGGTGACATTTATTTCTCAGCATATATTTATTGTTCCCCTCCCCCATTTATTCATCTTTTTTAAATTCCCCATTGCTGCCTCCCACCTTTGTATCTTATCCTTCAGCTACTGGAGCAAGATGGTGCAAGACATAGGAACCTTACAGCCAGCAGGGTGAGAAGACTTTTATCCTATCTGTCTGGATTGGATCTGAACTCGGGGTTAGGTGGGAAGGGATTTTAAGCCCGCCCATCCGGCGGTTACCGAGCAGGTGGGCAGTTAAAATGCTCCAGATTACTTACCCACCAGAAAGAATCCCAGATCCCATCATTTCCAGTCGTAAAAGATGCCTCTAGACAGGCAGCTAAGACGCCCACCCAAAGCTGGCAAGGTCCTAATTTTCATATGGCAATCGGGTCCTAATAATGCCATCGGGCCCTGACAGCAATTTTAACCTTGGCCTGAGTGTGGAAGCCACCGCGGTTTTCCCACCAGGTGAAGAGGATTGGGGAGCTGAAGAGGCCCTCCAGGTAAGTTTGGTGCTTTCCTTCGTGGGGCCAGGAGGAGCAGGAGTTCTCCTCCAGGCTGCATAAGGAAAGTTTAGTCCTCCCTTGCCCTAAACTCCCCCTCCCTTTCACTACCACAAGTCACACCCAAAAACCCCTTCCCTGAGTGCCTGTGGGCAGCTTTTGGGCACTCGATTTTCCAGGTGCTGGCTGTTGCTTCCCACCCATTTCGCACTAGTTCCAGGCAGGCAGTGGACCGACGACCTGGTAATCTGGTGGTTAAAATTGCCATGGCCTCATACTGCCGGGGCAGGAGGAAAACTAACTAAAACCAGCGGCTTCCTGTCGGAAAACCCATTGGCAGTTTAAAATTCCTCCCAGGTCCTAGAGGTGAAAAGCCAGTGTCTATCCCACTGCATCACACAGCCCCCTGTTGTTGAATTTGATAACGGCCATTGTGCTTAAGGGGATACATAATTGTTGAATATTCCAAATGAAAATACTTGATTACATATTACTTTCGACATTTTGCACTAGTAGCAGTAGCTGACATTATAATTTTGAAATGAATCATCGACGTTAAATGGAGGTTTGTATGCAAGGACTGAAGTAGCTTACTGATACCCTCATTCATTATCATAATTTTTTGTAATTAGCAGTTCCATGCAAGAAACTCTGCCACCTTAGTTAGACGCACAACAGTAATACAGTATCAATGTTAACCCCAGTGGTAAAACCATTTTGTTTCCTCACCACTATAACTGGCATTTCAAAATGATTCCTAAGGTTGAGCAGTGCATGTACTGTCAAGAGGAATATCTAGCACATCAATCTATTTGGAGCCTTCTGTGAGGCATGGCTTTTGTAACAAGCAAACTCTCTACAAAGGAGAAAAGACAACAACTTAAGAAATAAAGGCAAGGTTTGGAATAGTGAAGTTATTTACTAGTGCTGATTAAAAGTAGAATCATCTTTCACTGTTGAATACCTGGAAAGAATCTAACTCTGGATTATATATTCAAGGTTTAAATTAGGCTTTGTTCTGATGACCCATTACTGGATCAGTAGTTCTGTTGTCCATGTGGATTGGTATGTTTCTTTTTGAGGGTTTACTATTTCATTGAAAGAAAGAACAGAAAGTTTTACTGGATCAAGGCCCGTTGACCTGCGCACATCTGTAATTGGCCATAAGCGATGATAAATATAGACAGTCTCCCAACTAAATAGTCATGGGAACATAATGAACTCCTTAGGACCAATTTTAAACCACAGTTGAACCACAAGCAGTTTACTTACCCACGTGGAACTTGGCTCTATCCCGCCGTCTTCGATATTAACCTGAAGGGTTTTTCAGGCGGATGAGGCACCCACCCACCCATTGATGCAAATCAGAGTCCTATGATGTTAATACGGCCCTGATGGCATTTTGACCGGGGTCTGAGCGGGGAAGCCGCTGCAGCTTTCCTGCCAAGCTTAAGCAGGTCGGCAGCCGGTGGAAATGAAGAAGAGGTCCTCCAGGTAAGTCAGAAAATGTCCTTTGTGTGGCCAGGAAGAGCAGGAGTGCTCCCCTGGACCCCACAAGGAAATTTGCGGCCTCTCTTGCCCATGACTTCTCCCCTCCCACAGGACCCTTCTTAAACTCCCTTCTTGCCACTTGTCTAGAAACCGCCAGATAGCCAAGAGCAACCTAATCTTCCCCTGCTCTTCCTGCCCATTGCCATTGCAGTGTCTTGAGAGATAATGGTCATATGGCTTCTCTAGTAACTAACTTTCTGCTAGCTTTCTAATGCCCTGCTTTCCATGCGCTTACATGCATATTCTGTTTCAGCTATTCTTCTCCAGTCCCTGACAGTGAATCAAGGTGAAGATTTGCATCGTGGCTTTCTGTGTGGCTCCATTTGCTTTATTTGGTTTTGCAGCCCTCCTTAACCTACGATCAAAATGCCTCAGTGCTTTGTCTTACATGGTTGTGTCAACCTGGCCACCAAAAAATGATGCAAGTGTCAGTATCATATATTTAAACTCATATATTGTTTTCCAGACTGGGATTCATTTTTATTGGCCAATGGAAACTTGCACCAAAAATGCTTGTTCTCTCTTTAAACATCATGGTACAATGAAAGAAACAGAAAATAAAATTGTGAAATACAAGCCTGTCTATTATGTGACCATTCTGAAGAGATGACTATTCTATAATAAATGTTTTATCTGTTTTCTAATATGAAGGAATTAAATTTGTCTTTTTTACACAGCTGTAGTTGCATTACAAGTGTTGTGTTTAAAAAGGCTGTGTCATCCCACAAGAATAATTTCCACCCTAAAGGTTAAGGGCATCAATGATGCAGAGCACTGATGTGATTTTTCTTTTTATACAACTGGTGTTGAGATGAATGAAATGAGGATTACAACATTAGCAGTAGTGTGATATGATTTTTTTTTACTAGTTCTCCCTTTGATTGCTGCTGTAAATCTGCTTTATGCAGATAATTTATGAAGCTAGAATCACATTGTATGGAATTCTCTTCAAACAGTGACAACAGAAAATGTATTGGCATATTGAAAGAAATAACTCTTAGTAGAGAGTCATAAAGCTAAATATTCAGATCAGTGCTATGACTGACTTATTTTAAACACTGAATTTATAATAATTCAATTAAAATAGAAAAGAAATAATTTTATTTGAAAGACAATCATCTCCACACTTCTGTTATAAAGTAGCTTCACAATGGGGAACAGTTCTTTGATTAAAATTATACTTAATGAAATAAGATTATTCATCGTTCCCTCTTGTGTATCATTTTAACATCCTCTTACTAACTGTATTAATACCTTACCTTTGGGGTATTATTTTCCATAGGTGTGCAACTAACAGTAACATAACAAATACCTTGCTGACAAATGTGTTATGTAGTAAAGTTTGACTTTTTTTTCGTTTGCAAGGAAAACCCTCAAAACATATACACCCTGTCTGCTTGGGACTGACATAATGGGGTAGAGTTTCAGCTTTGGGTGCACTCAGCGATCTAGGCGCAAATTGCGCCCAAAATTGCAAACATTTTGAGAAGTGTTTTTGTTTCCTCGTGTTTCCACTCAAACTCATTTGTATATCGCCGAACGCAAAATTTGCCATGAACCAGCATAATCGGGCAGCGTTTTGAACGTAATTTTTTTTTAAAAATTTGCTTTAAAAAAATATTCCTTGATATATTTAAGAGTGGTAACTTGTTGCAATTTGATTAATACAGCTGAAAATAGTTTTTTCACAAAAAAATAAGCATTTTTAATCACACTGTCAAACAACCATCTGTGAGTAATCCAATTTTAACTTACTGAAAATGACTTTTAAAAAATAATACAGAACCATTTGTTAGTTATATTGGGGTACAGTAGTCAGTTTCGTAGTAAATTTAAAAAATATTCAGAAACTTTTAAAATGCGCCTATTAGTGTCCTCGAAGGTATGCGAACGAGCACAATTAGCGGACATTCAGCATGGTGATTAATTCATCCTGCGGGCATGGCCAGTTTTGTGGGCGGGGCCGGCTTCTAGTGTGATGTTTGTAAAACTAGCGCAAAAGATCACGGAAACTCAATTTGTGCTGGACGTAATTTGCGCTTAAAATTCCGTGATCTTTTGCGCCGGCTACGCTGATTTCGGGCGAATTGCGCCAAAAAACCAGCGCAACCTAGCGGAAACTCTACCCAAATGAGACTTAAAGTAAGAAAGGATGCAGTCAAGTGGACGGAGAGAGAGGAGGAAGTGACAGCATTGATGACATTGTATCTGTATTTCTTTCCTTTAGCTGTCTTTAGTCATTTCTGAAAGAGTATGCAAATTAAAAGACTAATTATCAAATTGTTTTAAAAAGCAAATGATATACAAGTATGGTAGTGAGAGTGAACAACCCATGGCTCAGAAGAACATGCTAGTCTTTCATTTAAGCAAATGGGTAATACACCATCAATGGAGAAGAACTTTCTTTAATCAATTGCTGATTTCATTTTAAGTTTATAAAATCCATCTGTAAACAGGCTATGAAATAGTAAATGACTCTGACCATGAAGTTATGCCTTGAATTACTAGCATACAAATGATTAATATGTTTGAAATTCTTCCACTATTTTGGCAGTGTTGTCCAATAGAAATTGCTTACTAGCCACGGGTGTGGCTACAGCGACATCATTTTAGCCACATGTACTGTACTAATTTTAGTAATAAAAACAGGTAAATGTGCGTCACGCATATATATTTACTTAACAAACATCTGCCACCACTCATTGTGAAATTTGCAGTCTTCCTCTTTCACCAAAGTTTGGAATTCTGGCATGAATTTATCAGACACAGCACATCTTCTAGTGCAGCTTCGAGGTTGTTGTCCAGCAGTTGCGAGCAATACTTTGACTTCATCAGAGAGATTGCTGAGAATGTTGACTCGGGACAACGAGATGCGTCAGACCCGCCCCTGCTCTCTGCCCAGAACGCAGTTAGATGCTGCTTGCTGTTTGTCATGACATGCCCTGCTGGAGCAGCTCATTGGATTAGATTGCTTGCTATCGAAGTTTACTCTTTGGTGTGCATGAACCTAAAGCAGCTTTGTTAAATGTAAAATCTGACAGTGAATTGTCTTTAATTTAATGGGATAAGTGAATTTGAACTTAAGGCAATTTTTTTGAGCTGGGGAAGAGGTGAGGGGATGTGGATTTGGTATAAATCTGGCTTGCATTTAATAGGAAAGGGCTGTTAGTTGCGCTCTATTACTCTATACTCAATTTCCCCCTCCCTTTATCCTGAATTGGGAGGAGCCACAACTCATCCTTTCCACAGCCCAGAGCTTCAGGATCATTACAATAGCATTAAAACAATGATAATACCACTAGACACTCGCTCAGTTTATCACTTAAATCAAAAGCTTCTGCTTATTGAGACCTCATACAAAGAATGACGAGTAGAAACGTCACCTGATCTAGCAGAAGGTGGAATCAACTCTAGCGGAGGCTGTACCATCCAGGTGAAGTCTAGGAATCCACCACAGCCTCAGGCTTTACACCACACTAGACCTACAAATGTTCCGTGTGGTCACAGGTTGAGTGATTGTTCCCTTTCGCCATCTATAATCTGCCTCGTGTGAATGAACAGCCACCATGACATCACCCAAACCAAAAGAAGCTCCAGCAACAAGAATGAAGTGGATAATAAAATCTTTGTATTTAATTGCAGTTTCCTGGTTAGTTTCATGGTGGATGCTCGCGGTGGATCCATGCGGGGCTGCCGCCATAATGGGCTTCGTATTATCATTCCCCCTCGGAAGTGCACAGCCCCAACACGTGTGACTTGCCGCCTGGTTAAACGTCACAGACTGGCCACAATGCCCCCTATGGTGGAAGGAGAGGGCCATGCCAGCAGGCTAATTGAAGTTGGGCCATCAGGTGCACAGTTCCTTGGGTAAGTTCCTAAATATGCAAATCCTGTATAACACCAAATTTATTGTTTGCTGTATTTAAAATGTCATTATCAATCCAAAAGCAACATTACATCCTGCTAATTTTTATAAATTTAAAGATACATTCTTGCAAAATAAGTGATAAGATTACTTTGTCACTATATATTTATTCAGATAAGGGCCAGCCTGCTAATATGCAATCACTAAAGAACTTATGAATCAACAAACCTGAGTAGTGTGGTACTGCAATAGATGGTGGTGGCTACACCATAAATGACAAAGAAATACAAATTTTAAGTAAGCTTTAATTTATTGTTAATTACGAAAAGGAAATTATGCATTTCTAATATTGTGCCTTTAGATGTGGCAAAATACTGAAGTGTGGTGTACTTACAACACAAAGTAATCAAGATGCAGTAGAAAGATACTCTGAAAACCTCCTCTTCGTTCATCATAAGAGTATAATCACTAATCGTTAACAAGCCATTGTGGAATGAGAAAAATGCTAAATTATCCTACATCAAATTGTAATTTAAAACATTTTCTTAAGTAGTGGTTGATGTTACACAGTTGATGTTATGTATGTACTATATAAGAACATAAGAATTTAGGGAACAGGATATTCCACAAGCCTTTCTCATTTTGATTAATCAACCCTACCTACTCATCTTCACACCATATCCTTTAACCCTTTCTCTCTCCACTGCAATGAATGGGATTGGATTGTACATGGATTTTAATCATATCTTGTATGGGCTTTATTTGTATTATTAATCTGCGTGGTTAAATTATAATTTTCAGTTAATATAAAATAAATATCCCAAGATCAGTAATCAATTTGGCTATGCCCAATCAAGTCAATCAAATACCAGTAAGCAAAGGTGTAGACTCATTGATCTTGCTGTAGCTACTAAGGAATACTACAGGGACAGTAATGACTGCAACACCCAATCAAATGTTAACACTACAGATATGTGCACAGATATCTGCACTGGCATCCGGGTGGAAAAAAAGCAGTATGTGTTATTTGCATATTACTTACATATGTGCTTCCTGCTACTTTCCCCTCATTCTTCTGCCCATCAATCTTATGTCCCCTCTCTGGCTTCACTTTGGCAGGTTGACCTGTTAATAGACTCGTGTGAATCATCTTTTGAACTTTCATGTATTTGTGATTACTGAGAAATCCATATCTACTGCAATGAAGCCGAGGGTTCAGTAAGAAGCTTAGAATGGTGTAGAAGAGAAGGGAGGAAATCAGGAAAATAAGAGAGGAACTGTAAACCTTTCATGAACAACCATTGTTTTCACTGATTGTCCAGCAGGCAATTACTGAATCAATTGTCAATCAGTTCTTTTAACTCCTAAAGTATAACATCTAAATGATTGAGACATTATAAACCATAACTGATGGCCAATTATTAATATCAGTAATAAAAGTTTTGATTGCATGCTTGTGAAATTCCTAATGTTAATAATTTGTCAAGCAAGCCATCCCAGCATATTAAAAGAAAAGGTATTGATTGCATGTTGATAATTTCAAGATTGGCAAGTAATATAGGCTTGAATAGCAAAAAAAAATCAGGAAAAAAACTGAATGTTTGTTGGTTTTATACTTTTCATCTTCTCTCTTCCACTGCTGCTTTGGATTTACTCAGTAAACTGCATCTTCCTAACTCTCCTCCCCCTCTAAATGAGGGAGAAAGCTTGGTTAGCCGAATCCTGCAGCTTGGGCCTTCAGGAACCAAATTCCTTGGGTAGGAGAGACAAACAATGTTCAGAGAAGAATTTATTGGATGCCTCTTTGCATATTCCCTGCAACCCTTTCCAACATTCTTTACGTTTTAATTTTATTGAACCCTTCTGAATTTATCCCTTTCGTGTTTTAAATATTTATTTTATATATTATATATATATCACATTTGCCAGAATTAAACTGTCGTGATGTTCTGTGGCTTTGTGTCGTGAATGTTGTCATAGCTGGGAATGTACGTGTTCAACACAGCAAGGAACTCCCTCTGATGTGCTCCTCCCCCTCCATTCCTTTTGTTAATTCCTCATGTGTTAGTGGACATTATAAATGTTCACTCATATTTTCCTATCCTTGTTAAACTGTAGTCTGTAACAAAGTGAATTGGAAAATGAAAGAAGTCTTATTAGAAAGATGTAACACAAGTGTGCTGAAGTTCTCGTGTCTTGTTACCTATTTATAGGTAATCTGCTAAGATTTAAAATAGTTAAGTCCTGGGTCTTAATAAGACTTAACTTTTTAAATCCCCCAAATGAAGTTCAAACCAGCATCTTGCCTATTTATATATAGTGTGGTTTTAATTGTCTTTTTCTCTTCTTCATTTCTGTCCTGTGATTTTGCCTTTCTTCCCTTCATTTATTTACAACGTGAAATCAAAATCATACTTGTTAAGATGAGGCAGATGGGGGAAGGATGGAGGAGGACAATGTAAACTATTTAATATACACATTGATAGTAATACAATCAATCTGATTGTTTTGCCCATTCATTCCTTAATAATTTTTTACTTTCCATTTTTATCTCCTGACATATTTCCCACTATTTTCTTGCTGCTGATTCGTATAGTCATTTGGAATATGTCACATTTTCCTTTGCAATTGTTTTCCTAATTACCGTTACTGCTCATTTTCTTATCCATTCGCTCTTGTGCTGCTGTTTGATTTCTCATTTTTTCCACTTGCCTTTAATCTCTGAGTTTTCAGCTCTGTTGTTCCATTCCTTTGTGCAGTCATTCCACATCTGATGCCGGGTAGCCCACGTTCTATGTGGTTGGTCTCCATGCAAAAAATCGTGGGACTTAAAGCTCTCTGACTAGCATTTAGTGGAAAATTTTACCTGCACCACTATTTGATGATCAGACCTTTCAGTTCCGTTTGTTTTGGTGGGTAACACTTTCTTGACTAGGAAGCACATTAACAGGATCACTAGACTGAAGTAGAGAACCAGCATCAACACAGTTACTGTTACTGTAAAAGGCAACCAAGACGTACACTTTGCTAGATGTCAACCAGAGGTAAATGATGTTTCAGAGAGTTAATTTACTGAATAATATTTTACATTTGGTGTTTCGCTGTGTAAATGTATTCTAGATTTGGTACACTGTTCAAATAAAATTAAGTTCCAGCAGTTTTATTGCATAATTAGGAAGCCCTTATTCAATTACATCGCCCTAGATTTATATTCTTAATCAATGCAAAATGACTCTGAAAATATGCATTCTATAAAAGACAAAGGGGGGAAAATTCAGTTGCATAGCGCCTCCTATTAGCGCCCTAAGAGGGCGCAAAGCAACTAGCACCCGGTCGCGGCGATGTTTGCACCGCTCGCAAAATTAACTAGACATTTTGCAGCGGTGCTAAACACTACCACCACGATCTCCTGCGCCCGCAGATTGTGACATCAGTCGAGCATGCAACGCCCCGGTAACGCCCCAGACCCGATATTGAGTGGCACCCCCTGCCTTACTGCCTGCCGCTAGCAACGACAGGCTGAGGGGAGTGTTTTGCAGTCGGGAAGGGACTGTGGGAGTGCTATTTAAAGGCGACAGCTTCCTGCCTTTTTTTGTCAGTGAAATTTTTGCACCACACATTCTGAGAGAGAGAGAGACTTCTGGAGAGATTCAATGCTGTGTGAAGAAATTTTGGGTACTGAGCAGCACTTTGCAGGTTCATTTTGATTTGACCTTCCTTGCATCAATTTGGAAGAGACTATGGGGGCTGCACTCTGAGCTCTTTCCCTGTGCCTTGCCTATGTTCTTTCCAGCAGATTTGACGTACAGGTCTCTTAAGGCCGAGATTCAAGGCTGCAGTGAACATAAGAACATAAGAAATAGGAGCAGGAGTAGGCCAATCGGCCCCTCGAGCCTGCTCCGCCATTCAATAAGATCATGGCTGATCTGATCCTAACTGCCAATCTACTATCACAGAACCATCTCCTGAATCTAACAGAATTAGACACACGAAATAGGAGCAGGATCAGGCTACATGGCCCCTGGGCCCGCTCCGCTACCCACAGGGCCATGTCCGATCCGAACCTAGACTCATGTCCAAATTCCTGCCCGCTCCCCGTAACCCTTAATTCCCTTTACTTCTAGGAAACTGTCTATTTCTGTTTTAAATTTATGTAATGATGTAGCTTCTACAGCTTTTTGGGGCAGCATATTCCATGGACCTACCACCCTCTGAGTGAAGTAGTTCCTCCTCATCTCAGTTTTGAAAGAGCAGCCCATTATTCTAAGACTATGCCCCCTAGTTCTAGTTTCACCCATCATCGGGAACATCCTCCCCGCATCCACCCGATCCAACCCCTTCACAATCTTATATGTTTCAATAAGATCGCCTCTCATTCTTCTGAACTCCAATGAGTAGAGTCCCAATCTACTCAACCTCTCCTCATATGTCCATCCCCTCATCCCCGGGATTAAACGAGTGAACCTTCTTTGTACTGACTCGAGAGCAAGTATGTCTTTTCTTAAGTATGGATACCAAAACTGTATGCAGTATTCCAGGTGCGGTCTCACCAATACCTTGTACAACTGAAGCAATACCTCCCTATTTTTATATTCTATCCCCCTAACAATGAAAACCAACATTCCATTGGCCTTCTTAATCACTTGCTGCACCTGCATACTAACCTTTTGAGTTTCGTGCACCAGGACCCCCAGATCCCTTTGAACTTCAGCACTTTCCAGTTTCTTGCCATTAAGATAATAACTTGCTCTACGATTTTTCCTGCCAAAGTGCATAACCTCACACTTTCCAGTATTGTATTCCATCTGCCAAATCTCTGCCCACTTACTTAGCCTGTCTATGTCCCCTTGCAGGTTTTTTATGTCCTCCTCACTCACTACTTTCCCTCCCATCTTAGTATCATCTGCAAACTTTGATATGTTACACTCGGTCCCCTCCTCCAAATCATTAATATAGATTGTAAAAAGTTGGGGACCCAGCACTGACCCCTGCGGAACACCACTAGTTACTGATTGCCAGTCTGAGAATGAACCATTTATCCCAACTCTCTGCCTTCTGTTAGATAGCCAATCCTTTATCCATGCCAGAATATTACCCCCAATCCCGTGATTTTTTATCTTAAGCAATAATCTTTTGTGTGGCACCTTGTCAAATGCCTTTTGGAAGTCTAAATACACTATGTCCACTGGTTCCCCTTTATCCACCCTATATGTTACTTCCTCAAAGAACTCCAGCAAATTTGTCAAACATGACTTCCCCTTCATAAAACCATGCTGACTTTGTCCTATTAAATTATGATTATCCAAATGTCCTGTTACTGTCTCCTTAATAATGGACTCCAAAATTTTACCTACCACAGATGTTAGGCTAACCAGTCTATAGTTTCCAGCCTTCTGTCTACTGCCCTTTTTAAATAAGGGTGTTACATTAGCAGTTTTCCAGTCTGCCGGGACCTTTGCTGAGTCCAGGGAGTTTTGGAAAATTATTACTAATGCATCCACAATCCCTACCGCCACTTCCCTCAAGACCCTAGGATGTAAGCCATCAGGTCCAGGTGATTTATCCGCCTTGAGTCCCATTATTTTACCGAGTACCACTTCCTTAGTGATTTTGATCGTGTTTAGCTCCTCCCCCCCCATAGCCCCCTGTTTGTCCAGTGTTGGAATATTCTTAGTGTCCTCTACTGTAAAGACTGATACAAAATATTCATTCAGTGTTTTTGCCATCTCCATATTTCCCACCATTAATTTCCCGGTCTCATCCTCTAAGGGACCAACATTTACTTTAGCCACCCTTTTTCTTTTTATATAACTATAAAAACTCTTACTATCTGTTTTTATATTTTTTGCTAATTTACTTTCATAATCTATCTTCCCTTTCTTAATCAATCTTTTTGTTATTTTTTGCTGTCTAAGTTTTCCCAATCCTCTATCCTCCCACTAGATTTGGCTACCTTATATGCCCTTGTTTTTAGTCGAATGCTATGCTTAATTTCTTTACTTAGCTGTCTTTTCTTTTACACCCTTTTCTTCTCTGGAATATATATTTTTTGGAAGTTGTAAAATAACTCCTTAAATGTACACCACTGATCGTGTATCGTCTTACCCTTTAATCTATTTTCCCAATCCACTCTACTCAATTCCGCTCTCATACCTTCATAGTCTCCTTTATTCAAGCTTAGCACGCTTGTTTGAGATCCAACCTTCTCATCCTCTAATTGAATATGGAATTCAACCATGTTATGGTCAGTCATTCAAAGGGGATCCTTTACTAGGACATTTTTAATTAATCCTGTCTCGTTACACAGGACCAGATCCAAGGTTGCTTGCCCCCTGGTCGGTTCAGTTACATACTGCTCAAGAAACCCATCCCTAATACACTCAATGAACTCATCCTCAAGGCAGCCCTGCCCAATTTGATTTGTCCAATTAATATGATAGTTAAAATCCCCCATAATTATAGATGTTCCCTTATTACAAGCCTCAACTATTTCCTGATTGATACTCCATCCAACAGAGTTGCAACTGTTCGGAGGCCTATAGACTACGCCCACTAGTGTTTTTCTCCCCTTATTATTCCTTATCTCCACCCAAACTGTTTCATTATCCAGATCTTTTGACCCAATATCATTTCTCTGTATTACAGTGATTCCTTCCTTTATTAACATAGCCACCCCACCTCCCCTTCCTCCCTGCCTGTCCTTCCTGATCGTTAAATAACCTGGTATGTTTAATTCCCAGGCATTGTCACCCTGCAGCCATGTTTCTGTAATGGCCACAAGATCATACCCATATGTAGTTATTTGTGCCATTAACTCGTAGTGTGTGGATGGAGAGCAAGATCGACCCTCCCCTTTAAGAACTGGCCAGTGCCAGTGTGTCTGTGTTCCATTGCTGACTGACATCACATGAGCTTTGCCTGCGCTCTGAGTTAACGCCTCGCTCCTCGGCCTTTGCACCTTAAGACAGGTGTGTAACGCCTGATTTAGTGCTCCAATCACCTCCAGGGGCGATAAAAGCCACGTTTGCAGTCGGAGGCGATAATTAGCGCCAGGCTGATAATTGCGCCCCAAACGGGGCGATACCGAATTTCTGCCCCAAAAAATCAAGTCTCTTAAAAGTTAGTTGCAATCCTGTAGGAAGAAGTTTTAGGTATATTTACAAAAAAAGTACAACACAAAAGCATTGTATAAACCATTTAGTCGTGTACAAGAATGGATAGGTGGGGGAGTTGCAAAACAGTAAGAAAATTAAGTTCAACTCAAGAAGATTGTGTGGTATTTTGACCCTGAATCTGCATTTCTGTAATTTACTCTCATTCATTTATTGATTTAATTTTGATATTGTATATGATATGATCTTATTCATGGAAGTTTTAAATTTGTGTTAGTTTACCAAAATTCAGAACTGCCTCAAATCCTTGTGGAATGTGGAGTGAAACCAGTAAGTCTATATTACAAGTTTTTGTGATATAAGTTAATCGTGAAGTGGTTGAAGAGCATTGCAAGGTAACTTCTAGGCAGTAAGATGTTGGATTTGTTGTAAAACAGTTCCGATTCCCAGCCTGTCATTCAACTTCAGCCCCCCAACGCCTCACTTGTAAGATTTTGAGCACCTCATTAGCTGCAAGTTCATTTGAAGTACATTCCAGTTTGGGCAATTAAATAACTAGAAACAGTGGCCGGAATTTTAATTTGGAGGCGGGTAGGGACTGGGGGGCTGGAAAGCAGCCGGGAAACCCGGGAGAATGGGTTTCCCGCAGGCGCTGCCGAATTTAATGGCAGGGCCTGATTAGCATTTCAAAGCACTGATTCCTGCCTGCAGCCAGCCAGATGGAGAGGCAGTCTGGCTGTCGGGCAGGTAGGCCTGTGGCACCAGGCTGCAGAGAGGAGGGAGGGAGGGATTGGGCGGGGTAGAGGGGTTGGAGGTCGGAGGAGGATTGGGGCCGGAGGGGGGGAGGCTGGAGGGGGATCAGGGGCCGGACAGGGGAGGTCAGAAGGCAGATGGGGGGATCGGAGGCCGGAGGGGGTTTGAGGGCAGAAGGATAATCGGAATCAGAGGCCTCATGGTGGGGTGTCGGAGGCCTGGGGTGGGGGGAGGGAGGGGGAGACCAGAAGGATCGAGCGGTGTCCACTCGGCGGGGGATTGGCAAGTCAGGAACGCTGGATCCAGCAGGTAAGTGGAAAGTCACGTACCTCCTGGATACAGCAGTCCTCACCTCCCTTTAGCTGGTGGTTCCCTGAGGCCTAGGAAACCCGCCCGCCCACAGTTAAATTTAAAATAGTGGATCACCATGAGGCATGGAGCCTCATTATAATATTTAAATTGGTGTCCCGCCTCCTGGGAGTGGCTTGGCCACCCGCCCCCCGTCCCGCCTCCATTAAAACCAGAAGTGGGCGGGTTGGGGTCAGGATTCAGTTTTTTAACTCTTTAACCTCCCACCCGACCGCAACCCACCCGTTTTTTGGGGTTAAAATTCCCCCCAGTAAGTCTGGCCTGCTTGAATGACCACAAAACAGTCATGGCAAAACTCTCACAATGAATGAGCACAACCTCCTAGTAGGATAGTTTCTATCAGAAAAAGGAGAAAAAAATAAAAATGTAAAAGAAAATACATTTTTAAGTACTTCATTTTGAATGATGCAACATATTTCATATACAGCTAGATCGAGGTACCGTGACACTGAGGCAAACCCTGTATTACCTATTCAGTAGGCTCCATCTGATTATCTTGCATCCATGTTGGAAAATTAATGCCTGCTCACTTTGTTACAGACTATATAAAGTTGGTAGAGAGTGCCATGAGACGTGTTAGAATTAGGTCTGTTTCCACATTTTACTCATTTCTAACTTCTGGTGTTTCAGGCCTGTGATTGTGGAGATTCCACACTTTGCGGCTGTGCGTGGGAAAGAACGAGAACTGGTGGTATTGCGCAGTGAAACTGGAGAGACCTGGAAGGAACATCAGTGCGAATATACTGAGGAAGAGTTGAATGAAATATTGAATGGGATGGATGAAGGTAACATTCCTTTTGGGGTGGTGGGGGTGGGGGGAAGAAACAATTAATGAAAAAACAAAGGGCCATTGTAATTATCTCATGACATATTCAGGTCCAACATGCACCCTACCTTGAAGATTAAGTCGATCTAAAGTTGTCCTTGTTTGTGGCCTGGTTTAGGCCTCACCTTTGGCTTTTATTGGGAATAGCTGAAGTAGTTTGTACTTTTTCAAGCAAGTGTGGGTGATGTAACAATGCCAATGATGGTGTTGCAGTTAGAATATCCTACATTGGTCAATTATTTGGAAAAACATATGCAGTCACAGTTTGTCTTATTCCATGTTGAATAATTTCATTTATTTGGGCAAGTAATAGTATTGTACCTTGCACTATAAACAGTTCTCCGCAATTCAAAAATAAAGAATATTGGAGTATTTATTATAACCATATTAGTTTTGGGTGACAGAAATCCATCATTTTTTACATTCCTCTTTAAAATCTAGATTGTTAGGGTAAAAGAGAAGTCTTCCCTCCTCTCAAGCGGACCCCCTGAAATAAGGAGTCGATGCTTGCCCAATTGCAACCATGAATTCACCAGACGGACACCTTGGATAAGTTTCACGATCTTTATTCAAGCATATGCAGGGGGAAAATCTCAGTCTCATCCCAGAGAAAGGATTCTTCCACCGAGTATCAAATATACCCTAACTTGAGGCGTGCACCCCTTGTGCACACCCCTTCTACAATTATTGATTGGTCTACAGAATAGGTGAAGGGCTGTGTCCATTCGATGCCCCTTATCAGGGAGGTTGCTGAATGGTTCACAGAAACCCATCTTTACAGCATTCGTGGGCAAAATTATCTGTTCCTGCTCTGGCCAGGAGGTGCTTACATCATGCTTTGAGAATCTGTATGTCCTGCCTTATCTTAAGCAAGGACAAAAGACCAGCTTATTAGCTTTACAGTTCCTGTTTTATCTAGGTCCTACATTCCTCAGCAAGGATAGGAGACAAACTTATCAGCCTTCTAGTTTCCACTAATTTTAATTCTAAGAAGTTATAGTTTCTTCTAACTTTTAATTGTAAGAAGTCATTTTTGTCCCCTTACAATCCCCCCTTACGGCCCTTGGCTATATGCCCAAGCCAGGCCGTTTCCCTATTACTATATCGTGGGTGAGCCCCAGGTTTGTCCCTCTGCTTGAGTAGCTACTTCCCAAACTGCAGGATCTGCCTGTTGGCTTTCCCATCGGGGTTATATAAGATAAGTCCTTTCTGCTGGACTTTTTAAATTTGCCTTATCCAGTTTTTTAATTATCGCTCTCGCTATGGCTTGTCTCTTATTCCTGCTACATTTTTGACAGGATAACAACAACAAGGTCACCAGTACAACGCCTTGTATGACAACCAATACATGTGATATTATCCTTATCCAGGGGTGTATTTGCACATTGAGTCTAGCATGCCAAAACTTAGTATACCAAGACCGACTAGCCAACATTTCTTCAGTGTCCTTTTGTAGCTTATCTATTTCTTCCATCAAAATAACATACTTTTGTCTCTGCTTCTGAATGTCATGCTCCAGTTGGGTCTGTTCTTCGTTCAGTTCGGGTATCGGTTTTCCTTGTGGCCTTATTGCCTTTGTATACCCTTCTCGGATAGTGTCCGTCACTGTCCCATTAACAGTTTCTTCTTTTAGTTCAGGATATATGATATACCCGTTTATATGTGTTTCTTCTTGTGGGTTAAAGCAGAAGTCAGTATCCGTGATGGCACAGGAGATGGTCCCTCCCTTATTCGTAACTGTCATATTGGGTGCCTTGGTGCTCACACACCATTCTCCATTCCCTTGCGGGGCGGCGGTTGTTTTGGAATCCCATGTCATTGGCATGATACTCCGTGTGCACCCTTTCGTTCGGCCATATCCACAGTCATCCTTGGTCATTCTTGGTGGATCTCGGCATAAAACAACTTGGTTATTTTTATAACCATCATCTATGTTAATACCCCTTGTACTGTTGTTCTCTTTAATCACATATCTGGACAAGTCATGGTAGTGCAAACGAGTTTGATTCCTTATCTCCCCTATATTGTTTGTTTGGTATAAGGCATCTCCTTTTGTTACATCACACTGCGGTATTGATAGTACAAATCCTATTGGCCCAGAAATTCGGGTCAGGGGCTTCCCGCGGGTGCAAGCCCCCGATCTGCACTTACCTTGCGCGCCGGCCGTTGAGCTGTGGGCCCCTGTGGAATTCCGATCCGGGGCCTGGTCCAGCTGCCGACGCGCGGTGCTTGTGTATCCCAGGGGCGCAGTTAGTTCGATGTGTCCCCTGGGATTACGTGGGACATGGGGAGCCAATCGGAGCAGGGAATGCTCCATTCATAAGTCTGACAGGAAGTGCTGTCAAGACTTATAAATACTACGGCCCCAAAATAGCACTAAATCTTCAAATAATTTTTTTTTAATCACATTTTTTAAATAAACTATAAATTACATGAAATAACTACTTTAAACAATAATTTAAATTTTTGAAAAAAATAATTTTATTTTCTACCGGGGCTAAAAAATAAACTTACCTTGCTTTAAAGTATTTAAAAATAATAAACCTGTGGAAAAAATGTTTTAATTTTAATTAATTCACCACTTACCTTGTAAAAAGCAGGCCTTACGCCTTACATTTCTAAATTCTGCAGGCTTTCGTTCCCGGGAAAACCTGTAAAAAAGACCGAAGTTCGATGCACACGCGCAGCCCCTCCTGCGCACGCGTTCGACCTCTGAACCCCTTCGTTCAGAGGAACGGAAGTGCCGGTTTCCCGCGCATGCGCAGTGCATGCAGGAAACCGGCACTTCCATTGGGCCTACGGGTGAGTACCCCATGCATACTCACCCGTGGAGACCCGAATTTCTGGGCTATTATATTTAAATGTCCAGTTATGCATCTAACTTTTGGTATCTAAGCATGACTATTCCTCCGTACCTCACACGCATGAGTCATGGTTTTATCTAAGGTCCAATTGGTAAATACATTGGCCCAGAAATTCGGGTCGGGGGCTTCCCGCGGGTGCAAGCCCCCGACCTGCACTAACCTTGCGCGCTGGCAGTTGAGCTCTGGGCTCCCGTGGAATTCCGCTCCAGGCCTTGACCCAGCTGCTTGCGTGTCCCAGGGGCGTAGTTAGTGGGATGCGTCCCCTGGGATCACGTGAGCCATGGGCAGCCAATCGGAGGAGGGAAAAGCCCATTCATAAGATTGACAGGAAGACCTGTCTAAACTTATGAATACTCCAGTCCCAAAATAGTAGTAAACCTTCAAATAAAATTTAAAATTTAAAAAATCATCACACTTTTTAAATAAACTATAAATTACATTAAATAACTATTTTAAACAATAATTTAAATTTTTGAAAAAAATAATTTTAAAGAAAAACGGGGCTAAAAATAAACTTACCTTGCTTTAAAGTATTTAAAAATAATAAACCTGTGGAAAAAATGTTTTAATTTTAAAATGCAGGCCTTACGTCTGGTTTTTACATTTCTAAAATCTAAAGACTTACCCTCACAGAAAAACCTGTAAAAAAACGGTAAGTTCAAAGCGCACGCGCAGACTCCCGCGCGCACGCGTTCGACCTCTGAACCCCTTTGTTCAGAGGAACGGAAGTGCCGGTTTCCCGCGCATGCGCAGTGCATGCAAGAAACCGGCACTTCCATCGGGTCCACGCATGAGTACCCTGTGCGTACTCACGCATTGGGACCCGAATTTCTGGATTATTCGGTATCCAATCTGGCACTTCTCCATTTTGGATTTGCTCTAGGTTATGTTGTACTTCACTAAGTATCCATGCTCCGTACCCTGCGCAAACTATTTCCGACTGTAGTTGCTGGCTCATGTCTTACCCTGCTTTGTTTATCAAATTTATAGTTCTGGCGTGATCCCGCAACGTGTGGGCCACTTGTAGCAATGCTCCCTCCGCTCCATCACCTAGCTGTGCCTGCAGTCTTTGGTTATCCCCTTCCCTACCCAACAATTCTTGTAAGATTCGGATTAGGGCATCAACCCAATCGTCTATGGTATGCAGGTCTATAGTGTTCACCGTCGCAACCCCTGCCGCGTATCCCGCGCCTACCATTTCTAGTATCCCTCTTTTCTCCCGGTCCCCTTTTCTACCTGTCCTCCTTTTCACATTAAATGTCATGGTTCTTGATTCAGGGCGAAGTTATTGTACAGGCTTACTGTTTCCTTTCCACAAAAGCTGGGAATGGTTATATCCATTAGGTTTAGGAACACCATAATTATTCGTTGGCATACCCCAAAGTGTATTTTATCCTTGGTTTTCTTTATTACCAATCCCCCTTTTGCTCCTGGTCACAGCTAACATCGCTCGAGTTTTTGTAATACAGGCCTTGTTGGTCCCTTTGGCCGGCTTGCACAGCTTCTCCCGTGGCTCCCCTATAAGGGATAAGATCCTGTAAAACATAATATTTCCTGGTCGTCACTGGTTAATTAGAGTCTATGCCTTTTCAACTAGGTCCAGTGTTTCCATTTGCCGTTGCCCCTTATATCTACGCATGTGCTCGTGTCACTTACCATTATTACCTGATGGGGGCCAGTCCATTTTGGCGAGAATCCGGGTTTCTCTGGGTTGTTTATCTTTACCATTACCTGACTGCCTACCTGGGGTATTTGGACTTTCTGTTTCTTGGTAGCGTTCTCTAAGTCTTTAATTACTTGCTGGTCTCTAGCCTGTGCTCTCAGGTTGTGTAATTGCTTACAGAGTTCCATCACAAACCTCCGTATTCCGTCTTTATATGGTCCCATGTCCTCACTTCCTGTGACCAGTACCTCGGGCAGTCTCATTGCTCTCCCTGTCATTAACTCAAAGGGCATCAGTCCTGTATTCTGGCTAGGGCTTGCCCTTAATTTCATCAGGACTCGGGGTAACATGTCCACCCCTCCTTTTCCCGCGGGGTGGCTTCTTCCTGTACCTTAAGCATGTTCACCTTCTCGGGCCCAATTGCACACACACTGACTTGGGCTTCATTGGTCAGATTCCCTTTCTCAGCTGCCCGCTTGGCTGCCTCGTCTGCCCATTCATTGCTCTGTTGGTGTCGGTCAGTAATCTTATTGTGTGCTTTAATTTTTATTATTGTGCACTCTTGTGGTAGGAGGGAGGCTCCCACTAATTCCTTGATTATATTCTCGTGTTTTATGGGTCCTCCTCCTGATGACATGTATCCTCGTCTACTCTAGGCTACCATGTAATCATGCACCACCCCAAAGGCGTATCGACTGTCTGTATATATGTTTACCCTTTTGCCTTCGGCTAACCTCAGGGCTTCGGTGAGAGCCACCAATTCTGCTACCTGAGCCGATAGACTTCCTTCTAGCCGACCTTCCCTTTTAACCTGTCCATTGCCATCTATCACTGCCCATCCTGTTCATGGTGTCCCGTCTATATATCGCTGGGACCCATCTACATAGAGATCCATTTCCGCTTCCTCGAGCGGGGTTTCACTAACATGACTACTTTCCTCTTCAATTCCTGTCAGGTTACACTAATGTTCCTCTCCTTCCATTATAATCCCCTGTGTGGGATTACTATCATTGTCTTTTATTGTTGTTACTGTGCCATTGTGGGGTAAGAGCATTGCCTCCCATGTGGCCCTACACGCATCTGATACAGTTCTTAGTCTTCCCGTGTTAAGCAACTCTACTAGGGTATGCTGGGTATGTAGAATAATTTGTCCTGACATCACTATTGGTTCACTAACTCTGATGGCCCACGTAGCGCAGTCGAGAGCAGCAACGCAGCTGGACAATCCTGCAGCTACAGGCTGCTGCTTAGTGGAGTAGTACGCTACCGGCCTTTGTCTATCCCCATGCACCTGGGTTACTACCACATTGTAATGATCCTTACTGTGGTAGTTATAGATGTGGAATGGCCTATTCTGGTCTGGTAATCCCAGGGCAGGGGCACTTACGAGGGCTTGTTTTAACTTTACAAACGCTGTTTCTTGGTCGGGGCCCCAGTCCACCGGCTCCTGGGATGGTTTCCCCCCTTTGATCAAATCCTGTATAGGCTGGGCTATTTCTGCATATTCTGGGATAAAGTTCTGGCAATAATTAAATAGCCCTAGTACCTGCTGACTCCTTTCACAGTTCCTGGCCTCGGCATCGTTCTAATAGTCTCCTTTCTGTCTTCGGGCATTTGTCTTCTCCCTTGTGTTATTATGTATCCTAGGTAGGTTACTTCGTCCTTCCCTACCTGTACCTTTCTAGGGTGTACCTTTAGTCCCGCATTCTGTAGGGCTCCCAGTACCGTAGTCAATTGAATATTGTAGAGGAACCTGCCACTATTGGATGTTCTCGCGGAGTTATCTTATTCAATGCGGTCTACACAAATTTACACCAACCAGAACTTCACCATGGCCACAATGAAAGTCTGGTTTTAATAGGTTAATTAACCTCATAACTCCAATTTAATCCAGATCATTTTTTTTTAACTAACCAGTATCACTTGGAAAAGAAAGAAAGAAGCCACATTAACAAAGAAACAATCACCCGTGCCTTGTAAACATTCAAATTAATTTTCTTCCAAGCACCTTGGCAACTGTAACTTCAAGGCTGAAGCTGACCTTTTGTAAAACAATTAACAAACTTAAAACAACACACGCTTATCCATCATTCAAGACAAGTCTTCAAAGGGTTAAACAGCTTTTAGCTCTCTGTACAAAAGAGTGGGTGGAGCTAAAACAAACACAACAGACACTTTCAAAGACAGAAAGCTTCCACACTTTTAACACACACTTTCACACAAATGGAGATTCCAGCATTCCTTTTAAGATTCCTTTCACTCAGCAAATCCTGTATTTTACTTGTTTTGGACAGAAACTGATGGCATCTGTGTCGATAAAACTTTATTTTTTTCCTTATTCTCTTTCTTAAATTACTGGTACTCGGGTACAATTTTGGCACCCGTTTTTGGTCCAAATTCAAGTACATCTACTCAACTCATAATATGCGCAAGCCACTAAAACGATGAGCTTTTCTTCCTTTAATTTTGTATCCTTAGCCCACCATTCTCTTTGTTTTACCGGTGGGTCGTTCGGTTGCCAATCGTTTTTAACCATTTTGTTTTTTATCTTTGTCCGCTAAATAGCATGTCAGAGACCCCCACTGGTCCCCACTCAAGTTTTTCACTTCCCATGGTTAATTGTTGTCAGCAGTACGTCCCTTACTTACTCTCGCAGAGTGAGACCGTACTTGCAACAATTTTGTTCTGGCGATTTGTTGTCAGAGGTATGCTTAAACTTTCTCCAGTACTTGCAACAATTTTGTTTGGGGTTAATTGTTGTCATAGGTATGCTTAAACTTTCTGCACTACTTGCCTATTTTATTTGTTGTCAGAGGTATGCTTAAACTTTCTGCACTACTTGCAACTCGCCTATTTTATCCCTGGGGTCATTACATTGCCCCTAGGTTACTCTTGTACTCCTTCTTGTCTGCGCTGGCCATATATGACCAATACCTGTTCGCTGGTATTGCCTCGTTGACCGTGCTTCAGGACCTACTCATAACTCTTATCGTGCTTATTCCTCGGTTTCCGTCAGTTCGTGGTTTGCTATACTTAGTTCTTTTATACAGATTATCTCCCCTTCCGTCCACAATGTATCAGCTCTAACTTATAGGTGGTATTTAAAAGATACCCCAACAGCTGCCACATTGTTTGGGTCGGAGAGTCTGCACCCTGCCGACTACGCCAATTGTTGGGGTAAAAGAGAAGTCTTCCCTCCTCTCAAGCAGACCCCCTGAAATAAGGGGTTGACACTTGCCCTATAGCAACCACAAATTCACCTTGGATAAGTTTCACGATCTTTATTCAAGCATATGCAGGGAGAAAATCTCAGTCTCATCCCAGAGAAAAGATTCTTCCACAGAGTATCAAATACGTACAGCAACTATACCCTAACTTGAGGCGTGCACCCCTTGTGCACAACCCTTCTACGATTATTGATTGGTCTACAGAATAGGCGAAGGGCTGTGTCCATTCGATGCCCCTTATCAGGGAGGTTGCTGAATGGTTCACAGAAACCCATCTTTACAGCATTCGTGGGCTAAATTATCTGTTCCTGCTCTGGCCAGGAGGTGCTTACATCATGCTTTGAGAATCTGTATGTCCTGCCTTATCTTAAGCAAGGACAAAAGACCAGCTTATTAGCTTTACAGTTCCTGTTTTATCTAGGTCCTACATTCCTCGGCAAGGATAGGAGACAAACTTATCAGCCTTCTAGTTTCCACTAATTTTAATTCTTAGAAGTTATAGGCCTAGAAATTCGGTTGGTAGCACCAGCGATTAGCGCCTAAAGAGCCCGAGAATTGGGGCGTTACCCAATTTTCGGGTGGGCGCAGTGAATATAGCGCCACCTCCCATATTGAGTATCCTTTTAGCGCCGGCGCTAACTCTTTACGCGCGCCCGCGGGCACAGGCAGATCACGACGTCATTTCAGTGTGCAACGCCTTTTTGGCGCCCCACACCGGATATTCGGTGGCACCCGCAACCTTTCCGCCTGGCGCTATTAGTGACAGTTGGATGGAGCATTCCCAGGCCCTTCTCGGACTCGGGGGGCGCTATTTAAAGGGGACAGCACTAGTATAAAAGCTGCAGCCATTTGGGCTGGCCATTCTGATCATTGCTGGAGAGAGTTGCTGACCTTCTGTTGGACAGTACTTTTCTCATTGAGCCTTCGGAGGCACTGGCACTGGCAGCTTGAGGGCCTGGCTCCCGAGCTGGTGATGCAGCATCTGAAAGCAGGGAGGTGGAAGAGTGGCTTTAGCAAAAGGACAGCTTGGCAGCAAGGGATGCCAGATTGCGGCCAGGTTATGACATGGGTCCACAGTGAGAAAGCATGCTGGCGGGGGGAACAAGTGGAAGGAAACAGTTGTAAAAGGTGAGAACCTTACCATCGCTGTCGACAATGGGGTCGGCAGCTGCAGTGGTTACAGGACCACTCAGACGTCCTCCAAGAATCTGGTGGACTGTCTCCTCGAGATCCGTGAGAGTGACCACTTGTGGAGGTCCTCCACCGGTGCGAAGCTGGTCTTTGCCAATCCTCGCCAGCTTGGACTACAGGGGAAAGGAGGGGAAGTTATGTTACCTGATGCCCTGAGTGATCATCTCATGCCCCCCATGGTGGAAGAGCCCTTACATGATGCCCTGAGTGATCATCTCATGACCCCACATGGTGCAAGAGCCCTTACATGACGCCTTGAGTCAAATGTGCATGTGTGTGCCCAGAAAGGGCCATGGGTGCTTGCTGGCAGATGGCCAATGGGGCACAGGCCACCCTGTAGCCATAAAGTCAGGTGCAAATGAAGGGATGCAGAAGTTTGCAGAAACAACACCCACCCTCACGACCCGAGTGAGGTCGTTGAATTTCTTTCTGCATTGGTCAGGGCTCCTGGTCACCATGCTGCTGGAGTTGACCCTCTGGCATACATCCCTCCAAGCTCGTCGGTAGTCCTTATGATTCGGCCTCCTGCCATTGTCTGGGTAGAGAACATCTCGCCGGCGCTCCACTGCGGCCACCAATTGCTCCAGAGCCTCATTGGTGAAGCGCTCTGCTCTCTGTCTCACCTTCTCCATCTGGTCCAAGTTTTTAGCGCCAGAGAAGGGCCTGCGCCGATTCTGAGGCCTGCAAGGCGCAGAGTGTGGATGCTGAAGCTGACTGACCCACCCCTTTAAGAGCTGGCCGGCGCCTGGAAGTCTCGTGGTCATCGGTAATTGAGAGCACCTGCGCTGTGCCCGTCCGCTCCGATATTGGGTTGCGCCGGAAGTTTAGCGCGTTAGGAGTCCCGTGTAACGCCTGAATTCATGCCTCAATCACCTTTAGGGGCAATGCAACCCAATATCGCGCCAGGTGGCGCTAAGTTGCGTCTGGCTATAAACTTTGCACTGCGCCAATTTTAACGCCCCAAGCGGGGCTATACCCAATTTCTAGGCCATAGTTTCTTCTAACTTTTAATTCTAAGAAGTCATTTTTGTCCCCTTACATAGATTGATCAAGATTCTGGTTTCTGGTTATAATAATAAGGATTTATGTATCATTTTTGTGGGGCTAGGGACTGCTGAATAAATTAGGATCTCTCACTTGTATCACACAAACAGCACAATTACTGCTTCTCCCAGCATATAGGTCATCAGGCATTGCCAGACATCATTGCACTATCAGCGTGTATAATACTACTGCACAACCTGGGGGGGCAGCTAGTGTTGATGTTTGCAGACATCTCCACCAGCCCAAGATCAATCATTCTTGCCCTGAACACTTTTACAGGTAAAGGTTAGCACACCTCTTGACACCTTCTCCAATGTTGCACTCTCAATCATCGAGATCACACCAGCAGCTTTGGTTCTTCTCATCCCCAGCCTTCTCTAGAATTACACCATTCATTGTCTCTCGAATCCTCGACACACAACCTCCACCACTCATAGCTTATATGTACACCCTGTGTCTCTGCACTCAGCCACCAACTCTGCAGATTTCAGCAGGTTTCTTGTGCTTCCTCTAACCTTGTCTCCAATGGATGTGTCAACTCTGTCATGTACAAGTATGGAGACTGCAGCTACTTTCATCTATTACATTCACTCCTCAGAACTAGTATATTTACCTTTTAACTGTAACACCATCATTGGCATTGTTAAAAAGTACAAACTACTTCAGCTATTCCCAATAAAAGCCAAAGGTGAGGCCTACACCACGCCATAAAACAAGCACAACTTTACATTGTTTTAATGGATCCAAATGAATCCTCAGAAATATGTTCTGAAAAGAATGTATTTTAGTAATTTAAACATTATGGTTCGGAATTTGCAGTGGATAATAACAGCTAATGAACAGCATTTGCTGTTATTACCCCTTTGAAACTGACCGCAACTTAAGGATATAGTGCATGTGCATCCTAACGCGGAAACCCTAAAGTTGCGGTCAGTCATTCACTATTCCAACACTGGCTGCACTATGGGGTCCCCCACCCCAAATAGCTGGCAAACAGTGAAAACAGGGAAATCAGTGAAACTGATGAAAACTTGGACTTTGCCACGGTAATATCACTGTTAAATCCCCCATTACAAGTTGGGCCTTGTTGGACAGGGGTTTTAACAGTGTATTGACTGCTAAACAAATGTTATGACCCTGAAAAACAAATCTTAATTTTGTGGTGTCAAATTTCTCCATAATGATGAAAATTGCAATTTTTAAGAAACTTGAAAAGTTTACTCATATTTATTTCAGGTTCACCTTTTCCCCATGTGAGAGTCACAGTCTTTGTTTTGCTCTCTAAAACATTTTTTTAAAAGTCTTAATAAAAACAACTTCTTCACTTCTTGGTTCCCTGTCTGTGAGAATTCTGTATTGTGATTGGCTGCTCAGACAGCTTGTTGATGTCACAGCAGCTCGCTCTAGGGATTCCCCACTATTCTACACTGATCTGACTTGCGCGTCGAGAAAGGCAAACTTCTTGCCACAGAGATCGCGAGATCTTTGTGGGTAGCTTTCTTCGGGGCCAGCGGTGAATGCCTTTGCTTCGCCGCTGACTGCAAATTCCGGGCCTATGAGTCCAGTTCAGATTTCTATCTCTATGTCTTTTGGTAATTTGTTTTCTTTTTAAACAGAGATCTCTAATCCGTGGGTTGTAAATTTATGATTAAGGTACACATCTTAAATAGAAAAACTGCAATGATTTTGTTTTCTTTACTGTTTACAGTGCTTGACAGTCCAGAGGAACTTGACAGAAAACGTATTTGCCGTATCATCACCAGAGACTTCCCACAGTACTTTGCAGTCGTGTCCAGGGTCAGACAGGACAGTAACTTGATTGGGCCAGAAGGGGGTGTGCTGAGCAGTACTGTGGTACCACAGGTTCAGGCTGTCTTCCCTGAAGGAGCTTTAACCAAGAGGATTAGAGTTGGCCTCCAGGTAACCGGTCTCCCAGAGTTTTAAACAACGTACTGTACCATGTCTGGTACCAATTATTAAACATGTTTATTTCTATAGTCATAGGGAATATTAATCCACTGTGTTTTATAGATACTATTCCATAAAAAGAGTATTCATTGTTTTTTATTTATTAATGTCCAGGCCCAACCAATGCATATTGAGCTAGTCAAGAAAATCCTGGGCAACAAGGCAACCTTTAGTCCAATAGTCACCCTGGAGCCTAGAAGAAGGAAATTCCATAAACCTATTACTATGACGATTCCCATTCCTAAATACTCTACCGAAGGGCTGATGAATGGTTATGGTGGAGACACCCCAACTCTCAGGTTACTTTGCAGTATAACAGGTAAGATATCAGTACTTGATTTTAAATGGTGACACAAAGGCCTAGACTTTTGTCTTCACTGCCTGGGTGGTAATCTGGTGGATTTTATCGTTGGCCTGTTAGAGAATCCGCCTGATTTTCATTCCATTGAAATGAGAACAACATGAACCTATTACTGACCACTGGGATGTACTGCTTCCAACCCGTCTCCAATCTGACCAACGCATATTTACCCTAATTCTTTGTTTCCTGTCCATCAACCAACTTTCTATTAATGTTGCTACATTTTCTCTTACACCATATGCCTGCATTTATTGAACACCTTCAGAAAATTCATATATACCTCACCTACTGCATTCCCTTTATTTAACCAATCAGGCATTTTATCAAAATCATCTTTTAAATTTGTTGCACGCAACTTGCTTGTAACCCATGCATTTCTCAATGCTCACTAATTTTACCTTGAATTATAGATTTTAAGAGTTGCCCACAACTCATGTTAGCTGAGGTTAACAAATTTACCCTCCTCTCCATTCTTGAACCTAGGTGTTACATTAGCTATTCTTCATTCCTATCAGTCAATTGTTCATATTTAAGGAAGATTGAAAAATTGTGGCCGCAGCCTCTGCTATCTTCTATGACTTCTTTCAACAGCTTAGGATCCATGTCATCAGAGCCCTGTGACTTACCCGCCATCAGTTCTATTTCCTTTATAGAATCAATTCCTTTTCTACAGTTATCTTTAATACTATTCAATATCCTCCTCTAATACATTCTTGCTTCCGCCATTATTTGTAAAAACCGATGCAAAATATTTATTTTATATCTCTGCCATGCTATCACCCTGCACAATTAGGCTCTCTTCGTCAGTTGGATATTTTTCCTCATCCTTCAGCTCCCAATTATTTTTGCTCTGCAAGTTGCTGGAATGCGAATTGATAATGGGGCATCTGGTACCTCCTGAATGTCAGGTCCAATGGTCTATCTCATTAACCAATGAAACAAAACAATAGAAGAAACAAGGAAATTCCCTTTCTGGGCCTCCAAGGTTTAGTTTCATGTCAGGACCAAAGATCATGTCATTAACAGGATCCTTATGATTCAGGAAAGAGAGGGTGCGACTGTTAGCGAGACGGGTAGCGGGATTTAGGAGAGGTTAAGAAGAAGGTCCCGCAGACACTGGTCCTGTCCAACAGGTACAATGTACTCGCTACCTGTGAGGACAAGGAGAAAGACTGCGGGGAGGACAGCCACAATGCAGACCAAGGCATCGTGGCTCAGAAGGCTGTCCAAGGGGGGGAAGAGCAGAATAGAAATGTGGTAGTGATAGGGGATTCTATAATTAGGGGGATTGATAGCGTCCTCTGCAGCCAAGAACGAGAATCCCAAAGGGTGTGTTACCTACCTGGTGCCAGGGTAAGGGATATCTCACGGCGGCTGGAGAGGAACTTGGAAAGGGATGGTGGAAATCCAGTTATCGTGATCCATGTTCGAACAAACGACATAGGTAGGAACAGGGAGGAGATCCTGCTGAAAGAGTATCAGGAGTTAGGATCTAAATTAAAAAGCAGGACCTCGAGGGTAATAATCTCTGAATTATTGCCTGAGCCATGTGCAAATTGGCATAGCAGCAGACAGATCAGGAGAACTAACACATGGCTAAAGGGCTGGTGTGGGAAAGAGGTGTTCCTTTTCATGGGACAGTGGCACCAGTTCTGGGACAGGGAGGAGCTATACCGATGGGACGGGCTCCACCTGAACCAGGATGGGACCTGTGTCCTAGCGGAAAGGGTAAATAGGGAAGAGGCAAAGGCTTTAAACTAGTAAGATGGGGGGAGGGATCTACAAGAAACGTAACCAGCCGAAATATAAACAAAACAGGAAAAGAGAGCATAGGAAAGAATAAAGTAAGGGAGGACATTCATGGCAAGGGAATAAATAGAATTATAGAACAGAAGTCTAAAAAGATGGTTAAACATATAGTGAGAGGAAATCCTATTAAAAATTAGTTAAACTGTCTGTACAGCAATGCACACAGTGTCCGTAATAAAACAGGGGAGCTGGAGGCAATCATACGTTGCGAGGAACCAGACATAGTAGGGATTACTGAGACATGGCTACAGAATAATCAGGATTGGGAATTAAACATTGCAGGGTATAACATATTTAGAAAAGATAGGGAGGGAAAAAGGGGAAGTGGAGTAGCTGTGCTTATTAGGTATAACATAATGGCACTAGAAAAAAGTGATGCAGAAATCAGCAAGACAAAAATAGAATCCGTATGGATAGAGATAAAAGGTAATAAAGGATCAATCACACTAATAGGCACAGTCTACAGATCACCTAATAGTGGAAGGGAGGTGGAGGACGAAATATGCAGACAAATTAGGGAAATGAGTAAAAACATAGAATAATAATCATGGGGGATTTCAACTACCCCAATATTAATTGGACAGAAGAGGGAGGAAAAGGTGATAAGGGAATCGAGTACCTACAATGTGTACATGACTCCTTTAATCCAATGTGTAAAAAGTCCAAAAAGGGAGGATTTGCTATTGGAGCTAGTAATGGGTAATGAACCAGAGCAGATAAGAGAAGTAAAGGTAGGGGAACATATAGGCAATAGTGTCCATAATATAATATGCCTTAAGATGATAATTGAGAAGGACATAAGTATGACGAAAACCAGGTTAACAGATTAGAGAAAAGCTGATTTTGAGGGGCTGAGAATAGAACTTAGGGGGAAAAAATGGGCAACAATATTGGCAAACAACGATGTAGAGCAGCAATGAGAAACATTTAAAACCGTGTTCAACAGAGTGCAGGAAAAATATATTCCGCTAAAAGGTAAGAACAAACTAAACAATAATGAGACTCCATGGATGAATAAAGCCATAAGGGAACAATTGAGGGTAAAGAAAGAGGCATCCATTAAGTACATAGACAGCAGGGGCATGCATGATAAGAGAGAATACGAAGAGATTAGGGGGGAGAAATTGGGTGAGTAGCGCCACCTGTTAGCGCCTAAAGAGGCAGTCAGTGGCTGTAGCGCCACTGGCTGCGTCTCCGGCGATATTCAGTAGGGGCGCTAATGGTGAGGTTAGGCATTTGCGCTGCGCCACCACCGATGACGTCATCGGTGTGCGCAGCGCCCCATTCGTGCCCCATTCACGATATTTGGTAGCGAACGCCGCAGTTGCGCCGCTCGCTACCCATGCCCGGTTCACGGGGCCTTACTGTGCCGGCAGCGGTGCAAGTTAAGGTGGAGGTGTGGGGCGGCCGCTTTTTCGGCGGCCGCCTGCCAGCACCTCCGTCCCCGGCCTCCTAACCACCACCCCCCCCCGCGGCATTGCCGGCTGTTTCCTGAGAGCCCGGCACTTCTCCTTGGTGCCGGGCTCATTTGCCGGCACTCGCGAGCGGGGATCGCGCTGTTGCAGGCACCTCCCCCTTAACAGTGGGAGGAAGGCCTGCAGTACCGCAGCGTGCCATGCCGCAGCATGTGGTGCTGCGGCACGTTGCGCTGCGATAATCAGTTTCAGCGCCCTAAGAGGGACGCGAAGCGCCTCGAGCCTCGCCCCGTCTCCCTCGAGGGGCACTGAAACTGAATTTCTGGCGATCGGTATCACTCCGATCGCTGCGCTAAATCCTGCGCTCAGGCGACTTTTGCGCCACTTTGGCACCCCAACCCAATTTCTAGGCCTAGGAGTGAAGTCAAAGAAACAATTAGGGAGGCAAAGAGGAACTATGAAATTAAATTATCAAGGAACATAAAATAAAAGAGTAAAATATTTTATAGGCACATCAATAAAAAAAGGAAGATTGGGATGGGAATAGGGCCATTAAGAGATAGTCAGGATAATACCACAGGTAACGATAGAGAGATGGCAGAAATATTAAATAATTATTTTGCTTCAGTATTTACCAGGGAGATGGAACAGGCGGACATGACATTGGATGATGAGATTAGTAATGAGATAAGTGCATTTAAAATAAAAAAGGGGATATTTTAAATAAATTAATCAAACTCAAAGAGGATAAAACCCCTGGTCCGGATGGATTGCATCCATGCATTTTAAAAGAATCTAGGGAAGAGATAGCAGAGGCATTACTACGCATATTTAATAATTCATTAGAAAAAGGTATAGTGCCAGAGGACTGGCGGATAGCTAATGTAATACCGATATTTAAGAAGGGGGATAGAACATGTCCAGGGAATTATAGACCAGTTAGCTTAACATCAGTGGTAGGAAAAAATAATGGAATCCCTACTAAAGGAAAAAATAGAAGAACATCTAGAAACCAAAAATATAATAATGAATAGTCAGCATGGATTTCAAAAGGGAAAGTCTCGCTTGACCAACCTTATTGAATTTTTTACATAGAAACATAGAAGATAGGAGCAGGAGTAGGCCATTCGGTCCTTCGAGCCTGCTCCGCCATTCAATGAGATCATGGCTGATCATCCAAATTCAGTACCCTGTCCCTGCCTTCTCCCCATATCCCTTGATCCCTTTAGCCTCAAGAAATATATCCAACTCTTTCTTGAATATATTTAATGAACTGGCCTCCACCGCCCTCTGTGGCAGAGAATTCCACAGGTTCACCACTCTCTGGGTGAAGAAATTCCTCCTCATTTCAATCCTAAATGGCTTACCCCTTATCCTTAGACTATGACCCCTGGTTCTGGACTCCCCAGCCATCAGAAACATGCTTTCTGCATCTAGTCTGTCCAGACCTGACAGAATTTTATAGGTTTCGATGAGATCCCCTCTCAATCTTCTAAACTCCAGTGAGTATAAGCCCAATTGACACAATCTCTCCTCGTACGTCATTCCTACCATCCCAGGTATCAGCCTGGTGAATCTTCGCTGCACTCCCTCCATGGCAAGAACGTCCTTCCTCAGGTAAGGTGACCAAAACTGCACACAATACTCAAGGTGCGGTCTCACCAAGGCCCTGTACAACTGCAGCAAGACATCCTTGTTCTTGTACTCGAACCCTCTTGCTACGAAGGCCAACATACCATTTGCCTTCTTAACCGCCTGCTGCACCTGCATGCTTACCTTCAGCGACTGGTGCACAAGAACACCCAGGTCTCTTTGCACTTCCCCTTCTCCCAATCTATTGCCATTCAAATAATAATCTGCCTTCCTGTTTTTGCCACCAAAGTGGATAACCTCACATTTATCCACATTATAGTGCATTTGCCATGTTTCTGCCCAATCACCCAACCTGTCCAAATCGTACTGGAGTTTCATGACATCCTCCTCACAGCATACCCTCCCACCCAGCTTTGTGTCGTCTGCAAATTTGGAGATATTACATCCAATTCCCTCGTCCAGATCATTAATATATATTGTGAACAGCTGGGGTCCTAGGACCGATCCTTGCGGTACCCCACTAGTCACTGCCTGCCACTCGGAAAACGACCCGTTTATTCCAACTCTTTGCTTTCTGTCCGCCAACCAGTTCTCTATCCAAGTCAATACCTTGCCCCCAATGCCATGTGCCTTAATTTTGCACGCTAATCTCTTATGCGGGACCTTATCGAAAGCCTTCTGAAAGTCCAAATACACCACATCCACTGGTTCTCCCTTATCTATTTTACCAGTTACATCCTCAAAAAATTCCAGTAGATTAGTCAAGCATGATTTACCTTTTGTAAATCCATGTTGACCTTGTCCGATCCTGTCACTGCTTTCCAAGTGCTCTGCTATTACATCTTTTATAATTGACTCTAGCATTTTCCCCACTACCGATGTCAGGCTTACCGGTCTATAATTCCCCGCTTTTTCTCTGCCACCTTTTTTGAATAGTGGGGTAACATTAGCTACCCTCCAATCCATGGGAACTGTTCCAGAGTCTATCGAGTTCTGGAAGATGACCAGCAATGCATCTGCTATTTCTAGGGCCACTTCCTTAAGTACCCTGGGATGTAGATTATCAGGCCCTGGGGATTTATCGGCCTTCAGTCCCATCAATTTTCCTAACACCATTTCCCTACAAATACTGATTTCTTTCAGTTCCACCCTTTCATCAGACCCTATGTTCCGCGGTATTTCTGGGAGGTTATTTGTGTCCTCCTTTGTGAAGAGGTGAAAAGGTAACAGCGAGAATAGACAATGGTATTGCAGTAGATGTAATTTATTTGGATTTTCAAAGGCCTTCAATAAGGTACTCCATAATAGACTGATGAACAAGGTCAGGGAATGCGGAGTCAGGGGACAAGTAGCAGAATGGATTGCAGGCTGGCTTCAGGACAGAAAGCAGAGAGTAGGAGTAAAGGGTAGCTATTCACAGTGGCAGAACGTGGGTAGTGGTGTTCCACAAGGATCAGTGCTGGGACCACTGCTGTTCACAATTTACACCAACGATTTAGACTTAGGAATCAAAAACACAATTTCTAAATTTGGATGACACCAAATTGGGGGGATAGTCAATACTCAGGAAGGCTGCAACAAGTTACAGGAGGACATTAATAAACTTGCAGAATGGGCATATAATTGGCAAATGAAGTTCAACACAGATAAATGTGAGGTATTACATTTTGGTAGGAAGAATAGGGAGGTCACTTATTACTTGGAGGGTGCGAGTCTGGGTGGGGTAGAGGAACAAAGGGATCTCAGAGTACAAATACACAAATCACTAAAAGTTCTGACTCCATACTCTTGTGCATCCCTGCTCCCTTCACCCCATCATAGGTAGCCATGTCTTCAGTCACCTTGGTCTCATTCTCTGGAATTCCCTCCTGAAACCCCTCTGTCTTTCTATCCCTCTCCTCCTTCAAGACCTTCCTTAAAACTCACATCTTTGACCAAGCTTTTGGTCACCCATCCTAATCACTTCTTCTTTGACATGATGTATGTATTTCCTCACACCTCTGTGAAGCACATTGGGTCATTTTTCTACATTAAAGATGCTATATAAATGCAAATTATTGTAGTAGTAGTAGTACAAATATTCACCATTTGACTGTCAGTGTACCTTCCTGTAAACTTATGTTGAGAATATACACCATACTATATCTGTGTGCAATCCAATGGATTATTTTTTTTCCTTTTAAAAGTTTTTGAAATGTTTTTATTAATGGAGAATTAGTTAAAAATTTACCAGATTTCCTGTTTCAATGTGTAATCGGTTTTCTTGTAATGTTTGGTTTCTTGAATTAAATGGAGAGAGAAAAAAGTAAGTTATCAGTGGAAGGCAAGAGTCTTGTCTAGATCAATAAAAAATCCAGACTGAGAGTAACTCCACGGTGCTAAAGTGAGCAAAAAAGGTAGATTAGCATTCACATGTTGTAAATAGACAAGGAGAGACCACAATCCCAATCTCGTAAGGGTCTGTAATGAGACTTAAGATACAAAATGCAGATATGCTCATTGAAGAGTTTTACCATTTAATTGTATTTAATTCTACTTGTTTAATAGTTGATAGAAACAGTGCTAATTTAAATATAAGGGTCTAGAAATTCACTGGCGCCCCGTTTGGGGCGCCAGCCTCGCCAGGGCACCGGAAGTAGCGCAACTCGAGGCGCCCCACATCCCTCTTGGGGCGCTGCAACTGAAGTTCGCAGCGCAACGTGCCGCAGCGTGTGGCGTGCTGCGGTACTGCAGGCCTTCCTCCCCTTCTTAAAGGGGAGGGGCCTACTGCAGCGCGCTCGAAGAGCGCGAGTGCCGGCAAAAGAGCCCGGCACCGAGGAGAAGTGCCGGGCTCTTGGGACAAAGCCGGCACTCCGCGGGGTGGGGGGGGGGGCTTAGGAGGCTGGGGACGGCGGCGCAGAGAGGTGTTGGCAGGTGGCCAGCAAAAAAAAAGGCCGCCCCGCACCTCAGCGCCTTTACCGCCGCAGGTAGGCCCCCCTGAGCCGGTCGCAAATTGCGACCGGCGTTAAAACAGGGGGCGCTACTAAATTTCACGATTGGGGCGGTAGCGGGGCGCTGTGCACACCGATGATGTCATCGGTAGCGGCGCAGTGCTAACGGCTAGCGCCGCCATTAGCGTCCCGCTAAATTTAGCGGGAGGCGTGGCCAGTGGTGCCAAACCCACTAAGTGCCCTCTTAGGGCGCCAACGGGTGGCGCAGCCCACTGAATTTCTAGGCCAAGGAATTTTAAGTCCAATGGATCTGTTAAACATATAGGCCTAGAAATTGAGTGGGCTTTGCGCCCATTTTGCGGCGCTAGAGGTCATTGCGCTGGACTTACAGCCGGTTCAGAAATTCCCTGGGGCCCTACCATCGGCGGTAGACCGGTTGCGCTGCGCCGGCACCGATGACGTCATCGGTGTGCGCAGCGTCCCGGTTGCTGTGGTGACGGGCCCCAGCGCCGAAATTGAGTTGCGGCCACCTCGCCCGTGGCAGCCGCAACTAAGACTCTGGCAACCGAGTCTTACAGGAGTTTGCGCCGGCGCATTAAGGCCGCGCGGCGGCCGGCCGCTTTCCCGCCGGCCGCCTGCCCGCACCTCCCTCCCCGGACTCCTCCACCCCCCCCCCCCCGCGGAACAGATGCTTCTGGGCTGCGAGCCCGGCACTTCCCCGAGGTGCCGGGCTCATTTTTGTGAAGATTTTACCGGCCAGCGGGCGGGTGCAGGCAGCTCCTCCTTAACTGAAGGAGGAGGCCTGCACTTCCCGAGCCTGCCGCACCGCATCGGGCGCCGCAGCGCCGGAATAGCGCCGCAATGCGGCAGGTAGCGCCCATTTTCAGGCGCAAACACCCTTCAGTAGCGCTGGCAGCCGTTTGGGCGCGGCGCTACTGAATTTTTGGCGCGCGCAGGGGGACTTAGCGCCGGCGCTAACTTTCCGGCGCTAAAGCCCTGGCGCGGCGCCAACTGAATTTCTAGGCCATACTCAATTTTTTGCAGATGTTCAGTACAAAAGTGCCATTAAAAATAATTGTTTATAACCTTTCACTTTAAAGTTCAAATTAGTTGGCAGTTTTATAAACTCCATAAATGTCATTTACATTATGGCTTTAGCCAACTTACTAACATTTAATGTGGGTACACTTATATTTTTAGTTCTCTTGTGACTGAAAGACACATTTTACAGCTTTTGAATAATAGTTTCTGGCTTTGCCTTGCTTTCTAGGTGGAACAACACCAGCCCAGTGGGAAGATATAACCGGAACTACACCATTATCATTTGTCAATGAGTGTGTTTCTTTCACAACAAATGTGTCAGCTAGGTAAGGATTTTCGACAGTTTTAGAGCTGTGTGCCCATAATTTCCCAAGATGCACCGGATTGCAGAACGATTGCAAACAGGGAGTTGCAATGACACCAAGTTAGGTGGCACAGTAAATAGTGTGGATGGAAGCAGAAAGTTGCAAAGCGGTATTGATAGACTAAGTCAGTGGGCAAAACAGTGGCTGATGGAGTTCAATGTGGGGAAATGTGAGGTCATCCACTTTGGACTTAAGAAAGATAGATCTGAGTATTTTCTAAATGGTGAGAAGTTAGGAACTGTGGTTGAGCAGAAAGATTTAGAGGTCCAAGTACAGAAATCACTAAAAGCTAGCGGACAAGTACAAAAAATAATTTTAATAGGGTAATGAAACAGCAGCCTTTACCTTAAAGGGGCTGGACTGCAAACCAGTGCAAGTTATACTACAGTTATATAAAGCTCTGGTTAGACCTAATCTGGAGCACTGCGTTCAGTTCTGGGCACTGCTCCTCAGGAAGGATATATTGGCCTTGGAAGGGGTGCAACGCAGATGCAACAGAATGATACCGGGGCTAAAAGGGTTAAAAGATAAAGACAGGTTGCATAGACTAGGCTTATATTCCACTTAATATAGAAGATTAAGGGCTGATCTAACTGAAGTGTATAAGGTTTGATAGGGTAGATAGAGAGAAACTAGTTCCTTTGGTGGGGTGTCCAGAACAAGGCGTGGCTTTCAAAAGGGAATTGGATAAGTACCTGCAGGAAAAACATTTGCAGGGCTAAGGGGAAAGGGCAGGGGAGTGGGACTAGCTGAAGTATTCTTGCAGAGAGCCAGCACAGGCTTGATGGGCTAAATGGCCTCCTTCTGTGCTGTAACCATTCTATGATTCTGTAACCTTAAAATTAGAGCTAGGCCGTTCAGAGATGATGTCAGGAAGCACTTATTCAAACAAAGGGTAGTGTATATCTGGAACTCTTTCTCAAAAAGCTGTTGAGGCTCAATCAATTGAAAAATCCAAAACTGAAATAGATAGATACATTTTTGTTAGGCAAGCTTGTTAAGGGATATGGAATAATGGAGTTGAGGTGCATTTCAGCCATAATCTAATTGAATGGCAGAACTTGCTCCAAGGACTGAATGGCCTACACCTGTTCCTATGAATCGTCACTTGTATTCAGTCCCAACCAATTTGGTACTCTACTCTAATGAATAGCAGATAGCTGGCTGAGACTGAATTAAATGTTTTTTGTTTTTGTTTGCAGGTTCTGGCTCATAGACTGCAGGCAGATCCAAGAATCTGTCAACTTTGCCACACAAGTGTACAGAGAGACTATCTGTGTGCCATACATGGCCAAATTTGTAGTTTTTGCCAAATCACTTGATCCAATCGAGGCGCGATTGAGATGCTTCTGTATGACAGATGACAAGGTGGACAAAACATTGGAACAGCAGGAAAATTTCACAGAAGTTGCAAGGAGCAGGGATGTTGAGGTACCGGAACAAATAGTGAATGAGTTTAATGGGTAGGCAGTCCTCTAGAGTACTGGAGGAGTACACTAAGGCCTGATCTGGGCCTTGCTCCCTCCAATTTTGGCATAAGAGAAACCAAAACAAATGCTGGGTACAGTGAATAGAGAAAATTAGGCGTCAACGCTTATGGATGTGTAATCCTCTCCATGCAATTTTCCTTTATTCACTGTGCCCAGGTGATTCAATGTACCAAAGCACAGTAACAGGAAAATCTGCTCCACAAGCATCGCTTTACAAAATAAAACCTGTGGCATTACTTCACTTTAGCACATATATAATGACCCTCATTCTTGAACTCAATGATTTTTTTTGAAGTTTAATCAGTTCTCACTGATTCAATACAAATTTGTATTACATTTATTCTAACTATTATGAATCAAGACAGTTATTAAAAATTTAGTTTAAAATGACAGTATATCTGTATGACGACTCAGTCTGACTCCCTTCCAAAAATACTTCAATTTCCTAAGTTCATACAGAGCTCATGTTTATTTTAACTGACATCTAATATTACACATTCAGTACTATTATTTCTTGCACCCACCCTTGTTCTTCTTCCCCTCCCATCCTCCTTTACCCCTCCCCTCTCCCCTCTCCCCCTTCCTTCCTAACATACAGGGTAGAGAACAGATGAATCAGAAACACTTTACTAATAGAGGCATGAATATTTTCATCTGAATCATCTGTGTTTTTGTAGGTATTGGAAGGCAAGCCGATTTATGCTGACTGTTTTGGCAACCTTGTGCCTCTCACAAAGAGTGGACAGCATCATCTGTTCAGTTTCTATGCTTTCAAAGAAAATAGACTTGCACTGTTTGTCAAGGTATAGTAAATCAAGCTATTGTTTGTACTAGCACATATAAGGAACATATAATATGTCAAGGTATATTTAGACATCATGCTCATCCATTTCATTCCTCACCTTCCCCCCCAACCTTCTTAAAAGCTCTGACTCATGGTTGGAAGCCACTTAGCCTCCAGCATCTTGCCAGAGTTACCACTTAACATGTCTGGCCCCAGACAGTGAGCATCAGCAGGCTATTTGAGCACAAGTACATGACAAAAATGATCCTCTGCCCACCCAACATCCACACAAGCACACTTTCCAGCAGATGTCACTGGATAACTATCTAAGCAGGATCCTTGGCAGATTTTTCCGTTCCATAACCCAGGGGCAAAACGGTTAATTGTAACACCTTTATGCCTGCCCTGGCTGAAATAAGCTAACTCTGTAAAGACCAGGAATCCCACCTGGGACCTTTCGGTCTGTATAGCACTGCCGCTCATTGGGCAGTGATTTAACATCTAGCCTTTTCATTTTTCAAACAATTAAATTTACTTGTTACTAGAAAATTAAAAATAAAGAATTTTTGGTTAACTTGACTGATATTTCTTGTGAAATCTGTGGAAAGTGTCTGCATTTTTGTGGAAGGTTATGAACTAAAATTCCATAACACCATAAGGATTTTGATTCCAGTTCATTAACTACTTGATGTGCAGCAACCAAACTTTTAATTCCATGTTTACATTAGGTAAAAATGATTTAAAAGGTTATTTATTAATTTCTTCATGTTGGCCTTTTTATATAGTGACAGTGAAAATTAATTTGAGCTTAAATTGTAACAAGAATGCATCAAACTGCTCCCTGCCGGTCTTGTTTTTGTGATGGGGCATTCTGGTGTTGTGGTACATTACTCTCGTTCCTGGTCTGGTGAAGGGGAAGCATGTGACCAAGTTGTAATGGGCTGAATTTTAATGGGGAAGGTGGGTTGGGGCAGAGGGGCTCCGAAGCAGTCAGGAAACCCAGGAAAATAGGTTTCTCGCAGGCCCTGCCGAATTTATTGGCAGGGCCTGATTTGCATAGTTTCCCACCCGCAGCCAGCCGGAGGAGGATTGGGGTCCAGATTAGGATCGGCGGTGGGGGTGGGGTGATGTCTGAAGAGGATCAAGGGCCAGGGCGGGGGTGAGGTTGAGTGAGGATCGGGGGCTGGGAACAGCACGGGGAGGGGGCTGGGGCCAGCACGGTGAGGGCCAAAGGAGTGGGGGGGCGGGGGGTGGCTGTCAGCAAAGATCGGCAGTCGGAGGAGCGGCGGAGGAGCATGGGAGGGTGGAGGCCTGGGAGTGGAGGATCGGAGGCTTGGGAGGGGATCGGAGGCTTTGCGGGGAGAGGGTCTCCAATCACGGGGCTGGGTTAGGCAGGGACCTTGGATCCAGGAGGTACATGTAAAGGCACGTACCTCCTGGATCCAGCAGTCCTCACCTTGCATTAACTGGCAGATTTCACGAGGTGTGCAAAACCCGACCAGCTAAAATTAAATTCAAAATGGAGGTTAAAGCAGAGGCTTTCGGCCTCATTATAATATTTAAATTGACAACCCAGCTCCTGGCAGCGGATTGGCTGCCCACCCCCAAACCCCCCCTCCGGTCTCGTCCCACCTCAGTTAAAACCGGAAATGGGTGGGTTGGAGGTGGGATCAGGTCGGGATTCAAATTTTTAATCCACCTGCTTTTTTAGGTTAAAATTCCCCCCAATTAATCCGTCCACTCTCTGGTAGTCTAGTAGGAATGGAAATGATATCCTCATAATAATGGGAAAGGGAAGCATTAGTGGAGGTGATGCATCTACCCAATTCCTGTTGGTATAATAGGGAGCAAAAGAAGTGATAATAAATCTCATCAATCCCTGGTAATCTTGTTAGGTGGAATATAACTTTATGGTGGTGTTGTATCCATTCAAGTCCAGATGTTAATAGTTATTATCCCTGATTTTTTGAGTTGGTGAAGAGTGATGATACAAAATTGCATAGATTTAAAATAATTGGTGGAAGGATTAGAAGGGAATTAAGAACTTTTTTCACCCAGAGGGTGGTCGGGAGTCTGGAACTCACTGCCTGTGAGGGTGGTAGAGGCAGAAACCCTCAAAACATTTAAAAAGTACTTGGATATGCACTTGAAGTGCAGTAACCTACAAGGCTAGGGACCAAGAGCTGGAAAGTGGGATTAGGCTGGATGGCTCTTTTTCAGCTGGCACAGACACAGTGGGCTGAATGGCCTCCTTCTGTGCCATAAATTTCTATGATTCCATGATTTCTAATTGGCTTCCGGAATGTAACAACCTGCGGCTGACCTATAGGGCTACCCACTGGGACATCTGCGGACAGCCACGTTTCTGTGTACTTCAGAGAGGTTAAACAACTGAAGGACCAATCTCTTGCTCCCTCTACCTATTTTTTAATAGAAACCGTAAGATTACTTCTGCACAGCTCCAGAACTTTATCTTACAGCACAGTCTCTACCTGGAAGAATGTAGGAAGTCACACAACACCAGGTTATAGTCCAACAGCTTTATTTGAGATCACAAGCTTTCGGAGCACTGCTCCTTCGTCAGGTGAAGTGGAGAGAAGCATACAGGCACAGCATATATAGTCAGAGAAAACTGCCAGATGATTACAGGTAATCTTTCTAACTGTCCTTTATCACACCTCGGCAGAGAGATAATCACAGCAATCAAAGGTGTAAATGGTGTCCAAACAGGTCAGTCAGGAAAACTTTACATCAAAGAACAATGAGGTGGGGTCACAAGGGGTCAAATGTTGCAGATGTATGAAAAACAGAAAAAACCCAAAAAACTTTGCTGGAAATCACAGCAGGTCCGGCCGCATCTGTGCAGAGAGAACAAGCCAACGACGACTCGAGTCTGGATGACTCTACGTCAGGTGGGGTTACATGTAGCGTGACATGAACCCAAGATCCCGGTTGAGGCCGTCCTCATGAGTGCGGAACTTGGCTATCAGTTTCTGCTCGATGATTTTGCGTTGTCGTGTGTCTCGAAGGCCGCCTTGGAGAATGCTTACCCGAAGATCGGAGGCTGAATGTCCTTGACTGCTGAAGTGTTCCCCGACTGGGAGGGAACACTCCTGCCTGGCGATTGTTGTGCGGTGTCCGTTCATCCATTGTCGCAGTGTCTGCATGGTTTCGCCGATGTACCATGCTCCGGGGCATCCTTTCCTGCAACGTATAAGGTAGACAATGTTGGCCGAGTCACATGAGTGTGTACCATGTACCTGGTGGGTGGTGTCCTCACGTGTGATGATGGTATCTGTGTTGATGATCTGGCATGTCTTGCAGAGGTTGCCATGGCAGGGTTGTGTGGTGGCGTGGTCACTGTTCTCCTGAAAGCTGGGTAATTTGCTGCGAATGATGGTCTGTTTGAGGTTAGGCGGCTGTTTGAAGGCGAGTAGTGGAGGCGTGGGGATGGCCTTAGTGAGGTGTTCGTCGTCGTCGATGACATGTTGAAGGCTGCAGAGAACATGGCATAGTTTCTCCGCTCCGGGGAAGTACTGGACGACGAAGGGTACTCTGTTGGTTGTGTCCCGTGTTTGTCTTCTGAGGAGGTCTATGCGATTTTTTGCTGTGGCCCATCGGAACTGTCAATCGACGAGTCGAGCATCATATCCCGTTCTTACGAGGGTATCTTTCAGCGTCTGTAGGTGTCCATTGCATTCCTCCTCGTCTGAGCAGATCCTGTGTATTCGCAGGGCTTGTCCATAGGGGATGGCTTCTTTAACGTGGTTAGGGTGGAAGCTGGAGAAGTGGAGCATCGTGAGGTTGTCCGTGGGCTTGTCGTAGAGTGAAGTGCTGAGGTGTCCGTCTTTTGATGGAGATTCGTGTGTCCAAGAATTAAACCGATTCTGAGGAGTAGTCCATGGTGATGTCATCGTGTAGTCTTTTCAGTGATTCTTCGCCGTGGGTCCATAGGAAGAAAATGTCGTCGATGTATCTGGTGTATAGCGTTGGTTGGAGGTCCTGTGCAGTGAAGAAGTCTTGCTCGAACTTGTGCATGAAGATGTTGGCATATTGGGGTGCGAATTTGGTCCCCATGGCTGTTCCATGTGTTTGGGTAAAGAACTGGTTGTCGAAGGTGAAGACATTGTGGTCAAGGATGAAGCGGATGAGTTGTAGGATGGCGTCTGGAAATTGGCTGTTGTTGGTGTTGAGTACTGAGGCTGTCGCAGCGATGCCGTCATCGTGGGGGGTACTGGGGTAGAGTGCCGAGACGTCCATTGTGGTGAGGAGTGTTCCTGGTTCAACTGGTCCGTGGGTGCTCAGTTTCTGTAAGAAGTCTGTAGTGTCACGACAGAAGCTGGGGGTTCTCTGTACGATGGGCTTCAGGATGCCCTCGATGTATCCAGAGAGGTTCTCACACAGGGTTCCGTTGCCTGATACGATAGGACGTCCGGGTGTGTTGGCTTTGTGTATCTTTGGGGGGCAGTAGAAGTCTCCCATGCAGGGAGTATGTGGGATGAGAGCACATAGGATGCTCTGAAGGTCTGGATCGAAGGTCTTGATCAGTCTGTTGAGTTGGCGGGTGTGTTCTTTGGTCGGATCTGCGGGTAACTGTCTGTAGTGTTCCTGGTTGTCCAGTTGTCGGTATGCTTCTTTGCAATAGTTCATTCTGTTCTGTATGACGATGGCTCCTCCTTTGTCTACTGGTTTGATGACGATGTTGCGGTTGGTCTTGAGAGCGTGGATGGCATTGCGTTGTGCTCGGGTGACATTCTGGACTGTCTTGTGAGTGCGGCTGATCAATCTGGCGTTGATGCATCTCCTGACAGCTTGAGCATACATGTCAAGCTTAGGGCAGCAGCCCTCCGGAGGGGTCCAATTTGACTTTTTCTTCTTCGGTTGCTGCACCATGGATCCCTCTGTCTGCTGTTCCGGATCATTGATTGTCTCATTGGATTCGCTGCTGACATCTTGGGATTTGTGGAAGAATTCCCGGAGCCTCATTCTCCTGATGAATTCCTCTGTGTCTGCCGCGAGGCCGATGGGGTCCATTTTGGTGGTGGGGCAGAAATTGAGCCCTCGGCTGAGAACTTCGATTTCGTCTGGTTGAAGGGTGTGGTTGGACAAGTTGACGATGGACTTCCCTGTGGTTCCAACCGTGGTACCGGGGGAGGCTTGGTTGCTGCTGGTGGTGATGCCGAGTTTCTCAAGCTTCCTGTTTTGGTGTGCATGTAGGCAGTGTAGTTCCGTTGCCTCGTCTGCTTGGCGGTGTCTCGTAGCTGGTCTGCTGTGTCCTGAGCACAAGCTGAGAACATGAACTCTATCTTGGTTTCGAGGTTGTGGTGTCTGCTGGTGTACGAGATGGTTGAGGAGTGTGCGAGAGGTACGACGGCAGAGTCTCTCAGCGTAGTCTGTGTTGTAGGTCGACTTGAGTGGGTTCATGATCTGTAGTCCTTTCGGGATCTTGTCTGCTTTCTTGCATCTCTAGAAACTTGATGTCTGTGTCTATATGCGCGATCTTCTTGGAGATCCTCTCCACTTTGAGCCGGCAGTTTGTGGTGTCGATAATAGCCATGATGTGGAGATGATGGTGTTGGACTGGGGTGGACAAATGTAGGAAGTCACACAACACCAGGTTATAGTCCAACAGCTTTATTTGAGATCACAAGCTTTCGGAGCGCTGCTCCTTCGTCAGGTGAAGTGGAGAGAAGCATACAGGCACAGCATATATAGTCAGAGAAAACTGCCAGATGATTACAGGTAATCTTTCTAACTGCCCTTTATCACACCTCGGCAGAGAGATAATCACAGCAATCAAAGGCGTGAATGGTGTCCAAACAGGTCAGTCAGGAAAACATTACATCAAAGAACAATGAGGTGGGGTCACAAGGGGTCAAATGTTGCAGATGCTGGGGTCTGTATGAAAAACAGAAAAAAAACAAAAAACTTTGCTGGAAATCACAGCAGGTCCGGCCGCATCTGTGCAGAGAGAACAAGCCAACTACGACTCGAGTCTGGATGACTCTACGTCAGGTGGGGTTACATGTAGCGTGACATGAATCCAAGATCCCGGTTGAGGCCGTCCTCATGAGTGCGGAACTTGGCTATCAGTTTCTGCTCGACGATTTTGCGTTGTGTGTCTCGAAGGCCGCCTTGGAGAATGCTTACCCGAAGATCGGAGGCTGAATGTCCTTGACTGCTGAAGTGTTCCCCGACCTGGAGGGGCAGAGTTCTGCATTGTTTCTCTCAGTACAAGCAACCTCACACTGAGATCTCTGATGTACGATGGATGCCGTAAATGTCACAATATACGGCGGGAATTTCTTTGGGAAGTGGGTTCCAATCAGCCACTGTAACTTCGGCAGAAGATTGGCGAGAACTACGTTTATGCGTCTAACCAGGATTTAAGCCTAAATGACGGCAGCCAGTCGGGAGAACCCATGTGGAAGTCCCCGTGATAGTCTTATCAGCTTTATTTTCTATTGATTCCCCCACCCCCTGCTGATTACCATTATCAGAAAGGAATATGTTTTCTTAAAAAAACTTTTTAAATAATGCACCCGCCCAACCTATAATGTTCTTTCCTGGGCTTGGGCAGCGTGCCCTAATTGCGGTTTCAATGTAATCGGCAGAGCTACTCTGGGACACATACTGCTGCTCCCTGTCAGGTGCCAGCTTTACTCAGTTGGTAGCAATCTTGGTGAGTCAAAAGCTGCTGGTTCAATACCCATTCCAGGATCTGAACAAATAAACTAAGGTGACACTTTAACGCAGTACAGAGGGAGTGCTACAAAGTGGACGGTGCTGTCCTTTGGAAACGATGTTAAACTGAGGTGTTCCCAATTTAGGTGTAGCGTTAAAGACCCAGCGACACGAGCTGAGGTAGAAGATTAGCCATGGTCTTATTGAATGGCGGAGCAGGCTCAAGGGGCCATATGGCCTACTCCTGCTCCTATTTTTTATATTCTTATGTTGTTTATAACTTATACTAGCAGATCTTCTGCAGCATTGCTCTCAGTGAGTTGGGGGATACACCGTTTCATAATGAGAGGGTGCTATCAACAATGTGATGGGTAAAATGTTACGGGAAATAAGTGAAGCTTACAGGAAGTGTCTGCTATCTGCAAGTGTTTTCATATATTATAGAGAGTAGGAACATGAATAAGCATCTCTGCCAAGTTGAGTTGCGCACTGTGGTTTTAACATGTCATAGAGTCATAGTATTATACAGCACAGAAAGAGGCCCTTCGGCCCATCGTGTCTGCACCGTCCATCAAGCCCTGTCCAATCTAATCCCATTTTCCAGCATTTGGTCCATAGCCTTGTATGCAATGGCATTTCAAGTGCTCATCCAAATGCTTCTTGAATGTTGTGAGGGTTCCTGCCTCTGCAACCCTTTCAGGCAGTGAGTTCCAGACTCCAACCACCCTCTGGGTGAAAAAGTTCCTCCTCAAATCCCCTCTAAACCTCCTGCCCCTTACCTTGAATCTATGCCCCCTTGTTATTGACCCCCCTACTAAGGGGAAAAGTTCCTCTTTATCTACCCTATCTATGCCCCTCATCATTTTGTACACCTCAATCAGGTCCCCCCTCAGCCTTCTTTGCTCCAAGGAAAACAACCCCAGCCTGTTTAGTCTTTCTTCATAGCTGAGGCGCTCCATCCCAGGTAACATCCTGGTGAATCTTCTCTGCACCCTCTCCAAAGCAATCACATCCTTCCTATAGTGAGGCGACCAGAACTGCACACAGTACTCCAGCTGTGGCCTTACCAGCGTTTTGTACAGCTCCATCATAACCTCCCTGCTCTTATATTCTATGCCTCGGCTAATGAAGGCAAGTATCCCATATGCCTTTTTAACCACCTTATCTACCTGTTCCGCTGCCTTCAGGGATCTATGTACATGTACACCAAGGTCCCTCTGACCCTCTGTGCTTCCTAGGGCCCTACCACTCATTGTGTATTCCCTTGCCTTATTTGTCCATCCAAAATGCATCACCTCGCACTTTTCAGGGTTAAATTCCATTTGCCACTTTTCTGCCCATCTGACCAACCCGTTTATATCGTCCTGTAGCCTGAGGCTTTCCTCTTCGCAATTTACCACCCCACCAATTTTCGTGTCATCTGCGAACTTACTGATCATACCTTTTACATTCTCATCCAAATCATTTATGTAGATCACAAACAGCAAGGGACCCAGCACCGATCCCTGAGGTACCCCACTGGACACAGGCTTCCAGTCACAAAAGCATCCTTCGACCATCACCCTCTGCCTCCTGCCACTCAGCCAGTTTAGGATCCAACGTGCCAAGGCACCCTGGATCCCATGGGCTCTTACCTTCTTGACCAGTCTCCTTTGCGGGACTTTGTCAAAAGCTTTACTGAAGTCCATGTATACCACATCCACAGCATTTCCCTCACCCCCTCGAAAAATTCAATCAGATTGGTCAGACATGATTTACCCTTGACAAAGCCATGCTGACTATCCCCGATTAATCCTTGCCTCTCCAAGTGGAGACTAATTTTGTCCCTCAGAATTTTTTCCAATAATTTCCCTACCACAGATGTTAGACTCACTGGCCTGTAACTCCCTGGTTTATCCCTGCTACCCTTCTTGAATAATGGTACTACGTTAGCTGTTCTCCAGTCCCCTGGTACATCCCCTGTGGCCAGAGAGGTTCTGAAAATTTGTGTCAGAGCCCCTGCAATCTCCTCCTTTGCCTCACACAGCAGCCTGGGATACATCTCGTCCGGGCCTGGGGATTTATCCACTTTTTGGCCTGCTAAAACCGCTAGTACCTCCTCCCTCTCGATGCTAATATGTTCAAGTATATCACAGTCCCCTTGCCCGATTTCTATGTCTACATCGTCTTCCTCCATAGTGAACACAGATGCAAAAAATTCACTTAAAACCCCGCCTACATCATCTGGCTCTACACACAGATTGCCACTTTGGTCCCTAATGGGCCCTACCCTTTCCCTGGTTATCCTCTTGCCCTTAATATACTTATAAAACATCTTAGGATTTTCCTTTATTTTGCTCGCCAGTGTTATTTCATGGCCCCTCCTCGCTCTCCTAATTTCTTTTTTAAGTATGCCCCTGCACTTTTTATACTCCTCTAGGGCTTCCTCCGTCTTTAGTCTTTTGTAACTGCCAAAAGCCCCCCTTTTTTCCCTAATGCATTTTTGTATATGCCTTGTCATCCAAGGTTCCCTTTACTTATTGGTCCCACCCTTGACCTTTACGGGAACATGTTGGCATTGTACTCTCTCTATTTCCCTCCTGAAAGTCTCCCACTGCTTTGATGTGGATTTTCCTATAAGTAGCTGCTCCCAGTCCACTTTGGCCAGATCCTGCCTTATCATATTAAAATCGGCCTTCCCCCAATTTAGAACCCTTATTTCCGGGCCGTCTTTGTCTTTTTCCATGACCACCTTAAATCTCACCGAATTATGGTCACTGTCGCCAAAATGCTCTCCTACTGACACTTCCACCACTTGCCCGGCTACATTCCCTAGAATTGGGTCCAGTACCGCCCCCTCTCTTGTAGGACTTTCTACATGTTGGCTCAAAAAGCTCTCCTGGATGCACTTTAAGAATTCTGCACCCTCTAAGCCTTTCACACTCTGACTATCCCAATTAATATTGGGGAAGTTGAAATCCCCCACTATTATTACCCTATTATTTTCGCACTTCTCTGAGATTTGCCTACATATCTGTTCCTCTATCTCCCCCTGACTGTTTGGGGGCCTATAGTACACTCCCAGCAAAGTGCTTGCCCCCTTTTTGTTTTTAAGTTCTACCCATATGGCCTCATTAGAGGAACCCGCTAATATATCATCCCTCCTTACAGCAGTAATTGACTCCTTAATTAATATTGCAACACCCCCTTCCCTTTTACACCCCCCTCTGTCTCGCCTGAAGATTCTATACCCCGGAATATTGAGCTGCCAGTCCTGACCCTCCCTCAACCATGTCTCCGTGATAGCAACAATATCGTACTCCCATGTGTTCAACAACAACTTCAGTTCATCCACATTATTTGCAAGACTCCTTGCATTAAAATAAATGCCTTCCAGCCTTGCCATATTCCCTTTTGCCTTCACATATTTGCTCTGCCTTCCCAGCTGACTTGTTTTTTCCTCCGTATTTGGCTGTAATTCACCCCCTACTAAAGCTCCACTCTGTATCCCATCCCCCTGCCAAGTTAGTTTAACCCCCCCCCCAACAGTGCTAGCAAACCTCCCCGCAAGGATATTGGTCCCCCTCTGGTTCAGGTGTAAACCGTCCGACTTGTACAAGTCCCACCTTTCCCAGAAGCAGACCCAGTGATCCAGGAAACTAAAGCCCTCCCTCCTGCACCAACTCTTTAGCCACGCATTCATCTGTTCTATCTTCCTATTCCTATACTCACTGGCACGTGGCACCGGGAGTAATCCAGAGATTACAACCTTTGAGGTCCTGCTCTTTAATCTTCTACCTAGCTCCCTAAATTCTTGCTGCAGGACCTCATCCCTCTTTTTACCTATGTCGTTGGTACCAATGTGGACCACGACCTCTGGCTGTTCGCCCTCCCCCTCCAGAATGCCCTGCAGCCGCTCAGTGACATCCTTGACCCTGGCACCAGGGAGGCAACAAGCCATCCTGGATTCACGGCTACGGCCACAGAAACGCCTATCTGTTCCCCTTACTATAGAATCCCCTACCACTATTGCTCTCCCACTCTTTTTCCTCCCTTCCTGGGCAGCAGGAGCACCCCCAGTGCCAGGAAGTTGGCTGCTGCTGCCTTCCTCTGGTAAGTCATCCCCCTCAACAGTATCCAAAGCGGTATAACTGGTTGAAAGGGGGATGGCCACAGGGGTCTCCTGCACTACCTGCCTGCTTCTATTGTTCCGCCTGGTGGTCACCCATTTCCCTTCTGCCTGTGCAGCCCTACCCTGCGGCGTGACCAATTTGACGCTAGAGCTTTCATATCTCAAATGATCTTAAATGGAATCTGAACCCACTGCCCAAATAAACTTGGAATGCACATCTTACCAATTAGAGCATTCCTATATATGCCTTTTATGTTATGTGTAAATGTTCACACTAAAACATAATTAATGATTTTTTAATAAATTTTGAGTTTTAATTTGTTCGTTGTGAGAACTTGCTGGCTTATTATTGCCAATTTTGAAGAGTACTAAATATATGTTTATGGTTACAACTGCATGCTGCTATTTTAACATGACACTGTGTTCATGAAAAAAAGTGATTGACAAACCTTTTCCTTTTGTTTGGGGAAGAAAAAGAGCGCTGTGTCATTTTTAGCATGACGAATTATGAACAAGTGATACATTGACGCATTTCAATGAGATTAACCTAAGTGGACAGGTGCTGGTCTGCCAAAGTTTGCCAAACACTTTTTGGTGTGTTTCAACATTAGTTGTATAAACCACCTCAAGTTTTGGACTGTGTCACAACAGGTGCGAGATACAACTCAGGAACCTTGTGGACGATTATCCTTCATAAAAGAGCCAAAATCTACAAGAGGTCTTGTACAACATGCTATCTGCAACCTAAATATTACGCTACCCCTTTACAGCAAGGTAAAGAATGGCTACTTTTGTTCTATATCTCACAAAAATATAATAATGGAGACTATTGTCTAATGTTTATCATACATCAAGGAGAGGTGTTTGAAAAGTCCATCACTGGTTGAGGGCAAAAGACCGTACAGGTCTAACTTTAGTTACAGTAGTGGAGAATTAGATGAGCTTGTGTTTATTTCATTATTAATCTAGCCTAATCTCAACCACGTCTGACTTGTCTTCTTCTAATAGTTTTCTTTCTTTTCTTAGAATGAGACTGTGGGCTGGATTTTCCCCTAGAGCAGACAACGGGCGGCTGGTCAGTGGAATGTGCTGGCTGACAACCTGTTAATCCTGCCGAGAGGCCTGGTCCATTTTGAGGACTGAGCCTGATTTGTATTGGGCCAGCGGGGTACAGTCGGAAGCCTAATGCCCCGGGGCAGCCCGCTGGCTCCAGGCCGCCTCAGTATCAGGCAGCGTAACCGGCCTCTGCACCGGAGAATGGTGGGCTTCTGGGAGGGGGGTTTGGTCCATCTGCAGGGGTTGGGATGGGGGGAGAGCCGTAGCGACAACAGCCCACGCTGGGTTTGTGGAGACTGGAGGAGCATTCCTGCTCCTCCCGGCCCAGCAAAAATGAAGAGCTATTTACCTTAGGTATCCTCTTAGGCCGGACCGACACCTGATGCTTGTCAGAATGTGCACAGTGCAACCCCGCCTGCAGCTCAGGCCACAATTGACTATTGGGGCCCTATATACATCATAGGACCGCGATGGGCCTATTGCTTGACTCGGGGTCACTCCAGCCATCCAGTGATAGGCTTAGGAAAACATTGCTATGGCCGCAATGACAGCGACAATGGGTTGGTAGCCCATTGCCCATCATTTTTGAGTTGCTATTGCCCCATTTCCGCCAGGCGGGAGGCCTGAAAGCTCATACCTGTCTGTGACATATTAAACCTTTTATTGCTAAAATGGGGCTATACAGACTTTTGCATTTTGACCAGGGCAGGGCACAACAGACATCTAAGGTATTATGTCTAGCAAAATAACTCAGCTTGGTCTTTCTTTTTGCCAAACAGTAGGCCCTGAAATTCCTATTGGCAAGACCGATGTACGCTGAGGTTCCTCTCTAGGAGTGCCCTGGTACAAATTACGTGGTGTTTTTGGCTGCGCAGAAGCAGCACCTGCAAAAGAGTTAATACATTATTTAAAAGGGGCAGTTTGACCAGAACTGTTCATCAAGGCAGAAGTACGTGATTACACAGAATTTACAGCATAGAAACAGGTCATTCGGCCCAACTGGTCTATGCCAGTGTTTATGGTCCACACAAGCCTCCTCCCACCCTACTTCATCTCACCCTATCAGCATATCCTTCTATTCCTTTCTCCCTCATGTACTTATCGAGCTTCCGTATAAAGGCATCTATGCTATTCGCCTCAACTATTCCATGTGGTAGCAAGTTCCACATTCTAACCACTCTCTGGGTGAAGAAGTTTCTCTTGAATTCTTTATTGGATTTATTATTTATTATTGGTTAAAGGGACACTCTTCAAATAAGATTGCTTTTGGAAACGTATGGCCCTATCTTGGGGTTCACTGTACATATTGCAAAAAAAATCTCACTGTTCTACACAGGAAACTTTCCCTTTATCCTTGGAAAACATTCTATTTCAAGAAAATTACTGAGCTTCTAACTGAAGGTTGTACAATGGGAATCCCACTTTCCATAATATATATGGTGAAGGAAGAGGAGCAGCAAGAGATACCAGATTAATCAGGCAGCACTAGAGGAGACACAGACCAGTCCATCACTATCCAAATACAGGAAACTCTTTTTTATCTGGCACCGATGGGACCGGCATGGTGCCGGTTGATCAAAAAGTCTGGATTACAGAGAGGTATACTTACCAAGGTACGAGAGCCCCGTACACAGCCACAGGTGCAGGAGCCCCGGTTACACGTCACTTGTGCAGGAGTCCCAGTTACACGGCCACAGATCCAGGAGTCCCGGTTACACGGTCACTAATATATAGTAAAACTTACCTGAACCTACTCCTGAATTTTGCCGGTTAAAAGAGAGTTTCCTGTAGCAGGATCTGTAGCCCAGTCACATTTTCTGAGACCTTTCCCAGGAGCTCTGTTTCAGGCAGCTGTGCCTCAGTCATGAAGCTTTGTAAAAGCTCTGGTCATTGCTGCAGCGAGATCTGCAACCAAGGTTCAAAGCTTGCACAGCTCTTACTGGCATAGAAAGTGACCACAGTTCTCAACTTTTATGCTTCAGGCTCATTCCAGGTAGCCAAAGGGGAGTTTTGTCAGATCAGTGAATTTGCTGCACATTCCTCTATAAGGCAAGTCACCAATGCCCTCTTTGCTAGAGCATCTCAATTTATACAATTACAGTGCTCCTAGACAGATGATTGAGAGGACTATCAATTTTTTTCAGAATTGCTGGATTCTCTAGGGTTGCGGGACTATTGTTTGCAACCATGTGGCATTGCTTGATCCAAATATAAACCCACCTATTTATATGAACCACAAAGATTCCATTCCCTAAATGTGAAGCTTACTTGCAATGCCACAGCTACTTGCATGTGACTTCATGACATGCTTGGAGCTGTCATGATGCTTTTATACTTCTTCAGTCCAGTGTCTCAGCTCTATTTCAAAAGCAGAGGCAAGGGCCAGGACTGCTGCTGGGTGACGAGGGGTTCCCATTCCTCCCATGGCTCCTGCTGCTTCTCTGTAGGACAACCAGTGAAGCACTATAATGAAGCACACATGAAGGCAAGGATAAGAATTTAACAAGGCATTGGGATGCTCAAAGGAAGATTCGAGTGCCTGGATTAGGCCCAGGGTGTGTCTTGCAGAGTGCACCTAGCACCATCTTGCAAATTGTGATAAGCATGTTGTGTGCTTCAGAACTTTGCGATGAGGGAAGGACTGATAGTAAATGTCCCAGAGGATGCCTGAGAGCCTGATGACACTACTGATGTTGAAGACCCAGCCTATCAAAAGCAAGAAACAGGTGTGGTGACAACTACTGCTACACGCCTGAGGGACAGACTCATTGGCACACCTTCACAGGTGAATAGGGCAACATTATTTGGAAATCTGAGCCCATCTGCCTCCTCTTGCCAACCTTTCTGTGGTCCAAGCAAACTCTTTGCTTCTTACAGCTGGCTATCACATCATAATCATGAGCCTCAACATCAGCACGTTACCTGTCCCCCATTGTCATACAAGAAAACCAAACACCAAGTAGTCCTTATATCAAATATTCTAGTGATTTATTACAATTAGTATGAAAATATTGCTTGGTTTTATCATCATGCACACCTTTTAGGGCCATGCAATTTTTTTCTTTGCTCTACTATAACACTTTTACGTGCCACCTGAGGATCTAGGGTCTGAAATGTAGACGGCTGCTTCAAAACATTGTGAGCTTTTTGGGATGCAGACGGTCCTTCCTTTAAGGTCCCCAAGTCCTGGACACAGGACAGGCTGATGTTGCAATGGGCTGCAAAGTTGAAGGCTTCTGGAGGAAGCTGTTAGCGTGCTTCTCTGTGCTGCTGCCATGAGGGGAAACAGTCTCTGAGGCACACATACCAGCTACCCCACTAGTACTGGGACCAGGATTCTAGTGGCCAGCAATGAGTGTGGAAATGGACGTAACAAAACCTAAATTATCATTCAGTCTTTAGGAGAGAGTCCCTCTGAGATGCTGCCCTGTATAATTTGCAATCTAATTGTTATTGACCACTCGAGGTGGTCACCCCAAGACCTGTAGTTCTTTATTCAAAGCCTCCACGTTGAGTTGACTGACTTGCCCGGATCTCTCATGAAGCACAGGAAGGTTTGCAGATGCTCCTGCAGCTGCTACTTTCTACAGGTTGTCCCGCAATGAGTTGAAACCCTCTCATACTGTCACACAGCAGGGCAGTGGGCACCATAGCTATCTCAGTCATCTGCCACACATCTTGGGAGGGGCCACACAGCACATGCACATGTGTGTAATGCTGGTATCCTCCTCTTCATGACAGAATCCTTGAGAGTATCATCTGCTTGCGCATGCAGCCAGATGCTGACATGTCTGACGCTTCTGCTCAACTACATCAGGCTCCACTTCCACATTTCAACCTCTGGCTTTGTTATGCTCTGATTCTCACCACATGTCAATTCCTCATCGACACTATCGATATGCCCTCTGTGGGCTGCTGAATGCAAGGGGGAGGGTGCGTGACAGAGTGGGTGAGTTTTCATGAGTGTTGTCAAAGGTAGGGGGGACTGCAGTGTATTGCTGTTCAGCAATCTTCTCAGCTGTATCCTGGCTCTCCGTCTCTGGAAGGAAAAACAGCACTGTTAACCTTGGTCTGAATTAAGTAGCATTCTATCTTAATCAACTATTTTGTGGATATCTTATGAAGAAACTGGTAACTGGTGAAGAGATTGGAGAATATATAAAATCTTTAAGTTCTCATAAATCCACTGAAGGCACAGTAACTCTCATATCTCCATCCCCAACTGCCAGGCCAGAGTTGAAATCAAATATTGCCATTGATTTCTCTTAAATGTTGGATGTTTGGACTTCTCCCCCAGTAGCCTGACATTCCCTGGCATTGTGTGCTGTCTTCTGCAGAAGGAATGTGGCGTTAATTAGCCGATGCATTCTCTAAATCCTGCAGTCACAATCAGTCAGGATTCATAGATGGATGGTACTATTTGTAGGTATAAGGGAGCAAAGACAGAAGATAAGAGTCTTCAATGTGTTAGCATGAATTAGAGGATCTGAGACAACTGACATAAATAGTGCCAGGTGACTTTGCTTCTGGGACTAGGAACATGCCATTGATGACACAAAGGGCATTGCTTGACTATCATCTTCAGGAATAACAATTTGCTTCCCTGTGATTCAGTTGTCTGGCCTGTTCTTCATCTGAAAACACTCTTACCTTTGCTGACCTAGTGAGGTCATTAAACTTGTTCCAACACTACAATGGAGTTTTTAGCGTTTTGTAGGTTCCACTCAAAGCCACAGCCACTTCCAAATGTCCCATGCTAATGCATGTGATGGCTTCTTCCCTGGAACTCCAACAACTGCAACCTGTTTTCTCTAATTTAGGCCAGCTGCACTTTCACATCAGCCGCCGAGAAGTTAAATCCTCGCCTTTTCCCTTTTGGTGCATTTCACTCCCTCTTCCAAGAACCTGCTCAGCTTTTTAAATGTGCGCAGCTGTTTGAATATAGAAATTGAGTCCTTGCTGCACTCTATTCATGAATTTCGCCCTCTTCTTTACAAGCATTATATAAAATAGCAAACCTCTGATTCCGGCAGGCTTAAGGCCCACCCCACCACACTTATGTCCCGCCTCATGTACCACAGGCCTATGAACTTTTTTTAGTGTGTGTTCCTTTTCCCCATGTTCTTTCCTCACAGCTTCCCTTATCTATCTCCCTCTTTCCCTACACAAGCCACAGACTTCTATATGATCAATACAGCATGAAGGGCAAGCTGCTAACCAGACATTTTAACACCTCAAATTGAACCTCCACTGGTGGTGAAGATAATCATGGGGTTTTATTCTAAAGGGAAAAAAATGTTGGTCTGTGCAGCTGGTGATTACCCAAGTAAGTGAAGCAGAAAATGACTACTAACTGCCTGGCTGAAATACAGATGTACAGTGCCCTGCTGAACATCAATTCTAACATCTTACAGTATCTGGCAATGTCACCTAAATAGCCTCTTTGATTGCATGTGGGTGATGGTCAATTAGGTGTGGTAATATTTAACCATCTTATGTCAGACACTGCACTAATTCTCCATAGTATTCATCAGAGGGCACAACTGTATCTTGATCTTGTGTAAAATACCACTAACGGTACCACTTGCACACATAAAGGAAATGTAAACGATTCCGTGGTATTCAAAAAGTCCAATTTAATCTTAATCAGTGATTCAAATTGAGTGTTTTTCCACAATCTACTGCTAATGCTTTTTGCTAACTTGTCGGGAAAATCTGATCTATTTTTTTCTTTTTCATTATTCAGAACAAGCCAAGCTATTACTAAACAACCCATTAAAACTAAAAACCTTGCATGTTGTGTTGCACCATATATTGATAACAATCATTCTTATCAATGTAGGATGGATCCAATCCTTTTATCCTTTCTTTGTGAACTTTATACTGAACCTTGCCTGCTTTTGTATTGCACAGCATTCCTCCGGAATAATTTGTAATGCTGATGAGCTGTGACTCCTTGATGCTCTTTTTATTTCTGTTTTACCACATGCTTTTCTGATTATTCCATGCTCTGCCTGTTCTTTTTTTTCTGTTATCAACTTTGGATGGAAAGGAGTCAGATTCAGATCAGGAGCACGAGGAAGAGGTAATGTTAACAGTAGTAATCCATTCCTGCCTAACTACATCATCACTAATATTCCAACAAGGCCTGGAATTGATTCCAAAATGAAACGACGATGTTTCCAAAAATGATACAGTTTTATTTCCTATTGATTACTGTCTATTGATTTCCTTGATCTCAGTGTCAGTTCTATTGCAGTTGAATAAGAAGTTTAAAGCTCAGTGAGAAAGAAATAACGTCTTTAATTTCCTGTGGGGTTTGTAGCAGCACACTGCACAAAATGAAGCCGTAGACATTTCACAGACTGCGACAAATACTCAGTCTTTTTTTCTCTCACCAATTTCTCCACCATTTTTCTCTCCTCCCCATCTGTTCTAAAGGCATTAACTTTCTCCTGGGGTATAATTCAACAGGCATTAGCCACCCTTCAATATCTTAATCCAGTGGCAATTATTCAGTTGTAATCCTGTTTGCAAGCTATTCAACCTCATCACAGCCAACCCCAATCCTGTCCTTGCCTAACAAGGGTCACTGAATAGCGATCAGGATCTGGAAGCCTTGCCAATTTTTTATTCCCAAGCCCAAGGACACTGAGGTCAATTATAGTGCCCGTATTGCTGCTCTGGTTGAGAATCGGCCAACTCAGATGTGGAAACCAACCTTGGGACCTTCTTGGTCTGTATAATTCAGCTAATCTTTGGATAGACATATTCAGAATTGGGCGAGCCCAAATGTTCAAACTTAAAGAAGCAACTAAGTCTACTGGTGCATACTATCACTGATAGGTACCTACAGCAACAACTTACTGTTCTGTAGCATTCTCCACATACAGAGCACTTTACAAGGTGATAAATAAAGATTGGACACTGAACAGGGGGTTGGAAGGAGGAATTGAGGATCAAAAGCACAGTTGAAAAGAAGGGTCTTTCAGAGGCTTTTACAGGCAGAGGGCGTTATTGAAGGAGGGAGTTCCAGTGGTCTGGAAGCATAATAATGGCCAAAGATGAGCAGGGGAAGTTGAGTATGAGGAATATGCCAGTGTGGAGGGAGTGGATGATGCACTCAAAGATATATGGCTGGAGGAAAGAAGTGAGGTGCTGTGACACACTCTGCTATATTTTTCAGCCTCCTGCAGCAGGCGGATGCCTGAAATGCACCACTAGTGGTGTGGGCACCTCCCAGGGATGTATAAATTGGGTGACCTCCCCTGACCCAGCAGGATCAAGGTCAGAAATCATAGGCGGGCTTACACCCATTGAGATAATTTGAAGGTGGGGACGAGGCTCTTAAAGCTATTTCTCCGGGGCACGGGGCACCTATGCAGCTTGGTGTGGACATGGGTGATGTAAGTCTTGGTGCAGGGTTGAAAGTGGATGGTGGCATTCTGCAGGAGTTTTTGTAGTAGGAAGTAGTGAGGCCAGCAAGGAGACCATTGGGGAATCAAGCCTTGAGGTGATAAAGGCATGGATAGGACTTTGGTAACTGAAGGGGAGAGGTAGATACAGAGGTGGACGATGTTTCAGCAATGAAAGAAAGTGATCTTGATACTAATCAGGGGGCCAAATGTCCACAGTACCAGCATCCCGTGTTAGCCGCCCATGATTTCTGGCATTGATCCTGCTGGGTCAGGGGAGGTCATCCAATTTATATATCCCTGGGAGGTGCCCACTCCGCTAGTGATGCATTTCAGTCACCCGCCTGCTCCAGGAGGCTGAAAAATATAGTAGTGTGTACACGTTCTGGGAGGGGGTGGTCCCACCTTCAGGAAGATACCAGAAGCGCCCCCTTGGTCCCCTTTGTGAAGAGGCTAAAAAGAGTCATCCCCTCCCCCGACCATGTCCTCTCTTATAATGCTTAGCTTGTTTGGGGTGAGCGGAGGCACTGCCTTATAAGCCCTCACTAAGCCTCCATGGAAGAGTGGGACTTAGCAGATCCCAACCAAGTCTGCCGCCCTTGCTCTGCATTCACAACAGAATTAAGGTAAAATTACACCAGAAGGATTGCCAAATACTGACCCTCAGATTTGGAGAAGGAAGCTGAGCTCAGGGTTGAGCACAATTCTGTGGGAGTTACTTGAAAAGCATTTGTTACTGCTAGTTAATTTAAAGAATTGCTATGCCATTTGAATTAAAATATATGTTGCAGGTTTAAATGACGCCCACACACCCAAAAAATACAAAGCATCCTTTGCCATAGTACAAAATGTAGAATGCTTAAATTGCTTCACCTTAATGGTCGGTAGCACTCTGAAAATTGCAGTGCTGAGCTTACCGCCTCTATCCCACTCCCGGTCCACCATCTGCCACTTACGACACGTCGTGGAAATGGGTGGCCAGAGTACCTGCTTGTTTTAGGCAGAAGCCTACTTATAATATGCAAATCGGAGTTTAATGCCATTTGTAGGATCCTGATGCAATTTTGAGGTACCAACGGGTGAAGCATGCGCCATGCACACTCAGCCCATTGGTACTAGCTGTAAAGCGACCTAATCAGGGGTCTTCAATCAGACCGCGGAAGGTCACTCAGAAAAAATAGGAAAAGACCTGTGGCACTGATTTTGTGGGTCAAAGTAGAGCATGAATGCTCCTTTTGACCCCACAACAATCTTCCCACCCACTGCCAGCTCAACAGTGACTCCCCGCCTTTTTTTTCTCCTCTCCTATTTAATTCCAAGCTTCTGGCTTGGTTCCACAGATTACCTGCTTCCCCCTCCTCTAAAGGAGAGCTGCCTGTGAACACTGGTATAGGGCTCACAGCTCACCGATAGTATGCAGATGAGCTATGGCCATCAAAATGGCTCACACCTCTCACCAAGGACAAAAGGCGCGCAGCACAATTGCCATGCCCGCCACCTGCCCAACATGTGCCCCAATAAAACTACACCACACTGCCCATCTAGTGGGCTAAAACATCTACTTTCCTTGGAATGTCTTTTTTCTTTAGAATCTGGCCAGCTATCTAAGCCAGGGCTGGCTTTCTTCTTAAAGGAGATCTGCCTGGACCTTACTGGCCTCCCTGCCAACAGACCTCATCAACTGACCTTCCAGCGATGGCCAGAAGAGCTGCCAATCAAGCCTGCTACTATTGCCTTCCTGCTCTTCTCAAATGGAATTGGACTACCTTGACATAAAAGGGTAGAATTTCCATGGGGTTATCGATCTCCTACTATGACTTCGGTGGAAACTCTAAAAAAAAAAAAAAAAAAATGGCATAAATGGCCATTTCTGCCGTTTCTGCCAATTTTCTGCCGAAGGTACAGCAGGAGATCTAGAGAACCCCCACAGAAATTCCAGCTGCACGAGTCTGGGAGGAGCCGATTGACTCTTATTTTCTCAGTTCAAACTGGTCCGTTTATTAACCCTACATCACCCATTTAACCGTGTGAGGAAATATTCTGCGTAAGTACTTTCTGATTATCAAACGTAGTTAAGCAAAATCTCCGAAATATTCATCCAGCCTCACATCTCTGTTATTCAGCGCTTGACTGTCTGTCCTCCACAGGCAACATTCCTCACTCCCTTGCCCCCCTCCTGGACCAAGCAGTAGAACATCAGGATATCCTATGGGATACTTGATCATCTCAGTGTATACTTATCCTTACGACCTCCAATCTTATTCCCAAACAGTTAGCAATGTATCTCCTCTATGAAAGAGTTTATCAATTCCGCCTGAAATGCTTTTGCTGCGAGTGCATTCTACATATCCACTGTTCTGACGAGTGAAAAAATTATTTTAAACTTTAATCTTCCTTGAGGCTTGATAATTTGGAACCTATGGGCTGGATTTTGCGGGGGGGTCAGCGGGCGCGATCGGTGGCGGGTCAGATGGGAAAGTGTATTTTTTCCCCAGCGGGTCAGTACCCCACTGTGAACCCGCCGCCACGCGCCTTTACCAAATATCAGGTCTGTCAGTGCTGAGCAGACCCGACAGGCAGCGGTGGGGGAGGCAATTAAAATCATTAGTGGCTTGTTTACTGCAACTTATCAATGTTTTTTTCCCAGCTTTTTGGATTTGACAGGTCACCCACCAGTTTCCCGTTGTGCCGAGACATCGGACTGGATTTTCATTGAGGAGGCGGGTAGGAGGCGGGAGTACAACTTTCGGGATTGTAGTCCCGGCTCCATCAAGTTATAGCCAACCCACACGATTTTGACTTGATTGACCTTGTTGAGCCCGCAGGCCAACTAAGGGCCACCCGGCAACAGATGACGTCACAGATTGATATTTCACCTGTCAAGACCTTTTGACAGATGAAGTATCAGTGTTTGACAGCTGTTTGAAGCTGTCAAACACTGACAATCTGTACTCTAAGTTAATTCCTTCCTCTCATGATGATTTAGAGATCTCTCCGGAACAGAAAGCTGAATGCTGCAATTTTTGATAGATCGCGGCCATTCTGTTTTCTGTGCCGGTGAGATGAGGAACTCCCGAGACCTGAAGGAAGGAAGGCTGTAAAGGTAAGTAAAACTTCTTTAAACACACCAAACACACTTACCTCTGCACTCATGTACCCATCACTCACCTGAACACTGGACATCTCGACTCCTCCAAGCCCTTCAGCCCGACGGCCCGCCTTGCTAACTTGGCGTGGTTTGGAGCTGTCGGGAATCCCACACTTCAAGAATGAAAATAGGGATTAGGCTAAAAACTGCCTGTTAACTACCTATTAACAGGCAGTTAATTGGCACTAATCCCCTTCCCACCTCAGGGAGGCGGGTCCCAGTGCGGGTTGGGTACCCGCCTCCTTTGAAACTGGCATGGGGGCGGGATGGGTTCGTGCCCCCCGTTATTAAGATTTTAACCCCCCACACACCTCCAATCCTGCCTCCACAGCTCAATGAAAATCCTGCCCACCATCTGTGAAGCTGAGGCGGAAGTCAGTGGCCATTGAATCAGCTGATGAGTTGACAGCTTCAAATGTCAAGTTAAAGCTCCCAGCTGATTGAGAAATGTTCCCTTAACCACTAACTTCTCTAAACTGCATTTCCACTACAGATTCAGGATGCTGCAAGTCTTTACACAAGTCTCCATTCAGTCTGACCTCATTACCTCTCCTCATTACCTGACCTCATTGCTTCTGCCATCTCTATTTCACCTGCCATCTATTCCATCAGCATGGGTGCCCTTGAAACTCTTTCACCTTGGTCCTCAGAATCCCACCACCATCAGCCCCAACACCAGCAGCATCAGGCACACCAGCAGCACCAACAACAACACCAACCTTCTCCACAATCAACTGATGCTGCACAGGACTGAGGGCATTAGCACCCGACCACATTGCTGCCCAGGAGGGCAAGGATGGCCTTACTTCTGTTGACGCTGTACACTCTGGCTGCCACATGATGCGCCAGGTTGGCACCACCCCACACCAACACCATAAAGCCCAAGCCATTCCTTTCACAATCATGACCATTGTGGGGGAGTACCATTATATCTCACCATTCTCTGTAACTCACTAAACCACTTCCAAAGGTGCACACAAATCTGTCCCAAGAATGCAAAGTTTTGAGAATAAAGGTTTCAATGTTTGACAGCACATTAACAGAAACTTTATATGAATGTTACATAAAACACCCAAGTGCCTACCCTTGTGTGTTGTTAGTTGGTATGATTGTACTAGGATGAGGGTGAGTGTGAGGGGTGGATAGTTAGATGGGGATTTGATAATGTAGATAGAGAGAGAGGGATGGGTGGAGGTGCAAGGTAAGTTAGTGTGAGTAAGGATGTGCAGGAGTAGGGTATTGAAGGCAGAGTAATGGTGATATGATGAGAGGCACAGCAGGATGAGGTTGAGTGTGGCTTTGTAATAACGTTTCGTGATGTACTGAGATCATTGAAAGGTTTGCGCCACTGCACCCAGGTCCTCCTGACGACATCCCTGCTTGTGCCCTCCTCTGCAGTGTGCAACCAGGCTGTGTTAATCTCCTGGGGAGGTCTCTTCCGCCCATGGGAAGGGAAGCAGACCTCCCTGAGTGCTGTGACTCCCTCCGTAAGCATATGAAGCGGTCGTGGGGGAGCCTGGGTGCAGCCCTGCACCTCTGTGCAGTGCTTGCCAGTGTTTGCAGCACTTCAGTGCTGTAGAACACTGACAGCACAAATGTCAAAAGAAATTTGTACATGGTCCCTTTAAGGAAACCGGCTGATGACAGCACCAGACCCACTTCCTCTAATTAGCCAGGAAACGCGCTGGGCGGGCTTAACAAGCCCAATCAACGGAAAGTCATTTCAGAGGCCGGGATGGAGCCAGGAGCGGGGTCAGGACCCGCCATCAACATCACCCACCACGGACCCGCCGATGTTCGTAAAATCCAACCCTATGTTCTCTGGTCTAAATCAAAGAGTCTGCTTACATTTACACTTCCAACATTTTACCAAGACGTGGTTCATGTTTCACCTCAATCTTCTTTTCTCCAATGAAAACATGTTGAGCTTTGTGAGTTTCCCTTCATAAATGATGTGCTAGAATCACTCTTTTCATTGAAACCTCCCAAATGTTCGAATATCCTTTGTAGGTAGGGTTTCCAAAATTGCACACTATTGGGCAAATTCAGCAAGGCTGCACTTCTGGCATAAAGCCTTGCTAAACATGAGCATGGATCCAAGAATCAGGGCTTTAGTGTTGCAGATCTATCTCTGACCCACATTGGTGTCTAGTGAGGCAGTGTGCCATGTGTATGGCCTCACTAAATTATTCCATATGTTGCTTCACCCCCACAACACCACAATCTTGCATTTTTAAAGTGCCCTTCATTTAAAATGTCCCAAGGCACTTTGAATGGGGAGAATTGTACAAGGAATGTGAGAAAATTAGGGAAGATTATAAGGCATGGTCAAAGAACTGTTTTTAACAAAGTTTTTGAAGGTGAAGAGAGAGATAGCGAAGCAGTAAGTTTTAGAAAATTCCAGAAGACAGGGGCATGATAACTGATGGTGGAACGGAGGGAGATGATGTAGAGTTAGGAGAGCAGAGGGTGTATGGTGGGGCTTAGGGTTTTGAAAGTTGCAGCAATAGGAACAAAGCCATGGAGGGATTTGAAAATAAAGATGAGTATTTTAAGGTCAATGTACTGGGATACATGGAGCTAGTGAAGGTTCTCGAGGATGGTGGTGACCAGGACTCTGTAAGAACTAAGCTGCAAGAATAAGCTATAGATTTCTAGATGGTTTGGAACTTGTGTAGGGTGCAACTGGGGATGCAGGCAAATACAGCATTGGAGAAATTGAGCTTCGGAGAAGTAGTAGCCGTAAACCACTAGATGAAGTGCACAAAGTAGCCCAGGAATGATTCTCCATGGGCTACTACAAGGTAAAAAAGATATGGGTGAGGTTTTCAGTGGTGGAAGGGGTAGAGGAGGAGGAGACAAAGGCAAACATTGCATTCAGAATTCCCAAGTGCTTCATTATCCTATTGTCCTCTTAATCCCATTCATTACAAACCAAAGTAAATATAAAATAAGGAGATCACTAGACAGTACCATTGAGATACAAGATAACACAAAATGGAATAATTCCTGGCCTTGTAATAACATTTGCATTTTGTGTATTCTTTTAAGGACAGCTGTTAGTTTACCATCACTTTTGCTGGGACTTTAAAAAAATGTAGTGAATAAGGTACATGTGTTTTTATTCTGTTGTTGCGATGAGATTTTAAAACTGTTATTTTACATGTGCAAATTAAGGTATATTGGCCTAGAAATTGAGTGCCCTTAGCGCCGATTTTGCGGCGCTAGAGGGCCTAGCGCTGCATTTGGCGCCGGCGCCGAAATTGCCTGGGGCCCTTACGCCGTGGTAGACCGGTAGCGCTGCGCCGGCACCGATGACGTCATCGGTGTGCGCAGCGTCCCGGTTGCCATGCCGACGGGCCCCAGCGCCGAAATTCAGTTGCGGCCGCCTCGCCCGTGACAGCCGCAACTAAGACTCTGGCAACAGAGTCTTACGAGTCTTTGCGCCGGCGCATTAAAGGCCCCGCGGCGGCCGGCCGCTTTCCCGCCGGCCGCCTGGCCGCAGCTCCCTCCCCGGACTTCCCCCCCCCCCCCCCGCCCCCCCCCCCCCCCGGAACAGAAGCAAGCCCGGCACTTGTCCGAGGTGCCGGGCTCATTTTTTAAAAGATTTTCGCGGGCCGCGATCGGGTGCAGGCAGCTCCTCCTTAAGGGAAGGAGGAGGCCTGCACTTCCCGAGCCTGCCGCACCGCATCGGGTGCCGCAGCGCCGGAATTGCGGCGCGAAACGGCAGTTAGCGCCGATTTACCGCCGCAAAGACCCTTCAGTAGCGCCGGCAGCCGTTTGGGCGCGGCCCTGCTGAATTTTTGGCGCGCGCAGGGGGACTTAGCGCCGGCACTAACTTCCGGCGCTAAAGCCCTGGCTAAGCCAAAACTCAATTTCTAGGCCAATATCTGGAGCCGAAAATATTCTGTTTCTGGGTCAATGATAATAGCCATGAGCCACATAATGAGGTGGCAAAGTATCTCAAAGATGACTCTCCCTCCACATTTTTAGATCCCTCCCTCTGGGGAAGCATTTGACCTCCATTCAATGCTTTCCCCTTGCAGTGTGGCTGAGATAGGGAACTCGGAGGTATGTGGGATTGCGACCATGAATTCATGTCTTGCCACTCTGTTTCCAGTAAGTCATCCTAGCCACCAAAAATAAACGTATAACCAACTCTACTTAATGTAGCACATCATGTACTCATTTTGTACCTTTATTATTTTACAGGTGACTGGAATACAAGATAAATGTAAGAATACTTTCTATCTGTAAAATAAAAGTATTAAGGTCAGCATGAGAGTATGAAATCTTTAAAATAATTTAACAACTTGTTACTAATGCTTGTAGAGATAACAGTAATTATGTATAACAACTGTTTAATTGATTAAAACACAAGTATTATACTGTGCTTATTAGAGCATTAATCACTAAATAATCAGTGTATCATCTAAGCATCCACTTTCCTTTGACATCCCTTATAGTCCTGCTGTGCCTGTTGCGCTCATTATGAAACTCTCAGTTTTCCATGTTTCTCTTAACTTTCATGCTCTTTGATGAGCAGAGGACATGCCTATTCCATGTCTCACTTGACATTTAGTTCCATTATATTCAAACAAGTGTTCCAACATCAGGATGGCAGCTACTGTGGTGAAGTACAGTTTTGTTTTTTCATATTAAAAACTGAATACAGAAGTGAAACAGCAACAACAATACCCAATACCAACTTATGAAATATTCTATTTTGTGGACATTGCTGGGTTTAGTTTTGTAGCATTTCAGAACACTAAATATATTATTGAGAGGATACAGTTTAACACACTTGATGTGCTGGAGTACTTTTAATCTTTCTTCAAAAACACAATTGCCCCCATTTATTTTGATAGAAGGCTGTTCTGTTAAGTGTATGACAGTAGTAATAATAGTTTAAAGTTAATAGTGCATTCATATGGAGAACCACATCCACCAAAGTGGTTCCACAATGTAGTGAGGCTGCCAATAGTCTGGAAACTGCCCTGGTCACACTGTAGGATACATTTCGGATACCGGCAGCAATGAGGAAATAACTGCCATGTGCAGGATCGCACACATGCAGTTGTTTAAAACTGTGATCATAGTTTCTAGTTGGGAAATGTCTCCAATGTCGGGGAAAGGCTGTCGGTGCCAAAACCACAGTACATTAGCTGAGTGGGAAGCTTAGCCCATCTGTGGCCTGAAAAAATAGTCTCCTGAGCCTTCACCAAGAGTTCATGTCTGCTAGTGCGGTATTGTGCTTCTGGCAGTGTAGGGAAAGGCCATTTCATAAGGTGCCTGTACTGCTAAAGACACTAGTACCACCTCAACAACAACGACAACGCAACTCACATTTATATAGTACCTTTAATATAGGTGCTTCACAGATGCGCTTATCAAACTAAATTTGACACCGAGCCACATAAGGAGATATTAGGACAGGTGACCAAAAGCTTGGTCAAAGAAGTAGGTTTTAAGGAGGAAAGAGAGGTGGAAAAGTTTAGGGAGGGGTCTCAACAGCTTAGGGCCTATGCAGCTGAAGGCATGGCCATCATTGATGGAGCAATGAAAATCGGGGATGTGCAAGAAGCCAGAACTGGAGGAGCGCAGTGATCTCGGAGGGTTGTATGGTTGGAGGAGACTACAGAGATAGGGAGGGCCGAGGCCATGGAGGGATTTGAAAACAAGGATGAGAATTTTAAAATCGAAGCTAACACTAGAGGCAGGGATGCCTTTGGCAATAGCAATGTTGTATAAATATAACATTGGTGTATAGCTTTACCGTGTGTAGACAATGCTCAGACTTAGTGATGAGATCCATTCTCATCTTTGGAAACAATAATCTGTTAACTGTTCTAATTCAACACTTCATGATACACCAACAACTAGCCTCATTGAATGACATTTCTAACCCCTTTAAAGGCCTTAGTATCAGATATAATTTGCATGGAAGCAAAATAATCCTGTACTCAGTTGCTGCTTATAAAGCAGCTCTTATAGTACAGACCGCAACAGCAGATTGAGTTTAAAAGAATTGTTTTTTAAATAAAAATCCTGGCAATGACATGTAAAGTTTGGTAAATTTAAATAATTAATCATTTTGTGGAAAGTAATCCTTTTTTAATAAACTACAACTTGCATTTACATAGCACCTTTCAAGTAGCAAAATGTCACAAGGTGCTTCACAGAGACATAATCAGACAAAAATGGACACCAAGTCAAAGAAGGAGATATGTTAAAAGCTTGGTCAAAGAGGTGGAATTTTCAGGAGAGTTTTAGAGTCATAGAGTCATAGAGTAATACAGCACGGATAGAGGCCCTTCGGCCCATCGTGTCCGCGCCGGCCATCAAGCCCTGTCTAATCTAATCCCATATTCCAGCATTTGGCCCGTAGCCTTGTATGCTATGGCATTTCAAGTGCACATCCAAATGCTTCTTAAATGTTGTGAGGGTTTCTGCCTCCACAACCCTTTCAGGCAGTGAGTTCCAGACTCCAACCACCCTCTGGGTGAAAAAGTTCTTTCTCAAATCCCCTCTAAACCTCCCGCCCTTTACCTTGAATCTATGCCCCCTAGTTATCGACCCCTCTACTAAGGGAAAAAGCTCCTCAGCATCCATCCTATCTATGCCCCTCATAATTTTGTACACCTCAATCATGTCCCCCCTCAGCCTCCTCAGCTCCAAGGAAAACAAACCCAACCTGCCCAGTCTCTCTTCATAGCTGAAGCGCTCCAGCCCTGGTAACATCCTGGTGAACCTCCTCTGCACCCTCTCTAACGCGATCACATCCTTCCTGTAGTGTGGCGACCAGAACTGCACACAATATTCCAGCTGTGGCCTAACCAGTGTTTTATACAGCTCCATCATAACCTCCTTGCTCTTATATTCAATGCCTCGGCTAATGAAGGCAAGTATCCCATATGCCTTTTTTACCACCTTATCCACCTGTTCCGCCGCCTTCAGGGATCTGTGTACTTGCACACCCAGATCCCTCTGACCCTCCGTCTTGCCTAGGGTCTTTCCATTCATTGTGTATTCCTTTGCCTTGTTAGTCCCCCCAAAGTGCATCACCTCGCACTTTTCCGGGTTAAATTCCATTTGCCACTGTTCCGCCCATCTGACCAACCCATCTATATCGTCCTGCAGACTGAGGCTACCCTCCTCGCTATTTACCACCCTACCAATTTTTGTATCATCCGCGAACTTACTGATCATACCCTTTACATTCATATCCAAGTCATTAATGTAGACCACAAACAGCAAGGGACCCAGCACCGATCCCTGTGGTACCCCACTGGCCACAGGCTTCCAGTCACAAAAACAACCTTCGACCATCACCCTCTGCCTTCTGCCACTAAGCCAGTTTTGTATCCAATGTGCCAAGGCACCCTGGATTCCATGGGCTCTTACCTTCTTGACCAGTCTCCTGTGCGGGACTTTATCGAAGGCCTTACTGAAATCCATGTATACCACATCCACTGCGTTACCCTCATCCACACACCTAGTCACCCCCTCAAAAAATTCAATCAAATTAGTCAGACATGATCTTCCCTTGACAAAGCCATGTTGACTATCCCTGATTAATCCTTGCCTCTCCAAGTGGAGACACATTTTGTCCCTCAGGATTTTTTCCAATAATTTTCCTACCACTGATGTTAGGCTCACTGGCCTGTAGTTCCCCGGTTTTTCCCTACTACCCTTCTTGAATAATGGTACTACATTAGCGGTTCTCCAGTCCTCTGGCACATCCCCTGTGGCCAGAGAGGTCCTGAATATATGTGTTAGAGCCCCCGCAATCTCCTCCTTTGCCTCACACAGCAGCCTGGGATACATTTCATCCGGGCCTGGGGATTTATCCATTTTTAGGCCAGCTAAAACCGCCAATACCTCCCCCCGCTCGATGTTAATATGTTCGAGCATATCACAGTCCCCCCGCCCTATTTCTATGTCTACATCGTCCTTCTCCATAGTGAAAACAGACGCAAAATATTCATTCAGAACCCCTCCTACATCTTCCGGCTCCACACACAGATTGCCACTTTTGTCCCTAATGGGCCCTATTTTTTCCCTAGTTATCCTCTTACCCTTAATATACTTATAAAACATCTTCGGATTTTCCTTTATTTTGCTTGCCAGTGTTATTTCATGGCCCCTCCTTGATCTCCTAATTTCTTTTTTAAGTATCCCCCTGCACTTTTTGTACTCCTCTAGGGCTTCCTCCGTCTTTAGCCTTTTGTATCTACCAAAAGCCCTCCTTTTTTTCCTAATCCATTCCCGTATATCCCCTGACATCCAAGGTTCCCTGTGGTTTTTGGAACCACCCTTGACCTTTACGGGAACATGTTGCCATTGTATGATCTCAATCTCCCTTCTGAAAGCCTCCCATTGCTCCGATGCGGATTTTCCTACAAGTAGCTGATCCCAGTCCATTTTGGCCAGATCCTGCCTTATCCTATTAAAATCGGCCTTCCCCCAATTTAGAACCTTTATTTCCGGCCCATCCCTGTCCTTTTCCATGGCCACCTTAAATCTTACCATATTATGGTCACTATCACCAAAGTGCTCACCTACTAGCACTTTTTCCACTTGGCCGGCCACATTCCCTAGAATTAGGTCCAGTACCGCCCCCTCTCTTGTAGGACTTTCTACATGCTGGCTCAAAAAGCTCTCCTGGATGCACTTTAAGAATTCTACACCCTCTGAGCCTTTCACACTCTGACTATCCCAGTTAATATTGGGGAAGTTGAAATCCCCCATTATTATTACCCTATTATTTGCACATTTCTCTGAGATTTGCCTACATATCTGTTCCTCTATCTCCCCCTGACTGTTTGGAGGCCTATAGTACACTCCCAGCAAAGTGCTTGCCCCCTTTTTGTTTTTAAGCTCCACCCATATGGCCTCATTGGAGGACCCTGCTAATATATCATCCCTCCTTACTGCAGTAATTGACTCCTTAATTAATATTGCGACACCCCCTCCTCTTATACCTCCCCCTCTGTCTCGCCTGAAGATTCTGTACCCCGGAATATTGAGCTGCCAGTCTTGCCCTTCCCTCAACCATGTCTCCGTGATAGCAACAATATCATACTCCCATGTGTTTATCAACACCTTCAGTTCATCCACCTTATTCGCAAGACTCCTTGCATTAAAATAGATGCCATCCAGCCTTGCCCTTATATATTTGCCCTGTCTACCAAGCTGACTTGTTTTTTTCTCTATAATTGGTTTGGTGGGCAAGGGGAAGAGGGAGAGCAGCAGTGGCAGCTGAACAGATAGATTTGATCTCAGTAGATTAAAGGAAAAAAGTGAGGTGTAGAAGCATAGAGGATTAGGGAAGGAATTCCAGAGCGCAGAGCCTAGAAGCCATGGCTGCCAATGGTGGGCCGAAGGAAGGGGGGATGCACAAGAGGCCAGAGTCAGAGGAATGCAGTTCTGAGGCAGTGGGGGGGAGGGGAGTGGGTGGAAGCCATTTACAATTGCAACTAGCATAGGGGCCAGGGAATGAAGTTGGGTGGTCAGCAGTTTAGTCAAAATGGAATCAAGGGAGCAGGAAGTGGCTCTCGTGAACAAGATGAGCTTCAAGGTGGCATAAGGAGAGATTGGAGAGAAACTAGAGCAAGATGTGGCTCTGGGCTAGGGCAGAAGGTAACCTGGGGGGAGGTTTGGTTTGGTGGGCAAGGGGAAGAGGGAGAGCAGCAGTGGCAGCTGAACAGATAGATTTGATCTCAGTAGCAAAGAAATTTATGAGTTCCTATAACTTGTTGGAGGTGAAGCATTTAAGGAGATGTTTCATAGTGGAGTAAAGAAGCCGGGGTTCATCTTTGCCCTCCAGGATGATCCTGGAGTAGTGAGCAGTTTTGGCAGAGGATAGTGAGCACCAGTGTCATCCAGCAGATCTGGTGATGGATGGCTAAACCAGTTGTGAACTAAGTACACTCGTCTGTGCCCCATGGATTTGAGAGAGTTAAGATGGGAGCCGTACCAGGGGAAACTATCAGGATGGGAGAGAGTAAAGGTTTTACTGTGGACAAGGGCATCAAAGGGGATGGAGAGGGAATGGTTGACCAGATCAATAGCTGCAGAAGTATTGTGAATAATGGAAGGCCAATGGATAGGCAGTTAAGAGTTAGAGAGCGCAGTTGCAAGTGACTTGGGGAAGAGTTTATTCTAGTGGTAGATGCAGAATGAAGTGGGGATGGAGGGGGGATAGGAACATTTGGGTGTTGAGGGATACAAGGAAGTGGTCCGTGATCACCGTGTCTGTGAATATGTTAGGAGAGTTTATTGGAGGGAGAAATTTAGGAAGGATAGGAGGACAGAGAAATTGGAGGAGAGAGAGCAAAGTAAATTGAGATGGAGATGGAAATTATTGAGGATGAGGATTTGCTCAGTGCAGAAGCTGAGGGAGGAAAGATGGGAGGATATCTCATTAAGAAACCCAAAGTGAGGCTTGGGGGCCGATAGAGAGCGAGGATTTTAAAGGAGAGGCAAAAGGGGTGGAACAAGGTGAAGTGCTTGAGTAAGTAAAGAGAAAGTACCAGAGGCGTAGGGGAGAGATCTAGGTGTGATTTGGTGATGAGGGTCACACTGCCACCATGGTGGTTAAGGTGTATCAGGTAGTGGAAAGTATAGCCAGGTGGGGAGGCTTCAGTAAAGGGGCAAGGTGTCACCACCCGTGAGCCAAGTTTCTGTCACAATAACTAATGTAATTCAAAGTGATGACTACCGTGGCTTGCAATGTGTTCTCTATTCGATTAAACTAAATATACAAATTTCACAATGGGTATAAAAGTTAATCCACTTACTTTGATAATTAAAACTTGCACTTACTCATTTATTACCTCATGAGGCATCCGAAGAGCTCTAGACTTGAAATGGGAATCAAAAGCCATTCTCTTCCATAATTTCATTTATCTACTTGTTTGAATAGAACTCCCACTCAGTCACTTTTTGGGTTGAGTTCATGGCTGCTGCACTGAGCAGTACAAGAGAATGTGGGAATCCAGATATCAACCAAAGTAACGGTACAGAAGAGCGTGGGGGAAAATGGGATGAGGCAACCATAGGTGAAGCTGGGGGGGCACCACAACCATAGCCAGTGAGTCAGGAGAGCGAGGAATGGGGTAAAATATCCACCAAGTCAGCCAAAGCAAGAGCCCTAGGGGCAAAGGTGACAGGGTAGGCATCAACAGATGTAACCTAAGTATGGACACAATTATCATTGAAAACCCCATTGGGAATATTGACATAGGACTCTTGAATGGAAAGATGACAGGACATGCCGATTTTAATAATATATAAATATAAACAGAGTTTTCTACAAACAGAAAAAAGAAAGACTTGCATTTATATAGCGCCTTTCATGACCACCAGACGTCCCAAAGCCAATTAAGTACTTTTTGAAGTGTAGTCACTTGTAATGTAGGAAACAGGAATGTTGCACTAAACTATCTCGATACTGTTAGTGTATAAAGTAGAATTTTTCAAAAGATTTTTTTGTTCTATAGTGTATACCACAGATAGATGTATACAAATTGCATCAGGTTAGATACACAGTTCAGTGGAGTGTGCTATATTGCATGGTGGGTATTTTTTTTTTGTGTGGTCTAACACTGAGGGAAAGAAATACACTGCCCATAAAATGAAAAGTAATGTAAGATCTTGTCACCTGCAGCTCACTTTTTTTGAACATAGAAGGATAAAGTTATTAGCATTAATAAACTATTAGAGTGCCTTATTCCACAAAACATAAGAATATAAGAACATAAGAAGTAGGAGCAGGAGTAGGCCATACGGCCCCTCGGGCCTGCTCCGCCATTCAATAGGATCATGGCTGATCCGAATCTAGACTCACATCCACTTCCCTGCCCTCTCCCCGTAACCCCTAATTCCCTTATCTGCTAGGAAACTGTCTATCTCCATTTGAAATTTATTTAATGTTGCAGCTTCCACAGCTTTCTGGGGTAGCAAATTCCATAGATTTACTACCCTCTGAGTGAAGAAGTTTCTCCTCATCTCAGTTTTGAAAGGGCAGCCCCTTATTCTTAGATTATGCCCCCTAGTTCTAGTCTCACCCATCAGTGGAAACATCCTCCCCGCATCCACCCGATCAAGCCCCCTCACAATCTTATATGTTTCGATAAGATCGCCTCTCATTCTTCTGAACTCCAATGAGTAGAGTCCCAACCTACTCAACCTTTCCTCATACATCAACCCCCTCATCTCCGGAATCAACCGAGTGAACCTTCTCTGAACCGCCTCGAGAGCAAGTATATCTTTTCTTAAATATGGAAACCAAAACTGCACACAGTATTCCAGGTGTGGCCTCACCAATACCCTGTATAACTGCAGCAAGACTTCCCTGTTTTTATACTCCATCCCCCTTGCAATAAAAGCCAAGATTCCATTGGCCTTCCTGATCACCTGCTGCAGCTGCATACTAACTTTTTGTGTTTCATGCACCAGGACCCCCAGATCCCTTTGTACTGTAGCACTTTGCAGTTTCTCTCCATTTAGATAATAACTTGCTCTTTGATTTTTTCTGCCAAAGTGCATAACCTCACACTTTTCAACATTATATTGCATCTGCCAAATCTCTGCCCACTCACTTAGCCTGTCTATGTCCTTTTGCAGGTTTTTTATGTCATCCTCACTCATTGCTTTCCCTCCCATCTTTGTATCGTCAGCAAACTTGGATATGTTGCACTCGGTCCCTTCCTCCAAATCGTTAATATAGATTGTAAAGAGTTGGGGTCCCAGCACTGACCCCTGCGGAACACCACTAGTTACGAGAACGAACCATTTATCCCAACTCTTTGTTTTCTGTTAGATAGCCAATCTTCCACCCATGCCAGTATATTACCCCCAATCCCGTGATTTCTTATCTTGATCAGTAATCTTTTGTGTGGAACCTTGTCAAATGCCTTTTGGAAGTCCAAATACACACATCCCTTTATCCACCCTGTATGTTACATCCTCAAAGAATTCGAGCAAATTTGTCAAACATGACTTCCCCTTAATAAAACCATGCTGACTCTGTCCTATTAAATTATGTTTATCCAAATGCTCTGTTACTGTTTCCTTAATAATGGACTCCAACATTTTGCCAACCACAGATGTTAGGCTAACTGGTCTATAGTTTCCAGCTTTTTGTCTACTTCCCTTCTTAAATAAGGGTGTTACATTAGCAGTTTTCCAATCTGTCGGGACCTTTGCTGAGTCCAGGGAGTTCTGGAAAATAATCACCAATGCAACATAATATACACAAAATAAAATTATTCACAAATCATATTTCAACTTTTAAACTAATCAATCTTTAAAATTTTCTTTCCCTTGCTGTTTTTTTTTCAAGTTTCAACAAAAATGCATTTCGAGGAAATATCTGTCCTGCTTTTAAATATCCCGCATCAATAACCACTGTACTTCACCACAATGTCACATAACATTATAAAATTGTCTTTGTTATTCAATGCTTACATAAGGCTGCATGCCTGGTGCTGTCAGAACTTTAGTTTTGCATGGAAATAACTTGGCTTAAGCGTTCTGTGTGTTTGTGTGAGTGTTGCAAAAGTTTCATTTTGCTATATCCACCATATTATTTTTTTCTGAATTCACCAAATGGCTACATTTTGATCTGTATTAGTAGATCCTCTTTGGTTTGTCCATTTTTATTAATTTGGTTGTTTATTTGCGAAAGTCTTTGTTTTTTGTTTAGTTGTCAGAACAACTAGGATGTTCCAAGGAAAGGATCTTACTTCATTTAAATAGCTTTTTCTTTACTATGTGCATTTAGGTTTAAGATTCTTCTTGTTGAAATGCCGGTTTGCAGCTGGTTCAGCTAATATGATATTCATTGTAGTTTTTTAGTTCTAGTTCCTAAAAAAACATAAGCTTTTACTTAAAAAATCTTTAGAAAATAGAGGGCTGCAAATGTTGTTCTGACAGTTTGCTAGTACTGGCTTTCTTTAAGAGGAAATCAGCTTTCTGTGGTTTCTGATCTTTTTCTTTAGACATGAATCTGTTACATCTAAACAATCTTGAGATGCCTATCTCTGTGTAAATCCACTGCTCCTATTTATTTCAGTTTGTTGATTTGTTGGTGTCCTGGTTAATTCTATTTGTTATTGCTTTGGTGTTGTACGTGGTGTGGATGTGTTCTTGTGAAAATAAAGCAAGTTATTTCCTGCCTGTTTCTTTCCAATTTTGAGTTGGCTTTGCTTTGCAATTGTACCCACCCTCAGACCTTGTGGATCCCCGTCTACCATTCAAAAATCCATTTTTTATTTTGACCCACTACTTCAGACTCTGTATTGTGTTACCCCAATTACATTTTCCAATCTCTGTTTTTTGAATCCCATTTTTTTTTTAATTGAAACATTTCTGTCAAAAACAAAGATGAAGAGGAGGAGACCGAATCTGCTGAGATTTCTTCAGCCATAAAATCACACCTGGTCCATGATGTCCCTGTGCTAGCAAGCCCTGACTTGCTTTCAGATGTGTCTGACATGAAACAAGATTTAATCAAGGTGACCAAAATTTTAAAAACAGACTCAACATCAGGAAGTAAAGGAAGTCCTATAGAAGTAAAAGAATTAGCAAAAGAAGCTGAAGAAGAACCAGGTGAACCATTTGAAATTGTAGAGAAAGTGAAAGAAGACTTGGAAAAAGTGAGTGAGATTTTAAGAAGTGGAACATACACAGGCGAAGAACCTATACAAGAAGCCATTGGTGCTGGAAGAGATGAAGAACCAGAAGAAGACTGGGTTATTATCAGTGATGAAGAAATTGAAGAAGTCAAGCGAGAAGTACCAGCAGAGGTCTGTGAACCTCTATTTGTAGAGCACAAAATTGACAGAGGAACCATAGAAAAGATTGAGAAAGACATGGGTGGAATGTTGGATTATTTGGAAAATGACCTAGATACATATTTCACACAAGAAGTAATAATACCTTCAGCTGTCTGCCAAGCAGATATTGTTCAAGAAAGATTTGATGCAACGTTTGTTGCCAAAGATATTAAAAAGGGAACATATCAGATGATTTCAGAATCTGTATATTCAGAGCAGGGAGAAGAACATGAACTATCACACAAAACAAAAGGCCAAACTAAATTAGATCCTGGAAAGACAAAACCTGTGTTTCAGAGATTTAAGGAAGAAAATACTACAATGCATTTTAAGGATCCTGCATTTCAAGGCCTAACTGCAGAAACTAGGACAGAGGTTAGAAAAGTGCAGCAGAATATTACCACTGAATCTGGTTTCACTGAGACAGTGAAGGAAGAAACAACATTAGTGCCTCCAGCTGTTGCAGATGATATCTCACCCGTGGTGGAAGAAACTCCCATTGGTTCAATAAAAGAGAAGGTAAAAGCTCTTCAGAAGCGTGTGGAAGCAGAGGAAGGACAACGGAAACAAACTAAAACTCCAGTAAAGGAAGAGGTTTCCACAACATCCACTAAACGAGTAATAAACAAAGAGGCGCCTGTTTCTTCTATTGTTACAGAAAGGCTTGAAGAAACAATGTCAGTGCGTGAACTGATGAAAGCATTCCAATCAGGACAAGATCCATCTAAGAAAATGTCTCGACTCTTCCAACACGCATCTGATACTTCACAAGCAGAAAAGCAAACTTTGGAGGAATTAAAGCAGCCTGAAGTATCTCATGATGGATGTGAAGGAAAAGAAAGTCAACCAGATTTACTTCCCCATACCATTGGTAAAGAAGCTAAAGCAGATGAGTTAGAACTTTCATCAGAAGAATTTCAGTCACAAGTGCTCAGACAGGATATATTACACAGAGGTTACAAAGGAAAATATGTAATTAATCCAATTACACATGACACAGGGGAAGTAAGCGTAGAAATTACAGAAAAGAAAAAGACACCATCAAGCAAAGATAAACAGGCAATCACAATATCTATTGAAAGAGATGATGTGAGTTCTGAAACATCAGAGAACTATGAATCTGTTTTTGCTGAAGACCTTGAAAAGCAAACTGAAATACACAGTAGCAGAATAACTGTGACTACTGATTTACAGATCAGTCCGGACAGAAAAACATCCACTGATTTCACTGATGTCATTAAAGAGGAGTTAGAAGATAATGACAAATATCAACAGTTTAGGAAAACTTCAGATACTCCAGAAGCAGAACTTTACCTTGAACAAGTAGTGACAAGCCCAACTCACCATGATCTGGACATTCGTTTCCCACAAGAATATGTGAAGGATGGATTTACACCAGAAATCACTTTACAAAATGGTGCCCTTGACGACAGCTCAGAAAGCCTAAAGCATGAAGGTATTGCTGACTCTCCTAGCTTTAGCTTAGGTGATGGTACACCTCAGATTAGCTCTGAGGAGAGTTACAAACATGAAGGTCTTGCAGAAACTCCGGAAACAAGCCCTGAAAGTCTGTCCCTTTCACCAAAGAAAAACGAACAGAAAACATTAGAAAAACACAGTGCTGGTGATCTTGTCAAAATAGACAGTAAGGACCAAAGTTTACAGAAAAGCACACCTTCTACACAAACTATCGGTTATACTGCTGCCACAGAAAAAGAAGCTGATTCTGTTATTAAGTCATCTGCCATGATTGGGGAGCTTGCAGTGAATGACATTTCAACACAAGAGAAAACACATACATATGAAAATATTGTCACAACTGAAGCAGTTTCTGAAGTAAAGGTAACAAAAGACATTTTTGATGGTACCGATGCTGAACTAACTGCAGATTCTGGCTGCATAGAGTATGACGAATTGCAATCAACGGAAGTGACTCAAGCCACATCTCTTTTAGACGAAGTGGATGAGCAGACCACTAGTGAATCAGTCTCTGCCCTTAAAGCTGCAGATGATACTAGTGAAAAAGATAGTTTTATACAGGAAGAAACAGAACCTCTGCCCATTCTTGATGTGTGTGATGTTTCACTGGGGAGTGGATTTGAAGACAAAGATGCAAACTTCCCTATTTCCATGCCAGAAGGAAAAGCAGAGGACCAGGCTTCAGTGAAGTTAACAGCTCCAGATATTTCTTTGAAAGAAAAGGAACAAGAAAGAGTTTCACCAATTATCTCTTCAATTTCACCAGAGTACACAGCAAGAAGTCAACTACTAGACTTGTGCCTAACTGGAGTGTCACTTGATACTGATAGTCTCAGTCCAATGGCAGATGAATCCATGATCAGCCATCAAGATTCTCTGGAGGCTAGTCCCACACAGGATGATATTGACACAATTTCACACAAATCCCCAGATTCACTCGAGCCAAGTCCAATAAAAGAATCACCATGCCCAGATTCTCTTGAAAGTAGCCCTGTGGAACAGAAGTTAAGTGTAGCAATTTTCATGGCACAACAGAATGAGAAGGCAGCTTCCACCACTGAGAAAAGAAGTGAAAGAATGGATATTTCTTTGGATGCTACATCTGCCAGGAGTAGAGTTTTCAGAGACATGCGAGGAGAAGGACCCATAAACAGAGAGACAAGGAAACTTATGTCACCTGAAGGAAGTGCAGAGGAAGATAGTTTGGATCAAATATCGCAGATGGAAAGTTCAGGAAAGAGCCCTCTTTCACCTGAAACCCCAAGCTCTGAGGAGATCAGTTATGAAGTCACGCCCAAAACACCTGACACACATATACTGTCAGTTGCTGAAAAACCAATTGCAATCCCTGAAATCCAAGAGGAAATTGATGATGATTCCCCAGAGAGTGAATCAAAGAAGAGGTTTACTCCAGAAGAGGAAATGTTTAAAATGGCAGCCAAAATTAAAACATTTGATGAATTAGAAGAGGATGCTAGATTAAAGCGTGAAGGTAAAAAGGAACAAAAACAACCTGAAATGTCTCCAACTCCTGCTATAACCAATGTAGATGAAGCAGAAGTGATATTCATATCTCATACTGAACATAGAAAGAGCTCCTCATCTTCAGAAAGTGAGCCAGAACTAACTCAGCTAAGCAAAGAGGCTGAATGTGGACTGCTTATGGAGCCAGTTATTCGAGTTGAGCCTCCGTCTCCACTCCCCCCTGGCGTTGAAGGTTCTAGCCCTGAAGATGCAGAGTTTCACCCTAATGTGGGCAAAAAATACACCTTTAGGATAATAGATGATGAAAAGGAATCAAGTGAACAAGTAGCAGAAGATGATAATGGCATAGACTTAGCAATAGAAAACAGAAGTTTGGACACAGATTGTAATGTTCTAGCTGATTCACAGTTTCATGAAGCAGTGCCTAAAGTTATCATAACTTGTGGAGGTAATGAAATTGATCATTTTTCTGCAGTCTGTTCTTTTACAGCTACTGGTGAGACAATCGAAGAAATTAATTCTTCAGAAGCATCATGTTTCATGCCTGAAATACAAGAGGATGATGTTCTAACTGAGGAAGATGTCCAACGTCTTGAGCAAGCTGCAGAAAAGAGAGATGAACTGTGGGTGGATAGCAAACCTGAAGAATGTCAAGTAAAAGCAGATGACAAAAAGCAACTGGGCCAAGAGGCAGCTGTGGAAGCAACAGCATCAACTGCAATTGACTGTGCAGAATACAAAGCAGCTCCTACAGATGAATCTACATTGCGTGACATACTCTCAAGGCAAGAAGCTGAAGAGCAGCTAAGCAAAGTAATAATAACTAAAACAGAGGCTGACCTTGACCCATGGAATACAATGAGAGAAGATGATGAGGCATTTGAAGCCCGTCTTAAAGAGGAAGAGCAGAAAATATTTGGCCTAATGGTTGACAAACAGTCTCGGGGTGCAACTCCAGATACCACACCAGTAAGAACTCCCACTGAGGATAGTACACCAACCAATGAACAAAACCCATTCTTATTTCAAGAGGGAAAATTGTTTGAAATGACCAGAAGTGGTGCTATTGATATGAGCAAAAGGAGCTATGGAGATGAAAATTTCCATTTTTTCCAAATTGGAGAAAATCAAGCTGCTGAGTCTTTAACAGAAGCATCAAAAATGGAGGAAACTGAAGATGAGATGAAATCTCCTAAAACTGAATGCATACCAGATAGATTTGCTAACCAATCTCAGAGTGAGTTTCAGTACGATTCATTACCAGATTCAGTGTCCACTATTGAATCAAGCATTCTATCCCCTACTGAGTTAAATTGCATAGATGAACAAATAGCCACAAAAAATGAGCAAAAATCAAGAATTCCAATCAAAATGGGCATTTCTGCATCAACCAAACCTTCAAAAAAAGATTCTGCTATACCTGAAGTGGCTGAAGTAAAGCCTTTCAACTTTGATGATGAAGTGGATGTTATTACCTCTCCTGAGTCATCTATGACTCATGTACAGTTGGACTTTTCTACAGTGACAAGGACCATTTGTTCGCAGCAGGCTGCAAAGAGTGATGATGACTCTTCAGACTCATCACCTGAAGAACAACGTTCAGTTATTGAAATTCCTACTGCAATTATTCAACAAGCTTATCAGACAGAGGCAAAATCTAAACTCCCTGTCAGACATACTGCTGTTGTAACAGCGATACCTCGAGCACCAACTGCACCTGAGGACAAGACTCCTTTATCTTCTCGTTCAACCCCTGCAAGTGCACAAGAAGGATCTACAGATGATTCAGTAAAATCAAAATCTAGAATTCCTGTTAAGGCTGTTGCACACAGAATAGACCACCACTCTTCACCTATGATACCAGAAGCAAAAAAGACTTCAGAGTCCATCAAAATCCATGAGGTTAAATCTAGATTGCCAGTAAGACAGGAACCACGAAGCAAGTCTGAGTCCGATGCTGTTACTTCTGCAGAGGTGAAATGTAAACTTCCCAATAAAGGGAAGAGCTATGATGCCGAACCTGACGCAAAAGACCCAATCGACCACTTTACTGCTGGATCAGAAACATCCGAAAGTACTAAACCAAAAACATTCCAATCAAGACTTCCAGTGAAGACCAAAGCTAGCCAAAGTTCACAAGCTGCAACTGGCTCTGCTAAAGGCAACAAGGATAAGTTTTTTGAACTTTATAAACATTCCATTGAATTTTTTGAAGAGATAAGTGATGAGGCTTCAAAGTTGGTAGATCGTTTGACAGAGGAAGAGCGAGAACGTGACGTGCTGTCAGATGATGATAGCAGTGCTGTAGATAGTTCTATTGTTGAAACTGAACAGCCCAGTGAAATGCAGCCACCTCTTCCTGAAGACCTGTTTGACATGAGGCCTATCTGGGATGAATCTGTTGAAACCCAGATTGAAAGAATTCCTGAAGAAAATGGCCATGATCACTTTGAAGGTACCAGCCATCTACTGGGGTCTTTGTGCTATAGCACACCAGAATTTGTAGTTAGCTTTGCAGTTCATTCAGTTAAAGCTTTTGTGATTGTTCACGTGGTCCTGTGAGAGTCTGTGTTGTGGCTTTGTGATTTTCATGTTTTGTGATGTGCTACTAAACTGATCTCAAGATTGGCAAGCTGGAAAGGTAAAGAGGGGCCATTAGATTTAGAATCATAGACAAACAATGGCAATTGATCAATAGGAACTAGCATTAGTAACTAGGAAACCTTTGATTATTTTGAATTTGATTTTCTCACTTTCTACTAGAAGCATTATGGAACTGAATAGATAGTCTAAAACCAGCAACACCAATAATCAGGCTGTCAAATTTAAAATGTGCTAATTTGAACTTCATTAGAGGTTCGTGAAAGAAATGACTGTTAATTCAATAAAGGAATATATCTGATTTTTTCTGGTATATCTACTGTACCTATGTTGATCAGAATATTTAAATATACTTTATATATTTATACATAATGCAAACTACAGTTTACATAACATTCAACAAACTTCATAAAGCTTGTTTGTTGAGACTGGGAAAATTGAAATTCAAAAAGAGACATCACTGCAAATCCAGCCTCATTGATAATAGGGAGACCAGACATTAGTTACATTGACATTACCAGTTTGGAGTGAGATACAGTAGAAGCATAAGCTAAGTTCTTTTTTCAGCCAACTACGTTGTCTAAGGTAAGTTTCTAGACTACTAAGTGCTAAGATTTATAGTAATTTCACTGTATTGTCCACCTCAAACCAGGATGATTGTTGTTTCTTAACAGTGGCAAAAACAGTAATTTTATTAAAGTTACAACAACACAAAAAAGCACTGGGGAAATTTGGAGGGAACATGCCAATGAGATTTGGGGAAAGGCAAATCATAAACCTTACTTGATATATGTTTGAGATTGGTATAGGATCATGTTTTTCCATGGTTTAAGTAAAATGACTCCAAACAATATTTCCTTCAAATAATTATAAAGAACTCTCTTCCAGGTACAAAAGTCCTTACATTAACATTTTTTATTTAAATACCACATCTCCCATAACATTACTCACGGTGGGTTGAAAGATATGGGCCTAGAAATTCGCTATCGCCGCGCCAGGTCTTTAGCGCCCGAAAGTTAGCGCACGCCCGGATTCCCGTAGCGCCCGCCTGAAATTCAGTTGCAGCGCCCCAAGACGGAGGCGGGCGCTATTGCAGGGTTTGGCCGCCTCCGCTTGGGGCGCTGAAAGTCAATTTCAGGCGTCCAGCTGCCGCAGCGCCACCCGATGCGGTGCGGCAGGCTGGGGTACTGCAGGCCTCCTCCTTCTCTTAAGGAGGAGCTGCCTGCAGCCGTGAGATCGCCGCTGGATTCCCCCGGCAAATGAGCCCGGCACCACGGAGAAGTGCCGGGCTCGCGGGGGTCAGAGACCAATGCCGCGGGGGGGGTGGTGTGGGAGTCCGGGGAGGAAGGTGCGGCCAAGCGGCCGGCCGCACCTCCACCTTTACGCCCCGGCCTCTCGGAGCTGCAAGGCCCCGTTTTACAAACACTCTTTGCGCCCGCTACGGGAGAGGCGGCGGCAACTGAATTTGGGCGTCGGGCCGGCATCGCGTTGGAACCGGGGCGCTGCGCACACCGATGACGTCATCGGTGCCGGCGCAGCGCTACCGGCTAACGCCACCATTTGCGCTACACTGAATTCCAGGCTACCAACAGCGCCGGCGCAAAAGACCTCTTTAGGCGCTAAGTGGGCGCTAACACCACTGAATTTCTAGGCCATGGTATTTTATAACAATAGGCGTGTTATCAGTAAAGTGTGATGGGAAATTGTTGTGAAAAGTAAGTACAACATTTTCAAGTAGCATATTATATAGAAGGGTATGGCACTGGCATAGCAACTTAGTGGTTGTGAGTTCAAATTCCACCCTGGCAAGTTGTGAAATTTAATTCAATAAATCTAGTAATTATGGGCTGGCACCAGGAAATGAATGTGAAAGCGATAGCATTTCTGCAGAAACCCAGGTAGTTCACTAAACTCCATCAGGGAAGGGAACCTGCCATCCCTACTCAGTCTGGCCTACACATGACTCCAGTCCCACACAATGTGGTTAGCTCTTAATAACCTCAGGGAAACTAGAGATGGGCAGGAAATACTGTCTTGCCAGTGTTACCCACATCCCAAGAATAAGTATAAAAAATGAAAGATTTTTAATATAGATATTTTAGTTTTCCTTAGGAGTTCCTGAGAAAAATATCTTCCACTATGCTGGCAATATATGTGAACATTTTTGCCAAACATAACTGATCACACTGACAACTGTGGAATCTGAGTATATAGAAAGACATATTATAAAACAATTAAATGTTAAGATGCCATTGATCACTGTGGTGAACAGCATATAAAGGCCTAGAAATTGGGTTGGTAGCGCCGGCGCTGAGCGCCTAAAGAGACCTAGAATTGGGGCGAAGCCCTATGTTGGGGCGAGCGCTATGATGATAGCGCCGACTCAGAAATTGACTATACATTTAGCGCCTGCACTAAGTGTTTGCGCGCGCCCGCGAGCGCAAACGGCTCATGACGTCATTTCAGTGTGCAACGCCTTTTAGGAGTGCCTGAGCGCATATTGGGTGGCACCCGGAGCCTTAGCGCCCAGCGCTATTAGTGACAGTTCGAAGGAGGGCTAACAGGCCCTTCTCGGAGTAGGGCGGCGCTATTTAAAGGGGACAGCTCTAGTGCAGAATCTTCTGCCACTTGGCCTGCTCATTGCGATCGCTGCTGGAGAGAGAGTTGGCGAGCTAATGTGGAGCGGAGTTCTGGGATTTGAGCTTTACAGTACTTGGGACATTCAACCCTGTCCGAAGCACTTGCAGCACTACACCTAAAAGCCTTTTGACCAACTGGCATCCGAATGGGAGCTTGTTTGGAGGGCGACGGCCTCATCGCCCAACACTGTGAAGGGGCAGAGAGACGGCGGGAGAGAGGGCCGGGATTGTCCAGAAGGAGGCGGGGCAATGGAGGTCGGCCAATCCGACGGGAGGCTGCGAGGGTCTTTAGGCAGCAGGTGACAAGCCTTGACATGTCGGAGGAGCAGTGTTTGCGAAGGCTCCGAATCTGGAGGGACATTGTTACTGATCTGTGCCACCTGCTTGGTCAGGATCTGCAGCCGTGTGAACGCTGCAGAACCTCTCTGTCTGTGATGGCTACACTGACTGAAGGCCTCCATTTTTATGCCAACAGCTCCTTTCAGTCAGCCATTGGGGATAATGCGACTGTCGCTCAGGCTGCAGTCCGCTGTTGTATCCGGCAAGTGATAGATGGCCTTTATAGGCGAACGCGTCCATTCATTACCTTCCCTCGGACCCTGCACAAGCAGGCGGAGGAGGAGGAGTATGAGGAGGAGGAGGAGGAGGAGGAAGAGCAGGCGGAGGAGGAGGAGGAGGAAGATGGAAGGGCTGCTGAAAGTGGAAGGTCCATTCGTCAGAGGCTCCTCTGGACTCGTCTCGACACCCCTGTGGCAGAATGATGAGAGTCTTACCTCATGGGCACTTTGGATGTTTGAGAGCCTCTGCATGCCAGCATCACTGAAAGTAGTCACATGCACCAAGCAACATTTAAACTTCTGTTTATTGACACAAAAGTCTTTCATTACAGCTAAACAACGTAAAGTGAGCAGAAACCATCACTGCCAAAATAAAAGTGACCTGTTCGGCAAAGCAGCAATACTCAACAAAAATCTGCACCTATAACAGCAGGTGAGGGTGTCCGTGAATTTGGACAAACAAACGTCTCAGCACCTCCCTCTACAACTGGCCCCTTGAGGGAGAACGACTTCTCGTTCGCGCCCGGCCCCTTCCCGCTCTGCTGCTCCTACGTAATTGCACCCCAGTGGCGGCCTCAAGGCTGGGGGACGCTTGCCGACTGTCTGGAAGCGCAGAAGCCCCTGAGGCACGGCCTGGCCGACCTCTGGGCTTGGAGGGTGCGGACGCGGGATGCTTGCTTTGAGCATGGCTGGGAGCAGTGTGGCCTGCAGGTGGTGGCAGCTGCAATGCAGGCGTCCCAGCGCTGGCATGTGCAATGGTCTCCTGCCGAGAGAGGACACCTGCACCATGGTCGGATGACACACTGGCTATCTGAGGGGAGCGGCTCGGCTCATCCGCCACAATTGCAGGCTCCACGGATTCCTGGCCTTGTACGGGAGTGGAAGGGCCCGGGGTGATCCTATCTGATGCAGAGAGGGTGGCTACAGTGAAAGATCGCGTTGCGTCAATCTGGCTGTGGAGGAGCCCAGCAAGTGAATGCGTGGCAACAGTGAGGACCTGTGTGCCAGGTGCCAGTGCTTCGGAGAAGGCCTGGACAGTTCTTCCCATGGCTTCGGACAAGGCAGGAGCCGACCACTCCACTGCCTCGGACAAGCCCTGCACAGACCTTTCCAGGGATTGTCCGAAGCCCTGAACAGTCCTTTCCATTGCCGACTCAAAGCCGTGGACAGTCCTCTCCATTGTTGGGCCGAAGCCCTGGATAGTCCTGTCCATTGTGGCCCCGAAGCCCTGGATAGACCTGTCCATTGTTTCCCCAAACACCTGGAGAGACCTCTCCATTGTTGCGCCAAAGCCCAGCAGAGTCCTCTCCATTGTTGCCCCGAAGTCCAACATACTCCTAGCCAATGAATCTATTGACTCAGGCATCTTCTCCATTGCAGCCATCAGCTCCGTGTGTCTGACCCGGGCCTGTTTGCTCATCTCTGCCAGGCGCCGGACCTCATCTGCACTCTGTGCAGCAGTCATGATGACCTGCCTTGCCCTGCGGGGAGACAGTGGCCGAACTTGCCTATCCCCCCTGCGTTGCTCCATGCCGCTTGGTCCGGCAACTGGTTCATCCTCAGAGCCACCCCCCCTCCCCTCCAGGGGACTACTATCCCCAGTCTGCAGATGTCTCAGCTCCCCGGATTCTGCAACGGCTGGTCCGGATTCCTCCTGGTCCTCGCCTCCGGTGGCACTGGCACTGGCAGCTTCAGCGCGTTGAGCCCGAGTTGGTGCTGCTTCATCTGAAAGTGGGAGGTGGAAGAGTGGCTTTAGCAAAAGGACAGGTTTGCTGAAAGGCATGCCAGATTGCGGCATGGCTCTGACATGGCTGCACACTGAGGATGCATGCTGGCGGGGGGACCAAGTGGAAGGCAACAGGTGGAAAAGGTGAGAGTCTTACCCTCGCTGTCAGTAATGGGGTCGGCAGATGCAGTGGTCACTGGACCAGACAGACGTCCTCCAAGTATCTGGTGCACTCTCTCCTCCAGATCCGTCAGAGTGACCACTTGTGCAGGTCCGCCACCGGTTCGACGCTGTTCTTTTCTAATCTGCGCCATCTTCGACTGCAGGGGAAAGAAGGGGAGGTTCTGTTACATGAGGCCTTGAGACATCATCGCATGCCCCCCATTGTGCAAGAGCCCTTAGATGAGGCCTTGAGACATCATCGCATGCCCCCCATTGTGCAAGAGCCCTTACATGAGGCCTTGAGACATCTGTCCATGTGTCTGCCCAGAAAGGGCCATGGGTGCATACTGACAGATGGCCAGTGGCGCATCATTGCAGCAGGGTGCCCGAAGTCAGCTGCAGATGGAGGGAAGCACAAGTTTGGTAAACCATCACTCACCCTAACGATCCATGTGAGGTCGTTGAATTTCTTCCTGCACTGAACAGGGATCCTGGTCGCCATGCTGCTGGAGTTGACCCTCACAGCAACCTCCCTCCAAGATCGTCGGTAAGCCTTCTGATTTGGCCTCTTGCCATTATCCGGGTACAGCACCTGTCGACGGTGTTCAACTGCAGCCACCAATTGGTCCAGAGCCTCAGTGCTGAAGCGCTCTGCTCTCTGCCTAACCTTCTCCATAATGATGAACTTTGTACCGCCAGACAAGGGCGAGCGCCGAATCTGAGGCCTACAGGGCGTTGGGTGTTGAAGCTCAATCTGACTGACCCACCCCTTTAAGAGCCGGCCGGCGCCTGCAGGTCTCGTGCTTTGCCGTAATTGAGTTCACCTGCGCTGCGCCCGTCCACGTCGAAATTGAGTAGCGCCTGACCTTTTGCGCCTTAAGAGCACCGTGCAACGGCTGATTTAGCGCCTGAATCCCCTTTGGGGGCGATGCAACCCAATATCGCATCAGGCGCGGATAGCTCTCGTCTGGCTATAAACTTAGCGCATCGCCAGTTCTAACGCCTCAAGCGGGGCTATACCCAATTTCTAGGCCAAAATGTTTAATTTACATTTCACAGTAAAGTAGCGCCTTTGGTAAGCTGTTTTATAATATAAAATTGTGTTCTGAGTTTCCTGGCTAGAACTCTGCAGCACATGTAACTATGAGCACCTGCTTATCATGTTGAGGCTGAGATTCACACTTAGAAGGTGAATTGTCACGGGAGTTCTCCCAGCCGTCTGCTGTAACTTCAGCGGAAGAGCCATGGAAACCCCGGAGTAACGGCAGAAATGGCATTTATGCAGTTGTTCCGAGGTTTCTGTGGCGGATGAGTGGGAATTTCCTCACGGAGGTTCACTCCCTGAGTATTCAGATCCACAAAGGTGGGCTGAGTGAAGCTGCACTGTTTATATTTCTGCATCTTAGATTATCGTATTCATTTCTAATATACATACATGCACACTGCGTGTTATGTCTACAGTTTGAATGTGTATGCATGTGCAGGCACAAGCAATATCATTTTCTTAATGGATTCACTGAAACTAAGGAATTAGGAATGGTTCAGCTGGTAGAACAATTAAGAGAGATTGGCCTAGAAATTCAGTGGGCTTTGCGCCCAGTTACCGGCCAAATAGGGTTTCTGCGCCAGTGTAAGAGGGTGCGCTGATATTCAGCGCTGCGGTAATGGCGGCGGTAGCCGGTAGCGCTGCGCCGACACCGATGACGTCATCGGTGTGCGCAGTGCCCCGGTTGCGCCCCGCTTCCGGCCCAAACCCCATATTTAGTTGCGGCCGCCTCTTCTGCAGCGGCCGCAAACAGCGATTGAAAAACGGGGCCGTACTGCTGCGCTACTGGGGCGCTTTAAGGTGGAGGTGCGGCCGGCCGCTTTTTCGGCGGCTGCCTGCCTGCACCTCCTTCCCCGGCCTCCTCCACACCCCCCCCCCGCGGCATTGCCGGCTGCTTTCCGCGAGCCCGGCACTTCTCCGTGGTGCCGGGCTCATTTGCCGGCACAATCCAGCGGCGATCTCGCTGTTGCAGGCACCTCCCCCTTAAGAGAAGGAGGAGGCCTGCAGTACTGCAGCCTGCCGCTCTGCAGCGGGTGGCGCTGCGGCACCTAGCGCGCCGATATTCAGTTTCAGCGCCCCAAGTGGGGGCGCCGAAACCCTTGAATAGCGGCCGCCTTCGAGTTGGGGCGCTGAAACTGAATTTCCGGCGGGCGCAAGTGGCTCCGCGCGCAGCGCTAACTTTTGGGCGTTAGCCTGCTGGCGGGCCTTAACTGAATTTCTAGGCCATTCAGTCACAAGTCCACTGATGTCTGCTAGTATGTGCCTGAATTAGTAATGAAATGTTTACCACAGGTAGCCTGGTCTCTGCCAGCACTGGTTTGGCATACAGAAGTTTGCTGATTTACAGTACACAAACTAAGTTTGGGTTTTGGTCAGTTTAGGGATGACATCAACTTCCATCTGCCTTTATAAAGCAAGCAAGATGCAAACAATAAAAAGCCAAATGCTGGAAATCCAAAACAATGCTGGAAACACAGCAGGTCAGCCAGCATCTGTGGAGAAAGTAGTCAAGTTAGCATTTCAGATGTAGACCTTTCTTCAAAACAGTGTCCTCTTGCCATACTCCTAAAACTTAATTTAAATTAATTTTCCAGATTTACCTTTTCCATTTTTTTAAAGTATCTTATATATCCCTATAAGATCACTTCTCAGATGCCTCCTTTTAAAGTTTCTTCAATCTTTCCTCATAACTCAAGCCTTCAACACTGGAAACCAACCTCGTAGATCTTCTCCACACTGCCTCCAGAGCACAGGATCTTCCATGTGTTGTTTTATTGGTACATTTCTCATGTGGGAGACTTAGTATATTAAAAGATGATTCACTTTCCTTGAAAAGTTATGTGAAAAATATTTCTAAATTTAATAAGGACACTAATACACAATTCACACCATGAAAGTTATACCTGAATTTTATGCACACCAAATGTCTGGTGGCCTTACAATAGCTTCACGATACAGTGGTGTATATAATGTTACTTGGGTGCTTTGTTCTCGATAGGTATCTGGTGCCATCCAATTTATCAGATTATTTCTGTGGGGGCCAATGTTCCCTGGCTGATCATTTGAATGTTCACATTTCTTTTTAATTTAATGGGCAAATTTAAGTAAAACTAAATTCAAATGTCTTAAGCAAAAGATTCCCGTCTTATGCTTCCAACATTAGTGGAAGGCTGCTGGAATTTGATGTGTATTCTACTGGGGACAGAGTAGCAGAATTAGAACATGACTCAGGAGGGGGTCAGTTATCTTAAAGGACTGGTGTGTTTTTTTAGAAATTGGAAGTTCCCTTCTAAAATGGAGAGTTGGCATAATCTCAAGGGGTGGGGAAACTCCCCAATCCAAATTGCGAAATCTACTCTGTACTTTCATCCAAGCTTTTCTTTTCAAAATTAAGGAATTTGCTCCGAATTCTTCTTTTCAGTCAAGCGTGAGTTTTGTAATCCTTCACTCCAAACTGGCTTGTCAATGTTATTCAGCTTTCCAACTGTACTTAAGGGGAAAGACTTCATTTGGTATTACACCTTGTTAACAATATTAATAGGATTGTCTTCTTTGGCATGGTGTTCCTGTTTTACCATAATTGTTATATACAAGCTGTTGCTGTTTTTTTTAACTTAAGCTGTGGATGCACAGGAGGACTCTGAAAGAGCTGAGCAAAGGCTCTACCTTATTGCTGACCACCTCGGATTCAGCTGGACAGGTAAAACTCATAACTCAGTAACTTTGTGCCCTAATTTCTGAACAGTGCCTTTAATTAAAAGTTTGGTCTGGCAGTTGAAGTAAGAACAAATAATGGATTTTTTAATTTTTGCTTGTTCTTGTCTTTTCTTCCCTTCCTGCTTTGGTTTCCCCACTTCACGCACCATTATGCAGCTGACAGGGCAGGAGGTTGATTTGATTTGATCCTCAGCCTCTGTCTATGCCGTCTGTTAATGCTCATGAGGAGTCGCAGAAAAATGTGTTAAGCTGGTTGATCCACCCCTTGTGAGAAAATGTCTGGGTTCATCTCTGTGTCGTCGCATATTGGCACAGCTGAGATTGAGAGTTCACTGTATCGGGAATAGTGGTTATCCCAGCAACTTCACTCAGTACGCCGTTCAGTGGAGCAGCAACACACTGCATTAGCACTCCAAACACAAATGCCAACATCACCATTTTTGACTTATCTTCTTCTGTGGTTTTAAATTAAAGAGTGGTGTGGGAGGAAGGGGTTTTGATTCATGGGGCACCGGCACTAGTACTGGGGAAAGAGGGAGCTGTTCCGTTGGGATAGGCTCCACTTAAAAGGGGCTGGGACCAGTGTCCTTGCGAATCGAATAACTAGGGCTGGAGATGGGGCTTTAAACTTAAAAGGGGTGGGAGAGAGGTCAGCTGAGGGGAAGTTTGGAAATCTACAGAGAAATGTCAAGGCAATGGAGCAGTGTAGTGATTTGGGTAAAGATAAGCAGAGTGTGACAGGAAGGGACAGAGAGTTTAATGGTAATAGTGCATCAGCGAATAAGGTCAAAGCAGGGAATAATGGTAAAAAGTTAAAATTAAAGGCTCTTTATCGGAATGCACAAAGCATTCTTAACAAGATAGATGAATTAATGGCACAAATAGAGATAAATGGATTTGATCTAATAGCCATTACAGAGACGTGGTTGTAAGGTGACCAAGGTTGGGAACTAAATATTCCAGGGTACTTGATGTCTCGAAAAGACAGGCAGAATGGAAAAGGTGAGGTGGTGGAGGGGGAGCGGCGGGGGTAGCCCTGATAATAAAGGATGACATAAGGACAGTAGTGAGAATGGATCTTGGCTCGGAAGATCAGGAAGTAGAATCAGTATGGGTGGAGATAAAAAATAACGGGGCAGAAAATACTGGTGGGAGTAGTTTACAGGCCCCTTAACAGTAGCTATACCATTGTACAGAGTATTAGTCAAGAAATAATAGGAGCTTGTAACAAAGCTAATGCAATAATCATGGGGGACTTTAAACTTCATATTGACTGGGCAAATAAAAGTGGCAAAGGTAGTCTGGAGGATGAGTTCATGCAATGCATTTGAGACAGTTTCCTAGAATAATACGTCGTGGAACCAACCAGGGAACAGACTATTTAAGGTCTTGTATTGTGTAATGAGACAGGGTTAATTAGTAATCTCACATTAAAGGATCCTCTGGGTAAGAGTGATCATAATATGATAGAATTTCACGTTGCGTTTGAGAGTGAAATATTTAAATCCAAAACTAGAATCTTAAACTTAAATAAAGTTATGAGGTATGAGGGGCGAGTTTGCTAAGGTAGATTAGGAAATTAGATTAAAAGGTATGATGGTAGAAAGGCAGTGGCAAACATTTAAAGAAATATTCCAAAATTCTCAATGAATATACATTCCATTGGGAAATAAAAACTCCATGGGAAAAGTGATCCACCTATAGCTAACTAAAGAAGTTAAGGATAGTTTAAGCATAATTAAAAGAGGCTTATAATGTTGTGAAGGATAGCAGTAAGCCTGAGGATTGGAAGAGCTTTAGAAACCAGCAAAGGATGAACAAAACATTGATAGAAAGGGAGAAAATAGAATGAGAGTAAACTAGCAATAAATATAAAAACAGAATGTAAGAGTTTCTACAAGTATGTAAAAAGGAAGAGAGTAGCAAAGGTAAGCGTTGGTCCCTTAGAGGCTGAGACAGGAGAAATTATAATGGGGAATAAGCAAATGGCAGAGACTTTAAAGAAATATTTTGTATCTGTCTTCACAATCAAAGACACAAAAAGCATACCAAAAATAGTGGGGAACCAAGGGGCTAATGAGAGCAAGGAACTTAAAGTAACTAAGATCAGTAGAGAAAAAGTACTTGAGAAACTAATGGGACCAAAAGCGGACAAATCCCCTGGACCTGATGGCCTACATCCTAGGGTTCTAAAAGAGGTAGCTATAGAGATAGTGGATGCATTGGTTGTGATATTTCAAAATTCCCTAGATTCTAGAACAGTCCCAGTGGATTGGAAGGTAGCAAATGTAACCCCGCTATTCAAGAAAGGAGGGAAGAGAGAAAACGGAATTACAGGCCAGTTAGCCTGACATCAGTCATCGGGAAAATGCAGGAATCCATTATTAAGGAATTGGTAACAGGGCACTTAGAAAATCATAATATGATTAGGCAGAGTCAACATGGTTTTTGGAACGAGGTATCGTGAGGATGTAACTAGCAGGGTAGGTAAAGGGGATTTCCAAAAGGCATTCAATAAGGTGCTATATAAAAGGTTGCTATGCAACATAAAGGCTCATGGGGTTGGGGTAATATATTAGCATGGATAGAGGATTGGTTAACGGACAGAAAACAGAGAGTAGGGATCAATGGGTCATTTTCTGGTTGGCAGGCTGTAACTAGTGGGGTGCCGCAAGGATCAGTGCTTGGGCCTCAGATATTTAATGACTTAGATGAAGGGACTGAGTGCAATGTATCTAGTTTTGCTGACGATACAAAGCTAGGTAGGAAAGTAAGCTGTGAAGAGGACACAAAGAGCCTGCAAAGGGATATAGACAGGTTAAGTGAGTGGCAATAAGGTGGCAGATGGGGTATAATGTGGGGAAATCACTTTGGTAGGAAGAATAGAAAAAAAGAGGGGGAAAAATTTGGTATCGTCCATTTTGGGGTGCTAACATCGCTTGGGCGCTAACTTTAGCGCCCGGTGCTAATTAGCGCCGGCGACCGCAAAATTCAGTTTTAGCACCCCAAGAGGGAAGTGGAGTGCTAATTCAAACGCTCCACTTCTTTCTTAGAGCGCTAACCCCGAATATCGGGGCGGTGTGTTCTGCAGCGCTACGCACTGGGCCACATAGCACTGCCGCATGGAAGGGCTCTTCCCCTCATTAAAGGGGAGGGCCCAAGCACACAACCCTGCGGGGCCCTACCTGGGCCACCGGGTAGCGGGGTGCCATGCTAGCAGCCCGGCACTCAAGAGGAGTGCCGACCTGCCGGATTGCGGCACAGACCCCACGTTCAAAGAAGCAACAGGCCGCAACAAGTAAGTTGGACAATTTTTTTCCCCGTCCACCACCTCCCCTTTACTTACCACCCCACAAGCCTCCTGCCACTCCGTTCCCACCCCCTGAATTGGTCGCTATCATCGCCTGGCGCAGATTCAGGGGGCGCGTGCCAATTTTGCAGGCGGGGCGAAAGCGGAGCGCTGCGCACGGTGATGACGTCATCATCGCCAGCGGAGTGGGGCGCTACCAGTTACCGCTGCCGCTAAACTCCCGCTGAATTTAGCGGGAATCATTAGTGGCGCCACACCCGGGTGAAAAGTCGTTGGCACTAACGAGAGACACAAATACACTGAATTTCTAGCCCAGAATATTTTTTTACGTTGAAAAACTATTAAAATGTTGGTGTTCAGAGAAATTTAGGCGTCCTCATACAGTAAACACAGACAGCATGCAGATACAGCAAGCAATTAGGAAGTCAAATGGCATGTTGGCCTTTATTGCAAGGGGGTTGGAGTACATGAGTAAGGAACTGTTGCTACAATTATACAGGGCTTTGGTGCACAGTTTTGGTCTCCTTATCTGAGAAAGGACCTACATGCCTTAGAGGTGATGCAGCGAAGGCTCACTAGATTGATTCTGGGAATGAGATAGTTGTCCTATGAGGAAAGATTGAGTAAATTGGGCCTATACTCTCTGGTGTTTAGAAGAATAAGAGGTGATCTCATTGAAACATGTAAGATTCTGAGGCGGATTAACATGGTAGATGCTGAGAGGGTATTTGCCCTGGCTGGAGTGTCTAGAACTAGGGGACATAGTCTCAGGATAAGGGGTCAGCCATTTAAGACTGAGATGAGGAGGAATTTCTTCACTCAGAGGGTTGTGAATCTTTGGAATTCTCTGCCCCAGAGGGCTGTGGATGCTGAGTATATTCAAGGCTGTGATAGATAGATTTTTGGACTCTAGGGGAATCAATGGATGTGGAGATCAGGCGGGAAAGTGGAGTTGAGTTGGAAGATCAGCCCTGATCTTATTGAATGGCGGAGCAGGCTCTAGGGGCCGTATGGCCTTCTCCTGCTCCTAATTCTTATGTTTGTGTATCAGGTATGCAGTGCTCAATGGCTGTTATTTTCAAAAATGGTGCTGAATGTTACCAGTGGCTTGCAAGGTGCAAAATACAGTTGGTGGTGTGGAGTGGGGGGAGGGGGGAGGAGGGGTGCAGGGTTGAGATACCTACTTAAACCACATATACGTGGTTTGTGCCCATCACTTGAGCCCTGAGATTGTATTATAGCCTGTAACTGTCTTCAGCTGTTCTTTAAAGAAGCATGTCATAATTTGTATCCCTTTTTAAATGCAGCTATTACAAAGAATTCTGATTAACACTCCTTTGTTCTGTGTACAGTTTTAGTGATTTGATTTTGGAATATTTCCATATAAACACTGACGACACCATGGGAAGGAGGAGAACTGTCTTAGAAGAAATAGTGAGCCTAGCATAGTGGGAGAATTAGTAAAATATATAGTTGCAATGGTCTGAGCATTGACATTTCCTTGATCAATGATATCTCTTCCAATACAGGTAGACTATCCTTTATCCGAAAACCTTGGGACCAGCTGTGTTTCGGTTTTCGGAATTTTTTGGATTTCAGAAGGTTTTGACAACAAACACTGTTGCTTAGCAACAGCTTGTAAACACTCGGGCCCTGCCTTGGAAGCGTCTCTGAAGCTGTTGCTAAGCTACAGAGACTCTTTCCACAGCCTGACTGTTTAAAAAAATGCTAGGGGAAGAAAAAAAATGCTAGGGGAAGAAAAAAAACCTAACAAAACGGCTGCTGATTTCTGCCGTTAGATCGAGGTTTCCGGCTCCCCCTGCTCCGTATCTGATTTCCTTGACTTAGCGGGGGTCTGGGGCTCGACTGCCGTCGCCAGTTGTGGGAAAGCCGGATATCGGCTGACTCCTACACTAAGTTGGCCCGCAAATCAGGTCGGGGGGAGGGGGGGGGGGAAGAAAAGACTATCGGACGGGCCGCTGTATTGTTGGGTTCACTCTCCCGGTACCTCCTTCACACGGCCCGGTTCGGCCTGCAATCTCCTACCCAGGAGGGAACTCTGTGACCCTCTGCCCTGCTCACAGGGAAAGGCAGAGCTCCCGGACCACTCCTGTCATGTTTGGCGCCACTCGGGTCATGTCGTGCGCACGACTTAGCTCCACGAAAAAACTTTCGGTTTTTAGAGGTTTTCGGTTTTCGGAAGTGCGGATAAAGGATAGTCTACCTGTAATAATTAATCTCTCATGCCATTGTCCTCAATAATTCCCATTCAAGACAGAATAATTCATATGAAGGAAGGGCAAGATTAGAACAGGTAGTACTTAAATATTGTTTAAAAACTATCAGTGGCAAATTTAACAAGGGTTTGTTGCATGCCTCTTATTAATCTAATTACCACTGGCAGCTCCAACTCAATGCACCCAATACTTACTATTAGCCCAAGGGTTATTCCTTAGTGTGAGTAATTTTTAAAAGAAACATTTGGTCCTGAATTTCCACAGGGGTTCTCCCAATCTTTCATCATGAATTACTGGGAAATCGGCAGAACCCCTGGAGAAATGGCGTAAACAGCAACTTAAGCCATTTTTCTGGGAATTCTGCCGGTCTCCCACTGATGTTACAGTCGGAGATCAAGAGCACCCCAGCGGAATTTCCACCCCATTAACTTTTATTCATAATTCCTCTAATAAACTATTAAATGCTACACTTTAATAGAAAATTTAATTAATTACAATTCAAACCACAATAAATTATATTCAGAACATCAGTTTCTCTCCATCCGATTCCCTAGCTCTGCTTTCTCCAGTTTATTGTTCCCCATTAATCTCTCAATCATCATCATGGTCCATTAGAAACAGGAGCATTAATCCTCATGGTTTACCTTTAGCTTTTCCTTTACAACCACTGGATTAATTCCTCTTTGTTCTCCTCTCTTGTGGGCACTCATTTTGTAAAAAGGGGTTATGTTTATCACCCATTCATTGTCAATGGGTAGAAAATCTATCTTGAGGTGCTGGAGGATAGATAAGATCGATGGAGCTGATACCCCAGGAAGAACCAAGATATCCCAAATTGTGAAGGGTTGGAAAGTGATATGTGAAAATGTGAGGTGGAATCTTGGTCAAAGTTGGAGCAGCCCCTGAATATGTTTACCTTTACTAATTAGCATTGTACTAACCACAGGTTCCAAGTGCTACCTCTGGATAGTCCCAAAATATTCTTTAAGGAAAGTAAATAGTCCTTTAAGGACAGTAAATAATAATTTTGTGAAGATTCCTTTCCACCATATTTTTATTTAATAAAGTCTATCTCTAAATACTAAATAAGAAATTAAGTCAAATCTCCTGTGAACCTTTATGATATGCACTGGACAGAGAATTTCCCTGGAATCAACTGGAAATAATATCTTGATAAGCTTACAATTATGTCATAATCCTGAATCATTGAGAACAATTATGACCATGATCAGGAAATTTGGGCCAGGTCAGCAGGCCTCATAGGATTTTCCATGGACTGAAGATCATGGCATGCCTAAATTTTCAATATCAGTTCCTAGCAAGCGAAGCTTTGAGCAAGGAGCGTTAAGCCATACAATTATTTCTACAGTGTTGAATACCTCATGTTGAGCATCTCATGTTGAATACCTCATGTTCAATATCTCAGATACCTTGACTGATGGAGAAATTATAATGAGTCTTTCTATAAACTGAAACCTGAATTACTTTTGATGTGATTCAGTGCAGAGAAAAGAAGCCCAAGTGCAATCTGTGAATATTATTTGTAAATTAATCTGCTGTTTTTGTCAGAGCTGGCCAGGGAACTGGACTTCAGTGAGGAACAGATCCATCAGATCAGAATTGAAAACCCAAATTCATTGGTGGACCAGAGCCAAGCACTACTAAAATATTGGATGGAAAGAGATGGCAAGTGTGCTTCAGGTAAGACATTCTTTGTTTAAATACATGTATTAATACAAAGCATATATTATATATAAAGTGCAGATCTGAATTATGTGCACTCCTTACATCATTGACTTGTATAAGTTTGAATCTCATTCATATCTTCTTTCAGTACAAGATACCTCCTGTGTTAATAATACTACCAGAAACACAGCAGTCCACTAACAATGTTGTGTCAGTTAACTATATTGGTCAGTTAAAAGCATTGCAATCTATTGTACTTGAAAATAAAGTTAATTTTTTAAAAAAGGTATCAGGGCTTACCCCAGAACTGGTAAATTGTTCTGTTGTCTGCACATCCCGGACTTTGATGCTCTTCCCTTCTCACCCAGCCAGACCAGCTCTCATCTCTTCCCTGTCAGGTACTTTGACATCACCAAATTCCTACTTCAACCCTTTATTATTAGTTGTCGGGAAATTGCTGGAATCCATTGTTAAGGAAGTGGTATCAAGTCACTTAGAAAATCATAACATGATTAGGCAGAGTCAACATGGTTTTAGGAAAGGGAAATCATGTTTGACAAATGTATTAGATTTTTTTGAGGATGTAACTAGCAGGGTAAATAAAGGGGAACCAGTGGATGTAGTATATTTGGATTTCCAAAAGGCATTCGATAAGGTGCCACATAAAAGGTTATTACACAAGATTAGGGCTCATGGGGTTGGGTGTTATAAAGTAGCATGGATAGAGGATTGGTTAACGGACAGAAAACAGAGTAGGGATAAATGGATCTTTTTCAGGTTGGCAGGCTGTAGCTAGTGGGGTGCCGCAAGGATCAGTGTTGGGGCCTCAGCTATTTACAATCTATATTAATGACCTAGATGAAGGGAACGAGTGTAATGTATCAAGTTTGTTGATGATACAAAGCTAGGTGGGACAGAAAGCTGTGAGGAGAACACAGAGTCTGCAAAGGGATATAGATAGACTAAGTGAGTGGGCAGTAAGGTGGCAGATGGAGTAAGCAATAAGGAAGGCAAATGGCATGTTGGCCTTTATTGCAAGGGGTTTGGAGTATAAGAGTAAGGAAGTCTTGCTACAATTGTACAGGGCCTTGGTGAGACCACACCTGGAGTACTGTGCACAGTTCGGGTCTCCTTATCTAAGGAAGGATATACTTGCCTGGAGGCGGTGCAATGAAGGTTCACTCGATTGATTCCTGGGATGAGAGGGCTGTCCTATGATGAGAGAGTGTGTAGAATGGGCCTATACTCTCTGGAGTTTAGAAGAATGAGAGGTGATCTCATTGAAACATACAAGATTCTGAAGGGGATTGACAGGGTAGCTGAGAGGTTGTTTCCCCTGGCTGGAGTGTCTAGAACTAAGGGTCACAGTCTCAGGATAAAGGGTAGGCCATTTAAGACTGAGATGAGGAGGCATTTCTTCACTCAGAGGGTTGTGAATCTTTGGAATTCTCTGCCTCAGAGGGCTGTGAATACTGAGTCTTTGAGTATATTCAAGGCTGAGATAGATAGATTTTTGGACTCTAGGGGAATCAAGGGATATGGAGATCGGGCGGGAAAGTGGAGTTGAGTTCGATGATCAACCATGATCTTATTGAATGGCGGAGCAGGCTCGAGGGGCTGTATGGCCTACTCCTGCTCTTACTTCTTATATTCTTATGTAAATATTGACAATTCGCTCCCTCAAATGGAAGAGGTGCAAACTTAAGCATTTCGGGGGAGACGTCATTGGTGTGTGCAGAGCCCTGCTGACGCCCTGGCCGTGATATTTGGCAGCGCCCCCGATTTACCGCCGGACGCTATGTCCGACCGGTTCGGGGGGCCTACCTGCAGCCGGGGAGGCGCAAATTAAAGGAGAGGTGCGGGGCAGCCATTTTTGTTGTTGGCCGCCTGCCAGCACCTGCCTGCGCTCCCGTCCCCGGCCTCCTGAACCCGCCCCCCCGGAGTGCCGGCTGCGTTCCAAGAGCCCGGCACTTCTCTTCGGTGCCGGGCTCTTTTGCCTACACTCCCGATCCTCGGGGGCCCAGCTGAGCCTCAGATAGCGCTGCACAAGGCCCCTCCCCTTTAAGAAGGGGAGGAAGGCCTGCAATACCACAGCGCGACGTGCCGCAGCGTGTGGCGCTGCGGCACACTGCGCCACGATATTCAGTTGCAGCGCCCCAAGAGGGATGCGGGGCGCCTCCAGTAGCGCCGCGCTTCCCTTTGGGGCGCTACCACTCAATTTCCGGCGGGCGGCCGCGAATGCTTCCGGGGTGCTACTTTTAGCGCCCTGGTGACGCTGGCGCCCCAAATGGGGCTATACCCAATTTCTCCCCCCTCTGACACATAACTGGCTTAGCCATCCGCCATCAGATATGGCTGGCAACTACTGGAAGCTCTACCAAAACCATCCACTACTTTAAGATCATCCTGGAGGAAAACGCTAACCTGTTGGTAGTAGCATTTTTGCTACTGCCAACTGACTCCTTAAACCTCTCACCCTGAACAACCGCCCCGACTATCACCACAAGCAAGTGCTCGGAGCTCATTAATTTCTTTGTCACTAAAATGGAGTTCAGGGCCCCAATATTTACAGGGAGGGTGTAGGGGAGGCTGAAAATGGCTGAAGAACCCGGACAGGTCGGGGATGTGGAGGTCATGCCGAATTTAATGACCTCATTGTCGTTTTTTGATGTGTTTCTTGCCCGGCCATTGGCTGGTGACTGGGAGGGAAGACGAGTGTCAGGAGACCACAGCCAGGGACCCTTTGGGATGGTCCCCGGCATTTAGCAGGGACGAAGGATGGCGATCAGGAGGGGTGAGGCCGAAGGTTCCTTGAGGGGTAGGGGGGAGCACTCCTGCTCCTCCTGTCCCACAAGGAGTGCTGGAGAAAGCACTTATTTTGGGGAGCCGACAGCTCCCACCTCCCTTTCGCTGTCGGGCCCTGGGAAACCTGCGCAGCAGCAGCAGCAGTGAATTTTAAATCGGGCACCCAACTGCACTGTGGGAGCCCAATTCAAATAGGTTAATGAAGTGTCCCACCTCTCCACGGGGGGCCACTCGGGCGCTATGAATCCCGTCACTGTAAAAAAGTCAACGGATGCGTGAATGGCGGGTTAAGGTCGCATTTCGTGCACTTGACAGTTTAACCACACCCCCACCCGTCGCGGGGGGGGGGTTAATATCGATGCTGATCTGTTCAGCTTCCTCTGCTGCTTGCTTCCATTCTTCTCCAAGATCCTGGAATATACTGTCACCTCCCAGGTCGATGCCCATATCTCCTATTGCCCCCTATTTCAATCCCTCCAGTCAGTTTTCTTCCCCAGTCGCAGCACTGATAGGCCCTAACCAAAGTGAAGAGCAACATTCTTTCTGACTGTGACTGTGCTGCATTGTTCCTCATACTGCTCGACTTATTTGCAGCCTTTGACACATTTGATCACAACATACTCCTCCAATGCCTCTCTTCTGTTGTCCAGCTTGATGGGACTGTACTCACATTGTTCCACTCATACTTTCCCAATCATATCCAGAGCAACTCCACCAATCACGTACCTTCCCACTTTTGCACCATCATCTTTCAAGTCCCTCAAGGATCGATCTGTGGTCCCTTCGTCTTCTTCATGTACATGCTGCGCTTGACAGCATCATCTGCAGACACAGGGACAGCTTCTATATGTGTGTTGGTGACACCAAGCTCTACCCCTCCCCCACCTTTCCCAACCCTTCCACTACCTGCTCTATCAACCTGTCCATCTGAAATCCAGTCTTGGATGAATTTCAATTTCCTTTAGCTAAGCACTGGGAATACTGAAGTCATTGGGGTAAAAATTTGGTTGCGCCCCCTTTGGGGTGCTACCTTCGCCAGGGCACTAATTTTAGCAACCCGAAAAAGTTAGCGCCCCTGCGGCCGATTTTCCCAGGTAGCGTCCCGAGAGGGAGATGGGGTTCTACTGGAAATGCCCCGCGTCCCTCTTGGGGCGCTGCAAGCCAAAACGTGGCGCTATGTGCACGTCGCACCGCGGTACTAGGGCCTTCCTCCCCTTATTAAAGGTGAGGGGCCTGGCACAGCACATCCCGTTGCCCAGCTCTTGAGTTCCAAGCTCACGGAAAGCAGCCGGCACCCCAAGGGGGCTTCACGGGGGCCAGGGACAGCAAACGGGGCAGGTGCTGGCAGGCGGCCAGCAACAAAAATGGCCGCCCGCCACCTCCCCTTTAACTAGTGCCGTCCCAGCCGCAGGTAGGCCTCCCTGACCCCGTCGGACATAGCGTCCGGCGGTAAGTCGGGGGGCGCCACTCAATATTACAGCCGGGGCATGAGCGGGGTGCTGCGCACAGTTGAATTTTGTGGGAGGCGTTAGCAGCGCCGCACCCAAGCGCTAGTTGATTTGCGCCCCATTAGCGCTCTCAAATCAACCGAATTTAGCCCCCATTATCTTTAATCATTGGCACAAATTCTGTAACCCTTGCCATTAACTCTATCCTCTTCTCGCCCACTGTTGGCATAAACCAGACTGTCTGCAACCTCAACATCCTATTCAATCCCAAACTGAGTGTCCCACTCCATATCTTCTTCCTCACAAAGATAGCTTATTTCCACCACCATAATATTTTCAACCTGTGCCCCTATCTCAGCCCATGTGCTGCTGAAACCTGTATTCATGCCTTTGTCGCCTGCAGACTCAATGGCTTAGATTTTCAACTTCACCACATGAACAGTAATTTAGCAGAGCGGATTGCTCACCCATTATAGAACCCATCCAATTTCTATTCTATTGATTTCAATGAATGTGTCAGTTTGAATTTGCTTTGCTAATTATATTTATAGTCATTTTCGTAGAATAATAGAATAGTACAGCACAGAAGGAGACCATTTGGCCCATCTAGTCTGTGCCGGCTTTTTTGAAGAGCAATCCAGTTAGTCCCACTCCCCCGCTCTTTCCCCATATCCATGCAGTTTTTTCTCCTTCAAGTATTTATCCAATTCCCTTTTGAAGGCTACTCTTGAATCTGTATCCACCACCCTATCAGGCAGCGCATTCCAAATCCTAACCACTCGTTGCGTAAAAAAGTTTTTCCTCATGTTGCCTCTGGTTCTTTTGCCAATCACCTTAAATCTGTGCCCTCTAGTTATCGACCCTTCAGCCATTGGAAACAGTTTCTCTTTATTTACTCTATCTAAACCCTTCATGATTTTAAACACATCTATCAAATCTCCTCTCAACCTTCTCTGCTCTAAGGAGAACAACCCCAGCTACTCTAGTCTATCCACGTAACTGAAGTCCCTCATCCCTAGAACCATTCTCGGAAATCTATTCTCTTCTGTACCCTCTCCAAAGACTTCACGTCCTTCCTAAAGTGTTGTGCCTAGAAGTGGGCACAATGCTCCAGCTGGGGCCAAACTAGTTTTTTATATAGGTTTAGCATAACTTCCTGGCTTTTGTACTCTATGCCTCTATTTATAAAACCTAGGATCCTATATGCTTTATTAACCAGTCCTTCCACCTTCAAAGATTTGTGCAGAAACACACCCAGGTCTCAATGTTCTTGCACCCCCTTTAAAATTGTACCATTTAGCTTATATTGCCTCTCCTCATCCTTTCAAAATGTATCACCACTTTTCCGCGTTAAATTTCATCTGCCATGTGTCGGCCATTCCACCAGCCTGTATGTCGTCTTGAAGTCTATTACTATCATCCTCACTGTTTACTACACTTCCAAGATTTTGGAGAATTTTGTTGAATACTAATATTCCTGTAGCTTTTTTAAATGAATTTACATGAGTTTCTACCGTGTGTCTTTATCGTACGTTTGCCTGGGTCTTTTTCCCTGATCAAAATATTACTCATTAAACAGCAGTAAGTTCTTTTACAATCATAGAATCCGACACCACAGAAGGGCCATTCCTTCCATTGTCCTTGTGCCGGCTCATCGAAAGAGCAATCCAATTAGTCCCACTCCCCTGCTCTTTCCCCGTAGCCCAGCAATTCTTTCCTTTTCAAGTATTTATCCAATTCCCTTTTGAAAGTTACTATTGAATCTGCTTCCTGCACCCTTTCAGGCAGTGCCCTCATGTCGCCTCTGGTTCTTTTGCAAATTACCTTAAATCTGTGTCCTCTGGTTACTGACCCTTCTGCCACCGGAAACAGCAGCTTCTTATTTACTCTATTAAAACCGTTCATGATTTTGAACACCTCTATCAAATCTCCCCTGAACCTTCTCTGATCTGAGGAGGACAACCCCAGTTTCTCTCGACTCTCCACATAACTGAGGCCTTTCATTCCTGGTACTACTCTAATAAATCTCCTCTGCACCTTCTCTAAGGCCTTGACGTCCTTCGCAAAGTATGGTGCGCAGAGTTGGACACAGTACTCCAGCTGAGGCCTAACCAGTGTTTTAGAAAGGTTTAGCATAACTTCCTTGCTTTTGTACTCTGTGATGCGCCTCAATAACTTCAAGGCTCAAAGTTAACTGGATAAAACAAGGCTTTTATTAGTAAAGAAAGATGCCTGTGTCTTCACCTAGCATTCTGCTGTTCTGCTGCAAGACAAGCCTGGGCTTGTCTTAAGTAGGGCCAGGTATGGGCGGAGCCGACACACCCAATGGGGAGAAAGGGGGCGGTGCACTATATACAATACAAGGTAAAACACAGGAGCAGGCAATACAATATATGTAGTTAAATACAGAGTCTGATGAATGACATATTTCATCACATTCACCCCTTCTACAGATTTAGTCTGTCCGGGGGTGTGATAGTCCTCTGTGACCGACGTAACGGTTGCGGTGCCGCGGGTGCCGGCTGGGTGTCCCAGGTGACCTCCTGGGTCTCTGCCGGGGGCGCCACCGGGGTTGTTGAAGGAGTAGGTGGTGGGGGTACCGTTGGCTGGTGTTCTTCCGGGGGTGATGAAAGAATAGTGGGTGGAGTGGGTGGGTAATAGTTGTTGTGGTTGTTGTCGTTGTTGCTGTTGTTGTTGTAGTCGTCGTTGTTGCTGTTGTTACCGGCTGGGGCGAGGTCTTTTATGGACACGGTGTCCTCCCGTCCGTCGGCGTGCCGGACATACGCATATTGTGGGTTGGCGTGGAGCAGGTGCACTGGCTCCATGAGAGGGTCCGTCTTGTGGCCCCTCACATGCTTCTGCAAAAGTACCGGACCTGGGGTGGAGAGCCATGACGGTATGGATACGCCTGAGGTGGATTTCCGGGGAAACACAAACATTAGCTCATGAGGCGTGGCATTAGTGGCGGTACACAATAGTGACCGTATTGAGTGGAGCACATCTGGGAGGACTTCCTGCCAGCGGGAGATAGGGAGGCCCTTGGTCCTTAGAGTTAGAGTGACTGCCCTCCATACTGTCCCGTTCTCTCGCTCCACCTGACCGTTACCCCTGGGGTTGTAGCTGGTGGTACGGCTCGTGGCAATCCCCTTGGACAGCATGTACTGGCATAGCTCTTCACTCATGAAGGACGCCCCCCTATCCGTGTGGATATAGCTTGGCATTCCGAACAGGCTGTTGAGGCATTTAATGACCGTGGCGCTGGTCATGTCTGGGCAGGGGAAGGCGAATGGGAAACGGGAGTATTCGTCCACAATGTTCAGGAAGTAAACATTGCGGTCGACGGACGGGAGGGGGCCCTTGAAATCTAAGCTAAGCCGCTCAAAGGGCCGTGTAGCTTTGATTAGGTGGGCTCTATCAGGGCGGTAGAACCGAGGCTTGCACTCAGCGCAAGTGCGGCAGTTCCTGGTCAGAGACCGGACTTCCTCAATCGAGTAGGGTAAGTTGCGGGACTTTATGAAGTGGAACAGCCGTGTGACCCCTGGGTGGCAGAGGTCGTTGTGGAGGGTCTGTAGCCGATCCCCAGTGGCGTTGGCACACATCCCTCGTGAGAGGGCGTCGGGGGATTCGTTAAGGGCCCCCGGCCGGTATATGATGTCGTACTCGAAGGTGGAGAGCTCGATCCGCCACCTAAGAATCTTATCATTTTTAATCTTCCCCCTCTGTTTATTATTGAACATAAACGCTACCGACCGCTGGTCAGTAAGTAGGGTGAAGCGTTTGCCGGCTAGGTAGTGCCGCCAGTGGCGCACTGCCTCCACGATGGCTTGGGCCTCCTTTTCCACGGAGGAGTGTCTGATCTCGGGCCCCTGGAGGGTCCTCGAGAAGAAAGCTACGGGCCGCCCCGCCTGGTTGAGGGTGGCCGCCAAGGCAAAGTCAGACGCATCACTTTCCACTTGAAAGGGAGTGTTCTCGTCCACTGCCTGTAGCGTGGCCCGCTCAATATCCTGCTTAATTCTTTTGAAGGCAGCATGGGCCTCAGCAGAGAGCGGAAAAGAGGATGCTTTCAAGAGGGGGCGGGCTTTATCGGAGTAGTTAGGGACCCATTGGGCATAATACGAGAATAACCCCAGGCACCTTTTCAGGGCTTTGGGAGTGTTGGGCAGGGGCAGCTCCCGTAGGGGGCGCAATCGGTCGGGGTCTGGTCCGATTTCCCCATTCTCCACCACGCTGCCTAGTATGCAGAGGCGCGTGGTGTTGAAAACGCACTTGTCCTCGTTGTAAGTGAGGTTGAGTTTTTGTGCGGTTTTCAGAAACCTCGCGAGGTTTGAGTCGTGGTCCTGTTGGTTGTGGCCGCAGATGGTGACGTTGTCAAGATAGGGGAAGGTTGCCTGCAAGTGGTGGTCATCGACCATGCGGTCCATCTCCCTCTGAAAGACCGAGACCCCATTCGTCACCCCAAAGGGGACTCTGAGGAACTGGTAGAGGCGTCCGTTTGCCTCGAAGGCGGTGTACGAACGGTCCTCTGGTCTGATAGGGAGCTGGTGGTACGCTGACTTGAGGTCGATAGTGGAGAACACCCGGTATTGAGCGATTTGGTTCACCATCTCGGATATGCGGGGTAGCGGGTAGGCGTCTAGTTGGGTATAGATGTTGACTGTTTGACTATAGTCAATCACCATCCGCTTCTTCTCGCTACCCCTCACCACCACCACTTGGGCGCGCCACGGGCTGTTGCTGCGTTCAATAATGCGCTCCCTCAGGAGCCTGTCTACCTCGGTCGCGATAAACCGCCTGTCCTCCCAGCTGTACCTCCTGCTTTTGGTCGCTATTGGCCGGCAGTTAGGGGTAAGGTTCGCGAATAGCGAAGGCAGCTTTACCTTCAGGGTAGCCAGACCGCACACTGTGAGGGGCGGCTGGGTCCCACCGAAATTGAGCGTGATGCTTTGGTGGTGGCACTGAAAATCCAGGCCCAAGATCACGCTCACACATAAATCCTTCATAATTAACAGTTTAAAATTATTATATACAGTGCCTTTAATGGACAATCGTACCGCGCAGTAACCCGCAATAGTCGATATCTGGGTTTTGTCGGCCATAGAGATCGTGCCCTGAGTAGGGACTATAGTTAGAGAGAGTCGTTGTACCAGACCAGGGTGAATGAAGCTCTCCGTGCTCCCGCTGTCAATTAAACATTTAACCTTGCACCCGTTTACCTCGATGTCCACCATCGATTTGGATAGTGGGTGCGGTCTGGACTGGCCCACTGTGGTCGACGCCACTGTAGGGCCCTGATCGGGACAAGATGGTGGGCCACACGAGGCCGGGTAAGATGGCGTCCACGATGTCTGCTCGCGAGATGGCGGACCCCACGAGGTCGGACAAGATAGCGTCCAAGATGGCCACTCCCACGCTGCGCACGCGGCGGTGGCGGGTTTGCCTGCGGGGTTCCCTCTGCACACCTTCCCAAAGTGCCCCTTCTTACCGCACTTACAGCAGGTGGTGCCTTTCGCCGGGCACAGGTTCCTGGTGTGCTTCGGCTGCCCGCAGAAGTAGCATTTGGGGCCCCGATGCGTCGCGGCGGTCGTAGGGCTTCTGGGGGGAGAGCAGGGCTCCGACGGTGTTGGGCTACCGGGCGGGGAAGATGTCTTCCAACATGGCAGCGCCCTTGGTGCGTACGAGGCGGCGTGGGCCGCGCAGCCTGAAGAGTAGGAGTCAGAGTTCTTCTGAGCCACATCCAGCGATCACGCTGTGTCCACAGCCTGTGTCAGATCTAGGCCCGTTTTCTCTAGCAGTCTCTGCCGGATGTAATTAGAGCTAAGGCCTGCGATAAAGGCATCCCGAATAAGCTCGTCTGTGTATACCGTGGCTTTCACGTCTTTGAATTTGCAGTCTTTGCCAAGCACTTTTAGGGTGACTAGAAAGTCCTCTAGCGACTCTCCGGGTCGCTGTGTGCAGGTAGCAAGCAGATGCCTGGCGTACACCTCGTTGGTAGGCCGCTGATAGTGGGCCTTTAGAATGTTACAGGCATCCAGGTAGGTGGCGGCGTCTTGGATGAGTGGAAAAACCCGGTGGCTTACCCGATTCTGCAGGATCCCGAGTTTCACATCTCCGGTGGCTTTAGAGGCTGTGACGGCTTCGGAGTTGGCCATAAAAAATTCCAAGCACTGGAACCAGTGTCCAAACCGTGCCGATGCATCCGAAGCATGCGGGTCCAAATCCAAGCGTTCCGGTTTCAAAAGTTGATCCATCGTTGAAAGTTTGTTAATAAAATTGATGCGCCTCAATAACTTCAAGGCTCAAAGTTAACTGGATAAAACAAGGCTTTTATTAGCAAAGAAAGATGCCTGTGGCTTCACCTAGCATTCTGTTGTTCTGCTGCAAGACAAGCCTGGGCTTGTCTTAAGTAGGGCCAGGTATGGGCGGAGCCAACACACCCAATGGGGAGAAAGGGGGCGGTGCACTATATACAATACAAGGTAAAACACAGGAGCAGGCAATACAAACACAGGAGCAGGCAATACAATATATGTAGTTAAATACAGAGTCTGGTGAATGACATATTTCATCACACTCTGTGTGTCTGTTTATAAAGCCAAGGATCCCATATGCCTTTCTAACAGACTTCTCAACTTCAAAGACTTGTGTACATACACCCCCAGGTCCCTCTATTCCTGTGCCTTTTTAAATTGTAACATTTAATTTATATTTCCTCTCCTCATTCTTCCTACCAAAATAAATCAATTCACACTTCTCTGCGCTAAATTTAATCTGCCATGTGTCTGCCCATTTCACCAGTCCGTCAGTGTCCTCCTGAAGTCTGTTACTATCCTCCTCACTGTTGACTACATTTGCAAGTTTTGTGTCATCTACAAACTTTGAAATGATGCCCTGTATACCCAAGCCCAGGTCAATAATATATATCAAAAGGAGCAGTGGTCCCAACACCAACCACAGGGGGACGCCACTGCACACTTCCCTCCAGTCTGAAAAACAACAGTTCACCACTGCTCTCTGTTTTCTGTCCTTTAGCTAGTTCTGTAGCCATGCATGATACCAAGTCTATTATGTGGTACTTTATCAAAACACCTTTTGAAAGTTCCTACACACAACATCAATTGCAGTACCCTCATCCACCCTCTCTGTTACTTCATCAAAGAACTCAATCAAGTTAGTTAAACACGATTTGCCTTTAACAAATCCATGCTGGCTTTCACTTATTAACCCATATTTTTCTAATCTGGAAATCTGCTGACGTTACCTGTTCTGGCCTATATGTGACTCCAGTTCCACAGCAATGTGGTTAACTCTTAACTGCCCACTGAAATGGCCTAGCAAGCCACTCAGTTGTACAAAATCGCTACGAAAAACAATAATAAGAATTTAAAAAAACAGACAGACCATCAGTCATCGAACTAGACATCGGCTTCGGACATGACAATGGCACAGCCAGCCCAGTCAACCTTGCAAAGTTCTCCTCACTAAAATCTGGGGACTTGTGCCAAAATTGGAAGAGCTGTCCCACAGACTAGTCAAGCAATAGCCTGACATAGTCATACTCACAGAATCATACCTTTCAGCCAAGGTTTCAGACTCCTCCATCACCATCCCTGGGTATGTCCTGTCCCACCGGCAGGATAGACCCACCAGAGGTGGCGGCTCAGTGGTATACAGTCGGGAGGGAGTGGCCTTGGGAGTCCTCAACATTGTCTCCAGGCCCCATGAAGTCTCATGGCTTCAGTTCAAGCATGGGCAAGGAAACTTCCTGCTGATTACCACCTACCGCCCTCCCTCAGCTGATCATAGAATGGTTACAGCACAGAAAGAGGCCATTCGGCCCGTCGAGCCCTTACCAGCTCTCTGCAAGAGCACTTCAGCTAATCCCACTCCCCGCCCTTTACCTGTAGCCCTGCAAATTTTTTTCCTTCAGGTACTTATCCAATTCCCTTTTGAAAGCCACAATTGAGTCTGCCTCCACCACCCTCTCAGGCAGTGCATTCCAGATCCTAACCACTCGCTGCGTAAATATTTTTTTCCTCATGTCGCCTTTGGTTCTTTTGCCAATCACCTTAAATCTGTGTCCTCTTGTTCTCAACCCTTCCGCCAATGGGAACAGTTTCTCTCTATCTACTCTGTCTAGACCCCTCATGATTTTGAATACCTCTATCAAATCTCCTCTCAACCTTCTCTGCTCTAAGGAGAACAAACCCACCTTCTCCAGTCTATCCATATAACTGAAGTCCCTCATCCCTGGAATCATTCTCGTAAATCTTTTCTGCACCCTCTCTAAGGCCTTCACATCGTTCCTAAAGTGCGGCGCCCAGAATTGGACACAATACTCCAGTTGAGGCCGAATCAGTGTTTTATAAAGGTTCATCATAACTTCCTTGCTTTTGTACTTTACGCCTCTATTTATGAAGCCCAGGATCCCATTAGCATTTTTAACCGCTTTCTCAACCTGCCCTGCTACCTTCAACAATTTGTCATATACCCGCCCCCCTCCCTTCCCCCGGTCTCTCTGTTCATGTACCCGCTTTAGGATTGTACCCTTTAGTTTATATTGCATCTCCTCATTCTTCCTAACAAAATGTATCACTTTGCAATTTTCTGCGTTAAAGTTCTGCCACGTGTCCGCCCATTTCACCAGCCTGTCTGTGTCTTCTTGAAATCTATCATTATCCTCCTCACTGTTCACAATACTTCCAAGTTTTGTGTCATTTGCAAATTTTGAAATTGTGCCCTGTACTCCCAAGTCCAAGTCATTAATATATATCAAGAAAAGCAGTGGTCCTAGTACTGACCCCTGGGGAACACCACTGTGTACCTTCCTACAGTCCGAAAAACAACTGCTCACCACTACTCTCTGTTTCCTGTCACTTAGCCAATTTCGTATCCACTGTCCCTTTTATTCCATCGACTTCAACTTTGCTGGTAAGCCTATTATGTGGTACTTTATCAAACGCCTTTTGGAAATCCATATACACCACGTCAACCGCATTGGCATCATCACCCTCTTTGTTACCTCATCAAAAAACTCAATCAAGTTAGTTAAACATCATTTGCCTTTAACAAATCCATGCTGGCTTTCCTTAATTAATCCACACTTGTCCAAGTGACTATTAACTTTGTCCCTGAATATCGTTTCTAAAAGCTTACCCAATACTGAGGTTAAACTGACTGGCCTGTAGATGCTAGGTTTATCCTTACACCCTTTTTTGAACAAGGGTGTAACATTTGCAATTCTCTAGTCCTCTAGCACTACCCCCGTATCTAAGGAGGATTGGAAGATTATGGGCAGTACCTCCGTGATTTCCTCCTTAACCTCCCTCAGCATCCTTGGATGCATCCCATCCGGTCCTGGTGACTTATCAACTTTAAGTACAGCCAGCCTTTCTAGTACCTCCTCTTTATCAATTTTATCTCATTCATTATCCCCACTACCTCCTCTTTCATCTGACTTTGGAAACATCTTCTTCCTTGGTGAAGACAGATGCAAAGTACTCATTTAGTACCTCAGCCGTGCCCTCTGCCTCCATGCGCAAGTCTCCTTTTTAATCCCTAATTGGCCCCACCTCTCCTTTTCCCACCCATTTACTATTTATATGCCTATAGAAGACTTTTGAATTCCCCTTTATGTTAGCTGCCAAACTACTCTCATACTCTCTCTTTGCCCCTCTTATTTTCTTTTTCACTTCCCCTCTGATCTTTCTATATTCAGCCTGATTCTCACTTGTATTCTCAACCTGACATCTGTCATACGCACTCTTTTTCTGCTTCATCTTACACTCTATCTCTTTCATCATCTAGGGAGCTTAGGCTTTTGTTGCCCTACCTTTCCCCCTCGTGGGAATGTACCTCGATATTCCCGAACCATCTCTTTAAAGGCAACCCGTTGTTCGATTACAGTTTTGCCTGCCATTCATTGATGAATCAGTACTCCTCCATGTTGAGCACCACTTGGAAGAAGCACTGAGGGTAGCAAGGGCACAGAATGTACTCTGGGTGGGGGACTTCAATGTCCATCACCAAGAGTGGCTGAGTAGCATCACTGCAGACCGGGCTGTCCGAGTCCTGAAGGACATAGCTGCCAGACTGGGCCCGCGGCAGTGGTGAGAAAACCAGCACAAGGTAAAAACCTCCTTGACCTCGTCCTCACCAATCTACCTGTTGCAGATGCATCTCTCCATGACAGTATTGGTAGCAGTGACCACTGCACAGTCATTGTGGAGACAAAGTCCCATCTTCACACTGAGGACACCCTCCATCATGTTGTGTGGCACAACCACTGTGCTAAATGGAATAGATTCAGAACAGATCTAGCCCCCTCAAAACTGGGCATCCATGAGGCGCTGTGGGCCATCAGCAGCAGCAGAATTGTATTCCACCACAATCTGTAACCTCATAGCCCGGCATATCCCTCACTCTACCATTACCAACAAGTCTGGGGACCAACCCTGGTTCAATCAGGAGTGCAGAAGAGCATGCCAGGAGCAGCACTAGGTGTACCTAAAAATGAGGTGCCAACCTGGGGAAGCTGCAATACAGAACTATCTGCATGCTAAACAGCAGAAGCAGCATGCTGTACACCGAGTTAAGCGATCCCACAACCAACAATCAGATCAAAGCTCTGTATCCTGCCGCATCCAGTCGTGAATGGTGGTGGACAATTAAGTAACGAACTGGAGGAGGAGGCTCCATGAATATTCCCATCCTCAATGATGGCAGAGCCCAGCACGCGAGAGCAAAAGGCAAGGCTGAAGCGTTTGCAACCACCTTCAGCCAGAAGTGCCGAGTGGATGATCCATCTTGGCCTCCTGCTGAGGTCCCCACCATCACAGAAGCCAAACTTCAGCCAATTCGATTCACTCCATGTGATATCAAGAAACGGCTGAGCACATTGGATACTGCAAAGGCTATGGGCCCTGACAACATCCTGGTTGTCGTGCTGATGACTTGTGCTCCAGAACTAGCCGTGCCTCTAGCCAAGTTGTTCCAGTACAGCTACAACACTGGCATCTTCCCGACAATGTGGAAAAATACCCAGGTATGCCCTATCCACAAAAAGCAGGACAAATCCAATTCGGCCAATTGCTGCCCCATCAGTCTACTCTCAATCATCAGCAAAATGATGGAAGGTTTCGTTGACAGTGCTATCAAGCAGCACTTACTCACCAATAACCAGCTCACCGAAGCTCAGTTTGGGTTCCACCAGGACCACTCGGCTCCAGACCTCATTACAGCCTTGGTCCAAACATTGACAAAAGAGCTGAATTCCAGAGGTGAGGTGAGAGTGACTGCCTTTGACATCAAGCAAGCATTTGACCAAGTGTGGCATCAAGAAACCCTAGTAAAATTGAACTCAATGGGAATCAGGTGGAAAATTCTTCACTGGCTGGAGTCATACCTAGCACAAAGGAAGATGGTTATGGTTGTTGGAGGTCAATCATCTCCGCCCCAGAACATCACTGCAGGTGTTCCTCAGGGGAGTGTCCTAGCCCCAACCATCTTCAGCTGCTTCATCAATGACCTCCCTTCCATCATAAGGTCAGAAGTGGGGATGTTCACTGATGATTTCACAGTGTTCAGTTCCATTCACAACTCCTCAGATAATGAAGCAGTCCATGCCCGCATGCAGCAAGACCTGGACGACATTCAGGCTTGGGCTGATAAGTGGCAAGTTACATTTGCTCCCCACGTGCCAGGCAATGACTATCTCCAACAAGCGAGAGTCGAACCACTGCCCCTTGACATTCAACGACATTACCATCACCGAATCCCCATCAACATCCTGGGGGTCACCATTGACCAGAAACTTAACTGGACCAGCCACATAAATAGTGTGGCTACAAGAGCGGGTCAGAGGCTAGGTATTCTGCGGCGAGTGCCTCACCTCCTGACTGCCCAAAGCCTTTCCACCATCTACAAGGCACAAATAAGGAGTGTGATGGAATACTCTCCACTTGCCTGGATGAGTGCAACTCCAATAACACTCAAGAAGCTCGACACTATATAGGACAAAGCAGCCCGCTTGATTGGCACCCCATCCACCACCTTAAACATTCACTCCCTCCAATGTGTCTGCAGTGTGTATCATCTACAAGATGCACTGCAGCAACTCGCCACCATTTCTTCATCACCAACTCCCAAACCCGCAACCTCTACCACCTAGAAGGACAAGGGCAGCAGGCTCATGGGAACACCATCACCTGTAAGTTGTCCTCCAAGTTACACACCATCCTGACTTGGAAATATATCGCTGTTCCTTCATCGTCATTGGGCAAAATCCTGGAACTCCCTCCCTAACAAAAATTAATTTTGCTCCAGATTAATATCTCTAAAAGTTTCCCCACCACTGCTGTTCGGCTGACTGGCCTGTAATTGCCGGTTTTATCTCTCTTCCCATTTTGAATAGGGGTGTAACATTTGCTTATCCTCCAGTCCTCTGGCACCACTCCCACATCTAAGGAGGATTGAAAGATTGTAGCCTGAGCCTCTGCAATTTCCACCCTTACTTTCCTCAGCAACCTAGTATGCATCCGGACTGGGTCACTTTTCTACTTTGAGCACTGCCAATCTTTTAAGTACCTCCTCTTTATCTATATTTCTCCTATCGAATTTCTCTACTACCTCCTCCTTTACTGTGACATTGGCAGTATCCTCTTCTCTAGTGAAGAAAGATACAAAGTGCTCATTTAATACTTCAGCTATGTCCTCTGCCTCCATAAGAAGATCTCCTTTATTGGTCTCTGATAATTGGTCCCACCCTTACTTTAACTACCCTTTTACTATTTATATGTTTATAAAAGACTTTTGGGTTTCCTTTTATGTTACCCGCTATTCTATTCTCATACTCTCTTGCCCCTCTTATTTTCTTTTTCAGTTCTCCCCTGTACTTTCAGCCATGATTTAAAAGATTAATTGCACAGGCTCATTATAATAGGTAGTTACAAATAGCTAGGTTTGCCTAATAGGCAAGGCTACCATTACTTGACAGACTCTTTTACAATATTCGTCAAAACTCTTTTGTCTGCTTTTCTAAACACTAAAATTTATGCAGTATTTTATTCAAATGTTTTATTTCTCTTTTTTTCTTCTCCTTGCCAACTTAGTCCTGCTAGATTGGTTGAGAATATATCTGTGAAAACCCACAGCAGTTCCCGAGATACTGGGATGCTTAAAAAACAACTTCATGTTGGTTTGAGTCTCAATGCTTATTAAGTTGAAACTTTTGATTGGAAAAAGGATATGCAATCCCTCAAACTGTAAATGTTTCTCAGTTCTTTGGCAGTTAACTGTAAAGTGGTGATTTGTTAAATATTTTACCTATCAACATTTTCGCTCTTTTCATTCCAAGATGAAAAACTAATGCAGACCTTGACCAAAATTAATCGAATGGATATTATCAGCTTACTGGAAACCACACAGACATCACCTAGTAGAGAGCATGTTTCCCGCACTTATGCAGAGATTGAACAGACAATAGCGCTGGATCACAGTGAAGGTAAATGCATTTCTCAAAATATAAAAGAGTAAATATATAACACTAAATGAAACTTGTATAGAAATCAACTTGGGGGTAATTTTCAGCAGTGGCGGAGAACTGCTGGTAGCGGATTAGCCATCCGTTATACACTCTGCCAAATTTTCCTTTCCGTTGACTTCAAACATTGGGTGGGGTGTATAACGGGTGTCCAATCTGCGATCACCAGTTTTTCACCACTGCCGAAAATGCAAATCACTCCCCATGTGTACTTCCAGAGAAACATTTGAAATTTGTATTCACTATAACTGAAAAACCAGGTCCATTATCCTGATGTAAGTGTCGGAATACACCCTCCCATGTTCTCTGGTGTTGACCCCACCCAAGTTGGTGGGGTCAAAGAGAGGTCACTTAATTTAAATATTGGCGACAGGCACCCACACACACTGGGTGCATCCGGAGCACCCCTCTGCCCTAGTAGGCCGCAAACTGCGACAGAGTGAACTGGCTCTGGAGGGTCTTGTTCAGAAACAGCAAAAGATTGCACTCATTAGCTCCCTTTGCAAGTAGACCAAAATAGAACTCAAGAGTTTTTTGCTTCTTCAAGGGTCCAAGCCAAGGCCCCCTCCTATGCCACTGATCTTTTCTGGGCCAGGCACAGGGACTGCCGCCAACAAGACCCAGCGGAAACTCCAAGGGAAGGCTGGAGCCCAGCGTATCTGCAGCCTTTCCACGCACTCCAGCCAGAGTTCCAGCGGGAGTGCATTAGAGGAGTCATGGACTTTCGGCCGTTTCTTTTTAGGGATTCTGTGATTTTTGTGAGCAGTCATATATTTTATTTTTTTTAAAGTGTGCATGGGATGGTTTGAACCAGATTTCAAGATTTCTATCTTCCACTTATTTTCCTCAACTAGGCAGGACCATCATATACTTCATCACCTCAGCCAATATGAAACATTGGGGTAGATTTTCAACTTGCCACCCAGGTGTAAAATTGCTTTGCGGATGGGCCGCGTGTTATAGGAATCGCCCGATTTTCATTTCCATTCATTTCAATGGAAATGAAAAGCAGACAGTTTCTATAATGGGCAGCCGATCCGCAAAGCTAATTTTACGGCCAGGCGGCAAATTGAATATCTACCCCATTATTTCCTCCTCCATCCCGTGGAATATTGGATCGAACCTGAATCTCACCCTTTCACGGTGCCACACATTTGTTCTCCAACACTGCACCACAATGGTGCCCATTTAAAAGATACTCTTGAAACAGTGCACTGTGTCTGTATTCTAGGTGCAGTGTAGGGAGTGTCTACTACTGTACCTAGTGGTTTCTCGTGCCATGCCTAGCACTTGTCAGTTTTTAGAACTGTCACAGATGAAGAGCGAGGAAAAAGTATTTATTAAAATTTTAGATGTGGATCTACTGAATCATGTAGTCATGAAAGCCAAATAGAGTAAATGTTCTCGCTTTGAACACATTGCTTTCCCTAGCACTGTCCATAGTAACAGCTCACTGTAAACACTTTTTTCTTTTTCTACTTCCAGGTTTCTCTGCACTTTCAGATGACCTGTACAGTCCAAAGACCACGCGATTTGGACACCCAACTTCTAGAGAGCTCTATGGTGATCTAGCCCAAGTAACACGTGAACACCATGCTGAATGCTTTCAAGCACAGCCACCTCTTGTCTCAGAGGAAGATAGTTCCATCAGTTGCTGTAAACCTCAGGAATCCAGCCTACAGGCCAGAACAAAGCCAAGGGATCAGTTGGAGGAGGAACTGTCCCTCTCCGAGCTCTTGAGGCAAGCTCAAAAGGAAAAAGAAGCTGAAGCAAAACAGAAGTCAATTCCTGACACTCATAAGGAAAAACCCATGTAAGGTTTCACTTGGCTCAGGTTTAAAAGGCTGATGTGACCAAACTACCTGTTAAATGAGTTTATAGTATTTTTAGTGCAATGAGAACATGAGGTTATCTCAATTATACATTGGATGCATACATGAGTGTTTTTTTTGCCAATAGACAAGCTAGCTGCAGAGCGCAGTGTGGAATTTCATAGGAACCTGTTAAACATTCATACAAGATCAATGGCGATCAGAATTTCTATTTTTTAGTAGCTGTGACTTTGAATTTCTAGTGTTTGCCAGTGCACGAAGCTGCCCACATTATGGAGGGAATGAACTGGTCATCCAGCTAACCTTAAATGACCTCCTGTTCTTCAGCACCTACTAAAAAAGAGTCGTTAGAGAAGGTTACAGCATCATATTTCGATACAATTTGGGCCAGAAATTCGGGTCGGAGGCTTCCCGCGGGTGCAAGCCCCCGACCTGCACTTACCTAGCACGCCTGCCGTTGTGCTGTGGGCCTGCGTGGGATTCTGATCCTGGGCCTCCTCCAGCTGCCGACGCGCAGTGCTTGCGTATCCCAGGGGTGCAGTTAGTTAGCAGGAAGACCTGTCAAATCTATGAATAGAGATCGGCCCCAAAACCTAACTAAAACTTCAAATACATTTTTTTTTTTAAATCACATTTTTAAAATAACTATAAATTACATAAAATAACTATTTTAAACAATAATTAAAAATTTTTGAAAAGATTAATTACAGTTTTTAATGGGGCTAAAAATAAACTTACCTTTCTTTAAAGTATTTAAAAATAATAAACCTATGGAAAAAATGTTTAGTTTTACTTCATTCACCACTTACCTTGTTAAAAGCAGGCCTTGCGACTGCTTTTTAAAAGCATAGCTGCTGGAGACTTACCCTCCCGGAGAAACCTGTTTAAAAAAAACGGAAGTTCCAGGCATACGCACTGCCTCTCCGGCGCACGTGTTCGACCTGTGAACCCCTTCTTTCAAGGGAACGGAAGTTCCGGTTTCCAGCGCATGCATGAAATCGGCACTTTTGTTGGCCCTACACGTGAGTACCCAGGGGACCCGAATTTCTGGCCCATTATTGTGAGAACTGGACTCAGAAATTTGACATTCTTTACATAAGTCATACATTCTGGTAAGAATGGTTGTTTATCTGTTAAGCTACTCCCTACATTTGTTTTTCACTGGTCCAAAGTTTTCAAAGAGACAGCACACAACTTTACTTATACACTATTATCAGGTGCTCCTCTGTGGCAATGTCAGGCCCACTTAGAAAATAAGAAATATAAACAGAAAATGCTGGAAATACTCAGCAAGTCAGGCAGCATCTGTGGAGAGAGAAACAGAGTTAACGCTTCAGGTCAATGACCTTTTGTCAGACCTGCTGAGTATTTCCAGCATTTTCTGTTTTTATTTCAGATTTCCAGCATGCGCAATATTTTGCTTTTCCAGACAGTTTGAGCCCAGAGTTGTTTTCTAGCCCGCTTCACATGCATTATAGGACTTTTTTTTTAAATGGATCACAAACAGTAATATTAATTAAGAAATTAGAAAGTCTGTTTAAACTTCAATCGTGCACTACTGAAGCAAGTGCAAATCTAAACCAAAGTGATCTATCATTTGTAGTTACTGTAATTAGATCTTTACATCAGTTTCTTTTGGACAATTTATAAAGTAACTCACTTAAATAAAAGTACTGAGAACCTGAAGCTGGTGGTGATAATGTGGAGGGTGGGAGTGGGAAATCTCATGGCTACAGGATGCTACTGGGCCACCAGGGAATCAAGGAAATGATCCCCGGCAATGTAAGCGAGGGAGGGGGTTTCCTGGCGCTCGCTGGGGGGATGAAGGGAAGCCTGGGGCAGAGGAGGCCTAAGGTTTTCTTGTGCAGCCAGAAGGAGCACACTTGCTCCTCTTGGCCCAGAAGGAAAGTTTAAAAAAATGAATTTACCTGGGCCTCTTCTGGCCCTGATCCTGCTTGCTGTCAGCTCTCGCTGGCGGCTCCGGGGCTGTGCGTGCCTCACACATTTGACAGTTAAAATAGCGGCAAGTTTCACATTACAGCATTGGGCAATTCTTAATTTGGCTTCTGAAATCCTTGGGGTTGCGGGAACATAACGAGTGGCGCATGGCCACTATTTTAACTCCAAGCTCGCATTGTTTTCAATCGGAAGGCAGGGTTAAAATCGGGGCTGTAGTCTCAGCTGGGCTGAAAAGACAGGGTAATAGGGAAGTCAAAATGATTCTCCACTGAAAGAGAAGGAAATAGGAGGACATGTCAACTGTGGCGGTATTGGCGACAGTCTTCTACTGACTAAATCTAGTGCGAGATACCTGGTGGCCAGGATCTGTTTGCCTGACTGACCTCTTCTCTGACTTAATGAACTTTTAATGAATGTGAGCTTCACCAAAAAAATCCCTTCTGACGCAAAGAAATGCTATTGTGATGAATGTCAGGCACATTAACACAGAGGGGTCGATTTTCATTGACCGGTGGAGTTGGAATTGGAAGCATGCGGGGGGGGGGGGGGGGTAAAGTCCCGAATTCGGGGGTCCCACCCCCAACCCGCCTCCATGTAAGTTTCAAAGGAGTCAGGTACCCGCCCCGCACTGGGACCCACCTACCCGAGGCGGGAAGGGATTAGTGCCAATTAACTGCCTGTTAACAGGTAGTTAACAGGCAGGTTTTAGCCTAATCCCTATTTTAAAGCTTGAAGTGTAGGATTCCCGACGGCTCCAAACCACGCCAAGTTAGAGGAGTCGGGCCATCGGGTTGAAAGACTTGGAGGGGTCGAGATGTCGGTGTTCAGGTGGGTGATGGGTGCATGAGTGCAAAGGTAAGTGTGTTTGGTGTGTCTAAAGTGTGTAAAGAATTTTAAATGACCTTTTCTTACCTTTTCAGCCTTCCTTCCTCTCGGTTTCGGGAGTCCATCATCTAACCGGCATAGAAAGCAGAATGGCTGCGAACTGTCAAAAGTGACAGCCTGCAGCTTTCTGTGCTGGTGAGATTTCTAACTGAGTCTGTATAGAAGGACTCATAGAAACATAGAAGATAGGAGCAGGAGTAGGCCAGTCGGCCCCTTGAGCCTGCTCCGCCATTCAGTGAGATCATGGCTGATCATCCAGATTCAGTACCCTGTCCCTGCTTTCTCCCCATATCCCTTGATCCCTTTAGCCTTAAGAAATATATCCAACTCCTTCTTGAATATATTTAATGAATTGGCCTCTACTGCCTTCTGTGGTAGAGAATTCCACAGGTTCACCACTCTCTGGGTGAAGAAATTCCTCCTCATCTCTGTCCTAAATGGCTTACCCCTTATCCTCAGGCTGTGACCCCTGGTTCTGGACTCACCGACCATCGGGAACATCCTTCCTGCATCTAGTCTGTCCAGTCCTGTCAGAATTTTATAAGTTTCAATGAGATCCCTTCTCATTCTTCTAAACTCCAATGAGTATAGGCCCAATCGACCCAATCTCTCCTCATACGTCATTCCTGCCATCCCAGGTATCAGCCTGGTGAATCTTCGCTGCACTCCCTCCATGGCAAGAACATCCTTCCTCAGATAAGGCGACCAAAACTGCACACAATACTCAAGATATGGTCTCACCAAGGTCCTGTACAACTACAGCAAGACATCCTTGTTCCTGTACTCAAACCCTCTCATTAAGAAGGCCAATTTGCCTTCTTAACCGCGTGCTGCACCTGCATGCTTACCTTCAGCGACTGGTGCACAAGGACATCCAGGTCTCGTTGCACTTCCCCTTCTCCCAATCTATTGCCATTCAGATAATAATCTGCCTTCCTGTTTTTGACACCAAAGTGGATAACCTCGCATTTATCCACGTTATATTGAATCTCCCATGCTTCTGCCCAATCACCCAACCTGTCCAACTCATACTGGAGTTTCTCGGCATCCTCCTCACAGCACACACGCCCACCCACAGATTAGAAGTAAGACTGTCAGTGTTTAACAGCTGTGAAACGCTGATATTTCATCTGTCAAAATGTCTTGACAGATGAAATTTCAGTCTGTGATGTCACCTGTTGCCGGGTGGCCCTTAATTGGCCTGCTGAGCCCGCTGGACGGGCTCAACAAGGTCAATCAAGTTAAAATCACGTCGATTGGCTGTATCTTGATGGAGGCGGGACTACAACCCCAAAAGTTGTAGTCCCGCCTCCTTCCTGACTTCTGAATGAAAATCACCCCCATAGTGTGTCAATATGTGAACTATCTGTGTGTTGGATGCCAGAATGAGTCTCATTCAAAGAAGCTTCCAGTTGCTGCACTCCAGAATTGTTTTATTTTAACAATTGTTGCTGGAATTTAAGGTAACCAGAATATACTGAAAGTTGTTGGTTTAAGAGTGATTTAATTTTGATTGTCTTGTGGTTTTACTGATGGTCTTTTTGGAAATCATCTGGAGCACACAGTGATGGTTGATTTTGAAAGATTGAATTGGGCCTGACATTGACTAGCATATCATTAGAACACTAATTACTGCGGCTTTACACTCTCTGCTGTTATTGAGCAAACTTATACTGCAGAAATTCAGAATAGTGAGGGAGGGAAAAGAGTTTCAAAATTAATCTTTGGCTGTAATTATGTTTGTAATATCCCCATGACATTAAAATTTTTATGGACAGAGTGAAGAAGCCAGAGTCTGCAGTGGCTGGTGGAGAACTCACTGACCTCCTTACAGGAAAATGGAAGGAACTAGAAAAGTCTGATGTCCAGGAGGAAGAAGAGGCAAATGAGCAACCTGCAGAGATGGTAACGCTGAGGATAGAGGAACAAAGTCCCATTGTACAGGAGCCTGATGAAGTTCAAGTTTGTGAGGGGCTACAAGCTCCCCAGGCAGCTGGTCCCACTATAGTGGAAACAACAGAGGAGCAGCCAGAGAACATTAAGAAAACCTTTGAGGAGGAATCACTAGAAAAGGTAAGAATGTAACAGTGAGACTCCAATGTACTGAACAATTTTTTATAAAAAGATCATGACGTGAGAAACTACTCAATTTTATACTGGCACTTGTTTAATTCGGATTCTGGGAAACCGGTGTCTATGGCTAGGTTTTGTGCATTTACACTACTAAATCCCATTCCCTTATCCCAATTACAGAATCATGGATCCATGAAACACTGGGTGTACAAATTCAAAATTATAAACACAGGGAGCCAGCTATGGGCTCCAGAATCTGAAACGAATAAGTAGCAGTATAAAAGTAGCTAATAAATTCAAAATAGTGTGTGATTTGTCTGATAGCAATACCAAAGAGCAGTTTTATTGCTGTACAAACTTGTTCATTACTACACTAGCTTTCTGATTTTCACCTAACACGGAGATCTTTCAATGCTCTCCTGGCCAGTCTTCCATCTTCCACCCTCCATGAACTTGAGTTCATCCAAAACTCTGCTGCCTGTATCCTATCTCGCACCAAGTCCCTTTCACCCATCACCCCTGTGCTCGCTGACCTACATTGGCTCCTGGCCCCCGAATACCTCCATTTTAGTATTCTCATCCTTGTGTACAGATCCCTCCATGGTCTTGTCCCTCCCTATCTATGTAACCTCCTCCAGCCCTACAACCCTGCAAGAACTCTGCGTTCCTCCAACTCAGTCCACTTGTCCATCCCCCTTCTTTCATCCCAACCATTTTACGGTGGTACCTTCGGCTGGCTAGGCCCTAAGCTCTAGAATTCCCTCCCAAAACCTCTTTGCCTCTCCATCTCTCTATTTTCCTTTAAGACCTTGCTTAAAACATACTACTTTACTGTCCTAATGTCTGCTTCTTTGGCTCAGTGTCAAATTTTGTCTGATTACGCTTCTGTGAAGTGCCTTGGGATGTACTATTACAATAAAGGCAATATATAAATGCAAGTTGTTGTTGCTGGTAGGAAACTGTTTCCTTGGGTGGTAATAGACTCTGATACAGGATGCTAACAATAACCGTACTTTATTCCAAGGTGCTTTTCTCAACAGTTCTATTAACAGACCAGTTTATAACGTAAGAATTAGTAATCTTATGTTTATTGAGGGCAGATCCATTCTTTTGTAGGAGAACAATGCTTGTAAGTTTTTGTGACAGAAAATCATTTTTGCTACAAAATTATTTTCATTTAAAATAGGCTGTCTCTGGACTAACCAAACTTGCCTGTTTAATCTGAATTTAATCTCCATTAAAAACCCAGTGAAAAGTGGATGACTTGATGCAACAGATTTGAGTAGCAGTATTGGTGGCCACTGGTATTGTGCCATTGATTCTCATCTCAACTGCATCACTGTGGGGAATTTTGAGACATTTCCCACTTCCTCACGTGGATGAAAGGACAATCAGTGGGAATGTCATCCCCAGTCCACTCTTGTACACCTCAGACTGGCCTGTTTGGAATAGTATTGGTGGAAGCATTTGAGCTGGTCACTTGTGATAGACACATGCTATGAAGGAGATCTGGAAACGGATGAAACATTTAAAAATGTTCCAAAAAAATAGAAAGGCGAGAAATGTTCGGTCAGTAAAGTAGTTTTCAAATAGTAAGGTTCATATTTTACTCCATAGATACTAGTAGCAATTTTTTTAACATTATATTGCTCTTAAGCAAGAACTTGCATTTATATAAAGCCTTTCATGTCCTCAGAGCACTCCATAGTGCCAATAACGTAATCTGATAGGTGTCAGGTGAGAGAAAGTAAATGTAGATTTTGAAAACTACAACAAGGAATCCAATATTTAAATTGTTAACTCATAGGTTACATGAAATAGTTCCTTATGAAAAGGTGGTAGATTAAATCAAAGGGCAGCCTTGAAAAGGATAAACCTATCTGGTGAATAATAGTGTGGGACTTCAGTCTGTCAGCTTTGCAATCCTGTCTGCTTGACTGCCTTCACCAGGAGATAGTAGAAGAACTGGGGGAACTGGAAAGCAGTTCTGATGAGGAGATAGTAACCACCAGGGTCATCCGCCGACGGGTGATCATTCAGGTACCCAATGCTGGAATGCTGGTCTTTGATCAAGTATAGAATATGCTAGTTCTCAATTTAGATCAAACTGTTCGTGTGCACGGAATCAGCGTTACCCGTTTTCTGTACTGATGCATGCTGGGATTTGTGGCATGGTGTGAATAGCTGTAGCTCTTAGCATTTGAGAACTTCTACATAAATTAAAGATAACCCGTTTTAAGACATAGGAAGAGATCTCTTTGCCTGCAATTTCTTTTCTTTTCACTATTGCTTGACCGGTGTGTCTTTGAAGTGTCCACTGCTGTTGATCATTTTTTTTTTCATTTGAAATTTGCTGTGTTTGTGATTACACAAGTTTTCATAAAGTACATCTATTCATGGATTTATGTTTTGACTGACCCCAGTCTTATAAAAATAGCCCATCAACAGAAGGCAAGAACATTGCATTTTCACATATTAATATCAAATCTGAATATGTATCAACAGCTTTACAAGATTGTCACTCTATTTTTAAAAAGCCTCAAAAATCCCTATACTTTATTTGCAACAAATAGTAATGGTCCATCATTATTAAGTAAAATTTTACTTTATTATATTTCAGTAGCATGCTGGGGGGAAGATCCTTCTTTACCCATCAGTGTAACACAGGTTCATTTGTACCAATTTGTAGAACATTTAGTTACTAAATTTTACACAGTAAGGCCTAAAAATTCAGTTGCTTTGCGCCTCTAAGAGGGCACTAACAGGGGGCGCAAAGTAACTAGCGTCCAGGCATGGCGCCGCCAACGTCCCCCTGCGAAATGCAGTGGGAGGCTGTAACCGTTAATGCCCCGCAGCACTGCGCCTCCTGCAATGATGTCATTGCCATGCACAGCGCAGCGCTCCGCTCGTGCTCTTCGGTAGCGCCCCCTGACTTACCACCAGACACTATGTCCGACGGAGTCGGGGGGCCCTACCTGTGGCCGGGGCAGCGCTAATTAAAGGGAAGGTGCCGGGCGGCCATTTTTGTTGCTGGCCGCCTGCCAGCACCTTCCCCCTCTGCCGTCCCCTACCTCCTCTTCAGCCCCCCCTCCCCCCGCAGAGTGCCGGCTGCACTCCATGAGCCCGGCACTTCTCTTGAGTACCAGGCCCTTTTGACGACACTCCGATCCCTGGTGGCCCAGCTGGGCCCCGGGTCGCACTGTGCAAGGCCCCTCCCCTTTATTAAGGGGAGGAAGGCCTGCAGTATCGCGGCACGTCGGGCTGCGATATTCACTCGCAGCGCCCCAAGAGGGAGGCGGGGCACTTCCAGTAGCACCCTGCTTCCCTCTTGGGACACTACCGATAAATTTTGGCTGCGAGGGTGCTAATTTTTTCAGGGTGCTAAAAGTAGTGCCCCAAAGGGGGCGCGACTCAATTTCTCCCCCTAAATGTCTTTACTAATGATGCTACCTTTTATTTTTGTTAACAAAATGAATTAATGGCCCAGAATTTACTGGAGCGGGGCATCTCGTGGCATGCCCAGTTAGTTAGACTTGTTGCTGCACCCTTCAGCTCAAATTATTTTTGCTCTGCAAGTGCAAGCTGATAACGGTGCACCAAGGGCAACAGGGCATCTGGGACCTTGGTGAACAACGGGACAAACAGTGTATCTCCTTAACCAATGGATTGAGAAATAAACAGAGGAAGGACTGAGAAGGAGGGTGAATTAGAGTGGGTGAATTCAATGTCAAATCAGGTACAGAAAGAGATTAAAGAGAGGGAAACAAAGATTAGAATAAAAGAGGGGGAAAAAGGGATAAAATAAAAAAGATGACATTTTAAAAATCTCCAACAATAATTCACAACCTGTAGGAATTAGACTCCACAAGTTGGTGGTGATTTGCAATTCATGGGTTATCTCTTCCTCACCGCAAGTTGCTAGCTGATTTGCACATTAATAAACCCGTGCGTCATTCACACGCCATTATTTTTTCAGCAAATTCTGGGCCAATGTAAATGGAAGCAAAATGAGACTGCATGTCCATGATTTTCCCGAGTTCCACTCCACACTAGAAGTGCTTGGCCGCGGAATCGGCACATATTTTTCAAAGATTAGCTAACAAAAATAACATGAACACATTCAGATAATTTCATCCAGATATATTTTCTTCTAATTTTACCAAAAAATGTAGATATGAGTGTATAAAGTGCAGAGCACCGTTTTACATTCACATCTAGTTTTTGCTAAAAAAAAGGAAAATATATCACATCATCCTTTATTCTGTCACCTTGTAAGCTGTTGCTATTCCTTGTGCCATTGAAAATCATTTTGTTTGTTTTTGTGGCTTCTACCATTTCAAACCTTTAGTTTGGAGATGGAGAAGAAGTGGAAACATCAGTAAGCAAAAATATGACTTGAGCTTCTAATCCCGCATCCATCCTAAAATCAAGGCAGCCTATTTCACCTTCACTCGCCTCCGTCTCTACTTCACCCTCACTGTCACTGAAACTTTGGGCTGGATTTTGCCAATGGGGAGCTTTTGGAGGCGGGACTCCCACTTGTCGGGTTTCAGTCCCGCCTCCATCAACTTCTGGCCAACCCACGCTATTTTCCCTTGATTGACCTTGTTAAGCCTGCCCAGTGGGTTTAGCAGGCCAATTAAGGGAAAGCCGGTTACAGAGGATGTTTTTGAAAATTTTTGACAGAGGAATTGTCATCATTTGACAGCTCTGTGAAGCTGCCAAACACTGACATTCTCTGTAGATTGATGAGTTCTTGGATTCAAGACCTCATTAAACATCTTTCTTTTGTAGAAATTAGATGGTTTCTGCATTGGAGAATGCAACGGCCATCTGTCACCTCTACCGCGGAGGTGCGAGACACTACACATACCCACCGATTAAAGTCTGCAGGAAGAAACAAAGGTAAGTACACTTTTTCTAACACTTTGCACTTACCTCAGATACTCACCTCTCCACACTTGCACCCATCACTCACCTCCACGGCACACTTTTGGACCCCTCTGACCCCCGCAGACCCACTACTCGCCTCGGTGACCCTGGCGGGTTTCGGAGCCTTCGGGAAGCCCGCACTTGTGTGGACAAAATGGGGATAATCCTATTTTCTGCCTGTTAACAGGCAGTTAAGTGGCTGTAATCCCTTTCCGCCTCCAAGGAGACAGGACCCGGCGCAGGACGGCTACCCGCCTCCTGGCGAGATGGCATAGAGACGGGTTGGGCACCCGCCCCCAAATTCTGCCAGTTTCCCGGCAGTCCCGCCTCCAAACCCGCCTCCCCAGGGCTGGCAAAATCCAGCCCTTTCATCCATGTCTTCACCACCTCCAGGCTTGACTTTACCAGTGCTTTCCTCAACAGCCTCTCTAGCTCCTCCCTGCACAAACCCAAACTTTCCCAAAACTCGGCTGCTTGCAATGTGTCACACACTCAGTTCCAAGCACCTGTCAGCTAATTCTTATAGCCAGCATCCACTAGCTCTCCTGTACCCAGTGCATTTAAAATCTTCGCCCTCATCTACAATTCCCTATAGACTTGCCTCATCCTATCTATGCACCATCTTCCAGCCTTGCATCCAAGCCCACATTCGGCACTCATACAGTTATAGTCTGCTGTACTTTACCCTTTGTCTTCTCCACCATCAATGGTAGAGCCTTCAGCCTTCATATTCCTTAACTCTGGAATTCTCTTACTGACCCCCTCTACTTTGCTCCATCTCTCCCCACCTTTCAGAAGTCTCCTCAAAACCTATCTCTTCTACTGTGCCCTTGGCCACCTCTCCAAACTGTGTCCTAACACCCCTGTCCACTCCCACAAAGCATTTCGGAATTCTCTGCTACATTAATATTGGTTGTTAGCAAATACATTACAGGTGTGCTAATGGCTGCATTGGTAGGGGATTGAACTAACTGGAAAGTGTAATTCTGAAAGCTTGTCGTCAGTGACATTTGAGCTTGCCTGCCATGCTCGGGGTGTATTTGCCCAGTTCTAAGTAGGTTGCAAGATGGTGCACATAGTATATTGGATGACTCCCATTTAATGAGGGAAGTATAAGTTGCACACAAAGAAATCCATCAGTTTTCTGTTGGGTAGTGTTAAAGCAGCATTGATAATTGCGGAGATTTACAGTTATAATGGAAAAATGGGCAAAATTGTGGAATGTATTTTGCAAGACACTAGTAAAATTCCAGAAAATCCAATTTAATTAAAAAGAGAATTTAGCTTACTCAGTCACCAACAAACCAACGGCGGTAGTTAAAAACAGACAGATTCACGGAATACAATCCCCAAAACACCAGTAGAAATCTCAGAATTCGATGTAATAAAAATTGAATTTAACTTATTTTAAACCAGTGGCCCCGATGATATCAGTGAAGGTATCTACCTTCCAATTCTTCAGGAATGGCAGCAGTGAAGGTCTAAAAAATGTGGAGAAGAAATGACTTTTAAAAAAGTGATTTTTGAAGGTGTTCAGTATTCTACTTCATAGTATTGTTGAATTAAAGGATGAATATTCACAATGTTCTCACAGAAAGGAAGACATTCCCATGTGCTATTAATACTGTTAGAAAATTCCTACATCTAGTTAAGATTGTCTTGTGGAACCCTGTATGACAAAGAAAATATCCTGAAGGAGTTTCAATGGCTTCAATGAATTGTCCCCCAAAATCATAACCAGATCTATTGTATTATAGGACATATAGTAAAGATATTGACCTGGAGCTTCCACTAGGTTGAGTTGGTTTTTCCAGCGCAAAGATCAGGAAATTTCAAGCACAAATTACATCCAGTGCAAACCGAGTTTCCACGATCTTTTGCGCTAGTTTAAAAAACATTGTGCTGGAAGCCGGCCCCGCCCACAAAACTGGCCACGCGAGTTTCCGCTAACAGCGCCGTTTGCAGGTGCAAGGGCACTAGTCGGCACCTTTTAAAAGTCATTTTCAGTTATTTAAAATTGGGCTACTGACAGGTGGTGGACTAGACACTCTTATTAAAAATGCTTATTTTGTGATAAACCCATTTTCAGCTATATTAATAAAACTGCACCAGGTTACCACTCTTAAATATATCAAGGAATATTTTTTGACGTGAGAAAGAAAACAATTACCCTATAAAATGCTGCATTATTGCGCTGGTTTGTGGGAGATTTTACATTCAGCGATATGCAAGTGACTTTGGGCAGAATCTTGAACAATAAATTCACTTTGGAAAACTAGCACAATTTTGAGCGCAATTTGCGCCCAGATTGCTGACTGCGCCCAAAGCGGAAGCTCTACCCCATTACTTGGTATTAATAGAGCATTATTAATTTCCTAGGCTGATGACATGCCTGATGTTCTACCAGAGTCGGTCACAGAAGAACAATACACAGATGAACATGGAAATACCATTGTGAAAAAGGTAATGCAATACCAGGCGTGACTAATGTCCATGTAGCACTTCCTTTTTTCTCATTTAAACATAGATGGGACATTGACTCATACATACTACTTATTTCATTGCACCTTATTAAATTACTAAAAATAACAGAGGTGCAATGAAGTGGAATAATAAATTGTATGTGCACGAGTGAGTTATTACGCATTTATTTTTTTGTTTTTTTTCCTTAAGGTTACCAGGAAGATTATCAGACGCTTAATTTCACCCGATGGCACTGAAAAGGAGGAAGTGATAATGCAAGGAGCAGAGCAAGAACCAATTACAATTGAAGATGGTGATGGATATTCAAAAGTTTTAAAGCGGACTGTACTGAAAAGTGATAGTGAACAGACAGAGGTTAGCTTTAACACCCTTCTCCAGACTGGCAGAATGTTTTCTATTTTCTTAAATCAATTGTTATTTCCCAAAAGTTAAAATTATTACTGAGTTTTATTCAGTTCAAATGAGCCAGGATATGTGGCAGGTATAAATGATTGAGTGAAGTCATTAATCATTCTCAATGATATAGTTCATGTATTGTTTGAATCCAACTCGGAAAGTGTTTGTGGTAACAAGTGTCTAATGTATAATCAAAAATCCTTCCTTGCATCCCGAACAACTAGCCCAGAACCTAAGATATACCAGCATTAATGATAACAACAAAACATGTTGGAAACACAAAGTAAGTTCATTAGCATCTAAGAAGAGAAAAGATGGGTTATTATTTTGGGTAGAGATCCTTCATCAGAACTGAAAAAAGGAGTATAGACTCATAGAAATTTACAGCACAGAAGGAGGCCATTCGGCCCATCATGTCCATACCAGCCGAAAAACAGCTATCCCGCCTAATCCCACTTTCCAGCTCTTGGTCCGTAGCCTTGTAGGTTACGGCACTTCAAATGCATATCCAAGTACTTTTTAAATTTGATGAGGGTTTCTGTCTCTACCACCCTTTTAGGCAGTGCATTCCAAACCCCCACCACCCTCTGGGTGAAAAAAGTTTTCCTCAACTCCCCTCTAATCCTTCTACCAACTACTTTAAATCTATGCCCCGATTATTGACCTCTCTGCTAAGGAAAATAGGTCCTTCCTATCCACTCTATCTGGGCCCCTCATAATTTTATACACCTCAATCAAATCTACCCTCAGCCTCCTCTGTTCCAAAGAAAACAACCCCAGCCTATCCAATCTTTCCTCATAGCTAAAATTTTCCAGTCCTCGCAACATTCTTGTAAATCTCCTCTGTACCCTCTCCAGTGCAATCACATCTTTCATGTAATGTGGTGACCAGAATTATACGCAGTATTCTAGCTGTGGCCGAACTAGTGTTTTATACAGTTCAAGCATAACCTCCCTTCTTTTATATTCTATGCCTTGGCTAATAAAGGAAAGTATCCCGTATGCCTTCTTAACCAGCTTATCTACCTGTCCTGCTACCTTCAGTGATCTGTGGACATGCACTCCAAGGTCTCTCTGTTCCTCTACACTTCTCAGTATCCCACCATTTATTGCGTATTCCCTTGGTTGTTAGCCCTCCTCAAATGCATTACTTCACAATTCTCCAGATTGAATACCATTTCCCACCTTTCTGCCCACCTGACCAATCCATTGATATCTTCCTGAAGGCTACAGCTTTCTTCCTCACTATCAACCACACGGCCAATTTTTGTATCATCTGCAAACTTCTTAATCATGCCCCCTACATTGAAGCAAATAGATGTAAACGGATATGATATGATTGGGATTACGGAAATATGGCTCCAGGGTGACCAAGGCTGGGAACTCAACATCCAGGGGTATTCAATATTCAGGAAAGACAGGCAAAAAGGAAAAGGAGGTGGGGTAGCATTGCTGGTTAAAGAGGAGAGTAACACAATTGTAAGGAAGGATATTAGCTCTGATGATGTGGAATCTGTATGGGTAGAACTGAGAAATACCAAGGGGCAGAAAACGTTAGTGGGAGTTGTATACAGACCCCCAAACAGTAATGCGGAGGTTGGGGATGGCATTAAATGGGAAATTAGAGATGCGTGCAATAAGCGCATAGCAGTCATCATGGGTGACTTTAATCTACATATGGATTGGGCTAACCAAATTAGTAACAATACTGTGGAGAAGGAATTCCTGGAGTGCTAACGGGATGGTTTCCTGGACCAATATGTCGAGGAACCAACTAGAGAGCAGGCCATCTTAGACTGGGTATTATGTAATGAGAAAGGAATAATTAGCAATCTTGTTGTGCGAGGCCCCTTGGGACGGAGCAATCATAATATGATAGAATTCTTCATTAAGATGGAGAGTGAAGTATTTGACTCAGAGACTAGGGTCCTGAATTTAAATAAAGGAAACTACGATGGTATGAGGCGCGAGTTGGATAGGATTGATTGGGGAATGTTACTCAAAGGGTTGATGGTGGATAGGCAATGGCAAACATTTAAAGATCGCATGGATGAACTACAGAATTTGTTCATCCCTGTTTGGCATCAAAATAAAACAAAAAGGGTGACTCAACCATAGCTAACAAGGGAAATTAGGGATAGCATAAGATCCAAGGAGAGGACATATAAATTGGCCAGAAAAAGCAGCAAACCTGAGGATTGGGAGCAGTTTAGGATTCAGCAAAGGAGGACAAAGGGATTAATTAAGAGGGGGGAAATAGAGTATGAGAGTAAGCTTGCAAGGAACATAAAAACTGACTGTAAAAGCTTCTATAAATATGTGAAGAGAAAAAGATTGGTGAAGTCAAGCGTAGGTCCCTTGCAGTCAGAATCAGGGGGATTTATAATGGGGAACAAAGAAATGGCAGACCAATTAAATACATACTTTGGTTCTGTCTTCACAAAGGAGGACACAAATAACCTCCCAGAGATTTGGGGAACATAGGGTCTAATGAGAGGGAGGAACTGAATGAAATCAGTATTTGTAGGGAAATGGTGTTAGGGAAATTGACGGGATTGAAGGCCGATAAATCCCCAGGGCCTGATAATCTACATCCTAGGGTACTTAAGGAAGTGGCCCTAGAAATAGTAGATGCATTGCTGGTCATCTTCCAAAATTCTATAGACTCTGGAACAGTTCCCATGGATTGGAGGGTAGCTAATGTTACCCCACTATTCAAAAAAGGTGGTAGAGAGAAAATGGGGAATTATAGACCGGTAAGCCTGACATCGGTAGTGGGGAAAATGCTAGAGCCCATTATAAAAGATGTAATAGCAGAGCACTTGGAAAACAGTGACAGGATCGGACAAAATCAACATGGATTTACAAAAGGTAAATCGTGCTTGGCTAATCTACTGGAATTTTTTGAGGATGTAACTGGTAGAATAGATAAGGGAGAACCAGTGGATGTGGTGTATTTGGACTTTCAGAAGGCTTTCAATAAGGTCCCGCATAAGAGATTAGCGTGTAAAGTTAAAGCACATGGGCTCGGGGGCAAGGTACTGTCTTGGATAGAGAACTGGTTGGCAGACAGGAAGGAAAGAGTTGGAATAAACGGGTCTTTTTCCGAGTGGCAGGCAGTGACTAGTGGGGTACCGCAGGGATCGGTCCTAGGACCCCAGCTATTCACAATATATATTAATGATCTAGACGAGGGAACTAGATGTAATATCTCCAAGTTTGCACATGACACAAAGCTGGGTGGGCGTGTGTGCTGTGAGGAGGATGCCGAGAAACTCCAGTATGATTTGGACAGGTTGGGTGATTGGGCAGATGCATGGCAGATGAAGTATGATGTGGATAAATGCGAGGTTATCCACTTTGGTGGCAAAAACAGGAAGGCAGATTATTATCTGAACGGCAATAGATTGGGAGAAGGGGAAGTGCAACGAGACCTGGGTGTCCTTGTGCACCAGTCGCTGAAGGTAAGCATGCAGATGCAGCAGGCGGTTAAGAAGGGAAATGATATGTTGGCCTTCATTGTGAGAGGGTTTGAGTACAGAAACAAGGACGTCTTGCTGCAGTTGTACAGGGCCTTGGTGAGACCACACCTCGAGTATTGTGTGCAGTTTTGGTCGCCTTATCTGAAGAAGGATGTTCTTGCCATGGAGGGAGTGCAGCGAAAATTCACCAGACTGATACCTGGGATGGCAGGAATGACGTATGAGGAGAGATTGGGTCGATTGGGCTTATACTCGCTGGAGTTTAGAAGAATGAGAGGGGATCTCATTGAAACTTATAAAATTCTAACAAGACTAGACAGACTAGATGCAGGAAGGATGTTCCCGATGGTCGTGGATTCCAGTACCAGGGGTCACAGTCTAAGGATAAGGGGTAAGCCATTTAGGACAGAGATCAGGAGGAATTTCTTCACCCAGAGAGTGGTGAACCTGTGGAATTCTCTACCACAGAAGGCAGTTGAGGCCAATTCATTAAATATATTCAAGAAGGAGTCAGATATATTTCTTAAGGCTAAAGGGATCAAGGGATATGGGGAGAAGGCAGGGACAGGGTACTGAGTTTGGATGATCATGGGATTCGGGGTAATATACTGGCATGGGTGGAAGATTGGTTATCTAACAGAAAACAGAGAGTTGGGATAAATGGTTCATTCTCGGGTTGGCAATCAGTGACTAGTGATGTTCCGCAAGGGTCAGTGCTGGGACCCCAACTCTTTACAATCTATATTAACGATTTGGAGGAAGGGACCGAGTGCAACGTATCCAAATTTGCCGATGATACAAAGATGGGAGGGAAAGCAGTAAGTGAGGAGGACATAAAAAACCTGCAAAAGGACATAGACAGCCTAAGTGAGTGGGCAGAAATTTGGCAGATGGAATATAATGTTGGAAAGTGTGAGGCTATGCACTTTGGCAGAAAAAATCAAAGAGCAAGTTATTATCTAAATGGAAAGAAACTGCAAAGTGCTGCAGTACAAAGGGATCTGGGGGTCCTGGTGCATGAAACACAGAAGGTTAGTATGCAGGTACAGCAGGTGATCAGGAAGGCCAATGGAATCTTGGCTTTTATTGCAAGGGGGCTGGAGTATAAAAGCAGGGACGTCTTGCTGCAGTTATACAGGGTACTGGTGAGGCCACACCTGGAATATTACGTACAGTTTTGGTTTCCATATTTAAGAAAAGACATACTTGCTCTCGAGGCAGTTCAGAGAAGGTTCACTCGGTTGATTCCGGAGATGAGGGGGTTGACTTATGAGGAAAGGTTGAGTAGGTTGGGCCTCTACTCATTAGAATTCAGACGAATGAGAGGCGATCTTATCGAAACATATAAGATTGTGAGGGGGCTTGATCGAGTGGATGCGGTGAGGATGTTTCCACTGATGGGTGAGACTAGAACTAGGGGGCATAATCTTAGAATAAGGAGCTGCCCTTTCAAAACTGAGATGAGGAGAAACTTCTTCACTCAGAGGGTAGTAAATCTATGGAATTTGCTACCTCAGAGAGCTGTGGAAGCTGCGACACTAAATACATTTAAAACGGAGATAGACAGTTTCCTAGCTGATAAGGGAATTAGGGGTTACGGGGAGCGGGCAGGGAAGTGGACGTGAGTCTAGGTTCGGATCAGCCATGATCCTATTGAATGGCGGAGCAGGCCCGAGGGGCCGTATGGCCTACTCCTGCTCTTACTTATGTTCTTATCAGCCATGATCTCATTGAATGGCGGAGCAGGCTCGAGGGGCCAAATGGCCTACTCCTGCTCCTATCTTCTATGTTTCTATGCCTAAATCAATTATATATACCACAAAAAGCAAGGGACCTAGTACTGGACCCTGCAGAACCCCACTGGAAACAGCCTTACAGTCACAAAAAAACCCATCAACCATTACGCTTTGCTTCCTGCCAATTTTGGATCCAACTTGCCACTTTCCCTTGGATCCCATGGGTTTTTACTTTTCTGACCCATCTGCTATGTGGGACCTTGTCAAAAGCCTTGCTAAAATCCATGTAAACTACATCAATCAGGCTACCCTTATCGACCTACCTTGTTACCTGCTCAAAAAATTCAATCAAATTCGTCAGACATGACCTTCCCTTAACAAATCCATGCTAACTGTCCTTGATTAATCTGTGCCTTTCTAAATATCGATTGATACTGTCCCTCAAAATTTTTTCCAATAATTTGCCCACCACCAAGGTTAGGCTGACTGGCCTGTAATTATTTGCTCAATCGCTTTCTCCCTTTTTAAACAATGGTACAACATTAGCAGTCCTCCAGTACCACACCTGTAGCCAGAGAAGATTGGAAAATGATGGTCAGACCCTCCGCTATTTCCTCCCTTGCTTCTCTGAACAGCTTGGGATACATTTCATCCTGGCCTGGCCATTTATCTACTTTCAAAGATGCTAAACCCCTTAATACTTCCTCTCTCACTATGTTTATTTCATCTAATATTTCACATTCCTCCTCCTTAACTACAATGTCTGCATCATCCCTTTCTTTTGTGAAGACAGACACAGTATTCATTAAGAACCACTCCCACGTCCTCCGCCTCCACACACAGGCTACCTTTTTGGTCTCTAATAGGCCCTACTCTGTCCTTAGTTATCCTCTTGCTCTTTATGCATTTATGAAGCACATTGATGCTACTTCCAATATTTTTTAATGCCCTTTCTTTGCTTTCTTAATTTGCTTTTTAATTTCTCCCCTGCACTTTCTATACTCCTCTAGGCTTTCTGCAGTATTTAGCTCTCAGTATCTGACATAAGCTTCTCTTTTTGCCTTATCTTACCCTGCATGCCCCTCGACATCCAGATGGTCAGACTGTCCCTCGACATCCAGGGGGCTCTAGATTTGGGAGGCCCGCCCTTTTTCTTTGTGGGAATGTATTTGCTCTGAACCCTTACTATCTCATCCTTGAATGCCTCCCACTGCTCTGACACTGATTTGCCTTCAAGTAGCTGTTTCCAGTCCACCTTTGCTAAATCACATCTCAGCTTAGTAAAACTGGCCTTTCCCCAATTGAAAACTTTTACTCCTGGTCCATCTTTGTTCTTTCCCATAATTACGCTAAATCTAACTGAATTATGATCACTACCACCAAAATGGTCTCTCACTGATACCCCTTCCACCTGCCCAGCTTCATTCCCTAAAACTAAGTCCAGAAACGCTTCCTCTCTTGTACATAGTGGCTAAAAAAGTTCTCCTGCATGCATTTTAAGAAATCCGCCCTCCACACCTTTTACACTAATTCTATCCCAGTTAATATTACGGTAGTTGACATCCCCTACTATTACTGCCCTATTGTTTTTGAGCTTCTCAGAAATTTGCCTACATATTTGCTCTTCTATCTCCCTCTGACTATTTGGGGGTCAATAGTACACTCCCAGCAGTGTGATTGCCTCTTTTTTGATGATATTTCTAACATATCAACCCTCCTCACAGCTGTAATTGATTGTTTAACCAATATTGCGAACCGCCTCCTTTTTTATCCCCCTCTCTATCTCATCTGAAAACCCTGTAACCAGGAATGTTGAGCTGTCATTCCTGCCCTTCTTTCAGCCATGTTTCAGTAATAGCTATGATATCATACTTCCACGTGCCTATCTGTACCCGCAGCTCATCTGCCTTATTCACTAGACTCCTTGCATTGAAGTATATACCATTATAAGCACTGCCAAAACCCTTTGTTGTCTATTTTCTAGCCTTTGTTTCCTCTGCCTTCCAAACTCACTTACTAATTTATTGCCTTCCATTTCCAGCTTGCATTCTCTCCTTTCTGAATCTATGCTCAGGTTCCTATGCCCCTGCCAAGCTCGTTTAAACCCTCTCCGCGTGTAGGCGAGCCTCTTTGGAGGACTGACTGAAACAGAGTGGGGTACGGCGATCCTTGGTCTGTGCTGAGTTAAATGATCTCAGCTAAGGCAGCAGTATAGATGCTAGTTAGCTGTGGCAACCATGGTTTAGCCAAAGGGATATCAGCCAGGTTTTCTGTTAGATCCGTGATTCTGAGAGTATGATGTTTTTCAATAACCACACGGATGCTGTAACTTAACAATCAACAGGTATTTACTGGAGTAGGGTAGTCTCAAGACTGGGGTACAGAGGCATGCTCAAGGCTTATATACAGGTGTGGTCACTGCCGGTACTACAGTATACAGGAGCTGTAAAATAATTCTCTCTTAAAGGTACATACACTACAATTCCTCCCCTTTTAGATTAGTAGTACCCATAATATTCAAATAACAATTAACACTTTAACATGTACATTAAACAACAATAGTCCATTTATAGATTCAGTCTTTGGGGCGGCTTCCTGATCCTTTCGGGATAGCGCCTTTCCTGAGGTTCTTGTTCTTGGTGCGGAGGCGATTCTGGCCCCTTTTCGTCGGTTATTTCATCCGTTTCCACTGCTACTGTTTCAGAGGTAGATGCTACCGGTATGTCGGGTTCATCCCCAGGGACGCGAGACATGGGGTTGACTCGTTCCTGTGATGCTAAGATCTGATCGACATGGCGTCTCACAATGTTCTCCCCGACATCCACTGTGTACATTAATGGCCCCTGCCTTGTGCATATCGTTCCGGGTTGCCATTTCTCTGTTCGGTAGTCACGGGCCAAGACTGGTTGTCCTACGTTGAAGCTCCTTGTCGGCTTCTCATTGATGTGCTGGAATTGTTTATCTTCAACATTTCTTCGCACATTTGGTCTGAGCAAGTCCAGACGAGATCTCAACCTTCGGTTAAAGAACATCATGGCTGGGGTCTGGTTGGTAACTGCATGTGTCGCGTTTCGGTAGGCTAATAAGAAATTGTCCACCTTATGCTGTAGTGGAATTTCATCGTCGCACATGGCCTTTATCGCCTTCTTAAAGGTTTGTACGAACCTCTCAGCCAATCCATTGGTGGCTGGATGATACGGGGCGGATGTGTAATGCCTTACCCCATTCCTTCTCATGAATTTTCAAAACTCTTCGGACACAAACTGTGGTCCATTATCAGAGCAAACCTGCTCTGGCAAGCCGTTGCTGGCAAATATGGTCCGTAGGACTGCAATCGTTTTCTCTGTAGTGGTTGAGGACATTTTTATCACCTCAGGCCATTTTGAATGAGCATCCACTGCTATTAAGAACATTGAGTCCATGAATGGACCAGCGAAATCAATATGCACCCGTTGCCATGGAGAGGAGGGCCACTCCCATGAGTGTAGAGGGGCATGTGGTGGTGCATTTTGGACCTTCTGGCATCCTGAGCAGCTCTTGGTTAGGTCTTCGATTTGTTGATCGATTCCCGGCCACCACACATAAGCCCTAGCAAGGCTTTTCATTTTCACTCCCCCCAGATGACCTTCATGAAGCTCATTTAGCACACTCTCCCTTAACTTAGGTGGAATCACCACTCTGGATCCACACATCACTGTCCCCTGGCATACTGACAGCTGTTCTCTTCTGGATGAGAATGCTGGCAACAGTGAGTCGCCATGTGTTGGCCATCCCCTCACCGTCAAATCATATACCCGAGACAGCGTCGGATCATTGCGGGTCTCCTTCTCTATATCCGCGTTCGTTACTGGCAATCGTTCAATTATTGACGAATAAAATATCTCGATAGGGTCCACTGCTGGTGCTTCCTCCACAGTAGGCAGCGGCAGGCGCGATAGCCCATCAGCGTTTCCATGCTGTTTCGTGCCTTTATATTCTATTTCATATTGATTCGCCCCTAGAAACAGGGACCATCTTTGTAACCGTTGTGCAGTCATCACTGGAACGCCCTTCTTAGGATTAAAGATGGAGACAAGTGGTTGGTGGTCAGTCAGCAAGGTGAACTTCTGCCCATGCAGATAGTGGTTGAATTTTTTTACTCCCCATACTAGGCTGAGGGCCTCCCTGTCAATCTCGGCATAGTTGTGCGACAGCACCGCTCCAATACCATAGGGTGATGCATCACATGCCAACCGAATTGGTAGTGCTGGGTTGAAATGGGCCAACACCTCTTTTGATGTGATCAATTCTTTACACTTCTGGAAAGCTCGTCTACGTTCATCATTCCACTTCCATGGTACCCCAGTAGGGTGTTCAGTGGGTGTAATACCGTGGACAAATTTGGTAAGAACTTATGGTAGTAGTTCACCAGCCCAAGGAACGACCTCAGTTGTGACACATTTTCCGGTGCTGGAGCCTTGATTACTGCCTCAATCTTTTCAGGGGACTTATGTAACCCCTCTTCATCGATGACGTGGCCACAATACGAGATCTGCTTCTGGAAAAACTCGCACTTGTGGCGATTAGCTCGTAGCCCATATTCCTCTAATCTGGTGAGCACCTTCTCCAAGTTGGCGAGGTGATCACTGTCATTTTCACCCGTGACCAGGATGTCGTCCAAATAACACTGGGTCCCTGGAATCCCTTGCAGGACTTGATCCATCGCCCTTTGCCAAATAGCCAGAGCCGATGCTACCCCGAACACCAGCCGGTTGTATTGATAGAGACCTTTATGAGTGTTAATCATAAGGTATTGTTTCGAGGCTTCTTCTACCTCCATTTGCAAGTACGCCTGGGCTAGATCAATTTTGGTGAAGCGTTTACCTCCAGATAGCGAGGTGAAAATATCCTCAATTCGTGGAAGCGGATATTGTACCGTGTGAAGGACTGGGTTCACTGTCACCTTAAAATCCCCACAGATGCGGACCTTCTTTGGTTCCCCAGTCGTATTACTCAACGACCTCTTCATTACAGGAACGATGGGTGTAGCCCACTCGCTCCAGTCTACTTTGGACAGTACTCCTGAACGTTCCAACCCTTCCAGCTCTGCTTCGACAGCTGGTCTGATCGCATAAGGCACTGGTCTGGCCTTAAGAAACTTTGGGCTTGCATTTTCCTCTATTTTAATCGTTGCTGTTATGCCTTTTAGTGTTCCGAGTCCCTCCTGGAACACTTCTTTTGCGTCAGTTAGCATTTTTGACAGTCGTCCAGGTGTGATGTCATCATCCTTTTTGGCCTCAACCTTCAGTGCCTGTATGGAATGCCAATCTAATTGTATCTTCCAGATCCATTCACGTCCTAGTAGTGGTGGTCCTCCATCTGGCAATACATATATGTTCATTTTAGGTATTTCCTGGCCTTTATATATCACTTTCACCCTTATTTTTCCTTTGGGGTAGACTTTTTGCCCCATGTACGTCTTCAAGACAATCTCTGTAGCTTTCAAGGGTATATGTGAAAATAGCCGCTTGTAGTCCTTTTGGTTTATGACTGTTAGGGCTGATCCTGTGTCCAATTCCATTTTCACTTGGACTCCGTCTATCTAGAGTGTAACCCAGATAGTCTGGTGATCCTCCATTTTAGTTACCTTATATAGTTTCAGACAACCCAGCTCCTTGCTTCCGGAGTCTGTGTCACTTTTCTGTTTGTCTGAACTACTGTCCATCACCTTGTGTACCTTTTTGTACTTCTCCTATGGAGATTTCTTACTGTTGGTTTTCTTCCCAGACCTGCAGACTCTTGCTATGTGTCCTGCTTTTCCACACTGTCTGCACACTTGGTCCTTGAACCAACAATCCTTCTGGTCGTGTGTTGTTCTGCCGCAGCGATAGCACTTCCCTGTCCCATAGGACATTTCATTGGTACCATATTCTTGCGGTCTCCGTTGTATCTCTGCAGCGCCCCTTGCGGCTGCTTCGTGTGATACTGCCATACTGAAAGCCTTGTCCAGCGTAAGATCCTTTTCTGATAGAAGCCGTTTCTGGGTTCCTTCACTTTGCAGCCCACACACAAACTTGTCCCTTAACGTATCTGCTAGTCCCGCTCCAAACTGGCAGTGTTTCGATAGCTTGTGCAGTTCCGTTAGGTACTCAGCATTGCTTTCGTCTTTGTGTTGGTTCCTTTTATGGAACTTAAATTGTTCTGCTATCAGCAGCGGTGTGGGGTTTAAGTGGTCCTTTAGGATTTCTACTATGCTTTTGAAATTCTTGTTCACAGGCTTCTCTGGGGTTATTAGGTTTCGCAGTAACCCATAAGTTTTTGCACCCATGGAATTTAACAAAACCAGTGCTTTCCTAGCATCTGGCACTTCATTCGCCCTGCAGTACACCTCAATACGTTCCACATATGTCGCCCAATCTTCGACTTCACTGTCGAACGTAGAGATACTGCCACTCTTCGGCATCCCTGGGTGTGATTTAACTGTCAAAAATGGCGTCTCCCGCGCTTCCCCTTCTTCTCCGCTGGCATAAAATGGCGTCTCCCGCGCTTTCCTTCCTTCCCGCGCTCACCCTTCTTCTCCGCTGCGGCTTCTAAAAATGACGTCTCCCGCGCTCTTCCTTCTCCGCGGCTCAATGGCGTCTCCCGCGCTCTCCCTTCTTCTCCCCACGGACACTGTTCAGCCCTTGAGCCCTGGCTGTGCTCTGCGCGTTCTTTTTTTTTGTGCGCTTTTCCCGTTTCCGCCGCTTGGTCCTGAACCCGGCTGCTGCTTTACCCTCTCTCTCTCCGTTTTGTTTTTCCTCGACGCCGCTCGGTTTTCAACCCCCGGCTGCGCCCTGTGCGCTTCACCCTCTGTCTTACCCCGTCGACGCTGCTCGGCTTTCTCTCCGCCGTCGGTCGGCTCCAGCCGCCGCTGTCCGCGAAGGGTCTGCGCTGTACCTGTCGTCAGTCTATTGCTGATCGTCGTGGCTGGGGAACCAAGCCCGGCTCTCCACAGCCTCCCCTGCGATGTTCACTCTCTGCCGGACGACTGGGTGGTTGCTCATGGTCGACGCCCGTGCTTCTGGCCTCGACTTTCTTCCACCGCCCTCCCGGAGCGAATCCTCGAAGGGAAATGCAGAGTTGCAGGTAGATTCGAATCGACACTCGTCGCCACTGTTAGATCCGTGATTCTGAGAGTATGATGTTTTTCAATAACCACACGGATGCTGTAACTTAACAATCAACAGGTATTTACTGGAGTCGGGTAGTCTCAAGACTCGGGTACAGAGGCATGCTCAAGGCTTATATACAGATGTGGTCACTGCCGGTACTACAGTATACAGGAGCTGTAAAAGTAGTTCTCTCTTAAAGGTACATACACTACATTTTCTGCTGCAATTCACTTTGTAGTGACTCCTACTGGAAGTGCACACATGCAGATACTGATTCAGAACAGGATCAGGCTTGGCTGTTGTTCTCTGGTTCAGTATCTCAGTCCACTCCCATAGGCGAGCACGTGCTCCCTTTCATCCAGAGTGTGCATTTATCTGCTCAATATCTTGGTGATTTGTAGTGAGCCTTGAGGTTAAACAGAAAGTGCTCATTACTGTATTTTAGTTTTCTGTTTATATCACATGCCCTCTGGTGATTTTTCTCAACTTTGGAAGGCAATAAAATAAATACTTCAAAAGTAAAAACAGAAAATGCTGGAAATACTCAGCAGGTCAGGCAGCATCTGTGGTGAGAGAAACAGAGTTAATGTTTCAGGTCGATGACCCTTCGTCAGAACTGGAAAAAGCTGGAGATCGAACATGTTTTTAAGCAAGTACAGGGGCAGGGAAAGGGGGGAGGGAAGGAAAGAACAAAAGGGAAGGTCTGTGATAGGATGGAAGGTAGGAGAGATTAAGAGATGGTGCAAGGCAAAAGAAGATGGTAATGGGACAAGTTAAGAAACAAAAGATGGCTCTAGTTGAAGTGTAAATGGCACTGGCAGAATGAAAGACAGCTGCCATGTGTGAGAGAGAAAAAATATTTCAGTAGATTATGGCTTAGGCTGTAAATGGATGTTCTTTTTTGAATTGAATTGCTCAGATACCTGACTACGCACAATGGCCCTGAAATTCCAAGAGGTGCAGGGGTTCTACTGCTCACTCGCTTGCTAGCTCTTTCTCTCTCTCTCTAACTTTGGCAGGAAATTGGCGCAACTCCAGACAAATGTCGTAAATGACGGAAAACTGGCAATAATGTCACTTCTTTGGGGGTTCCACTATATCTCCCAACAAAGTTATGGTGGGAGTGGGAGACCAGGAACCTCCCCCCACCTCCCCCACCCCGCCTCCCTCCTTGTAGAATTTCCAGGCCAGTGTCTATTCTGGGGTAATGGTATTAAAACAAGCTGGGCCATTTTCTATGAGTAAGGCTGATTTTCAACTGCATTTGTACTGTGACAAAAAGACAGAAGCCAATACTACGAAGCGTGATGGACAAAATGCTTGACATTTGATCTTCATTGTCGAGGGTCACACAAATAATGGTTACTTGGACAAGTTACTGGAGAGCAATTGCAACCTCTGGAACTGTACCGAAGTGAAGAAATCAATGCCTTAAGCAGAGGGGAGGCAGAAATTTGGAAAGAAAAGGGGATTGGTAATAAAGTCGTGGAATGCCAGGACCAGAATTAGGACATACCTGCTAAACTCCAGATGCTCCTGAAAGATAACAGGTTACTTATGGGGGTGGCGGGGTGGGGGATAGGATAATGTAGTTCATGGGCTGCACAAGTACTAAGTGCACCTGCACACCACTGGTCTGACCTTGCCAGATGTTGCATCATTTGCTGGTGCTCTGGGTGCATCTCCTATGAGGCGCCAACAACAGCAGCATTGTCAGGTCCCAGCAGCCAGTGAATTCGATGCCATTCCGGTCTGGGAGTTGGGGCCAGAGAAACAGATATGGGAGTTAGTGATGTGGAAAGAATGAGCCAGTTTGAGGTAAGTAAAAGAAATTTGCCTAGATTAACATTAATTTGTGGATAATTATAACTTTGACTATGATTACGTGTCACTGTGAAATGTTACAGAGAAGGGTTTCAGAAAGTGGCACATAAGATCATAAGAAATAGGAGCAGGATTAGCCATTCAGCCCTTCGAGCCTGCTCCACCATTCAATAAGATCATGGCTGATCTTCTACCTCAACTCCACCTTCCCACACTATCCCCATATACCTTAGTTCCATTGGTATCCAAAAATCTATCAATCTCGGTCTTGAATATACTCAACGACTGAGCATCCACAGCCCTCTGGGGTAGAGAATTCCAAAGATTCACAACCCTCTGAGTGAAGAAATTTCTCCTCATCTCAGTCCTAAAGTTCTGAGACTGTGACCCCTGGTTCTAGACTCCCCAGCCAGGGAAAACATCCTCCCTGCATTTATTTACCCTGTCAAACCACTTAGGAATTTTATACATTTCAATGAGATCACCTCTCATTCTTCTAAACTCTAGGGAATATATGCCTAGTCTACTCAATCTCTCCTCATAGGACAATCCCCCATCCCAGGAATCAGTCTAGTGAACCTTCATTGCACTCCTTCTAAGGCAAGTATATCCTTCCTTAGGTAAGGACACCAGTACTCAAATTACCTATATAATTGCAGTAAGACTTCTTTACTCTTATACGCCAGTCCTTCTGTAATAAAGGCTAACATACCATTTGTTTTCCTAATTGCTTGTTGTACCTGCATGTTAACTTTCAGTTATTCATGTACAAGGACACCCAGATCCCTCTGAATACCAACATTTCTCAATCTCTCACCATTTAAAAAATATTCTGCTTTTCTATTTTTCCTACCAAAGTGGATAACTTCACATTTCACCACATTATATTCCATCTGTCATGTTCTAGCCCACTCAACTAACCTGTCTACATCCCTTTGCAGCCTCTTTGGGCTGGATTTTGCCAGCGCTCAGAGGGCCGGTTCGGAGGCGGGTCAGCTGTCAAAATAGCAAAGATTGACAGCGGGTGGGGAACGCGCTATCAACCTGCCTCCACGTGAGTCTCCCAGGTGTCAGGTCTGTCGGCGCCGAACAAACCAAATACCAAGTAGCGGGGGAGGCAATTCACATCATTAAATGGGTTGTTAACATCCAATTAACTGCTATTTTAAGCCTACATTTCAATTTTACGTGCTCCCCATGGGTTACCCGCTGCTCGGGGAACACGTCAGCTCAGCATGTTGTGAGTGGATTCAGCATTGAATTATCTCATGACCTGACAGCTGCCAAAGTTGTATAAAAGATCCCATGTTACAGCTGTTCACTTTCAAAGCTCAGAAGCTGTTGGTTACTGCATTTGGAAGACATATTGAGCTTTTTGCAGCTTGCAAGTGTTTGGAGCCAACTCTATCCAGTGCCACCTCATTGGAACAACCTCTCTCACCATTGACGGATCGCTTCTGTCATCTTAACCTCACCTGCCATCTATTCCATCAGCATTGTTGCCCTTGAAAATATACATACGAACATACGAATTAGGAGCAGGAATAGGCCATTCGGCCCCTCGAGCCTGCTCCGCCATTCAATAAGATCGTGGCTAATCTGATTACTCCACATTCCTGCCTACCCCCAATAACCTATCGCCCCCCTTGCTTATCAAGAATCTATCTACCTCTGCCTTAAAAATATTCAAAGACTCTGCTTCCACCACCCTCTGAGGAAAAGAGTTCCAAAGACGCACGACCCTCTGTGAGAACATTTCTCCTCATCTCTGTCTTAAATGGGCGATGAGGAGAAATTTTATCTCACTTTTGTCCTCAGAATACCACCAAGATCAGCCCCAACACCAGCATCAACGGGCACACCAGCAGCACCAACAACAACACCAGCCTTCTCCGCAATCAAATGATGCTGCACAGGACAGAGGGCATCAGCACCCGACCACATTGCTGCCAGGGATGGCCTCACCATGGCCAGATTTACTTCACTTGACACTGTACACCCATATGGCTGCCACATAATGTGCCGGGTTGGCACCACCCCACACCAACACCATAAAGCATCTCTACAATGCCCAAGCCATTCCTTTCACACTCATCGCCATTGTGTTGCGGGGGGAGGGGGGGGAGGGGTGCTACCCTTATGTCTCACCATTCAGTACAACTCACTAAGCTACTTCCAAAAGTGCACACAAATCTGTCCAAGAATGCAAAGTGCTAAAATTAAGGTTTCAATGTTTGACAGCACCTTACCAGAAACTTCACATGAACATTGGCTAAACCACCCAAGTGCCTACCCTTGTGTGTTGTTAGTTGGTATGATTGCACTAGGATGAGGGTGAGTGTGAGGGGTGGCTAGTGAGATGGGAAGTGATAATGTAGATAGAGAGGGATGGGTGGAGGTGTAAGGAAAGTTGGTGTGAGTAAGGATGTGTAGGAGTAGTGAAGGGAAGGCAGAGTGACGTGGATGTGATGAGTGGCACAGCAGGATGAGGTTGAGTGTGGCTTGGCAGTAACGTTTCGTGATCTACTGAGATCACTGCAACCTGGTCCTCCTGACGACATCCCTGCTTGTGCCCTCCTGTGCAATGTGCAACCAGGCTGCGCTGATCTCCTGGGGAGGACTCTTCCTCTCGTGGAAAGGGAAGAGGACCTCCCGGCATGCTGTGACTCATGGGAGAGCCTGGGTGCAGCCGTGCACTTTTGTGCAGTGCTTGTCAGTGTTTGCAGCACCTCAGTGCTGTAGAACACTGACAGTAGAACTGTCGAAATAAATTTGGACATGACCCCTTTAAGGAAACCGGCTGATGAGGTGTCATCAAATTACGTCATCAGACCCACTTCCTTTTAATTGGCTGGGAACCTTGCAGGGCGGGCTTAACAAGTCCTATTAACGTAAAATCGCTTGGAGAGTGCGGGCTGCAGCAGGCAGCGGGCTGGGACACCGACCCCGGCCGCCCCGGACCCGCCTCGGTCAGCGAAATTGTGGCCTTTGTGTCCTCCTCACAACTTACTGTCCCACTTAGCTTTGTAGCGTCAGCATATTTGGATACATTACACTCGGTCCCCTCATCTAAGTCATTGATATAGATTGTAAATAGCTGAGGCCCAAGCACTGATCCTTGCGGTACCCCACCAGTTACAGCCTGCCAACCCGAAAAACCCGTTTATTTCTACTCTCTGTTTTCTGTCCATTAACTACTCCGCAATCCATGCTAATATATTACCCCCAATCCCATGAGCCCTAATTTTGTGTAATAACCTCTTGTATGGCATCTTATCGAATGCATTTTGAAAATCCAAATATTACTACATCCACTGGTTTCCCCCTTATCTACCCTGAAAGTTACAACTTCAAAAAAAACTCTAACAGATTTGTCAAACATGATTTCCCTTTCATAATCCGTGTTGACTCTGTCCAATCATATTGGGCCGGATTTTGCGACCCCCCATGGGTGTGTACGAGGTGTGCACGCGCCCGTAGAGGCTGCGCAAATGCCGGGTTTAGGTATGCGAAGCGCATCCGCTGAAACCCGACACTTGAGCTCTGTCAAGAATTCTCTTAACAGATCCTCCGCATGTCCAAGCAAAGTGCCTCCGCGGGTGGAGTGTTGCGCTATTTGCACAACTTCTGCCCGCTAAAAGCCTGTCAAATTCTTACGCCTGGTAAAAGCAGGCATAAGGTTTGCTTGTACCAGCATAAGACTTTTAAAAAATAGAAAAATAAAATATTTTCACTCATCTATAAATTAAAAATATTCTTCAAAAGGTAAGTTTATTTTTAGCCCTGTAAAAACATTTAGGCCTAGAAATTCAGTGCCCTTAGCACCGATTTTGCGGCGCTAGAGGGCCTAGCGCTGCAATTGGCGCCGGTTCCTAAATTGCCTGGCGCCCTTCCGCGGCGGTAGACCGGTAGCGCTGCGCCGGCACCGATGACGTCATCGGTGTGCGCAGCGTCCCGGTTGCCGTGGTAACCCGGCCCCAAGCCGAAATTCAGTTGCGGCCGCCTCGCCAGTGGCAGCCGCAACTAAGACTCCGGCAAACGAGTGTTGCCGGAGTCTGCGCCGGCGCTTTAAGGAGGCGCGGCGGCCGGCCGCTTTCCCGCCGGCCGCCTGCCCGCAGCTCCCTCCCCGGACTTCTCCCCCCCCCCCCCCCCCACCGGAACAGATGCAAGCCCGGCACTTGTCCGAGGTGCCGGGCTCATTTTTTATGAGATTTGCGCGGGCCGCGGCCGGGTGCAGGCAGCTCCTCCTTAACGGAAGGAGGAGGCCTGCACTTCCCGAGCCTGCCGCACCGCAGCGGGCGCCGCAGCGCCGCAATGCGGCGCGTTGCGCCAGTTTTCAGGCGCTAAAACCCTTCAGTAGCGCCGGCAGCCGTTTGGGCGCGGCGCTACTGAATTTTTGGCGCGCGCAAAGGGCTTTAGCGCCGGCGCTAACTTCCGGCGCTAAAGCCCTGGCGCAGCGCAAACTCAATTTCTAGGCCTTAATTTCTTGTTTCAAAAAATTACATTTTTGTTTAAAATATTAAATTAAATGGCATTTTAATTAATTTTAAATATGCAATTTATTTTTTAAATTATTTAATGTGTTGGTGTATTTTTTAAGTGAACCCCATTCATACTTTTGACAGTTCCATACGTATGGACCTGTCAAAAGAATGAATGGGGATTCTCTTCTTTTATTGTTTGGGCCGGCCCACATGATCCCCAGAGCGCCTATGAACCACATGCGCCCTTGGGATATGTGGGGCTCTGCCCGCGCGGACCCGGAGAGGTCCAGGATCGCAAGCCGCCATTCTTCCCGGGCCACCAGATGCTTTCGTAGAAATTTTGCAGGTTGGAGGCGTCTGCCCACGGAAAGCCTCCAATCGCAAATGTTGGCCCATTATGATTTTATAAGTGTCCCATTACCCGTCCTTAATAATAGATTCTAACATTTTCCTTATTACTGATTTCACACTAATTGGCCTGTGGTTCCCGGTTTTCTCTCTTCCTCCTTTCTTGAATAGCGGGTTTACATTTGCTACCTTCCAATCCGCGGGGCCCATTCTAGAATCTAGGGAATTCTGGAAGATCAAAACCAATGCATCCACTATCTCTTTAGCCACTTCTTTTAGAACCCAAGATGCAGGTCATCCGGTCCAGGGGATTTGTCAGCTTTTAGTCCCATTAATTTCTCTAGTACTATTTCTTAACTAATACTAATTTCTTTAAGTTCCTCAATCTCACTGGACCCTTGGTTCCCCACTATTTCCGGAATGATTTTTGTGTCTTCTGTGATGACAGATACAAAGGTCTAGAAATTAGAAGGTTTAGCACTGGCTATTAAGGCCGATTTCGCTGAAAAAAATGGCAGCATCTCAGGGTTCTGCCGCAGTCACCATTTTAGACAGGTCGGCAGCGCTGCCATTGCCTATGCTCGCTGCAAGTATTTGTTAAGCTGTCTGCCCCTTCTTGACCCACTCTGCTTATTTTTACCCAAATTGCTACTCTGCTCTACAGCCTTGACATTTCTCTTACTGCTTTTGAATTTACCCCTTCCGAATCCTCCCACCCGCCATTAATTTAAAGCCCTATCTTCCACCCTAGTTATTCGATTTGCCAGGACACTGGTCCCAGCCTGGTTTAAGTGGAAACTATTCCATCGGAACAGCGCCCTCTTTCCCCGGTATTGGTGCCAGTCAGTGTCCCATGAATCGAAACCCCTGGCTCCCACACCAAAGTGTTACAGGAAATGTGTGCTAGTACACGCTTTATGTAATACTTTCAATTTATATATTATAGAAATTGTACATCCATTGCACATTTCCTGTCTGTCACATTTCAAGCACCACATTCGAATTTTCTGTATCACACTCCAAAAAAGCACTTTACAGCCAATGCAGTACTTTTTGAAGTGTAGTCACTGTTGTAATGTAGGAAATGCAGCAGCCATTTGCGCACAGCCATCTCCCACAAACAGCAATGTGGTATTGACCAGATAATCTGTTTCAGTGATGTTGATTGAGGGATAAATATTGGCCAGGACACCAGGGATAGCTCCCCTGCTCTTCTTCGAAATAGTGCCATGGGATCCTTTACGACCACCTGAGAGAGCAGACGGAGCCTCGGTTTAACGTCTCATCCGAAAGACGGCACCTCCGACAGTGCAGCACTCCCTCAGCACTGCACTGGAGTGTCAGCCTAGATTTTTGTGCTCAAGTACCTGGAGTGGGATTTGAACCCACAACCTTCTGACTCAAAGACAAGAGTGCTACCCACTGAACCACAGCTGACACTATAAACAAGTGGACTCTCCAGCAAACACAAAATATCAGCACTTTAGCAGAAGGATAATACATTGTATACATAGTATAACGTTGCTGCCCTTGTACTGCGTCCTCTGCTTTACAGTGAGAAGCACTACAGTAGATTTGCTAACACATATATTAAAGAGTTGCATATAGGATGTCTGTCACACCTCATAGTGTTACACTTGAAAGTGCTATACTTGCATCTGATTGCCTCGCATGTCATCATCATATTACAGCAACAAATCACAATTGAACAATTTCAAATAAAATATTTAAAAAGACAATCGTTTGCTGCTGGCTTCATCCAAGCTTGATAACGTAGTTGTTCTTCAAGGGAAGGAGGCAGAGATATACGAGCAATTGTGAGTGCAGGGAAACTTCTCTGGGCAACAACACTGAGCCTCTGATTGACCTCATAGTGGGCCTATTTAGAACACTATTCCACAAGGGGTAGTTGCACAGTGGTTTATGGGAATAGGCTAGATTCAGCACATTTGCACCTTAGCAGCTTTTCTAAAGGCAATCCATTTAAGCCTTGGGCTTCCCTTGCCCTGGGCATCCCCACTCCCCCCGATCACATCCAGAGCCCCCCCTCACCACTTACCGGGGTCCTCGGTTGCAGCTTCCTGCCGCCAAATTGCCACTCCTGCCCGCCGTGGATCTGTCTGGGTTTTCAGGGTCAGCAAGAACATTTATGGTAAATAACAACGGGGCCACCGTGTCCCTGGACTCCCCAGTTTGCTGCCCGCTTTGGGGCTCAAGCGCACTGTCCCTGCCTTCCCCATTAAAATCGGGGCCATAGTAACCTCTCTTTCCTCTTTACTGACTGACATGCTGTATATTTCCAGCATTTTCTGTTTTTATACTATTCGAGATCCACTGGTCTTTGATATTAATGTTTCCAGATGTTATTTTGTTTATAGAAGTATAGAATACTTAATATCACAAAATCCTCTGTGTGTACCCACAGATGACATTTTCAGAACCACAAGTGGCCTCTGGCTCTGAATTCCAATCAGAGCAGGTTGAGGGTCGCAGAGTCAGTAGGGTCATCAAGACGACTGTCGTCCATGGAGACAGAATGGAGAAACACCTCGGAGACCCCAAGCTAGCTTCTGACCTTCCAACAGCCAAAGATGATTTTAATATGGTATGACACTTTCAAATCCTTACCATTGTCTTTTTATTCAATGTAACTTTTTTTTTGCTTTTCCACAGAATGTCATTCAGATTAAAAATTCTGTAAAATATGTAGGCAGATAAATTATTTTAAGTATGACCTATTTTGTTTGGGCTGGTCATTTTAAAAACTGATCAAGTCTTGTAACTATGTACAAAAAGCTCACAATTTGGAATTCTATTTAATCTCAACTTTTCCTTTTTTGAAGCAAACGAGCATTCCAAACTTAATTTGCTAACTTTCTGGATAAAATACTTTTAAATAAAGTAATTTTCTTGGACTTTAAATTTTGACTCATCCTGGTATTAGCCTACTACCAACGCAGCCTTTCTCTGAGGTTTCTGGAACCTGATAGAGAGCCAGGTACGAGGGGTCGTCCATTTCACCTTGACTAAAAATAGAACATTAGGAGCATGTTACAGTCGGCAACCTGGCTATCTTCTGTCCCTGTTAAAAATGTTCATCTTACAGTTTATGGATAGTTTAACAATTTATTTGATTATTATTTCTTTCCCCATTCTGAATTTATTTTCTTTCCCATCTTCGGGTCTTGCTATATGAGGGGGCATGCAGCTGATCTGCTTCCAGGTCTCTGCCAATGCTCTTCTCAAGCTGCCCATTAGGAAGTGTGCAAGAGGAACCCATAGAATCATAGAATGGTTACAGCACGGAAGAAGGCCATTCGGCCCGTCGAGCCTGTGCCGGCTCTCAGCTAGTCCCACTCCCCTGCCCTTTCCCCGTAGCCCTGCAAAAAAAATTCTGATTGACTAATTCTCTGATTCCTCCCTCTTGTGGGGAATCTCAAGTGTTAATAAACAACCTTCTAAGGTGACTACATGTAGCCGACTCCTGTTCCTATGTTTTTAAGTATCCTCCTCTACTTTCCATCAAAAACTCTGATAAAAACCTATGACTCATGCGTGGAACCCTACCAGCATGGCTCCCCAGAGAGCAGGAAATGTGATTTTAATGCAATTGCCTATTCCACGTACTGCTACTGCTCTGCGCAGACAGGGAGGGGGAGACTGGAAGCCCAACTGTAGAGAACAGGAGATCGAGATCCTGAGAGAGGTGAGTGGTGTTGGAAGGGCCATAATTGACAGGAGAGCAGGGCAGGGCCAGTAGCAGGTGAGTGTGATCTGCAGAGTAAGATACAATACTATGCCCTACTCTCAATCCCCAAACATTAACTATATAATTTATGCTCTTGTATGTGAGCAATGGAATAGTACTCTGATACACTAAAGTGTCCTCTGACAAACTAGTAACTTAACAAATGAATGTACATAATTCACAGCAGATGTTGATATTAGCTCCCTTGAGCAGCAGGAAATTTCCAGAAATATGTACCAGGAACATAATGGGGTTCAGTGTATTTACTATCCAGTGGCAAAGCAGTTAAGGGTTCAGATTTCATCTGTCATGTGGAAAGTTAATACTGATGACATCCTGGAAATGCCGTAAAGAGGATGAAAGCAGAATAACAGAACAAGTGAAAGTACTCGATTCAGGCTTCGTCCTGAATCATTTCATAAGCTCTACAGCATCCTCTGCTGGGTGTTTCCTGATTTACAAGGCTGATACAATAAGACAACATGTACACCTTGAAATCTGATTTTTATTTCAAATAAAAATTTCAATCCCAGCTTTAAACATTGGAGTAATAAGGTTCTTCCTAGGGTAATCCCGAGAATGATAAGGATAATGATTAAGTCAGCAGTAATTAGGCATCTCAAGCAGTTTGAGAACTTTTCTGGGTCATTTTGACACAGATTGCAGTAAAAAAAAGTCTTCTCAGGAAACGCATGACCACTGTGCCATTTTTTTTGTTTCTTATCCTTAGAGATTTATACAGATTGTTAGGCAGCATTATTTGTGGCTGTTTTATATATTTGTACTGTTTTCCTTCTGCCCAGGCTCTAAGTTTTGCAGGAAACCATGGAAAGGTCCACATCCCAAATGTAGTTCAGAGAGAGATTGTAAAAGAGGATGGATCAGTTATTAAAAGGTTTGGGTTACCCTGCAGTGTTCTTGTTTTTTCTGTAGGTAGTATTACTAACCAGCTAATGCATAGTGGAGGTCTGTCTGCACCTTATATCATTAGTGGATGGGTAGTGTTTCAAAAGTAGTCACAGTGATGTCATTTAACACGACGTGATCAGTGTATGCTAACAATTAATCAGAGTAGCTCGAGAGGAATTGCATGGAGCTATCTGAAACCTGCTGGTGTGTTTTTAAGTTGTTTTGTTCTGAAGTGCTTTTTTACCACAGCTCTAAGCTGTAAAAGCCATATGGAGGGTGCTGGCAGTTGGTGTTGGCCGTGATAGTTTCTGGTAGGACAAACAGACACAAAATGAAATAAAACTATTCCAATAAGGCTCATTTTGTGTGTGTCTCTGTATTCATTTTAAAAAGTACATTGAGAAGCCATTTCATCAAGCAGCTCAGAAAACAACCCTTTTTTGTAAATAATTTTAAGTGAATAATTAGGATAAATTACCAAGTAATAATTGCAGTGTTATACGTCATTAAATAATATTCAGTCAGCGTGGAAACTGATATACAGCATTAAGTATACATACAGGGCAGCAGACTGCTTTCCTTACAATGAACTCTTAACTTTTTATTGTCCTATATGAACATTGAAACAGGATTTACCGTGTGAATGCCTAACACTGAATGCAATATTTCAACTGATGTGCCTTCAGCTGCCTAGGCCCCAAGCTATGAAATTCCCTCCCTAAGTCTCGCCACCTCTCTCTCCTCCTTTAAGACACTTCTTAAAACCTACCTCTTTTACCTGTCCTGATATCTCCTTATGTGGCTCGGTGTCAAATTTTATTTGATAGCAGTCCTGTGAAGCCCCGGTTATGTTAAAGGTTCTATATAAATGCAAGTAGTTGTTGTTTGTGTGACCAAAGCTTAACTGCAGTAATGCTTCCTTATATGCTTATATTATATACCTGTTGTGATGAAGCCCAGCATTCCATTAATTTTTTTGATCACTTTTTGCACTTGTGAGCTAGCTTTTGATGATCTCCGTGACCCCTAACTCCCTTTCATTCATCTCCCCCATGCTCATGCTTCCCCATTTATTCCCATCAGCCATTCTTAAGTCAGAAAGTGCAGTACATTTTGTTGTATTAAACGGTATTGGTCATCGTTCTGCTCACTTGCTTAATCTGCCAGATGGTTAAGTTCCAAACTTGGCAGTGCATTTACCAACGGAGTCACTAGGAAGCTCGACATTTCTCTTTAGTGTTACTGTATCCCAAACTTGAGGACACTTTTTACTCAGTTGATCCCTTTGATGTTGTCGTCCTTTGAAATTCACCATTCATTAATAACATGCTTAACACAGGGAAATGTTTATTACAAACCCATAATATTCAATTTAAAAAGGTTCCATTTTTGAAGTCAAATTTGATATGAATCAATCATGTCACTAATTTTTTAGATGGTCAGTTGAAATATCCCATCTTTGTTTCATGTTTCCATCAGTTTTTAGTGAAAGGAGTGAGATTATTTTGTAGCTCTAGTGGAGCCAGTAGATGCAATTGCTAGTGTTAGATAATTCACACTTCTTCAGTGTGCTGATATGTGATTGATTGTTTTAATTAAATCGAGATACCATAATCCTCATTTTCACACAGTGTAATCTCAAATCTCTGATGCATACTGTAGATCTGAGTGAACCCAATTCTCTGCTGGTTGTAAGGTTCCTACCAAGTTTCGAGTACCATAAATCCACAGCACAAAACTATCCACAATGGAACACAGATGCCCCTGAAATGATAGTTGCACTCAGTGAAGTTACAATGACAGCTGGTGTGAGAAGTGAAAATACAATACATTGGTACAGTAAGGGATGCTTTTCCAAGTTTGGGATTAAGGCACGTCATTGATGCAATGCAGAGGCAATATACTCTGTATGTAACCATGCTGTATAGATACACCCTAGTCTTTATTTCCATACAGTGTAATTTCAAATCTCTTGTATGTAGATCTGATTAAACCGAACTCTCGGCTGGCTGTAAGGTTCCTATGAGTGGCTGATACTAACACTCGGTGCAGAAATCGGAAAACACTTTGGGGTAGATTTTGACCTGGGCCTGTTGCGTGACCAGGTTTGCCCGAACGCCTGCCCCGCTGATCGCCAACTCGATGGGGTCCTTCAACAGGTGTTATGCACTCAATTTACATATTTAAGGGGCCTAATGCCTGTTTTAAACATCTGCTTGGGACACCTAGAAAAGAGCCATGTGAATTTAGCAGTAGGAGCAATGCCTGTGCAGCTTGGGCGCAGGCTTTCCACTGCTAAGTTGGTATGCTTTGAGACCATTTTATGGCTGAAAAACAGATGCAACGCATACCAATTTCTACCCCTTCATTCCTTACCACTGACTTGCTTCACCTTAAGTACAAAATTCGTTACCCCTCAACAAACAATGGAGCCAGCACCTGAACATGCACCTGATGATAAGGATGGTTTATTGTTCCTTTTAACATACTTACTCCTGGCTATGGGCATTCCTTAGTTCCAGGACTTAGTTACCTGCACAATTGTAGCTCTCAGTCCGTACTGCACGTTAAACCAGCATTCTGCTGTGCCTAATAACCGAGTGAAACACAGACATGCGGCTTCAGAATGTGCCAGAAGAACATGTGCAAGCAGAGTATGAATGCCTTAGTTATTTCTTTTACATTGTAAAAAGGTTCTCTTTTCACAGGCATGCTGTTTCCTCAGCAGAGCAGGACTCCAACTGTCTGTTCACACCCTTGGGGTGAATGGTAAAAGATGATTTATAATTTAGGAATCCACTCTACACTTTGCCACTTAAATGAGATGTCATTTCCAATTTCTAGCAATGGTTTTCCTTTTTAAGTGCTAAAGCGTGAGGGTAAACATTTAGTCATCATTCCTATTACTTACTGCACTAATCCACTGTACAACTGGGAAGGGTGGTGTCAGTCCTTGGCTGGAATGTTCATGGTCTTCTGCTTTTCAAATAATTAGCAAAGTGGCTGTTTGGAAAACATGAATCATATCTATCAGTATTGTACTAAACTTTGTTTTTCTGGTCCCTCCCTTTCTCCTTCTCTCCTTCATTGGATTTCCCCTCTTTCTCTCTCTGTTTTCCATCTGCCCTCTGGTTTTCCCCTTCTGTCCCTTTTTCCAGGGCGACCATGAGTAAAGCTAGCACACAGAAGAGGACTGTGGTGAAGGATCAGGGGGGGAAGCATATACACGAGGAACTGCTGGAGGATGTGCCTGAAGCGTTACAAAAAGATGATCTGAAACACGACCTACAACAACTTCTTGGTCGCTTTTGCAGTGAGGACTGGAAACAGGAGGAAAAATAAACAGCTCAAATCACACACATTTATTCTGTTACTACTGCACAGTTTGCTCACATGAAGACATTGCATATTATTTCCATCTGAAGACGCTGGAGTACCTGGAGAGGTAGATTTGAATTAGCCTTTTCTCTTTACCGTAAGTAAATTTGTGACCAAAGATGGCATCCATATCTTGGATGACTAACACTGTTTGAACACTAGAGCTTCCTCATATGGCTGTATTAGGAACATGCTAACGTTGCTGCCTCCAAACTGCAACAACTATTCTGAAATTCAGAAAATACTTCATCCACAGGCCTCTTCTCATTTTCTGTAGCAGAAGGACTTTACAATACAAACATGTAAATAGCAAAAGTGTTTTGGCTTGTGAAGCTAAGACACTGCCTACCTTGACTACACCAATCACCACCAAACACAAGATCCTTTCTTCATTGCCGAATTGAGTCTGACTAAATGTCGCCATAGTAACAGATTATGAGTGTGCAGGCCTAGTAGGGAGCACTTAAAAATCTTACAGCCCCTCAAAACTTCTCAAAGCTTAATAAATATGCTAGCACCTGTACTTAATGTATCAGACATTTCTCCATTAATTGCATTAGTATGAATTTAAACCGTGGGTGTGTGACAGGCTACATTTGGTCGTGTAATTCATGCTGCCATACTTGTTTCCAGAAATTTGCAACATTCACTGCTTCCACCAAACCACATAATCTTGTATCTGTGGTCTGGTACTTTCTACTGGCACCTGCACTGTAGATAACTGGAATTGAGAAGAACTTTACAAAAAAAGACAGAATCCTTTGGTTATTTCAGCATTACGCAACAAGACTGGCTTCTTTTTGTACATGCATGTAGTATTTATAGCTGTTGTAATCATCTATACGGTTGTTTAACCATCTTTGCACTGGGGAAATGTTTCAGCTCGCTGCCTCAACAAAAAAAGAGAAACAAAAAAAAGGAACCGATTATGGTAAATATATAGTATTTTTAATTGTTCAGTTCTCCCCTTCAATGTATTCATAAGATTTTATTGTAGATTTTTTTAAGTTATTATGGTACAGAAAACTTGTTAATATGAGGACAATATTCACTCAGTGCTCAGAAAGTTAAATAAATAAATCTATTGTTAACTCACTCAATCAGTGCAGGCAGAATGTCAGTCATGTTTTGTCAGTGTCGAGGTCTGCACTGACTGACTACAAGTACCAACAGAGAGAGTGTGTAACTGTTCTGGCCATGCCATGTGGTGTTACTTGCAGCGCAGATGATGTCTCTGTAATTACATTTTGGTTTATACCTTTTACTTTTTTTTGCTGTGTAATCAAAAAACTTCAGAACTATGAGAAGAAGTGAATTTTAAGTTGACGAATCAGCATCTTGTTCCCATGGTGATAACAAATATTGTATATGATATCTATGAGGGCATGTATTAGAATAAAGATAAATGGAAGCAAAACTAAAACACTAACCAATACATAGCAACTGCAATGTGTAAAATGGCTGATTTAATTAAAATAAAATGTACAAGTGTTACATGTAAAAATGTCTGTGATTATTCTTTTTTTTCCCCCAAAGCAATAAGATGCTCATGAATGATTGTGTGATGGTCTTGCAGGTGCTAGGGCATTGAAGGCTTCCAATCAGATTTTGGCAGTAAAGTCAAAATGATATTTTTACTTTGTTTTTAATATCAAAAATTAGCTTTTTTGGAAAGAACTGGAGAAAGCCGTTTTCACCATGTCTTTCAATATACTTTGTCAGATTTGTGGTTTTTAAAATTCATTTTATGGGACGTGGGCGTTGCTGGCAAGGCCAGCATTTATTGCCCATCCCTAATTGCCCTCGAGCAGGTGGTGGTGAACCGCTGCAGTCCATGTGGTGAAAGTACTCCCACAGTGCTGTTAGGGAGGGAGTTCCAGGATTTTGACCCAGCGACGATGAAGCATGGTGGTGTGTGACTTGGAAGGGAACTTGGAGGTGGTGGTGCTCCCATGCGCCTGCTGCCCATGTCCTTCTGGGTGGAACAGGTCGCGGGTTTGGGAGGTGCTGCCGAAGAAGCCTTGGCGAGTTGCTGCAGTGCATCTTGTAGATGGTACATACTGCAGCCACGATACGCCGGTGGTGGTGGTGGGAGTGAATGTTTAAGGTGGTGGATGGGGTGCCAATCAAGCCGGCTGCTTTGTCCTGGATAGTGTCCAGCTTCTTGAGTGTTGTTGGAGCATAATATTCTGTATGAAAAAATATGGCAAAGGTCTAGCAATACACTGTTACCACAGTGATGTGTGGTGCTAGTAATTAATTACTTGGATCATTAATAAAATGAGGTAAAATTCAGAAATTTGTATTGCAAAAGCTTGCAGTGCAGCACGAAGCGCAGTTTGTCCAACACAAAGTTTTGCGGTTGACCAGCGTGATGAGTTTGCTGCAGAGCTTTCAGAGCAGGCTGTTCCCAGAGCTAGGATTGTTCTGAAAACTGACCACAATGGCAACACTGCTTCTTTACAGTGTTTAGAATTTGTAAATCAGCTTTATCTTGTTAACATTTAAGATAACTTTTTAATCTTTGATTTAGTATGCTGATATCAAAATAAATTATTGCGTACTTTCTTTCACTCGGATCTGTCTGTAAATTTTGATGTTTTGGAAGTTATTTCAATTTTTTTCCCTTCCCTTTTGCTGTCTTTGTTCACACTGAGAGTGTGGGCAGGAGACCTGCTGCTAAGTCTCTGCTAGTGCTGTAATGTAACCAGCCATCCATTCGTGTTTGAGTGACCCACAGTGACTCATCCTCCTATCCTGTAGAGAAGCCTCCGGCCTACACTTGGCACCACTGATGGCATGACTCAGACCGCGAAACTCGCTTTACAGTCACTCCTAGGGGTGACCTTTCATCATACCACTCTGTGCTACACTCTGCCTGATATAAACTAATGAATTTCTCCCAGCCAGATGCAACCTCAAAACGATACCATATCATATACAAACATTTATCATTTCTGAACGTGTACTCAACCAGAGCTATTGAACCCAGTGACACCCACTTCAGCTATAGTTAACAGAAAGCTGTAAGAGTACCATCTTCTGCAGTAACGTACTGCTGACAATAAGTTAATCATATAGGTTAACATACTTAACCCCCCCAAAACTAATAACCTGACGTTTATCAATAAATGTAACTCATTTTGCACTGGCAGAAAAATCGCAAGAAATGGAGTGCAAACTCCAGCTTATTTAAAGGTTTTATTTAGGGTAGAAAAAATGGCAAATCAATCTCTAAAAATAAAAGAGGTTATTACAGGATAACCCAACAAAATAAATACAACGAGTGGGCATTGAAATGCAATTTCAAAGTGTACATTACCGCCAAAAAAAGGGTCAACATTACTTGAGATACTGAGGATTACAGAAAACAGCTCAACAACCTTGAAATGGTAACACGTTTAAAGGTGGAACACAATAAAGATCTGAGAAGAAAGACTTACAACAAAAGAAAAATACCGAGTGTTGCTTGATTTGCCTAATTTTTATCTTCTCGAGCAAGCAAGAGACCCTCATTCGTTGACTCCTTTGGATTCTGGTAAGTTATTTCTGTAACCATATAAATGAAATCATACCAATCACTATACAAATATCAACTACATGTATTGTAGCATGATATGCTGTCCATGCCAAAATGTGCATATGCCTTATTTTCTTTTGTTTACTGTATATTTTCCGATCTACATCAAAGCAAAAAGCGTAGAAAAACTGGTTCCATACTTTATTCTTTATGCTGTAAAATTTTGTTTTTACTGAAATGGGCAACAACTTATTGGCAGCTCATGCCCTCTTTTCTGGTATGCACTCCCAGCATGCAAAGCTCTGTGCTGGAGTACAGAAGACAAAAATTGTCTCCTATCTATTTACTCCTGTGCAAGCAGGAAGATGCTTTATTCTAAGGTTACTTATAGCTGAGTATTTACTCTTGTGTTGCTTTGCTTTTCTCAGTCTAGGCGTTGCCCTTTTGTTTTTCTTTATTAACAAATTTTATCCCCTTCTGCTTGCTGCAGGGTAGATGTTTGGAATGTCTGTAGTTTTATTGCTAGGCGCAATATTGTAATCTAGATTTTAAGCGCTTTGATTAATATTAATACTATGCTGTGGATTCCAGTATAGGTTTAGCACAGCAGTAAATGATGAACAGCAGTGCACTAAACCATCCATTTAGCCAATTATGAGGATGATGTCATCAACAAAGTAACATAAGAAACATAAGAATTAGGAGCAGGAGTAGGCCATACAGCCCCTCGAGTCTGCTCCGGCATTCAATACCATCATGGCTGAACTTTTACATCAACTCTACTTTCCTGTCCTATCCCCATATCCCTTGATTCCCTTAGTGCCCAAAAATCTATCGATCTCAGTCTTGAATATACTCAACGACTGAGCATCCACAGCCCTCTGGGGCAGAGAATTCCAAAGATTCACAACCCCGAGTGAAGACATTTCTACTCATCTCGGTCCTAAATGGCCGACCCCTTATCCTGAGAATATGACCCTTAGTTCTAGACTCTCCAGCCAGGGGAAACAGCCTCTCAGCATCTACCCTGTCAAGCCCTCTAAGAATTTAATATGTTTCAATGAGATCACCTCTCATTCTTCTAAACTCTTTATGACAATGACTAAGACATTGATAAAGTACAGAAACTGAATGAGACCAAGCACACTTCTCTAAAGAATCCCTTTCATGGGTTTTAACATCCAGTAATCATGACTGAAGCAGAGAGGAGTATCCTGTGAGAGAGTCTCGTATATTTTTCAGCAGATGTGCCACCATAAGCCAATGCAGCTGGGATACCATACCCTACTAAAGGGCTACTTCTTTGCTTTTGTGCTGAGAAACACTCCAAATCTTGACTATCACAGGTCAACTGATCTTTACTGAAACCAAATTGGTAACCAGGTTGCAGGTAGTTAATGAGTACTGCTATCGTTGCCCGGGAGCTCAAACGTTTCAACATAGACATCGCCGCCCTAAGAGAGACCCGGCGGGCAGGGGAAGGCCAGCTCAAGGAGCAAGACGGTGGTTACACCTTCTTCTGAAAAGGCAAACCTGAAGAAGAACGCCGCCTCCATGGGGTAGGCTTCGCTATAAAAAATAAGCTAGTTGAACATCTCACAGACTCCCCTTGGGGAATAAACAAACGCTTCATGACTCTACGGCCCACCCTAGCTCGGAACCAATGCACTACGCTCTTCAGTGCATATGCCCCAACACTGGAAGCCACAGACGAGACCAAAAAAATCTACTCCAGCCTCGAACAATCCCTGTCCCAAGTCCCAACAGGCAACAAGCTATTCCTCCTTGGCGACTTTAATACCAGAGTTGGAAAGGACACAGACCTCTGGGAAGGTGTGATCGGCAGAGTGGAGGTAGGGAAAGCCAACTCCAATGGTACCCTCCTCCTGACGAAATGCTTAGAACATGGCCTTGTCATAACCAACACCTTGTTCTGGCAGAGAGACAAGTACAAAGTTTCATGGCAACACCCTCGCTCCAAGCACTGGCATCTGCTGGACTACATCATCGTCCGAGCGAGGGACCATCACCTAATCTGCTCTGTCATCTCCATCAACGTAGCCCCAAAACAGCAATGCCGCAGGAAAATCAACGCTGGAGCACTCAAAGACCCTGCTAAGAAAGCCCTATTCAGCCTGCGCCTCACAAGCAACCTGGCGGCTCCCAGTGATTCAGGGACACAGAATGCCCACAGCGCCTGGTCTGCATTCAAGGCCTCCATAATCAGAACCTGTGAAGAGACACTCGACCAGGAAACACCAAGACTGGTTCGACGAAAACGACCAGGAGATCCAGGAGCTAATAAGCCGCAAGCGCAAGGCATTACTGATCTGGAAACAGCAACAGAACTTGAGAGCAAGAAAGCAGCTCTACAGACGCCTGAAGGCCGAGGTCCAACAAAAAACCCGCGACCTAAAGAATAGATGGTGGGTGGAGGACGTGCAGGAGATCCAGCAGCTAGCCGACAACCACGACATGCGTGGATTCTTTAGCGCAGTCAAGACCATCTATGGCCCAAGCACCCAAGGTCCTACCCCACTGTGGGCCAAGAACGGAGAGGTACTCATCAAGGACAGAGAGGCAGTCAGTGCCTGCTGGAAGGAGCACTTTGAAGATCTCCTTGACCGAGACTGTCTTCGACGCGAGTGTCCTCAACTCCATCCCGCAGCATGCTACCCGCCACTACCTCAGCACAACCCCAGCCCGGCATGAGGTTGAAAAGGCCATCTGACAACTGAAGAACAACAAGGCCTCAGGAGCAGATGGAATCCCCCCGAGGCACTAAAACGTAGCGGAGAAGCATTACTGGCGCGAATACATGAACTCATTTCTCTTATCTGGAAGGAGGAAAGCATGCCAGGAAATCTCAGATGGCGTATTCGTGACCATCTTCAAGAAAGGTGACAAGTCCAATTGTGGTAATTACAGAGGAGTCTCCCTGCTGTCTGCCACAGGGAAAGTCATCGCAAGAATCCTCATCAATTGCCTTCTCCCAGTGGTTGAAGAGCTCCTCCCAGAGTCGCAATGCGGATTCCGCCTACTAAGGGGCACAATGGACATGATCTTCACCGCGCGTCAACTACAAGAGAAATGCAGGGAACAGCACCAACTGCTGTACATGGCCTTCTTTGACCTCACAAAGGCTTTCGACACTGCCAACCGTGCGGGATTATGGAGTGTCCTCCTCAAATTCGGCTGCCCTCAAAAGTTTGTCACCATTCTCCGCCTGCTTCATGATGACATGCAAGCCATGATCCTGACCAACAGTTCTACCACAGACCCAATTCACGTACAGACCAGAGTCAAGCAAGGCTGTGTCATTGCACAAACGCTCTTCTCGATCTTCCTGGCTGCAATGCTCCATCTCATCCTCAGTAAGCTCCCCGCTGGAGTGGAGCTAATTTACAGAACAAACGGGAAACTGTTCAACCTCCGTCGCCTCCAGTCCAGATCCAAGGTCGTCCCATCCTCTGTCATTGAATTACAGTATGCAGATGACGCTTGCGTCTGTGCACTCTGAGGTCGAACTCCAAACCATTGTCAACACCTTCACTGAAGCATACGAGAGCATGGGCCTTACACTAAACATCCGTAAGACAAAGGTCCTCTACCAACCTACCCCCGCCACACAGTACTGCCCCCCGATTATCAAAATCCATGATGAGGCCTTGGACAACGTGGACCACTTTCCATACCTCGGGAGCCTACTGTCAACAAAGGCAGATGTCAAAGACAAAGTCCAACACTGCCTTCAGTGTGCCAGTGCAGCCTTCGGTCGCCTGAGGAAGAGAGTGTTTGAAGACCAGGACCTCAAACCCAGCATCAAGCTCTTGATCTGCAGAGTAGTAGTGATACCCGCCCTCCTGTATGCTTCAGAGACATGGACCATGTACAGCAGGCACCTCAAAGCACTGGAGAGGTACCACCAATGCTGCCTTCGCAAGATCCTGCAAATTCATTGGCGGGATAGGCGCGCCAATAGCAGTGTTCTCACTCAACCCAACATCCCCAACATCGAAGCTTTGACCACGCTCGATCAGCTCCGATGGACTGGCCACATCGTCCGCATGCCCGATACGAGACTCCCAAAACACGCGCTCTACTCGGAGCTCCAACATGGCAAGAGTGCCCCAGGTGGGCAGAGGAATTGCTTCAAGGACACCCTGAAAACCTCCTTGAAAAAGTGCAACATCCCCACTGACACCTGGAAATCCCTGGCCCAAGACCGCACAAAGTGGAGGAGAAGCATCCGGGAAGGCGCCGAATACCTCGAGTCTCTTCGCTGGGAGCAAGCGGAAGCCAAGCGCAAACAGCGGAAGGAGCGCACGTCAACCCAAGCACCCCACCCACCCGCCCGCCCCACCTATGACAGAGACTGTAGATCCCGCATTGGACTCATCAGTCACCTGAGAACTCATTTTTAGTGTGGAAGCAAGTCATCCTCGGTTCCGAGGGACTGCCTAAGAAGAAGTTGTTAATGAGTAACACCTTCTCATCTATTATAGTTTCCATAAGCTTTAACATAATTAGCAACAGGCACATTGGCCTGTAGTTATTAGGGTTTGACTTTGATCCCTTCATGTGAATTGACTGCTGTAGAGTTACGCTGATCTTCTGGTGGGTTAGGGGGAAGAGTAAAAGATTGGCGGTACTGTCCCGCTGCATCTCTGCCCCCTATAGTGATGCTCTGTAGCCAATTCTGATGAATGGCAGAAGAGAGTGTAACCATGTAAGGCAGTAATGATGGCGTGATGTGATATGTCACACTTTCTGTCATATTGTCATAGTAACTCTGGAAACTAGGACGCCTGTGTGGTAAACCACTTTTATCGTTACACTATAGTTATCACTGTTGTATTGTTATCACCGTTATCACTGTTGTATCACGATACGAGGTCGCCTCTTGTCGCGCTGTTATACCTGGGCTGACCACCTCCGACTCCGCCCATGGCTCCACCTACCTGCCCAGGTATAAAGGTAGTCGACTGGCTGGTATTCCTCCTTGTTGGACCCGATCACCCACGAGGGTGGGCTCTGTTATTTAGTCAATAAAAACCTTTAGTTACGTTCCTAACTCGTCGCTTTTATTGGACGAATTGATAGGTATATCAGCCTGTATACAACACGCAGTCAGCATTGCTAGGCCTGGTGGAGGCCTTCTGAATACAAACGTTTGGCATGTAGTTATACTGAACGTGGTGTGGAATCGGCTGGTCATAACTTAAAGCTGCAGGTGCCACACATTCCATTTGTTCTGTAGGAGAAGATTGTGGCAAAAAACATTGGGATTGTCCCTCATTTCTTGTGGAGGAATTGGATATGTATTGGTTCCCGCTGTTGCTAAAGCTAATTGGTAAATAGTTTTAAAATTGTTTATGCAGTTGTCATAGTGACAGGGAGGCATTCTTCCCCTCTCCACCGCAGTTCACAGATGCATTCTTCTTCTGCCCTTTCACCCCCAGCTTATGCTAACATTCTTCACTCATCCGTAATCAGTTCACACTGGCACTCTTGTCCACTTCCCTCATATTCAAGTGGTACTTTTATCTCCCTCTCCTCAGTTCATATGCCATTCTCTCTCAGCTCATGTTGGCGCTCTTCTCCCCCTCCTCCAAGTTCAAGATAATACTGTTTTCTTACTACATCATTTCATGCTGATGCTTCTCATCCCCTCCCCGCTCCTGATTCAAACTCAAAATCTTCTCTGCATCCCCCGCAGCTCATGCTAGCACTTCTCATTTTGAGGCATAATACTGCATCATTTCTTTAATCAAACCAAGACTGTGATATTTGGTTTTACACTATAGGCCTAGAGATACCTCCTTAGTACATAGAAACATAGAAGATAGGAGTAGGCCATTCAGTCCCTCGAGCCTGCTCCGCCGTTCAACACGATCATGGCTGATCATCCAAATTCAGTACCCGGTCCCTGCTTTCTCCCCATACCCCTTGATCCCTTTAGCCTTAAGAAATATATCCAACTCCTTCTTGAATATATTTAATGAACAGGCCTCCACCACCTTCTGTGGTAGAGAGTTCCACAGGATCACCGCTCTCTGGGTGAAGAAATTCCTCCTAATTTCTGTCCTAAATGGCCTACCCTTTATCCTTAGACTGTGTCCCCTGGTTCTGGACTCCCCGACCATCGGGAATATCCTTCCTGCATCTAGTCTGTCCAGTCCCGCCAGAATTTTATAAGTTTCAATGAGATCACCTCTCATTCTTCTAAACTCCAGTGAGTACAAGCCCAATCGACCCAATCTCTCCTCATACGTCATTCCTGCTTTCCCAGGTATCAGCCTGGTGAATCTTCGCTGAACTCCTTCCATGGCAAGAACACCCTTCCTCAGATAAGGCGACCAAAACTGCACGCAATACTCAAGGTGCGGTCTCACCAAGGCCCTGTACAACTGCAGCAAGACATCCTTGTTCCTGTACTCAAACCCTCTCGCTACGAAGGCCAACATACCATTTGCCTTCTTAACCGCCTGCTGCACCTGCATGTTTACCTTCAGCGACTGGTGCACAAGGACACCCAGGTCTCGTTGCACTTCCCCTTCTCCCAATCTATTGCCATTTAGATAATAATCTGCCTTCCTGTTTTTGCCACCAAAGTGGATAACCTCACATTTATCCACGTTATATTGCATCTGCCATGTTTCTGCCCAATCACCCAACATGTCCAAATCATCCTGGAGTTTCTCGACATCCTCCTCACAGCACACACGCCCACCCAGCTTTGTGTCGTCTGCAAATTTGGAGATATTACATCTAGTTCCCTTGTCCAGATCATTTATATATATTGTGAATAGCTGGGGTCCAAGGACCGATCCCTGCGGTACCCCACTAGTCACTGCCTGCCATTCGGCAAAAGACCCGTTTATTCCAACTCTTTGCTTTCTGTCTGCCAACCAGTTCTCTATCCAAGTCAATACCTTGCCCCCAATCCCATGTGCCTTAACTTTACACGCTAATCTCCTATGCGGGACCTTATCGAAGGCCTTCTGAAAGTCCAGATACACCACATCCACTGGTTCTCCCTTATCTATTTTACCAGTTACATCCTCAAAAAATTCCAGTAGATTAGTCAAGCACGATTTACCTTTTGTGAATCCATGTTGACTTTGTCCGATCCTGTCACTGTTTTCCAAGTGCTCTGCTATTACATCTTTTATAATGGACTCTAGCATTTTCCCCACTACCGATGTCAGGCTTACCGGTCTGTAATTCCCCATTTTCTCTCTACCACCTTTTTTGAATAGTGGGGTAACATTAGCTACCCTCCAATCCATGGCTACTGTTCCAGATTCCATCGAATGTTGGAAGATGATCAGCAATGCATCGACTATTTCTAGGGCCACTTCCTTAAGTACCCTAGCATGTAGATTATCAGGCCCTGGGGATTTATCGGCCTTCAATCCCATCAATTTCCCTAACACCATTTCCCTACAAATACTGATTTCTTTCAGTTCCTCCCTTTCATCAGACCCTGTGTGCTGTGTGGATATACACTGGATTTTAAAATCCAGAATACAAACATATTAAATTTGATGTACATGTTCCTTAAACATAAATTAAAACTTGTTAAATCAGGAGCAGTTTCAACTTGTAGTACCACAGAGGGATAGGAGGCAGGTTCCCCACACAAAATTAGTCATCTTAGTTGTGTTGCCAAGTTGAGGCACCAAACAGAGGCCAGTCTTTTCATCACAGAGATAGAAAGAACTTGTATAGCACCTTTTACAACCTCAAGATGACTCAAAGTGCTTCACAGTAGTTACTGTTGTAACGCAGCAGCCAAATTGTGCACAGCAAGGTCATACAAAACCAGCGACATAAATTATCAGAAAATCTGGCTGGAATTTTCCTGGGGCTGAGCATACGGGTTTGGGGGCGGGTCGGCAGTTAAATTCGTGGAAATTGACAGCGCGTCGGGCACCTGCCATCATCCCACCAACTTCCGCATTTAACTCGGGCATCTTTCGAGGCACGCCACGGATGCATTCAGGCAAGGCGGGCGTGGCTTTAACTTGTTGCGCATGGGATTCATGCACCTTGGGAACCTCGCCTGTGAAGGGGAGGTGGAAGCTCAGTGGCCATTATGTGAGGCCATTAAGTGACAGCTGGGAAAAACACATAAAAACTCACACAATTACACCTGCTTCCTTGCCTAATGGAAAGGCTCTTGCTGACACCATTGTGTGCAGAGATTTAGCTGTTAGGAGTTTACAGGTCATTTCTGCAACCGCGGAAGCCACTCTCACCACATTGCCAGTCACTATCACTACATTGAAGGATTGGGCCTCTGATCTCTACTTTACCTGCCATCTATTAGATCAGCATGGGTGCCACTTATGCTGTCTCAGCTTGGATCTCAGAATCGGACCAAGATGATCCCCAGCACCAACAACACCAGCAGCAGCAACACCAGCAGCCTTCTCCTCAACAACCTGATGCTCCACAGAGAGGGGATCAGCACAGGGCTGCACCACGCAGAAGGCGATGCCTCCAACACGGGGTATACAGGCAGAGGATGAGCTTCCTGGGCATGACTGAGCAGCAGTGCCTCAGGAGGCTCAGGCTATTGCGCCAGGTCGTCGCAGACATTTGTAGCTTGCTGGAAGAAGACCTGCTGCCCAGAGGACCTGGTGGACACGCCTTACCAGTGACTGTCAAAGTCACCACCGCCCTCAACTTCTTCACCTCATACTCCTTCCAGGGATCTGCAGCAGACATTTACGGGATCTCGCAGTCGGCCGCCCACAGATGCATCACCCAGGTGACCGATGCCATGTTTCACAAGTCAGGCACTTATGTACATTTTGCCACTGATGAAGCCAGTGTTACTGAGTGGGCGTTCAGCTTTGCAGCTCTGGCTGACTTTCCACAGGTGCAGGGCGTCATCGACTGCACACATATGGCCATCAAGGCAACCCTGGATCACCCAGGATTGTTTGGGGGCTTCCACTCCTCCAATGTGCAGCTCCTCTGCAACCATGAAAAGATCATCATGCATGTGTGCGCTAGATACCCTAGCAGTTGTCATGACTATTTTGGGCTGCGCCAGTCCACCCTCCCTCAGTTCTTCGCACCTCCAAACAGAATTATCGGCTGGCTGCTTGGAGACAAGGGCTATCCACTGAAGACATGGCAGATGACACCCTTGAGGAGGCCAAGTAATGAGGCTGAGGAGTGTTATAATGAGAGCCACATATCCACCAGATGTGCCAAAGAGCAAGAAATCAGCATGCGGAAGATGCGTTTCAGATGCCTAAACAGATCTGGAGGAGCCCTTCAGTATGCACCAGCCAGGGTCTCCAGAATCATCATTGTTTGCTGCGCACTGCACAACATAGCGTAGCAGCAAGGATTGGAGCTGCAGGAGGAGCAAGGCGCAGAGCACACAGCCTCTTCGGATGAGGAGGAGGAGGAACAGGTGGAACATGAGCAGGAGGAAGAGGAGGAACCTGAGGTGGAGATGGCACCAGCAGTGGCGCACATTGCTGCCTGGGAGGTCTGGGATGGCCACATAATGGCCAGATTTACTTAACTTGCAGCAGTGCACCCAGATGGCTCCCAGATTCTGTACCAACTTCCACCCCCCCACCGCCCAACACCACAAAGCAGTCCTACAATGACCAAACCACTCCTGTCTCACCATTCACTCCAAGTGGCAAAGGCACTTCCCAGGTAGCAGGCAAAAATGGACAAGACGGGCTAGTAGTGCAAAGAAATAAATTTATGTGTATCAGAAATATGACTGAAACTTAACATTAACAGTTTTTCATATACCCATGTGCATACACTTGTGCATCTAGGATTGTGCCTTTTTTCATTTCTGAGTGCTTCTATGAGGTGCAACCCCTGTGGCTTCAGCAGAGGTAGAGGCAGGCTGCTCACTTCCCTGCTGCGATGACTTAGATACTTTTGGCAGATGTCCTCTGGGTTTTGGAGCCTGTGATGGCCCTGCCAAAGTCTGCTCCTCCTGCAACTGTGCAGGGGCAGATTTGGCCATCACGATCTGAGGCAGCATGTGGGGCACTGACTGAGAGAGGGGCAACGGGGAAGAAGTGAGAGCATTTTGAGCAGAGCCCCCACTTCCATGGCCCCTCTCACCATCATCCCTCTCATGGGCCATCCGCACTTTCCTGCTAACAAGGAGCTGGAGAGCACCTTGCTGCACAGCAGTGGGGCCATGAAGGCTCAAGTCTATGTTTACATCCCTCCTTGAGATGAGGTCAATGAGTGCCTGCATTCTGTTGTTCACAGCAAGCTTGTTCTCATTGGACTGGCACATTTGCTGCTCCATGTAGGTGGCCATCCTTTCCATGGAACACCACATCGTCACCATCGCCTGCGAGATGGTGGTGCTCATGTTTGCGATGGACTCCTCCATTCTCTGCACATTTGTACACATCATGGCTGCAAAAGCTGCCAGAGCCTCACGCAATTATTGCTGCTCCTCCAAGATCGTCCTCTTTCTCGATGGCCCGAGGTTCAGCATCTGCATGTAGATCAGCAGAGCTTGGAGCATCCTGTGCCCTCCGGCAAGGTGTCTCCACTGCTGTCCCTGTCAACACCATCTGCTATTGCTCACTTGTGAAGTGTGAGACACCAGGAGCCAACACTACTCTATCTCACACAGGACCCACCGAGGAATGTGTATCTGCGCTGGTGCTGGCTGAGCATGGGTCTACTGATGGTGCACCTTCAGATGCTGGAGCTTCCACTGAGGAGTCGTCTTCCTCCTCTGGCTGGAGAGTGGTGGGGGGGGGACTTGATGGACCTGTGGGAGAGTAAAGAGATGAATTTGAAGTGTTATATTAAGAATGGGTAACGTTACCATTATGCACATGATGACATTTCACTGGCTGCTGGAATCAGTCAACATATGGGTGACTGCTGTATGCGATGTGGCTGTATGAGATTTAGTTCTGTCACCAGGTTGCTGGGAGGTCCCCCTCCATCTCCCACTGCCAGCAGCTCTGCAACTCCAAAGATTTCTAGGGCCTCCTCCTCTGCTGGAGTCAAATTTGTAAAGACTGGAGGGCCACCTCCAGTTCTCTGCCTCTTCATATTGTTCTGGGCTCTCGTCTCCTGCAAGGAGGGTAAGCAGAGAACTTTGAGTGAGTGATGGAAGGAGTGTAAGGAACGGATGGGCTACATCTGTAGAGGGTCACTATGAGGGAGACATTGCTAAATGGCCTCCTTCTGTGGTGTTACTTGCTATGATTGCATTAGGATGAGGGTGAGTGTCAGTGGTGGTTAGTCAGATGGGGATGTGAGTAGGTGCACAAACAGAGAGGGATGGGTGGACATGTGAGGAGTGATGTGCAGGAGTAGGCTTGGGAAGACAGAGTGATGGGGTTGGGATGACAGGCACATCAGGGTGTAGGTGAGATCATTGAATCTTTTGCAGCACTGGATCCACGTTCTTGTCACCACATCCCTGCTGCTGACCTCCTCTGTGATCTCTCACCATGCCCTCTTCATTTCTTTTTCTGGTCATTTTCTGCCATCCGCAGGGAAGAGGACCTCCCTGTGTGCTGTTACTCCCTGGACCAGCACTTCCAGGGAAGCATCTGCCTTTCTGTCAATGCTACTCAGTAATTTATAGCTCTGGAAATCACCTTCAACACCCCTACAGCAACCTTCAAATGAGATGTGTGCAAGGCTGCTTTAAATATCGGTGCTGGAAACAAGCCATCGGTGACTTCATCAGACCCACTCCATTTAATTGGACCAGGAAACCCGCATCACTCTTTTAATTGGGGCCATTGAGTTAAACGCGCAGTGCAGAACGCGCTGTTCAAATCTTCAGATTGCCGACCTGCTACGTGGCCCGCACGCACCCGACCCAGTAAAGATTCCGGCCTCTGTTTCAGTGATGTTGGTGAAGGGATAAATGCAGGTCAGGACAGCAGGGGAGCTCCCTGCACTACTTCAAATAATGGGACTTTTCACATCCACCCTAAAGAGGTATTCAGGGCTGCAGTCTTATCTGAAAGGCAGAACCTCCAACTGTGCAGAAGTGCACTGAAGTACAAGCCTGGATTATGTCCATGGAGTAGGGCTATGTACCCACACTCTTCTGACTTGGAGGCAAGAGTGCTGCCACTGCACCAAAGCTAACACTTATAGAGAGAAATAACCACAGAAAATGCTGGAATAACTCAGCAGGCCAGGCAACATCCGTGGAGAGAAATTAGAATTGACGTTTCGGCTCAAAACCTTTTATCAAGACTAAAGAGGCACAGGGAATGAAATAGATTAGGGGCCAGGCTGGGAGAGAACAAAAGAGAAGAGACATTAAGAGGTATTCAAAACGAGACGAGATGGTGATAGGACTAGTGAAGACAAAAGACAGCTCTAGATTAGGTGTGAAATGCGCTGGCAGAACGGGAGACAGCTGCCATGTGGGAGAGAGAAAAAAAAGGTGGGGACGGGGGGGGAGGAGGCCAAAACAAAGGTGTGGATAAAAAATATAAGTAAAAATGTAATAGGGGCCGAGGTTATGATCTGAAATTGTTGAACTCAATATTGAGTTCAACAATTTCAGATCATAACTTCGGCCCCTATTACATTTTTACTTATATTTTTTATCCACACCTTTGTTTTGGTTTTTCCCTCCCCCCGCCCCCTTTCCAAAGAGGGGACACAATGGCAGTTTAAATGGGACATTCTTAAAAACAAGTTTGTTGAATCATAAAATACGAATTTCTGTCAATAACTGTATTATCTGAGGTAATCATTTAGCGATTTAAAAATGAGATTACAAAGAAAATACACAGAGGTGAACATGTTTTATTTTAGCTCCTCCTAAAACTAATTTTGAAAAGAATGAAGATATATAAACCTAAAGGGCAACAGTAACAGACTAAGAATTTCAGCACTACAGACAGCATCCTCATGGACATCTGCTTACAGTCACTGCAGTACAATCACATCATATTGACCTGGTAGCATATGATCAGCCAACTATGTGGAAACCATAATTATCAATTGTTTTAGTGAAAAGTTCTCATGGTCATCACCATCACCATAGATAGCAGATAAAATTCACTCTTCATTATTTTTATTCTGATGTCTATGGTCATCATCCAGCCACCTTAATTAATTAATGGTGGAGACTTGGAAACAAAATGGTACCTTTGCGTGATGGTACTTGCCACTTGCATCCCTTCCTGCTGCTTTTTGAAATAATTTTAAAGCAGAAAATCTGCATTAAACAAACGATTGTGGTTACTGGGTAACTATTAATAAGAAAATTAATACATACAAGAGCAAATATCAGTGTTATATGCCACATTTAATTATAATAACAAGTGCAACCAGGCACAGTAACATTGAGTTCTGAAGAAGGGTTTCGACCTGAAACGTTGACTCTATTTCTCTCTCCACGGATGTTGCCTGGCCTGCTGAGTTTTTCCAGCGTCTTCTGTTGTTATTTCGGATTTCCAGCATCCACAGTATTTTGCTATCGTCATAGTAACATAGAGAGTAGCTCTGATTTTACACTGTGCCCAATTTTCTTTTCCATTGAAGTCATTAGAAAAAAAAATCAGGTGGGGTTTAAAATGAACTGCCAATTCACTATCACCTGCTTCACACTACTGCCAAAGACCAATTTCACCCCCAATGAGACCAAGTAAAAGAAAGAGGGGAGGTGAAAGTGATATTAGAGAAAGGGTGGCACCAGAGCATGGAAGTGAGGACGAGTATTATGCCAGAAAAATGCTGGTCATGTAAACTTGCTCCAGCTGATTTCAGAATTAATCAATTCCTAGGACTGTCATCTATTTGCTCATTTTAAAGATAACGATTAGTTTCACCTGAGCTTGAAAGAAATAGATTTGAATTCTTGATCTGATATTAGCATTCAAGCTATTGCAGACTGCTCACTGTGAACGCCCAATAAGTATTCATACAGATTTAATTTAAATTCAATCAGGAGAAGCCTTACTTTTGCATAGTAGTTTCAGCTTCAACATTTTATCATTCAGTATGTCACTTTTATTGATAAACCAGGTGAAGGGCCAAGGAGATAATGCAGGACACTAGCGAGCTTCAAAGTGGGAGAGGAGTTATGCTAAATCAGAAAGTAATTATTAGATGATACCAAGTCTAGGATTTAAGTGCCTGAAGACTGTATAATGAACCTAGGAATGCCTCAACAAAAAAAAGATGAAAGTCCATCTAGTTTGCCGTCTACCATCCTGGTAGTCACATGATACAATGAAATTGGAATTGTTGACTAATCACGGCAATCAGTCTCTACCCTACAACAGACCAGACATGAGATGAGGAAACCCCCAGTGGTGGAAAGATAGGTTTAAGTCAACTGTTCCTCCCAAGCATGCTACACTTACCATATGTCATGCCTCAAATTACTCATATACTGGATTTCAAAATATTATTTTCTGGAAGAAATCTATTTAATTTATATACCACTGTGGCAAAGCCACCAAAGAGACTCTCACAGTAACTTGTACAATTGTCTTTAATCATTATTGTTACCTTTTAATGTTTGCCCTGTTTAAACAGCGCGGGATTGATAAAATCGCGATCTAACGCGATGACGTCATCGCGTGGGTCACGTGACGTTCCCAATGGCGGGAAACGTCATGATGTCATGACGTCAGGGTTGGAGGGCATTTCCAGTTAGTCCTCGTGGAGTGAGCTAGTGTACAGACCTGTTTGGAGTTTCTCCTGCGTTTTTGTTTTGTAATACTTTCAGTGCATTAAACTAAGTTTGTTAACTACCAGTTTAGTTCACAGTGTTTTTGTTAGGAGTGCACAGACTCCTACATTGGTGACCCTGAATCCTCGCGATCGTTTTTCGCGGTGGACACGAAACGCAGGCCAGTGATGGATGCCAACGCTGTGGCCTTGAAGCTCCCCCAATTCTGGGAACAACAGGCGGCCTCCTGGTTTGTGCAGGCCGAGGCGCAATTTGAACTCCGCAACATCGTGCAGGACCAGACCCGATATTTGTACGTGGTCTGCGCCCTCGATAGCTCGACGGCGTCGAGGATCATCAGCCTTCTGGAGAACCCCCCGAATGCTGACAAGTATGTAGCCATCAAGACTCGGCTGCTGCAGGTATTTGGCCTTACCAAAGCGGAGCGCGCTCGCCGCTTACTGACACTACCAGGGTTAGGTGACTCCTGTGGTAAACCACTGTTAACCTGTACATGCCTGTGTGGTAAACCACTGTTAACCCTGTACAAGTCCACCCTGTACCCCTGGCTCCACCCCTAAGCCTGGGTATAAAGGTGACTCACCACCCTTCTCCCGGGAGCTCTTAGGATGGATTCACTAGCAGAGGCATGCTCTACTTCTTAGTCAATAAAAGCCTATTTCATTTAAGTCCATCTCGTAGTCTTTGGTATTGTTGATAGCGCATCAATTTTATTGACTAATTTTCAACATGGAGCAAATCTTGAAGCCGGAACGTTTAGACCTGGATCCTCAAGCAGCAGATGCAGCCAATAACTTTGAACACTGGCTGAGCTGTTTCGAAGCCTTCCTGGAGGCCTCCAGCACTACTGTCACTACAGATGATGCGAAACGGCTTGTCTTGAACTCACGGGTGAGCCACCGAGTCTACTCGATCATCCGAGACGCCACTACTTACGCGGCCGCCATCGCGACGCTAAAGGAACAATACGTGAGGCCTGTTAACGAGGTCTACGCCAGATACCTCCTGGCTACCTGAAAACAGCGCCCCGGGGAATCGGGCGCTGAATATTTACTGGCACTGAGAGTCCTCGGCCGGGACTGTAATTGCAAAGCGGTGACAGCCAAGGAATGCACGGAAGACCTGATCCGAGACGCCTACGTAGCCGGCATCAGGTCCAACTATACTCGGCAGAGGCTGCTGGAACAGAGGGGGCTCGACCTGCAGAAGATGGTGGCCCTCGCTAACTCATTAGACGTGGCCCTCCAGAACATGGACGCCTACCCCCCTGACCGGATGGCCACGTGGATGCCACGGGAGCAGCCATCTTGGGACCCGGTAAGGCCACAAGCCGCCAGCAGCCCAACTGCAGCTGCAATGACCAGAGGCCAGAAATGCTACTTCTGCGGCCAGGCCAAGCACCCCAGACAGCAATGCCCAGCAAAGGACGCGACCTGCTCCAAATGCGGCAAGAAAGGCCACTACGCGAGAGTGTGCAAGGCGAAATCGACCCCCAATTCCAGCAGCGCCGCGTGTGAACTGTACAGGCCGCCATTTTGGACCCCACCAACCACGTGTGAGCCATGCGGGCCGCCATTTTGGACACCATCAGCCGAGGGGGAGCCGCCATCTTGGACACCATCTCGGGACCAGGCCCTCGGCGCGGGCAAATACTACAGCGACCCACCGACCTCGATGATGGCCTCCATCACCCTGGAGCAATCTAGGCCCCACCAACTAGCCAGGTCCATGATGAACGTAAAGGTAAATGGCCATGCCACAAATTGCCTTTTCGACTGCGGAAGCACGGAGAGCTTCATCCACCCCGACACGGTGCGACGCTACTCCCTATCGGTTATGCGCACACGCCACCAGGTCTTTATGGCCTCAAAGTCCCATACGGCGGACGTCGGCGGCTACTGTGTAGCGACTCTGACAGTGAACGGTGTGGAGTACAGAGAGTTTAAATTCCTCGTCCTGCCACAGCTCTGCGCTCCCGTACTGCTAGGATTAGACTTCCAGTGCCATCTGGAGAGCGTCACGATGGCATGTGGCGGGCCCCTGCCCCCACTTACAGTCTGCAGCCAGCAGAATTTAAACACGGCGCCGCGCAAAGTATGCAGCCTGTCCACCCTGAAGGTCAAACCCCCCCCGTTGTTCGCTAACCTCGCCAAAGACTGCAAGCCAATTGCTACTAAAAGCAGGCGGTACAGTGCCGGGGATAGGAGCTTTATTAAATCAGAAGTACAAAGACTCCTGAGGGAAGGGATTATCGAGGGCAGCACCAGCCCATGGCGAGCCCAAGTGGTGGTAGTAAAGACCGGCGAAAAACAGCGCCTGGTTATTGATTACAGCCAGACGATCAATCGATACACGCAATTAGATGCATACCCACTTCCCCGCATATCTGACATGGTCAACCAGACAGCACAATACCAGGTATTCTCGACGATTGACCTGAAGTCGGCATACCACCAGCTCCCCATCAGGCCTGAGGACTGCCAGTACATGGCCTTCGAGGCTGACGGTCGCCTCTACCACTTCCTCCGAGTCCCCTTTGGCGTCACCAACGGGGTCTCGGTCTTCCAAAGGGAGGTGGACCGGATGGTTGACCAGAACGCGCTGCAGGCCACCTTCCCCTATCTAGACGACGTCACCATCTGTGGCCATGACCGGCAGGACCACGACGCCAACCTAGAAAAATTCCTCCGTACGGCCCAACGGCTGAATCTGACATACAACAGAGAAAAATGTATGTTCCGCACCGCGCGCCTCGCTATTCTTGGCTGCGTGGTGGAAAACGGAGTCATCGGCCCCGACCCCGACCGAATGCGCCCCCTCCTGGAACTACCCCCCCCCCCACTGCCTAAAAGCCCTGAAGAGATGCCTAGGGTTCTTCTCTTACTACGCCCAGTGGGTGCCCAACTATGCGGACAAAGCCCGGCCCCTCATCAAGTCAACCTCCTTCCCCCTGACGGCAGAGGCCCGTGCGGCCTTCACCCTCATAAAAGAATACATTGTGAAGGCCACAATGCAAGCAGTGGATGAGTCCATCCCTTTCCAAGTGGAGAGCGATGCATCCGACTTCGCCCTAGCCGCAACCCTTAACCAGGCGGGGAGACCCGTGGCCTTCTTTTCACGGACCCTCCAGGGCCCCGAAATTCGACACTCCTCAGTCGAGAAGGAGGCCCAGGCGATAGTGGAGGCTGTACGGCACTGGAGACATTACCTGGCCAGTAAATGTTTCACCCTGCTCACTGACCAACGGTCAGTAGCATTTATGTTTAACAACAGACAAAGGGGGAAAATCAAAAATGATAAGATATTGCGGTGGAGGATCGAGTTATCCGCCTACAACTACGATATCTTATACCGGCCCGGGAAACTTAATGAGCCCCCAGACGCCCTATCCCGTGGGACATGTGCCAACGCACAAGTCGATAGGCTACGGACCCTCCACAATGATCTCTGCCACCCGGGGGTCACCAGGTTCTTCCACTTTATTAAAGCTCGCAACCTGCCTTACTCCATCGAGGAGGTCAGGACCATGGCCAGGAACTACCAGGTCTGCGCCGAATGCAAACCGCATTTTTATAGGCCAGACAGGGCACACCTGATTAAAGCCACCCGCCCCTTCGAACGTCTCAGCGTCGATTTCAAGGGGCCCCTTCCCTCCTCTGACCGCAACACGTACTTCCTCAATATTATTGACGAGTACTCCCGTTTCCCCTTCGCCATCCCCTGCCCGGACATGACCAGCGCCACAGTCATCAGGTGCCTCCACGACCTGTTCGCCATATTTGGCTTCCCCAATTACATCCACAGCGACAGGGGCTCGTCGTTCATGAGCGACGAGCTGCGCCAGTACCTGCTCGAGAAGGGCATAGCCACGAGCAGGACTACCAGCTACAACCCCCGGGGTAATGGACAGGTAGAGAGGGAGAACGCAATGGTGTGGAAGACCGCCATGCTCGCCCTAAAATCCAAGGGCCTCCCAATCTCCCGCTGGCAAGATGTCCTCCCCGATGCGCTCCACTCCATACGATCACTGCTCTGTACTGCCACAAACGCCACCCCTCACGAGAAGATGTTCGTCTTCCCCAGGAAATCCACCTCGGGGACATCACTACCGCCATGGCTGACGTCTCCGGGACCCGTCCTGCTCAGGAAACACGTGAGGAGCCATAAGATGGACCCCCTGGTCGAAAAGGTTCACCTCCTCCACGCCAACCCACAGTACGCCTACGTGGTGTATCCTGACGGGCGGGAGGACACAGTCTCAATTCGAGACCTCGCACCCTCAGGTACCACCCGAAACACCATCGATCACCATCCACTACCTCCACCCACCACCACTACCCACAACGCACCACCGGGGTGTCTACCACGAACTGACGACATGCCGGTGCCATCCCTACCCCGAGAGGACGACACGCCAGTGCTCCGTCCCACGCGAGAAACGGCCGCGGGCAAAGACCCCCGGAGAGACTTTCGTATATGAACTTTTGAAACACTTCACCCCGCCGGACTCTTTTTTAAACGAGGGGTGAATGTGGTAAACCACTGTTAACCTGTACATGCCTGTGTGGTAAACCACTGTTAACCCTGTACAAGTCCAGGCATGTCTCAGCCCCTGGCTCCACCCCTAAGCCTGGGTATAAAGGTGACTCACCACCCTTCCCCCGGGAGCTCTTAGGATGGATTCACTAGCAGAGGCATGCTCTAGTTCTTAGTCAATAAAAGCCTACTTCATTTAAGTCCATCTCGTAGTCTTTGGTATTGTTGATAGCGCATCAACTCCAAACCCTCGGAACTAATGAGCCACATGCTAGCGCTCCTGGGGTCCGAACTCCCATGTTTCCTGTTCCGCGAGCTGTTCCTTACGCGGCTGCCCGAACACGTCCAGGCAGCCCTCGCCAGATCGGACACCGGGGACTGCATCACGCTCGCCAAAGAGGCGGATAAAATTTACGCGGTCCGGCAGCAACACTGCGCCATCGCGCAACGCCCCGCCTCGAGGGGCCCGGCCCCAACCCCGGCGCCTCCGACGGCTGGTTACTGTTACTACCACACTCGTTTCGGCCCGAAGGCCCACTGCTGCTGACCACCGTGTGGTTTCGTGCCCAGACCGTTGAACAGACCGCCGCGAGTCAAGAACACCGGGTCCAGTGCGTCCCCCGCGGCCACGATGGCGATCGGCGACTCCGGGACTCTCATGTATTTAACTGACTCCATCTCGGGCTTTCGTTTTTTGTGTGACACGGGGGTACAGTGCAGCATACTTCCCGCCTCGGTCCTTGACCTTCGGTCCGGTGGACGGGGTCCCCCCCTCCAAGCTGCCAACGGGGGTATGATCCGCACTTGCGGGAAACGATGGGTGCAAGTCTGTTTCGGTGGCCAGCGCTTTACCTGGGATTTCGTCACCGCTCAAATTTCGCAGGCCCTTTTGGGCGCCGACTTTTTAGGCGCCAACGGCCTGTTGGTGGATGTGAAAAATCGATGCCTCGTTCACGCCGCCACGCTCGACGGTATTTCAGGTGCGCGCAGCACGGCTGCACCGCACTCAGTCTCCTGCGCGCGGCCACCTCCCGACGACTTCTCCCACCTTCTCGGGGACTTCCCCGAGCTGACAAAGCCCACCTTTTCAGCTTCGACCGCCAAGCATCGGGTGGAGCATCATATTTTGACAACCGGCTCTCCCGTCTACGCCAGGGCGCGGCGTTTGGAACCCAGCAAGCTCGCGGCGGCGAAGGCGGAGTTCGCCGCGATGGAGAAGCTGGGGATTATTCGCCGGTCTAGTAGTCCCTGGTCTTCACCGCTCCACATCGTCCCAAAGCCCGGCGGGGGATGGCGGCCCTGTGGCGACTATCGTCACCTCAATGAGATAATGACGCCCGACCGTTACCCCATCCCCCACATACAAGATTTCTCTGCGCACTTGGCGGGGAAGTCAATATTCTCAAAGGTCGACCTCGTCCGTGGGTACCATCAGGTCCCAGTGCACCCCCAGGATGTCCAAAAGATGGCTGTCATCACCCCTTTTGGACTTTTTGAATTCCTCCGCATGCTCTTTGGGCTTAAAAATGCGGCGCAGGCGTTCCAGCACCTTATGGACTCGGTTCTGCGGGACCTCGATTTTTTGTTCGTCTACTTGGATGACATTCTGATTGCTAGCACCACAAAGGATTAACACCTCAAGCATCTCCGTGTCCTTTTTCGATGGCTTCAGCAGCACGGCCTCATTGTGAACCCGGACAAATGCCGTTTCGGCCTGGCGCAGCTCGATTTTCTCGGCCACCGCATAATTTCTGCAGGGGCAACGCCGCTTCGAGCTAAGGTGGAGGCGATCACGGCATTCCCGAAGTCGCAATCCGTGAAAGCCTTACAGGAGTTCCTGGGGATGGTTAATTTTTACCACCGGTTTGTCCCCAGGGCTGCACAGCTCATGCGGCCGCTCTACGAGGCCCTCGGGGGCAAGACGGGAAAGGAGCCCGTGGTTAGGTCACAAGAAATGGGTCGCACCTTCGAGAATACGAAGACCGCGCTCGCGAACGCGACGATGTTGGCACATCCCCTGCCAGGAGCTATCATCGCCCTCACGGCGGACGCATCGGATTACGCTGTGGGGGCTGTCCAGGAGCAATGAGTCGACGGCGCATGGCAGCCTCTGGCATTTTTTAGCCACCAGCTGCAACGGCACAAACGTCGATACAGTACTTTCGACAGGGAGCTGTTAGCTTTGTTTTTGGCCATCCGCCACTTCCGATTCCTCCTCGAAGGGCGCCGCTTCACTGCGTTTGTTGACCACAAACCATTGACGTTCGCGATGGCCAAGACAGCTGAACCGTGGTCGGCTCGGCAACAACGGCAGCTGACTTACATCTCCGAGTTCACCACCGACGTCAGGCACGTGGCCGGCAAGGACAATGTCGTCGCTGATTGCCTCTCCTGCGCCGCCGTCCAGGCCGTTCAATTAGGCATTGACTTCGCAAGAATGGCAGCCGACCAGGCTGCCGACCCGGAGACTCAGGCTTTTCGTTCTGTCCCCACCAGCCTCCAGCCGAGAGATGTACCGTTCCATGCGGCAGGTACCACTCTACTCTGCGACGTTTCGTTGGGTGCACCCCGTCCGATTGTGCCATCCACCTGGCGCCGAGGCGTTTTCGACGCCATACACGGGCTGTTGCATACCAGAGTGCGGGCGTCGCAGAAGCTGCTAGTCTCCAAATTCGTATGGAGAGGAATACGCAAAGACGTCCGCGACTGGGCGAACACTTGTGTGGTTTGTCAACGAGGTACCGGAGCGGCGTTTCGACCACATTCACGTTGACCTAGTAGGCCCACTTCTGACAATGGTGGATCGCACCACGAGGTGGCCGGAGGCGGTTCCCCTGACGTCCACCACCTCTGCGGATGTCGCGCGAGCCTTCATTTCATCATGGGTAGCCCGGTTTGGTGTCCCTACGGATATTTCGTCGGATCGCGGGCCGCAATTTTCATCGGAACTATGGAATGAGGTGGCCTCAGTATTGGGCATTAAACTACACCGCACTACGGCTTATCACCCGCAAGCGAACGGCTTGTGTGAGCGGTTCCACCGTTCATTGAAGGCGTCGCTCAGGGCCAGCCTTCTGGATGCAGCATGGGTCGATAAACTGCCGTGGGTGATGCTGGGACTGCGCACGGCATCGAAGGAGGATCTACAGTCGTCGGCCGCGGAAATGGTTTACGGTCAGCCACTTCGAGTTCCGGGCGAGTTCCTGCCGTCCCCTACGCGGCCGTGGTCTGCAGCCAGTCAGCGAGAGGCCCATCGGGACGCGGCTCAGTGTTTCCGCCCAGTTCCGACCTCGCAGCACGGTTTGCCTTCTTCCAACATCCCTGGGGAGCTGTCAAAGGCCAAGTTCGTCATTGTGCACCAAGACGGCCATCGTACCCCGCTCGCACCTCCTTATGCAGGTCCGTTCCAGGTTCTACAGACCGGGGACAATAGTTTTGTGATCGACGTCGGGGGCAAGCCTGATCACATCTCTGTTGATCGCCTCAAACCTGCGCACCTGGACCTCGAACAGCCGGTCGAACTGGCGCAGCCTCCGCGCCGGGGGCCGGCCGCCGCTACGCCTAACCACACCGTGCTACCTGCCAGCTCACCACCTGCTCAGCGTTTTCCTCTCCGGGAATTTAGGAGTCGGTCAAACAGGCTTGTCCGACCTCCTTGGCGATTGACTTTCCTCATTAAAGACAATTCTGGGGGGGCGTATGTGGCAAAGCCACCAAAGAGACTCTCACAGTAACTTGTACAATTGTCTTTAATCATTATTGTTACCTTTTAATGTTTGCCCTGTTTAAACAGCGCGGGATCGATAAAATCGCGATCTGACGCGATGACGTCATCACGTGGGACACGTGATGTTCCCAACAGCGGGAAACGTCATGACGTCAGGGTTGGAGGGCGTTTCCAGTTAGTCCTCGTGGAGTGAGCTAGTGTACAGACCTGTTTGGAGTTTCTCCTGCGTTTTTGTTTTGTAATACTTTCAGTGCATTAAACTAAGTTTGTTAACTACCAGTTTAGTTCACAGTGTTTTTGTTAGGAGTGCACAGACTCCTACACCACCTTCATTAGCTTTGTTTCATCTGCAAATTTAGCCATTGTGCTTGTGAGTCCTAGTTCCAGATCATTTATGAAGATATTAAACAAAAGTAGTCCCAACACAGACCTCTGTGGGACCCCACTGGTGGCATTCTCCCAGGATGATGACAATCCCTGTAGCACCTGTTCTATTGGTCAACCATTTATATAAATATTGTAAAATATTTCCACTGATTTCTGCTTTCTTTATTTTCAGTACCAGCCATTCCAGGGGAACTATATCAAAGGGCTTCCTGAAATTCAAGTACAAAAATGAAAGACAGAGGGAGGGAATGAGTTCCACAGTTTTGAGGTCATGAGTGAGAATGGGTTGGTATATTTTCTTCCTTCTTCGGGCTTCACCTTGTGCCTGGTCTGCAATTTGCATTGTATATATTGTGATGAAGCATTTCAACGAAGAAAGTTATAATCAAGCTGTTTCCATAGATTTGAAGAACTTCTTCTGTGTCATGGTGCTTTTTAATATGTCAGGTTTGTCGACCGATTTCAGTAAGGTAAAGTCAAAAGGCATTTGTTCATGTATTTATTTTGAGGACAAGTTTCAAAATAACTGAAATCACCAGGTCATATTTGTCTTACAACCTAGCTGCAGATCGACTTCCTCATGACTGTGCCCAATCCCAGATACAGTTTTAAAGTGAAACAAATTCCCTTTATTTGCAAACATCTCTCAATTTTGTTGCAGCTAAATACAAATGGCATCATTTAAAATTATTTAAGGGACCTGCTCCTCAATTTCTGGCTCCACTTCAGTCTGACGCTCCTGAATGGGATGGCGAGTAAGTTGGGGGTCCTTCTTTGTGGGTCTGCTCCTGGGGCTGGCCAAGGTGTCCATTAATAGGTCAGGATTGATGCGGGCTAGGGGGGAGGTCGCTCTGGCTGTTTGTCTCTCTTCAGCAGTTTTGTCTGCACAGGAGTGGTCCTGGAGAGAGAGCATGTCGTGTCTGCCGATACACTTGAGGCCTTCCACGACCAGGGGGCATCTTGAGTACTGGAGTGTTTAGCGGACACTGGGAATAATATTGTAATTTAATTTTAGAAGTTTCCCTTTGTTTTGTTCAAAGTTATTAAAGAAAAAGGAAAAAACTCTGACAACTTTGATTGGGCAGGTCATCTCTGCTGCTTTGTGTCGGGCAGCTGATTGGCTGGTTGTCCTTTTGAGTTTTGACCTTGTCTGATGATCTCATTCATCTTATAAGGCTGAAGACAAAAGAAATATTTAAATACAAATGCCGCATTGAGTCCTAAGCAGTTTTCATACACAGACATTGATTAGTTTTTGTTATATTCTATTCATCTGAAGGATGTTAGCTGCCACGGGAAGATTCTCCAGTTGCCTAGCAACACATATCCGAGTGATATTCATTGTGGTAAACCACTGTTATGCCTGTCTGTATGTGTATGTGTATTCCACTAGGTACAGGTCTGGACATGCCTCGGCTGACTCCTCCCACTATTCCAGGTATATAAGTGACTACCTCCCAGTCCCTTAGTATTCTGGACGGGTCGACCACTCGAGACAAGACCTTCATTCTTTAGTTAATAAAAGCCTGGTTGTTACTCGCTTAACCTCAGTCTTTTGAGTAATTGATGGCGCATCAATTTTATTAACTAAATTTTTTATAATGGAGAAGATCCTCACACCAGCATGCCTGGACCTGGACAGTCGGGAAGCGGACGCTTCCACCAAGTTTGCTCACTGGCTCACGTGCTTCGAGACATTCCTGACTGCCTCCACTGTGGTCGTAACGGATGCGGACAAACTGTCTGTCCTGATCTCCAAGGTGAACCACCGAGTGTACTCAGTCATCCGGGACGCGACCTCGTACACAGCCGCCCTCCAGCTCCTCAAGACCCAGTACACGCGCCCTGTGAACGAAGTATACGCCAGGCACCTTCTGGGGAGTCGCAAGCAACAACCTGGGGAATCGACTGAGGAATACCTCCAAGCACTGTCCGTGCTTGGCCGGGCCTGTGGGTGTAAGGTGGTAACGCCCGCTAAGTACATGGAGGAACTGATCTGGGATGCCTTCGTAGCGGGCCACAGGTCCAACTGCACCCGACAGCGACTGCTGGAGCAGAGTGACCTCACCCTCGACAAAGCCTCCAAAATCGCACTAACGCTGGACGCAGCCTACCGGGGCATGGAACCCTACTCCTCTGCACCGTGGACGCCGCGGGGAACGACAACCTGGGACACGGTAGGACAGCCCCATAGCACCGTGCCACCCCAGCCACAGCCCAACAACGGCCCAACTACCGCAGCAGTGTCCCAAAGCCAGACAGCAGTATCCCAAGGCCAGAAATGCTACTTCTGTGGCCAGGCCAAACACCCCAGAGCGTGCTGCCCGGCGAAGAATGCGACCTGCTCGGGCTGCGGGAAAAATGGACACTACGCCAGCGTCTGCAAGGCCAAAGCCACCCCGAACGCCAGCAGCGCCGCGTGTGGGCCGTGCGAGCTGCCATCTTGGGCCCCCAACAGCGCCGCGTGTGGGCCGTGCGGGCCGCCATCTTGGGCCTCCCCAGCCATGTGCGAACCACCGCAGCAGCAGCCATCTTGGACGACTCCAGCCACATGGGAATCATGGACGCCGCCATCTTGGACACCAGCCGGGACGCAGCAGACCGCCAACCCCCCCCATCTGATACCCGCAGCGACACACCGACCCCTACACTGGCCTCTGTTACACTGGACCAAACGAGACTGCACCAACTAGCTCGGTCCAAAATGGACGTTAAGGTAAACGGCCATGCAATAAACTGCCTTTTTGACTCCGGGAGCACAGAGAGCTTCATCCACCCCGACACGGTGCGGCGTTGCTCTCTCCCAGTCCTGCCTGCGCACCAGCGGATTTCTATGGCCTCCGAGTCCCAGTCAGCAGACATTGGCGGCTACTGCGTGGTGACACTAGTAGTAGACGGGACTGTGTTCAATAATTTTAAACTCCTGGTCCTGCCCGACCTCTGCGCTGCCGTCCTACTGGGGTTGGATTTCCAGTGCCACCTCAAAAGCGTTACGCTGGCGTACGGTGGCCCCCTCCCCCCACTCACAGTCCGCAGCCAGCAGCCTCCAAATTGCCCGCCGCGCACCAGATGCAACCTCTCCACACTCAGAGTCCCACCCCCCCCACTGTTTGCTAACCTCACCCCCGACTGTAAGCCCATCGCCACAAAGAGCAGGCGATACAGTGCCAAGGACAGGGTTTTCATCAAAACCGAAGTGGAGCAGCTCCTGAAGGAGGGGATTATTGAGGGCAGCTCCAGCCCCTGGCGAGCCCAGGTTGTGGTCGTTAAGACTGGCGAAAAACAACGCCTGGTCATCGACTACAGCCAAACAATAAACCGCTACACCCTGCTGGACGCCTACCCACTCCCCCGCATAGCTGACACGGTCAACCAGATCGCGCAGTACCGCGTCTTTTCGACCATTGACCTGAAATCAGCGTACCACCAGCTCCCCATCCGCCCTGAAGACCGCCAGTATACTGCTTTTGAGGCAAACGGCCGCCTCTATCACTTCCTTAGGGTTCCCTTCGGCGTTACCAACGGGGGTCTCCGTCTTCCAAAGGGAGATGGACTGGATGGTCGATCAAAACGCGCTGCAGGCCACTTTCCCTTACCTAGACAATGTGACCATCTGCGGCCATGACTTGCAGGACCATGACGCAAACCTCGAGAAATTCCTCCGCACCGCCCAACTCCTGAACCTGACATATAACAAGGAGAAGTGCATATTCCGCACAGACCGCCTCGCCATCCTTGGCTGTGTTGTGGAACACGGGGTCATCGGTCCCGACCCGGACCGGATGCGTCCCCATATGGAACTCCCACTGCCTAAAAGCTCTGAAGAGGTGCCTAGGGTTTTTTTCCTACTACGCTCAGTGGGTCCCCTACTATGCAGACAAAGCCCGTCCGCTGATCAAAACCACCTCTTTTCCCCTGATGGCAGAGGCCCGCTTGGCCTTCCACCGTATCAAGGAGGACATTGCCAAAGCCACCATGCACGCAGTGGGCGAATCCATCCCCTTCCAGGTGGAAAGCGATGCGTCTGACTTCGCTCTGGCCGCCACCCTTAATCAGGCGGGGAGACCTGTGGCATTCTTCTCACGAACCCTCCAGGGCCCGGAGACCAGACACTCCGCGGTCGAGAAGGAGGCCCAGGCTATTGTGGAGGCTGTGCGTCATTGGAGGCACTACCTGGCCGGAAAACGATTTACCCTGCTCACTGACCAGCGTTCAGTTGCTTTTATGTTCAACAACAAGCAGAGGGGCAAAATCAAAAATGACAAGATCTTGAGGTGGAGAATCGAACTTTCCACCTACAATTACGAGATCTTGTACCGGCCTGGGAAGCTCAATGAACCCCCAGATGCCCTATCGCGTGGCACCTGCGCCAGCGCGCAGATCGATAGGCTGAGGGCCCTCCACAATGACCTCTGCCGCCCGGGGGTCACCAGGTTCTTCCACTTCATCAAGGCCCGCAACCTGCCTTACTCCATCGAGGAGGTCAGGACCATGACCAAGAACTGCCAAGTCTGCGCTGAGTGCAAACCGCACTTTTATAGACCAGACAGAGCCCACCTGATAAAAGCCACTCGCCCTTTCGAACGCCTGAGCGTCGATTTTAAAGGGCCTCTCCCCTCCTCCGACCGCAATGTGTACTTCCTCAACATCATTGACGAGTACTCCCGTTTCCCGTTCACTATCCCCTGCCCGGACATGACCAGTGCCACGGTCATTAAATCTCTGAACAGCCTCTTCACCCTGTTCGGTTTCCCCAGCTATATCCATAGCGACCGGGGCTCATCATTTATGAGCGACGAACTCCGCCAGTACCTGCTCGCTAGGGGTATAGCCACAAGCAGGACCACCAGTTACAACCCCCGGGGGAACGGACAGGTGGAAAGAGAGAATGCAACAGTTTGGAAGGCCGCCCTACTAGCCTTAAAGTCTAGGGGCCTTCCGACCTCCCGCTGGCAAGAGGTGCTCCCCGATGCGCTCCACTCGATTCGGTCACTGCTCTGCACTGCCACCAACGCCACCCCTCACGAGAAAATGTTTGTCTTCCCAAGGAAGTCCACATCGGGGACATCGTTACCGCTATGGCTGACATCCCCAGGGCCGGTACTACTGAGAAGACACGTGAGGGCCAATAAAACGGACCCCCTGGTCGAGAGGGTCGACCTCCTCCACGCCAACCCCCAGTACGCTTACATTGTGTACCCGGACGGGCGGGAGGACACAGTCTCCATACAAGACCTCGCACCCTCGGGGACCGCTGTAACCCACTACGACACAGTCTCCATACGAGACCTCGCACCCTCGGGGACCGCTGTAACCCACTACCCATTACCACCCCCCCCCCCCCAACGACCCGATATCCAACCCCAGCAGCCGGCTCGCCTTGGACCGTCACCCACGAGGACTACACTCCAGGGCCCCAGCCTACACGGGACGCGACGCGGGATGCGACGCCGGAAGCTCCACCACCCCTGCCGTCGCCACGTCGATCACAGCGGCAGACAAGACCTCCGGAGAGACTCCAATACACGAACTTTTAAATACACTTCACCCCGCTGGACTCATTTTTAAACAAGGGGCGAATGTGGTAAACTACTGTTATACCTGTCTGTATGTGTATGTGTATTCCACTAGGTACAGGTCTGGACATACCTCGGCTGACTCCTCCCACTATTCCAGGTATATAAGTGACTACCTCCCAGTCCCTTAGTATTCTGGACGGGTCGACCACTCGAGACAAGACCTTCATTCTTTAGTTAATAAAAGCCTGGTTGTTACTCGCTTAACCTCAGTCTTTTGAGTAATTGATGGCGCATCATTCATCAGCATGTTTTTCGCTCGCCTTTGTACTTTCAACATTACAAGCAAAGATGCAGTGCTGTTGTCTTCATGGTTAGAACCTGGAACACCTCACTCAAAACAATGTGATCAAAGATACTTGTGGATGAGGAAGACCATTCGGCCCATTTTAATTCATCCATCCAGAATGGCCTGTTGCAGTATCTAATTCTTTTAAAGTGAAACAAATCCAGGGTTTTGGCCACCAAAACCTTTCCAGAAGTCCATTCTAAATATTGATCACTCTCTGCTTGAGAACTACCTGATGCCAATTGTAAAATGGAGCTTGCTAATCTTAGATATGTATTGGAAAACCTTTCCAAAATAATACGTGCACTTGTGAAAAAGTTAAACTTTAACATATGCAACATGAATTACACCAAAGATTGAACAATACATTTAGAAAACCATAAGTACAAAATACAAAGGGCTATCTATTGAGACATAGTGCACTGCATTTGCACTGCCCATTTTAAAAGAAAGCAAACTCATCTAGAAAATTGCAAGAAAAAGAACACAATGCATATTCAGTAATGCCGTGACATCACTACGTTAATCTACTTGTAAAAATAGATCTATGTAGGAATAGGTGTATTCCTAACAAATAACGGAGCTTGACTCGGAAGAACAACAAACAGGATTTTAATGTTGAATTAGATGAAGTACAGCAAACAACGTAGAACGATGCAGGAGGGTCGTGGAACAGGTCTTTCCCCAGTGGGGACGCCACGAGGACTGACTAGGCAGTCCGGAGGTTTGCGCGATGATGTCATCGCGTTTGCGTCGTGACGTCATCGCGTTTCCCGCGCTTGGGGCGTCACGTGACTTGCAATGTGACGTCATCACGCTTGCCCGCACTTGGGGCAGTCGCGTGATGGCATTATCACGTTTACCCGGCACCCGGCATTGGAGCTGGCCGTTGCGGCCAAAGTCGCGGGAGCGGGAGGCCGAGCTGGGCCGGCGGTTGCCGCGGGAGCGGGAGGCCGAGCTGAGCCGGCTCGAGTTCTTAAAGGGGCAACGGCCCGAACAGGTATACATCGTTGAAGAGAATTATGTACAACAGGTAAGAGACATTCAATAGTGCCACTACATACGCCCCCCCCAGAATTCGCTTCAACGGACAAAGTCAAACGGTGAAGTGGTCCGACTAGCTTGTCCGAAGGACTCCTGCAGTCTCGAGACGGAAACTGTTGGGCGGCTGGTGGTCAGGCGGACGATCGTAATTGACGTGCTGTAACGATGATGGGTGGTCGGTGGTCACGGCGGGCGAGGTCGAAAGGTGCTGGTCGTGAGCGGATCCTTGCATGCGTCGCGGCAAATAAAATGTATCCAGCCGTGTGAAGGACCGTGGCGTGATGGCGAATAAACGTATGCAGCCATGCGAAGGACCGTGGAGACGCGTGACCTCTGCAGCCCATGGGCCGAAGCGGGCGCCGGGGCGAAACAGTAGGCCGCGTCATAGCGACGGGCAGGTTGGGCAGACGCGGACCATGACTCTGATGATGTTGGAAAAAGTCCCCAGTCTGACGAAGTCTGCAGGAACGCCAAACGGGCGATCCAAGAGGACTTGGTGGGCGAGTTCGGTGAACTCGCCAACAGGTGAGCGAACTCTTCGGTAATCTGGAACGCACGGAACAGTGCGTGCTGTAGTGCTAAGACGGTAACACAAAAGAGAGTGAACCGTTGCCGCGTTGATCAGTGATCGGTGATGACAGCAACTTTCGTGTGCCCGATCGTGGCCGCGGGATGCCCGTTGGACCCGTCGTCGATGTTTGCAGCATCAGTAGAGGTTCGCGCTTGTTGAGGGGAACACTGTAGAGAGGGCGGCAATGCTTCGAGTTGTTGGTTTAGGGGAAAAACTGCCGGGAGGGTGGCAATGCTTCTAGTTATTGTTGATTGAGAGGGAAAACTGCCGGGAGGGCGGCAACGCTTCGCTTTCGCGCCGAAAGGCATGGTAGAAAACACAACCAGCAGGCGGACGGGCTGGTGCGTCGTCGGCGGGGAATGAGTCTTCGTGTTTCACGAGGGATGGGTCCTCGTGGTTTGCGAGGGAAGGGTCCTTGTGGTTCGCGAGGGATGGGGCCTCGTGGGTCACGAGGAGTGCGTCCTCGTGATTCGTGAGGGATGGGTCCTCGTGGTTTGCGAGGGAAGGGTCCTCGTGGTTCGCGAGGGAAGGGTCCTCGTGGTTCGCGAGGAGTGCGCCCTCGTGGTTTGTGAGGAGCGAGTCCTCGTGGCATCTCCATGGGGGTGCGCTCTGATCTTGTGGGCCCGAAAACCTGCGGAACCCGCACTTGGAGGGATGTATACTTGCTGTTGCGTTGGGAAATGTCGTGGAGGTGGACGATCCGTAAGGCGGTAGAGCTGATGAATACGGAGACCTCGTTGATCTGCGCCGCATCGATGTTCTTGGCGAACGGGGCTTCTACCTGAAGAAAGCACGAGGGTGGTTGCTGCTCCCCGAATTGTTGTAGTGACAGCGAAACGGCTGATTCTTCCACGGCGTGCCTCTTTTGTGAAAATCGTTCACAAAAATCGGGGTCCGGCTGCGTTACGTTCGTGAAAAACGGGATCACCTCCAGGCTGCGCTTCCTTTGCGAATACATTCGCAAAGACGGGGTCGCCATCCGTCGTTGGTCAGCAATTGTAGGAATTGGTGTTCGTTGGTTGTTGCTTGTCGGATGTTGTTCGCCGTGCTCTTCCTCTGTGAAATCGTTCACAGAGATGGGGTTCAGGCTGTGCGCTTCGTCCATGAAAAACGTTCACGGAGACGGGGTCACCAATGTAGGTTTTGATGAATTCCCGTCCTCACGTCGTTGGGTCACCAATGTAGGTATTGGACAAATTCGGCTGTGCACGTCGGTCATCTTCTGTGAAGACGAGGTTCAGGCTGTGCGCTTCTTCCGTGAAAAACATTCACGGAGGCGGGGTCACCAATGTAGGAATAGGTGTATTCCTAACAAATAACGGCGCTTGACTCGGAAGAACAACAAACAGGATTTTAATGTTGAATTAGATGAAGTACAGCAAACAACGTAGAACGATGCAGGAGAGTCGTGGAACAGGTCTTTCCCCAGTGGGGACACCACGAGGACTGACTAGGCAGTCCAGAGGTTTGCGCGAAGACGTCATCGCGTTTGCGTCGTGACGTCATCGTGTTGCCCGCGCTTGGGGCGTCACGTGACTTGCGATGTGACATCATCGCGTTTTCCCGCGCTTGGGGCGGTCACGTGACTCGCGTGATGGCGTTATCACGTTTACCCGGCACCCGGCATTGGAGCTGGCCGTTGCGGCCGAAGTCGCGGGAGGCCGAGCTGGGCCGGCGGTTGCCGCGGGAGCGGGAGGCCGAGCTGAGCCGGCTCGAGTTCTTAAAGGGGCAACGGCCCGAACAGGTATACATCGTTGAAGAGAATTATGTACAACAGGTAAGAGACATTCGGTAGTGCCACTACATCTATATAATTCCCCCCCCAATTACATTGTGACTATTTGCATTAAAATAGGGTAAGCTTTCCCCGATGGCCAATATTGAGTCTTCGTGTTTCACGAGGGAAGGGTCCTCGTGGTTCGCGAGGGATGGGGCCTCGTGGGTCGCGAGGAGTGCGTCCTCGTGATTCGTGAGGGATGGGTCCTCATGGTTCGCGAGGGAAGGGTCCTCGTGGTTCGTGAGGAGCGAGTCCTCGTGGCACCTCTGCAGGGGTGCGCTCCGATCTTGTGGGCCCGAAAACCTGTGGAACCCGCACTTGGAGGGATGTATACTTGCTGTTGCGTTGGGAGATGTCGTGGAGGTGGATGATCCGTAAGGCGGTAGTGCTGACGAATACGGAGACCTCGTTGATCTGCACCGCATCGATGTTCTTGGCGAACGGGGCTTCTACCTGAAGAAAGCACGAGGGCGGTTGCTGCTCCCTGAATTGTTGTAGTGACAACGAAATGGCTGATGCTTCCATGGCGTGCCTCTTTTGTGAAAATCATTCACAAAAATCGGGGTCCGGCTGCGTTACGTTCGTGAAAAATGGGATTACCTCCAGGCTGCGCTTCCTTTGCGAATACGTTCGCAAAGACGGGGTCGCCATCCGTCGTTGGTCAGCAATTATAGGAATTGGTGTTCGTCGGTTGTTGCTTGTCAGATGTTGTTCGCCGTGCTCTTCCTCTGTGCAGGATATTAATATCACGTCATTTACCTTCAAACCTTTAACAGTATTTGCATAGCTATAGATGACACTAGTTTGGAAAAAAGTGATATGAACAAATTTTGACCAGTTTTCAGAGTTAAGTAAATTCTAATTAAAAGACATTCAACTCAGCAGTTACAATGTGCAATGGGTTAGTTTGTATTCAGATGTCAGCCCTGATGCATCATACAGTGGAATAGTGACTTAACTGGAAAAGAAAACCAGACATAGTGTAAAACAGGCTGCCGATTCGCTATTGCTCATTTCATGCGATTGCCAAAGACCAATTTCACCCTCAGCATATTTAAAACAATAGCCTGGAAACTGCACTGCTGATCCAGAGAAACTCATTTTGGAAAAGGTCAGATTTATATCCATGATGAAGAAAGGCTTAACTGAGTTATTCAATGACCGAGGCACAAAAGGCTAACATATTTGCAACTTCTGTTCTTCAACTGGTAGTATTCCTTAACAACATTTTCTGCTTTGTTCTGATAATAAATAAACCTGTTTATTATTTTGATGCAATTAGCAAACAGGAGGAAGCTTCCCTATTAATATATTTAGGTTGGGCATAAATTCGGATATCTGGAAATTTAAAAATATCAAAAGCATAATAAATCAAATGAATCAATCAGCATTTTAAAATAAGGTGTTCTTCCAAGTGCCTCATTAATTCAGAATTTACAAGCTGATTAAACATGCATTATTGCAAAGATTTATGATAAGCTGGATTTATTTGTGCTTCTGTACACACACACCTTTTATTAGAGGTTAGCCGAACGAGATAGGGTCATCTTAGAGTTCTCTTTGTTTAAAGTCAGCACCTACTGGAATGAGGGACTTCTGGGTTCTCACTACCTGCCTTTGGAGGAGTGAGTAGGAATGAGGGGAGGGAGGTTAATGTTCAGGTGAGTGTCATTGGAGCGAGGGAAAAGGGAGAATACAGGGGTTGAGCGAATAGTTCCAAGGGGAAGAGGTAGGGGTAGCATTGCAAGTGAGTAGGAGTAATAGGAAAGTGAGGAGGTAGTGGGAAGGCAAGGGAATGGAGACACAATGGGAGTGAGGGGATGGGAGGAGGCACAAATGATGGGGGAGTGAAGGAGAAGGGGACCCCTAAAGTTTCCCAACAACCTCCACCAGAAACTGCAGCCATAGGTGGCTCCTTTCTCTGCCACAACACGGCATGGAATCCATCACCTCGCACCCGAAAGGTAAGAAGAAATTAAGAAAGAAGCAAAAAAGGATATAGACAGAAACAAAAAAAAATTAAATAACAGGGTACGCTGTAGTTACCTAAATAGAGTTTCACTCATGCATCGCAACAACATAAATAAATCTGTGCCTAGCTCCATTCCTGCTTCTATCCACCAGCCAGTCACTCCTATCCTTTTTGCCATCCCCTCCTACCTGTTCGCCACCAGTTTCCTCACTGAGCTGGGAAAATGGCTTTTCTCATTTTAAAGTGCTAATAGTGTTATATTTGCCAATTGTAGAAGTAAATGTAGTTTGCTTGAATTTTCAAGCGGCTATTATGGCAGCTTAAGTGGACCAGTTGTCCAGATGGATTCAGAACTGGTTTGGCAACAGCAGACTGAAGATAAATGATAAATTGAAAATGCTGGGGTAAAAATTTGTTGTGATCCGTTTTCAGTGGCATACACAACCACACTCCATGCTCGCCCCGACCAGGAGGTCAGCACTTCACCCAAAATTGAGCCTCAGGACACATTTCAATAATTTGGGCGACCTCCAGAGGCACCTCACCCATTCCCAGCAGTTCCCTGGCAACGGTGAGGGGAGGGCGATCGCTCGCTGGCAGCAGCCATCAGGAACTTATTTTTTGGCGGTGGTTGCTGCTCAGGCCTAATCAATGACCTTTGAAGAATCTTGCACCCTATAGGGCTTTGGTTTTAATGGGCCGAATTGTGTAAATCGGACAGCAATTTCCAGCGCGCACACATGCGCAGTTGAACGCAAAGGTTGCTGTCCGAGATGTGCCAGTCCCCTGTAAGCTGCGCAAAACCGGCATCTCGCCGTCTGGCTCCCCATTCAATACTCAACGGCGTGATGTTCCTGCATTGACCTTGTTGATATGGGCTAAACTCGCCACAAAGTTAGTGCTTATTCATTCCAGTCTAATTACCCTTTTAACGGTGTGGTAAGTCTTAATTACTGTCAAACAACCTCTGACACTGAAAATTAACTTTTACAAATATAGAATCTCATTCCTTCAGATTTTAATTATTGTTCAGATTTAAAAATTAATAAAAGATTTAAATACATTTATTTCATACTTTCTCGTTCTGTCTCTTATATCTCTCGCTAACAAATGGCCGGTGCCGTTAGGGTTCCCAACCCTTCCAGAATGACCGGGATTTTCCCAGAATCGAGAGTTCCGATTCCGAGCGCTGCCTCCAGTAGCCCGGTAGATCAGCAATTTACATTTTGAGCTCCAATGCGCCCACACAAACAACAGACGCTTAACATGAGGTACTGTCAATAATGACTAACTGTTAGCCTGGCGTCGGGAGTCAGAAGCAGGGTAAACTGCATTCATTTTAAATAGTTTTTTCCACGGAGTGTGTCACCAGTTGCTGCTCAGTGCTGGCACCCGCAGAGAGGCACGACTGGCCGGGGCGGGGGTAGCCTCTGAAATTAGGCGGAGTGGGAAATCGGGTAATCTCTGAAATCGGGGGTAGTCGAGAGTGGGGGAAGAGAGGAAGACTGGTAAATGGGAGCTCAAGGGAATGGGGGCTCGGAGAGAGAGGGAGAATGGAGGCTGAAGGGAATGGGGGATGTGGAGAGACATAAACTGGGAGATGAGGGCTTGGAGAGAGAGGGAGAATGGGGGCTTGGGGAGAAAGGGAGACTGGAGAATGGGGGCTTGGGGAGAGAGGCAGACTGGGGAATGGGGGCTTGGGGAGAGAGGGAGACTGGGGAATGGGGGCTTGGGGAGAGAGGGAGACTGGGGAATGGGGGCTTGGGGAGAGAGGGAGACTGGGGAATGGGGGCTTGGGGAGAGAGGGAGACTGGGGAATGGGGGCTTGGGGAGAGAGGGGGAATGGGGGCTTGGGGAGAGAGGGAGACTGGGGAATGGGGGCTTGGGGAGAGAGGGAGACTGGGGAATGGGGGCTTGGGGAGAGAGGGGGAATGGGGGCTTGGGGAGAGAGGGAGACTGGGGAATGGGGGAGAGAGGGAGACTGGGGAATGGGGGCTTGGGGAGAGAGGGAGACTGGGGAATGGGGGCTTGGGGCGAGAGGGAGACTGGGGCGTGGCGAGAGGGAGACTGGGGCTTGGGGAGAGAGGGAGACTGGGGAAGGGGGGCTTGGGGAGAGAGGGAGACTGGGGAAGGGGGGAGACTGGGGAATGGGGGCTTGGGGAGAGAGGGAGAGAGGGGGAATGGGGGCTTGGGGAGAGAGGGGGAATGGGGTCTTGGGGAGAGAGGGGAATGGGGTCTTGGGGAGAGAGGGAGAATGGGGGCTTGGGGAGAGAGGGGGAATGGGGTCTTGGGGAGAGAGGGGGAATGGGGTCTTGGGGAGAGAGGGAGAATGGGGGCTTGGGGAGTGGGGGCCTGGGGAGTGGGGGCTTGGGGAGACTGGGGAGTGGGGGCTTGGGGAGACTGGGGAATGGGGGCTTGGGGAGACTGGGGAATGGGGGCTTGGGGAGACTGGGGAATGGGGGCTAGGGGAGACTGGGGAATGGGGGCTAGGGGAGACTGGGGAATGGGGGCTAGGGGAGACTGGGGAATGGGGCTAGGGGAGACTGGGGAATGGGGGCTAGGGGAGACTGGGGAATGGGGGCTTGGGGAGACTGGGGACTTGGGGAGAGAGGGGGAATGGGGGCTTGGGGAGAGAGGGGGAATGGGGACTTGGGGAGAGAGGGGGAATGGGGGCTTGGGGAGAGAGGGGGAATGGGGGCTTGGGGAGACTGGGGAATGGGGGCTTGGGGAGACTGGGGAATGGGGACTTGGGGAGAGAGGGGGAATGGGGGCTGGGGAGACTGGGGAATGGGGGCTTGGGGAGAGAGGGAGACAAGGGAATGGGGGCTTGGGGAGACTGGGGAATGGGGGCTTGGGGAGAGAGCGAGACTGGGGAATGGGGGCTTGGGGAGAGAGGGAGGCTGGGGAATGGGGGCTTGGGGAGAGAGGGAGACTGGGGAATGGGGGCTTGGGGAGAGAGGGAGACTGGGGAATGGGGGCTTGGGGAGAGAGGGAGACTGGGGAATGGGGGAGAGGGGGAGACTGGGGAATGGGGGCTTGGGGAGAGGGGGAGACTGGGGAATGGGGGCTTGGGGAGAGGGGGAGACTGGGGAATGGGGGCTTGGGGAGAGAGGGAGACTGGGGAATGGGGGCTTGGGGAGAGAGGGAGACTGGGGAATGGGGGCTTGGGGAGAGAGGGAGACTGGGGAATGGGGGCTTGGGGAGAGAGGGAGACTGGGGAATGGGGGCTTGGGGAGAGAGGGAGACTGGGGCTTGGGGAGAGAGGGAGACTGGGGAATGGGGGCTTGGGGAGAGAGGGAGACTGGGGAATGGGGGCTTGGGGAGAGAGGGAGACTGGGGAATGGGGGCTTGGGGAGAGAGGGAGACTGGGGAATGGGGGCTTGGGGAGAGAGGGAGACTGGGGAATGGGGGCTTGGGGAGAGAGGGAGACTGGGGAATGGGGGCTTGGGGAGAGAGGGAGACTGGGGAATGGGGGCTTGGGGAGAGAGGGAGACTGGGGAATGGGGGCTTGGGGAGAGAGGGAGACTGGGGAATGGGGGCTTGGGGAGAGAGGGGGAATGGGGGCTTGGGGAGAGAGGGGGAATGGGGGCTTGGGGAGAGAGGGGGAATGGGGGCTTGGGGAGAGAGGGAGACTGGGGAATGGGGGCTTGGGGAGAGAGGGAGACTGGGGAATGGGGGCTTGGGGAGAGAGGGAGACTGGGGAATGGGGGCTTGGGGAGAGAGGGAGACTGGGGAATGGGGGCTTGGGGAGAGAGGGAGACTGGGGAATGGGGGCTTGGGGAGAGAGGGAGACTGGGGAATGGGGGCTTGGGGAGAGAGGGAGACTGGGGAATGGGGGCTTGGGGAGAGAGGGAGACTGGGGAATGGGGGCTTGGGCAGAGAGGGAGACTGGGGAATGGGGGCTTGGGGCGAGAGGGAGACTGGGGAATGGGGGCTTGGGGCGAGAGGGAGACTGGGGAATGGGGGCTTGGGGCGAGAGGGGGCTTGGGGAGAGAGGGGGAATGGGGGCTTGGGGAGCGAGGGAGACTGGGGAATGGGGGCTTGGGGAGACTGGGGAATGGGGGCTTGGGGAGAGGGGGAGACTGGGGAATGGGGGCTTGGGGAGAGAGGGAGACTGGGGGCTTGGGGAGAGAGGGAGACTGGGGAATGGGGGCTTGGGGAGACTGGGGAATGGTGGCTTGGGGAGAGAGGGAGACTGGGGGCTTGGGGAGACTGGGGAATGGGGGCTTGGGGAGAGAGGGAGACTGGGGAATGGGGGCTTGGGGAGAGAGGGAGACTGGGGAATGGGGGCTTGGGGAGACTAGGGAATGGGGGCTTGGGGAGAGAGGGAGACTGGGGAATGGGGGCTTGGGGGGAATGGGGGCTTGGGGCGACTGGGGAATGGGGGCTTGGGGAGCGAGGGAGACTGGGGAATGGGGGCTTGGGGAGACTGGGGAATGGGGGCTTGGGGAGAGAGGGAGACTGGGGAATGGGGGCTTGGGGAGAGAGGGAGACTGGGGAATGGGGGCTTGGGGAGAGAGGGGGCTTGGGGAGAGGGAGACTGGGGAATGGGGGCTTGGGGAGAGAGGGAGACTGGGGAATGGGGGCTTGGGGAGAGAGGGAGACTGGGGAATGGTGGCTTGGGGAGAGAGGGAGACTGGGGAATGGGGCTTGGGGAGAGGGAGACTGGGGCTTGGGGAGACTGGGGAATGGGGACTTGGGGAGAGAGGGGGAATGGGGCTGGGGAGACTGGGGAATGGGGGCTTGGGGAGAGAGGGAGACTAGGGAATGGGGGCTTGGGGAGACTGGGGAATGGGGGCTTGGGGAGACTGGGAATGGGGGCTTGGGGAGAGAGGGAGACTGGGGAATGGGGGCTTGGGGAGAGAGGGAGACTGGGGAATGGGGGCTTGGGGAGAGAGGGAGACTGGGGAATGGGGGCTTGGGGAGAGAGGGAGACTGGGGAATGGGGGCTTGGGGCGAGAGGGAGACTGGGGAATGGGGGCTTGGGGCGAGAGGGAGACTGGGGAATGGGGGCGAGAGGGAGACTGGGGAATGGGGGCGAGAGGGAGAATGGGGAATGGGGTGAGAGGGAAACTGGGGAATGGGGGCGAGAGGGAGACTGGGGAATGGGCCAGAGGGAGACTGGGGAATGGGGGCGAGAGGGAGACTGGGGAATGGGGGCGAGAGGGAGACTGGGGGCTGAGGGAGACTGGGGGTTCAAGGGAATGGGGGCTTGGGGAGAGAGGGAGGCTGGAGAATGGGGGCTTGGAGAGAGATGGAGACTGGGGAATGGGGGCTTGGGGAGAGAGGGATACTGGGGAATGGGGGCTTGGGGCGAGAGGGAGACTGGGGCTTGGCGAGAGTGAGACTGGGGCTTGGGGAGAGAGGGAGACGGGGAAGGGGGGCTTGGGGAGAGAGGGAGACTGGGGAAGGGGGGCTTGGGGAGAGAGGGAGACTGGGGAATGGGGGCTTGGGGAGAGAGGGAGACTGGGGAATGGGGGCTTGGGGAGACTGGGGAATGGGGGCTTGGGGAGAGGGGGAATGGGGGCTTGGGGAGAGGGGGAGTGGGGGCTTGGGGAGACTGGGGAATGGGGGCTTGGGGTGACTGGGGAATGGGGGCTTGGGGAGACTGGGGAATGGGGGCTTGGGGAGACTGGGGAATGGGGGCTTGGGGAGCGAGGGAGAATGGGGGCTTGGGGGGAGAGGGAGACTGGGGAATGGGGGCTTGGGGGGAGAGGGAGACTGGGGAATGGGGGCTTGGGGGGAGAGGGAGACTGGGGAATGGAGACTGGGGAATGGGGGTTTGGGGAGAGAGGGAGACTGGGAAATGAGGGCTTGGGGGGAGAGGGAGAATGGGGGCTTGGGGAGACTGGGGAATGGGGGCTTGGGGGGAATGGGGGCTTGGGGAGAGGGGGAGACTGGGGAATGGGGTCTTGGGGAGAGAGGGAGACTGGGGGCTTGGGGAGAGAGGGAGACTGGGGAATGGGGGCTTGGGGAGACTGGGGAATGGTGGCTTGGGGAGAGAGGGAGACTGGGGGCTTGGGGAGACTGGGGAATGGGGGCTTGGGGAAAGAGGGAGACTGGGGAATGGGGGCTTGGGGAGAGAGGGAGACTGGGGAATGGGGGCTTGGGGAGACTAGGGAATGGGGGCTTGGGGAGAGAGGGAGACTGGGGAATGGGGGCTTGGGGAGACTGGGGAATGGGGGCTTGGGGCGACTGGGGAATGGGGGCTTGGGGAGCGAGGGAGACTGGGGAATGGGGGCTTGGGGAGACTGGGGAATGGGGGCTTGGGGAGAGAGGGAGACTGGGGAATGGGGGCTTGGGGAGAGAGGGAGACTGGGGAATGTGGCTTGGGGAGAGGGAGACTGGGGCTTGGGGAGACTGGGGAATGGGGACTTGGGGAGAGAGGGGGAATGGGGGCTGGGGAGACTGGGGAATGGGGGCTTGGGGAGAGAGGGAGACTAGGGAATGGGGGCTTGGGGAGACTGGGGAATGGGGGCTTGGGGAGACTGGGGAATGGGGGCTTGGGGAGAGAGGGAGACTGGGGAATGGGGGCTTGGGGAGAGAGGGAGACTGGGGAATGGGGGCTTGGGGAGAGAGGGTGACTGGGGAATGGGGGCTTGGGGAGAGAGGGAGACTGGGGAATGGGGGCGAGAGGGAGACTGGGGAATGGGGCGAGAGAGAATGGGGAATGGGGCGAGAGGGAAACTGGGGAATGGGGGCGAGAGGGAGACTGGGGAATGGGGCGAGAGGGAGACTGGGGAATGGGGGCGGGAGGGAGAATGGGGAATGGGGCGAGAGGGAAACTGGGGAATGGGGGCGAGAGGGAGACTGGGGAATGGGGCGAGAGGGAGACTGGGGAATGGGGGCGATAGGGAGACTGGGGAATGGGGGCGAGAGGGAGGCTGGGGGAGAGAGGGAGACTGGGGGCTGGGGGAGAGAGGGAGACTGGGGGCTGGGGGAGAGAGGGAGACTGGGGGCTGGGGGAGAGAGGGAGACTGGGGGCTGGGGGAGAGAGGGAGACTGGGGGCTGGGGGAGAGAGGGAAACTGGGGGCTGGGTGAGAGAGGGAGACTGGGGGCTGGGGGAGAGAGGGAGACTGGGGGCTGGGGGAGAGGGGGAGACTGGGGGCTGGGGGAGAGAGGGAGACTGGGGGCTGGGGGAGAGAGGGGGCTGGGGGATAGAGGGAGACTGGGGGAGAGAGGGAGACTGGGGGCTGAGGGAGACTGGGGGTTCAAGGGAATGGGGGCTTGGGGAGAGAGGGAGGCTGGAGAATGGGGGCTTGGAGAGAGATGGAGACTGGGGAATGGGGGCTTGGGGAGAGAGGGATACTGGGGAATGGGGGCTTGAGGCGAGAGGGAGACTGGGGCTTGGCGAGAGGGAGACTGGGGCTTGGGCAGAGAGGGAGATGGGGAAGGGGGGCTTGGGGAGAGAGGGAGACTGGGGAAGGGGGCTTGGGGAGAGAGGGAGACTGGGGAATGGGGGCTTGGGGAGAGAGGGAGACTGGGGAATGGGGGCTTGGGGAGAGTGGGGGCTTGGGGAGACTGGGGAATGGGGGCTTGGGGAGACTGGGGAATGGGGGCTTGGGGAGACTGGGGAATGGGGGCTTGGGGAGCGAGGGAGAATGGGGGCTTGGGGGGAGAGGGAGACTGGGGAATGGGGGCTTGGGGGGAGAGGGAGACTGGGGAATGGGGGCTTGGGGGGAGAGGGAGACTGGGGAATGGAGACTGGGGAATGGGGGTTTGGGGAGACTGGGGAATGGGGGCTTGGGGAGCGAGGGAGAATGAGGGCTTGGGGAGAGAGGGAGACTGGGAAATGGGGGCTTGGGGGGAGAGGGAGACTGGGGAATGGGGGCTTGGGGAGAGAGGGAGACTGGGGAATGGGGGCTTGGGGAGAGAGGGAGACTGGGGAATGGGGGCTTGGGGAGAGAGGGAGACTGGGGAATGGGGGCTTGGGGAGAGAGGGGGAATGGGGGCTTGGGGAGAGAGGGAGACTGGGGAATGGGGGCTTGGGGAGAGAGGGAGACTGGGGAATGGGGGCTTGGGGAGAAAGGGAGACTGGGGAATGGGGGCTTGGGGAGAGAGGGAGACTGGGGAATGGGGGCTTGGGGAGAGAGGGAGACTGGGGAATGGGGGCTTGGGGAGAGAGGGAGACTGGGGAATGGGGGCTTGGGGAGAGAGGGAGACTGGGGAATGGGGGCTTGGGGAGAGAGGGAGACTGGGGAATGGGGGCTTGGGGAGAGAGGGAGACTGGGGAATGGGGGCTTGGGGAGACTGGGGAATGGTGGCTTGGGGAGAGAGGGAGACTGCGGGCTTGGGGAGACTGGGGAATGGGGGCTTGGGGAAAGAGGGAGACTGGGGAATGGGGGCTTGGGGAGAGAGGGGGAATGGGGGCTTGGGGAGACTGGGGAATGGCGGCTTGGGGAGAGAGGGAGACTAGGGAATGGGGGCTTGGGGAGAGAGGGAGACTGGGGAATGGGGGCTTGGGGAGACTGGGGAATGGGGGCTTGGGGAGAGAGGGAGACTGCGGGCTTGGGGAGACTGGGGAATGGGTGCTTGGGGAGAGAGGGAGACTAGGGAATGGGGGCTTGGGGAGAGAGGGAGACTGGGGAATGGGGGCTTGGGGAGAGAGGGAGACTGGGGAATGGGGGCTTGGGGAGAGAGGGAGACTGGGGAATGGGGGCTTGGGGAGAGAGGGAGACTGGGGAATGGGGCTTGGGGAGAGGGAGACTGGGGAATGGGGGCTTGGGGAGTCTGGGGAATGGGGGCTTGGGGAGAGAGGGGGAATGGGGGCTTGGGGAGAATGGGGGCTTGGGGAGACTGGGGAATGGGGACTTGGGGAGAGAGGGAGACTGGGGAATGGGGGCTTGGGGGGAATGGGGGCTTGGGGAGTCTGGGGAATGGGGGCTTGGGGAGAGAGGGAGGCTGGGGAATCGGGGCTTGGGGAGAGAGGGAGACTGGGGAATGGGGGCTTGTGGAGAGAGGGGGAATGGAGGCTTGGGGAGAGAGGGAGACTAGGGAATGGGGGCTTGGGGAGACTGGGGAATGGGGGCTTGGGGAGAGAGGGAGACTGGGGAATGGGGGCTTGGGGAGAGGGGGAATGGGGGCTTGGGGAGAGAGGGAGACTGGGGAATGGGGGCTTGGGGCGAGAGGGAGACTGGGGAATGGGGGCGAGGGGGAGACTGGGGAATGGGGCGAGAGGGAGACTGAGGAATGGGGGCGAGAGGGAGACTGGGGAATGGGGGCGAGAGGGAGACTGGGGGCTGGGGAGAGAGGGAGACTGGGGGCTGGGGGAGAGAGGGAGACTGGGGTCTGGGGGAGAGAGGGAGACTGGGGGCTGGGGGAGAGAGGGAGACTGGGGGCTGGGGGAGAGAGGGAAACTGGGGGCTGGGGGAGAGAGGGAGACTGGGGGCTGGGGGAGAGAGGGAGACTGGGGGCTGGGGGAGAGAGGGAGACTGGGGGCTGGGGGAGAGAGGGAGACTGGGGGCTGGGGGAGAGAGGGGGGCTGGGGGATAGAGGGAGACTGGGGGAGAGAGGGAGACTGGGGGCTGAGGGAGACTGGGGGTTCAAGGGAATGGGGGCTTGGGGAGAGAGGGAGGCTGGAGAATGGGGGCTTGGAGAGAGATGGAGACTGGGGGCTTGGGGAGAGAGGGATACTGGGGAATGGGGGCTTGGGGCGAGAGGGAGACTGGGGCTTGGCGAGAGGGAGACTGGGGCTTGGGGAGAGAGGGAGATGGGGAAGGGGGGCTTGGGGAGAGAGGGAGACTGGGGAAGGGGGGCTTGGGGAGAGAGGGAGACTGGGGAATGGGGGCTTGGGGAGAGAGGGAGACTGGGGAATGGGGGCTTGGGGAGAGTGGGGGCTTGGGGAGACTGGGGAATGGGGGCTTGGGGAGACTGGGGAATGGGGGCTTGGGGAGACTGGGGAATGGGGGCTTGGGGAGCGAGGGAGAATGGGGGCTTGGGGGGAGAGGGAGACTGGGGAATGGGGGCTTGGGGGGAGAGGGAGACTGGGGAATGGGGGCTTGGGGGGAGAGGGAGACTGGGGAATGGAGACTGGGGAATGGGGGTTTGGGGAGACTGGGGAATGGGGGCTTGGGGAGCGAGGGAGAATGAGGGCTTGGGGAGAGAGGGAGACTGGGAAATGGGGGCTTGGGGGGAGAGGGAGACTGGGGAATGGGGGCTTGGGGAGAGAGGGAGACTGGGGAATGGGGGCTTGGGGAGAGAGGGAGACTGGGGAATGGGGGCTTGGGGAGAGAGGGAGACTGGGGAATGGGGGCTTGGGGAGAGAGGGAGACTGGGGAATGGGGGCTTGGGGAGAGAGGGAGACTGGGGAATGGGGGCTTGGGGAGAGAGGGAGACTGGGGAATGGGGGCTTGGGGAGAGAGGGAGACTGGGGAATGGGGGCTTGGGGAGAGAGGGAGACTGGGGAATGGGGGCTTGGGGAGACTGGGGAATGGTGGCTTGGGGAGAGAGGGAGACTGCGGGCTTGGGGAGACTGGGGAATGGGGGCTTGGGGAAAGAGGGAGACTGGGGAATGGGGGCTTGGGGAGAGAGGGGGAATGGGGGCTTGGGGAGACTGGGGAATGGCGGCTTGGGGAGAGAGGGAGACTGGGGAATGGGTGCTTGGGGAGAGAGGGAGACTAGGGAATGGGGGCTTGGGGAGAGAGGGAGACTGGGGAATGGGGGCTTGGGGAGAGAGGGAGACTGGGGAATGGTGGCTTGGGGAGAGAGGGATACTGGGGAATGGGGGCTTGGGGAGAGAGGGAGACTGGGGAATGGGGCTTGGGGAGAGGGAGACTGGGGAATGGGGGCTTGGGGCGTCTGGGGAATGGGGGCTTGGGGAGAGAGGGGGAATGGGGGCTTGGGGAGAATGGGGGCTTGGGGAGACTGGGGAATGGGGACTTGGGGAGAGAGGGAGACTGGGGAATGGGGGCTTGGGGGGAATGGGGGCTTGGGGAGTCTGGGGAATGGGGGCTTGGGGAGAGAGGGAGGCTGGGGAATCGGGGCTTGGGGAGAGAGGGAGACTGGGGAATGGGGGCTTGTGGAGAGAGGGGGAATGGAGGCTTGGGGAGAGAGGGAGACTAGGGAATTGGGGCTTGGGGAGACTGGGGAATGGGGGCTTGGGGAGAGAGGGAGACTGGGGAATGGGGGCTTGGGGAGAGGGGGAATGGGGGCTTGGGGAGAGAGGGAGACTGGGGAATGGGGGCTTGGGGCGAGAGGGAGACTGGGGAATGGGGGCGAGGGGGAGACTGGGGAATGGGGCGAGAGGGAGACTGAGGAATGGGGGCGAGAGGGAGACTGGGGAATGGGGGCGAGAGGGAGACTGGGGGCTGGGGGAGAGAGGGAGACTGGGGGCTGGGGGAGAGAGGGAGACTGGGGTCTGGGGGAGAGAGGGAGACTGGGGGCTGGGGGAGAGAGGGAGGCTGGGGGAGAGAGGGAGACTGGAGGCTGGGGGAGAGAGGGAGACTGGGGGCTGGGGGAGAGAGGGAGACGGGTGGCTGGGGGAGAGAGGGAGACTGGGGGCTGGGGGAGAGAGGGAGACTGGGGGCTGGGGGAGAGAGGGAGACTGGGGGCTGGGGGAGAGAGGGAGACTGGCGGCTGGGGGAGAGAGGGAGACTGGGGGCTGGGGGAGAGAGGGGGGCTGGGGGATAGAGGGAGACTGGGGGCTGAGGGAGACTGGGGTTTAAAGGGAATGGGGGCTTGGGGAGAGAGGGAGGCTGGAGAATGGGGGCTTGGAGAGAGATGGAAACTGGTGAATGGGGGCTTGGGGAGAGATGGAAACTGGTGAATGGGGGCTTGGGGAGAGATGGAAACTGGTGAATAGGGACTTGGGGAGAGAGGGAGGCTGGTCAATGGTGTGGGTGTGGAGCCCAGCATTTGCCACAGAGCCGGAAGAAGCAGCAGCAATGTGATGAGTGGGAATGAGACTGAGAGAGGCACAGCCTGGGGACCTTATTGTGGGTAAACAGTGAAAGATTGTGTCCACTGATGGGCGAATGGAACGAGGGAATAGAAACCAAGGATTCTCACTGGAAGAAACAAGGGAGAAGAGAGAAGGCAGGTTCTTGAACTGAAGGCTATTAGCCTGTGGGATACATCACCACAAGTGGCTATTGAAGTAAAGACTAAAACTTAATTTCAGAGGGAATGGGATTAGCATTTCATCCGGGAATCAGATGACACATGGTCAGGCATCACATGGTCAGATGTTCTATGGTCAGAATGTCACATGATCAAACCTCCAGGAATGCCTTCAACCAGAGATGACAACCCTAGGTGCCATTCATTCGCTGCTCACAGCAAATTCTGGCCCATGGTGCCAGCTGTGGCTCAGTTGGTAGCACACTCACCTCTGAGTCAGAGGGTTGTGGGTTCAAGTCCCACTTCAATGACTTGAGCACATAAATCTAGGCTGACACTCCAGTGCAGTGCTGAGGGAGTGCTGCACTGTCAGAGGTGCCGTCTTTCAGATGAGATGTTAAACCGAGGCCCCATCTGCGCTCTCAGGTGGACGTAAAGATCCCAAGGCACTATTTTGAAGAAGAGCAGGGGAGTTATCCCCGGTGTCCTGGCCAATATTTATCCCTCAATCAACATAACAAAAACAGATTATCTGGTCATTATCACATTGCTGTTTGTAGGACCTTGCTGTGCGCAAATTAGCTGCCGCATTTCCCACATTACAACAGTGACTGCACTCTATAAACAGTACTTCATTGGCTGTAAAGTGCTTTGGGACGTCCGGTGGTCGTGAAAGGCGCTATATAAATGCAAGTCTTTCTTTCTTCTTTCATTGTCTCATCCAAAAGTTGGCACCCTTGACAATACAAAATTGATGTGTTAGCCTAGAATATGTGCTCAAGTCTGTAATGGAGTTTGAAACCATAACCTTCTGACTCTGAGGCAAGAATGCTGCCAATGGAGCCAAGCTGAGTCTGACTAGACTATTAGTACAAAATTTACAAAGTCAAGCAAGGTTAGAAATTAGAAAACACTTTTCTTTCCACAGAATAATAGGTATGTGGAACAAAGTACCAGAAAAGCTAATTGATTTGGGATCAATTGATACCTTTGAAACAGAGTGGAATCAATATCTGTTGAGATGTGGAATTGAGGGTTATAGCAATATTTATTAACACTGTTTGATTCTTGGTGTTCCTTAAAGTAGGGGGTCAATAGATGATGATGATGTGGGAGAGAAGTCTGATAGATGAGCACAGGATAAAGCAGACTTGATGGGCTAAATTGCCTTATCTCTAGGCTACAGGACATCACGGACAGTATCTAGGATATTAGTGGAAAGCTCACTGAAACCAACAGTGTATTGTGCAGCATCAGGAAGGAAATTTAACCAGCTCTTGGGATGTATTGTCAGATGCCAGGAGCTGATAATGGCCAGAGTTTTTATTTCTGAGTCGGGTGCGTACGGGCCGCCTAGTGGGTTGGTAACTCGATATCTTGATCAGCCCGCTGTACAGAGTGACTTTAGCATAATGGCCCCTATTAAACCAGGCATGCGTGTTTCCAGGCCCTATTAAAGGGTGCGGGTCTGATGATGTCATCGATGACTGATTTCCAGTGCCCATATTTAAAGCAGCCTTACATACAATTCATTTGAAGATTGGTAAGGGAGTGTGGAAGGAGCATTGGAAAGGTTGGAGGTATTGTGCAAAGTGAAAAATACGAATACTCAAAGGCAGACTGCTTTATAGATGCCTCACTGCATATTCTGGTGGAGGCAGTAAGAGCACACAGGGAGGCCCTCTTCTCAGCAGATGGATGCAAGAGATCTCCCCAAAAGAGCCTAGCTGGAAATAGCAGAGGAGGTCAGCAGCAATGCCACACTCACCTTCATCCTGATGTGCCTGTCACCATATCCCCATCACTCTGCCTTCCCAAGCCTACTCCTGCACATCATTCCTCACACCAACATACCTTACATGTCCACCCATCCCTCTCTGTCTATGTACATACTGACATCCCCATCTGACTAACCACCACTGACACTCACCCTCATCCTAATGCAATCATAGCAAGTAACACCACAGAAGGCGGCCATTTGGCAATGTCAGGCCACTCCCTCATAGTCACCCTCTACGGATGTAACCCATCCATTCCTTACACTCATTGCATCACTCTCACTCAACCTTTTCTTTCCCTCGCAGGAGAAAAGAGCCCAGAACAACAGGGAGAGGCAGCGAACTGGAGGTGGCACTCCAGTCTTCGCACACCTAACAGCAGCAGAGGCAGGGGCTCTGGTGATTTTGGTAGCTTGAGAGACGTTGGCAGTGGGAGATGGAGAGAGACAGACATCCCAGCACCCTGGTGACAGAATCACATCTCATATAGCTACATGGCATACAGCAGTCACTCACATGGTGACTGAAGTCAGCAGCCAGTGAAATGTCATTGTGTGCATAATGGTAATGTTACCAATTCTTATTATAACACTTCTAATTAATCTCTTTACTCTCCCACAGGTCCATCAACTGCACACCCCCAACCCTCCCCTCCCCGTCACTGTCCAGCCAGAGGAAGAAGATGAGTCCTCAGAGGAGCCTCCAGCCTCTGAGTTCACTGTCAGCAGACCCAAGCGCAGCCTGCACTAGTGCAGATACGCACACTTTGGTGGGTCCTTTGCGCCATAGAGTAATGTGGTCACCTGATGTCCCACAATCACAAGTAAGCAAGAGTAGGTGGTGTTGGCAGGGACAGTAGTGGAGACTCCTCGCTGGAGGGCGTAGGATGCTCCAAGCTGTGCTGAGCTGCATGCAGCTGCTGAACCTCGGGGGCCATCTAGAAAGAGGGTGATCTTGGAGGGGCAGCGACAATTGAATGAGGCTCTGGCAGCTTTTGCAGCCGCGATGTCTGCAAATGTGCAGAGAATGGTGGAGTCCATCTGTAACATGAGCACCACCATGTCGCAGGCGATGGCGACGATGTGCTGTTCCATGAAAAGGATGGCCACCTGCATGGAGCAGCAAATGCGCCAATCACATGAGCACATGCTAGCTGTGGACAAATGGGTCTTGTCCATTTTTGACTCAAACCTTGGAAGAGGCTTTGTCACTTGGAGTGAACCTCGAGCACTGTGGCTTTTGTTGCGAGGAATGGCATGGCCATTGTAGGGATGTTTTATGGTATTGTTGGGAAGAGGAGCTGGGTCTTAGTACAGCATGTGGCACCAATGTGGCTGCATTGAAGCAAGTTAAGTAAATCTGGCCATGATGAGTCCATCCCGGGCCTCCTGGGCAGCAATGTGCACTGCTGCTGGTGCCATCTCCACCTCAGGTTCCTCCTCCTCCTCCTCTGAAGAGGCTGTGTGCTGTGCGCCATATTCCTCCTGCAGCTCCAGTCCTTGCTGCTGCGCTATATTGTGCAGCAAACAGCAAATGACTATGATTCTGGAGACCCTGGCTGGTGTGTACTGAAGGGCTTCTCCAGATCTGTCAAGGCATCTAAAGCGCACCTTCAGCATACCTATTGCTTGCTTAGCACTAACATTTTTTGATCTGTGGACAAAATGGAGTGAGCAGGTGTAATGTTGGAGTATCTATGTGTTTTTCCCAGCTGTCAATGAATGAACTCGCCAATGGCCACTGAACTTCAGCCTCCCCATCACAGGCAAGGCACCCGACCTCCGTGAATCCCGTGCTCCTGAAGTTAAACTCAAAAGCTGCCATTAAATTCACTGTTAAGGGTCTCTCAACAAGAAGTTAATGGTTTCAATGAGATCACCTGCCTTTGCCGATTGGGTCTGTGTCATGAATTCAGAGCAGCCTGATTTAAATGCGCAAGTGGGCGGGATAATGGTGAGTTCCCATTGCACTCCCTATTTCCTGGATTTTTACTGCCAACCCGTCCCCAAACCCGCACGCTCTGCAATGGCAAAATTCCAGCCAATGAGTCTGTGCGAAACGCTGATATGACCAGACCTGGAGAGCATTTCACTACAGTACTGTAAGGATATCCAAGCATTAGAGACGTTGCAGAAAAGGGCAACCAAACTGATATCAGACTAAGGCATCAGACCTATGAGCTATGTTCAAAATTGTCACCAATTCTGGAACCAGGGAAAATGGGATTAAGCTTGGAAGAGTGAAGGTGCATAGACAGATTAGAATTAACTAGTTTAGATAGAGGATAGAGAATATGTGGAATGGCCTGTCCAGGAAGGCAGATATTGTGAAAGAGTCTAAGGGAGATTAGATATATTTTTGAGGGAGTGAGCAATTGAATGCTATTATTTTTTGGGACTGTCATATACTTTTTTGATGTCTTTTCTCATCCTGTATTTTCCTATGTTCTCCAACTGTTTTTTCAATTTGTTTTATATATCAAATTACAAAATGTTGGGGATAGATGTGCCTTTCCACTGAAAGAATTTGGAAAGTAATTTGTAAGAGATTTCCTTAGACAGTACAATAAATGCTTTTTGATTGGATCTTGAAAAATACTCTTTTCCTTACCCACAGTAGGTAGGAAAACAAGTTACATAAAAACATAGAAAAATCCCTAATCTGGAAAAGACCATACATTTCTTTAATCTATATTCCTGCTGTCCTAGAGGTTGAAATCAATTGTTTTTTACTTCACGATATTAATCCAATAGTAACTTGAAGAGATCTATGTTACCCAACCCATAACTGCCCTTGATAAGCCTACTAAAAAAACATTTATCCTCTTAGTGATTCTTACTAATGTCCTGCCTGAATCTACCACTTTTCAGCTTGCACTAATTCTCTACATCTATTTGGAGAGATTTCATAGGTTCATCTTATGCTTCTTGCAAGAAGATTAGATTGGTGGATGAAGGAAAAGAGGATAAAGGGATATGGAAACAGTTTGGGTAAATGTGATTAGGACTATTTGCTCACATGGAGGATAAACACCAACACAGACTGGTTGGACCGAATGGCTTGTTTCCATGTTGAAACTTCTATGTATTTCTAATAGCTGTTTGTTGATTGCTGATTTTTCAACATACATTTTTTGAAATTACTGCTGCAGTTTTTGCTCCCGCTTGCTTAGTTGTACATTCAATGTCTGCTTAGTTATGCCACTGGTTGATGATTGCAAAATTTCATCCATCAAGTGCAAATGTGACACAAAAATCTGAAAAGTTACACAAGGCGATGCTTCTGTGTGACATTGGAAGTGTGATGCACAAAACATGTGGTATGCATAAGACTATTATATAAAATAGGTGTAAATAAAAATACTTCAGGTTGGGGTTTGGGCAATAGGCCGGGTGAGCTCAGGACAATCCTAGGTTAAGATCTAACTGCCTTGCATGTTTGCCTGGTGATCTGTTATGATGGATAGAAAAATATCTCGGGTTGATGTGGAGGGTTCAGACTGAGATTTGGCCTTAGGCTGAGGTAAAGTAGAGCTAGTTGTGGGGGTGATAGCTGGGTTGAAAGTATAGGCTGGGGCCTGTAATAGGCGTGGGTGCAGAATACCTTGGAGCGGTGGGTCAAGGCAGGTGAGGCCGTAAGTGATCAAGAAGTGTAAATGGGAAATGATGAGGATACCTTCAGCATCAGACTGAAAATGGATGGGGAGGGATAACTGCAGAGTCAGGTTGGAACAGAGGCTGATGTGGGTTCAAATGTGACCACTTTGTCTTTTTTTGGTTGTAAATCTGATTGGTCAATGCTAACCACATGATATCAGTGAACCAATACACCACCCAATCATTAAGACAGGCTGTGTGAGAGAGATAGCTAGATAACTAAATAATCCTTTTCATCTTAGATTTTTCAGTTTTCTTAAAAGTGGAGCGAACACATTTTACAAAATGTTATGTGTAATGTATATTTTTAGAAGTAACAGCACGGCAGCTGAATTCCTGCTACAATTTCAACAGCTTGCAGTAGCACGAGTTTAACAAATGCCAAGTTAGTTTAAAAATAACAATTGTGAATACTAGATGTGTTAACAGTCTCAATATCAGTGCTGTCACTTTATATTTCACAGTGTATCATCACTTGCAGTACAGTGGCTTATCTCTGTGTTTCTACATTTGGAGGATGCAGCATATGTTTTGCTAAGTTAGCAATGATATGTACTTATTACTGGATGCTATCATAGTGATCTAACCTCTCTAACCATGATTCGTTATATTTAAACAGATAATTTTTGGTCACCATGTAACCTGACCTGAATAGAAGTCCATCATTTTGCTTAAGAGTCTCCAAACCAAATTGTTAAGATTGCATCCATTATGGTTGGCCTGTAGGGTTACTTTGAGCTAAGAAACATAGGAACAGGAGTAGCCCATTCAGCCCTCTAGCCTGTTCCGCCATTCAATTAGATCACAGCTGATCTGTATCTTAAATCCATGTACCCACCCTGGATCCATAACCCTTAATACCCTTGCCTAACAAAAATCTATCTATTATGTCCGTGTATAATTGAGACACGGACAGCAGGAGTTGATTATAACAAGTCTTTACTGAATGGAGACAATTGGGAAACTGAAACTACAGAAGGTTGCTAGTGCCTTTTATACAGGGGTGGTCACTGCCGGTACTGCAGTCTGAGACCAGTTATTCCCTTAAAGGTACATACACAACAATTCCTCCCCTTTTAGATAAACAGTACATAACATTCATTTAACAACTAAATAATAACTAATTACAATTACAATTACGGTTGCTAGATACATTGGTTGAGGTTAAGCAATTATAAGTTCAGTCTTTGAGGAGGCTTCCTGATTCTGTCTGGATAACGCCTCTTTGGGGTATCAGGTTCTTCTGGTGAGGTTGAGACGGGATCAATGTCGTTGTTTGGTTCGTCTGCTTCCAATATCACCGATTCTGCGGTAGATGCAATTGGTACTTCGGTTTCATCGCCAGGTGTATCAGATCGTGGTGTGGAGATGACGTTTTCCAGTGACTCTAGAATCTGGTCAGCATGGCGTCTTACAATGCTCTCTCCAACGTCCACGGTATACATTAGAGGTCCTTGCCATGTACAGATCGTTCCTGGCTGCCATTTCTCTGTGCGGTAGTCCCGGGCCAAAACTGGTTGACCTATCTTAAAACTCCTGGTCGGCCTTTCATTCATATTCTGAAACTGCCTGTTCTCCACATCTCTTCGGACGTTTGGCTTAACCAAATCCAAGCGGCATCGTAGTCTTCGATTGAAGAACATCATGGCTGGAGTTTGGTTGGTAACCGCATGTGTCGCATTCCGGTAGGCAAACAAGAAGTTATCCACCTTGTGTTGTAGGGGTATATCTTCATTACACATTGCCTTGATAGCCTTCTTGAATGTTTGAACAAACCTCTCGGCCAATCCATTAGTGGCTGGATGATATGGGGCGTGTGATAAAAATGATAACATCCGGGAAGTTATGTCATCACTTCCTGTGAACTATGAACTGTGTACATACCTCACTTCCTGTCATATGTCACTTCCTGTTGGACTGGTATAAATACTGGTCTGTTCAGTATTGTAAGAGGCTTCTACCAGAGGCATGGTAAAGACCTCTCTTGTGTATATAGTGTGTTTATAAGTTACTTAAAGCTTACTTTAAAGTTACTTGATGGTAAGTCTCCTTTTTCTTACATCAATTTAAGTAACTTAGTATTTACACTGACAAATACTAGACCTTCAGACAAACTCGGAAGTTAAGGATCCAGGGAACCACCCATCATGGAGAAAATCCTTAGACCTATTCGTCTGGACTTGGACCCGAATACACCAGCAGCTGGCAGGGTATGGAAGCATTGGTATCGTACTTTTGAGAATTTTCTGGATGAATGTAAAGCAGATGCTCCTGCTAAATTGAAGATACTTGTCAATTATGTGACCCCAAAAGTGTTCGAATATGTTGATGACTGGGATAGTTACGAAGAGGTGATTCGGGCACTTAAGAAACTGTATGCGAAGACCCCAAATGAGGTCTATGCTAGACATCTACTGGCCACAGCCCGACAAGGGCCAGGGGAATCAATTGACGAATTCCTGCAAGAACTTCGCAGGCTCAGCGTAGATTGTAACTTTCAGGCAGCCTCAGCTGAGCTGTACCGCCAAGAAATGATTCGTGATGCTTTCATCTGCGGGATTGCCTCTCCATTTATATGCCAGCGTCTACTAGAAAGTAAAACACTTGAGCTACAAAAAGCTTTTGACCTAGCTTGTTCACTGGATTTGGCAAAGAGAAATGCAGACCTCTATCAGCTGCCCAGATCTCGATCTGCTGCTGTAGCTGCAACCAGACAATTCAAGCGGTCTCAGGTGAACCCTATCATGGGGGAATCTAATTCTGATAATTCTGATGAAGAAGAGGAGGATGACCCCACTTTAGCAGCCTCTTGGCAATCTAGGAAGGAATGCTTCTTTTGTGGAGATGCTTTTCACCCTAGGAAAACCTGCCCTGCTCGCAATGCAATCTGCAGTTATTGCGGGAAAAAAGGACACTTTGCTAAAGTTTGCCTATCAAGGGCCTCTACGAGGGCCAATCCAGCTAAGGCCTACCGAACTGCCCCAATTAGGGCCTATCAAGATGCTCCAGCTAGGACCTATCAAGCTTTCTCTCGACCTCTCTCCCGAAGAAGCACACCGAGAGTTTTAGCCACTCTCTGTGCAACGACACCAATTACAGCTGCTTGCCCACAGAACCTGTCTCAGGCAGCCACAAAAATTTCAATTAAAGGGCATACCTTAGATGCCTTAATTGACTCAGGAAGTACTGATAGTTTCATTAAGGAACAGATTGTTGCGAAATTGAAACTACATGTCTTCCCATCGGACCAGGCAATTGCGATGGCCCAGTCATCACTTAATACCAGAATCTCCGGCTTTTGTGTTGTTGATATGACACTTCATGGTCGTATGTATCCCTCCACCCGACTTTCGGTGCTCAAGGACTTATGTAGTGATCTCCTCTTAGGGCTGGACTTCCAAAAACAGCATAAGAAACTCACCATTGAGTTTGGTGGATCCAAACCCAGACTTACTATTTCTAATATACCGTCTAAATTACCATTTTGTGCATTATCAGCAGCTTCACTTGATGAACCCTCATTATTTGCCAGTATTCCGCCTCAATGCCAACCGATAATAACGAAATCGCGGCGCTTTAATCAGGAAGACCAATCTTTTATTGCGGCTGAAATCTCTCGACTTCTAGCAGAGGATATCATTGAACCATGTTCGTCGCCCTGGCGGGCTCAAGTCGTCATTGTCAAGAACCCTCTAAAACCTCACAAACAGCGACTATGCATCGATTATTCGCAAACCATCAATCAATATACCGACTTGGACGCCTACCCATTGCCACGCATTGATGATATGGTTAATAAATTGGCCGAATACAAAGTGTTCTCAACTTACGATTTAAAAAGTGCCTATCATCAGTTACCCTTGAAGGTCTCAGATAAGCAGCACACAGCCTTTGAGGCTAATGGACGGCTGTACCAATTTCGTCGCCTCCCATTCGGGGTTATTAATGGAGTGGCTGTCTTTCAACGGGCAATGGATGGCCTGGTTAAGCAGGAAAACCTAAGGGACACTTTTCCCTATCTTGATAACATTACCATTGCAGGTCACGATCAACAGGAACACGACTCCAACCTCCAAAAATTTCGGGATGCCCTCCATCGCCGTAATTTGACCCTGAATGAATCCAAATCTGTTGAGTCGCAACCGACCATCAACATCCTTGGCTACTGCGTAGGCAATGGTATCATTAAGCCAGACCCAGAAAGACTTCGCCCGCTCCAAGAGCTCCCGTCACCTAAGAATCCGGCTTCTTTACGTCGGGCTCTCGGTCTGTTTGCATACTACGCTAAATGGATTCCTCATTTTTCGGACGAAATCCAACCCTTGCTGCATACTAGATCATTTCCACTGGGAACAGCGGCTGTTGCAGCCTTTAACCTTCTCAAAAAACAGTTGGAGAAAGCGGCTCTTCACTCCATTGATGAGAATCTCCCTTTCGTGGTTGAATGTGATGCCTCGGAGGTGGCGATCTCGGCTACTCTGAATCAGGAAGGTCGTCCTGTAGCATTTATGTCCAGGACCTTACAAGGTGCCGAGCTACATTATCCTCCGGTTGAGAAAGAAGCCACAGCCATCATAGAGGCAGTACGGAAGTGGAACCATTTTCTAGCTCGCCAGCACTTTACATTGATCACGGACCAACGATCAGTCGCCTTCATGCTCGATAATCGAAAACGAACCAAAATTAAGAATAATAAAATACAACTTTGGAGGATGGAACTGGCCTCTTTTGGTTATACCATTCTCTATCGGCCTGGCAAGGAGAATGTGGCCCCGGACACCCTCACACGGGCATTCTGCTCCACTATGTCATCCTCCACTCTCATGGATGTCCACAATGGTTTGTGTCATCCTGGCGTTACGCGCATGCTACATTTCGTACGATCACGGAATCTCCCTTTTTCCACTGGAGATGTAAAGAAAATATGCTCAGAATGCCGGCTTTGTGTGGAATTAAAACCTCAGTTCTTCCGCCCCTCAGATGGTATACTCATACATGCAACCCAACCGATGCAACGACTTAGCATCGATTTTAAGGGCCCAGTGCCCTCTTCAACTCGGAACACATATTTGCTCACCATGATCGACGAATATTCACGTTTTCCGTTTGCCTTCCCCTGCTCCAATATGCTGGCGTCCACAGTAATCTGCTGCCTTGAGCAGGTATTTTCTCTCTGTGGCATGCCGGCTTATATTCACTCAGATCGGGGTCCATCCTTTATGTCAAGGGAACTCAAGGACTACCTCTCAGAACGGGGAATTGCTACAAGCAAAACAACACCATACCATCCCATCGGAAATGGGCAGGTAGAGAGGTATAACGGTATCATCTGGAATTCCGTACGTCTCGCTTTAAGATCTCGGGGCCTACCAGACCAGCAATGGGAAACAGTGCTTCCGGATGCATTGCACTCTATACGGTCCCTGCTTTCTACAGCCACAAATACTACACCTCATGAGCGGTTCTTTGGATTCCAGCGTCGCTCATCTCATGGGACATCACTCCCGTCATGGCTAACTACTCCTGGACCTGTATTACTCCGAAGATACGTTCGGACGTCTAAAAATGACCCTCTTGTAGACGAGGTCGAACTAACCGATGCCAACCCCACCTATGCAAACATACGATATTCCGACGGCCGAGAATCTACCGTATCATTACGGGATCTGGCTCCCTGCCCACCAGGACCTAGTGGGACATCGGGTGATGGCATTTCACCAGGAAACTCTTGGGACCTATCGGGTACCCCTCTCCAGGATCCTGATCGGACACCAACTAGCTTGGTGCCGGTAGAACCCCGTGCTCAAGGTTGCGACCCTCCCAGTACCGCGCATGAAAGTACTGATCCGCCACAGACCAGCTCTGCACCTCCCTCTGAACAGAGGCAGTCCGACTTTGAACCTATTGGGGCTCGTACTCGAAGCCATGATCTCCCCGACCCTTCACAGGGCAATCCAGGCCACACAGACTCTGACCAATGGCCAACCGCATGTAAGCGGACCAGCGACCCTCTACGACGGGAATCCAAACGGGTGCGACTCTTCCTTGTTCGGCGGCTGCGGACCAAAAGGTAGACCACAGCCTCCTAATCCTGCAGGAGGGAAGAATGTGATAAAAATGATAACATCCGGGAAGTTATGTCATCACTTCCTGTGAACTATGAACTATGAACTGTGTACACACCTCACTTCCTGTCATATGTCACTTCCTGTTGGACTGGTATAAATACTGGTCTGTTCAGTATTGTAAGAGGAGGCTTCTACCAGAGGCATGGTAAAGACCTCTCTTGTGTATATAGTGTGTTTATAAGTTACTTAAAGCTTACTTTAAAGTTACTTGATGGTAAGTCTCCTTTTTCTTACATCAGGGCGGATGTGTAATGCTTAACACCATTGTTCTTTAAGAACCTCCGGAACTCTTCAGACACAAACTGTGGTCCATTGTCGGAGCAAATCTGTTCAGGCAGCCCATTCCTGGCGAATATGGTTTGTAAGACTGTGATAGTTTTTTCTGTGGTGGTTGAGGACATTTTTATTACCTCTGGCCACTTGGAATGTGCATCCACCGCAATTAAAAACATCGAGTCCATAAAGGGACCAGCAAAATCAATGTGCACCCTTTGCCATGGAGATGAGGGCCACTCCCATGGATGTAGAGGAGCTTGTGGTGGGGCGTTTTGGACCTTCTGGCATCCTGTACAGCTCTTGGTCATCTCTTCTATTTCTCTATCGATTCCCGGCCACCACACAAACGCTCTGGCTAAGTTCTTCATTTTTACCCCACCCAGATGACCCTCATGAAGCTCATTGAGCACTCTATCCGTCAATTTGGGTGGAATTACTACTCTGGATCCACACATCAAGGTCCCTCTGCACACTGACAGCTGTTCTCTTCTCGGCGAGAATGCTGGCAGCAGTGGTTCGCCATGTGCTGGCCATCCCTTCACCGTTAAATCATAGACCCAGGAGAGTGTCGGGTCATTTCGTGTTTCCTTTTCTATGTTTGCATTCGTCACAGGGAGACATTCGACTATAGTCGAGTGGAATAACTCCACTGGATCCACTGCCAGTTCTTCTTCCACCGTTGGTAACGGTAGGTGCGACAATCCATCAGCATTCCCATGCTGTTTAGTTCCCTTGTACTTGATGTCATATTGGTGTGCCCCTAGGAAAAGGGACCACCTCTGCAGCCGTTGTGCCGTCATTATCGGTATGCCCTTCTGAGGGTTGAAAATGGAGATGAGAGGTTGATGATCAGTTAGTAGAGTAAATTTCTGACCGTGCAGGTAGTGATTGAACTTCTTCACCCCCCACACCAGGCTGAGGGCCTCTCTGTCAATCTGAGCGTAGTTACGCTCGGCTGAAGTTAACGAGCATGACGCAAAAGCTATCGGCCTCTCTGAACCATCAAGGAATTTATGTGACCGTACCGCCCCAATGCCGTAGGGAGACGCATCACACGCCAGTCTTATCGGTAGTGATGGGTTGTAGTCAGCCAATACTTCTCTTGAAGTGATTAGGTCCTTACTCTTCTGAAAGGCCCGCTTACATTCATCGCTCCATTTCCATGCCACTCCCGTTCGTAGTAGGGCGTTCAGTGGATGCAGAATTGTGGACAAATTCGGCAAAAACTTATGGTAGTAATTCACCAATCCGAGGAATGACCTCAGTTGCGACACATTTTCAGGCGCCGGAGCCATAACTACCGCTTCAATTTTGTCAGGGGACTTATGCAACCCCTGTTCATCAATCACGTGGCCACAATACGATATCTATTTCTTAAAAAACTCGCACTTGGGGCGATTGGCTCATAGCCCATGTTCGCGTAGTCTAGTGAGCACCTGCTCTAGGTTGGCAAGGTGTTCACTGTCATCTTCACCTGTCACTAGGATGTCATCTAAGTAACACTGAGTCCCCGGAATCCCTTGCAGGACTTGTTCCATCGCTCTTTGCCATATCGCCGGAGCTGATGCTACTCCGAAGACCAGTCGATTATACTGGTAAAGACCTTTGTGAGTGTTTATCGTGAGATACTTCCTAGAGGATTCTTCAACCTCCATCTGCAAATATGCTTGTGCTAGGTCAATTTTTGTAAAACGCTTCCCTCCAGATAGTGAGGCGAAGATATCTTCTATCCTTGGAAGAGGATATTGTACTGTGTGAAGGACTGGGTTCACCGTCACCTTGAAGTCCCCACAGATGCGAACCTTCCTTGGCTCCTCAGACTTATTGTTTAGCGTTTTCTTCATGACAGGAACGATGGGTGTCGCCCACTCGCTCCAGTCTACCTTAGATAACACGCCTGCATTCTCCAGATTCTGCAGCTCTGCCTCGACGGCTGGGCGAATTGCATATGGTACCGGTCTTGCTTTGAAAAACTTGGGAATTGCATTCTCCTCTATTTCTATCGAGGCGGTTACGCCTTTAAGAGTGCCCAGTTCTTCTTGAAATACCTCTTTGGCGTCAGCTAAGATTGTTGACAATCGTCCAGGAGTGACGTCGTCATCCTTTTTACCAGCCACCGTCAGTGCCTGAATGGAGTGCCAGTCTAAACTTATCTTTCTGATCCATTCACGTCCCAATAACGGTGGTCCACCATCTTGCAGAATGTAGAGATACAATTTCCGTGTTTTCTTGCCGTTGCATTCGACAGGCACCCTTATTTTTCCTCTGGGGTATACTTTTTGCCCCGTATACGTCCTCAAGACAATGGATGTCTCCCTCAAGGGTATGTGTGAGAATAGCCGCGCGTAGTCTCGTCGATTCATGACGGTTAGAGCTGATCCTGTATCCAATTCCATTTTGACTTGGGACCCTGCTATCGTGAGGGTGACCCAAATGGTTCGGTGATCCTCTTTTGCGATTACGTTGTGAAGTTTGAGACAGCTTAGTCTCTTGTTCCCGGATTCACTATCGCTCATCTGGTCTTCGGAACTACTGTCCGTCATCTTTTGTACTTTCCTGTACGGTTCCTTAGTAGCCTTTTTGTTGTCGTTGGTCTTCTTCCCAGACCTGCAAACTCGTGCAATGTGTCCCATCTTTCCGCATTGCCTGCATATTTTGTCCTTGGACCAGCAGTCCTTCTGGTCATGGTTTGTTCTGCCGCAGCGATAACATTTTGCAAATCCCCGTGTCATTTCGTGGGTGCCGTATTCCTGTGGCTTTTGTTGTATTTCCACAGCTCCCCTGGCTGCTGCTTCGTACGATACTGCCACGCTGAAAGCCTTATCTAGCGTCAGCTCTTTCTCTGAGAGTAACTTCTTCTGGGTTCCTTCACTCAGGAGTCCACAGACAAATTTGTCCCGTAGGGTATCTGCCAGTCCTGCCCCGAACTGGCAGTGCTTTGATAGCTTGCGTAGTTCCGTAAGGTACTCAGCATTGCTCTCTTTATGCTGAGTTCTCCTGTGGAATTTAAATCTTTCTGCTATCAGCAGTGGTGCAGGGTTTAGGTGTTCCTGTAGGATAGCAACAATTTTGTTAAAACTCTTCGCCTTCGGTTTGGCTGGAGTAATCAGGTCCCGCAATAGGCCGTACGTTCTTGCGCCCATTAAGTTTAGCAGTACCGATGCCTTTTTTTCATCGGCTATTTCGTTTGCCTCACAATATACCTCGACTCTTTCCACATACGTGGTCCAGTCTTCTATTGCATTATCAAAGGCAGTGATATAGCCAGTCTTCGGCATCTTGGAAATCTAAAATGGCGCCTCCCGTGCTTTGCCTTCTTCCCCGATTTAACAAAATGGCGCCTCCCGCGCTTTGCCGCCTTCCCCGCTGGATTAAGATGGCGCCTCCCGCGCTTTGCCTTCTTCCCCGCTGTTGCTAGCGTTGCTTTCCGCGGTTTCCGTGACAACCTGCAGCTCCTCGCGGCTTTCTGCGTGTTTAATATTTTTTTTATTTTATTATTTTCCCGTCGTGGAACAACCCTGTGGGACTCTTGCCTCCCTCTTCTCGGGTCTGTACGCTGCCCGGCTTCGTAGAACCGGCCACGCCCTGTGTGCTCCACCCTCTCTCTCTCTCCTCTTCCCGACAGCGCTGCTCGGCCCCGTTGCAAGCCACCCGCTCGAGTTCTAGACCGCCACAGCCCAGGAAGGATCAGTGTACTACCTGCCACCAGCCCGATTAGCTGAAGCACCGTCGACAGGAACCAAGCCCCGCTCTCGACAGCCTCTCCTGCAAATCTTCAACTCCGCTGACTCAAAGGCGGATGCCCACGGTCGACGCCCGTTTCTACTGTTTCTTTCTTTCTGGCCTCGACCTCTGCTCACTTCGCTTCAGGGATGGATCCCATGAGGTGGTGCAGACTGTAGGTAAGTTCGTATCTGCTCGTTGCCAATATTATGTCCGTGTATAATTGAGACACGGACATCAGGAGTTGATTATAACAAGTCTTTACTGAATGGAGACAATTGGGAAACTGAAACTACAGAAGGTTGCTAGTGCCTTTTATACAGGGGTGGTCACTGCCGGTACTGCAGTCTGAGACCAGTTATTCCCTTAAAGGTACATACACAACACTATCAATCTCAGTTTTGAAATTTTCAATTGATCTAGCCTCGACAGCTTTTTGGGGGAGAGAGTTCCAGATTTCCATAGACCTTGTGTGAAGAAATACTGTCTGACATTACCCCTGAACGGCTTAGCACTAAATGTAAGGTAATGCCCCTTTGTTCTGGACTCTTCCCACCAGAGGAAATAGTTTCTCTCTATCTAGCCTATCAAATCTTTAAGCATCTTAAACACTTCAAATAGATCACTCCTCAATCTTCTATATTCAAGGGAATACAAGCCTAGTTTATGTAACCTGTCCTCATAACTTAACCCTTTTAGCCCTGGTATCATTCTGGTGAATCTGCGCTGCACCCCTCCAAGGCCAATCTATCCTTCCTGATGTGCGGTGCCCAGAACTCCAGATGGGGTCTAACCAGAGCTCTGTACAGTTGTAACATAACTCCACCCCTTTGTATTCCAGCCCTCTTGAGATAAAGGTCAACATTCTATTAGCTTTTTAATTATTTTTTTGCACCTGTCCACTAGCTTTTAGTGATTTCTGTGCTTGGATCCCTAAATCTCTCTGCTCATCCACCGTTCCCAGCTTCTCGCCATTTAGAAAATATTCAGATCTATCTTTCTTGTGTCCAACGTGGATGACCTCACATTTTCCGACATTGAACTCCATCATTTGCCCACTCACCTAATCAATTAATGTCCCTTTGCAACTTTCTGCTCCCATCTACACTATTTACTGCACCACCAAACATAGTGTCGTCAGCAGACTCAGATATACTTGGATATATTCCTTCATCCAAAGTCATTTATAAATATAGTGAACAGCTGTCACCCCAGTACAGATCCCTGGGGGACACCACTAGTCATTTCCTGCCAATTTGAGTACATATCTATTATCCCTACTCTCTGTTTCCTATCTCCTAAACAATTCCCTATCCAAGCCAATAGTTAGCCTCCAATTACATGCATTCTCATTTTTGGTAACAGTGTCTTATGTGAAACTTTATCGAATGCCTTCTGGAAGTCCATATAAATTAAATCCATAGACACTCCCTTATTTACCATGGTAGTTGCCTCCTCACAAATTTACATAGGTTCATGAGACAAATCTATGCTGGCTCTCCTTGATAAGCTCATATTTGTCCAAATGCCCAGTTTCTCTGTCCCTAATAACAGATTCTAGTAACTTCCCCACAACTGACATTAGATTAATAGGTCTATAATTTCCTAATTTATCCCTTATCCTTCTTAAATAATGGAGTGACATTGGCAAGTTTCCAATCCAAGGAGACAATTCCTGAATCAAGAGAATTTTGGAACATTATGACTAAGGGGCAAGATCCCAGTTCCAGTAACAGGTCTCTCCCCATCAATAAGCCAGATTGACTAATCAATCATAACAGCTCAGTGGAGAATTGCAGATCTGCTTAACTCAAGTATCAGATTATTGAGTCTACTGCAAAGGATTAATTAATTTCCAATATCCTATGACCAGCTATGTGTCATCTTGGAATCAAAAATCTAACAAATATATCGGTAGGAACAGAAGGGAATAAGTCACCCGGCTCATGATATCATCACATCATAAATGTAGACTTAAAAGAAAGAACTTGCATTTATATAGTGCCTTACACAACCTCAGGACATCCCAAAGCACTTTGCAGCCAAGTGTAGTCACTGTTGTAATAAATTGGTGGAGTGTAATAATGTTATAATAGTGCAACATGCCATAGAACGGTCGTATATGGGCTCTGTCCAGTGAATCCCTTACCTAGAAGGTGGTAATCAGAACTAAGATTAACTGGGCTGTTTGAGCATCCTCTAGTAGTCAAAGCAAGAGTATAAGTAGTGGGGAACCTGGGAACTCATAGCCTGCCTCCTCTCTCAATGGAGGAACAATTCAGGACCTAAAAGTCCCCGTGTTAAGTATGTGTATTGTATTGAACAATTAACACAAAGACTTAAACGTATAACTCAAACAGGTCTTTACTGGTTGGAGGTAGGGACTATACATAGGTCTTTACTTCATGCCCACAGGCGGGAACTGAGGGGGATCAGTACCCACAGTACTATTTATACCCCTATGGCCAGGAGTGGTACTGCGTATCACTACGCCCAACAAGTAGTGCAGTCCTGTCCATAGGTTCAAAGTAGCACACATATTACATACACAACATTCCTCCCTTCCTAGCTTTACAGTCATCTCCCCATTTAACATAACGTAATAACATATATACATATATAACTTCAGGTTTACATAACAGAATAACATAGATACATAGATAACTTCATGTCAAAACAGATCACAGATTCAGTCTCTGCGGAAAACAGTTCACAGATTCAATCTCTGTGGTGTAGTCGGTTCACGTTGCTGGAGTGACTCATTCAATAGTCCTTCCATGGATTTAACAGTTTGAACTTCCGAACTGAATTGGCTCCGTTCGGAGGGACCACGTGTGTGATCTGGTAGAGGTGATAATGGTTCAGATGGGTCATCTTCTGTTTTTACTTTTCCTTTTCTGCTTCTTGGAGACTCTCTGGGCTCCATTGTCAGCTGCCACAGCTGCCAGCTGCATGCGCAGTTCCTCCTTCTCTTCCTCCTGTTTCCGTCGTAGAGCCAGCTTCTCCCGATGTTCCGTAGACTTTTGGTGCTCCTCCATGATTTCTGCACTTTGGGAGTCGAAGTTACAAGCTGGGCAGGACAGGACATCGTAATATTCGGTGTCGTCCTGAGCTAGACCAGTGAGAGGGTCGTCTATTTCCTCCATACCCAGCTGGACGTTAGCCAGCTCTTGTTCCAAATCCAGACATCTTTCCTGAAGAGACTTCTTCATGTGTACCTCTGCATCCAGCTTTTTCTGGGCTTTCAGCAAGTCGTTTACTAGTGACCTCATTTGTGATTTTAATACTTCAACTTCCTTTGGAGATTGATTGATCGGACTGTGCAATCCCTCTACCGGAGCAGCTGTTTCAGCGGTCTGTTGTTCTACGTTGACGTGAGTCAGCGTACTTTTGGCATCCAAGGGCTGCTCTGTTGCAGTCATCTCAGTCTGTGTTGCCACCTCGGCTCTTCCAATAACCTTTGAGAGCTCCGAACCCCTTTCGTTTGAATATTGAAGTTCATGTTCAAGTTTTTCCCATTTCAGAGTCCTGTCCTTCAGCATATGCAGGAGTTGGCTGACCGTTAACTCCTCTGACATCAGACGTTTTGTGTGCTCCTGCTCCATTTTCTCCATCAGCTGCTTCTGTTGTCTTTCCAGATTCTCCAACTCTATATCAAAGAACTCTTTCGTTGCATTCAACTCTTGCTCAAAACGGCGAAGCATTTGCTCTAATTGCTGTTGTAGTTTGAAATGGAGTTGAGTTCGAGCCCGGTGTCCCTCAGAAATGGGCACATCAGTAGACTTGCCAGACTCAGAATCCACAGTTAAACTATGTTGTTGTTGCTCAGTGGAATTCTGTGCTGAAACTTTGTCTTTTGCACCTGAGTTGGGCTTACCATCATCCGTTCCAGAGTCTGGGCCGACTATCTTCACCGAGTTCTCACTCGTTATTGTTTGTCGGAAATGCCAGTCCATATTCATTTTCCTAATCCACTCCCGTCCTAGTAGTGGAGGACCTCCTTCAGATATCACATATAAGTCCATTATTTGACTGTCTTCGCCCTTGTGGACCACTGCAACCTCTATTTTCCCGATGGGGTACACTCTTTGCCCCGTGTATGTTTTCAATATAATCCCCGTATCCTGTAGGGGAATATGTTGGAATAACTTTCCGTAATCTTTCTTATTTATGACCGTCAATGCCGATCCAGTGTCCAATTCCAGTTTTACTTGGACTCCTTCTATCTGAAGAGTGACCCAAATTGTCTGGAGGTCTGCACCCTTACCAGCGTTGAGTACTCTTAAGCTAGCCAGTTCATTACAGCTTAAGCTAGCCAGTTCATTACTGCTAGCGTCTGAATCGGACTCCTGTTCGGTCACCTTGTGTACCTTTGCGTATTTTCCTTGCGGTGACTTCTTGTTGCTGGTCTTCTTCCCTGACCTGCATACTCTAGCTATATGTCCAAGCCTACCACAAGTTCTACATTCTTGGTTTTTAAACCAACACTGGTTCTGATCATGCGTTGTCTTTCCACAACGATAACATTTGCCAGAACTCACACCCAATTTGTGTGCACTGAGCTCCGGTGACCGTAGCTGCATTACTGCCGTGCCTCTCGCTGCGGCTTCGTGTGCTGCTGCCATAGTGACCGCCTTCTCAAGCGTCAGCTCATTCTCCTCGAGCAGTCGCTTTTGTGTATCCTGTTTAAATAAACCACACACAAATTTGTCTCGAAGTGCCTCTGTCAGTTCCGTTCCAAACTGGCAATATTTCGCTAATTTACGCAATTCCAGCAAATAATCAGCATTGCTTTCATGCTGTAGCTGCCTTCTGTCGTAAAATTTAAATCGTTCCGCTAGCATCAGCGGCGTGTGGTTTAGATGATCTTTCAGGACAGTAACAATCTCATCGAACGTCTTATCCGCCGGTTCATCTGGTGATAACAGGTGTTTCAATTGCCCGTATGTCTTCGCACCCATTAAATTTAATAATGTTAGTGCTTTATCAGCCTCACGAATTTTATTGGCCTTACAATAATTTTTAACTCGTTCAACATATATGGCCCAATCTTCGATGTCACTATCAAAGTTGCTAATATTCCCGTGTTTAGGCATTGTAGTACTTTATCAGATTTGCAATTTCTCAGATTTTTTTTTAACTGTTATCCAAGATGGCGGCTTCCCGCTCTTGCCGTCGTCCTCCGCCCACAAAATGGCAGTTTTCCCGCTTCTGCCTTCTTCCCCAGCGGTTTTCCCGCGAAAAATGGCGGCTTTCCCGCGCTTCTCGCTCTCCCCGCCCACTTCAATGGCGGTTTTCCCGCGCTTCTCGTCGCTGACTTTCAGCCCGACTGCGGCTCTTATCTCCTGTGCGATCGCTGGTGCGCCGCCCGCCCGAAACGGTTCTCAGCCCTTATCACCGGTGCGATCGCTGGCCCGCTAAGCGCCTCCCGCTTGAAGCGGCTCCTGGCCTCTGGCTCACCCGCTCGGCGGCTCTTGCTCGCTCCCTCCCGGGCTCTGGCTTACCCGCTCGCGCCCTCCCGGGCTCTGGCTTACCCACGAGGTTATGGAGGCTTCAGGGTCCTAATGCCTGTCGCTTCCAGTCGCTGGAAGCTGTCAGGATTTCTGCTGCCCTTCAGTTTTCAGTGGGGTGTTGAGGGTTGGAACCTCTCTTCAACGTCCTGTCTTTGGACGAAGCCGCTGTGGAATAACTGCCGCAGGGTTCGAACCGACTCGTCGCCAGTGTTAAGTATGTGTATTGTATTGAACAATTAACACAAAGACTTAAACGTATAACTCAAACAGGTCTTTACTGGTTGGAGGTAGGGACTATACATAGGTCTTTACTTCATGCCCACAGGCGGGAACTGAGGGGGATCAGTACCCACAGTACTATTTATACCCCTATGGCCAGGAGTGGTACTGCGTATCACTACGCCCAACAAGTAGTGCAGTCCTGTCCATAGGTTCAAAGTAGCACACATATTACATACACAACACCCCAGAGACCAGGTAAGGCCTCACAGCGTCGGCGGGAAACCTGAGCGGCAGAGCGGGGCGATAAAAGCCCCAGAGACCAGGTAAGGCGCACCAGTCTCCGGTCTGGAAGGAGAGAGGTAAAAAGTAATCCAAGTGTGACGTCACCAGAAAGCGGGTAAGTGATTGGTTGGTAAGTATTTCTCCCTTTTAAGCTTAAATCTCTTTGGTTTATAGTTTCTAAGGTGTGATATTCACCATCTAGAATCGGGGCAGAGGATATTTAAGAATAATATTAATAAATTTAATTAATTACATAGAATGGGAGATCAGGCGATGTGTTGCTGCTGCAATATGTGGGAGCTGGTGGACACCATTGATGCTCACGGTGATCACATTTGCAGTAAGTGTTGGCTGCTCGAGGAATTCCGGCTCCGTGTTGAAGAGCTGGAGTCCGAGCTTCAAATACTGAGACACATCAGGGAGGGGCTGAGTTACCTGGACTCTGTGTATCACGAGGTAGTCACACCAATTAGATTAATTAATGCAGATGTAGTCCGTGGCCAGGGTCAGGATGGTGTGACTAGAAGTGAGGCAGGTACAGGGATCCAGGAGGTAGCGTTGGAGGAGCCGCAGCCCTTGCACTTGTCCAACAGGTTCGAGGCTCTTACTCCCTGTGGGGACAGGAGCAGGGACTGCAGGGAGGATGAGCAACCTGGCCACAGCACCGTGGAGCAGGGGGCCATTCAAGTGGGGGGGAGTTAAAAGAAATGCTGTAGTGGTAGGGGATAGTATCGTTAGGGGGATAGATAGAGTTCTTTGCAGCCGAGAGCGAGAGTCCCGAAGGCTGTGTTGCCTACCCGGTGCCAGGGTTAAGGACATCTCCTCTGGGCTGGAGAGAAACCTGGAGTGGGAGGGGGAGGATCCAGTTGTCGTGGTCCATGTTGGTACCAACGACATAGATAGGACAAGGAAGGAGGTTCTGCTGAGGGAGTTTGAGCAGCTAGGGGCCAAATTAAAAAGCAGAACCACAAGGGTAATAATCTCTGGATTATTACCTGAGCCACGAGCGAATTTGGCTAGGACAAATAAAATTAGAGAGTTAAATGCGTGGCTCAAAAACTGGTGTGGGAGAAATGGGTTTTGCTTCCTGGGACACTGGCACCAGTACTGGGGCAGGAGGGAGCTGTTCCGTCGGGACGGGCTTCACTTGGCCAGTGCTGGGACTAGAGTCCTGGCGGATCATATAACTAGGGCTGTAGAGAGGGCTTTAAACTAACTAGTGGGGGGGAGGTTCCTAGAGAGCAAATAATAAAAATGACAACAGAGAAGGTCATAGACTTAGGTAGCAGTGGGGAAATTAAAAACCAGAGCGTGTCAGGAAGGGGCAGAAGGTATGGAGTAAAAGGTAAAGTAATAAAAAGGGCAAAAGCAGGAACTAAGTGTCACAAAACATCTTTGAAAGTTCTCTATCTGAATACACGTAGCATTCGTAACAAAATAGACGAGTTAATGGCACAAATAACTACATATGGGTATGATCTTGTGGCCATTACAGAAACATGGCTGCAGGGTGACAATGCCTGGGAATTAAACATACCAGGTTATTTAACGATCAGGAAGGACAGGCAGGAAGGAAGGGGAGGTGGGGTGGCTATGTTAATAAAGGAAGGAATCACTGTAATACAGAGAAATGGTATTGGGTCAAAAGATCTGGATAATGAAACAGTTTGGGTGGAGGTAAGGAATAATAAGGGGAAAAAAACACTAGTGGGCGTAGTCTATAGGCCTCCGAACAGTGGCAACTCTGTTGGACGGAGTATCAATCAGGAAATAGTTGAGGCTTGTAATAAGGGAACATCTATAATTATGGGGGATTTTAACTATCATATTAATTGGACAAATCAAATTGGGCAGGGCTGCCTTGAGGATGAGTTCATTGAGTGTATTAGGGATGGGTTTCTTGAGCAGTATGTAACTGAACCGACCAGGGGGCAAGCAACCTTAGATCTGGTCCTGTGTAACGAGACGGGATTAATTAAAAATGTCCTAGTAAAGGATCCCCTTGGAATGAGTGACCATAACATGGTTGAATTCCATATTCAATTAGAGGGTGAGAAGGTTGTATCTCAAACAAGCGTGCTAAGCTTGAATAAAGGAGACTATGAAGGTATGAGAGCGGAATTGAGTAGAGTGGATTGGGAAAATAGATTAAAGGGTAAGATGATACATGATCAGTGGTGTACATTTAAGGAGTTATTTTACAACTTCCAAAAAAAATATATTCCACTGAGAAGAAAAGGGTGTAAAAGAAAAGACAGCCATCCGTGGCTAAGTAAAGAAATTAAGGATAGTATTCGACTAAAAACAAGGGCATATAAGGTAGCCAAATCTAGTGGGAGGATAGAGGATTGGGAAAACTTTAAAAGACAGCAAAAAATAACAAAAAGATTGATTAAGAAAGGGAAGATAGATTATGAAAGTAAATTAACAAAAAATATAAAAACAGATAGTAAGAGTTTTTATAGTTATATAAAAAGAAAAAGGGTGGCTAAAGTAAATGTTGGTCCCTTAGAGGATGAGACCGGGAAATTAATGGTGGGAAATATGGAGATGGCAAAAACACTGAATGAATATTTTACATCAGTCTTTACAGTAGAAGACACTAAGAATATCCCAACACTGGACAAACAGGGGGCTAAAGGGGGGGAGGAGCTAAACACGATCAAAATCACTAAGGAAATGGTACTCGGTAAAATAATGGGACTCAAGGCGGATAAATCACCTGGACCTGATGGCTTACATCCTAGGGTCTTGAGGGAAGTGGCGGTAGGGATTGTGGATGCATTGGTAATAATTTTCCAAAACTCCCTGGACTCAGCAAAGGTCCCGGCAGATTGGAAAACTGCAAATGTAACACCCTTATTTAAAAAGGGCAGTAGACAGAAGGCTGGAAACTATAGACCGGTTAGCCTAACATCTGTGGTAGGTAAAATTTTGGAGTCCATTATTAAGGAGACAGTAACAGGACATTTGGATAATCATCATTTAATAGGACAAAGTCAGCATGGTTTTATGAAGGGGAAGTCATGTTTGACAAATTTGCTGGAGTTCTTTGAGGAAGTAACGTATAGGGTGGATAAAGGGGAACCAGTGGACGTAGTGTATTTAGACTTCCAAAAGGCATTTGACAAGGTGCCACACAAAAGATTATTGCTTAAGATAAAAAATCACGGGATTGGGGGTAATATTCTGGCATGGATAGAGGATTGGCTATCTAACAGAAGGCAGAGAGTTGGGATAAATGGTTCATTCTCAGACTGGCAATCAGTAACTAGTGGTGTTCCGCAGGGGTCAGTGCTGGGTCCCCAACTCTTTACAATCTATATTAATGATTTGGAGGAGGGGACCGAGTGTAACATATCAAAGTTTGCAGATGATACTAAGATGGGAGGGAAAGTAGTGAGTGAGGAGGACATAAAAAACCTGCAAGGGGACATAGACAGGCTAAGTAAGTGGGCAGAGATTTGGCAGATGGAATACAATACTGGAAAGTGTGAGGTTATGCACTTTGGCAGGAAAAATCGTAGAGCAAGTTATTATCTTAATGGCAAGAAACTGGAAAGTACTGAAGTTCAAAGGGATCTGGGGGTCCTGGTGCACGAAACTCAAAAGGTTAGTATGCAGGTGCAGCAAGTGATTAAGAAGGCCAATGGAATGTTGGCTTTTATTGCTAGGGGGATAGAATATAAAAATAGGGAGGTATTGCTTCAGTTGTACAAGGTATTGGTGAGACCGCACCTGGAATACTGCGTACAGTTTTGGTGTCCATACTTAAGAAAGGACATACTTGCTCTCGAGTCAGTACAAAGAAGGTTCACTCGGTTAATACCGGGGATGGACATATGAGGAGAGGTTGAGTAGATTGGGACTCTACTCATTGGAGTTCAGAAGAATGAGAGGCAGTCTTATTGAAACATATAAGATTGTGAAGGGGTTGGATCGGGTGGAAGCGGGGAAGATGTTCCTGATGATGGGTGAAACTAGAACTAGGGGGCATAGTCTTAGAATAAGGGGCTGCTCTTTCAAAACTGAGATGAGGAGGAACTACTTCACTCAGAGGGTGGTAGGTCCATGGAATATGCTGCCCCAAAAAGCTGTAGAAGCTACATCATTACATAAATTTAAAACAGAAATAGACAGTTTCCTAGAAGTAAAGGGAATTAAAGGTTACGGGGAGCGGGCAGGAATTTGGACATGAGTCTAGGTTCGGATCGGTCATGGCCCTGTGGGTAGCGGAGCGGGCCCAGGGGCCGTGTAGCCTGATCCTGCTCCTATTTCGTGTGTCTAATTCTGTTAGATTCAGGAGATGGTTCTGTGATAGTGGATTGGCGGTTAGGATCAGATCAGCCATGATCTTATTGAATGGCGGAGCAGGCTCGAGGGGCCGATTGGCCTACTCCTGCTCCTATTTCTTATGTTCTTATGTAAAAGGAACCTTAATAAAAAAAGCCCAATACTCAGATTTAAATCTTCTTATACTGTTCATATGACTATGAACATTATAAACATATTTGTGAGCAGTTCTCCCATTACAAACAATGGGGGTAGGATTCCCTACATGTTGAGTTCCTAATCTTGGCTGGGCTAATAAGACAGCAGAATATTGGATACCCAGGCATGATTATAATAATTTTATCTGATCTAGTGAAGTGAATTTTGCTCTCTTCATTTATACTCATCTGAATCCCAGACAGGATTAGAGCTTTGAAAAGTAACCCATGGCATCTGTTTATAATATACATAACATAGGCTTCATGGAGTAGCTTTACTCCATTTTACACCAAACAACTGGCTGGTACACTCTGAAATGTGTGATGATGTACACAATTAAAAAATAGACATGCTAATTGATAAATGCTTATTTCTCAATCAGTTAATTTTGTGGAAATGGACATTAAGGCTGATCTTCCTATGGCCCCCTGTGGCTGAGCACTAGGTAGGTGGAGGGCACCCAAAGTGCATTCTGGCGCAATGACCCAGTGATCATCCTGCCCCGATGATCGTCCTGCAGGGCCTGAAAAAGGACACCTCCATTTTTGCTGCCTAACCCTCTCCACACTGCAATCGGAGAGTGGCTGTGCACAGCACCACCACTTCTGGCTGTGCCTTAGCAAACAAAGAGGAACATGAGAGAGGAGGTGCAGAAAAGACCCTCTCCCAGTTATGGTTGCCTTTAGGCACGCCACACCCTCCTCCTCCTCCTTCCCCGAGGAAGCTAAAGCAGTCCCAGTGCAAGGTAAAGGAGGTGGAGACCCAACATCCTGTGCTTTACACCCAGTAAATAAACACTGCCAGGGTGCAAAGCATCAGTCATATTCTATCATATCATGCTCAATGTCACTCGGTGTAGTATATAGGAAGGAAGAAACGAGACGGTGATGACATTTGTTGAATCACTCCTCAGGTGATGAATCGGGGGAACAATCGGGGGCTGGGAGCAGCATGCCAGGGTGGTCGGGAATGATCTCCAACAGAGAGCAGCACACGGAGGGGGTCGGGAATGATTGGCAGCCGGAGAAGCGGTGGGGGGGTGTTGGGTTAGGGAATGATCAGGGGTCGGAGTAGCGCGGGGGGGGGTGCCATTGGGGGGGGGGGGGCTGGAGGAGCATGGGCTGGGGCGGCCTCGTGCGGGGGGATCGGGGGCCTTGTTGAAGTGATCGAAGGCCTGTGGGGGTTATTGGAGGCCTGGGGGGGAATTGGAGGCGGGGTGGGTGGGGGAGGGTTAGGTAGGGACGCTGGATCCAGGAGGTTAGTGTAAAGCATTTACCTCCTGGATCAAGCAGTCCTCGCCTTGCTTTAGCTGGCGGGTTTCATGAGGCCTGTTAAACCCGACCAGCTAAAGGTAAATTCAAAATGGAGGTTAAAGCAGAGGCTTCCAGCCTCATTATAATATTTAAATGGACGACCTGCCTCCTGGCAGCGGGTTGGCTGCCCGCCCCCTGTCCTGCCTCCGTTAAAACCGGAAGTGGGCAGGTTGGAGGCGGGTTCAGGTCGGGATTCAGATTTGTAATACTTCCCACACGCCCTCAACCCACCCATTTTTTTAGGCTAACATTCCCCTCAATGTCTCGAACATCCTGTTTGTTATACCAAGCATTAACCACATGATGGCACACTGTTCTAACTATTACAGTATCATTGTGATGATAAACATTGAATCAACAGAAGTAAATGATCAAAATACCATGTGCATGTATGAATCAAAGGCACCCCAAATGAAGAATGGTGAAAAACATGGCTCCAGTTTGAATATTCTCTTTATATCCAGTAAATTCACTGAAATATCATTTAAGATCATATTTGCTTTACAAACTTGCATCAGTACTGAGTTATACCAACAAGAACAAGCATTTATAATAGCACCTTTAATGTAGGAAAACATCCCAAGGTGCATCACAGCAGTGTAATAAGACAATAAGTAAAAGGAGATATTAGTACAAGTGACAGAAGCTTGTTGAAAGATGTAAGTTTTAAGGAGGATATTAAAGGAGGAGAGAGGTGGCGAGGATTAAGGAGGAAATTTCAGAGTTTAGGGCCTAGACAGCTGAAGGCATGGCTACCAAAGGTGGGGCAAACGGATTGAGGGATATACAAAAATCCAGCGTTGGAGGAATGCAGAATTTTTGTTGGTTTGGAGGAGGTGACAGAGACAGGGAGGGGTGAGACCATGGAGTGATTTCAACACTCGGATGAGAATTTAACAATTGAGGCATTGGTGGACCAGGAGCCAATGTAGGCCAGCGAGCACAGGGGCAATAGGTGAACGGGACTTGGTGAGAGTTAGAATATGAGCAGCAGAGTTTTGGCTGAACTCAAGGATGGAAGATGGCTGGTTGACCAGGAGAGCATTGGAATAGTCACGTCTGGAAGTAACAAAAGAATGGATGAGAGTCTCAGCAACAAATAAGCTGAGGTAGGGGTACAGACGAGTAATGTCACAGATTTGGATGTAGGCAGTCTTTGTGATGGCGAGAATGTGGGTTGGAAACTGAACTCAGGGTCAAATAGGATGTTGAGGTTATAAACAGTCTGGTTCAGCCTGAGATAGTGGCCAGGGAGGGTATGGTGTCGCTGGCTAGGGAGTGGAGTTTGTGGCGGGGAGCAACGACAATGGCTTTGGTCTTACCAATATTTAATTGGAGGAAATGCCAGTTCATCCAGCACTAGATGTCAAGGCAAGAAGTCTGACAAGACAAAGGCAGTGGATTGGTCAAGAGAGGTGAGGTAGAGCTGGGTGTTGTCAGGCTACGTGTGGAACCAGTCATAGTCTTGGATGTCGCATGTTGATGAGAAATGGGAGTGGGTCAAGGATAGATCCTCGAGGGACTCCAAAGGTAATGGTGCAGGAGCCATTGCAGGGGATTCTCGGGCTACAACTGGATTGGTAAGAGTAGAACTAGGCCAAGGCAGTCCCACGCAGCTGAACAATGGAGAGGCGTTGGAGGAGGATGATGGGGTCAACCACATCAAAGGCTGCAGAGAGATCGCGAAGGATGACGAGGGATAGTGCACCACAGTCACATAGGATGCTATTTGTGGTCACAGTTACAGAGGATGTCATCTCTACCAACTACAGCTACTGTTCTCAGGTGGCTGTGTTTACTACCAAGTTGGTCTCTAACATCTAAACAAGACTGGGGCAAGGCGATGAAGGCTGTCCAGTTTGCTTACCGAGCTTGTGACTTTGTGAGGCTCATTAAAAATGCCAGACTATAACAGACAAAATGTAACTTTATGAATGCAACATCTCCATTACAGTAGGTGAGCAACCAAATTCGATATAGATTTTGCTTGTTTTGGTTAGGATATGGGGTAATTAGGGTTTCATACATTGCAGAGTTTTGCTGCATGTTTTGCCTGCCTGGAAAATTAACTATTTGAAATGGAATATAAAACTGGTTCCTTTTAAAAGAATGTAAGCTGGTGAGGCATTTCTTTTATCACTATCGAGACTTGAATTCCATTCCTCACTACCGACAATTTGTTAATATTGACCTGAACTAGTGCCAGGTTTAAGTGCCAATTAGCTAGAAGTGAAAAATAGATTTGCTTGTGGCATTGGGTCTCATGATGAGAGCAGTACTTTATTTTGTGTAAGACAGCAACAACTAGTCAGTTAAAAAAAAATAGGGCAGTGGTAAAAATGAGAACAACAATCTAAATTTACAATATTTCTATTCATGTTCTCCTCACACCCCTTTAGTGCAGTCCGGCTGCGGTGATTTTGTGCCAGTCATTTGGATACATAACCTTGTTTCAACAGCATTTGTACCGTAACATTTTTTTATGCAGTAGATTATTAGCCAGTTAGCCTCCCAATCCAATCTCCCACAAGATTTTATTGAAGCATTGCTAAATCTTAATAACCCTGAATCCTATTTACTTGTCTAATCCCTTTTTGAACTGCACTATATTGTTCCACCACCCTTGTGGTAGTCTGTTCCATATGTTTATCACTCTTTCACCTAAATTTTGCCTGTCGTTTTTTATTTTAATGCAAGATTTTCTCAGCTTCACCCTCACTGGCCACTCACATTAGCGGACCTCACATTCCCCATGCCTTTTTCTGCTCAATGGCGAGGTAAACAATAACCAAGCCCATTGATCTTAAGGGAGAACATATGCTCTGTACATCAGTTACTGAAACATATCTTGGGCTATGTGATTCTCCTCTCTTTAAAAGGCACACACTTACCAGGTTGAGGCTTATGCTTTGAATCAACAAATGGTTTATTTAAATAAAACAGTAAATGTACAGTATACGGTGTGTAAAACAGCAAATCATATACTTCACTAACCTCCTCGATACATTAATAAAAGGTAACTCGCTTTCTCTATAAACATATATTTTAAACAGAAATTTAAATGCTAAAGACTCAAACTGGTCTCGGTTCCTTGCTGAGACTGAGACAAATTTAAAATGTTAAAGCTGTGGGGGATCCCCTCCTTGCCTTTAGATACTGACTCTTGCAGGGGTCTGGTTCTACAGGTGACTGTTTTCCACCATTACCTAATCTGAGTGATTTGTTTTGTGGGCCCAGACAACAAATGCTAGAAAGTTATTGAACTGTGGAGGGCACCACATCAGAGTCCAATTCTATCCTGACCAGACATGCACTTTCCAGAAGTCAGGATCAGGACCCCTGGTTGATGTTTTCCTTCCCTAATGTGGGTGCTTAGGTCAAATATAGCATCCCAATTGCTGCCCCAGCTTCGATCAGCTAACAGTGCAGAGACTGCAAATTAATCTTCTGCTGTTTGGCTTGGTATTACAGTGGACAGCACCTTTATCTGATAGGCTAGCAAGAGGGGATGCAAAATATAAATAAATATTTTATATATACACACAACATAAAATGAATATTTGGTTAGGAATTAGAGTGAGGGATCTCAGCACAGATGGAAATACAGGTGATATATGTAAAGCAATGGAGGTGTGAATTGGTTTGGAATTCACCGGCAACTTTCAGAGATTTGACACACAATCTAGAATATAGTAATTTAAGTGGTAAACATTAAAAAAAAAACGATTGAAGTAGATCTCAAGTCTAAGATATATTTACATTGCAATAAAATGACTTGACAATCTCAATCGCCCCCGTCTCTGGCAGTAGCCTCTCTTGCAGTGCAAAATGATTTAGGTAATCTCAGTCATTAGATGATTTTCTTGTGTGGGAGTAATGGATGAATATGCCATTTTTACAAATGGGTAAATTAGCTAGCCATAATTCTGCCAGAAACTTTACTGGATGTGGTTATCTCTTACTTAATGTATGGCACATTGGTATATTCTAATTTTACTATTTTTTTAATTCACTCATGGGAGATGGGCGTCGCTGGCAAGGCCAGTATTTATTGCCCATCCCTGATTCCCCTTGAGAAGGTGGCAGTGAGCCGCCGCCTTGAACCGCTGCAGTCCCTGTGGTGAAGGTACTCCCACAGTGCTGTTAGGGAGGGAGTTCCAGGATTTTGATCCTGCAAAGATGAAGGAATATATTTCCAAATCAGGATGGTGTGTGACTTGGAGGGGAACTTGAAGGTGATGGTGTCCCCATGCACCTGCTGCCCTTGTCCTTCTAGGTGGTAGAGGTCGTGGGTTTGGGAGTTGCTGCAGTGCATCTTGTAGATGGCACACACTGCAGACATGGTGCACCAGTGATGGGAGGGAGTGAATGTTTAAGGTGTTGAATGGGGTGCCAATCAAGCGGGCTGCTTTGTCCTGGATGGTGTCGAGCTTCTTGAGTGTTGTTGGAGCTGCACTCATCCAGGCAAGTGGAGAGTATTCCATCACACGACTGGACTTGTGCCTTGTAGATGGTGGAAAGGCTTTGGGGAGGCAGGAGACTAATGGAATGTTGGCCTTTACCCCAAGAGGGCTGGAATACAAAGGCGAGAAAGTTACATTTCAGTTATATAGAGCCTTGGTCAGATCTCATCTGGAGCACTACACTCAATTCTGTGCACCGCCCCTCAGGAAGGATATGCTGCCCTTGGAGGAGGTGCACTGCAGATTCACCAGAATGATACTGGGGCTTAAAGGGTTAAGTTATGAGGACAGGTTGCATAAACATGGCTTGTATTATTTTGAGTACAGAAGATTTGGCTGGCGGCGGGGTGGGGGGGGGTGATTTAATCAAATTGTTTGAAATGAGAAAAATTATTCAATAGGGCAAAGAGAAACTATTTCCTCTGGTGGGGAAATCCAGAACAAGAGGTCATAATCTTAAAATGCAGGAGTGAAATCAGGAAACACTTCCTCACACACAGAGTAGTAGAAATCTAGAACTCTCCCTAAAAGTGTGTGGATGCTGGGTGAATTGAAGCTTTCAAGACTGAGATTGATAGAAAGTTGATAGATAAGGGTATCGAGGGATATGGAACAAAGGCAGTTAAATGGGGTTGAGGTACAGATGAGCTATAATCGAAGTGAATGGCAGAACAGGCTTGAAGGGCTGAATGACCTATTCCTGTTCCTATTACAGTAAATAACTTGCACTGACATACCATTATTTCCTCATGTACCCTGTAGGATAAGAAATGTGGTAGAGAACTTCAGAAGATTTCTCATGACTGGGGTGGGGTCCTTGTAGGATTTCTCAGATATATGCAGAGATCGTGGGTCGGAATTTGCTGGAAAAAATAACGGCATGTGAATGATGCACACCATTATAAATGTGCAAATTGTCCAGCAACTTGTACCGAGGAAGAGCTACCCCATGAATGGCGAATCACAAGTTGCTGGATAATTTGTGCCGCTCTGCCAGTAGCTTCACACAAATGGCATCTCACACTTAATCTCCCCATGAGTTTCATGAAGGCATTTACACATTAATTGGCCATTAAACTCACCACAGAAAGTCAAGTCTAGTAATTAACATTGTAAGTGCCCTTTTAACGACATGATAATTGTAAATGACTCAATCAACCTCTGGCCCAGCATTGGAACAATTAAAGGTGTGGAGTCTCAGATTCAGGTTGTGAATTGTTGTTGGAGATTTTAAAAATGTCAAATTATAAATTTTTATATGATTTCTCTTACTTTCCCTTTTTTTTTCTCTCAATGCAATCTTTTGTTCCCCTTTTCTTTCTGTACCTGATTGGACATTGAATTCACCCACTCTAATTCACCCTTTAGCCTTCTCCGCCCTTCCTCCGTTTATTTCTGAATCTTTAAATCTCATTGGTTAAGGAGATACCCAGTTGGTCCCTTTGTTCACCAAGGTCCCAGATGCTCCACTGCCTTCGCCATGCTGTTATTAGCTCATACTTCCAGCAACTTACAGGGCAAAACAATTTTGAGCTGAAGGGTACAGGCTGCAGGAATAAGTCAAACTAACCAAGCGTGCAGTGAGAGGCCCCGTCCAGTATATTCTGGGTCAAAATATCCTACAGATAGATTTTAGATTCATTCAATTAAATGTTTCATTATCTTCCATTTACAGTTATTTCAATACTTGTATATTTACTGGAGTTAAAGAAAAATAAATCAAAAGAATTGTTTTTCCATTTATATGGTACCTTTTACATCCTCAGGATATCCCAAAACACTCAACAGCTAATTAAGTACTTTTGAAGTGTAGTCACTGTTGCAATGTAGGCAATTATTGCAGCCAACTAACACACAGCAAGGTCCCACAAACAGCAATTAAATAAATGACCTGTTTTTTGGTGCTGTTATATAAGGGGTAACTATTGGCCAGGATACAAGAGACCTCCTCTACTCTTCAAAAAGTGTCATAGGATCTTTTATGTCCATCAGAGAGCAAATGGAGCCTCAGCTTGACATCTCATCTGAAAGACAGCATCTTCAACAGTGCAGCAATCCTTCAGTACTGCACTGAATTGTCAGCCTACATTATGTGCTCGTCCTCGAGTGGGGCTGGAACCCACGACCTTCTGACTCAGATGCGAGAGTGCTACTACTGAGCCAAGACTAACATTAACATTTATTTTAATATTTACTGTAGACCAAGCCTAAATCTATATCATACAAACATTTAAAACTGATGCTTTGCCACCATTTTCTGTGCTCATTATAATGTATTTTCTCACAGAAAAGGTGTAGTGAAGTACACAAAACATTTCAAAATACCTTGAATACCTGAAACAGAAGCTCAGTTCCAAGGTATGGCGGATTTTTGAAATGAAATAAACACATACACACACACTACAGAGAACAATCAGGAGAAATAATCAAATTTATTTTGTTTTAATATATCAATCATTTACCATTATGGCAAAATTCTGTACACTGTGTCCCTTGATAAACAGCAGCTTTGCAGAATGACAGAACTTATCATTTCAATTGTGGTGGAAAAACCAATCACCGCTCTGCAGAACTGGGTGTGGAAGACAGACTTGGTCATTAATACTACTTTAACACCACATGCGGTATTAAAATTTCAAGATTACATATATAGATTTTAATACACTTATGTTACTACAGCCAGTCACCAAAAAAGAAAATTAAGATTTTCCCTATTTTTCTTAGATCTTATTGGCAGATTAATATGGCCCATAAATGTACATGCTTATTTAAACACAATTTCTGAATCCATGTAATGGGTACACTTTATTGCCATCTATTTTACTACTAATAGCAGCTAACCGTATTATTTTTGGGGGCGACTAACGAACACGCAAGTTGAAATAATGTAAATAAATGAATTCTGCCAGGAATTAACTACTGACTGAGAGTCTGATGGCTGCCAACAATCACTGAAAACACTAATTGAGATACCATGCACTATTCAGCACTGCAGTATAACCCTATAAGTATACAAGCAGCGAAGAAACAAGCATTTTAAAAGGAACCACCCCTCCAAAAAAGGACATATCTGGAACTTGAATCTTTTACGAGAACATCTCACGAATATACAGAAGCAGAAGCAAAAATTATCCAGTTCACAAAGTATCAATAACCAATTTATTACAGAGATGACATCAAAAGCATTAATCCCCGTGTCCACAGGAGAAAAATAAAAAGTTAAAAATGATCTGAGTTTGTTTGATCAGCTGCCTAGGCAAGGAAGTTCTTATATAAATGATGCACGTACATCACAGAGATCCACTATATTCAGTGTTTAAATTCCAAGGTCTTGTGTTTCTTTATTAAATTTGATACTATGATTAACTACCAACAAGCAGGTTAACATAGTTCACAAAATTCTAAACTCTATTCCCACCAAAGCAATAAGCATTTGACTCAAATCACAATTTGCACATCACCATAATGAAAGCAAGCTTGATTTTCTTTAATGTATTGCACCCAAACTGAATAAAAATGATCCTAGATGATGACATTGATATGAAATACAACAAATAAAAAAGTAGTACGAGCACTAGCACATCAAAATGGACTCGTTTTATAGATATTGTCTCATATGTTTTAGCTAGAAAAAAACCCAAAATGAATGAAAAAGGCTAGTGCAGTAGGTGTTGCTTCTAGGCTGATACAGCCAGCCCTGACTGGATAATTCCAGTTTGTAAAACAAGTTTTGGAACTGCATGTAATAGCGCCCTGCCACCTTAAGGACATCTCCGTCTATATTTATTACAAAAGTATTTCTACAGTCAGAGAATAATGAATGCGTGCCACTTATACTGTTTTCTTATACTGATTAAGGGGGTACAGTAGCTTTTAAAAATACTCGATAATCCAGAATTTTTAATTTTATTTTAGATGTTTACAATTTTAACAAGTTAAGAAACCTGGCATAAATAAAAGATTAAAAAGTACTTTCAACATTTTCCCTTCCTTTGGTTCTGTTCTCCTTGTAGCATTTCTTCCCATGAAGTGCAAACAAAAATTTATGGATGGAATAAACAAAGGACATGTCACAAGTGCACCGTCAGAGCTTCATGCATTCAGAAACATGCTTTTAAATAGACTGGAAATTCCTATAATGTGATTATGATCTTCCAGTCCATAATGAGTGCTGAGAATCCAGCAGTGGCACCACTTCTTTTAGCTAAAACAAAGAACAGAAATTAAATTCAATTTTCTACCACCATGAACATAGCCAAGAACTGAATTAGACATAACATTATTCAAACCCTAAACTTTTAAAATCACCAACGCCCAATTTAAACATGATTGCAATCGAAAAACAGATATCAAATATCTCTTGCGACAGTGTACATGAAACAAAGAAAGGAATTAACTCCCATCATACTCTTCTTTCCCTCATAGTGGATGCTTTTAAACAGACTCTTGGCCATTAAGGTTACTTGTCTTTGGCATGGCAGCTCTCTTCCTTTCATTGCTATTTATCTTCCCCATAAATGTGAGAATTATGTAGTCTTCCCTTCATCCCAGATTATTTAAAAGCCTATCGTACATACTAGCCTTTCATTTTCTTTTAATTGAAGCATCCTTTGGTATAGACTTATTATACAGTTAAGTAAATAATTTTTCAAATCGTGCAAAAAGAACTTGCATTTCTAAGTGCCTTTCATGTCCTCAGGTCATCCAAAAGCATTTCACAGCCAATAAATTACTTTTACAGTGAAGTCAATACTGTAACGTAGGGAAACACTGCAGCCAATATGTGCACAGTAAGGTCCCAGAAACAGCAATAAGATAAATGACCAGTTAATCTGTTTTGGATGATGTTGGTTGAGGGATAAACCTTGGCAAAGACACCAAGGGAGAACTACCCTGCTCTTCTTCAAATAGTGCCATAGGATGTCTTAGATCCACCCGAGGGCAAATGCTGACTTGGCTTAACGTCTCTTCTTTATGACGGCACCACTGATAGTACAGCACTCACTGAAGTGTCAGCATAGATTTATGTGCTGAACTGTTGTAAAGTCCAAACCTCCCAAATGAGTGCTACAAATGGTGGGAAAGGAATGGGAAGCGAAGTTCAAATAATGTGGAAGAATGTATCAAAAGACTTTGTTTCTCTCACTTTTAGGAGCAGTCCGTAGTAATGCCAAAAATGGGACAGGCTTAAACATTATTTAATGTTGTGGCCTGCTTCAAAGATTAAAGGGCCAGAACAGGGATCCTCTTTAGAAGATAATGCCAGGTGTGCGTGTGTGAGTATTGTGCGTGACTGTCATTAAAAAAAGAAACAAGCTGAGGACATCATGTGGATGGACCTAGAGTAGTGAGCATTTCTATTTCAGCTGCAACATGGGTCAGTAACATATCAGGACACTCTGCTTCCCCCCCATCCCCCTCCTTTTTGTTCAGATATTGCATCTTAATTCTCAAACTGAAAATAATTAAATTACATTTGGTTTTATATACAGATTTTTAAACAGAGATTTAAGTTATCGAATAAATGCTGTGGTTCAATTTATCCTCACTATAAAACAAAAGGCCTAACCTCATAAATCTTTGAGCCATGCTGTAATGGACGCAATGGGAGGCTAACTCCATAAAAAGAAAACCAATTTTCTAGATTGTCCACAACTTTGAGAGACCTTTATTTTCTTATTATTCATTTGCTTTATAAATATCATGCAATATGTATCTTACTTTTTTTTAAAAATGGAAATATATTTCTGTAAATAGGGAATTTCTCATTTTAGTGCTGCAATTATTAAGTATCTAACTCTTTGTGCATTTTGCCAATGTAGAAATTCATCTTACTTGACAGGTACAGATGGGGCTCCTGAGCGGTGGAAGTGAACATTTTGCCACTTCCCATCACGGCGATGCCAGACTCTGGTTTCCTCGGTCTGCATGGTTTTTGGCATGCTACTGCCATCGATGTACTGTGTGAGGCGGATGTATGCTATACAGGCTGCATCATCACCAATCAGATGGACATGCGGGTTCAATATTATGGTGTGAATTGGCTTGTGGTTCTTAGACAAAGCTACAAAAAGAGATGTACATTTATTTAATAATGAAATCATACCAAAATTGAACTTGTTACAAAACTAGAAATAATGCCCACATTGTGTACCATTTTCGAAGTAAAATCTGTGGAAGTCCATTCCTTCAACCAAGTTGCCCAGTGCTTCAGGTTCAAATGCAGTGAGGCCTGGGTCACAAATCTTCCTGCAAAAAAAATTGAAAAATATAATTTTCAAATATGAATATTGTTCAAAATTATAAAATGATCCCATTTACCATCCATTTAATATACTAGGGAGAACACCCAATCTGGAGAGCCAAAAAGTCAAGCAAATAATGGGCATGCTTTTAGCAAATTATCCAAAAGTAACAATTACTTTCCCCAAGGTGCAGAGACGCAGGCTACGATTTTGTCAACGAATGCGGCTTGGGAGCGGGTCAGGTGGTTTCCGGCTTCCAGTCCCACCCCCAACTGCATCCAGCCCGTGGACGTGATTTTACATTGATTGACATTGTTAAGCCCGCCCTGCGGGCTTGCCGGCCAATTAAGAGGACGCCAGTCAGATGACATCATTTGATGACGCAACATCAGCCGCTTTCCTTAAAGGGACCATGCACAAATTGATTTTGATAGTTCTGCTGTCAGTGTTCTGCAGCATTGAGGTGCTGCAAACACTGACAAGCACTGCACAGAGGTGCGCGGCTGCACCCAGGCTCTCCCATGACTCCCTCCATATGCTTATGGAGGGAGTCTCAGCACGCAGGGAGGTTCTCTTCCCTTCCAATGGGCAGAAGAGACCTCCCCAGGAGATCAACGCAGCCGGATTGCACATTGCACGGGAGGGCACAAGCATGGATGTCGACCAGGCTGCAGTGGCGCAAACCTTTCAATGATCTCAGTAGATCTCGAAACGTTACTGCAAAGCCACACTCAACCTCATCCTGCTGTGCCACTCATCACATCCCCATCACTCTGCCTTCCCTACCCTACTCTCCTGCACATCCTTACACCAACTTACCTTGCACCTCCACCCATCCCCGTCTATCTACATTATCACATCCCCATCTCACTAGCCACCCTTCACACTCACCCTCATCCTAGTCCAGTCATACTAACTAACAGCACACAAGGGTGGGCACTTGGGTGTTTTAGCCAATGTTCATGTGAAGTTTCTGTTGAAGTGCTGTCAAACATTGAAACCTTTATTTTCAACACTTTACGTTCTTGGACAGATTTGTGTGCAGCTTTGGAAGTGGCTTAGTGAGTTGCAGTGAATGGTGAGACATAAGGGTAACCCCCCTAAAATGGTGATGAGTGTGAAAGGAATGGCTGGGGCATTGTAGGGATGTTTTATGGTGTTGGTGACGGGTGGTGCCAACCTGGTGCATCATGTGGCAGCCAGGGTGTACAGTGTTAAGTGAAGTAAATCTGGCTATGGGGGTGAGGCCATCCCTGGCAGCATTGTGGTCGGCTGCTGATGCCCTGTGTAGCACCAGCTGATTGCAGAGAAGGTTGGTATTGTTGGAGCTGCTGGTGTGCCTGGTGCTGCTGGTGTTGGGGCTGATCGTGATGGGATTCTGAGAACTAAGGTGAGATTTTTTCAAGGGCATCGATGCTGATGGAATAGATGGCAGGTGAGGTTGAGATGACAGAGATGATCTGTCAGTGGTGAGAGAGGTTGTTCCAATGAGGTGACACTGGATAGTGAGTTTGCTCCAAACACTGGCAACCTGCATAAAGCTCAATCTGTCTTCGAAATGCAGTAACCTTGCTAAGTAAAGACCTATGAAATGGGAGCTTTTATAGGCCATTTACAGCTGTCAAATTTAGAAATCATCCCATGCTGACACAACACCCGACCTCCTTACCTGACTGATCCCCGAGCAGCGGAGAAGCCATTGGCCAACTCTAAAAATCTAAAGGTAAGCTTAAAATACTACTTAATTGCCTCTTAACAATCCAGCTAATAATTTAAATTGCCTCCCTCGCCGCTTGGTGACGGGTCTGTTCTGTGATGACAGACCCAACATCTGGGAGACTAGCGTGGAGGCAGGTTGACAGTGGGTTCCCTACCCACTGTCAAAATAAAACATTTTCCCAGCCGACCCGCCACCAAAAGCGCCCCCTGACCCCCAGAAAAATTCCAGCCAAAGTGTCCCCATAATTATACTCCAGTTTTACATAATTAGCTCTATTTTGGACCCAGCACTTGGAAGATTCCCCTGCCCCATTAAGCAAGAATATGTGCTGAGTTTGAAAAATACATGTAAAAATTAACCATTTTAAATTTGGAGAGTTGGTCTTCAGCCAAGGCTTATGCCCCAGAAGGACCCAGCATTTCAGCTTCTTGCTCTATGAAGTATGGACAGCTTCTAAAGATAGCTGCAAACTGGATTCTCTAATCATGCATACTGGAAATCAGGTTTATTTTCATAATTTAAAAATGTTATTACTTCCCCAGGTGAGGCGCCTGCTGAGTTACAAACCATCGAGTTACAAGTAGGTGCATTATGTTGAGATTCAGTAGTAATGATATTTAATTAGATGAACTTCATTAATTATGTTGCTATGTGCTTCATACTCTATTTCAAAATAAATGTTTAGGTCAGGAAAGACAGTGCAAGTCACAGCAAAAATACACCGTCATTATGATCACCTTAAAAACCTTTGGGACAACCTAATCTCAGTTTAGCATCCTCCATGTAGACAGGGTATCCAAAACTCTTGCATTATCCCTTGATTCAAAAAGCAATAAAGGTTGCAAAGACAGGCAACAATGGTGCCATATAGTCCAGACCAAAGGGAGATTCTGGCAATGCATGCCCAAAGGAAGGCCTAGCCACCAGTTAATTAAGTTTGGTTTCTCTATTTCCACTATAAAACTTTATCATTGTCCAAAACTTAAGCCACAGCTCTATTATAAGGAGTCCCAAAAAGTGTCACTTGGCTACAGCATACCTATTACCAATAAGCAAGTCACCTCAACTTCAGGCCACTCGAAGAATGTGTTTTCATAATCAGGCTCTTGGCTATTTGTCATTAGAACAGTATTGTTCCCTCCAAAATCTGTAAATATCACATTTGTTCCCCTTTGCCAACCAAGTTGAACCACTCTAAATTCAACTCTCTCTGCTCAGAGAATAACTAATTACAGCCTACCCATGACTGACATCTTTCTCTAGATGGTTGCTGCTCTAAACCAGGAAGACTGATACCCTCCAGGCTTGCTAAAAGCTCAATAATTGATTCACAGAACAATATGATACAATTTACAATGGCATACAACAAATGTGCGTTGAAAAAAATTGAAGAACCAAAAATATAAAGTATGGGAGGCAAATCCACAAACAATTTTACCGCTTATTAATGATCTTTAGAGCAGAGTTTAATAAAATGGATGGTAAGAAAATCTAGAAAATATAATAGGAAGGAACGAAACTTGCTGCGCATGACGTTTCTTGAGAGAGAACAGAATGTTGCATTTTTTTTTTTTTTACAAACTATAGTGAAGTGAGGAGCTTATGGAACACTTATTACCGATAACTGTGGAAGAGAAAATTAGCAGAACTCAAGGTGGTTGGGTCACCAAACCCTAATAGAATACACCCTAGGCTGTTGAAAGAAGTCCAATGGAGTTAGGAGGGGCTCTGGTCACAATTTTCCAATCCTCCTTAAATATGTAAATGGTGCTGTAGGACTGAGAATAAAGACAGACCAGTTACACTGTCAGGGCAAACACATAGGACTCTGGGAAGACAGATGGGTTGACAGAATGACCAGAAAGGTGTTGTGGTGTATGTGCCTTTAAGAGCACCCTGTGTACTGTAATGCCGGTAATGGCCACTCGGGCTATATAAGCCTGTATAGTGTCTTGTATCTGTTAGTTCACCTCCAGACTTTGTTCAGTAAACACCTGTGAAACCAACTCCTGCATTCCGTGTCTCCATTAACACACGGATACAACAGTGGTGACGAATTGGAAACGGACTTACCTGCAATTCGGCAGCACCTCAAGGAGATCGAATCCTCAGACGAAAGTCGAAGAAAAACAAGAAAAAAAACCCCCAAAAAAACTGTGGTTTCACCAGCTAGCCGAGCTGGTGGCAGGTGCTGCAATAATCCTTCCTGGGCGGCGGGCTGGGGCTCCATCGGCTGGCTCTGCAGCGGGGCCGAGCAGCGAAGGCGGAGGCAAATGGAGACAGAGGGTGGAGCACTCGGGAGACAGCTGGCGCTGCAAAGCAGGTCGGCATTCGGACCAAGCAGAGGGAGGGAAACGTCCCAGAGAGTCCGGCGGGAACGAGTCTCCACCTATTAAAAATACCTATGTAAATAAAAACCGCAGAGAACAGCGTTGTCAGAAGCGGCAGCGGCGGGAAAGTGCGGGAGGCGCCATTTTTTTTGCGGGGAAGAAAGGAAAGCGCGGGAGGCGCCATTTTTTTTTCAGGATGCCTAAGACTGGCAATATTACTGCTTTCGATAGCGATATAGAGGACTGGACCACATATGTGGAAAGAGTGGAGGTATATTGCACAGCAAATGAAATAGAGGATGATAAAAAGGCATCAGTACTTCTAAATCTAATGGGCGCAAGGACATACGGGCTGTTATGAAACTTAATCACTCCAGCCAAACCGAAGGACAAGAATTTTAAGGAGATTGTTGATACCCTACAGGAGCACTTAAACCCAACACCGCTGCTGATAGCGGAACGATTCAAATTCTTCAGGAGGAATCAGCACAAGAATGAAAGTAACGCTGATTACCTCACCGAATTAAGGAAGCTGTCAAAGCACTGCCAATTTGGGGCAGGACTGGCAGATTCTCTTCGAGACAAATTCGTCTGCGGTCTCCTAAGTGAAGGAACACAGAAAAGGCTACTTTCTGAGAAAGATTTGACACTGGACAAGGCTTTCAGTGTGGCTGTATCATACGAAGCAGCCGCAAGAGGAGCTGCAGAGATACAGCAAAAGCCACAGGACTTTGGCACCCATGAAATGACACAGGGTTTCGAGAGATGTTATCCCTGCGGCAGATCCACCCATGACCAGAGGGACTGCTGGTTCAAGGACAAAGCATGCAGGCAATGCGGAAAGATTGGACACATTGCACGTGTATGCCGATCTGGAAACAAAAAATCCACGGACAGGAAAAAAATCAATAAAGTACAGAAAGGTACAAATGATGACGGACAGTAGCTCCGAAGACCAGAAGAGCGATAGCGACTCCGGAAACAAGAGACTAAGCTGTCTCAAATTACATAATGTAATTGCCAAAGAAGATTACCAGACCATTTGGGTTACCCTCACGATAGCGGGGTCCCCAGTTAAAATGGAGCTAGATACAGGATCGGCTCTGACCGTCATAAGTCGACGGGATTACGAGCGGCTATTTCCGCATATACCTTTGAAAGACACATCCATTATCTTGAAAACATATACGGGGCAGAAAGTATACCCAAAAGGGAAAATAAGGGTGCCTGTTGTGTACAACGGCAAGGAAATACAGAAGTTGTATTTATACGTTCTGCAAGATGGTGGTCCACCGCTATTGGGACGTGAATGGATCAGGAAGATACGTTTAGACTGGCACTCCATTCAGGCACTGACGGTGACCAGTAAGAAAAAAAATGATGACGTCATACCTAAACGATTAAAAGACATCTTGGCCAACGCCAAGGAAGTGTTTCAACAGGAACTAGGAACCTTGAAAGGCGTCACCGCCTCAATAAAAGTGGAAGATGCGGCAATTCCCAAGTTTTTTAAGGCAAGGCCAGTGCCATACGCAATTCGTTCAGCAGTCGAGGCAGAGCTGGAGAATTTGGAAAAGGCAGGCGTATTATCCAAGATAGATTGGAGTGAGTGGGCAACACCCATCGTCCCGGTCATGAAGAAAACGTTGAATAATGATAAATCTGAAGAACAGAGAAAAATTCGCATCTGTGGGGACTTCAAGGTGACTGTAAACCCGGTCCTTCACACGGTACAGTATCCTCTTCCGAGGATAGAAGATATTTTCGCCTCACTATCCGGAGGGAAACGTTTCACCAAAATTGACTTGGCACAGGCATATCTACAGATGGAGGTTGAAGAGGCCTCTAAAAAGTATCTCACGATAAATACACACAAAGGCCTGTACCAGTACAATCGACTGGTTTTCGGAGTAGCATCAGCTCCAGCTATCTGGCAACGAGCTATGGAGCAAGTCCTCCAAGGGATTCCGGGGACTCAATGCTACCTAGACGACATCATTGTAACAGGAGAAAACGACAACGAGCGCCTTGCCAATTTGGAGCAGGTGCTCACTAGGCTGAAAGAACGGGGCCTACGAGCAAATCGCCCCAAGTGCGAATTTTTCCAGAAACAAATATCGTATTGTGGCCACATAATTAACGAGGAAGGTTTGCATAAGTCACCTGAAAAAATTGAAGCGGTCATAAAAGCCCCAGCACCTGAAAATGTCTCACAATTAAGGTCGTTCCTGGGATTGATAAATTACTATCATAAATTTTTACCGAACTTGTCAACTCCTCTGCACCCTCTTAACGAACTGCTACAAACGGGAGTAATTTGGAAATGGAGCGAAGACTGTTAACGTGCCTTCCATAAATGCAAAGGCTTGATCACGTCCAAGGAAGTTTTGGCTCATTACAACCCATCACTGCCAATCAGACTGGCATGCGATGCATCCCCTTATGGCGTAGGAGCGTTATTATCGCATAGATTCCCTGATGGCTCGGAGCGGCCGATAGCTTTTGCGTCACGCTCATTGAACTCAGCTGAGCGTAACTATGCCCAGATCGACAGGGAAGCACTCAGCCTGGTATGGGGAGTGAAGAAATTCAACCATTACCTACACGTCAAAAATTTACCTTGTTGACTGACCATCAACCCCTCGTCTCCATATTCAACCCTAAAAAGGGTGTTCCCATTATGACAGCGCAAATGCTACAGAGGTGGTCCCTTTTCCTAGGGGCACACCAATATGACATAGAATACAAAGGATCAAAACAGCATGGGAATGCTGACGGTTTATCGCACCTACCGTTGCCAACGGTAGAAGAGGCACCTACAGTGGACATGTTCCACTCAACCCTAGTGGAATGTCTACCAGTAACAAATTCTGCCATTGAAAAGGAAACGAGAAATGACCTGACTCTCTCACGAGTCTACGATTTAACGGTGAAGGGATGGCCAGCACATGGCGAACCACTGTTGCCAGCATTCCCGCAAAGAAGAGAACAACTGACAGTGTGCCGAGGAACCTTGATGTGTGGATCCAGAGTGGTGATTCCACCCAAACTCCAGGATAAAGTGCTAAAGGAGCTTCACGAGGGGCATCTGGGTGGAGTGAAAATGAAGCACCTAGCCAGAGCGTTTGTGTGGTGGCCAGGTATCGATGGAGACATCGAAGAAATGACCAAGAGCTGTCTAGGATGCCAGAAGGTCCAAAACGCCCCACCACAAGCCCCTCTACATCCATGGGAGTGGCCCTCATCTCCATGGCAAAGGGTACACATCAACTTTGCTGGTCCATTTATGGACTCAATATTCTTAATCGCGGTTGATGCACACTCCAATTGGCCGGAGGTAATAAAGATGTCCTCCACCACCACGGAAAAAACCATCACAGTATTAAGGACCATATTTGCCAGGAATGGGCTGCCTGAACAGATCTGTTCTGATAATGGACCGTAATTTGTGTCCGAAGAATTCAGGAAGTTCTTAAAAAACAATGGGGTTAAGCACTACACGTCCGCCCCATACCATCCCGCCACCAATGGATTGGCTGAAAGGTTTGTCCAGACCTTCAAGAAGGCCATAAAGGCCATGGGTAATGAAGACATAAATCTACAGCATAAGGTAGATAACTTCTTGTTTGCATACAGGAATGCAACACATGTGGTTACAAACCAAACTCCCGCCATGATGTTCTTCAATAGAAGCCTAAGATGCTGGCTGGATTTGATCAAGCCAAACATCAGAAGGGACGTGGAGAACCGGCAATTTCAAGGCATGAATGAAAGGCCAACTAGAACCTTCCAGATAGGTCAACAAGTTTTGGCCCGGGACTACCGTACCGAGAAATGGCAGCCTGGAACTATTTGCACACGACTAGGACCGTTGATGTACACTGTGGACATTGGAGAAAGCATAATAAGGCGCCATGCTGACCAGATCATAGAGTCATCCGAAAAGGGACAACCTACACCACAACTCTATACACCTAATGATGAAGCAGAGATACCCATAGTATCTACCTCCGATCCGGTGATACTGGAACCAGATGAACCCGACACTGGCATTCAAGCCGAATCGACCTTGCCAAAAGAACCTACTACACCACCAAAAACTACTACACCACCGAGGCGTTATCCGGACCGAGTCAGGAAGCCTCCAGAGAGACTGACTTATAATTGATTAACTGCAGCAAATGTGTAGATTATTGTTCTTGTAACATGTTAATTAATGATTACTTAAAATGTTATGTACTGGTTGTCTAAAAGGGGAGGAATTGTGGTGTATGTGCCTTTAAGAGCCCCCTGTGTACTGTAATGCCGGTAATGGCCACTCGGGCTATATAAGCCTGTATAGTGTCTTGTATCTGTTAGTTCACCTCCAGACTTTGTTCAGTAAACACCTGTGAAACCAACTCCTGCATTCCGTGTCTCCATTAACACACGGATACAACAGGTGTCAGATACAATTTAATCTGGATGAGTACGAGGTAATATTTTTTGGGAGGAAAAACAAAGAACGAAGGTATACAATCAATAGAAAAATAGAAAAGGTTGTGGATAAGCAGACAGACTCAAGAATGGTCTCTATGGGAGTGAGGGAGGTGGACACACATGATACTCAAAGGAAAGGAGCTCAAAGGTGGCCTACCACAGGCACCATCTTTATCCTATACTCCTCTCTATCCCCTAGCCAAGGTGACCAAGACTACCCCATTCAAGCTAAGTCCACCTTAGAGCTTAATGTATTAACAGCCTTAGGAACAGGAGTAGGCCATTCAGCCCCTCGAGCCTGTTCCACCATACAATTAGATCATGGCTGATCTGTACCTCAACTCAATTTACCCAGCTTTGTTTCATATCCCTTGATACACTTCCCTAACAAAAATTTATCACTCAATCTTGAAAATTTCAATTGGCCCAACATCCACAACCTTTTGGCAGTGAGTTCCAGATTTACACTATCCTGTGTGTGAAAAAGTACTTCCTCATTTCACTTCTAACTGACCTAGCTCTAATTTTAAGATTTTCCCTCTTGTTCTAGATTCCCCCACCAGAGAAAAGAGTTTCTCTGTACTGTATCTACCCTATCGAATCCCTTTTATTATTTTAAACACCTCAATTAGATTACCCCTCAATCATTTAAACTTAAGGGAATACAAGCTAAGTTTATGCAACCTGTTCTTATAACATAACCCTTTAAGCACTGGTATATTTCTGGCAAATCTGCACTATACCCTTTCTAAGGCCAATATATCTTTCCTGAGATTCAGTGTCCACAACTGAATGCAGTACTCGAGATAGGGTCTGACCGAGGCTCTGTACAACTGAAGCACAGCTTCCTCCCCTTTGTATTCCAGACCTCTTGAGAGAAAGGCTAGGATTCCATTAGCCTTTTTGTACTGTGTACTAGCTTTAAGTGATTTTTGCACATGGGCACCTAAATCCTTTTCATCCTCCACAGCCCCGAGTTTCTCACCATTAAGAAAATATTGATTTGTCTTTCTCAGATCCAAAGTGGATGACCTTGCCTGAGAAGTCATAGGAAATTTATTTTAAGGGACTGTGTCCTCAGGACCTCACCATACTCCGAATTAAGTTTAGTTGTAGAACCTTCTATGATAGATGGCATGTTACTAGTGTCTTTCTTGGAAGTATTTGTTAAAAAAGTTATCATTTAGTATATAGGTTGACTATTTTTAATTAATCCTCAGCTTCAATCCCAATTGGAAAGTCAGTTTTTCTTCAATAACCCTTTTTCTGTTATAATACTGTTGCATTTGGCTTCTACAGCCAGTCATTTTCCCACTATGCCTCTCAATATTTTTAATTTTCTGGAGGTTTCTGTGATTCTCAGTGGTTTCTCTCATCTTTTTCAATACAATTAATCTATTTAGAGAAACACAATCAACATTTACTAGTCCTTGGTATGCACCTTCCTGAATGCTCAGTAGTATGTCCTTAAAGTTACTCCAATTGTCCTCAACTGGTGTTTTGAATGCTACTCTAGTCCATCTGTTTAAGCTTTCCCATCATTGCCTTTGTGCGACTTCTGGACTCAACATTGAGTTCAACAATTTCAGACCATAACCACTGCCCCTATCTTGTTATTCTCTCCCACACGGCAGCTGTCGATCATTCTGCCATTTACACTTCATCTAGAGTCATCTTTTGTTTCTTAACTTGTTCCATTACCATCTCCTTTTGCCTGTATCATCATCCCTTGTCTCTTAATCTCTCCTGCCTTCCATCCCATCACAGACCTTCCCTTTTGTTCTTTCCTCCCCTCCCCCCCTTTCCCTGCTCCTACACTTGCTTAAAAACCTGTTCCATCTCCAACTTTTTCCAGTTCTGACGAATGGTCATCGACCTGAAACATTGGCCCAGATTTTCCGATCACAGGCCTCCCGCGGGCGGAGAGCTGCGATCTGGAAAAATCTGCGCCCTTACCTGAGGGCTCCCGGGAGGTGCAGATTTCCGATGCTGGGCCTCTCCAAACTGCCGGTGCGCAGGGCCCACGTATCCCAGAGGCGCAGGTAGCTCGCACTGTTCCCGAGATCACGTGGGCCATGGGGAACCAATTAGAGAAGGGAATCTCCGTTCATACATTTGACAGGAAGACCTGTCAAATATATGAATGGAGATCACCCCAAAAACATAGCAAAACTTCAAATATATTTTAAAAAACACCATATTTTTTAAATGACTTGAAATTACATAAATTAACTATTTTAAACAAAAATTTAAATTTTTGAAAAAAATAATTCAAGTTTTTAACGGGGCTAAAAATAAACTTTTTTTTATCTCAAAGCTGTCTGGGTCCACACAGTTCCATTTCATCCTTCGACTCATCCGACGCTTCAACAAAAAACTTTTTTTCTGCCATTCTGATGTCAAGGATCGCAAGCTTCATCAAATCTTGAACACCAACGCCCCTCCGGAACCTTCTTCCCCTTCACTTTCCTCTGACCCCCCCTTCTCCCAATTTCACCCCCTGCCGCGTCTTCACTATCCCTTCTGACCTTCCCCTCTCTGACCCCGAACGATCAGTCCTCAGCAAAGGCCTGAGCTTCATCCCCTTACACCCCCACCTCAATTAATTTCGAGCTCGGCACGATGCTGAGCTCTTTTTCCGCCGCCTTCGCCTCCGTGCCCACTTCTTTGGCCAGGAGTCTTCCCCCCCGCACGGCTGACCCTATCTCCCTCTACCAGAACCCCTCCGTCTGGCCGCTTACCCTCTCTAGATCTTTTCATTGCAAACTGCAGCCGTGACATCGGCCGTCTCCATTTCTCTGCTCCCCTCACTCACTCCAACCTACCTCCCTCTGAACTTGCAGCACTCCATTCTCTCAAATCCAACCCCGACATCGTCATTAAACCTGCTGACAAGGGTGGTGCTGTTGTTGTTTGACGAACCGACCTCTACCTAGCAGAAGCTGAACGCCAACTCTCCGACACCTCCTCCTACCTGGACCATGACCCCACTACCGAAAATCAAGCCACCGTTTCCAAGACTGTCACTGACCTAATCTCCTCTGGAGATCTTCCCCCCCACGGCCGCCAACCTCATAGTTCCCCAACCCCGCACAGCCCGCTTCTACCTCCTTCCCAAGATCCACAAACAGGACTGCCCTGGTAGATCCATTGTTTCAGCCTGTTCTTGCCCCACAGAACTTATCTCTTCCTATCTCGACTCTATTTTTTCTCCCCTTGTCCAGTCTCTTCCCACCTACATCCATGACTCTTCCGACGCCCTCCGCCACTTTAACAGTTTCCACTTTCACGGCCCCAACCGCCTCCTTTTCACTATGGACGTACAATCCCTCCACACCTCCATCCCCCACCAGGATGGCTTGAGGGCGTCCGCTTCTTCCTTGAACAGAGGCCCAACCAGTCCCCATCCACCACCACCCTCCTCCGCCTGGCTGAACTTGTTCTCACATTGAACAACTTCTCCTTTGACTCTACTCATTTCCTCCAAATCAAAGGTGTTGCAATGGGTAACCGCATGGGTCCTAGCTATGCCTGCCTTTTCGTGGGATATGTGGAACACTCTTTGTTCCAGTCCTACTCGGGTCCCCTCCCTCACCTCTTTTTCTGGTACATTGATGACTGTGTTGGTGCTGTCTCCTGCTCTCGCCCTGAACTAGAAAATTTCATTTACTTTGCTTCCAATTTCCACTCTTCCCTCACCTTCACATGGTCCATCTCCGACTCTTCCCTTCCCTTCCTCGACTTCTCTGTCTCCACCTCTGGGGATAGGTTATTGACTAACATTCACTACAAGCCCACTGACTCCCACAGCTACCTGGAGTACACTTCTCCCACCCCGCCTCCTGTAAGGACTCTATTCCATTCTCCCAGTTTCTCTGTCTCCGCTGCATCTACTCCGACGATGCCACCTTCCATACCAGTGCTTCCGACATGTCTTCCTTTTTCCTCAACCCTCTAATGTGGTTGGCACGGCCCTCGACCGTGTCCATTCTATCTCCTGCACTTCTGCCCTCACCCCTGCCCCTCCCTCCCGGAACCACGATAGAGTTCCCCTTGTCCTCACCTTTCACCCCACCAGCCTCCACATTCAACGGATCATCCTCCGCCATTTCCGCCACCTCCAGCGTGTTCCTAACACCAAACGCATCTTCCCCTCACCTCCCCTTTCAGCATTCCTTAGGGACCGCTTCCTCCGCGACACCCTAGTCCACTCCTCTACCACTCCCAGCACCCCTTCCCCTTCGCCCGGCACCTTCCCGTGCAAGCGCAGGAGATGCAACACAAGCCCTTATACCTCCACCCTTCCCACTGTCCAGGGCCCCAAACACCCCTTCCAGGTGAAACAGCGATTTACTTGTAATTCTTGCAATTTAGTATACTGTATTTGCTGCTCACGATGTGGTTTCCTCTACATTGGGGAGACCAAATGCAGATTAGGTGACCGCTTTGCGGAACACCTCCGTTCAGTCCGTAAGAGGAATCCCGAGCTCCCGGTGGCCTGTCACTTTAATTCACCGCTCCATTCCCACTCAGACCTCACCGTCCTCGGTCTCTTGCACTGGTTCCACAGAAGCTCAGCGTAAACTCGAGGAACAGCACCTCATCTTTCGATTAGGCACTCTACACCCCTCTGGACTCGAGATAGATTTCAACAATTTCAGATCATAACCTCGGCCCCCATCACATATATATATTTTCTTCTTCCCTCCCACATGGCAGCTGTCCTTCATTCTGCCAGCGCAATTCACACCCCATCTAGAGCCATCCTTTGTTCCTTAACCTGCCCCATTACCACCTCCTCTCGCCTTGAACGTCTCTCAATGTCTCTTAATCTCTCCTGCTTTCTATCCTATCACTGACCTTCCCTTTTGTTCTTTCATCCTCTCCCCCTTTTCCCAGCCCCTTACCTGCTTTCCACTTCCTGCTTTTTTCCAGTTCTGATGAAAGGTCATCGACCTGAAACGTTAACTCTGTTTACATAAGAAGTAGGAGCAGGAGTAGGCCATACGGCCCCTCGGGCCTGCTCCGCCATTCAATAGGATCATGGCTGATCCGAACCTAGACTCACGTCCACTTCACTGCCCGCTCCCCATAACCCTTAATTCCCTTATCAGCTAGGAAACTGTCTATCTCCGTTTTAAATTTATTTAATGTCGCAGCTTCCACAGCTCTCTGAGGTAGCAAATTCCATAGATTTACTACCCTCTGAGTGAAGAAGTTTCTCCTCATCTCAGTTTTGAAAGGGCAGCCCCTTATTCTAAGATTATGCCCCCTAGTTCTAGTCTCACCCATCAGTGGAAACATCCTCCCCGCATCCACCCGATCAAGCCCCCTCACAATCTTACATGTTTCGATAAGATCGCCTCTCATTCTTCTGAATTCCAATGAGTAGAGGCCCAACCTACTCAACCTTTCCTCATAAGTCAACCCCCTCATCTCCGGAATCAACCGAGTGAACCTTCTCTGAACCGCCTCGAGAGCAAGTATATCTTTTCTTAAATATGGAAACCAAAACTCTACGCAGTATTCCAGGTGTGGCCTCACCAGTACCCTGTTTCTCTCTCCACGGATGCTGCCCTGGCCTGCTGAGCTTTTCCAGCGTTTTCTGTTGTTATTTTGGATTTCCAGCATCCGCAGTATTTTGCTTACGTAAAAATAAACTTACCTTTCTTTAAAGTATTTTTAAATGACAAATCAGTGGGAAATTTAAAAAATAAACTTTTTTCAACTCTTATCCTGGTAAAAGCAGGCCTTACGCCTGCTTTTACCAGGCACAAAAACTGTTAAGTATTTTCTGCGAGCGGAGGGACTCCAAAAAGCAGAACTCTCCGCCCAGAGGCCCTGCTCCAGGGCAGCTGGAGGATCTGTCAAGAGCTTTCTTGACAGATCGGAAATGCCGGTTTCCAGCATGCGTAGTGCATGCCTGAAACCGGCATTTCTGATGTCCCTACGGGTGGGTACACAGCGCGTACACAGCCGTAGGCATCTGAATTTCTGCCCCGTTAACTCTCTCTCTGCACAGGTGCTGCCTGACCTGCTGAGTATTTCCAGCATTTTCTGTTTTTATTTCTAAAAATTACATCCAATTCCAAAAGAATTAACAGCAATACTGTGCAACATTCAGACCTTATATTCGATAACCAGTTGCAAATGGAATAAATTGACTCAGTATGGACAAGGGAAACAAATTAATTCTTACGTGTAGGCTTCAAAATCTCCATTGTTAATGGCTTCAATCAGTTGCTCTGTAACTTTGATAATTTCTTGTTTGCGTGCTAAGAATAAACAAGACAAATGGTTATAAAAAAAATAAAGATATCAATACAGGTAGACTATCCTTTATCCGAAAGCCTCGGGACCAGCCGTGTTTCGGTTTTCGGAAAATTTCGGATTTCAGAAGGTATTTTATAAGACTGGGAAATTTGTCGGGCGGGGGGGTCGGCGTCGGCGGGGGGGTCGGGGGTCGTGCGCACGACTTACGCTGAACGAAAAAACTTTCGGTTTTCAGAGGATTTCGGTTTTCGGAAGTGCGGCTAAAGGATACACTATCCCTTATCCGAAAGGGTGGGGGTCGGGGGGGGGGGGGAGAAAAGAATATCGGACAGGCCGCTGCAGCTATCGGACGGGCCACTGTATTGTTGGGTTCACTCTCCCGGTATACCTCCTTCACACTGCCCGGCTCGGCCTGCAATCTCCTACCCAGGAGGGAACTCAGTGACCCTCTGCCCTGCTCAGCGTAAGTCGTGCGCCACTCTGGTCATGTCGTGCGCACGACTTACGCTGAACGAAAAAACTTTAGGTTTTTAGAGGGTTTCGGTTTTCGGAAGTTCGGATAAAGGATAGTCTACCTGTAACAGCACTAAAAAAATTTCAGTCACGTCATCAAATCGCAAACTAGATTTTTCCTCCCCACCCCCCACCCTCTCTTCTGTTCTCCACCCTAGGCAGTTTCTCCCAAAGTTGGTGATAAACAGCAAATTTTTGATTTTAGAAGCCAGGCATTCAGTAAAACTGAAAGACAGTCCAAGGAGAAATAGTATATGCTTTCATAATATCCCAAATTTACAGGGGCAATTTATTCATGCAAGAGTGTTTGGGGTAGGAACAGAACCAGAAATGCTATGTATTATCTTAATCATGACATTGTGTATAAAAGACACAATGTACTACAGAACAATATCATATGTGCTTGTAAACAAAAAAATAATCTTGTAAAACACTTTTCCATGGCTATAGAACCCCTTACTCCAGACCACAACTTGCCTAGATTGTGTAAGCATTTTGTCAAAATAAACTGAACAAAGAATGTTAATAAGATGTGCAATATATCAGAATGAACAAAGTCGAACCATGAATTTACATAAATGCAGTTATTAAGTATGACTGCTAGCCATCTTCATTTGTAGTTTCTTCCAGTTAGTCTTGCTAGATAATTTCCTACCTTTAAAGGAGCCCATCACTTCAATAATTATCTCAGTAATGCAACAGAATCCTTTTCTCAGTCACGTTGATTCAGTAACAAAATTGCATCATACACACCAACAAAAGCCTCAAAGATCAGCGATGCAAAATGTCTTTTCGTTCGAACTGCATTAATATCCGGATTACTGCAGAAGTACCATTCACATCTAACTGTCCAGCAACAGAAAACCTCCTTAAACTCCTGCTGCTATCTGCGCTAATGTACATATTTAGGAATGGCTTGTTATAACCAGCCACTAGTGAAAACAAATGATAACCTACTGCATTCAGCCACACCTGTTCAATGCAAAGTACTATAATTTGTTAGTGAAATGTCCTGTAACTATGGCTGAAGTATATGGAAGCATATCCATAATTTACATACATGGGGTAGTTATTGCAACAAGTCTGGTATCAGTGGATGTCTAACTATTAACAAGCACAATAAAAGCTAGAATACAATTTATTTTGCAATGCATTTGTTGATTTGGTTACAGAGGAAGTAATATGCCCAATCAGGGGTTCTCAGAGTTCAAATCTCTTTATAAGTTATTCAAAAGTCAGGTTCGAACTCAGTAATATCAAACTCTCCTAAGACAATATATTGTACCATCCTGACTTTGAAATATATCACTTTTCCTTCATCGTGGCTGGGTCAGAATACTGGAACTACTCCCTAACAGCACTGTGGGAGTACCTTCACCACACGGACGGCAGCGGTTCAGGGCAATTAGAGATCGGCAATAAATGCTGGCCTTGCCAATGATGCTCACATCCCATGAACAATTTCATTTTTCACAAGGCAGTTGAGCTGCAAGGGCTAACTGCAAGGGCTAAAAACTATATATTTTTAGATCATTTAAATTTTTTTCATTTCAGAAGTCATTGCCGTTTTAAGAAAAACGACAATGCTTTCTGAAATCACAGCGTCGCTTTCAGATCAGGCTGTTTTAGCAGCAACAACGCTTGGGCCACGCCAGATTGGCGGCTCCGGCCAGGACCAGTGCTACCAGGACAGCGTTCGATGGTGAGTTAAGTGCTGGGCTAATGATAATTGGTCCCCAGCGCCGATTTTTAGGTCCTGCCAGCGCCACCATTTTCGTTGGCCGTTAACCCCGGCCGCGGTGGCATCGGTAGGTTTTGCGCCGGTCACGAATTTCAGGGCCAATGTGTCCAAGTTTCAGTCTCCTCACATGGTGGGTGATATTGAGGCTTTGGAAAAGCTGCAGTGGAGGGCCACTGGATGAATTTCCAGTTTAAAACTAAAAGAGATGGGACTCTAGAGAAACGTAGACTTAGTGGTGATCTGATTGAGGTTTAGAAGATGATGAAGCCAATAGATTGCGTTTGAGTTGACAGTTTGTTCCAATAGGTTAGGGAGCACCAGGGGTCACAATTTTAAGTTATATAATGTCAGATCTAAGTCAGATGTCAGGAGGTAGTTATTTTCCTAGAGAATAGAGGAACTTTGGAACAGGCTGCCGGCTCGTGTGTTGGACACTGATTCACTGAATTCCTTACAGCAAGAGCTGGGCCGGTTTCTGCCTGTGGTGGAGTTCACTTTTGCAAAAGGTAGGTACAGCAAGGAATTATCAGGGCCAGGGTGATCTCCAGGAATAGTTTCAATCGCTGGGGGGGGGGGGGGGGGGGGGTGAAGAGGTATTTCCCAGATTCCTCTTTCCAAATTGGTCTGGATTTTTATTCATTTTTTGCTTCTCCCAGGAAATCACATGGCTTTGGGTGGGGTGGAGAATGTATATACAGTATTGTGTATCACAACTGTGTGGGGCAGGCTGGATGGACCACAGAAACTTTTCCCGTCAGTCATTATTTGTATGTTCATATGTTCCATGTCTGGGTCTGTTGTAGACAAATTGAGAGAGATTAATTGCTATGATTGGTCAACAACTCCATTATCATTGTATCATGTGACTACCAGTGTTAAGTCTGTGTGTTCTAGTTATTGTTAATAAGAATCACTGCACACAGACCACAAGAGTAAATTCAACAGGTCTTTACTAGTCGGAGGTCAGGCTGAACTGCCCAATAAATCATTACACAGCACTTATATACCGGTGTGGTCACCACCGGTATTACAGTATACAGCAGCCAAGATAAAGTAGTGCATCTCTTAAAATAGTTCTCTTAAAGGTGGAACGGTTACATACACCACAATCCTCCCTTTTTAGCTTAATATATATTCCCCATTTAACATAACATAATAACATATATACACAACTTCATGTAAAAACAGTTCACAGATTCAGTCTCTGAGGAGGCCTCCTGATCCGAGACGGATAACGCCTTTCAGGGGTCTCTGGTTCTCGTTGCTGGGGTGACTCATCTAGTTGATCCCCTATGGATAGGACATCATCATCAGGTATATTCACTTCTGAGGTAGATGCTTCAGGTTCACTAACTTCCTCCACGGTTGTCTCTGTCGTAACCATGGGCTCGACCCTTGTTCTCGATCCCACCAGTTGGTCAGCATGACGTCGCATTACGTTTTCACCAACATCTACCGTGTACATCAGGGGTCCTTGTCTGGCCTGAATTGTTCCAGATTGCCATTTCTCGTTTTTATAGTCCCTGGCTAACACCGGTTGTCCTATTTCAAAACTCCGAGTGGGCTTGTTATTGATATGCTGGAACTGTTTGTTTTCGACTTCCCTCCGCACATTTGGTTTTAACAAGTCCAACCTGGACCGCAACCTCCTGTTATAGAACATCATGGCAGGACTTTGGTTTGTTGTTGCATGGGTGGCGTTTCGATATGCCAGTAGGAAATTGTCCACCTTGTGTTGCAGTGGAATCTGATCTTCGCTCATGGCCTTTATTGCCTTTTTGAACGTCTGTACAAACCTCTCGGCCAGCCCATTCGTAGCTGGATGATATGGGGCAGAGGTATAATGTTTCACCCCATTCTTCTTCAGGAATTTCTGGAATTCCTCTGACACGAACTGTGGTCCGTTGTCTGAACATATTTGCTCTGGCAATCCATTTCTTGCAAATATCGTTCTTAGCACCGCGATCGTCTTCTCCGAGGTAGTGGTAGTCATTTTAATCACTTCTGGCCATTTGGAATGTGCGTCCACCGCAATTAAAAACATGGAATCCATGAATGGACCAGCAAAGTCAATATGTACACGTTGCCATGGGGTTGAAGGCCATTCCCATGGATGCAGCGGTGCAATTGGAGGTGCATTTTGGACTTTTTGGCACCCTGAGCAGCTTTTCGTCAGATCCTCTATCTGTTGGTCGATACCCGGCCACCACACATAAGCCCTAGCAAGGCTTTTCATCTTGACTCCCCCCAGATGACCTTCATGTAGTTCTTTTAGAACTCTCTCTCTTAACTTAGGAGGGATAATCACCCTTGTTCCATACATCAATGTTCCCTGACAGATGGACAGCTGTTCTCGTCTTGCTGAGAATGCCGGTAACAGTGGATCACCATGGGCTGGCCATCCCTTTACTGTCAATTCGTAGACCCGGGACAGTGTCGGGTCATTCCTAGTCTCCCTTTCAATATTTGCATTGGTGACAGGTAAACATTCGATGATGGTCGAGTGAAATAACTCCACCGGGTCAACCGTCTGTGCCTCCTCCTCAGTAGGTAGTGGCAGGCGCGACAGCCCATCAGCATTACCATGCTGCTTTGTACCTTTGAATTCTATCTGATATTGATGTGCTCCTAGGAAAAGGGACCATCTCTGGAGCCTCTGTGCTGTCATCACCGAAACACCCTTCTTAGGGTTAAAAATGGATACCAACGGCTGGTGGTCTGTCAGCAGTGTAAACTTCTGGCCCTGCAGGTAATGATTAAACTTCTTTACTCCCCACACAAGGCTGAGAGCCTCCCTATCTATCTGAGCATAGTTGCGCTCAGCGGAGGTCAATGATCTGGATGCAAATGCGACTGGCCTTTCCAAGCCATTTGGCAACTTGTGTGAGAGTACTGCTCCAATACCATAAGGAGAAGCATCACAAGCTAAACGAATAGGTAGCGTTGGGTTGAAGTGAGCCAACACTTCCTCTGAGGTGATCAATGCCTTGCTTTTGCGAAAGGCCTTCTTACAGTCCTCACTCCACTTCCATGGTGCTTCTTTCTGCAAAAGAGCGTTCAGCGGGTGCAGCACCGTGGATAGATTTGGCAGAAACTTATGGTAATAGTTAATCAACCCTAGGAACGACCTCAACTGGGATACATTTTCCGGAGCGGGAGCCTTCACAACAGCTTCGATCTTGTCAGGTGACTTGTGCAGCCCCTCCTGGTCAATGACATGACCACAGTACGAGATCCGTTTCTGAAAGAACTCACATTTCTGGCGATTAACTCGAAGTCCATATTCCTTCAATCTGGTGAGCACCAGTTTCAAATTTGCAAGGTGTTCCTCATCGTCATCTCCTGTAATCAGGATATCGTCCAAGTAACATTGAGTGCTTGGAATTCCCTGTAATACCTGCTCCATGGCCCTCTGCCAAATTGCTGGAGCCGAAGCCACTCCAAAAACCAGTCTATTATATCGATACAAGCCTCTGTGCGTGTTGATTGAGAGATACTGGCGCGACTCTTCCTCAACTTCCATCTGTAAGTACGCTTGCGCCAGGTCTATCTTGGTGAAGTGTTTCCCGCCAGACAATGAAGCAAAGATATCCTCAATCCGCGGAAGCGGATATTGCACCGTGTGAAGCACCGGATTAACCGTGATCTTGAAGTCTCCACAGATGCGGACCTTCCCCGGTCCCCCTGGCTTGTTACTCGATGAACGCTTCATGACGAGAACAATGGGCGTGGCCCACTCACTCCAGTCCACCTTAGACAGTACTCCTGAACGTTCTAGCCCTTCCAGCTCAGCTTCCACAGCAGGTCGTATCGCATAAGGTACCGGTCTGGCTTTGAAAAATTTTGGGTTTGCATGTTCTGCAATCTTGATTTTTGCCGTAATTCCTCTCAGTGTTCCCAGTCCCTGTTGGAACACCTCTTTAACCTCATCCAATATTCTGGACAATCGTTCAGGTTTGACATCTTTTTTTCCGGAATCTACCGTTATTGCTTTTAGGGAGTGCCAGTCCATATTTATTTTCCTGATCCACTCCCGTCCCAGAAGTGGTGGACCTCCCTCAGGTAGTACATATAAGTCCATTCCTTGGTGTTCTTTGCCCTTGTGTACCACCTTGACTTTTATCTTTCCGATGGGGTATACTCTTTGCCCCGTGTATGTCTGCAATACTATCTCCGTATCCCGTAGGGGAATATGTGTGAATAACCTTTTGTAATCTTGCTTATTCATGACCGTCAACGCCGATCCGGTGTCCAATTCCATCTTCACTTGGACTCCTGCTATCTGAAGTGTGACCCAGATAGTTTGTAGGTCAGCTTCCTTAGGCACATTGTGAATTCTCAGACTACCCAGTTCCTTGCTGTTGGGAGTCTGAATCCGAATTCTGTTCATCCGAACTCTTCTCAGCCACCTTATGTACCTTTCTGCACTTTTCCTGCGGTGACTTTTTGTTGCTGGTCTTCTTTCCTGACCGGCATACTTTAGCTATGTGACCAAGCTTGCCACATTTTCTACATTCCTGATTTTTAAACCAGCATTGGTTCTGATCGTGTGTTGTCTTTCCACAATGATAACATTTCGCTGTACCCAAAGCCATTTGATCTACGCTGAGTACCGCTGCCTTCAGCTGCATTTCCGCAGTGCCTCTCGCTGCGGCTTTGTGCGATGCTGCAATAGTGACAGCCTTATCAAGTGTAAGATCATTCTCTTCAAGCAGCCGCTTTTGTGTTCCTTCTTTCGACAATCCACACACGAATTTGTCTCTCAGTGCCTCTGTCAGTCTTTCCCCAAACTGACAGTATTTCGCTAGCTTACGCAGTTCAATTAAATACTCCGCGTTGCTTTCCTCTTTCAGTTGCGTTCTCGCATAAAATTTAAATCGTTCCGCTAACATCAGCGGTGTGGGGTTCAAATGATTTCTCAGGACAGCAACAATATTAGCGAAAGCCTGATCCGCTGGTTTAGCTGGTGATAGAAGATGCTTCAATAGCCCGTATGTCTTTGCACCCATTGAGTTTAGTAAGGTTAGTGCTTTATCTTCATCTGATATTTTATTTGCCTTACAATAAATCTCTATGCGTTCTACATACGTGGCCCAATCTTCAACATCGGGATCGAAATCGTTGATGTTACCACGCTTAGGCATCCTCGCAATCTTCTTGAGAAACAAAAAGAATTTTTTTTTTTTTTTTCCAAAATGGCGGTTTCCCGCGCTTGCCTTTCTCCCCCGCTGGCTGTAATGGCGATTGCCGTATTGCTGCGTTCGCCCTCCCCAGTGGTTCTCAAATCGTGCCTCCCAGCCCCTCTTGCAGTCCGGTCCTTTCCCCCGGCTGCGGCTGAGTTCTCCGCGTTTTTTTATTTTTTATTTTATCCCGCGCCTCGCGGCCTCGGTAGCTGCCCGGCCTTTTTCCCCGGTCGCGGTCGAGCTCTCTCTCGACGCTGTTGCGTCTCCCAGCCTGCTTGCAGCCCGATCTTTTACACCGGCTGCGTTTGCATTCACCGCGGCTCCCGTGCCTTACGCTGCCCCAGTCTCAGCGCCTCTGGCCCCGACTTCTGTCCGGCTCTTTTCCCCGGCCGTGGTAGAGTTCTCCGCCCTTATATCCTCCGTTTTTCCCTCCCCTACTTCACAGCCAACGTGGCCGACTTGCTGCTCGTCGCTGATCGGCTTACCCACCACCGTGATAGAAGGGATGATCACTGCCTGTTGCTGATGGAAGGCTTCGTGTCAGGATTCTTCCTTGCTCTTCAGACCCGAGTCTTTTCTCAGCAGGATGATGAGGGCGGATGCCTCTTCTCGACGCCCGTTAAACTGCCTTGGATATATCTCTGCCGCAGGGTAAGATCGTCATCGTCGCCACTGTTAAGTCTGTGTGTTCTAGTTATTGTTAATAAGAATCACTGCACACAGACCACAAGAGTAAATTCAACAGGTCTTTACTAGTCGGAGGTCAGGCTGAACTGCCCAATAAATCATTACACAGCACTTATATACCGGTGTGGTCACCACCGGTATTACAGTATACAGCAGCCAAGATAAAGTAGTGCATCTCTTAAAATAGTTCTCTTAAAGGTGGAACGGTTACATACACCACAACCAGGATGGTAGAAGGCGAACCAGGGGGATCGTTGTCTATTTTTGTCTAGCAATTCCTATGTTCTTAAAATGATCAAAAGGCTAATGGCATGCCGGCCTTCATCACAAAAGGCATAGGCTATAAAAGCAAGGAACTGGTCCTGTAATTATAAATAACACTAGTCAGACCTAATTAGTAACATTGTGTTAGGGAAGGATATACTGGCCTTGGAGAAAGCCCAATGACGGTTCACTAAAATTATACCTGGGATGAAGGCACGGAGTTGTGATAAGAGACAGGGCAAACTTAGGTTACGTTTCCTGGAGGTGAATTTAAGCGGTGATCTGATTAATGGGATTAAAATAATGAAGGGAACTGACAGGGTAAATACAGAATGTCTCTTCCCTCTATATATTTTCCTTAGGAGGCAACAATGAAAAAGTATTTTCGGATCATACAACTGTATTCTCATCACTCAGATTCAAAACTTTAAATGAAAAGTACGATGAAGCACAATAGCATGGTTAACACTATTATGCAAAAGCACACCATCACAAAAAAATATATAAACAAAGGGACAGAAATCAAAATGGATCCCTAGGGCATGGCTATTGTTACAGCCAAAGTAATGTCAATGCTTTGTAAAATTTTGTTGGTTTTTATTGTTGGCTGATGCCCCAAATCAGTCATCTCTGGGACCACTTGGACCGTTGTTCTCTTGACTTACACTGAACAGAGGAAGGTATGGTCTGTGAGGGCTCGGACTCACGCAACTGACTCTTTGAGTGTGCATTTTGGTTGGCGTTTGCATTTTCTGAACACTTGGTCACTGAATTGATGGAAAGAAACACAACATATGAACAAATAAAGGTGAAAAGGTAGAGTGTGACCAGAATCTTTAGGATACAGTGACAGCAGGAGCGACTGCTGGGACATAACGAGGATGGAGACCAGCAAGATGATGTAGTAGAGAAGGAGGAAGAGTGATATGAATGAATGGAATACAACCTCCCTGTGTTACATTCCTTTATGCAGGCTGTGCTTGGACGTGCAAAGATTGAGAAGGAGAAAAAGGTCAAAGAATGAAATTATGAAACAAAGCAAAAATCATAAAATCAATTCAGTTAAAGATTAACATTGCTGTTGAGGCATTAATTGAAAGCTTTAATAAGTTGTATTTCCTGTTCAGATGCCAGTACAGAATGCTCTTCTGCCCAATTAATCAATACAAAAGAAAGACTTACATTTATATAGCACCCTTTACATCTTCAGGCTGTCCCAAAGCACTTTACAGCCAATCTGCACACAGCAAGGTCCCACAAACAGCAACGTGATAATGACCAGATAATCTGGTTTCGGTGTTGGTTGAGGGTTGAGTATTGGCCAGGCCACCAGGGAGAACTCCCCTGCTCTTCTTCATAAATAGTGCCATGGGACCGTTTACGTCCACCTAAGAGGGCAAGGGGGGGCCTCGGTTTAATATCTCATCCGAAAGACGGCACCTCAGACAGTGCAGCACTCCCTCAATGCTGCACTGAAGTGTCAGCCGAGGTTATGTGCTCAAGTCTCTGGAGTAGTATTTGAACCCACAACCTTCTGACTCAGAGACGAGAGTGCTACCACTGAGCCACGGCTGACAAGAAAGTTTGCTCTGATGTTTAAGTTGAATATAGAGAGCAAAATATTTATGCTTCTCCAGAAATATGCCCGTTCATCCATTGCTGCATAAACAAATCAAAGACTGGACTAATTTTCAAGACATTCTAATGACAGAATCAGTACTTGCTATAAAAATAGCAACACCTGAGCTCTTTTTCTGAGACCACAGGAGATGCTAATTTTGGACTAGAATATAAATATCAATTCCCATAGGGAAGCAAGAATGACAGGAAACCTAGCAAGCCAGTAAAGTCACCCACTTAATAGCACTGCAAAGATGTCATTTCATCAGTACACTGGCAGTATAGGTTGAATTAGAATAATAAAGGTTGACTGACAACAACTCCCTGAAGCTGAATAAAAGCATTGTTAAAGACATATACACTAACTCTTTTATTAAATTAAACTGTCCGATTATAGAATGTAAATGTGACTGACAGTTACCTGCATCGTATTTTAAGGTTTTTCATAAAACTGAAAAACTCTATTGTTTGGCATTTAAATTGATTGAAATAATTCAACTATCATGATTATTATATAAAATTACAAAATAAAGAAGCTTCTGCCAATCAAGTTTCGCCTGCACCAAATATCATTTATAAAAGAGAATAAGCATGCTGCCTGATTCAAGGTCTCTAATAATGTTGTTGCGAGGAGATTTGGAAGAATAGCCCCTCCCTATCTAGAAGGAAAATACAAAGACTCTGCTCGACAATATCTCCAGATGATCCAGTTCTAATAAGGAAATCACAAAGGAAAATCTACATCATATTAGTACCACTCCAATGTGCCAATCTACCCTTTTAAATGTAATTCTACAAATGCTGCAAACTATTTTTAAGAAAATTGTTTTATTTTTGAAACCACTTTCCTCTTTGTTGAAAGCAAATTGACCCCTTGGGTTTTTATTTGCATTTCTAACACATTGTTACAGCTGAGCAGCTGTATGATGAAGTAGTTTGGCAGAAAATGATAGAAAATTAAAACAGCAAGATGGATAATGTTACACAAGATAAATTATAGCTATTAGCCTTAATCAATTATGGTCATAATTATGCAAACATTTCAACATGGTTACTTGAACCTGAAAACCACAAGATGAGAAAGTGATTAAAGTTTGATGTTAACAGGGTCAAATTTGGATAAAAGCTAAGCCTATAAAAAATTCTGAAAAGTATTACTCAAAATGCATGTTTGTACACAGAGCTGGGAGTATCTGCTAAACAGAGTGGCAACGGGAATTTGAGGAGAGTGAGAATTTGGTGCAGAGGGGAAGGAGGTGCTAAGTCATTTAAACCAATTTAAACAGTAAATATATAAATAATCAGAGTAATTAATTAGATCTAAAGGGATAGAATTAAAATTAACTAGTGGAGGATGCCAACATTAAAGGGATACAAATTGCATGTAATAAAAATCTGGCACACATAAATAATTAAATAATAAATAGGAGTAAGGGGATACAAAAATAAAAACATAACATAAGTAGATAGACCTTTAAGCAACATGATGGGACAACTGAGACCTGTTGCCTGAAATTCCTGTGCCCTGTGGGAACTCGAGAATGCTCCATATATCCTGGATAACCATGTGTGCAGGAAGCACGTTCAGTTCCTCGAACTCGAGCTCAGGGCTGGAGTCACTGCAGGTCATATGGGAGGCTGAGAATTTCCAGGAGGTAGTCACCTCGCAGCTACAAAGAGCTCAGGAGAATAATAAGTGGGTGGCCATCGAGCAGGGTAGGAAGAGGCAGTCGGTGAAGAAATCCTCCGGGAGTGTCACACACTCAAACCGGTTTTCAGTGCTGAGTACCAGTGAGGGTGACGACACCTTAGCAGAGTGCAGTCTCGAGTACTTCCACGGCACTGTGGGGGAAATGACTGCACAAGGGGGCACAGCAAAGTGCAGAAATGCAGTGGTCATAGGGGATTCGATAGTCAGGGGGACAGACAGGTCGATGTGAGTCCCACATGGCGTGTTGCCTCGCTGGTGCTAGGATAAAGGACATCACTTCGAGGGTGCAGAACATTATAGAGGGCGAAGGGGACAGCCAGAAATCGTCGTCCATGTGGGAGCCAATGACATAAGAAGGGAAAGAGTCGAGGTCCTGCAGTCAGAGTTTCAGGAGCTCGGGAGGAAATTAAAGGACAGGACCTCAAAATGTAGTAATCTCTGGATTACACCCAGTGCCACTTACTAGTGAGTATAGGAAAAGTAGGATAAAACAGGTTAATGCATGGCTGGAGAAATGATGCAGGAGGGAGGACTTCAGATTCCTGGGGCAATGGGACCTGTTCAAGGTGGACAGGTTACACCTCAACAGAGTTGGGACCAACGCCCTTGTGGGAAGGTTAACTAGTGCTGCGGGGAGGGTTTTAATTAATCTGGCAGGGAGATAGGCACCAGGATAAAACATTAGAGAGGAGAAACAAGGTGCACAGAGGACTGGGAGAGGCAAATAAAGTGAATAGTTCAGAAATAGGGAGGGATCAGATAGGGGGCAAATGCAAGACAGTCTAAGATGGGTTTGGAGTACATGTACATAAATACACGTAGCATGATGAAAAAGGTTAGTGAGCTGCAGGCACAAGTCGCCACATGGGAACTACGACATAGTAGCAATAACAGAGACCTGGCTCAAAGAAGGGGAGGATTGGTGTAAAGTCTGTGGGTTGTGCAGTTAATAAATACACAGACTTCAGAAATAACAACAAACAGGTCTTTACTATTCGAAGGTCCGGGCGAATCTGCCCCAGTTATTCTGTCACAACACTTATATACTGGTGTGGTCACTGTCGGTATTACAGTATACAGAAGCCAAACAAGTAGTGCCACACTTAAAGTAGTTCCCTTAAAGGTGAACGGTTACATACAATAATTTCCTTAAGGGTAGACGGGTACATACACTACAATTGGGAACTTATTATTCCTGGCTACAAGGTATTCAGGAAATATAGGGAAGGTAAAAAAAAAGAGGGGAGTGGCAGTATTGATCAAAAACTATTATAGCACTGGAGAAGGGTGATGTAGTTGAGGGGCCAAAGACAGAACCTATTTAGTTAGAATTAAGGAATAGAGTAGCTATTACACTGCTGGGTGTATACTACAGGCCACCAAACAGTGGGAAGCAGAGAGGAGCAAATTTGCAGGTAAATTACAGAAAGATGCAAGAACTACAGAGTAGTGATAATGGGGGACTTCAATTATCCTATTATAGACTGGGATAGTAACAATGTAAACGGCAAAGAGGGGGAGGATTCCCGAAATGTGCACAAGAGAACCTTCTTGATCAGTGTGTTTCCAGCCCAAAGAGGAAGGAGGCATTGCTGGATCTAGTTCTGGGGCGTGAAGTGGGGCAAGTGGAGCATGTTTCAGTGGGAAAGCATTTGGGGAACAGTGATTATAATATCAGGTTTAGAAGTGTTATGGAAAAGGACACGGTACAATCAAGTGTAAAACTAGAAGAGGGCTAACTTCAGTGAGTTGAAAAGGGATCTGGCCCAGGTAGATTGGAATCAAAAATTGGAAGGCAAAACAGTAATTGAACAATGGGAGGTCTTCAAAGAGGAGATGGTTCAGGTAGAGCAGATACAGTTCCATGAGGGGAAAAGGGCATTAAAAGCTTGAGCTCCCTGGATGGCTAAAGATATAGGGGGAAAAATTCAGTTGCTTGCGCCTCCCGTTAGCGCCTTAAGAGGGCGCCAATTGGGGTGCAAAGCAACTAGCGCCTGGGCGCGGCGATGTTTGTGCCGCTCGCAAAATTAACTAGACATTTTGCGGCGGCGCTAAACACTTCCACCACGATCTCCTGCGCCGGCAGATTGTGACGTCATTCGAGTGCACAACGCCCCGTTAGCGCCCTGGACCCGATATTGAGTGGCGCCCCCTGCCTTACCGCCTGCCGCTAGCAACGACAGGTTGAGGGGAGCATTATGCTGTCAGAAAGGGACTAGGGGAGTGCTATTTAAAGGCGACAGCTTCCTGCCTCTTTTTGTCGGTGACATTTTTGCACCATGCATTGAGAGAGAGAGAAAGAGACTCTTCTGGAGAGATTCGACGCTGTGTGAAGGAGTTTTGAGTACTGAGCAGCACTTTGCAGGTTTATTTTGATTTGCCCTTCCTTGCTTCGCCAGCACTCTGAGGTAATGCCTCACTCCTCGGCGTTTGCGCCTTAAGGCAGGTGTGAAGCGCCTGATTTACATAGAAACATAGAAGATAGGAGCAGGAGTAGGCCATTCGGCCCCTCGAGCCTGCTCCGCCATTCAATGCGATCATGGCTGATCATCCAAATTCAGTACCCTGTCCCTGCTTTCTCCCCATACCCCTTCATCCCTTCATCCCTTTAGCCTTAAGAAATATATCTAACTCCTTCTTGAATATATTTAATGTATTGGCCTCTACTGCCTTCTGTGGTAGAGAATTCCACAGGTTCACCACTCTCTGGGTGAAGAAATTCCTCCTCATTTCTGTCCTAAATGACCTACCCCTTATCCTTAGACTGTGACCCCTGGTTCTGGACTCCCCGACCATCGGGAACATCCTTCCTGCATCTAGTCTGTCCAGTCCTGTCAGAATTTTATAAGTTTCAATGAGATCCACTCATTCTTCTAAACTCCAGCGAGTACAAGCCCAATCGACCCAATCTCTCCTCATACGTCATTCCTGCCGTCCCAGGTATCAGCCTAGTGAATCTTCGCTGAACTCCTTCCATGGCAAGAACATCCTTCCTCAAATAAGGCGACCAAAACTGCACACACTACTCAAGGTGTGGTCTCACCAAGGCCCAATCAGCACTCCAATCACCTCCAGGGGCGATAAAAGCCAAGTTTGCTGTCGGAGGCGGTAATTAGCGCCAGACGCTGAACTTTGTGCACGGCCGACAACGGCGCCCCAAATGGGGCGATACCGAATTTTCCCCCCATAGAGTTTAAAATGAGACAGAAAATGGAGGCTTGACACATAATACAGGAGAGACGAGCTGAATATAGAAAATACAAAGGAGATCTAAAAGAAACAGAAGAGGGGCAAAGGAAGAGTATGAGAATAGACTAGTGGCTAACATAAAAGGGAACCCAAAAATCTTTTATGAACACAAATAGTAAAAGGGTAGTCAAAGGAAAGGTAGGGGCTGATTAGGGACCAAAAAGGTCTTGTGGAAGCAGAGGGCTGGGGTACTAAATGAGTACATTGCATCTGTTTTCACTAGAGAAGAAGATGCTGCCAATGTAGCAGTAAAGGAGGAGGCTGTAGAGATATTGGATAGGATAAAAATAGATAGAAAGATAAATAGGTTGGCAGCCCTCAAAGTAGAAAAGTCACCCGGTCCGGATGGGATGCATCCTACGTTACTGAGGGAAGTAAGGGTGGAAATTGCGGAGGCTCTAGCCATAATTTCCAATCCTCCTTGGATATCGGAGTGGTGCCAGAGTATTGGAGAATAGCAAGTGTTTACACCCCTGTTTAAAAAAGGGGAGGGGGATAAACCTGACAATTACAGGCCTGTCAGCCTCACATTGGTGCTGGGGAAACGTTTAAAGACAATAATCTGGGATAAAATTAATTGGCATTTGGAAAAGTATAGCTAATAAATGGATGTCAGTATGGATTTGTTGAAAGCAGATTGTGTTGACTAACTTAATTGAGTTCTTTGATGAAGTAACGGAGAGGGTTGATATGTATATGGACTTTCAAAAGGTGTTTGATGAGATACCACATAAAAGACTTGTTAGCAAAATTAAAGCCCATGGGATTAAAGGGATACAAAATTGGCTAAGGGACAGCAAGCAGGGACTAGTGAATGGTTGTTTCTCAGACTGGAGGGAGGTATACAGCGGTGTTCCCCAGTGGTTGGTATTAGGACCACTGCTCTTTTTGACATATATTGGCCCAGAAATTCGGGTCCCAATGCGTGAGTACACATGGGGTACTCACGCGTAGGCCCAACGAAAGTGCTGGTTTTGTGCATGCACTGCGCATGCGCGGGAAACCGGCACTTCCGTTCCCCTGAAAGAAGGGGTTAAGAGGTGGAATGCGTGTGCGGGAGAGGCAGCGCGTGCGCATTGAACTTACGCTTTTTTTCCAGGTTTCTCCGGGAAGGTAAGTCTCCAGAAGTTAGACATGTAAAAAGCAGTCGCAAGACCGGCTTTTAAAAAGGTAAGTGGTGAATTAATTAAAATTAAAACATTTTTTCCATAGGTTTATTATTTTTAAATACTTTAAAGAAAGGTAAGTTTATTTTTAGCCCCGTTAGAAAATGTAATTTTTTTTCCAGAAATTAAAATTATTGTTTAAAATAGCTATTTCATGTAATTTATTGTTTATTTTAAAAATGCGATAAAAAAAAAAAATTATTTGAGGTTTTAGTGATGTTTTGGGGTTTACTGTATTTATAGGTTTGACAGATCTTCCTGTCAAACTTATGAATGAAGAATTCCCTGCTACCATTGGCTCTCCATGGCCTACGTGATCCCAGGGGACGCATCGAACTAACTGCGCCCCTGGGATACGCAAGCACTGTGCGCCGGCAGTTGGAGGAGGCCCAGGATCACAATTCCACGGGGGCCCACAGCTCAACGGCCGGCGCGCAAGATAAGTACAGGTCGGAGGCTTGCACCCGCGGGAAGCCCCCGACTGGAATTTCTGGGCCATTAATGATCTGGATTTTGGTGTACAGGGCATAATTTCAAAGTCTGCAGATGACACAAAACTCAGAAATGTGGTAAACAATGAGGATAGTTACAGACTTCAGGAGGATATAGACAGACTGGTGAAATGGGCAGACACATCGCAGATGAAATTTAACACAGAGAAGTGTGAATTGACACATTTTGGTAGGAAGAATGAGGAGAGGCAATATGAAATAAATGGCACAATTTTAAAAGGAGTGCAGGAAGAGAGAGATCTGGGGTGTATGTACATAAATCTTTGAAAATAGCAGGACAAGTTGAGAAGGCTGTTAAAAAAAGCATATGTGATCCTTGGCTTTATTAAGAGAGAGAGTACAAAAGCAAGCAAGTGATGCTAAACCTTTATAAAACACTGGTTAGGCCCCAGCTGGAGTATTGTGTTCAATTCTGGGTATCACACATTAGGAAAGATGTAAAGGCCTCAGAGAGGGCGCAGAAGAGATTTAATAGAATGGTGGCATGGATGAGGGACTTCAGTTATGTGAAGAGTCTGGAGAAGCTGGGGTTGTTCTTCTTCGAGCAGATAAGGCTAAGAGACTTAATAGAGGTGTTCAAAATCATGAATGGTTTTGGTAGAGTAAGTAGAGTGAAACTGTTTCCAGTGGCAGAAGGGTCAGTAACCAGAGGACACAAATTTAAGATGATTGGCAAAAGAACTAGAGGTGACATGAGTTTTTTTTAAAACACAATGAGTTGTGGTGATCTATAATGTACTGCCTGGGGGGTGGTGGAAGCAGATTCAATAATAACATTTAAAAGAGAATTGGATAAATACTTGAAAGAAAAATAAATTACAGTGCTTTGGGGAAAGAGCAGGGGAGTGGGACTAATTGGATAACTTTGCCAAAGAGGCAGCACAGGCACGATGGGCTGAATGGCCTCCTTCTGTGTTGTATCATTCTATGACTCTATGAAAACAAATTCATTGTTCTTGCAATTCATTCAACAACCCAGCAAACCGGTTGTAAGCAGACGCACAGCAAAACTCTATGGAGATCGAATTCTAAGCAAGGTAATTTTCAAAAGTGATAATGCATCTGTTGGACATCCTGGAGAGTTATATGTTGATCATCTTGGGAAGTTAAGGGTTAATAGTCGAACTTCTTTGTATCTTGGTGCAACTAAGTTTCCAAGATAAACAGGATGACTTTGAAACGTTGAGAATAAAGCATGGCTTGTCTTATGATTTTAGTGTCTGGGGAAAGGGTGGGGGTGGTGGAGAGCCAGTTGTACACAGGAAACCCAGAAGTCAGTGCAGCACATCTCACAGTGGCTTTTTAGCCCAGCCACTTGGTTCCGGGTTTCCCAACCAATTAGCGAGAGTGGACGCGATGACGACTTGCATGAGTTGATTTCAACACCATTATTTAAAAGGGACACTGCAAAGGTGACAGTTGAAAGATTGTGGAGGTGTGGGAAACAGAGCAATGATCTGGATTGATGAAGTCACAACATTCCAAAGCTTCGCTGTGCTTTTGATGCCTGTCTAGAGCTGATGCTGTGGTGTGTAAGGACCCGCAGGGACATACTGTTCCCTACTGATGGAAGGAACAAGCCTACCAGTGAGACCAAGTGACTGGAGATAGCTCAGGAGGTGAGCAGCAGGTGTATGGCGCCACGCTCCTGGATATAGTGCTGGAAGCGCTTTAATAACCTAATGAGGGCAGGGAAGGTGAGTACAACTGGCATATTCAACTACATCCTGCTATCACGCCAACCTTCTCACGCCTACTCCTGCACATCAGTCCTCACACCAACTTTCCTTGCAGGTACATCCCTACCTGTCCATCCACCACTGACACGCATCCTCATCTTAATGCAATATCATGCCTCGCCCTCAGTCACCCTCCAACCATCCATTCAACACATTCCATTACTCTCACTCATAGGTCTCTTTTTTCCCCTCCTTGCAGGAGAAGCACAGAACACCTGGGAGAGTAAGAGAACCAGAATTGGTCCTCCATCCATCTCAGCTGCAGAGGAGGCTGCACTGGAGATAAGCAGAGTATCGGCATGCATGGCCATCGGAGATGGAGAGATGGGGGCCTCCCAGCTACCTGGTGACAGAACTAAATATCACACAGCCACATGAAATACAACAGTCACTCATGGTGACTTGATGTCAGGAGCCAGTGAAAGATGATCATGTGCATAATGTTCATTTGGAACATTCTTAGCATGACAGTTCGAATTCATGTCTTTAATCTCCCACGGGTCCATCAAGTGTTCCAGAGGAGGTGCTCCAGGAGGACAAAGACGACTCCTCAGAGGAGGTCACACACACTGAGGGTTCACTGTCACAGGACTCGTGCAAAACATGGACCAGCTCAGAGCAGTGGTTCTCAAACTGGGGTCCACGGCGACATTCCAGGGGGTCCGCAAAACATTGACCTCTTATTCGTTGGAGAAAATCTCTGAAAAATTGTAGACTGTAAAAATGAACCAAAGGATTGTGGAGGAGGCGAGACCAGAGTGTTCACATTCAGGTTCCTTCCAATGACCTCATTGGTGTCTGTGGGAGGAGAGCGGAGGTTGGCTGGCTGGTAATGCGGTGAAGGGTGGCTGAATAATAGAAAAGTTTTGTTGGGAGTCGGTAAGTTTTAAAGTTCAACCAAGGGCGAGTTGCTGGGAACACCGTGACAGCGAAAAGAACAAGTTTGTTAGATGTGGATGTCGGTGGACGGATGTGAAGCAGACGATCCCAATCACTCAAGCAGCTGTATGTTTTGGGAGTTTTTTTTTTTAAACGACTTGAGCTCTTATTAATTTCACTTCTTTAGCTCTTCAGCTTTGAACTAAAATTGAGGCTTTTGCTAACTTCAAATTATATATTTTTTAAAAAGGTTCGTAATTAAAATGTATAGATGAGCAGTAGTTTTTAGGACAGTACTTAAAATTAATATAACAAGTAGCAAAGTGAACAGCAGGCGCAGCTTTAAATAAATTGTCAAACATCACGCCAAGGATAGACAGATTCTGCAGTGAGAGGCAGGGACACCCAGCTCACTGATATCTGTAAGTAAATACCTGTTTTCTTAAAAGCATTAATAAAACACACTTTACATGTAGCACTTTCATATAATGAGTTTTATATTGTATTATATTTTAGATTGGCTGGGGGGGGGGGGGGGGGGGGAGATTCAGTGAGTACTAATTGATTTGAAAAGGGGTCCTTCAACCAAAAAAGTTTGTGAACCATTGATAGAGGCCACAAACTATAATGAGATCATGCTAGATTTTAGAAGAACAAATTGCAAAGACAATGGAAGAGTTCCAAGGGTGATTAGGTTGGAAATCAAACTAGAAAGTGAAGCATTAGAAAATATAAAAATTAAGAAAATTTTAATGGTTGTGGAATGGAAATGTATTAGCAGAAGAAATGTAGCAAGACCAAGATCCTTGTGGGTGAATAGGTGGTCAACATTAACCTAAATACTGAACGATTTAAAAGGTACAAGGAAACAAATGGCAGGGAAGACTGGGATTCTTAGAAGCGTTCGTTCATTGCAGTAACTCAAATGAGTATTAGAAGAGGGTAATTAAAAAGGCAGATTACAGGTAGCAGCAAGAAAGATGTAAAGTTATGTATGCAGCAATTAGAGGGTATATGACTAGATAACTCCTTTCAAGGATCAGTGAGATAGAAATATTAGGAATCAGATGTTAGTTGAATTTTTCAGATCAGTCTTTAAAATGATTACTGTAAATTCCAAATTCAATCATTTTCTTAACCACCTCTCAATTGATAAAGCAAGTTGTAGTGTATGTGCCTTTAAGGGCCCCATGTGTACTGTAATGCCGGTAATGGCCACTCGGGCTATATAAGCCTGTATATTGTGTTGTATCAGTTAGTTCCTGTTGTGTCTGTGTGTTGATAGAGACACCGAAGACAGGAGTTGGTTTCATAGGTGTTTACTAAACAAAGTCTGGAGGGTAACTAACTGATACAACACAATATACAGGCTTATATAGCCCGAGTGGCAATTACCGGCATTACAGTACACATGGGGCTCTTAAAGGCACATACACTACAGTTCCCCTCCAGACTTTGTTTAGTAAACACCTATGAAACCAACTCCTGTCTTCAGTGTCTCTATCAACACACAGACACAACAGTGGCGACGAATTGGAAACGGACTTACCTGCAATTCGGCAGCACCTCAAGGACATCGATTCCTCTGGCGTCCAAAGTTGAAGAAAAATCAAGAAAAAGAAAAAGCTGTGGTTTCACCAGCTAGCCAAGCTGGTGGCAGGTACTACAATAATCCTTCCTGGGCGTCGGGCTGGGGCTCCAGCGGCTGGCTCTACAGCTGGGCCAAGCAGCGAAAGCGGAGGCAAGCAGTAACAGATGGGGAGGGAGCACTCGGGAGATGGCCGGCGCTGCAAGCAGGTCGGCGTTCAGACCTAGAGAGAGAGTCCGGCGGGAACGAGTCTCCAACTGTAAATAAATAAATAAAAAGAACGGAAACCGCGGGAAACAGCGTTGTCATCGGCAGCAGCGGCGGGGAAGCGCGGGAAGCGCCATATCTTTTCTGCAGAAAAGAAAGAAAAGCGCGGGAAGCGCCATTTTATTTCTAGGATGCCTAAGTCTGTCAATATTGATGCTTTTGATAACGAGATAGAGGATTGGACCACATATGTGGAAAGAGTGGAGGTATATTGCACCGCAAATGGAATAGATGAAAAAAAAGCTTCAGTACTGCTAAATCTAATGGGCGCAAAGACATACGGGCTGTTACGAAATTTAATCACTCCAGCCAAACCAAAGGACAAGAATTTTAAAGAAATTGTTGATACCCTACAGGAGCACTTAAACTCAACATCACTGCTGATAGCGGAACGATTCAAATTCTTCAAGAGAAATCAACACAAGAATGAAAGTAACGCTGATTACCTCGCCGAATTAAGGAAGCTATCAAAACACTGCCAATTCGGGGCAGGACTAGCAGATTATCTTCGAGACAAATTCGTCTGCGGTCTCTTAAGTGAAGGAACACAGAAAAGGCTGCTTTCTGAAAAAGATTTAACACTGGACAAGACTTTCAGTATGGCTGTATCATACGAAGCAGCCGCAAGAGGAGCTGCAGAGATACAACAAAAGACACAGGACTTCGGCACCCATGAAATGACACAGGGTTGAGAGAGATGTTATCGCTGCGGCAGATCCACCCATGACCAGAGGGACTGCTGGTTCAAGGACAAAGCATGCAGGCAATGCGGAAAGATGGGACACATTGCACGGGTATGCCGATCTGGACAAAAAAAATCCACAGACAGGAAAAAAAAATCAATAAAGAAAAGTACAGAAAGGTACAAATGATGACGGACAGTAGCTCCGAAGACCAGAAGAGCGATAACGACTCCGAAAACAAGAGACTAAGCTGTCTCAAATTACATAATGTAATTGCCAAAGATGATTACCAGACCATTTGGGTTACCCTCACGATAGCAGGGTCCCCAGTTAAAATGGAGCTAGATACAGGATCAGCTCTGACCGTCATAAATCGACGGGATTACGAGCGGCTATTTCCGCATATACCTTTAAAAGACACATCCATTATCTTGAAAACATATACGGGGCAGAAAGTATACCCCAAAGGAAAAATAAGGGTGCCTGTTGTATACAACGGCAAGGAAATACAAAAGTTGTATTTATACATTCTACAAGATGGTGGGACGTGAATGGATCAGGAAAATACGTTTAGACTGGCACTCCATTCAGGCACTGACGGTGACCAGTAAGAAAAAAAACGATGATGACGTCATACCTGAACGATTAAAAGACATCTTGGCCAACGCCAAAGAAGTGTTTCAGGAGAAACTAGGAACCTTGAAAGGCATCACCGCCTCAATAAAAGTGGAAGTGAAAAGGCAGGCGTATTATCCAAAATAGATTGGAGCGAGTGGGCAACACCCATCATTCCAGTCATGAAGAAAGCATTGAATAATGATAAATCTGAAGAACAGAGAAAAATTCGCATCTGTGGAGACTTCAAGGTAACTGTAAACCCGGTCCTTCACACGGTACAGTATCCTCTTCCGAGGATAGAAGATATTTTCGCCTCACTATCCGGAGGGAAACGTTTCACCAAAATTGACTTGGTACAGGAATATCTACAGATGGAGGTTGAAGAGGCCTCTAAAAGATATCTCACGATAAATACACACAAAGGTCTGTACCAGTACAATCGACTGGTTTTCGGAGTAGCATCCGCTCCAGCTATCTGGCAAAGATCTATGGAGCAAGTCCTGCAAGGGATTCCGGGGACTCAATGCTACCTAGACGACATCCTTGTAACAGGAGAAAACGACAACGAGCACCTTGCCAATTTGGAGCAGGTGCTCACTAGGCTGAGAGAACGGGGCCTACGAACAAATCGCTCCAAGTGCAAATTTTTCCAAAATCAAATATCATATTGTGGTCACATAATTAATAAGGAAGGGTTGCATAAGTCACCTGAAAAAATTGAAGCGGTCATAAAAGCCCCAGCACCTGAAAATGTTTCACAATTAAGGTCGTTCCTGGGATTAATAAATTACTATCATAAATTTTTACCGAACTTATCAACTCTTCTACACCCTCTTAATGAACTGCTACAAACAGGAGTAATTTGGAAATGGAGCGAAGACTGTAAATGTGCCTTCCATAAATGCAAAGACTTAATCACGTCCAAAGTAGTTTTGGCTCATTACAACCCATCACTACCAATCAGACTGGCGTGCGATGCATCCCCTTACGGCGTAGGAGCAGTATTATCGCATAAATTCCCTGATGGCTGGGAACGGCCGATAGCTTTTGCGTCACGCTCATTGAACTCAGCTGAGCGTAACTATGCCCAAATCGACAGGGAAGCACTTAGCCTGGTATGGGGAGTGAAGAAATTGAACCATTACCTACACGGACAAAAATTTACCTTGTTGACTGACCATCAACCCCTCATCTCCATATTCAACCCTAAAAAGGGTGTTCCCATTATGACAGCGCAAAGGCTACAGAGGTGGTCCCTTTTTCTAGGGGCACACCAATACAACATAGAATACAAAGGATCAAAACAGCATGGGAATGCTGACGGGTTATCGCGCCTACCGTTACCAACGGTAGAAGAAGCACCTACCGTAGACCCAGTGGAGATTTTCCACTCTACCATAGTCGAATGTCTACCAGTAACAAATTCTGCCATTGAAAGGGAAACTAGAAATGACCCGACTCTCTCACGAGTCTACGATTTAACAGTGAAGGGATGGCCAGCACATGGCGAACCACTGTTGCCAGCATTCTCGCAAAGAAGAGAACAGCTGTCAGTGTGCCGAGGAACCTTGATGTGTGGATCCAGAGTGGTGATTCCACCCAAACTCCAGGATAAAGTGCTAAAGGAGCTTCACGAGGGGCATCTGGGTGGAGTGAAAATGAAGAACCTAGCCAGGGCGTTTGTATGGTGGCCAGGTATCGATGGAGACATCGAAGAAATGACCAAGAGCTGCCTAGGATGCCAGATGGTCCAAAACGCTCCACCACAAGCCCCTCTACATCCATGGGAGTGGCCCTCATCTCCCTGGCAAAGGGTACACATCGACTTTGCTGGTCCATTTATGGACTCAATGTTCTTAATCGCGGTTGATGCACACTCCAAGTGGCCGGAGGTAATAAAGATGTCCTCCACCACCACAGAAAAAACCATCACAGTATTAAGGACCATATTTGCCAGGAATGGGCTGCCGGAACAGATCTGTTCTGATAATGGACTGCAATTTGTGTCCGAAGAATTCAGGAAGTTCTTAAAAAACAATGGGGTTAAGCACTACACGCCCGCCCCATACCATCCCGCCACCAATGGATTGGCTGAAAGGTTTGTCCAGACCTTCAAGAAGGCCATAAAGGCCATGGGTAATGAAGACATAAAACTTCAGCACAAGGTGGATAACTTCTTGTTCGCATACAGGAATGCAACACATATGGTTACAAACCAAACTCCCGCCATGATGTTCTTCAATAGAAGCCTAAGATGCCGGCTGGATTTGATCAAGCCCAACATCAGAAGGGACATGGAGAACCGGCAATTTCAAGGCATGAATGAAAGGCCAACTAGAACCTTCCAGATAGGTCAACAAGTTTTGGCCCGGGACTACCGTACCGAGAAATGGCAGCCTGGAATTATGCACACGACTAGGACCGCTGATGTATACCGTGGACATCGGAGAAAGCATAATAAGGCGCCATGCTGACCAAATCATAGAGTCATCCAAAAAGGGACAACCTACACCACAACTCTATACGCCTAACGACGAAGTAGAGATACCCATATCTACCTCCAATCCGGTGATACTGGAACCCGATGAACCCGACACTGGCATTCAAGCCGAATCAGCCTTGCCAAAAGAACCTACTACACCACCAGAAACTACTACACCACCGAGGCGTTATCCGGACCGAGTCAGGAAGCCTCCAGAGAGACTGACTTATAATTAATTAACTGCAGCAATGTGCAGATTATTTTTCTTGTAACATGTAATTAATAATTACTTAAAATATTATGTACTGGTTGGCTAAAAGGGGAGGAATTGTAGTGTATGTGCCTTTAAGAGCCCCATGTGTACTGTAATGCCGGTAATGGCCACTCGGGCTATATAAGCCTGTATATTGTGTTGTATCAGTTTGTTCCCCTCCAGACATTGTTTAGTAAACACCTATGAAACCAACTCCTGTCTTCAGTGTCTCTATCAACACACAGACACAACACAAGTTAAAGGCCAACAATGGGAGGTGAAAAAGTGTTACCATTGGGCAACTTTATAAGAATATAGTGTTGGTGTGCGAATTCTAATTTCATCAGTGTCAGACAGATTGATTGTGGAAGAGAGATGTCCTTTTCCAATTCAAGCTTCCTGCTCAGTTGATCATAAAGCAGGACTGTCCCATTTTTGAGGGTATAGATTGGGTGCAATGGTTTAACCTGAGGTTAGAAAGAAGAGACTAGAAAATGAAATTTTAAACAAAAAATTGAGTTCTGAGGCAAAATATGTCGGAATTCCATGAAAGTAAAAGATAGACTCAGACTTGTAATTTCCCACATGCCGAGTTTCCAGTCTGAACTGTGTTGGTCTGAAGAGGTCTAGAGCACAAGTTAAGCTGTTTTCATACAAAGAACGAGAAACTGGGATCCCAGCCATAATATTCTGGTAGCTATAGAACATCAGCAGAGATTGGGAGTTGATCTCTGGATCATCCTCGCGACTAAGGAAGACATTTGGGAAGGTGTTGGGGGCAGAGGGAGAGATGGCAGAGGGACAAAAAAAAATGCAATTACCAAAAAATCTTTCAGGTCTAGTAGCTTACTTCCATTTGAAATGGATATTGTACACTAGATTTTCCAATTGGCATTGTTTTAACCTATTCAAAATAAGGGATTATTGCTGCCATTAAAATAACACTAATATGGAAATCTAGGCTCATAGCTATAGTAAAATAGCTCGTTTTTCAGAGCACATAGCACAATACTAAATTACCACTATATTGACTCTGATAAAGCATATCAACCCCATATTTTGAATGGATTAAAACAGTGCCAATTGGAAAATCTAGGGTACAATGTCCATTGCAAATGAAGATTGAGCTATTAGACCTGCAAGATTTTTTGTAATTTCATTGAGCTAGATGCATTGAGAATTATGACACTTAAAAAAAAAATAGTTCTTGGGATATGTGCGATGCTGGCAAGGCTTCATCACTGCCCATCGCTAGTTGCCTTGAGAGGGTGATGGCGGGCATTCTCCTTGAACTGCTACAGTGCTTATGGTGATGGTGCTCCCACAATGGTGTTCGGTAGGGGATTCGAGGTTATTGTTCCAGTGATAATGAAGGAATACCCATTTTAGTTAATGCAATGAACTTTTATAAGAATTTCAAGGGCAATGATTTTATCAGCCTGAGCAATAAATGCTGGACTTGCTAGCAACACCCATATCCAGAGAATGAATAAAAAAACATATTAACTATGTAACCCACTTAGCATCAAGCAGAAGGAATGTTAGCAGAAGCAAAATTTAATATAAAACTATAATACAAGTTATAACACACACAGGGCACACATAAGAAGTAGGAGCAGGAGGAGGCCATACGGCCCCTCGGGCCTGCTCCGCCATTCAATAGGATCATGGCTGATCCGAATCTAGACTCACATCCACTTCCCTGCCCTCTCCCCGTAACCCCTAATTCCCTTATCAGCTAGGAAACTGTCTATCTCCATTTTAAATTTATTTAATGTTGCAGCTTCCACAGCTCTCTGGGGTAGCAAATTCCATAGATTTACTACCCTCTGAGTGAAGAAGTTTCTCCTCATCTCAGTTTTGAAAGGGCAGCCCCTTATTCTAAGATTATGTCCCCTAGTTCTAGTCTCACCCATCAGTGGAAACATCCTCACCGCATCCACCCGATCAAGCCCCCTCACAATCTTATATGTTTCGATAAGATTGCCTCTCATTCTTCTGAACTCCAATGAGTAGAGTACCAACCTACTCAACCTTTCCTCATACGTCAACCCCCTCATCTCCGGAATCAACCGAGTGAACCTTCTCTGAACCGCCTCGAGAGCAAGTATATCTTTTCTTAAATATGGAAACCAAAACTGCACGCAATATTCCAGGTGTGGCCTCACCAATACCCTGTATAACTGCAGCAAGACTTCCCTGTTTTTATACTCCATCCCCCTTGCAATAAAAGCCAAGATTCCATTGGCCTTCCTGATCACCTGCTGCACCTGCATACTAACTTTTTGTGTTTCATGCACCAGGACCCCCAGATCCCTTTGTACTGTTGCACTTTACAGTTTCTCTCCATTTAGATAATAACTTGCTCTTTGATTTTTTCTGCCAAAGTGCATAACCTCACACTTTCCAACATTATATAGCATCTGCCAAATCTCTGCCCACTCACTTAACCTGTCTATGTCCTTTTGCAGGTTTTTTTATGTCCTCCTCACTCACTGCTTTCCCTCTCATCTTTGTATCGTCGGCAAACTTGGATATGTTGCACTCGGTCCCTTCCTCCAAATCGTTAATATAGATTGTAAAGTGTTGGGGTCCCAGCACTGACCCCTGCAGAACACCACTAGTTACTGATTGCCAGCCCGAGAATGAACCATTTATCCCAACTCTTTGTTTTCTGTTAGGTAGCCAATCTTCCACCCATGCCAGTATATTACCCCCAATCCCGTGATTTCTTATCTTGATCAGTAATCTTTTGTGTGGAACCTTGTCAAATGCCTTTTGGAAGTCCAAATACACTACATCCACTGGTTCCCCTTTATCCACCTTGTATGTTACATCCTCAAAGAATTCGAGCAAATTTGTCAAACATGACTTCCCCTTCATAAAACCATGCTGACTGTCCTATTAAATTATGTTTATCCAAATGCTCTGTTACTGTTTCCTTAATAATAGACTCCAACATTTTGCCAACCACAGATGTTAGGCTAACTGGTCTATAGTTTCCAGCTTTTTGTCTACTTCCCTTCTTAAATAAGGGTGTTACATTAGCAGTTTTCCAATCTGCCGGGACCTTTCCTGAGTCCAGGGAGTTCTGGAAAATAATCACCAATGCATCCACAATCCCTACCGCCACTTCTCTCAAGACCCTAGGATGTAGGCCATCAGGTCCGGGGGATTTATCCGCCTTAAGTCCCATTATTTTACTGAGTACCATCTCCTTAGTGATTTTAATTGTCTTTAGCTCCTCCCCCCCCATTGCCCCCTGTTTGTCCAGTGTTGGGATATATTTAGTGTCCTTTACTGTAAAGACTGATACAAAATATTTGTTCAGCGTCTTTGCCATCTCCATGTTCCCCACCACTAGTTTCCCGGTCCCATCCTCTAAGGGACCAACGTTCACTTTAGCCACCCTTTTTCTTTTTATATAGCTGTAGAAACTCTTGCTATCTGTTTTTATATTTTTTGCTAGTTTACTTTCATAATCTATCTTCCCTTTCTTAATTAATCTTTTAGTTATTGTTTGCTGGCTTTTAAATGCTTCCCAATCTTCTATCCTCCCACTAGATTTGGCTACTTTATATGCCCTTGTTTTCAGTCGGATACTATCCTTTATTACTTTACTAAGCCACGGATGGCTGTCTTTTCTTTTACTCCCCTTTTTCCTCAGTGGAATATATTTATCTTGAAAGATGTGAAATATCTCCTTGAATGTAGACCACTGCTCTTGTACCGTTTTACACTTTAATCTGTTTTCCCAGTCCACTTTAGTCAATTCTACTCTCATACCTTCATAGTCTCCTTTATTTAAGCTCAGTATGCTGGTTTGAGATCCAACTCTCTCACCCTCAAACTGAATTTGGAATTCAACCACATTATGGTCACTCATTCCAAGGGGATCCTTTACTAGGACATTTTTTATTAATCCTGTCTCATTACACAGGACCAGATCTAAGATTGCCTGCCCCCTGGTTGGTTCAGTTACATACTGCTCAAGGAACCCGTCCCTAATACACTCTATGAACTCTTCCTCAAGGCTGCCATGCCCAATTTGATTAGTCCAGTCAATATGAAAGTTTAAATCCCCCATGATTATAGCTGTTCCCTTATTACAAGCCCCAACTATTTCCTGATTTACACTCCGACCAACAGAGTTGCAACTGTTAGGAGGCTTATAGACTACGCCCACTAGTGACTTTTTCCCCTTCTTATTCCTTATCTCCCCCCAAACTATTTCACTATCCTGATCCTTTGACCCAATATCATTTCTGACTATTGCAGTGATTCCATCCTTGATTAACATAGCAACCCCACCTCCCTTTCCTTCCTGTCTGTCCTTCCTAATTGTCAAATACCCTTGTATGTTTAGTTCCCAGTCATGATTATCTTGCAGCCATGTTTCCATAATGGCCACCAGATCATACCCATGTGTAGTTATTTGTACCGTCAACTCGTCAATTTTGTTACGAATGCTGCGTGCATTCAGATAAAGAACTTTCAGATATGTTTTCTGACAATTTATTCCTGCTTTTACCCCTTTTACTACTTTACCTTTATCATTATACATTCTGTCCCTTCCTGACATGCTCTGGTTTTTAATTCCCCCACTGCTACCTTGCTCTATTGCCTTCTCCGGTCATTTTTATTTTTCGCTCTCTTAAAACCTCCCCCCTACTAATTAGTTTAAAGCCCTCTCTACAGCCCTAGTTGTTCGATTCGCCAGGACTCTAGTCCCAGCACTGGCCAAGTGAAGTCCGTCCCAATGGAACACATTGTTAAAATGCAGGAATTATGCAATGTTCTACCAATATTCTCAACTGATTTGCGAGTGAACTAATATGTGGAGGAAAAGGTTTTAAGAAATGTGTAAAGAAAAAATGTAAAGGAGAGCTCAAATTAAACAAGACTGGCATCTGAACAGCAAAGAAGTGAATATATAACCAAAAAGAATGGACAGAAATGGCTATGTAAATATAGGCACACTAAATTTAAATTAAAAAGCCACACACATGAATAAATGTAATTTATCTGCCTTAATTAATTCATAGCGGATTTGTTAAAACTTCCCAAAGCTTTTTTTCGACTGTCCTATTTTTAAATCCAACATTTCAGACTGAGCAATAAATGCTGGCCTTGCTAGCAACACCCATATCCAGAGAATGAATAAAAAAACATATTAACTCTGTAACCCACTTAACATCAAGCAGAAGGAATGCTAGCAGAAGCAAAAATTAATATAAAACTATAATACAAGTTATAACACACACATAGAATATAATTCAAAGAAACAAAACTTCCATTGTTAATGCCAAAAACATGGATTGTGCAGTGGGTATGATGGCTTACTCCAAGAGTACGCTGTCATACTGCAAGTTTGGGATTTCTGCACGTGCTAAATCTTGAACTTGTGATCTGTCAAGGTATGCCTTGACAGATGATCTGCACCTCCTTGGAAACCCCAATTGCTGGTGCAGAGTTGGGCTATTTGCCAACCAAGTGCCCCGCAATTTTGGACGTTTTTCTGATGGTTAGTGAAAGCAGGCGCAGGAGCCTGTTTCACATCTTAAAAGGTCAATGCATGTATATTATGTACGTTTTGGTGGAGGAAACATTTTTGTCAGTCAAGTTTCATTTTCATTACTTGGGAAGTTGAAGTCCAAAGATGTGCGGGTTAGGTTGATTGGCTATGATAAATTGACCCTTAGTGTTAGGGGGATTAAATACATGGGGTTACAGGGATAGGGTGGGATATGTGTTGGTGTGGGGGTTACGGGGATCGGGTGGGATATGTGTCAGTGCAGGCTCGATGGGCCGAAATGGCCTCTATCTGCACTGTGGGGTTTCTGTGATTCTGTGAAGAAAGTTAAATAAAGTGAACATCTATCAGATTTCAGTGACCAATTCTGTCCTTTCAACTCAAAAATGAAGATAAACAAACAATTTTGTGCATCTATAACAAGGAAAATAGAGTTATCTATTACCAGTCTAAATGAGGTCTGAATAATATATTTTAATCCTGAAAATTAACATTGAATATATGGCTGGGAATCTCTTTCTGAAGTTCAACATTACTTGTAGGAGATATAAAACATTGCTCGACCTTTACTGAGTATCAAGACAGGAAGTTGTATACATAGAGACTAATAAATTGAGAGTTTGGATGAAAAAAATAAAACAAAATGCTGATATGAAATAAGTTCAAGTACTAGTTTAATTAAAAGTTTTTTAAAATGTAATTTCAATGGAAGAGACTGAGATGTGTGGGCGTGGCTTAATTTTGACAGCTTTTGTGGGTGTGTCTTCCCTTATGTGTAGGCTGTACGCTGCGCTCCTGGCCTTCGTGGTGTAACACACTGTGCACAACTCTGCAGCGCCGAAGAGGCAGTCTCCGTTCCAGGCCCCGCAAAAGGTCTTTTCATAGGTCAGTGGCGTACTCTGTAGCTACTCCACTGACTGCAATTTTTGGGCCATTATATAGATTTCTAGCACTGAATTAGGTTTTGTAAAGTTATCAGATTTGAATAGAGCCAGTCTGCTGATACTGTGTAATGTTATTATAGTTACTTAAATGGCAGTAAAACATGTATTTGAAGACTAAGCTTAGACTCCTCAATCAGATTAATTACCTTTCTTTATTCAGCTTACCTTTCACATCCTCATCTTCAATGGTGGTGTTGGTACTTTCTGAGGACTCCTAAGAGAAAAACAGGATACCATTTAATGAAGGCACGTTGTGAGTTTATGTGCATGCAGGCATTGAAGAATTAACCCATATCCAATGCAAAACTTGAAGAGGAAAACACAGATGCAACAAGCAAGAATAAGATGCAGGTAATGTTTTACTATTTAAAACTTAGCTTCACTTTTAGAATTCAATGGATTTACATGCAGCAGGTTGTTATTCAAAACAGTTGTATTCTCATTGAGAAGTTTCAATAGGTGTTTGCTACAATGAATAGTCTTTTTTTTTTTAATTAAATAATTTTTTTTTGAGAGTCTGGTAACTAAAGTTAGTTTGTTTTGAGGCAGACTACAATTTTACTTCAGAAAACCCATTTAAAAGTAAACTTGGTTCATTAACACTCTTATGCTATTACAGACTTTCACAGTACAACTGATAATAAGTTGTTGAAAAATATGAAAGAGATACAGTAATATGTAAAAGTGACCTGGGATCAGTACAGTATACTGAAATAATGTATAGTTGCTTACAATAGATATTGCCACAGTCCCAGAGGGCAGTGGTGTTTCCTGAGACAGATTGTACAATGAAACAAAATGAGAGCCGACACACATATTTCATGCATTAACTTAAAAAGATATACACCTGGTTAATAATTGCCAGTGCAGATTACATCTCGTGGCCCATCAACATACTGACCAAGCAGAAGGGAAGCCACCACAAATAATTTTATCCCCCCCGTTGCACAACAAGCCATCCAGAGGATATGTAACAACCATGAAACATGTAGTTACTGACAAAAGAAAACTTCAAATTCTTCATTGTAGTCTGAAAGTAATGAACATGAATTTTCATAAACTTCACACCTTAGCCACAAGAACGCTGATGTAACTGAGAAGTACTAACAAATCAACTATTAACAGGCATTTAGTGGTTATTATAAAAATGAGCGAGATTTCGTAGATTCAAATGTAGAACAAAAGACACTGCTTATGTGCTGTTAAAGCCATTTACAATTTTCTTGAAGCTAGTTAATCATATTTAGTTGTCAAAACTTTCACAGAAAGAATCAGTTTTGTACTAGAGGTACATGATAAAAATGTAGCACTTAGGCAATTGATTCTTGTGCTTGATGCTCTATCCTTTTAAATTATTTTTGTGTTTCAGAAATTAGTTCAATTCATAGCAAATTTACCAGCATAATGTGAAATGTAAAGTTTGTCCCCTGCATTATTCTCCATCAGCAAAATCCATTAAAATCTTAACTGCGAAGAAAAGCAACTTCAGTTAAGTGTGCAGCTCAGTTCATATTACATTGTGACTCCATTCAAGTGAATAACCACTAAATGACTTCTCAAAAATGGAATTAAAATATAGTTCTAAAAAAATGACAGAATGTATCTTGGGGTAGGATGATGGCAAGGTATTGGTTTCAAGCAGCACATATGATGATACATGTTCTGTGGCTATGGTCATTTCACACAACGGACATTGACTAAATGGACCCATAAACACCAAGGCAAAAAGACCGCAATCTTTCAACAGCCGAGAAGTTATCTCCGCTCTATAGCCCATGCAGCTATACAACACCCATGAAGGAGACAACACTGCATGCTAGTGTGCACCCATAGATTCGCCACGATAAAGACATACATAGAATACTAGAAGCTTGCTGAATGGTCCATGCATCCCCCTCCCCGACCAAAAACAGAAAACCAAACCGCAAACGGAAAAAAAGCAAAAGCGAAAGAACTTTGCACAACCCAATATATTGAAATATACTCCAGTTGTATATTCTATATTATCTTCATAGGCTATTGTATGTTTTAAAACCGCCACAGATTGGATACCTAATATAACAGATCTTTCGCTATGTGTGTTGATGAAACAATTTCTGCAATGCTTAAACCAGTGAGCAGATCTTGGAATACCTTATTTCCATCAGCGGGATTGTGGATTACAGTAGTTTGGGGCTCCTGAGCAAGATAAAAGAAAACTCTCATTGGTCAAGGTTATCTTCAGTCATCAAAATGGGCAAGAGCCAACTATAAGAATGGTGAGGCTAAAGCAATATTACTACTGCCATGTGGAAAAAAAAGTCTTAAACACATAAAAAAAAAAATCAAAAACAGGAATGGGGTTTTTACTACTACCAGCAACTCCTGCCTGGGCATCCTGCAGGAAAAGGCCTAATCACCTACAGTAGCGACATGCAATTTCTTAAATTGCGTAGCAGCATTTCTGTTAGCTCCCTGAAGTCAAAGACTTGTGCTGCTAAATTTGGACCAGTGCGTCTTCTGGTACTGTAGCTGACATCAGTAGAGGAGCTAAAAGCAACATGCGGGAAGGCAGTGACCGGTCACTACAGCATGCAAAATAACAGTAACAACCATGTTCAGTGACACGATAAACAACTGTAAATACGCTGTTTCACAATGGATTTTCCCACATAACAGAACAGAGGCACATTTTGATAATCACATGGTACCTCAGACAGCAAAAGAAAAATGGAAAAAACAAATAGAAAGAGGAATCAAGGTATACCAGCGCTGGGGTAGGTATAGGTTCTTTTGGACTGGTTATTGCGTTGGTTTTGTTGTTTATCTGTAGGTAAGTTAAAAATAGAAAATGTGTAAGCCTCAAAAGTAATTTTTCCACTGCATATCGGACCACGTTAAGACCGACCTCAAATGAACATCTGTTGGAAAGTAATATGGGCTGTTTACAGTCTTCCTAAGATGTTACTTCTAATTTCCAGTGACTGTATGAAGTTGTATAAAATTACAGAAGAAAAAACATATTGGTTACACATTTGATTCAGTTGAACCAGCAGTACAGGAATTAGGAAAGAATATTACATTAAGTTTGTAACACATTGTATACACAAAAAAGTAATCAGCAACACAAATGTACAAAACAATCAAAGATTCCAATCACATCACATGTATACATGCGGTTCCAATTCAGCTAGGGTAATTTTAGTAGAACATTAAAGAATATTTATATTTATGCTAGATCTCATCAACGGCATTCTTTTTCCCCTTTTAACCCACTGGTGCTGCATGGCATGAAGCTATGAGACAGAGAAGAGAACAGTGACATTTCACAAGCTTTCAAATTAATATCACCTTTTAACAGTTAAGTTTTGGACAACACAGATTATTTACACAAATACCAAGTATCTAACTCCAGACATTAGATGTGAGAAATAACATTACTTAAAAAAGAGGGAAAGGAGTAACTAAGCACCCACATCTTATATGGAAGTCCAGGCAATTTCTTCGGGGGGTGTGGTTCACTGTGCCACTCATTCCCTTCCCAAAAATCCATTACTTATCCAACTTTTCTTAATTTGATTGGGATTCTACTTCCCCACTTCTATCCTCATCAGCTCATTTTTGTTAATCAACTCTCTAGCAATTCTTTCTGGTACATCCAGGTCCCAGTAAGGATAGATTCTTCAACAGAGGTCAGTTGAAATGGTGTATATTTGCACAGAACAGAGCAGTACAGTATCAATAAAAAAAATCTATTTGTACTGACGCTAGTTCATAGAAAGGCCAAATGCTCAATATTTGCATTTTAATCCATCCATAACAACAAACAAAAATCACACTGAAAGGGTGGGGGTTGGAGAAGGGTGAAATGGTAAGGAAAGCTGTCAATGTAAGAACTGAAGAAACTCAAATAATATAAAAATGGACCCAACATTTGGATAAAGGTTTAAAAAATCTGTCTGACTAATTGGTAATTTGGCCTCAGTTTAGTCAATTTAGTGAATAGTATATAAGGCATACTGAAAAATTTGTATTAGATTTAAACATGCATTGCTCAATCTCCAAATAATGCTCTAAAGAGAGGGATGAAAAACACCACATTTTCTCTTGTGTTTTTCAGAAAAGAGATTCTGCATCAAATACAACAGATTTTTTTTTAAGTGGGCTTTTACAAATCAGGCTAAATGAATAAACCTGTTTCAATAACATGACATTATTTTGAAACTTTGAAAACATATGCCGGTGTCAGTATGGTTCACCCAGTAATGTTATCAGCTCAATATATGTTTGAATAAACCTATTGAGTTTACAAAAATAACTGATACATCCACCCACATAATCAGGATCAATTGTATAGTTTATTTCTGAAGAAAAATCACAAATGTGATTAGGTTGTGCAATCTGTTTTCTAGATATGCTTACCTAATTAATTTGATTAAACGGTTTTCAGGAAACTGCACTTAACAGTGAGAATAATTGAAGTAAAAAGTTAAAAGATTTCAGCAGCAAGCAGCAGCAAGAATATATTTGTTTATATTAAAAAAAGGCAGTGTCAAACTGGTATTGCATAAAAACAGCTTAAATTCTTGGTGTAGCCCAGGGTACAACGTGGCCGACAAAGCCAATCTATCAACATATTTAAAAAAAATCAAGTCTTTATTTTTATTCTTATTTGGTATGATTATGAACTGCAATCAATTACAATACATATACATTGGAAACCTAGGAGAACTATACATTTACTTGCTATGCAAGGAACGGAATTAGAACTCAGTAATCACATACTTGTTTTAGTACATTGTCAGCGATTGCCTGTCAGCAGTGGAATTCTTAGATATAATTTTTTCATCTAGCTTACTGCAACTTTTTAAATATTAATGGGGCAGTTTGGAATATATTCTTGTATTTTGACCTCTAGGTAAATGTGTTGAATAAATGAAATATTAACTTGTACCTACAAACTTCCAAATATTCCCAGAAAATACCTGATCTGCTCGTAATTGGTCTAATTGGCAATACCTACAACCACTCAATTTAATTAATAGGAGATGCAGTATAATAACTAGGTGTAATTTTCAAATTATAAAAAGCACTGGTTTATTATTTTGCTTCTTTGAATTATTTTACTTTGAAGGTCCTCAGTTGTGGAGGCAAAGTCTCTCATAAATCACTTTAAATTGTATATAGAATGGTGCACATCATTAAGGACAGATTGCAAGTATTCTTAGGCCTTCTATAAATTGACAACAGTTTAAAACACATATTGCACACTGTGTTATGCAGTTCAAGCACAAATATGGAATGCAAAAAGGACATTTGGCAATTAAGCCTACTTTTTCCAAAAGACCATGCACAATCTACATGGTTGTGGATCTTTCCCAAATTCAGTCTCCTGAGAGATGTGTACTGCCACAAATAAAACTTCTATGGTAAAGCAATTAAATATTTCCTCTTCTTGTTAATGTATTAGAAGGAAACTCCGGGATCACAGTTTTATCAACATTACAAACTTAAACTATTCAGCCTAACCTACTGTATTCCATAAATGAGATTGCCATAGTCCTAGCAGGATCAGAACCACAGTACTCTATGGAGTTTTTGACCATCTATTTCTTTCCTTATCTTCAATTCTACAAAAGGAGATGCTGTTCTGGTCTTTTAAAAATGGCACAAAGCCTGAAGAAAAACCCATTTGGCCATCAAGCCCACTCCATTCTCACAGTACGTACAATCTACCCTACAGTGGACTCTTAACTAATTACTCTTCAGAAACAAAGCTCGGCACTTACATTCCCTGACTTCCAAAACAAAGCATCAGAATGTTCAACCACGCGTGAGCAGATTACACAGGATGTTAACACTGCTCATCACTATTTCATGAATATTCTGCATGACTGCTCTGGTTTTGTATTTAATTTGCCAGTTGTGTACTTGTGTCTTCTAGTTCTGTAGAATTTAAGTTAAATAAGATGCTTGCAGCAACAGTCTGCATATTTCTGAAATTTTAAAAAAGCTGAATGGTATCCCCTCTCAATAGCAGCACAGACAAGAATTAAAATGCCACAAAAATATACCCATTACAAAAAAAGACAAATTGGAAGGAATTTAGGACAGAAATTGCCAAAAACATTTGCAGTGCAGGTTAAATCATACAGCACAGAAGGAGACCATTTGGTCCATCATGCCTGTGCCGGCACTTTGGTAGAGCTGTTTAATTAGTCCCACTCCCTTGCTCTTTCCTCATAGTCCTGCAAATTTTATCCCTTCAAGTATTTATCCAATTCCCTTTTGAAAGTTACTACTGAATCTGCTTCCACCACCCTTTCAGGCAGTGCATTCCAGATCATAAATACTCGCTGCGTAAATTTTATTTCCCTTACGTCCCCTCTGGTTCTTTTGCCAATTATCTTAAATCTGTGTCCTCTGATTACCAACCCTTCTGCCACTAGAAACAGTTTCTACTTATTTACTCTATCAAAACCATTCATACTTTATCAAATGTCCCCTTAACCTTTTCTGCTCTAAGGAGAATAACCCCAGTTTCTCTAGTCTCTTCACATATCTGAAGTCCATCATCCCTGGTACTATTCTAGTTAGTTTCCTCTGCACCCTCTCCAAGGCCTTGACATCCTTCCTAATGTATGCTGCCCAGAACTGGCCACAGTACTCCAGCTGAAATGCTCTCAGACCTCTGCAAGAGAGAGGAGTGGATCAAAACTGACATCAGAGAATTATTTAAAGTGAGCTTAAAACATTTTTACAAGCGGAGGTGGAAAAGACAAGAAAATTTCCAATAGAACAAGAAGCCCTTTGAGGCTATAAAAGCAAGTGCACCCTTAGAAGGCAATGAGAGTTAAGATAGTATGTAGATTGATACTTATATAAGGAGGAAGAAGTGAACAAAGCAAATAAAGTGATGGCAACTGGCAGAAATGGTTGAGACTATGAAAGAACAGTAAACAGCAAAGCAAATACTGTTATAGGGACATTAATACTTACTAAGCTTCAGAAAAGAGTACTCAACTATGTGTGACACGATATTGAAGTTTACTGTCACATTTTGACACACTTAAGCATCAGATGGATGTGATTGTCAATCTACAGTCTTATGGATTTCAAATGGCTGGAAAGATGGCCTGGGATACAATTTTTAGTCAATTAAAATGCAAGTTTTTACAATTTTGTCTCATCTTTAAAATGAAGGTTGAAAGCCAGAAGATTTAAAAGGTAGATTTAAGAAAAAAGTAAAACTGGGTAAAAGCAAAATATGAGGAGATTAGCTAAAATAGAAACAAGAGGATAAAATCAGGAAAGGAAAGATGGGGAAGCAGAAGTATTAAAATGACTAGACAATCTTGTGATACTGCACACAGGGAGTCTTGACGAAGTGTGGGTCAAAGAGGGTTAGGCGAGGAGACAGATGGCAGAGAGGGGAAAGAGGAAGATAAGGTAGAGGAAGGGGGAGCAGACAGGGAAAGAGGGGGGTACAATCAAAAAAGGGGGGTTACTGGCTGACCTTTTTAATGCTGGGCAGGCCTGGAATTGGTTTGCGGGGGGTGGGGGTTGTGGAGTGCCAAACTGTGCATCCTTAATTGGTCCTCAATGGGAGGGGAATGGTGGTCCACTAGGTATTGTGTTCCCCTACAGATCCAAAGGGGGGGGGGGGTAGTGGAAAGGGAGGGGGAAGAGACGTGGATGTTTTCCAATCAACTCTAGATAACCCTGCAAGTAATCCTTTAACAGATAGTTAGGTTGAGTAGCAACAGGAACTGCTAAGCAGTTAAACTTCATCTGGGGTCTCGAAGGTTTGGCTCTTACAAACTTGCACTCAAGTTCACGGGGTTTAGGTAAGTGGGCTGTGTTCCTATGGGGAGAAATTGTGCACACTACATTATGCAAATGGAACTCTATTTATGTAGAATTTGCTGTACTTTGGTTGGAGATTTGTGTATGTTACACATATAGCCAATAAAAAGAATTAGAGAAATATCTACAAGATTTAAAGGATATGTACAGATAGGTAGATCAAATCGTTTGTAAAGTGTGTTGATTCATAGGGAGTTAGGATCATGGAAATGTCATGCTGAAGAGTTGGAGAGAGGTGAGCTGAACATTTCAGATGGGCCTTCCAAGATTAACCTTTACTTTATTTCTAATCTATCCTGTTCAGTACCATTTAGCTATAAACTCAAAATAAACATTCATACATTTTGGAGGTGAACCTGTCTCTGCTCTGAGTGACTGAACATCACATCCATAACATGACCAGTTCAACTTTCAGAACATTTACAACATCAAACTAAGATTGCTACTTTAGGACCAATTCTCATTTGTGATGCCAGCAGTCCAATTGTGATTGGACAAGATAACCTTAAATATGCTGCAGGAGGTTAATACCTACATTATCTCAATCTTTACTTACCTATAAACTAAACACTCTTGTGCCATCACATTTTAGTTTGCTTAGTTTTGTTTAAAAAAAAATCTGGTTGGTTAATCTCTCAGATAACCATTTAAAAAGAATTCTACTCAAAAATGAAAATCCAAACAGTTAAGTAACCAAAGTGAACTGCTGCATTAGCTTAAAAAAAAGCAGGCAAAGAAATGGTTAATGACGATACCGAGAGGCTATGCATGCAAAACAATTACCTGCTGTAGTTGCATAGGAAAGGAGAAAGAAGACCCTAGGAACAGTAATATAAAGTACTGCATTTCAATAAAATCCAACATTTTATTAAGACTTAAATAGGTCAGCTATAGTGCAGTCATGTTTCTCATCATTTTGAAGTGCCATCTTTGCATAAAGGTAATTTTTGAGGCTGCAAATCCCTGTACACTCTTTTCCAGGCTAAGAGGGCAGTCATGTGGTCTGTACTGGTTCCTCCATTCTTCAGCCTGCTACCAGAAAGCCTGGAACCTAGGGTTGACTTTTCTTCCAATTTCCTCTCGCCTTTAGAAGTGTGACTCGCCCTCACTTCATGCCTCCTCACAACAGCGGGTGTAGTAGACTGGACCCCTGTCCTATCACTCCATTGCACTGCATGTGATACACACTGTGCCATAACAGTACCCATTACACTTAATCATGCAGTCAGTTCTTGAAGACTGCAGGCATGTTCTGACCTATTTATAAATCCTCACAGCATTTGATGGATGTGCTGCTGTACAGCAATTTATTATGGCCTGCCTCAAAGTTATTGACATTGATACCAGTGTAAGCTTCAAAAACCTAAGAGCGAAATATATTATTTTTAAAATAGTGTATAAATATATTAGTCAGAGGGAATCCTTTATGAATTTATGCTTCTTTGAGGCGTATAGTTATTTTCTATTAAAATTTTTATGAACAATTAAACAGAATTTTTTTTACATGAAATTATATGCAACTTGTTACTTTTTATTAAATTAGTTTTAGGGCATCACTGGAGGCGTCACTGTCTCCTTATGCCACTTGCAGATTAGTAATTCTACCATACAAATCAAAAATCATATTGTATTTTCTGGGGCACAAGAAAAATGCAGAAACTTTAACACAGATCTGCGCATGGTAGCTGATTGTTGAAAACATGAATTGAAGGTCAGCCTTTCTCATCTTCATACATTTTAAATATTGGTGCTTAATGCCCAGCTTTTCAGTTCCCAAGACTTACATGATGATGTGACACATGAACCAAATTTTAGTGAGCTACTGTAACATCTAACACCACATGAACATCCTTGTAATTAAGTGCCAAAGGCAAAGAATACAGTTAATAACTTTATTAAAATATTACTAATAATTTAGCAGTAAAATCCAATACAGAATTGACAGGTTTGTCCACAATTGTTTTGTAACAGAAATAGTCTCAATCAAAACAGAAATCCTCTTTTGGTTTAACTGCAAGGGTTAAACTGGTTTTATAAAAACACAATTAAAAAAAACATGGTAGGTGTTTCAAAGCATTGAGTAACTCTTGATATCTCAATATTTGTCATAGGAAGGGGTGGGTTAGAAAGGAAAAAAAGAGAAATATCAACAATTCTTTTTAAACCCTTTCTGGCATCAAATTCTTTCACAATTAGAAAATCAATTTCTTTTCAGATCTGGGATGATTTAAGGAAACAGTATTTTATTGACTTATACATATCTCAAATCATATGCGCTTTGATTTGGAGTATTAGCCAAGTAGAACAAATTCAGGTAAGACACAATGCCAAGCACAATTGTGTCTTAAAAATGCTATTGGAACTGAAAAATATTAAAATGCACTATTTTCACACAGTATTACAAAAAAACCCCAAGAAAAACACATCGGTCAGACAAAAATCCTCACCATCATCTGAACACTCGAACTGGACTTCCTTTTCTGACCAATCAAAGAGAAAGAAAAAGAAGATAATTTTGATAGTTTAAAGAAAGGATTTCTTCAGAAGCTGTCTTGTGCTGCAGTAAAAATATCTGGAAACAAATAAAAAAGAACAGTTCCACATATGGAAGGCAAAAATAAAGTGCGAAGCAAAGAAAGAATATAGTTTCTCACCCAAATTAGTAGTGGGGAAGAAAAAGAAGCTGAACTAACTTGGCAGAAACCAGAATAGTTAAAAAGGCAACACAAACAAGGTACAAAGGTTATAGTAGCAGTCAAATAATGCAAAATTCTCTATAAAAATATATATTTGAGGATGTCAATGGGATGGGATTACATATGGCACAACGGGATGATAGAGTTGGAAAGTGAAACACTAAACATCTGTTTATTTTGAATGCTGGGATAAAGATCTATTTCTTATGGTCATAACCAAATAAACCCAAGCATAGAGATATAAATGTAATTTTGTAGACAGATACGAAGAATCAAGCCACTGATGTTAATTTTCTGAAAAAAGGTTTTGTAGCATAAGACACACTAACTAAATTAATGCACCAAGTTATAGGCAAAGCACAGATTTAGCATCTAATCTTATTACAAAGTTAATATAATGAAGACCAAACCTTCTGTATCAGGTTGATCACACCAATCACAATGCAAATAACGGAACAAGTTATGATGTTGCTGTGGCTACCTTCATAAGACATGATGGTCTAATCCACAGATACAGCATGGCCACTCTTTGGTCAACCCAATAGAAAATGCACTTCATTGGTGAAAGAAAGGGCCCACACACTAGTCTGTCCTCCTTCCTTCCAGTAAACATTGCTGAATAAATCTTGCCCTTTACAGGAAAGGTTGGGTGCAAATACCAGTTAGGACCTGGGAACCCTAGTTGTGAGTCCACTGATCAGGCACTGGACTATTCAAGGCAACATTTTGATAGAAATCACTTAAAACGCTTTTAGGAAAATATAATCAACTGCCAATTTGTTTCTTAGCAACTGAAATAGCTAATGGACAGAATAAGGTTTTAAACAAAAAATTTTAATCAACAAATTACATATTTCACATTGTGATTAAATTCATCCATTGAATATTCTTGTGTTTAATATTTGTTGTAAAACTGAAGAAGAATCAGAGGAAACATTTCAAATGCTTTATTTTGGAAAGTTTTAAATTGTGTGTTTTTAAAAAAAGAAAGAGAAACCATGAGTGTGTGTACAAGCAGGAGAGAGTGAGGGTAACGAATGAACAGAGATCCACTTCAAATACGACAGGCTGTATGCTGCAGCTTTTGCTATATGCATGAATTATTAACTGTTTATTTTTCTCAGTGCAAAGGTTGAATTGTGCCTGTTGATAATTGTATTACAAATGATATGTATTTGAAAAATACTTGAATATAAACTAGATGATCAATTGGAGTAGGTTTTCAAACTAGTATAAACAGAAGCTATCAATTTTTTATAAGAACATAAGAAATAGGAGCAGGAGTTGTCCATTTGGCCCTTCGAGCCCATTCAATAAGATGATGGCTGATCTTCTACCTCATCTCCACTTTCCTGCACTATCCCCATATCCCTCGATTCCCTTAATATTCAAAAATCTATCGATCTCTGTCTTGAATATACTCAATGACTGAGCCTCCACAGCCCTTTGGGGTAGAGAATTCCAAAGATTCACCACCGTATGAGTGAAGACATTTCTCATCTCAGTCCTAAATGGCCGACCCCTTATTCTGAGACTGTGACCCCTGGTTCTAGACTCCCCAGCCAGGGAAAACATCCTCCCTGCATCTACCCTGTCAAGTCCCTTAAGAATTTTGTATATTTCAATGAGATCACCTCGCATTCTTCTAAACTCTAGGAAATATAGGCCCAGTCTACTCAATCTCTCCTCATAGGACAATCCCCCCATCCCAGGAACCAGTTTAGTGAAACTTTGTTGCACTCGCTCTATGGCAAGTATATCCTTTCTTAGGTAAGGAGACCAAAACTGTACACACTATTCCAGGTGTGGTTTCACCAGGGCCCTATATAATTGCAGTAAGATATCTTTACTCTTAAACTCAAATCCTCTTGTTATAAAGGCCAACATACTTGCTTTCCTATTTGCTTGCTGTACCTGCATGTTAACTTTCAGTGATTTGTGTACAAGGACACCCAGGTCCCTCTGAACATCAACATTTCTCAATCTCTCACCATTTAAAAAAATACACTGCTTTTCTATTTTTCCTACCAAAGTGGATAACTCCACATTATATTCCATTTGCCATGTTCTTGCCCACTCACTTAGCCTGTCTATATCCCTTTGAAGCCTCAAAAAGCAAGTCAGGTTGAGAAAGAGGCTGAGACAAAGACAAAATTCTTGGGCCTGGGACAGTTGTATCAAAGCAAGGTGGGTGCTGGAATTTGGGGTACGAATCAGTTTGCCGCTTTCTCCCCACAAGTCAAAATTCCAGTTTGGGGGGGGCAGATCTTCTTGCAACTTTTAACCTTCTATCCTGACATCAAAGAGCCGAGACTGGTGCAATGACCAATGACATCCACAGCCAGAAACTCCATCAGTTATGTCTCTTTTCGCAACCAGTGGAAAGTACTTGCTAACAGTAACAAATACACTGACATTTAAAAAAACATCACCTCTTTGGCTAGAGCAGTCAGGCCATTGCCACCCTTCCTCCCTCCTCTGCAATGCCAGATGGTGCTGTTCTGATATTCCCAGCCCCCTGTAGGGCAGATGTCCAAGGAGTGCTGCAAACTGAACCAGCGCTCTCCCCCTTAACATAAATTATATGCATGCCCAGGATTTGGGATGGGTCAACTCCAGGGTAGACTGCTGGTCAGAAGTCCTTCCCTGCCTCACTTGTAGTGGCAGAGCGGGTTACCTGGAATTTCTCAACAAGTCTCTTTCCTCATTCAATTCGAGTTCTCTTACCCCAAAATAATCTGAAAGCTTCAAACAAACAAAGATTTGGATTAGCATCAGTTGTGCTTTGTTGCCAATTAGAAAATGTAACTTATTTTATTTGTGACGGGGTGGGGGGGGGGGGGGGTGGAGAGAAAGAGAAGAGCAGGAGAGAGAGAGAGAGAGAGAACAGGAGAGTGACAGAGAATAAGAGAGAGAGAGACAGAGAACAAGACACACACACAGGAACCAAACACAAAACAATGTTTGCATTGACCTCTTAGAAACTTACAAATAACTGTCATGCTCTCTCTCTCTCCCCCACCTCCATCCATGCCGTCATGCCCATGTCCTCCCCTCACGGCTGACAGACTATAGGAATCCTCCAATGTTCCAAATCCAACAATCCACCCCCCAGTTCTGACAAACCTCCAGTTCTCCTTCTCCAGTATTGCCAGACTACATGAACTGTCCTTACCTTATTTCTAAACCCCACCCCCATTCTACCATATACCTACCTCAAGCTGGTACATCCAAGCTTTAAAAATGGTAAAATATAAAAATTAAATACATAGTTAAAAGGAACATAAAGAAGGTATTTACAGTTATTCAAATAATGGACAGACTTGTGATATGCAATGCCCAAAGTACAGGTAATAATCTGTTTTAATGAGAACCGAATTTTACTCATCAGTGGCTCTGATGCTATGCCCTATATGGCATAATACCCCTGTTGTTATAAAATGGCTAAGTATGAGCAACACTATGGAAGATCCAATGGTAATATATCAAAAGTTTCTGGTCACACCCCTACCGTTTATAAAACAGCATATCCTTCAATCAAATGTGAGCAACACCATCGGAGAGGTACTATGTATGATTGTAAATTACAGAACCAACGCTGCTACTGTATTATTGAATCTATGGAAATGTAATAGCTACTTGGTTCCTATCCCTATACAACTAGATACCAGTTTACTGGATAAGCGGAATTCAGTACGTTATACATTTAGATTTTTAGCAAAACTGGACACAATGGGCTTGATTTTAATAGCCCTGAGGCGGCGGGTTGGCAGCGAAAATCGGAAAAAATGGCTTCAGACACCCAACCCACCTCCATCCCGCCCCCACCCGATTTTCATGAGTGTCGGGTCAGCTGCTCCCAAACTGACCCAACGGGAAACGGTGGGACAGCTTGTTAACTGCCTTGCTAATCCTATTTTTAATAGTGGTTTCCCATTTTCGTGCTTCTGGCTCCCATTTCCCGTCACATCAGAAACAGGCCAGCTGCAAGGAGACGAGTTTCTCGAGGACATGATTTGTTGTCATTGGTGCAGCAGTTTAAAAGTGCTCCTGTAACATGGCTGACATTCAAATGCAACAACTTTGTTGTTGGAGGTTTGAGATAAGATTTTGCAAATCTACTGACCTTGCGATTGTTCAAGCTGCAGTGTTACCTGATTGGAATAATTTCAGGCAACTTTGAGTGTGCGCTTGCAAGCTTCTTGCCTCAACTGAAATCTATAGCAACGGGATGGGAGCCATTCACATCCTCTCATCCTGGTCGTCATGTTCGGAGGAAGAACAGCCACGATAGCACCACAACCAGCCACAACAGCAGCACCAACACTAGGAGCGCCAACCTCCTGCTCACCCACCTGATGGTGCACAGGGCGGAGGGCCTCAGTGCCGGCTGCATCTCACTACAGGAGATACCCCCAACACAGGGTTTACAGGCAGAGGATCAGCTTTCTCAACATGAATGAGCAGCAGTGCCAAAGGAGGCTGAAACTTGAGAGTGAGGTAGTCGCTGAAATCTGCGTAATACTGCACCAACACCTGGAGCCACGAGGAGCGTGTGGACACTCCTTACCAGTGGCTGTCAAAGTCACCACCACACTCAACTTCTTTGCTTCGGGCTCCTTCCAGGGATCAGCTGCAGACATCAGCAGTAATTCCCGGTCGGCCACACATACCTGCATCATGCAGGTCACCGATGCCCTCTTTGAAAGGGCGCACAATTATATCCACTTCTCCACGGATGGCCCAAGTGTGACCGCGCATAAGAACATAAGAAACAGGAGCAGGAGTAGGCCACTCGGCCCTTCGAGCCTGCTCCGCCATTCAATGAGATCATGGCTGATCTTCTACCTTAACCGGCCCTATCGCCATATCCCTTGATGCCCTTACTAGTCAGAAATCTATCGACGTGCTTTGAATAAAACCAATGACTGAGCCTCCACAGCCCTCTGGGGCAGAGAAATCCAAAGATTCACCACCCTCTGTGAGAAGGAATTTCTTCTCATCTCAGTCCTGAATGGCCTACCCTTTATCCTGAGGCTGTGGCCCCTAGTTCTAGACTCCCCAGCCAAGGGAAACATTCTCCCAGCATCCACCCTATCAAGCCCTGTAATAATTTTGTATGCTTCAATGAGATCCCCTCTCATTCTTCTGAATTCAAGAGAATACAGGCCTAGTTTACTCAATCTCCTCTCATACGACAGTCCCACCATCCCAAGAATCAATTTCGTGAACCTTCGTTGCACTCCCTCTATGGCAAGTATATCTTTCCTTAGGTAAGGAGACCAAAATTGTACACAGTACTCCAGGTGTGGTCTCACCAAGGCCCTATATAATTGGAGTAAGACTTTTTTACTCCTGTACTCAAATCCTCTTGTAATGAAGGCCAGCATACCATTTGCCTTCCTAATGGCTTGCTGCACCTGCACATTCATTTTCAGTGACTCATGTACAAGGACACCCAGGTCCCTTTGAGCATCTGCATTCCCCAATCTTTCACCATTTAGGAAATACTCTGTGTTGAGTCTGTGTTTTTCAAATGTAGTTATGCTGAATAACTAGACACAGACAACAGAATACTTAAACAGGTCTTTAGTAATTGAGGGTCAGGGCTGAACTGAAATACAAACTGCTCCACAGAGTTTATATACCGGTGTGGTCACCACCGGTACTACAATATACAGGAGTCATCAGAAAGTAGTTCATCACCTTAAGGTAGTCTCTTAAGGTGGTACAGGTTACATACACTACAATTCCTCCCCTTTTAGCTTAACAGTGTACACCCCAATTTAAACATAACATGGATAACATATATACAACTTTCATACAAAACTGTTCAAAGATTCAGTCTCTGAGGAGGCCTCCTGATCCGGGCCGGATAACGCCTTTCAGGGGTCTCTGGTTCTTGTTGCTGGGGTGACTCATCCATTTGATCTCTTATGGATTGAACATCATCATGTACGTTCGAGTCTGAGGTAGATGCTACAGGCTCAATAACTTCTTCAACTGGTGTCTCTGACGTGGACATGGGGTCGACCCTTGTTCTCGATTCCACAAGTTGGTCAGCATGACGTCGTATTACGTTCTCACCAACGTCTACCGTGTACATCAAGGGTCCTTGTCGGGCACGAATTGTTCCGGATTGCCATTTATCATTCCTATAGTCCCTGGCCAACACTGGTTGTCCTATTTCGAAACTCCGAGTGCCCTTGTTATTTACGTGCTGGAATTGTTTGTTTTCGACTTCCCTACGCACATTGGGTTTTAACAAATCCAATCGGGACCGCAACCTCCTGTTATAGAACATTATGGCAGGGCTTTGATTTGTCACTGCATGCGTGGCGTTTCGATATGCCATCAGGAAATTGTCCACCTTGTGTTGTAGTGGAATATGGTCTTTGCTCATGGCCTTTATCGCCTTTTTGAACGTTTGTACAAATCTCTCGGCCAACCCATTTGTAGCCGGATGATATGGGGCAGATGTATAGTGTTTCACCCCATTCTTCTTCTTCATGAATTTCTGGAATTCTTCTGACACGAACTGTGGTCCGTTGTCTGAACATATTTGTTCCGGCAGCCCATTCCTTGCAAATATGGTTCTTAGAACTGCGATCGTCTTTTCAGAGGTAGTGGTCGACATCTTAATCACTTCTGGCCATTTAGAATGTGCTTCTACCGCTATCAAAAACATGGAATCCATGAATGGACCTGCAAAGTCGATATGCACACGTTGCCATGGGGTTGAAGGCCATTCCCACGGATGCAGCGGTGCAATTGGAGGTGCATTTTGAACTTTTTGGCACCCTGAGCAGCTTTTAGTCAGATCCTCTATTTGTTTGTCGATACCTGGCCACCACACATAAGCCCTAGCAAGGCCTTTCATCTCGACTCCCCCCAGATGACCTTCATGCAGTTCCTTCAGAACTCTCTCCCTTAATTTAGGAGGAATAATCACCCTTGTTCCATACATCAATGTTCCTTGACAGACGGACAGCTGCTCTCGTCTGGCTGAGAATGCCGGTAACAGTGGTTCGCCATGTGTTGGCCATCCCTTCACTGTCAAATCGTAGACCCGAGACAGTGTCGGGTCGTTTCTGGTCTCTCTCTCAATACTCGCATTGGTGACTGGTAAGCATTCGATGATGGTCGAGTGAAATATCTCGACAGGGTCAACTGCCGGTGCCTCTTCCGCTGTAGGTAGTGGCAGGCGCGACAGCCCATCAGCATTACCATGTTGCTTTGTACCTTTGAATTCGATATCATATTGATGTGCCCCTAGGAAAAGGGACCATCTCTGAAGCCTCTGCGCCGTCATAACCGGAACACCCTTCTTAGGGTTAAAGATGGAAACCAACGGCTGGTGATCTGTCAGCAGCGTAAACCTTTGGCCTTGCAGGTAATGGTTAAATTTCTTAACTCCCCACACGAGGCTGAGAGCCTCCCTATCTATCTGAGCATAGTTGCGCTCAGCGGAGGTCAATGATCTGGATGCGAACGCGACTGGCCTTTCCAAGCCATTTGGCAACTTATGTGAGAGCACTGCCCCGATACCATATGGAGAAGCATCACAAGCTAAACGAATAGGCAGCGTTGGGTTAAAGTGAGCCAACACTTCCTTAGGAGGTGATCAGTGCCTTGCTTTTTTGAAAAGCCCGCTTACAGTCCTCGCTCCACTTCCATGGTACTCCCATTTGCAAAAGAGTGTTCAGCAGGTGTAACACCGTGGATAAATTTGGAAGAAACTTGTGGTAATAGTTAATCAACCCAAGGAACGACCTCAACTGGGATACATTTTCCGGAGCGGGAGCTTTCACAACAGCTTCGATCTTGTCAGGTGACTTATGAAGCCCCTCCTGGTCAATGACGTGACCGCAGTACGAGATTCGCTTCTGAAAGAACTCACATTTCTGACGATTAACTCTGAGTCCATATTCTTTCAATCTGGTGTGCACCTGCTCCAAATTCGCGAGGTGTTCCTTATCATCATCTCCTGTAATCAGAACGTCATCCAGGTAGCATTGTGTGCCTGGAATTCCCTGTAATACCTGCTCCATGGCCCTTTGCCAAATCGCTGGAGCCGATGCCACTCCAAAAACCAGTCTATTATACCGATATAAGCCCTTATGTGTGTTGATCGTGAGATACTGGCGTGACGCTTCATCAACTTCCATCTGTAAGTACGCCTGCGCCAGGTCTATCTTGGTGAAGTGTTTCCCGCCAGACAGCGAAGCGAAGATATCCTCAATCCGCGGAAGCGGATATTGCACCGTGTGAAGAACCAGATTAACAGTGATCTTGAAATCGCCACAGATGCGAACCTTCCCAGGTTCCCCCGGCTTGTTGCTCAATGAATGCTTCATGACGGGAACAATGGGCATGGCCCATTCGCTCCAGTCCACCTTTGACAGTACTCCTGAACGTTATAGCCCTTCCAGCTCTGCTTCCACAGCAGGTCATATCGCATAAGGTACCGGTCTGGCTTTGAAAAATTTTGGGTTTGCATGTTCTTCAACCTTGATGTTTGCCGTAATTCCTTTCAGTGTTCCCAGTCCCTGTTTGAACACCTCCTTAGCATCGTCCAATATTTTGGACAGTCGTTTAGGTTTGACATCGTCCTCTTTACAGGAATCTACAGTTAGTGCTTGTAAGGAATGCCAGTCCATATTTATTCTCCGGATCCATTCCCGTCCCAGTAGTGGTGGACCTCCCTCAGGTAACACATACAAGTCCATTCCCTGACTTTCTTTACCATTGTAGACCACCTTTACCTTTATCTTTTCGATGGGGTATACTCTTTGCCCCGTGTATGTTTTCAATACAATCTCCGTATCCCTCAGGGGAATGTGTGAGAATAACCTTTTGTACTCTTGCTTATTCATGACCGTCAATGCCGATCCAGTGTCCAATTCCATCTTCACTTGGACTCCTGCTATCCGAAGCATGACCCAGATAGTTTGGTGGTCTGCTGTGTTACCCACATTATGTATTTTTAGACAACCCAGTTCCTTACTGCTGGAGTCTGAATCCGTCTTTTGTTCATCCGAACTGTTCTCTGTCACCTTGTGTACTTTCTTGTACTTCTCCTGCGGCGACTTTTTGTTGCTGGTCTTCTTTCCTGACCGGCATACTTTCGCTATGTGACCAAGTCTGCCACATTTCCTGCATTCTTTATCTTTGAACCAGCACTGGTTCTGATCATGCGTTGTCCTTCCGCAACGATAACACTTTGCTGCACCCAATGCCATTTCATTGGTGCTGAATTCCGATGGCCTTTGCTGCATTTCCGCAGTGCCTCGTGCTGCTGCCTCGTGCGATGCTGCAATGCTGAAAGCTTTGTCCAGCGTAAGATCCTTTTCCTCTAGCAGTCGCTTCTGGGTTCCTTCCTTTAGTAGCCCACACACGAACTTATCTCTCAGAGCGTCTGCTAGTCCTGTACCGAACTGACAGTACTTTGATAACTTGCGCAGTTCGATTAAGAATTCAGCGTTGCTTTCCTCTTTAAGCTGAATTCTTTTGTAAAATTTAAATCGTTCCGCTATCAGCAGCGGCGTGTGGTTTAAATGCTCTTGCAGGATAGTAACAATCTCAGCGAAACTCTTTCCTACCGGTTTATCTGGTGTTACAAGGTGCCTTAATAACCTGTACGTCTTCGCACCCATCGAGTTTAATATGGTTAGTGCTTTCTTATCCGCCGGTACCTCATTCGCTGTACAGTAAACTTCAACGCGTTCCACATAAGTGGCCCAATCTTCTACATTGCTATCAAAAGCAGTGATGTTACCCGTTTTTGGCATCTTGTTGAGTTTCCTTTATTTTATTTATTTTTCCAAAATGGCGGCTTCCCGCGCTTGGCAGCTTTCCCCGCGCTTATCTTCTTCCCCCGCCGACTAAAATGGCGATTACCGCGCTGTTGCCGTTCTCGCCTCCCAGCGGTCCTTATTTCCCCCGACGCTGCTGCTCTTGTTCCCCGCCGCTCCCGCGGTCCTCGTGGACATTAACGCTTTTCTGGCTGCTGCGCGTCTCTGCCCGATTGCAGTCCGGCCCTTTTCACCGGCTGCGGTCGTGTTCTCCGCCCTTTTCTTCGGTTTCCCTCCCCTTCTCCCACTGACAACTCGGCCGACTTTCTCTCCGTGTCGCTAGATCGGGCTTACCCGCCGCTGTCGTAGAAGGGATGATCACTGCCTGTTGCTGATGGTGGACTTCGTGGCCAGCAAATCCAAACCGGGTTCTCGATGCCTCCCGTGCGATGCGGTGCTCAGCAGGATGATGAGGGCGGATGCCTCTTTTCGACGCCCGTTCTGAGGACGAAGCTTCCTTGGATGCAAAACTGCCGCTAGGTACGATCAGACTCGTCGCCACTGTTGAGTCTGTGTTTTTCAAATGTAGTTATGCTGAATAACTAGACATAGACAACAGAATACTTAAACAGGTCTTTAGTAATTGAGGGTCAGGGCTGAACTGAAATACAAACTGCTCCACAGAGTTTATATACCGGTGTGGTCACCACCGGTACTACAATATACAGGAGCCATCAGAAAGTAGTTCATCACCTTAAGGTAGTCTCTTAAGGTGGTACAGGTTACATACACTACACTCTGCCTTTCTGTTTTTCCACCAAAGTGGATAACTTCACATTTATCCACCTTATATTCCATCTGCCATGTTGTCGCCCACTCACTGAGCCTGTCGAGATCCCCTTGAAGCCTCTTCACATCCTCTTCACAACTGACACTACCACCTAGCTTTGTATCAGCAGCAATTTTGGAAATGTTACATTCAGTCCCCTCATCCAAATCATTGATGCAGATTGTGAATAGCTGGGGCCTAAGCGCCGATCCTTGCGGTACCCCACTAATCACAGCCTGCCATCCTGAAAAAGACCTGTTTATCCCTACTCTTTGTTTTCTGTCTGTTAACCAATTCTCAATCCATGCTAGTATATCACCCCCAATTCCATGTGCCCTAATTTTGTTCACCAACCTCTTGTGTGGGACCTTACACGGTTGGCTTTGCCAATATGGCAGGCTTGCCAATGGTGCAGGGCGTCACAGACTGCACACATGTAGCCATAAGGGCCCCCTATCACAACCCAGCTATATTTGTCAACCGCAAGGGATTCCACTCCCTGAATGTCCAGCTGGTGTGTAACCACAGGAAGATCATGCAAATTTACGCAAAGTACCCTGGCAGTTGCCATGGCTCCTTCATTCTGCGCCAGCCTACTCTGCCTCAGCTCTTCCATCCGCCAATCCAACTTTCTGGATGGCTTCTTGGCAACAAGGGCTATCACCTGAAAAATTGCCTTATGACACCGATGAGGAGGCCATCAAACGATGCTGACGAGCAGTACAATGTGAGTCACATATCCACCAGAAGCATCATCGAGCAAACCATCGGCTTGCTCAAAATGCGCTTCCGATGCCTAGACAGATCTGGAGGAGCCTTGCAGTATGCACCAGCCAGGGTGTCCAGAATCGTTGTGGTCTGCTGTGCCCAGCACAACATCGCACAGCAGCGTGGTTTAGTGCTGCCGGACGAACAAGTGGCTCAGCACACAGCCGCCGCAGAAGAGGAGGAGGATGGGGAGCGACGCCTTGCGGGGCCGGTTGTGGCCAATCCAACAGCAGGGGACCACATTGCTGGCAGTCAGTCAAGAGATACACTCATCCATGCCAGATTTGCGTAAGCTTACACTTCAACCACAGGTGGCTGGCACATGGAGATGAATATAAGTCCGACATTCTCAGAACGCCAGGCATCATCTGCCCAATAAACGGTGGTTTGCGCTCAGTGTCACCACCACCATTCTACATGGAATTCTCCCGGAGCCCTCACTCTTGAACTTCCATTTCCCAGAACACAGAGGCAATAGTTTAGTTGATCTCAGCAGATCGTTAAACCTTTTTTACCACTGAACCCATGTGCGTCTGCACACAGACCTCAAGCTCACCTCCTCAGCAATTTGCAGCCAAGCTGCCTTGATTTGCTGAGGAGGCCTCCTCCTTCTGTTTCCAGGAAAGAGGACCTCCTGACGTCCTCTAACTCCCTCCACAAGAGCATGGAGGGAGCCCTCATTTGAACCTGGGTGCAGCCTTAGTTTTTGGGGCTGCCATTCCTGCAGCAGCCAGCACTTTGAACAGAAAAAAGCTAATGCTTCTGCAAAGGGGACATAGCCCCTTTAAATCTTTCCTAAAACAACCCGTCATCAGAGGCGAGAACCTGACACTCTGCAAATAATTGCCTGGAGGGACCAGCACGTCAGCCGTAATGAGGCCAATCAAGGTAAAATCTTAATTTAAAAAGGGCAGTAGACAGAAGGCTGGAAACTATAGACCGGTTAGCCTAACGTCTGTGGTAGGCAAAATTTTGGAGTCCATTATTAAGGAGACAGTAACAGGACATTTGGATAATCATAATTTAATAGGACAAAGTCAGCATGGTTTTATGAAGGGGAAGTCATGTTTGACAAATTTGCTGGAGTTCTTTGAGGAAGTAACGTATAGGGTGGATAAAGGGGAACCAGTGGACATAGTGTATTTAGACTTCCAAAAGGCATTTGACAAGGTGCCACACAAAAGATTATTGCTTAAGATAAAAAATCACGGGATTGGGGGTAATATTCTGGCATGGATAGAGGATTGGCTATCTAACAGAAGGCAGAGAGTTGGGATAAATGGTTCATTCTCAGACTGGCAATCAGTAACTAGTGGTGTTCCGCAGGGGTCAGTGCTGGGTCCCCAACTCTTTACAATCTATATTAACGATTTGGAGGAGGGGACCGAGTGTAACATATCAAAGTTTGCAGATGATACTAAGATGGGAGGGAAAGTAGTGAGTGAGGAGGACATAAAAAACCTGCAAGGGGACATAGACAGGCTAAGTAAGTGGGCAGAGATTTGGCAGATGGAATACAATACTGGAAAGTGTGAGGTTATGCACTTTGGCAGGAAAAATCGTAGAGCAAGTTATTATCTTAATGGCAAGAAACTGGAAAGTACTGACGTACAAAGGGATCTGGGGGTCCTGGTGCACGAAACTCAAAAGGTTCGTATGCAGGTGCAGCAAGTGATTAAGGCGGCCAATGGAATGTTGGCTTTCATTGCTAGGGGGATAGAATATAAAAATAGGGAGGTATTGCTTCAGTTGTACAAGGTATTGGTGAGACCGCACCTGGAATACTGCGTACAGTTTTGGTGTCCATACTTAAGAAAGGACATACTTGCTCTCGAGTCAGTACAAAGAAGGTTCACTCGGTTAATCCCGGGGATGAGGGGATGGACATATGAGAGGTTGAGTAGATTGGGACTCTACTCATTGGAGTTCAGAAGAATGAAAGGCAATCTTATTGAAACATAGATTGTGAAGGGGTTGGATCGGGTGGATGCGGGGGAAGATGTTCCCGATGATGGGTGAAACTAGAACTAGGGGGCATAGTCTTAGAATAAGGGGCTGCTCTTTCAAAACTGAGATGAGGAGGAACTACTTCACTCAGAGGGTGGTAGGTCCATGGAATATGCTGCCCCAAAAAGCTGTAGAAGCTACATCATTACATAAATTTAAAACAGAAATAGACAGTTTCCTAGAAGTAAAGGGAATTAAGGATTATGGGGAGCGGGCAGGAATTTGAACATGAGTCTAGGTTCGGATCGGTCATGGCCCTGTGGGTAGCGGAGCGGGCCCAGGGGCCGTGTAGTCTGATCCTGCTCCTATTTCGTGTGTCTAATTCTGTTAGATTCAGGAGATGGTTCTGTGATAGTGGATTGGCGGTTAGGATCAGATCAGCCATGATCTTATTGAATGGCGGAGCAGGCTCGAGGGGCCGATTGGCCTACTCCTGCTCCTATTTCTTATGTTCTTAACTGCAGGGTGGCGGCATCCGGGAGCGGGTCTGAAAGATGACTAGCAGTGGGCCCGTCCTCAACCCTCCTCCTTTATTGAAATCGTGGCCAATGCCTCACAGGAGATTGGTTTATAATGTTAGAAGGCACAAAATGGGTTGAGAAAAGCTTCTGGAGTGGATCAGAAAATTGTTTCAATCAGAGAGTAGGCATAATGGGTAGGTACTCAAATTGGCAGGATGTGAATTGTGGTGTCCCACAGGGATCTGTGGTGGGGCCTCAACTGTTCACAGTATTTATTAAAGACTTAGATGATAGCACAGAAAGTCATATATCCAAATTTGCTGATGACACATTGATAGGCAGCATTGCAGATGAAAGCATAAAATTACAAAGGGATATTGATATATTAATTGATTGAGCAAAACTGTGGCAAATGGATTTCAAAGTAGGCAAGTGTGAGGTCATCCACTTTGGAACTAAAAAGGGTAGAACAGGGTAATTTCTAAATGGTGAAAAGCTGAAAACAGTGGAGGTCCAAAGAGACTTGGGGGGTGCAGGTACACAGATCATTAAAATGCCATGAACAGGTACAGAAAATAATCATAAAGGCTAATGGAATGCTGGCCTTTATATATAGAGGACTAGAATATAAGGGGGTAGAAGTTATGCTGCGGTTAAACAAGACCCTGGTCAGACCACACCTGGAGTACTATAGCAGTTCTGGGCACCACACCGTAGGAAGGACATACTGGCCTTAGAGGGAGTGCAGCGTAGTTTTACCAGAATGATACCTGGACTCCAAGGGTTAAATTACGAGGAGAGATTACACAAATGAGGGTTGTATTCCCTAGAATTTAGAGGGTTAAGGGGTGATCTGACTGAAGTTTTCAAGATATTAAGGGGAACTGATAAGTCAGATAGAGAGAAACTATTCCCACTGGTTGGGGATTCTAGGACTAGGGGGCATAGTCTAAAAATTAGAGCCAGACCTTTCAGGAGTGAAATTAGGAAGTACTTCTAAACACAAAGTGTGGCGGAAGTTTGGAACTCTCTTCCGCAAATGGCAATTGATGCTAGATCAATTGTTAATTTTAAATCTGAGATTGCTAGCTTTTGGTTAACCAAAGGTATTAAGGGATATGGGCCAAAGGCGGATATATGGAGTTATGTTGTATGTCAGCCATGATCTCATTGAATGGCGGAACATGCTCGAGGGGCTCAAGGGCCTATTCCTATTCCTAAGGCAGCTCACCACCACTTGCTTGAGGGCAATGAGAGATGGGCAATAAATGCTGGCCTTGCCAGTGACTCCCACATCCCGTGAATGAATAAATAATTTAAAAAACAATAAAAAGTTATACCACCAAGAACATGTCCCTATCGGCCACTGTGTCAAAGCTCATAAAATACAGTAAATGAGAAATTGTAGCAACAGCTGACTAACAGTTGTCAACTTTTGGTCAACTCATGCCTCATTGGCAGTCAATTTTATGAACCAGAAATGAAAGTTCTGGCAGTTTTCATTACCAATTTGAAGTCCTACAGTCTTTGCTAGTGTATGGCTTATGACCTTGTTGAGAAGCTAACCTCTTGTGACCACTGAACTGGATATGCAACTTTCTCAAAAGACGTAGAGACTGACTCATGCATGTTCGGCTCATTCGAATACCTACGCAGAGGTGGCATAGGAAATGATGTTTGCCCTACTCTTGTATTCTATCAGTTAACTGGTGGATGCCATCAAAAGTAATGTTCCTCTTTGCTAAGGAATAGTTAACTCTACATTTGGGAGGCAATTATTACCAGAGTCATCACAGGTGGAAAAATAGACCATATGCAGACAATTATTTTAATCCTTACTCCCAAAGGGGTTAAGTCAATTCCACTAAGAAATGTTGTGACGAAATCTCTCTCTTATTCCTGTTCAAAGCAGATGCAAAATGTTGCAGGGCTCTCGGACAAAATTCACTGCAATAGCCCACAATTCATCACCACTCAAGACAGACCTCCACATTTATATCAAAAAAGTGAACTGCTGCCGCTGCACCTTGATGTTCTGTATAAATTCAGAGGCTCAACAAAACACCAGTGACAAAGCTGCATGCACCATTTCCCTGCAGACATAGAAACATAGAAGGTAGGAGTAGGAGTAGGCTATTCGGCCCCTCGAGCCTGTTCTGCCATTTAATGAGATCACGGCTGATCACCCAAATTCAGTACCCTGTCCCTGCTTTCTCCCCATATCCCTTGATCCCTTTAGCATTAAGAAATATATCCAACTCCTTCTTGAATATATTTAATGATTGGTCTCAACTGCCTTGTGTGGTAAAGAATTCCACAGATTCACCACTCTCTGGGTGAAGAAATTCCTCATCTCAGTCCTAAATGGCTTACCCCTTATCCTTAGACTGTGACCCCTGGTTCTGGACTCCCCCGCCATCGGGAGCATCCTTCCTGCATCTAGTCTGTCTAGTCCTGTTAGAATTTTATAAGTTTCAATGAGATCACCTCTCATTCTTCTAAACTCTAACGAATATAAGCCTAATCGACCCAATTGCTCCTCATACGTCATTCCTGCCATCCCAGGTATCAGTCTGGTGAATCTTCGCTGCACTCTCTCCATGGCAAGAACATCCTTCCTCAGATAAGGTGACCAAAACTGCACACAATACTCAAGGTGTGGTCTCACCAAGGCCCTGTACAACTGCAGCAAGACACCCTTGTTCCTGCACTCGAATCCTCTCGCTATGAAGGCCAAAATACCATTTGCCTTCTTAACTGCCTGCTGCACCTGCATGCTTACCTTCAGCGACTGGTGCACAAGGACACCCAGGTCTCGTTGCACTTCCCCTTCTCCCAATCTATTGCCATTCAGATAATAATCTGTCTTCCTGTTTTTGCCACCAAAGTGGATAACCTCGCATTTATCCACATTATACTGCATTTGCTATGCATCTGCCCAATCACCCAACCTGTCCAAATCATACTGGAGTTTCTCTGCATCCTCCTCACAGCACACATGCCCACCCAGCTTTGTGTCATCTGCAAACTTGGAGATATTACATCTAGTTCCCTCGTCTAGATCATTTATATATATTGTGAATAGCTGGGGTCCTAGCACCGATCCCTGCGGTACCCCACTAGTCACTGCCTGCCACTCGGAAAAAGACCCGTTTATTCCAACTCTTTGCTTTCTGTCTGCCAACCAGACAGAACTCTCTGATAAAGAACTATGGCCTAGAAATTCAGTGGGCCTTGCGCCCACTTAGCGCCTAAAGAGGTCTTCTGCGCCGGCAGGTTGGTAGCGCGGAAATTGAGTGCAGCGTTAATGGCGGCGGTAGCCGGTAGCGCCGGCACCGATGACGTCATCGGTGTGCGCAGTGCCCCGGTTCCGCCCCGATGCCGGCCCGACGCCCATATTCAGTTGCAGCTGCCTCTTCCGCAGCGGCCGCAAACAACGTTCGTGAAACACGGCCTTCATGCAGCATTAGTGGGGCGCATAAAGGTGGAGGTGCGGCCGGCCGCTTTTTCGGCGGCCGCCTGCCCGCACCTCCCTCCCCGGCCTCCTACACCACTCCCCCCGCGGCATTGGTGGCTGATTCCCGCGAGCCCGGCACTTCTCCGTGGTGCCGGGCTCATTTGCCGGCAGAATCCAGCGGCGATCTCACGGCTGCAGGCAGCTCCTCCTTAAGAGAAGGAGGAGGCCTGCAGTACCCCAGCCTGCCGCACCGCATCGGGTGGCGCAGCGGCAGCTGGAGCGCTGAAATTCACTTTCAGCGCCCCAAGTGGAGGCGGGCACACCCTGGAACAGCGCCCGGTTCCGACTTGGGGCGCTAAAAGTGAATTTCTGGCAGGTGCAACGGGCTCCGGGCGCTGCGCAAACTTTTGGGCGCAACTGAGCTGGCGGGGCCATACCTAATTTCTAGGCCTATGTCTATTTTATGCAGAAAGTTTAAAATAGACCTAATCACCAGAAGCATACATTGTATTGGTATCCCAGTACAATTTGTTCTAAACTTCTTTGCTCTCAGCAACCACAAGGGTCAATTGTCATGTCTCCAGTTGTACCCTGATATGCCACCTAATGCTAAAACAGTGAAATAATTAACTAAGAAATTAATCATTTGAATACGAGTTTATGACCAAGGATTTGTGACTTGCAGAACACCATTTTTTTCTGTGTCTCAAATCTAAGCACACAATAGAAATACACAATTTATTAAAAAATACAAGTATGTAAGCTACCATCTTGTACATGGTTAATATCAATGGAGCATCAGCTGGCTTAAACATTCATCTTCAAACAAAAATTAAATTGAACTAGCAAAAACACAACAGTCCTTTCAATCACTACTACTCTTTACACTATTTTTGCAGTTGGTTTCTCCATCACATGATTAGGACACACTGCAATTTTCTGTGTAGGCCTGATATATTTGCTATCTAAACCAAAATGACATTTATATAAAAATAAATGGCAACAATTTTCCCAGCTATTTGGTTTCCCATAGATAACCATTTAAACCTGCTGTTGGGTTTAGAGTACAAAATGCCACCTGGATTTAAAATCCATATTTGATTTGAAACCAGCATGGTTTGGTCTTGTGCCCATCTTACTTCCTATGTACTGTTATTCTATTAGCCTTAATTTTGCTGGCTGCGTGCACTAAACGTACTGCCTTCTTCTGGAATGCCTGTGTTCACACATGTAAAGAGTTAGACTTGAGTTGCTAACTATGGCATTGATGTGTACAATAGTTCCTGGAATGTTGTGTCACATCCTCATATCAGATTGGAGCAGACACACCACCACTCCACTGTCAGAGTCTCAATGAAGGTGGCAGAGCTAGAAATGGTACAGAATCAGCAGATTTATATGATGATTTTCATATCAGAGGAAAGGGGTGTCATATCTGTTTAAATTCATCAGTGCAGCACCAAAACCACGCAATCAAAAGTCGCAAATCACATCCTGTGTGATGGTAACCATGTTTTATTATCCTTCCTCTTTCTCCCACTGTTCAATTGGCCATGCCATCCTCCTCTGTCCAACTCTGTAGAACTATCATTGCATGATTCCATCCATACCTATCATAATGCAGCCAGTGCATCTTCAACAATGGCATCTGTTACCTACCGCACACTCGCCTCCAGAGTTCCATAAAGATTTCTCCTCAGCCCTTCTTCTTCCTTATCCACATGCTGCCCCTCAGTGACTTCATCCACAAGCACCGGGTCAGCTTTCTCTGTCGCCCCAACACTCAGCTCAGCTCCTCGACTTGCTCTGTACTATCAGAATCCTTGTTCATCATTAGTCCTGAATGAGTCACAACTTCCTCCAGCTCAACATTGGAAAGACTGAAGCCATCATTTACACTGCCTCCACAAGCTCTGCTCCCCAGTCACTTTCTCATGCTGAACCAGACCATTTGCAACCTTGGGCCAGAATCTTTACCTTGGAGTCAGGTTGCGTGCGTGCAGGCCGCGTAGCGGGTCGGGAACTCGATGTTTAGAATAGCGCGTTCTTCAGGGCGACTTTTACTTAATGGCCCCAATTAAACCAGTCATGTGCATTTCCCGGCCCAATTAAATGGAGCGGGCAAATGACGTCATCGATGACTCGTTTCCAGCGCCGATATTTAAAGCAGCCTTGCAGGCATCTCATTTGAAGGTTGATGTAGGAGTGAATAAGTTGGTATCCAGAGATCTGATTAGCATTATAAAGCTGATAAAAGTGTCGGTCATGGAGGAACAAAGGCAGAGGGCTGCACCAAGATTTAACAATGCCTTCCTCGAGGTTCTGGTGCAGGCAGTAAGAGCACGCAGGGAGGTCCTCTTCCCTGGGCATAGGCGCAAAAGCCCAACCAAAGAGACAACAAGGGCCTGGTTGGAGATCGCAGAGGTCAGCAGCAGGGATGTCAGGAGGACGTGAATTCAGTGCAGGAAAAGATTCAATGATCTCATGAGGTCAGGAAAGGTGAGTGCAATGCCACACTCACCTACATACTGATGTGCCTGTCACCACAACCCCATCACTCTGCCTTCCCAAGCCTACTCCTGCACATCATTCCTCACACCAACGTACCTTGCAGGTCCACCCATCCTTCTCTGTCTATGCACATGCTCGCATCCCCCATCTGACTAACCACCCTTCGCACTCATCCTCGCCCTAATGCAATCATAGCAAGTAACACCACAGAAGGAGGCCATTTGGCAATGTCAGTCCACTCCCTCATAGTCACCCTCTACAGATGTAACCCATCCATTCCTTACACTCATTCCATCACTCTCAAAGTTCTCTTCTTTCCCTCCTTGCAGGAGAAGAGAGCACAGAACAAGAGAGGCAGAGAACTGGAGGTGACCCTCCAATCTTCACTCAGTTGACTCCAGCAGAGGAAAAGGCTCTGGAGATCTCTGGAGTTGCAGAGCTGCTGGGAGACGGAGAGAGGGGGACATCTCAGGAACTTGGTGACAGAATTACATCTCAAAAAGCCACATGGCATACAGCAGTCATTCATATGGTGATTGATGTCAGCAGCCAGTGAAATGTCATCATGTGCATAATGGTAATGTTACCCATTCTTAATACAATACTTCTAATTCATCTCTTTACTCTCCCACAGGTCCATCAAGTTCCCCCCTCCCCCAACTGTCCAGCTGGAGGAGGAAGACGACTCCTCAGAGGAAGCTCCAGCCTCTGATGGTGCACCGTCAGCAGACCCAAGCGCACCCAGCACCAGCGCAGATATGCACACCTCAGTGGGTCCTGTGCAAGATAGAGTAGCGTTGTCACCTGGTGTCTCACAATTCACAAATGAGCAAGAGTAGGTGGTGTTGGCAGGGACAGCAGTGGAGACTCCTCACCGGAGGACACAGGATGCTCCAAGCTCTGCTGAGCTGCATGCAGATGCTGAACCTCGGGGGCCATCGAGAAAGGTGATCTTGGAGGTGCAGCAACAAATGGATGAGGCTCTGGCAGCCGCGATGTGTGCAGGGAACGGAGGAGTCGATCTCCAACATCAGCACCACCATGTCACAGGCGATGATGATGTGCTGTTCCACGGAAAGGATGGCTACCAGCATGGAGCAGCAAATGCGCCACTCACATGAGAACATGCTAGCTATGGACAACAGATGGCAGACACTCATGGACCTCATCTCGAGGAGGGATATAAATGTAGACTTGGGCCTTCATCACCCCAGTGGTGTGCAGCAAGATGCTCTTCAGCTCCTTGCTAGCAGGGAAGTACGGTTGGCCCATGAGAGGGATGATGGTGAGAGGGGACATGGAAGTGGGGACTCTGCTCAAAGTGCTCACACTTCTCCCCCGTTGCCTCCCCCTCAGTCAGAGCCCCACATGCTTCCTCGGATCCCGATGGACAAGTCTGCCCCTACACAGTTGCAGGAGGAGCACTCTTTTTCGGGGCCCTCACAGGCTTCAAAACCCAGAAGATGTCTGCCAAAAGTTTCTAAGCAGTCGCAGCAGGGAAGTGAGCAGCCTGCCTCTACCTCTGCTGAAGCCACAGGGGTTGCACCTCGGAGAAGCACTCGGAAAAGAAAAAAGACACAATCCTAGATGCACAAGGGTGTATGAACAAATGTTAGTGGTAAGTTTGTGTTATATTTATGACACAGATAAATGCATTTCTTTGCACCACTTTCCAGTCTTGTCCATTTTTGCCTGCTACCTGGGAAGTGGCCTTGTCACTTAGAGTGAATGGTGAGACATTATTTAACCTCAAGCAATGATGAGAAGAATGGTTTGATCATTGCAGGGATGCATTATGGTGTTGGGGGGAAGTTAGTCCAGCCACATAGTGCATTGGAGCAAGTTAAGTAAATCTGGCCATTATGAGGCCATCCCGGGCAGCAACGTGCACCACTGCTGATGCCATCTCTACCTCAGGTTCCTCCTGCAACTCCAATCCTCATTGCTGCGCTATGTTGTGCAACGTTGATTCTGGGGACCCTGGCTGGTGCGTTCTGAAGGGCTCCTCCAGATCTGCCAATGCATCTGAAGTGCATCTTCAGCCTGCCTACTGCTTGCTCTATGACACATCTGGTGGACATGTAGCTCTCATTGTAATGCTTCTGGGCCTCAGTACTTGGCCTCCTCAAGGGTGTCATGAGCCACGTCTTCAGTGGATAGCCCTCGTCTCCAAGCAGCCAGCTGGTAATTCTGTTCGGATGTGCGAAGAGCTGAGGGAGGGTGGACTGGCGCAGCATGAAAGAGTCATGACAACTGCCAAGGAATCTGGCGCACACATGCATCATGATCATTTGATTGTTGCAGACGAGTTGCACATTGAGGGAGTGGAATCCCTTGCGGTTCACAAAAACACCTGGGTGATGTGGGGGTGCCTTGATGGCCACGTGTGCAGTCGATGATGCCCTGCAGCTGCGAGAAGCCACCCAGAGCCGCAAAGCCAAGCGCCCAGTCAGTAACACTGGCTTCATCAGTGGCAAAGTTGACATAATTGGCTGACTTGTCAAACATGGGTGATGCATCTGAGGGCGGCCGACTGATAGATCCTGCAAATGTCTGTTGCAGATCTCTGGAAGGAGCCTGAGATGAAGAGGTTAAGGGTGGTGGTGACATGGACAGCTACTGGTAAGGCATGTCCACCAGGTCCTCTGGGCAGTAGATCTCGTTTCAGCAAGCTACAATTGTCTGCAATGACCTGGCTGTTAGCCGGAGCATGAAGCACTGCTGCTCAGTCATATCCAGGAAGCTCTTCCTCTGCCTGTATACCCTGTTTTGGGGATATCGCCTCCGGTGCGGTGCAACCCTGTGCTGACCCCACTCCCTCCTGTGGAGCATCAGTTCATTGAGGAGAAAGCTGCTGTTGTGATTGCTGCTGCTGCTGGTGTTATTGGTGCTGGGGCTCAACTTGGTCTGATTCTGAGATCCAAGGTGAGACAGCATAAGTGGCACGCATGCTGATGTAATAGATGGCAGGTAAAGTGGAGATCAGAGGCACAATCCCTCAAGGTTGTGATAGTGAGTAGCAATGTGGTGAGAGTGGCTTCTGAGGTTACAGAAATGAACTGCAAACTACTGACAGCTAAACCTGGAGTCAGCAAGAGCCAAGTAATCAGGTGTAATGTGGGGGTATTTATGTGTTTTTCCCAGCTCTCAATTAATGCCTTCGCACAATGGCCACTGAGCTTCCGCCTCCCCTTCACAGGCGAGGCTCCAGAGGTGCGTGAATCCCGTGCACCTGAAGTTAAAGCCAAAACCTGCTCTTAAAGACCCTCTTAAGGGTCCCTCAACAAGCATTTAAGTACTTGAACAGAGGTCACCCGCCTCTCCTGAGCGAGTCCGTGGCGCGCCTCCAAACGCGCCAGAGTTAAATGTGGAAGTCGGTGCGATGATGGCGGGTTTCCGACGCGCTGTCCATTTCCGCGAATTTAACTGCTGACCCACTCCCAAACCCGCACGTTTGGTACCAGGAAAATTCCGGCCTCGGTGTCTCTTTCCAACCTTCAACTGAGTTTTAATTTCCACAACGTAAGACTCCCTACTTCCATATCCGTAACATTGCCCACCTATCTCAATCCTTTTAAACACCATTTTCACTTCCTGCTTACTCGAACACTATCCTTGCTGGCCTCCCATCTTCTACTTACAATAAAACTTGTCTAGAACTCCATTGTTTCCTATCCTGCAATGCAGATCCTGAGCGACGAGTACAGACACAAATAGAGCAAATTAGAACTTAGTTCCGCTCACTACTTAGTATAAAAATGATGTAATGGTGATACCTCTGAATGTAATTCATTATTATTTTGTTTGCTTCAAATTCAAAAATATTTTTTTAACTTGATACTATCATCCCATTGTGTATAAGTAACATATAACCTTAAAAACCTTTCCCAGTTAGATGTTTAAATGCAAATAAACTTAAATCTCTAATACAGATAACGGGAACCAAAAGTAGGATTAAGCAACTTATCTGTAAAAAACACAAATTAGTTAAAAAGAAACACAGAATCATGTCTTAGACTTTAGCAGTACAACAGAATTAAATAACTGAGTTCCATAAATAAAGAGACACAAGTGAAAAATACTGCATAAATCATGCTAAAATAATCAATTATTTGCTAATGCAGGGAGTAGCTTGACCAGTTGAAGCAGATGAAATGAAAGAGTAATTCTGGCGAGTGCATTTTTTCAGCAAGAAAAAGATTACATACAGACATAATTAGTAATTTCTCATACTGCACAAAAAAGACTGCATAAATGTATTTGGACTACAGGCTTCATAAGAAAATGCAAGTAGTAATTCTTCAGAAACCATTTAAATATATTCTATAGTTAGACAAAATTAACATGTGCATTTAGCAAAATGTAACAGAAAGGTCAATTATCCAACTTCATGTAAAGTATTTCTTTCACTTCAAACATACTTACCTTTCCTAGAGCAAGATTAAGGTCAACAAGGACAACAGATCCATTATTTCTTTGGTAAGACGGATCAATAGCACTACAGAGTTGAAGATGGACCACTTTTTCTTGAAAGGTGGGGGTGCTATTGTTCTTCACATTGACTGATTAATCTATAATATATTCCACTGCTTCCACAACTGTAGGCTCACTGATCATTTGGCACTTTGGATCTTTTTTTTGTAATCTTGAAATCTTTAGGAAAGGTTGGCTCATACCAGAAAACGGAGCTTTGCTTATGACTCGAGTTCAGGTAGCCTTTCCCCATCTCCCTCACAGGGGCTTCATTTTGAACAAAAGCCCTGCAACAGGCTCCTTTGGCTTCCTTATATTTTCAAGCTGGCCCAAGAATTTGTCAAAATAGCAGCTCAATAAAAGTGGATAGAAAATTTTTGGTGGACAGGGGAAAGAGAAGGGAGAGGAGGAGGAGGAAGCGGCAAATCTTAATCAGAACTTCCTTCAGATTGGTACTTTAATCTGTAGGTCATGACTCACACAAATGGCAAGCCTCCAGACTGATTTTGTAGAATCTTCTCTGACTGGTATGTAAGGCTCTTGTTAGATATGTCAGCTGGTCTACATGATGGTAGTAACGTTTGAACAATATACCCGATAAGTGACAATACAAACTGACATACTAGCTTAAAGCCTTTTCCACCTCCCTATTTACTCTTTCCACTCAGAGACGCGTCCCAACCCAGTTCAAGTGGAGCCCATCCGATCAGTACCGCTCCTTCCTGTCCCAGTACTGGTGCCAGTGTCCCATGAAAAAGAACCCCTCTTTCCCACGTGTTAATTCTCCTGATCTGACTGGTTCTATGCCAATTTGCACGTGGCTCGGGCAATAATCCAGAGATTATTACCCTCAAGGTTCTGCTTTTTAATTTAGCTCCTAACTCCTGATACTCCCTCAGCAGGACTTCCTCCCTGTTCCTACCTATGTCGTTTGTTCCGACATGGAACACGACAACGGGATTTACCCCCTCCTTTTCCAAATTCATCTCCAGCCGCCTCGAGATATCCCTTACCCCGGAGAGGAATTTGGAGCATTGGCACCAGTACTGGGACAGGAAGGAGCTGCACCGATCAGATGGGCTCCATCTGAACTGGGTTGGGATCCGTGTCCTAGTGGAAAGGGTAAATAGGGAGATGAACTCCCCATCCAGCGGAAATAATTTCTCTCTATCTACCCTATCTGTTCCCTTTAATATCTTGAAAACTTCGATCAAATCACCCCTTAATCTTCTAAATTCCAGGGAATACAGCCCTAGTTTGTGCAATCTCTCCTTGTAACTTAACCCCTGGAGTTCGGCTATCATTCTGGTAAACCTACACTGCACTCCCTCCAAGGCCAATATATCCTTCCTAAGGTGTGGTGCCCAAAACTGCTCACAGTACTCCAGGTGTGGTCTAATCAGGGCTTAGTATAGCTGTTGCATAACCTCTACTCAGTTGTATTCTAGTCCTCTAGATATAAAGGTCAGCATTCCCTTAGCCATTTTGATTATTTTCCATACCTGTTCATGATATTTTAATGATCTGTGTACCTGGACCCCCAAGTCTCTTTGGACCTCCACTGTTTTTAGCTTTTCTCCATTTAGAAAAGTACCCTGTTCTATCCTTTTTAGGTCCAAAGTGGATGACCTCACACTTGCCTATACTGAAATATATTAGCCACAGTTTTAGAAACATAGAAAAATAGGAGCAGGAGTAGGCCACTTGGCCCTTCGAGCCTGCTCCGCCATTCAATATGATCATGGCTGATCCTCTATCTCAATACCATGTTCCCGCTCTCTCCCCATACCCCTTGATGCCTTTTGTGTCTAGAAATCTATCTATATCCTTCTTAAATATATTCAGTGACTTGGCCTCCACAGCCCTCCGAGTGAAGAAATTTCTCCTCATCTCAGTCCTAAATGTCCTACCCCTTATTCTGAGACTGTGACCCCTCGTTCTAGACCCCCGAGCCAGGGGAAACATCCTCCCTGCATCCAGTCTGTCTAGCCCTGTCAGAATTTTATACGTTTCAATGAGATCCCCTCTCATTCTTCTAAACTCTAGTGAATACAGGCCTAATCGACCCAATCTCTCCTCATACGACAGTCCTGCCATCCCAGGAATCAGTCTGGTGAATCTTCGCTGCACCCCCTCTATGGCAAGTATATCCTTTCTTAGGTAAGGAGACCAAAACGGTACACCAGATGTGGTCTCACCAAGGCCCTGTATAACTGTATGAAGACATCCTTGCTCCTATACTCAAATCCTTTTGCAATGAAGGCCAACATACCATTTGCCTTCCTAACTGCTTGCTGCACCTGCATGTTTGCTTATAGTGACTGGTGTACAAGGACACCCAAGTCCCTCTTACATCAACATTTCCCAATCTATCACCATTTAAATAATACTCTGCCTTTCTGTTTTTCCTACCGAAGTGGATAACTTCACATTTATCCACATTATACTGCATCTGCCATGTATTTGCCCACTCACTCAACTTGTCTAAATCACCTTGAAGCCTCTTTGCATCCTCCTCACAACTCACAATCCCACCTAATTTTGCGTAGTCAGCAAACTTGGAAATATTACATTTGGTTCCCTTATCCAAATCATTGATATATATTGTGAATAGCTGGGGCCCAAGCACTGATCCCTGTGGTACCCCACCAGTCACCGCCTACCACCCCGAAAAAGACCCATTTATTCCTACTCTCTGTTTCCTGTCTGTTAACCAATTTTCAATCCATGCCAGTATATTACCCTCACTCCAATGTGCTTTAATTTTGCACACTAACCTCTTATGTGGGACTTTATCAAAGGCCTTCTGAAAATCCAAAATGCACCACATTCACTGGTTCTCTATTATCTATTCTACCAGTTACATCCTCAAAAAACTCCAGTAGGTTTGTCAAACACAATTTCCCTTTCATAAATCCATGTTGACTTTGTCTAATCCCGTTAATATTTTCTATGTGTCCTGTTATCACATCCTTTATAATAGACTCTAGCATTTTCCCTACTACTGATGTTAGGCTAACCGGTCTGTAGTTCCCTGTTTTCTCTCTCCCTCCTTTTTTAAATAGTGGGGTTACATTTGCCACCCTCCAATCTGCAGGAACTGTTCCATAATCTATAGAATTTTGGATGGTAACAACCAATGCATCCACTATTTCCATGGCTACCTCTTTTAGTACTCTGGGATGCAGATTATCAGGCCCTGGGGATTTATTGGCTTTCAGTCCCATTAATTTCTCCAGCACTATTTTTTTTACTAATACTAATTTCCTTTAATTGCTCCTTCTCACTAGACCCTTGGTTCCCTAGCATTTCTGGGAAGTTATTTGTGTCCTCTTCCGTGAAGACAGAACCAAAGTATTTGTTTAATTGCTCTGCCATTTCCTTGTTCCTCGTTATAAATTCTCCTGTTTCTGACTGTAAGGCACCTACATTTGTCTTCACTAATCTTTTTCTTTTTACATACTTGTAGAAGCTTTTACAGTCTGCTTTTATGTTCCTTGAAAGTTTACTCTCATACTCTATTTTTCCCCTCCTAATCAATCTCTTTGTCCTTTTTTGCTGAACTCTAAACTGCTCCCAATCCTCAGGCTTGCTACTTTTCCTGGCAACTTTATATAACTCCTCTTTGAATCTACTATTATCCTTAATTTCTTTTGTTAGACATGGTTGGACTGATTTTCCTTTTGTGTTTTAGCACCAGAAAGGAATGTATAACTGCTGCAATTCATGCATTTGTTCCTTAAATATTAGCCATTGCCTATCCACCGTCATGCCTTTTAATGAAGCTCTTCAATCTATCATAGCCAACTCACTCCTCATACCTTTGTAGTTTCCTTTGTTTAGATTTAGGACCCTAGTTACGGATTGGACTTCTTCACTTTCCGTCTTAATGAAGAATTCTATCATGTTATGGTCACTCTTCCCTAAAGGACCCCGCACAACAAGATTATTAATTAACCCCTTCTCATTGCACAATACCCAATCTAGGATAGCCTGTTCCCTAGTTGACTCCTCAACATACTGTTCTAAAAAACCATCTCGTACACACTCCAGGAATTCATCCTCCACAGTATTGCTAATTTGGTTTGGCCAGTCTATATGTAGATTAAAGTCACCCATGATTACTGTAGTACCCTTGATTTGCCCATTCACTTAATCTATCAATATCTCTTTGTAATTTTATGCTTTCATCTACACTGCCTACAATGCCGCCTCTCTGTGTGTCATCGGCAAATTTAAATATGTAGCTTTGTATCCCATCATCTAAGTTGTTAATAAATACAGTGAATAATTGAGGCCCCAACACAAATCCCTAAAGGACACCACTAGTCACATCCTGCCAATTAGAGTACCTGCCCATTATCCCTACTCTCTGTCTCCTGCTGCTCAGCCAATTTCCTAACCAGGTCAATAAATTGCCTCCAATTCCATGGGCTTCAACCTTAGTTAACAGTCTCTTATGAGGAACTTTATCCAATACCTTCTGGAAGTCCATATAAATAACATCCATAGATATTCCCCTGTCCACTACTTTAATCACCTCTTCAAAAAATTAATCAGGTTTGTCAGGCATGACCTATCTTTACAAATCCATACTGTCTCTCTGTGATCAGCTGAAAATGTTCAAGGTGTTCAGTCACGCTATCCTTAATTATAGACTCCAGTAATTTTATGACAACAGATGTTAGGCTAACTGGTCTATAATTCCCTGGTTTCCCTCTCTCACCATTCTTAAATAGCGGCATGACATGAGCAATTTTCCAATCTAAAGGAATGTTTAAATGCTGTCTACATGGATTTTAGCGAGGCTTTTCACAAGGTCCCACATGGCAGACTGGTCAGAAAAGTAAAAGCCCATGGGATCCAAAGGAAAGTGGAAATTTGAATCCAAAATTGGCTCAGTGGCAGGAAGCAAAGGATAATGGTCAATGGATGTTTTTGTGACCGAATGGCTGTTTCCAGTGCAGTTCCTTAGGGCTCAGTACTAGGTCCCTTGCTTTTGGTGGTATATGATTTAGACTTCAATGTAGGGGGCATGATTAAGAAGTCTGCAGAAGATACAAAAATTGGCTGTGTGGCTGATGGTGAGGAAGAAAGCTATAGACTGCAGGAAGATATCAGGTGGACAGAAAAGTGGCAAATGGAATTCAATCCGGAGAAGTGTGAAGTAATGCATTTGGGGATAACAAGGTAAGGAATACAAAATAAATGGTAGGATACTGAGAAGTGTAGAGGAACAGAAGGACCTTGGTGTGCATGTCCACAGATCCCTGAAGGTAGCCAGACAGGTAGAGAAGGTGGTTAAGAAGGCATACTTTCCTTTATTAGCTGATGCATAGAATAGAAGAGAAGGGAGGTTATGCTTGCACTGTATAAAACACTAGTTGGGCCACAGCGAGAGTACTGCGTACAGTTCTGGTCACCACATTACAGGAAAGATGTGATTGCACTAGAGAGGGTACAGAGGGGATTTACGAGGATGTTGCCAGGACTGGAGAATTTTAGCTATGAGGAAAGATTGGATAGGCTGGGGTTGTTTTCTTTGGAACAGAGGAGGCTGAGGGGAGACTTAATTGAGGTGTATAAAATTATGAGGGGCCTAGATTGAGTGGATAGGAAGGACCTATTTCCCTTCGCAGAGAGGTCCAAAACCAGGGGCATAGATTTAAAGTAATTAGTAGGAGGATTAGAGGGGAGTTAAGGAGAACTTCTTTCACCCAGAGGGTGGTGGTGGGGGTCTGGAATTTGCTGCCTGAGAGTGGTAGAGGCAGAAACCCTCATCACATTTAAGAATTACTTAGATATGCACCTGAATTGTCATAACCTACAAGGCTACGGACCAAGAGCTGGAACATGGGATTAGGCTGGATAGTTCTTTTTTAGCCGGCACAGACACGATGGGCCAAATGGCCTCCTTTTGTGCCATAAATTTCTATGATTTTATGACAGATACTTGCACAATTCCCCAGTTGGGGATATGTGATTTCAAACCCTTGCTTGGGCAATATAACAATCCTTTTATAACCTTTGTAACCCTAGATGCTACTCCTGAAAATTTGGCACTTTTATCAAGGAATCTCATTTGCAACGGAGAGCTGAAAGGACCTGCAAGCTTTGTTTTGTAGCGTAATTAGTTGGACACAATATCCTTTTCTCAACAAGTATCAGAAGTAATAAGCAAACATGCCATCTACGCATTAAATTCAATACATTGTTCAACATCATGTCAGTGTCTTCGGTTTCCACCAAATCGCCAGTCCTCCTCTGATAATCTTCTTTTGCCCCAAGTGAGATTATCTGTGTCCTTGTAGACTGTCACCCTTAGCCTAATATCAACTGGATATGCAAAGCTGGTGCAGCATGAAAGTTAACTTATTGTTAACTTATCACCAAGTTGCCCATTTAGACTGGAGACACACAAGGATTATGCAGCATTTCTGTGGCAAATATGCCAGCTTGAAGAGCTATGGAATATCAAATAACAATGAATGCTATACCCAAAGCTACTTATGGCTCAAAGGAGTTTTCTTCACTGCTCCAACAAAGTAACTGGTTTCTTTGTCCAGAACTTAGAGCATTGGCAATTCTGGGATTTCATTTCCAAATCCTTTGAGCATAATAATATGTCTACCACAGATCCATAGCCTAATGAATTAAACTCAACATGGGTGGAGGGGAGAAACACAATGAAGGCATAAAGAAGAGAAGGAATGTGCAGAGTGCAAATTGGTTTCAATTTATACAAGGAATTGAGCTCCACTGATTTTGGTGTACGGGTTGGTTGTAATACCTAGGGGGAAAAATTCAGTATCGCCCTGTTTGGGGCGCAATGATTTGTGCCTGGCGCCAATTATCATCTCCGACTGCAAATTTGGCTTTTATCGCCCCTGGAGGTGATTGGAGCACTAAATCAGGCGCTTCACACCAGTCTTAAGGCGCAAAGGCCAAGGAGCGAGGCGCTACCTCATGGCACTGGCGAAGCTCAGGTGATGTCAGTCAGCAATGGAACACAAGACACACTGGCGCTGGCCAGTTCTTAAAGGGGAGGGTCGATCTTGCTCTCCATCCACATCCTGCTCATTGCAGCCTTGAATCTCGGCCTGGAGAGACCTGTACATCAAATCTGCTGGAAAGAACAATGGAGAGGCCCAAGGAAAGAGCTCAGAGTGCAGCCCCCACAGACTCTTCTAAATAAATACAAGGAAGGGCAAATCAAAATGAACCTGCAAAGTGCTGCTCAGTATCCAAAACTCCTTCACACAGCGTTGAATCTCTCCAGAATGCGTGGTGCAAAAATGTCACCAACAGAAAAAGGCAGGAAGTGGTCACCTTTAAATAGCGCTCCCCCAGCCCCTTTCTGACTGCAAAATGCTCCCCTCAACCTGTCGTTGCTAGCGGCAGGTGGCACTACTCAATATCCGGTCTGGGGCGCTACCGGGGCGTTGCGCACTCGACTGACGTCACGATCTGCCGGCGCAGGAGATCGTGCCGCAAAATGTCTAGTTAATTTCATGAGCGGCGCAAACATCGCCGCGCACGGGTGCTAGTTGCTTTGCGCCCCATTAGCGCCCTCTCAAGGCGCTAACAAGAGGCGCAAACCAACTGAATTTTTCCCCCCTAGAGGAAAATGACCTGAGGCAAATAATTCTATCATGATATCATTTATTTCAACTTGGATTCAAGAGTGAGATGAGGTTGATGCACCAAACCAGAAGCTTCTTTAATTTTCCAATATTTTGTAGTTTTACCAAAGGTGTAGAGGGCTGGTATTTTGGAGGCTGAATAGGCAAGGTCTTGAAGCCATTCAAGGCCAACTGAGTTAGGAACTAAATCATCTTTTAGATTTTCCTCAGAATCACTGGTAGAATTCACCATGTAAATTAGTGATCATGATCATCTTGTAAAAGAAATTCCTTTCTATAGGAGGCATAATTTTCAAAACCAGTACTTGCTATTGATCAGTCCAAAGAATCATCCTAGCCAAAAACTCACAGAAATTAACTTGATCAAACAGAAATTCTTACTTGCAGCACCAGGGCCAATGTGCAAGATTCCAATATGAGGAAAATAAGCTCATGTGGGACTAAATACATACACAGCATCACATAACCCTAGATGAAAAAAATCCTTACAATCTTTCTCTTTCCATTATTGATTTTACCCTGATTTTCTAGGGTATGCAAAAAATAATGTACATTTGTGGTCACAACATTTTTGCAAATAGTTGGCCAGTTCTAGTTTAACAATTAGTTGGTTTATTCTTCCGAAAGTGAAAATAGCAGAAACCAAATGAGCAAACAGGTGACTAAGCTAATTCAAATATCACAGGGGAAGTCTTCACAATAGAGTTTAAGTAAATTTAAAATGCTTGTAAATGTAATTGGATAAGTCAGTGACGCACTTAACCGAGGTGTATAATCATATTGGCTATTTCTTAAATGAACCAATGAAAATTTGTGGTTAGAGCTATATCTAGAAGTTTATTTTTGTAATTGAAGAGGATTTTCTAAAGCTAATCTCTACAATTGGCACCACCATGGGTGTATAGCTTCCCTCAGTGTTGTCTGACTTGTTGTCCGCAAGGAAAGGGTTGGTTAAAAATAAACCTCCATTGGTGTGCAAGATGGGAAGCTATTTTTGTGAAAGCCACATGAGCCTGCACGTTTGTCAATAGTGATAAAAACAGGGTAAACACAGCAGAGAAATGCAGAATCACAAGAATAAAAAATGTGACATGTCAGTAGTTGTGACTTTGTTAAATTCAAACTTACCTTAACTCCATCTGCCTTCTTGTTCATCAAACTCTTTGCTGCTGTAAATTGATAACAAAGGTCATATTTAGGTGCATAATGTTCAAGAGCCATAAGCATTTTTTTTTGGCAAAGCCAGTACTGTTTAACTTGCAGCAGCGGTAATAATAGTTAAAGAGCTGCTGCAGGCCAAAACTCATTTTGCTGCAGCTGAAAGCAATCATAGTTAGGCAGAAGAAACCCAAAGCAAATTTAAAGACAGCAGGCAAAAGTCAATTTTAAATTCAAATAGCAAGCAGGGATTAGTAATCAATCAGGCAGCTATTGCTTCGAGATGCAAAAATGCCCGATTAGTGGCTTAGGGTCTTACCTTACAGAGAATATATTCCAAATAAAGTGGAGAAAGGAAAAAAAAGGGAGGAACAAAAACAAACAGATTTATGATCAGGTCAGTTATGTCTAAACATTTCCCGATACAAGTAGGTATCAAATCTGTAAAACATTAAAAGGAATCTGGGACATTTTCCTGTAACTGACTTTATATAACAGTTTCAAACAAAGTATTACTAAACATAAATGAGGGATTAATAAAGGTAGCACTTCCTTAAGTTGCTAGCTGCATTTCTAATAGCCAAAAAAAGCTGTATAATATCCCTTTTGCGTGGCTATTTGCGTTTGCTTAAAATTAGTCAATTAAATCCATCAGGATAACAGAAGTATGATTCTATGAAACATACATCTGTTATCCTGGTAGCACAGGAGGCGGCTATTTGGCCCATTGTGCCCCCCGAAAAAGAGCTATCCAGTCTAATCCCACTTTCCAGCTCTTGGTCCGTAGCCTTGCAGGTTACAGCACTTCAAGTGCATATCCAAGTACTTTTTAAATGTGATGAGGGTTTCTACCCCTTTCAGGCAGTGAGTTCCAAACCCCCACCACCCTCTGGGTGAAAAAGGTTCTCCTCAACTCCCCTCTAATCCTTCTACCAATTACTTTAAATTTATGTCCCCTGGTTTTGGACCTCTCTGCGAAGGGAAATAGATCCACTCTATCTAGGCCCCTCATAATTTTATACACCTCAATTAAGTCTCCCTTCAGCCTCCTCTGCTCCAAAAAAAACAACCCCAGCCTATCCAATCTTTCCTCATAGCTAAAATTCTCCAGTCCTGGCAACATCGTCGTAAATGACCTCTCTACCCTCTCTAGTGCAATCACATCTTTCCTGTAATGTGGTGACCAGAACTGTACGCAGTACTCTAGCTGTGGCCTAACTAATGTTTTACACAGTTCCAGCATAACCTCCCTGCTCTTATATTCTATGCCTCGACTAATAAAGAAGTATCCCATATGCCTTCTTTACCACCTTATCTGCCTGTCCTGCTACCTTCAGGCCCCTCTGTTCCTCTACACTTCTCAGTATCCTACCATTTATTGTGCATTCCCTTGCCTTGTTAGCCCTCCCCAAATGCATTACCTCATACTTCTCCAGATTGAATTCCATTTGTCACTTTCTTGCTCAACTGAACAGTCCACTGAAATCTTCCTGCAGGCTACAGTTTTCTTCCTCACAATCGACCACACGGCCAACTTCTTAATCTTGCCCCTACATTCAAGTCTAAATCATTGACTTATACCACAAGAAGCAAGGGACCTTGTACTGAGCCCTGCAGAACCCCACTGGAAACAGCCTTCCAGTCACAAAAACATCCATTGACAATTACATTTTGCTTCCTGCTACTTAGCCAATTTTGGATCCAACTTGCCACTTTCCCTTGGATCCCATGGACTTTTACTTTTCCGACCAGTCTGCCATGTGGGACCTTGTCAAAAGCCTTGCTAAAATCCATGTAAACTACATCAAAATCGCTAACCTCATCGACCCTCCTTGTTACCTCCTCAAAAAATTCAATCATGTTTGTCAGACACGACCTTCTCGTAACAAATCCATGCTGACTGTTCCTGATTAATCTGTGCCTTTCTAAATGACAATTAATACTGTTCCTCAGAATTTTTTCCAATAATTTGCCTACCACCAAGGTTAGGCTGACTGGCCTGTAATTACTTGGTCTATCTCTTTCTCCCTTTTTAAACAACAGTACAACGTTAGCAGTCCTCTGGCACCACACCTGCAGCCAGAGCCAGTTTGCCTAGAATTTTGTTTGACAATTAGATATAAAAAGACAGCTTAAAGAAATCATGTTGAAACTCATGATTTACTTTTGATTTGTTAAAATACAGCTTACTTAAACAAGGAAACTACATTTAGATATCTGTATAAAATTTAACACTTTTTTGCAGTATTATAATTAGAAATAAAAAGAATATACTGTAATTGAGATTAGAATCAATCTTTCCCCATACATTATTACAGGGACAGATTTCATTACTTTGTACTTTCCACAGTACTCAAAAGCATAGCCCCTACATTTCTTCCAATTTCCTGCTGTAATTTCAGCGTAAGATGAAGGGAACTTCTTGAGAAACAGCATTAAAGGCTGAAAGTGGACACGCCGTATCTCCAGGGGTTCTGCCAATATCCTGCCAAAGTTACGGCCAAAGATTGAGACAAACTGCACACAAATTCAGGGTCATTATACTTTACATTTTTGCAATTTTTTACTTCAGAAATTGCCCTGGTTGATCCACAAAGTCTACTGTGCTGATTATACCAACCGTTTACAAATTTATTCATCCAATTTATTTTGATAGCCAAATTATAGGAACAATAGAATAAGAATAGGCCGTTCATCCCACAAGCCTGTTCCACCATTCAATTAGATCATGGCTGATCTGTATCTTAAATTCATTTATCTTTAATCTATATCCCTCGATACCCCAACCTAACAAAAATCTTTCTATCACAGCCTTTGGGGCGGGGGGGGGGGGGGGGGAAAGAGAGTTCTAGTTTTTCCACCAACCTTTGTGTGAAAAAGTGCTTCCAGATTTCACTCCTAAATGGACTAGCTCTAACTTTAAGATTATGCCCTCTTACTCTGGATTCTCCACCAGAGGAAATGGTTTCTCTATGAAATTTCTTTATCATTTAAAAGACCTCAATTAGATCATTCCTCAATCTTCTGAACTCAAGGAAATACAAAGCAAGTTTATGCAACCTCTCTTAATTTAACCCTTTAAGCCCCGGTATTATTCTGGTAAATCTGCACTGTACCACCTCCAAGGCCAAGACACCCTCAAAGCCTCCTTGAAAAAGTGTAACATCCCCACCAACACCTGGGAATCCCTGGTCCAAGACCGCACAAAGTGGAGGAGAAGCATCCGGGAAGGCGCCAAACACCGAGTCTCTTCGCCGGGAGCAAGTGGAAGCCAAGCGCAGGCAGCGTAAGTCAACCCAAGTACCCCACCCACCCGCCCCTTCAACCACCGTCTGCCACACCTGTGACAGAGACTGTAGGTCCCGCATTGGACGAATTAGTCTCCTGCAAACTCATTTTTAATGTGGAAGCAAGTACATAAGAACATAAGAAATAGGAGCAGGAGTAGGCCAATCGGCCCCTCGAACCTGCTCCGCCATTCAATAAGATCATGGCTGATCTGATCCTAACCGCCAATCCACTATCACAGAACCATCTCCTGAATCTAACAGAATTAGACACACGAAATAGGAACAGGATCAGGCTACACGGCCCCTGGGCCCGCTCCGCTACCCACAGGGCCATGACCGATCCGAACCTAGACTCATGTCCAAATTCCTGCCCGCTCCCCATAACCCTTAATTCCCTTTACTTCTAGGAAACTGTCTATTTCTGTTTTAAATTTATGTAATGATGTAGCTTCTACAGCTCTTTGGGGCAGCATATTCCATGGACCTACCACCCTCTGAGTGAAGTAGTTCCTCCTCATCTCAGTTTTGAAAGAGCAGCCCCTTATTCTAAGACTATGCCCCCTAGTTCTAATTTCACGAATCATCGGGAACATCTTCCCCGCATCCACCCGATCCAACCCCTTCACAATCTATGTTTCAATAAGATCGCCTCTCATTCTTCTGAACTCCAATGAGTAGAGTCCCAATCTACTCAACCTCTCCTCATATGTCCATCCCCTCATCCCCGGGATTAACCGAGTGAACCTTCTTTGTACTGACTCGAGAGCAAGTATGTCCATTCTTAAGTATGGACACCAAAATTGTATGCAGTATTCCAGGTGCGGTCTCACCAATACCTTGTACAACTGAAGCAATACCTCCCTATTTTTATATTCTATCCCCCTAGCAATGAAAGCCAACATTCCATTGGCCTTCTTAATCACTTGCTGCACCTGCATACTAACCTTTTGAGTTTCGTGCACCAGGACCCCCAGATCCCTTTGTACTTCAGTACTTTCCAGTTTCTTGCCATTAAGATAATAACTTGCTCTACGATTTTTCCTGCCAAAGTGCATAACCTCACACTTTCCAGTATTGTATTCCATCTGCCAAATCTCTGCCCACTTACTTAGCCTGTCTATGTCCCCTTGCAGGTTTTTTATGTCCTCCTCACTCACTACTTTCCCTCCCATCTTAGTATCATCTGCAAACTTTGATATGTTACACTCGGTCCCCTCCTCCAAATCATTAATATAGATTGTAAAGAGTTGGGGACCCAGCACTGACCCCTGCGGAACACCACTAGTTACTGATTGCCAGTCTGAGAATGAACCATTTATCCCAACTCTCTGCCTTCTGTTAGATAGCCAATCCTCTATCCATGCCAGAATATTACCCCCAATCCCGTGATTTTTTATCTTAAGCAATAATCTTGTGTGGTACCTTGTCAAATGCCTTTTGGAAGTCTAAATACACTATGTCCACTGGTTCCCCTTTATCCACCCTATATGTTACTTCCTCAAAGAACTCCAGCAAATTTGTCAAACATGACTTCCCCTTCATAAAACCATGCTGACTTTGTCCTATTAAATTATGATTATCCAAATGTCCTGTTACTGTCTCCTTAATAATGGACTCCAAAATTTTGCCTACCACAGATGTTAGGCTAACCAGTGTATAGTTTCCAGCCTTCTGTCTACTGCCCTTTTTAAATAAGGGTGTTACATTAGCAGTTTTCCAGTCTGCCGGGACCATTGCCGAGTCCAGGGAGTTTTGGAAAATTATTACCAATGCATCCACAATCCCTACCGCCACTTCCCTCAAGACCCTAGGATGTAAGCCATCAGGTCCAGGTGATTTATCCGCCTTGAGTCCCATTATTTTACCGAGTACCACTTCCTTAGTGATTTTGATCGTGTTTAGCTCCTCCCCCCCCTTTAGCCCCCTGTTTGTCCAGTGTTGGGATATTCTTAGTGTCTTCGACTGTAAAGACTGATATAAAATATTCATTCAGTGTTTTTGCCATCTCCATATTTCCCACCATTAATTTCCCGGTCTCATCCTCTAAGGGACCAACATTTACTTTAGCCACCCTTTTTCTTTTTATATAACTATAAAAACTCTATCTGTTTTTATATTTTTTGCTAATTTACTTTCATAATCTATCTTCCCTTTCTTAATCAATCTTTTTGTTATTTTTTGCTGTCTTTTAAAGTTTTCCCAATCCTCTATCCTCCCACTAGATTTGGCTACCTTATATGCCCTTGTTTTTAGTCGAATACTATCCTTAATTTCTTTACTTAGCCACGGATGGCTGTCTTTTCTTTTACACCCTTTTCTTCTCAGTGGAATATATATTTTTTGGAAGTTGTAAAATAACTCCTTAAATGTACACCACTGATCATGTATCGTCTTACCCTTTAATCTATTTTCCCAATCCACTCTACTCAATTCCGCTCTCATACCTTCATAGTCTCCTTTATTCAAGCTTAGCACGCTTGTTTGAGATCCAACCTTCTCACCCTCTAATTGAATATGGAATTCAACCATGTTATGGTCACTCATTCCAAGGGGATCCTTTACTGGGACATTTTTAATTAATCCCGTCTCGTTACACAGGACCAGATCTAAGGTTGCTTGCCCCCTGGTCGGTTCAGTTACATACTGCTCAAGAAACCCATCCCTAATACACTCAATGAACTCATCCTCAAGGCAGCCCTGCCCAATTTGATTTGTCCAATTAATATGATAGTTAAAATCCCCCATAATTATAGATGTTCCCTTATTACAAGCCTCAACTATTTCCTGATTGATACTCCGTCCAACAGAGTTGCCACTGTTCGGAGGCCTATAGATTACGCCCACTAGTGTTTTTTTCCCCTTATTATTCCTTACCTCCACCCAAACTGTTTCATTATCCTGATCTTTTGACCCAATATCATTTCTCTGTATTACAATGATTCCTTCCTTTATTAACATAGCCACCCCACCTCCCCTTCCTTCCTGCCTGTCCTTCCTGATCGTTAAATAACCTGGTATGTTTAATTCCCAGGCATTGTCACCCTGCAGCCATGTTTCTGTAATGGTCACAAGATCATACCCATATGTAGTTATTTGTGCCATTAACTCGTCTATTTTGTTACGAATGCTACGTGCATTCAGATAGAGACCTTTCAAATATGTTTTGTGACACTTAGTTCGTGCTTTTGCCCTTTTTATTACTTTACCTTTTACTCCATACCTTCTGCCCCTTCCTGACACGCTCTGGTTTTTAATTTCCCCACTGCTACCTAAGTCTATGACCTTCTCTGTTGTCATTTTTATTATTTGCTCTCTAGGAACCTCCCCCCGACTAGTTAGTTTAAAGCCCTCTCTACAGCCCTGGTTATATGATCCGCCAGGACTCTAGTCCCAGCACTGGCCAAGTACAGCCCGTCCCAACGGAACAGCTCCCTGCTGCCCCAGTACTGGTGCCAGTGTCCCAGGGAGCAAAACCCATTTCTCCCACACCAGTCTTTGAGCCACGCATTTAACTCTCTAATTTTATTTGTCCTAGCCAAATTCGCTCGTGGCTCAGGTAATAATCCAGAGATTATTACCCTTGTGGTTCTGCTTTTTAATTTGGCCCCTAGTCATCCTCGGTTCTGAGGGACTGCCTAAGAAGGAGAAGGCCAAGATATTTTTCCTGCGGTTCGGTGCCCAAAACTGAATGCAGTGCTCCAGATGGGGTCCGACCAAGGCTCTGTACAAGTGAAGTATCACTTCCTCACCTTTGCATTCCAACCCCATTTTGATAAAGGCCAACATTCCATCAGCATTTTTGATTACTTATTGTACGTGTGCACTTTTAGTGATTTGTGTACATGAACACCTAAATCCCTTTTGCTCCTACACAGCTTCTAGTCTCTCACCAGTAAAAAAAAATTGATGTCTTTCTCAGATTCAAAATGGATGACCTCATAATTCCCACAGTGAACTACATCCGCCATAGTTTTGCCAACTTACTTAGTCTATCTATGTCCCTTTGTAACTTTCTGCTCCCATCTACATGACTGATTGTGCCTCCTAACTTAGTGTCAACAGCAAACTTAGATATACAACTCTCTATTCCTTCAGTGAAGTCAATGATATATATGGTGAAAAACTGGGGCGCCAGTACAGGTCCCTTGGTAACACCCCTCATCACATCCTGTCAATCAGAGTACATTCCCTTTGTCCCTACTCTCTATCTCCTACCGCCCAACCAATTACCAACCCACATCACAAGGTTACCTTCAACTGCATGTGTTTTAATTTTTTCTAACAATCTCGTGTGTGGAACCTCATCAAATGCCTTTTGGAAGTCTATATAGACAACATACATAGACATTCCACTATCCACCATGCTGGTGACCTCCTCAAAAAATTCAGCTAGATTAGTCAGGCATGATCGACTCTTCACAAATCCATGCTGTGTCTTTGATCAGCTCATACAATCCAAGTGCTCAGACACTCTGTCCCTGATGATAGATTCAAGTAACTTCCCCAAAACCCCACAACTGAGGCTAAACTGACAGGTCTGTAGTTACCTGGATTCTCTGTCCCTCCCTTGAATAATGGAGTGATATTTGCAAAACATAGCCAAATTATTTATGTTCTTTTGATAATATTGGTTCCATAGTTTATATTCTGACCTCCAATTTCTGTTTACACCCAATAACTCATGTGAGCATTGCTACCTGTGAAGCCAGATTATCACATTTGACCATAGAAACATAGAAGACAGGAGCAGGAGTAGGCCATTCGGCCCCTCGAGCCTGCTCCGCCATTCAATGCGATCATGGCTGATCATCCAAATTCAGTACCCGGTCCCTGCTTTCTCCCCATACCACTTGATCCCTTTAGCCTTAAGAAATATATCCAACTCCTTCTTGAATATATTTAATAAACTGGCCTCCACCGCCTTCTGTGGTAGAGTGTTCCACAGGTTCACCGCTCTCTGGGTGAAGAAATTCCTCCTCATTTCTGTCCTAAATGGCCTACCCTTTATCCTTAGACTGTGTCCCCTGGTTCTGGACTCCCCGACCATCGGGAACATCCTTCCTGCATCCAGTCTGTCCAGTCCTGTCAGAATGTTATAAGTTTCAATGAGATCACCTCTCATTCTTCTAAACTCCAGCGAGTACAAACCCAATTGACCCAATCTCTCCTCATACGTCATTCCTGCCATCCCAGGTATCAGCCTGGTGAATCTTCGCTGAACTCCTTCCATGGCAAGAACATCCTTCCTCAGATAAGGCGACCAATACTGCACACAATACTCAAGGTGTGGTCTCACCAAGGCCCTGTACAACTGCAGCAAGACATCCTTGTTCCTGTACTCAAACCCTCTCGCTACGAAGGCCAACATACCATTTGCCTTCTTAACCGCCTGCTGCACCTGCATGCTTACCTTCAGCGACTGGTGCACAAGGACACCCAGGTCTCGTTGCACTTCCCCCTTCTCCTAATCTATTGCCATTTAGATAATAATCTGCCTTCCTGTTTTTGCCACCAAAGTGGACAACCTCACATTTATCCACGTTATACTGCATCTGCCATGTTTCTGCCCAATCACCCAACATGTCCAAATCATCCTGGAGTTTCTCGACATCCTCCTCACAGCACACACGCCCACCCAGCTTTGTGTCGTCTGCAAATTTGGAGATATTACATCTAGTTCCCTTGTCTAGATCATTAATATATATTGTGAATAGCTGGGGTCCAAGAACCGATCCCTGCGGTACCCCACTAGTCACTGCCTGCCACTCGGAAAAAGACCCGTTTATTCCGACTCTTTGCTTTCTGTCTGCCAACCAGTTCTCTATCCAAGTCAATACCTTGCCCCCAATCCCATGTGCCTTAACTTTACACGCTAATCTCTTATGCGGGACCTTATGGAAGGCCTTCTGAAAGTCCAGATACACCACATCCACTTGTTCTCCCTTATCTATATTACCAGTTACATCCTCAAAAAATTCCAGTAGATTAGTCAAGCATGATTTACCTTTTGTGAATCCATGTTGACTTTGTCCGATCCTGTCACTGTTTTCCAAGTGCTCTGCTATTACAGGAAACTTTGGTTTATCTGGAGGTTAACTGTCCGGAATGCTCGAGCCACCGGCAAAAATCAGGAGCCGTTTCGTTAGGTTTTTTTTCACCACTCAGGCTCTGCAAGGTCTCGCTGAAGCTGTTGCTAAGCTACAGAGACGCTTGCAAGGTACGGCCGACTGTTTAGAAGCTGTAAGCAACAGGGTTTGTTGCCCGATACGGAGCTCAAAATCTCCGTATGTTTCAACATTAGCGCTGGTTTGTCCGGCAGTTTTGATGGGACGGCAACAGCTCGGTCCCGTCGGTGCCGGATAGCACAAAGTTTCCTGCACATCTTTTATAATGGACTCTAGCATTTTCCCCACTACCGATGTCAGGCTTACCGGTCTATAATTCCCCGTTTTCTCTCTACCACCTTTTTTGAATAGTGGGGTAACATTAGCTACCCTCCAATCCATGGGTACTGTTCCAGATTCCATCGAATGTTGGAAGATGATCAGCAATGCATCTACTATTTCTAGGGCCACTTCCTTAAGTACCCTAGCATGTAGATTATCAGGCCCTGGGGATTTATCAGCCTTCAATCCCCCGAACACCATTTCCCTACAAATACTGATTTCTTTCAGTTCCTCCCTTTCATCAGACCCTATGTTCCCCGGCATCTCTGGGAGGTTATTTGTGTCCTCCTTTGTGAAGACAGAACCAAAATATGTATTTAGTTGGTCTGCCATTTCTTTGTTCCCCATTATAAATTCTCCTGATTCTGACTGCAAGGGACCGACGCTTGACTTCACCAATCTTTTTCTCTTCACATATCTATAAAAGCTTTTACAGTCAGTTTTTGTGTTCCCTGCAAGCTTACTCTCATATTCTATTTTGCCCTTCTTAATGAATCCTTTTGTCCTCCTTTGTTGAATCCTAAATTGCTCCCAATCCTCAGGATTATTGCTTTTTCTGGCCAATTTATATGTCCTCTCCTTGGACCTTATGCTATCCCTAATTTCCCTCATTAGCCACGGTTGAGTCACCTTTTTTGTTTTATTTTTATGCCAAACTGGGATGAACAAATTCTGTAGTTCATCCATGCGGTCTTTGAATGTTTGCCATTGCCTATCCACCGTCAACCCTTTGAGTGAAATTCCCCAATCAATCCTACCCAACCCGCGCCTCAGACCATCGTAGTTTCCTTTATTTAAATTCAGGACCCTAGTCTCTGAGTCAACTACTTCATTCTCCATCTTATTGAAGAATTCGATATTATGATCGCTCCGACCCAAGGGGCCTCGTACAACAAGATTGCTAATTAATCCTTTCTCGTTACTTAATACCCAGTCCAAAATGGCCTGATCTCTGGTTAGTTCTTCGACATATTGGTCCAGGAAACCTTCCCGTAAACACTCCAGGAATTCCTCCTCCACAGTATTGTTACTAATTTGGTTAGCCCAATCTATATGTAGATTAAAGTCACCCATGATGACTGCTGTGCCCTTATTGCACGCTTCTTTAATTTCCCTTTTAATGCCATCCCCAACCTCCGCCTTACTGTTCGGAGGTCTATATACCACTCCCACTAACGTTTTCTGCCCCTTGGTATTTCTCAGTTCTACCCATACAGATTCCACATCATCAGAGCTAATATCCTTCCTTACAATTGTGTTAATCCCTTCTTTAACCAGTAATGCTACCCCACCTCCCTTTCCTTTTTGCCTATCTTTCCTGAATATCGAATACCCCTGGATGTTGAGTTTCCAGACTTGGCCATCCTTGAGCCACGTTTCCGTAATCCCAACCAAATCATATTCGTTTACCTCTATTTACGCAGCCAATTCATCCACCTTATTGCGAATGCTCCTCGCATTAAGACACAAAGCCTTCAGGCTTATTTTTTTAACGCTCTTAGACCTATTAGAATTATTATTTACTGTGGCCATGTTTGATTTAAACCCTTGATTTCTCTGACTGACACTTTTGTTTTTCTCCTTCCTTTCTTTTGCTTTTATCCTTGTTTCCCTTTCCTCTGTCCCCTTGCTCAGTTTCCCAACCCCCTGCCATCTTAGTTTAAACCCTCCCCCAGAGCACTAGCAAACACACCCCCTAGGACATCGGTTCCAGCCCTGCCAAGGTGCAAACCGTCCGGTTTGAACTGGTCCCACCTCCCCCAGAACCAGTTCCAATGTCCCAGGAACTTGAATCCCTCCCCCGGCACCATTCCTCTAGCCACGTATTCATCTGAAATATCCTTCTATTTCTACTCTGACTAGCACGTGGCACTGGTAGCAATCCTGAGATTACTACCTTTGAGGTCCTATTTTTTAAATTTACCTCCTAACTCCCTATATTCAGGTCTATAAACAGACAACTGGCTGTTCACCCTCCCCTTCCAAAATGTTCTGCAGCCACTTTGAGACATCCTTGACCCTTGCACCAGGGAGGCAACACACCATCCTGGAGTCTCGTTTGCGGCTGCAGAAATGCTTATCTATTCCCCTTACAATAGAATCCCCTATTACTATAGCTCTACCCCTCTTTTTCCTCCCGTCCTGTGCAGCAGAGCCACCCCTGGTGCCAGGAAGTTGGCTGCTGCTGCCTTCCTCTGATAAGCCATTCCCTCCCAACAGTACTCAAAGGTAGTGTATCTGTTTGAGAGGGGGATGTCCACAGGGGACCCCTGCACTACCTGCCTGCGCCTAGTACTCTGCCTGTTGGTCACCCCTTCCCTTTCTGCCTGTCCAACCTCTACCTGCGGTGTGCCCAACTCGCTAAATGTGCTATTCACGACGTCCTCAGTATCGCGAACGCTCCAGTATGCATCCAATCGCAGCTCCGGCGCTGCAATGCAGTCTGTCAGTAGCTGCAGCTGGATACACTTCCTGCACACGTAGTTGTCAGGGACACAGGAAGTGTCCCTGAGTTCCCACATAGCGCAGGAGGAGCATACCATGTGGCCAGGCTAAGTAGTCAACTTCCCTAAAATTCATAGATTCGCAAAGTTATCTATAGCACATATACAAATCCTGCATTTTAAAACATATTCCAAGAAATTGTGCCATTTTAAATATTTCACTATGAATTTATTAACTGAATAACATTTTGTCCCAAACTTAGCAGAAGGTACTTATATTAAGTACTATTGATGGAAGGAATAATAGTTACAAGATTACAACAGACCAAGTGACTAGTCATTTCTCTTTCCCCTGCAAATATCTGAAGCTACAGAACATAACTCGTAAATGAATCTATTCAGCCTTTTTCTGCAAAGCTAATCTCACTAAAACTGAAAAGGATCTTACAGCTAAATATTACCCAATAATGAAATCTGACATGCAGTTTGATGATAGGAAGAGGAGGAGAGGGAAAAGAACAAAACCAAAAATATTCATCAAGGAACATTGAAAAACAAAAATAGGAAAATATTTACATCCTTTTATGTTGTCAACCTTATGCAGAATTGATTGTCTGATTTGTCACTGAAGCATGCCAAAAAAAATTTGCAATACTACTCTGTATTCTTCAGCCAATCTTGTATGTTCTACATAGCCAATGATGAAAGCTGACAACCAAAATCATTTAAGCAATGCAAGGGTTTCAATATGGATTATAGCAATTTTGGGTGCATAGGTTTCTGATAGCAGTTGTTAACAGGTGCACTTAGTAATGGTGAAATAAAAACAAAAAGCCATTACTTTGCAAGTCATGCACTCTAATTAACCGGACTACAGCAAACAAAGAAATACATTGAACTACACTATTTTGTTTTTGTAAGGTTTACAATATTTTCTAGAAATCCATGTATGGTTTGCACTTGTTCCATTACATTGTAATATATATACATACATATGATAAACTAGTATCTATATACAGTCTACTCCTCTTAATCCAAAATTGCTTAATTTGAATTATTTGTTGGTTAGAATTGAAATTGTGCAAAAAAACCTGTTTTATTAAAGTTGCTTAATTCATACTACTGGATTATACAACATTTTCCAAGCAAAATAAAAATGACTTTGAATTAATGGGCGTAGACTGTATACAGAGGAAGAAATTTACAGAACAAAGTTTATAAATAGACCTTCATGTAACAGCTGACGAAATTGTCAACTAAAGCATTGTTTCTGAATTCTAATATTTACTTGTACAAATTCTGCAGATATCCATTACCTTGTACCGCATTACTGGAAGGGAGAATTGCATTTGACAAAGCAAAACAGCAGAGCTGCCATAAATGGAGTGAACTGCCACTGATGTCTTTGGTTAATTCTGAAAACTCTCACCGCTAATGAAACAGATTGAAATGCACCAAATCTGCTCCATTGAAATCAAGTTTTAAGATTTTATGACATTAATTAGGTATAATTCTATTCTAATCTTTGTATATTGTGCTCATACAAATTTGGAATGAATCATAAGCACAATTTTTTTTGCATGATTATTTCCACATTTTCAAGTCTTAATCACAATATGAAACCAAAGGATAATTTTACTTTAATCTTAAAAACTATGGCCTAAACCAATATAATACACATATATGTAACAGCGTGATAGCATAACAGCACAAGAAAACACAGAATTAGTAAATGCCATTACATCTGGCAAGCCAAGTACATTCTACCACATTGCGGATTCTACCCACCTCTTCCATCTCCTGAGGGAAAGGTGGAATCTCCAAATGGTAATCAAAAAATCTTTCAAAGATTTATCCATTCCCACATCTACACTATTGAGATTGGTTGTCCTTTACTCTAGTCCTAGCAACACAGGAACTATTGTGTGCTGAGTATTTCCATTTCTCATGTTTGTGCCTAACCCTTTGCCACTGGAACAGTGCATACTGCTTTATTAAGGCTATTTGCAACAGCAACTATCCACACCTCTCCTTACTGAGCCTCCTATTACAATGGTTTGTCTAGCCCCATCTTCCATGAACATATACCAATTCACTCATATAACATGACTCACCTTCTCATCATTTTCAGAGTCTAGCCTCATATAGTCTACCCTTACCTCATTCATAAAGAAATCCAATACTATTAATATGTTAACAGCATAATCTGCTGCAAGTATATTTTGCTGTTGCTACCTCAAACAACTTCTGTTTCTTTTATAGTGCTTCCATCTTTTTCACCTCAGTCACAATCACCTTACAATTTCAGTTCTGGATATCTAATGATAGGATGGAAATGGTGAGCAATGACAACAATTCTGGGTATCAGGAATTTAAGTTGTGAAGAAAGGCCAGAAAGTTGAGTTCATTTTCTTTGGAAAAAAGACTTGAAGGTGGTGTTCCAGATTGATCCAGGCAAATTGTTCATTTTAGTGAAGAGTTCAAAGATCTTAGGACACAAATTGACATTAAATATATGGGAAAACAGGCAGAATTATTATTATTATTATTATTTTTTAAGTACAACTACATTTTTGGAATAAGTTACCAGAGAAATGGACATTTCTCTGGACAAATGGATTGATTGGGGAATGGCACTCAAAGGGTTGACAGTGGATAGGCAATGGCAAACATTCAAAGACCGAATGGATGAACTACAGAATTTGTTCATCCCAGTTTGGCATAAAAATAAAACAAAAAAGGTGACCCAACCGTGGCTAACAAGGGAAATTAGGGATAGCATAAGGTCCAAGGAGAGGGCATATAAATTGGCCAGAAAAAGCAATAATCCTGAGGATTGGGAGCAGTTTAGGATTCAACAAAGGGGGACAAAGGGATTAATTAAGAAAGGGAAAATAGAATATGAGAGTAAGCTTTCAGGGAACATAAAAACTGACTGTAAAAGCTTTTATAGATATGTGAAGAGAAAAAGATTGGTGAAGTCAAGCGTAGGTCCCTTGCAGTCAGAATCGGGGGAATTTATAATGGGGAACAAAGAAATGGCAGACCAACTAAATACATATTTTGGTTCTGTCTTCACAAAGGAGGACACAAATAACCTCCCAGAGATGCCGGGGAACATAGGGTCTGATGAAAGGGTGGAACTGAAAGAAATCAGTATTTGTAGGGAAATGGTGTTAGGAAAATTGATGGGACTGAAGGCCGATAAATCCCCAGGGCCTGATAATCTACATCCCAGGGTACTTAAGGAAGTGGCCCTAGAAATAGTAGATGCATTGCTGGTCATCTTCCAGAACTCGATAGACTCTGGAACGGTACCCATGGATTGGCGGGTAGCTAATGTTACCCCACTATTCAAAAAAGGTGGTAGAGAAAAGGCGGGGAATTATAGACCGGTAAGCTTGACATCGGTAGTGGGGAAAATGCTAGAGTCCATTATAAAAGATGTAATAGCAGAGCACTTGGAAAAAAGTGACCGGATCGGACAAAGTCAACATGGATTTACAAAAGGTAAATCATGCTTGACTAATCTACTGGAATTTTTTGAGGATGTAACTGGTAAAATAGATAAGGGAGAACCAGTGGATGTGGTGTATTTGGACTTTCAGAAGGCTTTCGATAAGGTCCTGCATAAGAGATTAGCGTGCAAAATTAAGGCACATGGGATTGGGGGCAAGGTATTGACTTGGATAGAGAACTGGTTGGTGGACAGAAAGCAAAGAGTTGGAATAAACGGGTCGTTTTCCGAGTGGCAGGCAGTGACTAGTGGGGTACCGCAAGGATCGGTCCTATGACCCCAGCTGTTCACAATATATATTAATGGTCTGGACGAGGGAATTGGATGTAATATCTCCAAATTTGCAGACGACACAAAGCTGGGTGGGAGGGTATGCTGTGAGGAGGATGTCGTGAAACTCCAGTACGATTTAGACAGGTTGGGTGATTGGGCAGAAACATGGCAAATGCACTATAATGTGGATAAATGTGAGGTTGTCCACTTTGGTGGCAAAAACAGGAAGGCAGATTATTTGAATGGCAATAGATTGGGAGAAAGGGAAGTGCAAAGAGACCTGGGTGTTCTTGTGCACCAGTCGCTGAAGGTAAGCATGCAGGTGCAGCAGGCGGTTAAGAAGGCAAATGGTATGTTGGCCTTCGTAGCAAGAGGGTTCGAGTACAAGAACAAGGATGTCTTGCTGCAGTTGTACAGGGCCTTGGTGAGACCACACCTTGAGTATTGTGTGCAGTTTTGGTTGCCTTACCTGAGGAAGGACGTTCTTGCCATGGAAGGAGTGCAGCGAAGATTCACCAGGCTGATACCTGGGATGGCAGGAATGACGTATGAGGAGAGATTGTGTCGATTGGGCTTATACTCACTGGAGTTTAGAAGATTGAGAGGGGATCTCATCGAAACCTATAAAATTCTGTCAGGCCTGGACAGACTAGATGCAGGAAGGATGTTTCTGATGGCCGGGGAGTCCAGAACCAGGGGTCATAGCCTAAGGATAAGGGGTAAGCCATTTAGGACTGAAATGAGGAGGAATTTCTTCACCCAGAGAGTGGTGAACCTGTGGAATTCTCTGCCACAGAGGGCGGTGGAGGCCAGTTCATTAAGTATATTCAAGAAAGAGTTAGATATATTTCTTAAGGCTAAAGGGATCAAGGGATATGGGGAGAAGGCAGGGACAGGGTACTGAGTTTGGATGATCAGCCATGATCTCATTGAATGGCGGAGCAGGCTCGAAGGGCCTACTCCTGCTCCTACCTTCTATGTTTCTATGTTTCTATATTATAAATAGGTTTGAGGGGCCATAGGTGCATTTCTAAAGAGAGATGGAATTGAGAGATGCGAGAAGGTAGGTAAGTAGGTGAGGTTGATTAAAAAAAAAACGAACATTTCCTTATTCCTAAAAAAAAATATTTAAACTCAAACTATGTAAATCTGGAGCAATTGTGGGACTTTTCTAAATTGACCTCTTTTGCATGTCTGAATTTGTACCCTCATTTTCTGCAATGCAGTTTCCCTTTAATCTCAAAATTACCACAATTTCCTCTCTAAATTATTAAATACAGATAGATCTTAAATTCTTTCTTTATTGATAATCAATTTCCTGCCTGATTCACCATCACCTTGTGTTTCCCAAATCACTCCTGCTGAACATCCAGTGGAACATCACAGGCAGTGTCAATTCTGCTAACTGCTGCTTTTTGTCCTGTGAAACTCTTCAATGTACTGTGGTGTCTAAAAACTGTTCGGTTCATCAAGAAGCTTATTTTGAAATAATTATACCATTAAGATTTCCTTCAGCAGTTATGGATACAATCCTCAAATAAAATTGCACTGAGCCAGGTTCTCTAGTTTTCGACCCAGTTTCTTTTACAATATGCTACTTTCCCCCTATTTTTCTCTGCAAATTCAAAAATCGAATTATCCTTATTAACAAGTATCAACTGACTCTTACAATGAACTTAGATCCCACACTTACCCCAAATATTTTAGAATTAACCAATTTATCCTTTTTCTTCTCAGTTATACAGAACTAATCGTATGGTTTATGGTAAGCCCACCTGAAGAGGCATTTGGCAATCAGGATAAAACCAAACAGGTGTTTTAATAGCTTCAAATAATTTACACACTAAATGCAACAAGTCTGGTAAATAAGAATGTTGCAAATACAGAAAATGCTGTGAATAAATATATTTTTAAAACTGAACCTAGAAAAACAGAAGGCAATTGATAAAATGCATTCTCTGCACAACATTGACCATTATGAATTATTTACTGGTATATTGATCAAATTTACATAGATATATGCATCTGACAAACATAAATTACCACACAGAATTGTTATGTAAGCATAACAACAATCTATCATGAATAGTTCTAAAATTGCTGCCCCCAGGAACCACAAATGTCGACTAGACATGGATGTGGAATTTTAAGATTTTAAGCTTTCTGCACAATTAATATGTAGACAGAGTATGCACAAACAGCATCATTTGCACACGTACCTGAGAAGTTTCTTGTGGCCAGCATTGTTGTGAGAATAGCCCCCTGGAAAAGTTGATGAAAACAAAAAATGAGGAACAACTTCTGGCAAAGCAGATCTTGTATACAACTAAAATAAAATATCAAATGATGTATCAATGTTCTGGTACAGCTCAACAGGCAGAATTTTCAGTGTTAATTAACTTTTCAGCCTTTACGTATGTGTGTTTGGTCAAGTAAACAGAGGCATAGGTACAAAAGCAAGGAAGTTATGATGAACCTTTATGAAACACTGGTCCGGCCTCAACTGGAGTACTATGTCCAATTCTGGGCACTGCACTTCAGGAAGGATGTGAAGACCTTAGAGAGGGTGCAGAAAAGATTTACAAGAATGGTTCCACAGATGAGGAACTTCAGTTACATGGATAGACTGGAAAAGCTGGGGTTGTTCTCCTTAGAGCAGAGAAGGTTGAGAGGAGATTTGATAGAGGTGTTCAAAATCATGAGGGGGTCTAGACAGAGTAGATAGAGAGAAACTGTTCCCATTGGTGGAAGGATCGAGAACCAGAGGACACAGATTTAAGGTGATTGGAAGAACCAAAGACGACATGAGGAAAAACTTTTTTTTACACAGCGAGTGGTTAGGATCTGGAAGGCAATATCTGAAAGGGTGGTGGAGGCAGATTCAATCATGACTTGCTAAAGTTTAAATAGTCTACAGGGAGTGGTCTTGGTGGTGCTGAATTACTTTTCTGTTCATTTAAAAACGTGCTGAAACAAGTTGCTTTCAGACATGGGTGGCCTGGTAGGGCGACCTCTGGGAATTGAGCATGACTAGTAGAATGAGCAGAGGCCACGCAGAGCAGGGCAAGCTGCTAGAAGAGGGAGGAGGAGGGGGGGGAGAAAGGCTCGCAGCAGGAGGCCATATTCGTCGAGGGTCTATAGGGAGCAATTCTCTTACCTCAAGTACAGCAAGGACCAATGCTTGAAATGTCTTTGCTTCGCAAAAGTGGTTGTGACTGAAATCTGTCAACTGTTGCAGCCACAACAACAACTTCAAAGCAGGGCAAGGACAGCATTGCCTGTGGCTATCAAAGTGACAGTGGCTCTAAACTTTTTGCATCTGGCTCCTTCCAGGCTGCTGCTGGAGATGTAAGCAACATCTCGCAGTTTGCAGTGCACTGCTGCATAAGTGACATCACTGAGGCTCTCTATATACAGAGAAACAGTTTAATCTCATTCCCTCTTGCCAGAGACAAACAGATGGAGTGAACATGAGGGTTTACACAGATTGCAGGCTTCCCCATGGTGCAGGGTGCCATTCACTGCATGCACATTGCCTTGCATGCGTCTCATGTGAACTTGGCCATTTTCATGAACCAAAAAGGATTCCACTCCTTCGATGTGCAGCTGGTGTACGACCACAGGCAGCGCATCATGCAGATGAATGCCCATTATTCTGGCAACAGTCACAATTCCTTCAATCTGTGGAAGTCCCCTGTGCCACCTGTATTTGGTCCACCATGGCAAGTCAAAAGCTGGCTACTGGGAGACCAGGGTTATCCACTCATGACATGGCTCATGACTCTGGTATAGAGCCAACACACGTGTGCACAGCAGGCTTGGAATGAGAGCTATGCTGTCACAAGGAACATTATAGAGCACATAATCGGCGTGCTCAAGCAATGCTTCCGCTGCCTGGATCACTCAGGAAGAGCCCAGCAGTACACAGCTTTTTTTAAATTTGTTTTTATGGGATGTGGGCGTCGCTGGCAAGGCCAACATTTATTGCCTATGCTTAATCGCCCTCGAGAAGGTGGTGGTGAGCCGCTTTCTTGAACCGCTGCAGTCCGTGTGGTAAAGTTACTCCCACAGTGCTGTTAGGTAGGGAGTTCCAGGATTTTGACCCAGCAACGATGAAGGATCAGCGATATACTTCTAAGTCAGGATGGTGTGTGACTTGGAGGGGAACTTGGAGGTGGTGGTGTGCCCATGCACCTGCTGCCCTTTTCCTTCTAGGTGGAAGAGGTCGCGGGTTTGGAAGGTGCTGTTGAAGGAGCTTTGGCGAGTTACTGCAGTGCATCTTGTAGATGGTACACACTGCAGCCACAGTATGCCAGTGGTGGAGGGAGTGAATGTTTAAGGTGGTAGATGGGGTGCCAATGAAGCAGGCTGCTTTGTCCTGTATGGTGTCGAGCTTCTTGAGTGTTGTTGGAGCTGCACTCATCCAGGCAAATGGAGCGTATTCCATCACACTCCTTACTTGTGCCTTGTAGATGGTAGAAAGGCTTTGGGGAGTCAGGAAGTGAGACACTTGTCACAGAATACCTAGCCTCTGACCTGCTCTTGTTGCCACCTCACCTTACCTCTGGAATTCAGCTCCTTTGTCTAAGTTTGGACCAAGGCTGTAATGAGGTCGGGAGCCGAGTGGTCAGTGGGCAGGTTATTAGTGAGTAAGTGCCGCTTGATAGCACTGTCGATGACACCTTCCATCACTTTGCTGATGATTGAGAGTAGACTGATGAGGCGGTAATTGACTGGATTGGATTTGTCCTGCTTTGCGTGGACAGGACATACCTGGGCAGTTTTCCACATTGTCGGATAGATGCCAGTGTTGTAGCTGTACTGGAATAGCTTGGCTAGAGGCGCGGCTAGTTCTGCAGCACAAGTCTTCAGCACGATAGCCGGGGTGTTGTCAGGGCCCATAGCCTTTGCTGTATCCATTGTGCTCAGCTGTTTCTTGATATCACGTGGAGTAAATCAAATTGGCTGAAGACTGGCTTCTGTGACGGTGAGGACCTCAGGAGGAGGCCGATATGGATCATCCACTCGGCACTTCTGGCTGAAGATGGTTGCAAAAGCTTCAGCCTTGTCTTTTGCATTCACGTGCTGGGCTCCACCAACATTGAGGGTGGGATATTCATGGAGCCTCCGCCTCCCGTTAGTTGTTTCATGGTCCACCACCATTCACGACTGGATGTGGCAGGACTGCAGAGCTTTGATCTGATCCGTTGATTGTGGGATCGCTTAGCTCTGTCTATAGCATGCTGCTTCCGCTTTTTAGCATGTATGTAGTCCTGTGTTGCAGCTTCACCAGGTTGGCACCTAATTTTTAGGTATGCCTGGTGCTGTTCCTGGCATGCTCTTCCACATTCCTTGTTGAACCAGGGTTAGTTCCCTAGCTTGATAGTAATGGTAGAGTGAGGGATATTGTGGTGGAATACAATTCTGCTGCTGCTGATGGCCCACAGTGCCTCATGGATGCCCAGTTTTGAGCTGCTAGACCAGTTCTGAATGTATCCCATTTAGCACGGTGTTAGTGCCATACAACACGATGGAGGGTGTCCTCAGTGTGAAGGCGGGACTTCGTCTCCACAATGACTGTGCATTGGTCACTGCTACCAATACTCTCATGGACAGATGCATCTGTGACAGGTAGGTTGGTGAGGACGAGGTCAAGTAGGTTTTTTCCCTCGTGTTGGTTCTCTCACCACCTGTCGCAGACCCAGACTGGCAGTTATGTCCTTCAGGACTCGGCCAGCAGTGGTGCTACCGAGCCACTTTTGGTGATGGATATTGAAGTCCCCCACCCAGAGTACATTTTGTGCCCTTGCTACTCTCAGTGCTTCTTCCAAGTGATGTTCAACATGGAGGAGTACTGATTCATCAGCTGAGGGAGGGCGGTAGATGGTAATCAGCAGGAGATTTCCTTGCCCATGCTTGACCTGAAGCCATGAGACTTCATGGGGTTTGGAGTCAATGTTGCGGACTCCCAGGGCCATTCCTTCCCGACTGTATACCACTGTGCCGCCACCCCTGGTGGATCTGTCCTGCCGGTGGGACAGGACATACCCAGGGATGATGATGGAGGAGTTTGGGACATTGGCTGGAAGGTATGATTCTATGAGCATGACTATGTCAGGCTGTTGCTTGATTAGTCTGTGGGACAGCTCTCCCAATTTTGGCAGAAGTCACCAGATGTTGGTGAGAAGGACTTTGCAGGGTCGACTGGGATGGCTGTGCCGGTGCCGATTCTGTAGCTGAGGTCGAAGCAGGGTGGACCGTCCGGTTTCATTCTTTTTATTGTTTTTTGTAGCGGTTTGTTACAACTGAGTGGCTTGCTAGGCCATTTCAGAGGGCAGTTAAGAGTCAACCACATTGCTGTGGGTCTGGAGTCACATATAGGCCAGACCAGGTAAGGACGCAGATTTCCTTCCCTAAAGGTATCAAGATTTGTAGTAAGCTGCCTGCTGCACAACCTCAGCATTATGAGGGAACAGCCCTTGCCACCATCTACCAGGTGAGAAGCTGAGGAGCAGGAGTACGAAGACGAGGAGGAGCAGGAAGTTCAACAGGAAGTGGAGGCCCAGGAAGAAGGGAGGCTACAACGTAGACAGCGGACTCTATGTGATGAAATAATTAATGAGCGAAACCAGTAACCTCAACTACACCTCCCTATTCACCAACAGTCTCACATTTCTTACCTTTCCTCTGTCACTGACCATCACATCATCCTTTTTCCAACAACACAAAAATAAAAAGTGCTAGAAAATGCACATTCCAATCCCATTTTATAAATTCAATCAGGACATAATGCGTACAAAAATAAACTAATCACCCATGTGCAATCCCTTAGTTCCTATCTTCCGTGTGCCTTTGCCTCTCCTAGTGCTCGTGCTTCCCAGTGGCTGCAGCATGGGTGGTGGAAGGCTGCTGACCTTCAATTGAGATGACAGCAAATGGCCTTGGAGGGTGAACTCAAGCAGCGCTGGACCTATCCAGCTTCAGACTGCACCATCTTGGCATGGGTTGCAGCAGTCTGGGCTGGCTGGCTGACAGGCAACAAGCAAGGGCACTGGCAGGGTAGCAGTAGTGAGAGCAGGAATGCTGTCCTCTTGAGAGAGGACAGCAGGTTCGTGTTCCATGGAGCCACCTCCATTCTCCTGGGGCGGCACCTCAGCAATCCTACTGATCTGTTGGAGAACAGATTGATGGAATGCTATGAAGCCCTGGATGCCCCTTTGAATAGAGGTATCTAGAGCCACGATGGCAGCAGTCTGAGCGCCCACTACAGCAATCAGACCTTTGATGGAAGCTGTTTATGCTGCAATGAAAACTGAGACATTGGCTATCAGACGTTGCATCATGCTGGATTACACAGGTGATCACCAGTTCCATGTTGGAAAAGATGGGCTTCAAGCTCTGCGCAAATACCCGTGCCAATTTGGTCCTGGACTCTTCCACGCTCCTTGACATTGAGTGCAAGCTTTCTGGCAGGCAGTCCAGTGCACCAAGCATTTGGTTATGTACACCCATCAGCCTTCTTCTGTAGCTTGGCCCATGGAAGTCCTCATCTGACTTTTCTGCAGCAGAACTAGTGTGCGACCTCACCCGCCGGCAAGCTGGCACCTGCACTACCCTTTACCCCCGCCCTGGCTCCTACGCACTTGTGCCCGGTGTCTCACCATGTGCAGCTCCCACGTCTATCCTTGCCTCTAAAATACGTGCAGTGCCAGTCTCTGAGCTGGTGGCTGCGAGTGTAAGTTCGAGTTATGGTGTCTCTTCATCTTCACTGTCTTCTTCCTCTTCATCCTCTGACTGGGAAGGTTCCAGTTCTTGTGTACCTGCAATGAAAAAGGGAGAAGGGTTGGGTTGTGGCGAGGGGAGAGGAGAAAGTAAGACGTGCATGCTTACGTCATCTGAAGCTTGTGAATCAGAAGAGATTGTGGGATGAGGGAGAAGTGGGATGAGGAGGAGAGGGATTATTGTCGATCCCTCTAACCCCACCAGTGGCTACGGCCTCAGTGATGCCCCTTCCCATGATGGCCAGCACTATATGTAGGTAAAAAAATGCAGGTGTGCTTGTCCTCCTCCAGTTCTTTCCTGCTGCCTCCTATTATGTGCCACCTTCTCCTGCAATGAAAAGGGAAGTGTGTCAGTCAGTGTCCTGCAATATGTTAGGGTGGTGTGGCTGTCAGTGTGTGTGAGCTGTGGGTGTGAGGCTTGCACCAATGCTAAGTGTGTGAGTGTGAGGTAAAGCATATGAATTGAAGAGTTGAGTACTGATTGATAGAGATTGTTGGTGGGTGGGTGATGGTGGTATAATGAATTGATCAGTGGATGAGGATAGTGGTGCAGTTGGTAGGATATGCCATTTGAAGATGAACTCACTCACCTTGGCAACTCATGTCAGATTGTTAAACTTGTTCCTGCACTGCATCAATGTTTTTGGATCAACACTCCTGGATTTGACCTCCACCGTTACTTCTTCCCACTGCCTCCTGAGCAGATATCTGGACGGCCTCAAGCCCCCCTGCGGACACAGGATGTTTCTCCTTTTCTCCACGTCTTGCATGAAGACCTACAGTGCATCGTCAGAAAACCTTGGTGCTCGCTCTCTCCCATGTGAAGCCATTCCTCAAGGTATCACAGCCCAGATTCACTTTTCAATAAACTCCCACCACTTCTTGCAGCCACAATGCACCTTTAAGAGATGCAGGCTGCCTTTAAGTAGCACTAGCCACTTGCGATATCGGGCTGCCTGCTGATACGTGCAGCCAATGAACAATGCGGGTAGTACTGGCTGCATGCAACAATCATTTAAAAAAGTAGGCTGCTATTTAAAAAAGCAGGCTGAACAAATTTATCTTGCTGTGATACAGGCGTGGGTTAATCGTATACCGCGATGCCCAAGGCTATTTTTGGGGGTTAGCCAATTTAACCCCTGTAATGTTTAAGCATCCACACTCACTTGCAAGGTAAAAAAATTACAAGATGGTTGACCTTGTGACTGGAGCCACTCTTTTGCATGGCAATGTAATCCACCTTCTTGTCAGCCTTAGCTCTCCATTGAAAGTAACAAGTAACAGTGTTTAGGTAACTGTAGCTAGGTAAAAACTATAAATTACAGAAGTATATGTAAGTTTGTAGTTTTGCAGATGTGTATTTGATACATCCTTTTGGAATACCTTATTCTGCTATAAGAGTAATATATGTACCGACCAGTAAGCTTAGGTTTTATCCCCTCCATCTTTAGGTCACAAGATATTTATACTAGTGTTTTCCTATTTGAACTCTATGCATAAGATAATTCATTTCATATAAAAAACAAAGGATATCTAAAATTAGATTGAGGATTATATCTTCAGGTTTAGGGAAGAGAGCGAATTGATATCTGACCTTCAGTTTTCTTCTAGCATTGAATTTCTTCAGGCATTCCACAGTCTCCTGTCTGTGCATACAAGAAGCAACAGTCGATCGTTGCTGCAAAACAAAAACAAAATGAAAGATAAGCATTGCTGGTTGTACAAGTACTGATGTGTTGTGTTGCATAATAGTAACATTTTAGAAGTTTGGTAAAAAAAAAACGTGAATTTTTCTTAATCCTTTTAGAAGTGATCCACAATTTGTATATAATCACTCCTCTTTAGGGACTCCCATCTACTGAACAACTCATATGAGCATGGGAAAAGATCATCGAGCCCATCGATGCTCACCCTCTGCCAATTGTTTGTAATGCTAACACCTGGAGGAAGCAAATAAAAACAAATGTGGCCAATTTCAGGCAAAGCTCTCTGACACTTATATTTGCATGCAATTTTTTTTTTTTTTTTAAATAGGTATGTGAAATCAGTTTCGACATGTCTGACCAAAATCCAAATATACCTGATCTCACAACTTTATTTTTGTTTCTCTCCCAGTCTTTCATCACCATGTTTAAGAACATTTAAAATACTGCAGAAAGCCCATAAAATTAAAAAGGTCCGCCTAATTTTTATATCATTAGTACTAAAAAAAATTTCATCAGTGAACTAAACATGACTCAGGCATATAGGTAATACAGAGCCTTCTACTAAAAGTCGAGGAAACCCAATAAAGAGAACTGTAATTTGTCAATGTCACAAAATTAGATCAATGTTACTACAATTTGCCTGCAGTTAAATATATTGCAATATAAAGCATTTATCTCCTGGTATTCTCTGGAAAGTATATCTCTGTAAACTAATTTTGCATCTCCAACACCAGGTTCCCCTTCCAATGCTCAGCCTGCAGTCTTACAACCCTGGCAGTAAACAATAACCAATAACTCCCTCACTTGACTAGATGCATTTAGCCATCTTTCAAAAGCAAAGGAGGGAAGACCCAATTTAAAAAACAGTGCGGCTGGAACGTATCATATAAGATAACAAACAATTAGGGCAGTGGTGTCCAAAGTGTTGCTCGTGGGTCAAATCCAGCCTGAAAACTCCTTCAATCTGACCCACAGTTTTAACTTTTGTTTGCATGCTGAGTGGTTCGAACTTCAGGATTAGAAAAGCTGCTTGCAGATTGCTGCATTCAGGCCAATGAAGGAATGGCATTTTGCACTAGTCAGGAAGCACTTTTCAAATGTGGGAGGTTTACAGGATGGCAGATCAGGCCAGAAACAGCAAAAATGTAAGTGACAAGAGTTCTTGGGCTGAGGAGGAGTTATTTGCCGCATAGCTGGGCTTCGAATTTTTGCACGAGGGGCTGGATTGTTAGCACGGAGAGTTTAACTTTTAGTGCAAAGGGCTGGGATCTTTATCCTAGGAGACCTGGGATTTCTAGCATGAAGGGATTGGATTTTACGTATAGGGGCTTGAATTTCAGTCATATGCGGACCACTCAAAGGTTGTGTCATGTGGATTTGGTCCACTGCTCCAAAAGGTTGGGCACCCTTGGTCTAGGAAGTAAAGAGTCATGCACAAAACCCTACTGCCTAAAAACTCAGAAGTACATACAGGTCTGCAATTCACACCTGATCACCAGTCATCCTTCAGATAAATTCTAGGTCCACTACAATCCATTTTTTTGTTGCTACCCCCCCAGCAACCACCCCAAGACTTCAACACTTCATCTCAACTGACACTTCAATACAGTACTGAGAGAGCTGCATTGTTGGAGACATTAAATTGAAGTTGCAACTGCCCTTCATGGGAGCTCTCCCGGCATCCTGGCCAACATGTATCCTTTAACCAACTCCACTGAAAACAGATTAACTAGTCATTTATCTCATTGCTATTACTGTGCTCACATTGACAGTCACATTTCCCTACATTACAACAGTGATTACACTTCAAACGCAAAGTGCTTTGGGGCGTCCTGAGGACGTGGAAGACTCTATCTAAAGGAAAGTTCTTTAAATCTTGATACTATTTAATGGGAACTTTAAAAAAAAAATTTTATAAACTGATCACCCCACACACTTTTAGATTGCATTTCCAAATAATGAACCCAGAGCCCCATATCTGCTAAAGTACTGAACTGTCAGTAATATACCACTGCTAATAGTATGCACAGCATGATACAGTTATTGATGCAAAAAAGGCAGCAACTTACACAAATCCAGGGATGTTTCAGGGCTTCTGAGGCTGTGATCCGTTTGGCGGGGTTGATGGTTAACATTTTATTGATAAGATCCTTAGCTTCTGGAGTCACTGTATCCCACTCTGGTGATGGGAACTACAAAACATGAAATGACAGAGCTGACGAGACAATTATCAGTAACCTGACTAGACAATCATCAGTAACCTGACTAGACAATTATCAGTAACCTAACTAGACAATTATCAGTAACCTGATGTTTACCTGTGTAAAACCTTTGCAATTCATGTTAGCACTATACTTATGGGGGACAGCTGGTTTTTTGGGGAGGAAAAGGTATGAATTTTAATTCTTTCCAATAGAAAATTCATTGGTGTACTTTTACAAAATACTTAAACCCCTTCCAAATCATCTGAGACCATGGGTAATTGATTTTCTCTCTGAGCTGCTGAAAATCATTCTCTAATTGAAATGTTTTGAAAAATCCAGATATGTCTTTCAGTTCTAAAGTCCCATAATATACAGTCGCATGCATCAACACTGGAATTCCCACTAAAGAAATCACAGGGCAGTCAACAACAACATTTATATAGCACCTTTAATGTAGTAAAACATCCCAAGATGCTTCACAGGAGCATTATCAAACATAAGAAAATATTAGGATAGATGCCCAAAAGCTTGGTCAAAGAGGTAGGTTTTAAAGAGCGTCTGAAAAGAGAAGTAGAGAGGCAGAGAGGTTTAGGGAGGGAATTCCAGAGCTTAGGGCCTAGGCAGCTGAAGGCACGGTCGCCAAAGGTGGAGCGATTAAAATCGGGGATGTGCATGAGGCCAGATTGGAGAAGCGCAAAGATCTTGGAGGGTTGCAGGGCTGGAGGAGGTTATAGAGGTGGGGTGGGGGTGGGGGGCTGATGGCGTGAAGCCATGGAGGGATTTGAAAGCAAGGATAAGAATTTTAACATTGAGGTGTTGCTGGACTGTGAGCCAATGTAGGTCAGCGAGCACATAGGTGATGGGTGAACAGGACTTGGTGCGAGTTAGGATATGGGCAACAGAGTATTGGATTGAGCTCAAGTTCATGGAGGGTGGAAGATGGGAGGCCGGCCAGGAGAGCTTTGAAATAGTCAAGTCAAGAGGTACCAAAGACATGGATGAGGGTTTCAGCAACAGATGAGCTGAGGCAAGAATGGATTTGGGCGATGTTACGGATATGAAATTAGGCAGTCTTGGTGATGGAGTGGATAAATGGTCAAATACAACACCAAGGTTGCAAACAGTATGGTTCAGCCTTAGACTGTTGCCAGGGAGAGGGATGGAGTCGGTGGCTAGGGAAAGCGTTTTTGGCAGGGACTGAAAACAAAGGCTTCGGTCTTCCCAGTATTTACTTGAAGGAAATCTCTGCTCATCCAGTACTCATCCAAGCAATGTGACAAATTAGAGACAGTGGCGGGGTTGAGAGGTGGTGGTGAAGTAAGCCCACTCAGCTGGACGACAGAGGAGAGGCGTTGGAGGAGGATGGTGTGGTCAACCGTGTCAAAGGCGGCAGATGTGGAACATAATTCAGCCACCTGTAAAGGCTAATGATATAGGTTTCCCCACCAATCAGAGGAAGTCCAGCAGCCAGAAATTCAAGTTTTGAATTGCATGAACAGCTGTTTGTTGCCACCAGGATGTAGAAATGGCCTACACGGTAAAGATAACAGATTCCACTTCACAGGCCTGAACCCAGGATACTACAGAATTGCTTTAGTAAGGCAATTCTGTAACAGAAACGCTTTAGTAAGGCAATTCTGTAACAGAAACACAATGGCTCGGAATTTGCAGTCCTGATGACGGGATTTAGTGCATGCGCAGCCTAATGCCGAATCCTGAATTTGCGGTCTGTCATTCGTTGCTGCGCTGTGCCCAGTGCCCCCCCCCCCCGCCGAGCTGGCAATCAGTGAAACTTCTCAAATCAGGGTAACTGATGAAAACTTTGGCTCTTCCGCAATTAAATTCCCCACTAAAAGTTAGACCCAAAGGAATTAAGAGTAACTGGGGTTTTAACAGCTTATTGACTGCTAAACAAAGGTTATGGGCCTGAAAAATGAATTTTAATTTTGTGCAGTCAAATTTATCCATTTTAATAAAAATTAACATTGTTAAGAAACTTAAAATTCTTTTGAAGTTTGTTCATCTTTATTTTAGGTTTACTTTTCCCCATGTGAGAGCCCCAATACTTGTTTTGCTCTATCATTTTTTAAAAGTTAGAATTTTAAGAGCTTACTCACATCCTTGTTCACTCTGAGAATTCTGCATTTTGATTGGCTGCTTAGACAGCTTGTTGATGTCCCAGCAGCTCGCACTAGGGAATTCCCACTATACTCCGTTGATTTGAATTACGCGTCGGAAAACCCAAATTTCTCGACACAGAGATCACGAGATCTTTGTGTGAAATTTACTTCGGGGCCAGCGGCAAACACCTTAGCCAATAGAAGGGTGAAGCAGAGAAAAATGCTCAATCATGAGCTGGACATAAAGGCCTAGAAATTGGGTATAGCCCTGCTTGGGGCGTTAGAACTGGCGCTGCGCAAAGTTTATAGCCAGACGAAACTTATCGCCGCCTGGCGCGATATTGGGTTGCATCGCCCCTAAAGGGGATTGAGGCGCGAATTCAGGCGTTACATGGGACGCCTAAGGCGCTAAACTTCCGGCGCAACCCAATATCGGAGCGCAGCGCAGGTGCTCTCAATTACTGATGACCACGAGACTTCCAGGCGCCGGCCAGCTCTTAAAGGGGTGGGTCAGTCAGCTTCAGCATCCACACTCTGCGCCTTGCAGGCCTCAGAATCGGCGCAGGCCCTTCTCTGGCGCTAAAAACTTGGACCAGATGGAGAAGGTGAGACAGAGAGCAGAGCGCTTCAGCAATGAGGCTCTGGAGCAATTGGTGGCCGCAGTGGATCGCCGGCGAGATGTTCTCTACCCAGACAATGGCAGGAGGCCGAATCATAAGGACTACCGACGAGCTTGGAGGGATGTATGCCAGAGGGTCAACTCCAGCAGCATGGTGACCAGGAGCCCTGTCCAACGCAGAAAGAAATTCAACGACCTCACTCGGGTCGTGAGGGTGAGTGGTGTTGTTTCTGCATCCCTTCATTTGCACCTGACTTTATGGCTACAGGGTGGGCTGTGCCCCATTGGCCATCTGCCAGCAAGCACCCATGGCCCTTTCTGGGCACACACATGCACATTTGACTCAAGGCATCATGTAAGGGCTCTTGCACCATTGGGGGCATGAGATGATCACTCAGGGCATCATGTAACATAACTTCCCCTCCCTTCCCCTGCAGTCCAAGCTGGCGAGGATTGGCAAAGACCAGCTTCGCACCGGTGGAGGACCTCCACAAGTGGTCACTCTCACGGATCTCGAGGAGAGAGTCCACCAGATTCTTGGAGGACGTCCAAGTGGTCCTGTAACCACTGCAGCTGCCGACCCCATTGTCGACAGCGATGGTAAGGTTCTCACCTTTTACAACTGTCCCCTTCCACTTGTTCCCCCCGCCAGCATGCTTTCTCACTGTGGACCCATGTCATAGCCTTGCCGCAATCTGGCTTCCCTTGCTGCCAAGCTATCCTTTTGCTAAAGCCACTCTTCCACCTCCCTGCTTTCAGATGCTGCATCACCAGCTCGGGAGCCGGGCCCTCAAGCTGCCAGTGCCAGTGCCTCCGAAGGCTCAATGAGAAAATTACTGTCCAACAGAAGGTCAGCAACTCTCTCCAGCAACGATCAGAATGGCCAGCCCAAATGGCTGCAGCTTTTATACTTGTGCTGTCCCCTTTAAATAGCGCCCCCCGAGTCTGAGAAGGGCCTGGGAACGCTCCATCCAACTGACACTAATAGCGCCAGGCGAAAAGGTTGCGGGCGCCACCGAATATCCGGTCCGGGGCGCCAAAAAGGCGTTGCACACTGAAATGACGTCATGATCTGCCTGCGCCCGTGGGCGAGCAAAAAGAGTTAGCGCCGGCGCCAAAACGATACTCAATATGCAAGGTGGCGCTATATTCACTGCGCCCGCCCGAAAATTGGGTAACGCCCCAATTCTCGGGTTCTTTAGGCGCTAATCGCTGGCGCTACCAACCGAATTTCTAGGCCAAAATGTTTCCTAACTTAATACTCTGAAGGCCAGGTTTGTGTGAAGCTTCACTATAACAATTAACCTTACACAAGGTCAATCCACCTCTTATGGAGACTGGAATCAAAGAACAGATTGAATCCAATTAGTTGAATGTTCGTCAATATAATCCAGCTTTTAGATGAAAGCCTTTGTTATTTTTCCCTTCCCTCTCCTTCTTGGAATGCTAGATTTCTAGAGATTTTAGCAAACTGCCCATCAAAGTAAACAGTTTTATTTCTTGAACAGCTTAAAAGTCTAATCAATAATGACATTGTACACTTGTTCAGTTAACAAAACATTACTCCAGATGAGATCATGCCAGGATTCAAAGGCAACATGAGCACAGAAAGTTTGAATGTGGTAGAATATATTCTATGGAACAGCTGATAGATCAATCCACCAGGTTAGGTGCAAGTCAAAAGGATTGCTGACTGTACTAATTGTTTTTTCCCCTATCCCAAATGTACAAAACCTAAGAAAAGGAAAATTCTAATTTAGGTGGCACCGATTGCAATGTGTACCTTTTTAATAAAAAAGCATTTTGAGTGATAAATAGCACATTACTTATGAGGCAGGCAGAGGTAAATAATAAAAAAACTCAACATGCATTAATTAAACATTTTCAAGTGCTTGAGTTAGCAGGAGGTATTCAATTTACTCACATCATAAGCACCAGCCTTGATCTGCTGGTACAGCCTGTGCTGATCTTCATCCCAGAAAGGAGGGTAACCAACCAGTAGTATGTACAGAATAACACCTGCCAAAATTAAGGAAATACTAAATGTCTAAATTGTATTAGTGTGGCTAGACTATAGCTAGGCTGTCAAACAGAACAGGATGAGACCGTAGTAATTTATGGCCCAACATTTGCGATCGGAGGCTTCCCGCGGGCGGATGCCGCTGGCCTGTAAAATATCTGGTGGCCTAGGAGGTACGGAGGCCTGCGATCCTGGGCCTCGCCGGGAACGTGCGGGCAGAGGCCCACGTATCCCAGAGGTGTATGCAGTTCGCAAGCACCCATAGGATCATGTGGGCCGATCCAACCAATAAAAGGGGATCCCCATTTATACTTCTGGGTGCTCCGAACGTACGGAACTCCCATAAGCATAAATGGGGATCACTTAAAAAAATACACGAACACATGAAATAAATTTTAAAAAACATTACATATTTAAAATTAAAATGCCATTTAATTAAATATTTTAAGCAAAAATTTAATTTTTTGGGAAAAAAAATTGTATGTTTTAACAGGGCTAAAAATGAACTTACCTGATTGGACTGGGTTTTTATTGTATAAATGAGTGATAAAATTTTATTTTTCTATTTTTTTAAACTCTTAAAGCAGACCTTACGCCTGCTTTTACCAGGCATAAGAATTTCACGGGCATTCAGTGGGTGGAAGTTGGGCAAATAGCGCAACTCTCCACCCGCAGAGGCCCATCTCCCGGGGATGGGGAGGATCTATCAAGAAGATTCCGGGTTTTGGCGCATGCACTTCACATGCCTAATCCCGGAACCTGAACCCCCCGTACGGGTGCGTACACACCTCGTACACACCTGTAGGGGTCACAAAATACAGCCCATTGGCCTAGAAATTGGGTTGGGGCGCCAAAGTGGCGCAAAAGTCGCCTGAGCGCAGGATTTAGCGCAGCGATCGGAGTAATACCGATCGCCAGAAATTCAGTTTCAGTGCCCCTCGAGGGACACGGGGCGAGGCTCGAGGCGCTCCGCGTCCCTCTTAGGGCGCTGAAACTGATTATCGCAGCGCAACGTGCCGCAGCACGCTGCGTTACTGCAGGCCTTCCTCCCACTGTTAAGGGGGAGGTGCCTGCAACAGCGCGATCCCCGCTCGCGAATGCCGGCAAATGAGCCCGGCACCAAGGAGAAGTGCCGGGCTCTTGGGAAACAGCCGGCAATGCCGCGGGGGGGGGGGGGGGGGGGTGTGGTTAGGAAGCCGGGGATGGAGGTGCTGGCAGGCAGCCGCCGAAAAAGCGGCCGCCCCGCACCTCCACCGGCACAGTAAGGCCCCGTGAACCGGGCGCAGTTGCGCCGTTCGCTACCAAATATCGCGAACGGGGCACTGCGCACACCGATGACGTCATCGGTGGCGGCGCAGCGCAACAGGCTAACGCCACCATTAGCGCCCCTCCTGAATATTGCGGGAGGCGCAGCCAGTGGCGCTACAGCCACTGCCTGCCTCTTTAGGCGCTAACAGGTGGTGCTACTCACCCAATTTCTCCCCCATTATCTTTGAAAAAATACAGATATTTAATTTTAAAACAATAAAGTTTCAGCTCAATTAAGGATGTGATCTTCTCAGTGTTTGAGGTTGGGAAGTACACACACTCCATCAGTGATCTTCAGCTCTTTCCAGCAGCCTTGCTGCACACTGAAAACTAGGGTTAGTAGGAGCTGAGGACTGTTTCTGCACAGCCTTCACTCCAAATATCTTAACCTTTAGTTTTCAAGAAATATAGGCCTAGAAATTCCCTACCTTAGCGCCGCCAGTTAGCGCTGGAATCGTGGCGAAAAATGGCGGCCGCCACTCTAGTGCCCTTCTCTGGCGTGGGACTCGGCGGCCGCCATTTTGGTGAGGGCCTTAGCGCTGCTGATTGGAGATGCAAGTGAAGAGAGCATGACATGCACGCTGACTTAACGTCACGCTCTGCGAACTTCGACCTCAACACTGACTTTAGCGCTGGGTCCTAAGCTCACTCTGAAAAGCAAGGATTCAACAGACACTGTCAGCACTTCTTAAAGGGACATGCACATCTTTCAGGTGAGTTTGCATTTAAGCTTTTGGACTGGAATTTTTATTTTACTGAAGTAGTGGCTCGGTGTAATACATGTTAAAAGTTTTATTAAGTGTGCAGGGAGTACTGCTCAATGCTTGCAAGGCCTCGGATAGTAAAGGAAGGCTTCTGAGAAGACAGAAAATGTTGGAAATACTCAGCAGGTCGGGCAGCATCCGTAGAGAGAGAAATAGCGTTCATGTCTCAGGTTGAGATGCTGCCTGACCTGCTGAGTACTTCCAGCATATTATGCTGACATTTCAGATTTACAGTATTTACTCACAGAAGGAAGAGGAAGGCAGGCTCGAGGGGCCGAATGGCCTACTCCTGCTCCTATCTTCTATGTTTCACACACTTCTATGTAAGACGCAGAAGAGGAAAAAGCAGAAGAATCATAGAATGGTTACAGCACAGAAGGAGGCCATTCAGCCTGTCGAGCCCATGCTGCAAGAGCACTTCAATGAGTCCCACTCCCCCGCCTTTTCCCCGTAGCCCACAAATTTTTTCCCCTCGGGTACTTATCCAATTCCCTTTTGAAAGCCATGATTGAGTCTGCCTCCACCACCCTTTCAGGCAGTGCATTCCAGATCCTAACCACTCGCTGCGTAAAACAGTTTTTCCTCATGTCGCCTTTGGTTCTTCTGCCAATCACCTTAAATCTGTATCCTCTGGTTCGTGACCCTTCTGCCAATGGGAACAGTTTCTCTCTATCTACTCTGTCCAGACCCCTCATGATTTTGAACACCTCTATCAAATCTCCTCTCAACCTTCTCTGCTTTAAGGAGAACAACCCCAGCTTCTCCAGTCTATCCACGTAACTGAAGTCCCTCATCCCTGGAATCATTCTCGTAAATCTTTTCTGCACCCTCTCCAAGGCCTTCACATCCTTCCTAAGGTGTGGTGCCCAGAATTGGACACAATACTCCAGTTGAAGCCGAACCAGTATTTTATAAAGGTTCATCATAACTTCATCATGCTTTTGTACTCTATGCCTCTATTTATGAAGCGCAGTATCCTGTATGCTTTTTTAACTGCTTTCTCACCCTGCCATCAATGATTTATGCACATATACCCCCAATTCTCTCTGTTCATGCACCTCCTCTAGGATTGTACCCTTTTGTTTATATTGCCTTTCCTCATTCCTACCAAAATGTATCACTTCACACTTTTCTGCGTTGAATTTCATCTGCCACGTGTCCGCCCATTCCACCAGCCTGTCTATGTCCTCTTTGAAGTCTATCACTATCCTCCTCATTGTTCACTATACTTCCAAGTTTTGTGTCATCTGCAAATTTTGAAATTATGCCCTGTACACCCATGTCCAAGTCATTAATATATATCAAGAAAAGCAGTGGTCATAGTACCGACCCCTGGGGAACACCACTGTATATCTTCCTCCAATCTAAAAAAACAACCGTTCACCACTACTCTCCGTTTCCTGTCACTTAGCCAATTTCGTATCCATGCTGCCACTGTCCCTTTTATTCCATGGGCTTCAACTTTGCTGGTAAGCCTATTACGTGGCACTTTATCAAATGCCTTTGAGGAAGATGCAGCAGAGGAGAAAGCAGAAGAAAGGATGCAACCCAGACAGCCCTTTTCTAGCCGGGGTATCTGGAATGGAATTATCCGCCTGGGGTACTAGTGACCACAACCCCAATTCCCCTTTCAATATTTGTCCCACACCTTACCTTCCCTCTGTTACTGACCATCACAGTATCCTCTTGGCCACAATGCTGAAATAAAAGCCACCACAAAGCAAACTTTCCAATCCAACTATTTATATCTATCCATCCAATATGACATCAAGAAATCAACTCATCACCCTTATGCATTCCCTTAATGACAGTCTTGTGTGTGCCTTTGCCTATCCAACTGATGGTACGCAGTGCTACCCCATTGGTTGCGGTATGGCTGATGGAAGGCTGCTAACTTTCAGTGGGGGACACTGAAAATGCCCTTGCTGGTCGACCTTGAGGAGCTGGTGGCTGGGAGTGTGAAATCGAGTGACGGTGTTTCTTCTTCTTCACTCACTTCATGGTCAACCACTGGCTGGGCAGGCTGCATTTCTTGTGTGAAATTAGGAAGCACAAGGGTGGAGTTGTGGTGAGAAAAGGGCAGGAAAGCAAGAGGTGCATGCCAGAAGGAGGATAACGTATGAGGTTACCAGCATCATGTATCCTTTCAGGCTTGCCACTGGCCAAGGGCTCGGCCATGCCCCTGCCAAGAATGGCCAGCACTGTCTCCTCTAAGGGGGTGAGGTGAAGCTAGAAATGGGAGGTGTACCTCGTGTTTGGTACAAATTGTTGGTAGATGAGTGATGGGGGGGGGGGATTGGGGGGTGAAATTATACATTGAGCAGTGTGTGAGGCTAGTGATGCAGTTGGTAGGAGATGGCTTTTAAAGATGCATTCACTGACCTTGACCAGTGGTCTGAGGTCATGAGGCTTCTTTGGGCACTGGAGCTATGTAGTGAGGGGCGACACTACTGGCAGTGACAGCCTCGGTGATCTGATCCCACATCCTTCTTTCTGAAGGGCCTCCTGGCCCCTGTGGGTAGAGGACCTCTCTTGCAGTGCTGACCCCATGCACAAAGTTGGACTGCTGCTTGCGAGACCCTGGCCCTTGGCCAGTGGCAAGCCTGAAAGGATACATGATGCTGGTAACCTCGTACGTTATCCTCCTTCTGGCATGCACCTCTTGCTTTCCTGCCCTTCTCTCACCACAACTCCACCCTTGTGCTTCCTAATTTCACACAAGAAATGCAGCCTGGGTGCCCCCTCCCTGGCTTGTTGAGCCACTTGTGTTAGTGCTGAAGCACTTTCCCATTTTTTGAGGTGCAGAAGGGAATTCAGCTTTAAGAGCTGAAGACGCCCATTTGGGAATTCTTTTTAATGTTAATTTTCTTTCCAGAGGGCAGCTGAGCTGCAAGGGCTAAAAACTGCCTATTTTTACATGATCTTTTTTCCATTTCAGAAGGCAGTTCCCCTTTAAGAGACCGAACTGCTTTCTGAGATGGCAGTCTCGCTTTCAGAGCAGGCTGTTCTTGCGGCAATGACGCTACGGCCACACTACATTGGGGCCTCCTGCCTAGATGAACGCCACCAGAACATCGTTGCACTGTAAATTTAGCAGTGGGCTAATGTTAATTAGTCACCAATGCCAATCTACCAATCCTGCCAGTGCCACCATTTTCAGCGGTCGTTAACGCCGGCCTGCGGTGGCACTGGCAGATTTTTACCAATATCGAATGTTTAGCCCATAGGGTTCTAAGCCTAGACTGGAGATTTCCCAATACTTAATCTGTGAGGAAGATAATGGCTAAATCCAGAACGAGTGAAAAGAAAAGGGTTTCTCAGAAACCATCGCATCCAAGACTAAGGACCCAATCTCTCTATACAGAGCTGTGCATCAGCCTATAACGATTCGACCTAAAAGGGGTTAGTAATTCTAGGATTGCGTGCTGTAACGCGACAAGATTCTCATTAATGGAAATACCCAATTTGGATACCACCTAGAAAGTGAACTCAAACACTGGAAATTAATTGAAACTATAGCAAAAGAAGTGATTAAAAAGGATTTGAGATCAAATCCACTGGATAAATAAAGCACAACAAGGCTACCGGTTAAATTAACCATCTTATCATAAATGTAGTACTGAGGAAACATTGCTTGTCGATATTATTAAATTTTGATCTAAATTGTGATTATGAAATGGGAGAAGAAACCCATTTATTCAATGATTTCCACCTACACTACTGGAATGCATAAAACAATATTTCATTTGAGCTATAGCGGTTCCAGCATGAATTGAATAGTGTTTGAAAAGAGGAATTAAGAAATTAGCTTCCCCCAAGTGCATTGCAAGGCTTGTGATTGTGATTGGTACCGATATCTTCTTAAATTTGCTTTATCAACTTTTGAGCATTTCTCTTATTCTCATTGTCACTCTGGTGCTGCTGATTAGAGGCAAGAGTAAAGTGGCTTGGGGGAATTACTGAGCCTTAGGAAAATAGAGCCAAATTAGCATTTCACAGTAAAACCCTGCACGAGTCACACCAATGCAAATACAATTACTGCAACACTTGCATTAACCACTAGGTGGGCACTACCTATATAACAATATTTGTTGGGAATGCCAAGAGATGTGGTAAGGCAGGTGTCTTTCATTCTGCCAGCGCAATTTACACTTCATCTAGAGTCATCCTTTGTTTCTTAACCTGTCCCATTACCATCTCCTTTTGCCTTGAATATCTCTTAATGTCTCTTAACCTCTTCCGCCTTCCATCCTATCACAGGCCTTCCCTTTTGTTCTTTGATCCCCTCCCCCCCTTTCCCAGCCTCTTCACTTGCTTAAAAATCTGTTCCATTTCCTGCTTTTTTCCCAGTTCTGACGAAAGGTCATCGACCTGAAACGTTAACTGTTTCTCTCTTCACAGATGCTGCCTGACCTGCTGAGTTTCTCCAGCATTTTCTGTTTTTATTTCAGATTTCCAGCATCTGCAGTATTTTCTTTTTGTATGAATGGGGAAGGTTTGATTGTGACTTTATAGGATGGGTGAAGAAAAGCAGATGAAAGTTTAATATGAATAAACCTAAGGTAGACTGATAGGGAAATACAAAATGAGCTCGTGCTGAGCCAGTTGAGATGCTGCAATCTCATGTCAGGCAGCAGTTAGGAAACTGCAACTGGCCTTAATGCCTGTAACCTAGGGAAAGGAAAGGAAACAGCCATGTCCTCCTCCTGTCCCCAAATACTAAATACTAGGAATAGAAGATTCCCAGCAAAAACAGTTAATGAATCAGTCAACTGCTTTAATTAAAATAAACAGCAGTTCCTCAATGGCCTGGTACCCAAAGACACTGCCTGGCCTAACAACAGCATACAAACTACGTAATAAGTCCCACGTTTAATTCCTGGTCGGTGCTGAGCTACTTGATTTCAGCCTAAGCAACAGGTGAAGTGCTCCAATTGGCTTCAGTGCTCTTGGGCTAGGGAAGGGAAAAAGAGCCATGGTCCCCATTTCTCATCGCTATCCAAGGATTCCCACTAGAAAGGTGTATGCTTAGTTATTTTTAATATATATATAAAACTTTATGTCTGGTGAGGACATAAGCAAATTGGCTAAGATGTCCTCTATGGCTGATGGAATATGTTAAAAACAATCCATTTTACTTACCGCAAGCCCACATGTCCACTGGCTTTCCATATGGATCTTTTCTTAACACTTCAGGAGAGAGGTACCCTGGTGTACCAGCAAAACCTGCAGATTATCATGGCATTATCAGAATAGAAGTTGATTTGAAATAAATTTTATACTTTAGTAAACAAACAGCTTTGTACTTGTGCAGTTGTATTTTTGCCTTTCGTATCTGGTTAGCATGATGCAGAAAACAAGGTATTCATTTCAAACCATTAACCCAAATTTTACACGGATAGCAAAATTTAATTGGAATCCAAAAATCATCTAATTGAGGTTTTACTGATATGCATTATACAGCAGCTTTGCATTAGTTTCCACAGATCATAACCAAAATTTCAAAAACCAGTTAGAAAGGAGAACACATTCCTTATTTAGCCGATGATAAAAATTCAAAATGTCAATATCTTAGTGACGAATGCATAACACTGGGAGCAAAGAAACTGCAGTCACAATAAATTGTTTCATTTGTTCCCTTCTATTAACATTTATAACAGACACTTGCAGTAGCTGTATTAGCACAACGGACACCATCACTTGGATCCCAAGCCTCAATATGTTGCTCCAGTCAGATACCATGGGGGTCATTTTGCCTGTGGACAATCGTGTACAATGGGCTATATCGGCTCAGCCACACATTGAATACCTCTCTTGATTTTAGTTTCTATCTTTAATGGAATCGAAAATTGGGAGAGATGTTTAATGGGAAGCCGAACCAATATCACCCGTTTTACACTATTGTCCAAAGGCAAAAATGACTACTTACGTTCTTTGTACAATTCTTATGGCTGGTCAGAGAGTGTCCTGTATTGCAGGCCAGTGTGTTTGTAATTCTTTGTTCTTCTAACAGAAGAAAACTTCAGGGCGGGAGGTGTGGGGAAAATGCTAGCTGATGTTCGTTTTCCACCGGCACCACCTCGCTCCCCTTCAAAATGGTTATCATTACCCCACTGTGGCATCCTGCCCCATTGTCCCGAGCTGCTGGATACAAGAAAATGACCAAAGTTTGTTTGGTCACTGGCCTTGAGAACTGCAACGTGGGGAACAGCCACTGCTGAACCGGGCACCTTACTAACTGGTCCTTTGATTGAAAGGGGGATTGTTGTAGGCATCCAAACTTGCTTTGGCAGAAGCCATAAGGATTCTTTAGAAATCCCCAGATGGAGGTTCCATGACTGATTACTTATCAGTAGTGTGCAAAAAGTATACTGATGTGATCTGTTAACTGGCATCAAGCTGGAGGTGACCAAAAATTCATTTTACAATGTACTCACCAAACCATGCTTGCTGGTCTCCTTGGACTTCAATAGCCAATCCAAAATCTGCCAATTTCACAGCTGCTCCCTTCATTTTACTAGCTAGAAGCAAATTCTCTGGCTTCATTTTAAAGAGGTGGAGGAAAGAAAATGATTTAGCAAATCTCCAAGTTATAATTTTTCTTAACCCTTACATAATAAATTGTTACTCTCAGGCAGAATATTCAAACTCAATAATTCTCTACTAAACGGTTACCAAAGCATTATAGATCAGAAGTCTCATTTGTTCTCCAAAGCACCAAATTTTACTTCACTTGTAAATGTATAAATTAGTTAAATATTCACGTAGAGCAGAGAACCAAACAGTGAAAGTTCACAGATTATTCCTCTGTGATTGCTCAACGTCAATTTAAATCACTACTATCAACTAGAGCAGTCTCCAATCGTGGCAATATATCTAATTTATCTAGAGTGCATTTGTATTCCAAATCCAATCCATTGCAGCTTCACAACTCTATAGTGCTTTGAAAGGCTTCTCAACTGTTATGTTTTTCCTGCTTGTTTAGTGTTCAGAAATAAATAAATCTGAAATACAAAAGGGTCATATAATTACACAGGTCTTAAATGATTCCAGATCAATTAAATCTTGAAAAACATCTAGTAAAAGGGAATATTTTAGATAGAAGGCAAACTGTTGGTTTATACACAAAAAACAATCAAAAGGTATGTCACTTAACATTTTAGTAATATATAGGGCATACCACCAGAATTATCGGTAAATGGGCTGATACTGGGCTTGTTTTTCACTACCTATTTAGCATAAAATTTGTGAAAAAATTGGAAGCTTTTGCTGAAATCCTGTCACACCACTTTCAGCCTATAGAAACTGATGGTAGCTGGGACAACTGTCCTGTAATGCCTACTTCAAATCATAAAGACTGATGCTGTAAAATATTGTAAGTTGTAAAATACAGTTACTATTTTATTTAGATCATAACTATAGTGGTTAAAATCTCTGAAATTGGTTTCCACTGAACTAAATCATATTACAGGTACAGGTTGAACCCCGGTAATCCGGCACCCGACGGTCCGGCACCTTCAGTGGTCCGGCACGAATTGAAACCGGCGGTCTTTAGTTTGCGGAGCAGCCGCTCGGCGGCGCCACCGTTTCCCGCGATACAAACAAACATAATATTGTACCTAATATTGTTATTTTAGATGTTATTTACCTAACCTTCAGTGGTTCGGAATTTTCAATGGTCTGGCACCGGCCTTGTCCCGAGGGTGCCGGATTACCGGGGTCCAACCTGTACTACATTTAATCTGTAGAAAATTAAACAACTAATGTGCAAAGGGCCTTGAAGCACAAATTGTACTTAATTCCCAATTCAGTGGCCAATGGTTCAACCTCAGGAACAAGTGGCTATTTAAATAATTTACCTCAATTAGTCCTCAATTTGAGTCTACATGGAAGCAAACCATTTCCCGCAATAAGGGACAAGAAAGGGAAACCAACTGTAACCCAACTTGACCCATCCAAATCTACTGCGGATACACAGCATTATGGGCAGCAGTCAGCTGAAAGGGCAGGTTAGGTTAAATATGTGGTGCATGTGGGTGTAAAATAGACACTTTAAAATAAAAACCGATATTTTACGTCTTTATAGTTCTGGAATCATTTCAAATTCTGATCCGTCCAAGAACTCTATTTTGATTTCATAGAACACCAAGAATCAAAGAAGTTTAAGTTGATCAACAATAAACCACTGAAGATAACTATTGCAACGCTCTAAACATTATACTGTTGCTGGTTAAATGCAGTATGAAAGCCGCTGAAAGTTAATCACGTGCAAGAACACATAAGCACAACTGTAAAAGCACGTTAAGATTGAGCAACGCATAGAACTGGCAGTGGCTTGGTTGTTTAGCAGCAAAGTTAATTAGTCAATTAAAAGGCATGTATCTCAGGCCGAAGAGTCAAGTATCTGCAGTCATGCATGGAACAAGGCAAAGCATTTCAGTTTACAAATGTTTATTCTGGCTTAGATGTACCCCTAAAATTATTTTGTGGCTTCCAATATCTCTCTCTCTGCTCCAAGATAAATAAGTAGTATACTATCTATAGTAGAAATAATCGTGGACTTCAGGAAGTCCAAAGGCGGAAGCCACACCCCCATCCACATCAATGGGGCGGAGGTGGAAAGGGTGGCCAGCTTTAAGTTCCTCGGAGTCCACATCACGGAAGACCTCTCCTGGTCCCTCAACACCTCCTCTCTGGTGAAGAAGGCCCAGCAGCGCCTATATTTCTTGAGGAGGCTGAAGGGATGTAATCTGTCACCCCCGATCCTCTCTAACTTCTACCGCTGCACTATAGAGAGCATCCTGACAAACTGTATCACGGTATGGTACGGCAGCTGTAGCTCCCATGACCGGAAAGCCCTGCAGCGGGTAGTCAAAACTGCCCAACGCATTACCGGCACCCGGCTACCGACCATAGAACATATATATCAGAAACGCTGCCTACGGAGGGCACGGTCCATCATCAAAGACCCTACCCACCCCAGCCACAGTCTGTTCGCCCTCCTACCATCTGGAAGATGCTACAGATGCATTCGCACCCGTACGACCAGATTTAGGAACAGCTTCTTTCCCAGGGCTGTCATCCTACTGAACTCCACAAATAAACACTAAAGCCTGCACATCTGCCGATGCACTTTATTATGGTCATATTTATGCTAATATATATGTACAAATGTATGTTGAAATGTTTAAGTGTCCTAATCCAAATTGTACACGCTCGGGAGCCGCAAGCCTACATTTCGTTGTACTGCACTTGTGCACTAACAATAAAAGTTGATTTGATTTGATTTGATTTGAAGGATATAGGTACTATTTGCATTTTTAAGTAGTGCCTGGGGGAGGCGAGAGGTGGATAATTTGGAAAATTGCAAATGAAAGAACAAGTGAAGCAGTATGAATGCTTTCCACAATCTAACCACTGGTACAGGTCATACCTTAGGGCAAAATAATCAGTTTAGAAAAACCAAATGTGACGATGTGCATGAGCATGCTTTTTTTGACAGATATTTACCTTCACCTCGGCCTTCCAGAATTAGTTAACTGGTTCTGTTCAACTTACCTAAAACAAATCCTTTGTTGGATCTAATGATCAAGCACCTGAAGTAAATTTCTTGAAAGCAGAATGAAGCTTGAGGCCTTAAAATTCAACTAAAGGAATTTAAATTTGCAGCTAAATTTTATTCCAATTGTACTTCCACTGAAGCCATTCTTAGCATCCCTCTCAACCCCCAGTGGCCAGTTAAGAGCAACACAGGAAGAAACCTGTGTCCAGGCTGGATGCGCTCTTGACTGGAATGTGTGGCCTGGGATAACTGGAGAATGAGGATGATTCTTAAAAAATTATACAGTATATAAGTTTTCCAAAAAGTCAGGAAGGCATAAGCTGTGCTACATTATACCAGAGGTCACACAATATATTGCAACTGAAAAAAAATCATTTTTAAACCAGTGTTAGTTTAATAACTGGTTTAAAAACTTTTTATTTTCCAGGTGTAATATATAAACTGTAACTGGAGGCTCTGTTGAATCTTGCAGCTCACTAGAAACCCAGTTGTATTATGATGCTATATATTTTGGGACGACTACCAATCAATCAATTAGTTTTGAACTCCATCATAGGGATGACATTTAACTGCACCCATGAACTTTAAAAAAAAAAAATTCATGTATTGGATTTTAATGGTTATTTATAGCTATTCCTGCTGTATTGCTGAGATAACATTAAACATTATTTTCTTCTTTAGCAACATTTGAATACCAAATTCTGTACCTGCTTTGAAACTGGGAAAGGGAGAGGGGAAGAATGACCTTATGGTTGAAATTGACAACACTTTCTTTGGATAAGGTGAATCTGCACAAGGTATTTAAAGGGGACTAGGTATTGTACATTTAATTAAGGTATACTTCATTGTTAGCTTTGGACCAACTCTTTCTCCTATATGGCCCCATCAAAACTGTTCATGTGACATCATTAAATGCTAGAGTCCTCCTTGCCGATTCTCACTGCAAGAGTGTCAGGACTTTCCTGTGAAGTGAACTAGCCTGTTCTTTCTAGCTCAAATAATTTAGTTTTTCAAATAATTTAGTTTCTCATAGGCAGGGAAAATGAGATAACCTATCTCCAAGTAGTATTTTTAACCATCTCACCGCAAAAGGAACAAGGGGAAAATAATAATATCAGGGTTCATTTCTAGAGGAATAGAATTGAAAAGCAGGGAAGTTATGTTAAACTTGTATAGAACCTTGGTTAGACCACACTTGGAGTACTCTGTACAGTTCTGGTCTCCATATTACAAGAGAATATAGAGGCACTGGAGAAGGAGCAAATAAGATTTGGTAGGTACCAGAACTGAGAGTTTATAACCATCAGGAAAGACTGAACAAGCTGAGGCTCTTTTCTCTAGAAAAGAGAAGGTTAAGAGGTGACCTAATAAAGGTATTTAAAATTATGAAGTGGCTTGATGGGGTAGATGTAGAGAAGATGTTTCCATTTGTAGGGGAGTCCAAAACTAGGGGCCATAAATATAAGATAGTCACTAATACATCCAATAAAGAATTCAGGAGAAACTTCTATGCCCAGAGTGGTTAGACTGTGGCACTTGCTACCACATGGAGTAGTTGAGGCAAACAGCACAGATTGCTTTAAGTGGAAGCTAGAAAAACACAAGAGGGAGAAAGGAATAGACGGATATGCAGATAGGTTTAGATGAAGTAGGGTGGGAGGAGGCTCGTGTGGAGCATAAATACTGGCATAGGCCAGTTGGGCCAAATGGCCTGTTTCTGTGATGTAAATTCTATGTAATTCTAGGAGTATGAAGACCCATAAGTTAAGAGACACTGGGGGAGAAATTCAGTAGGTTGCACCACCCGTTAGCGCCTTAAGAGGGCGCTAAGTGGGTCGCAAGCCAACTTGCGCCCGGGCGCGGCACTGCCCACGCCTCCCGCTAAATTCCGCGGGACATTAGTGGCGGCGCTAACCGTTAGCGCTGCGCCGCTGCCGATGACGTCATCGGTGTGCGCAGCGCCCCGGCCACGATATTTGGCAGCACTCCCTGATTTACCGCCGGACGCTGTGTCCGACCGGTTCAGGGGGGCCTACCTGCGGCCGGGGAGGCGCAAATTAAAGGCGAGGTGTGGGGCGGCCATTTTTGTTGTTGGCCACCTGCCAGCACCTGCCTGCGCTCCCGTCCCCGGCCTCCTGAACCCCCCCGCGGAGTGCCGGCTGCGCTCCAAGAGCCCGGCACTTCTCCTCGGTGCCGGGCTCTTTTGCCTGCACTCCCGATCCTCGGGGGCCCAGCTGGGCCCCAGATTGCGCTGCACAAGGCCCCTCCTCTTTAAGAAGGGGAGGAAGGCCTGCAATACCGCAGCGCGACGTGCCGTAGCGTGTGGCACTGCGGCATGTAGCGCCACAATATTCACTCGCAGCGCCCCAAGAGGGATGCGGGGCGCCTCCAGTAGCGCCGCGCTTCCCTTTGGGGTGCAACAACTCAATTTCCGGTGCGCGGGCGCGAATGTTTCCGGGGCACTACTTTTAGCGCCCTGGCGAGGCTGGCGCCCCAAACGGGGCTATACTCAATTTCTCCCCCACTAACTCAGACACATAGGGCAATTGGAAAGAGGAAAGCAAATGCATACAATGGGCAGGTAGCAGAATTAAATTTAAGATGGTGAGACAGTTCTCCCTTCTGCCAACCCCGCACCCACACCCCCCAAAAAAAGAAAAGTCCCAGAGAACAGAACAATGCTCCTGGGATGTACAACACAGCCCAGTGTGATTTATATCTTTCATACCTGCCATCCTTATGGCTTTACAGTAAAATGTCAAATGATGAGCAACCTCAAGCTATGGACCATTTTCCTTAAGGGAAAGAAGACTTTCATCCAGTTAGGTGCCAGAAGTGTAAACATGATTTGCTAACCTATCATTTATTTCCATTATTATCTACACACTAATTCTATCCGGCTCAGAAATTATACTCCCTCCGCCCCTTGCTTCCCCTCCCACCAGGGCACTGACTCTTGCTCAGATATGGTTATACAGAGGCTGGCAGGCTTCTTGTACTTCAACCAAGTGACCAGTCTTCATATCTAAATTGAGACAGTAAATGTTTGGATGCTATTTATCATGGAGGATATCAAACCTAGGTCCAATTCTGTCCTTATTCAACACACGAGTGTGGGTGAGACAGGGACGCTGAATCCAGCAGGTAAGTGTAAAGGCACTTACCTCCTGGATCCAGCAGACCTCGCCTCCCTTTAGCTGGTGGGTTCCCTGAGACCTGGAGTTAAATTTGAAATGGTGGATCACCATGAGGCACACCAGCCTCATTATAATCATCATGTATGGGCGAGTTGGAGTCGGGATTCAGTTTTTTAACTCTAATCTCCCACCCGATCCCAACCCACCCGTCTTTTGACCATTTAGATAAAGCACAAGAGGACTTGTAGCATCATAGTGTAGCATCAGTCGCCACCTTCAAGACAACAGTGAAGAACAGCTCAGTAGATTGAGAGAAAGGAGAGCCAGAATTGCTCATGCAGAATTGTTTTTTTTTGGAAAATAAATGATACGCCCTCCCTTCCCCAATCTGCTTCCCTCCTATAGGCAGTGACACATGTTGAGGGTACTGTTTCTGGGCAGCAGCCGCCCACTGGTACCTTACACAAGTAGCCATTCTTCATGTGTGGAAGTTGGAAGAAGCTTTGATTCTACTACATGCATGACTGCAGAACTGTTTGAACTGTTTAAATTATCACCATCTTCAAATCACTCACCTTCAGGTCTCGATGGACCACACCCATCTGATGGCAGTGTAGCACAGCCTCCAGGATCTGCTGAATGCAATGACTGCATGCAAACACCAGGGGCGTGTGTTAGTTCCAAGCTGACACTCACTCTCTGTGTACTGTTGGCGAGACTGGTTTCATAGTCAATAGCAAACAACTGGTGTTTTTTTCTGAATCATCCTTAAAGGACCTAAACACACGTGCTCCAGCAGAATAACCTTTGGCTCATTAACCAAGCGTTCATAGCTTCCTTTCATTTACTTCAACTAGATGCATAAACATCCTTCTTTTAGCAGATTAATAAGGGGAAAGAATTACTGTACTGGCTAGACACTCAGTGGTAACCATGAAGTTACAATTAGCCAATGAGAAAACAGTAGCAGGTAGCTACTTTAACAATTATATATTAACTTAGTTCAACATAATGGTTATCATGACACCACCTTTGGCAAACAAGTGATTTTCAAATGAAAGTTAGTTTATTCGCTGCCAATCATTTTGCACTTTTCATCAATACTTCTGTTATACATGAGGTAGGTTACAAACACTGTAGTCAACATATAGCTTTTGGTTTAGGTTTAAAAAGAGTGTTGCCATGCTTTTAACATTTTATAATTTCTCATTTTCATCTATTGCCTATTCATATTCCAATGGAGTAACGTGTGACCAGTTGTGCAAATAGTTGCTATCACAGCCTAAGTCTCAGAACAGAAGTGGTGTTCATTTCACACGCAGCAATGCATCATAAGCAACGGATTAAAAAGATTACAACATATTTACACACCCACACTTTTCACCATAACAATTCAAACAAAAGTTTTTAAGAAATGTTCAGTGTCCAGAACCTTAAAATTGTAAAGACTTCCCCAATTGAGTTTGAAAGCTTTCGGCCATGATGCATAGCAGACATGTGGACTTGCAAATTGGTAAGAGGCACCATGCAGATTGTGCTGAGGCAAGGGAGATCTTTCAGATTGTTTTCCCACCCCCTATGAATGTATTTCTGCTTGCAGTTCATGGGTAAATACTGACCTTCAGGTCCCTGTGAACTATGCCATTAAGGTGACAATGATTTACACTTTCTAGAATCTGCTGTATACAATGACTGTGAAGAAACAAGGGCAGAATGGAAGGGAGAAGAAATTTAGGGTACATTTTCACAGCACACACATAGAAAGTTCACAGTACTGAACAGAACTTCATCAATTGCAACTTGAAAAAGGAATAAAAATGCGACAATGAATGAAGCCACACTTACAAGTTTAAAAAACAGCACCACAGTCATCATAGAGAACAATTTCTAAAAATAAAATCTAATCAGCTAAAAAAGCTAATGATTTGATCAAAAGCTTTATTATATATAAAAAGGTAGGAACATTAGATAACTATTTTAAATGTTCCAGACAGACAAAACATAGCCAAGTTGCATTTCACAATATAATAAAGCCATGACTGACTAGTACTGTGTATGACAAAGTAAACTTCAGTGTAAATTACATTTTGTTACAATTACACTATCCTTTTACTGACATACACAGACATAAGTGATAAATCTGCACAGATTCCACCACCTAAAAAATTGGATTATCAGTTTTCTTTTCTGAACGAGCAGTTTAAAAAAAACAAGGGTCAACTGTCATAGATAAAATGGTTGCAGAACAAATTAGATGCAAATGGGACAGGAACTGATGGCACCTGAAATAAGGTCAGTTTTGCAATTATTTTTTTTGAAAAGAGAATGTTAGATTAACTATCATAGCTATCACCTTCCTCCTCAATGAAAGTATAACCTTGACATACAAAGTGGAAAATACCATCATCCTAGATTGGTGGGGGGGCGGGTTGGAAAGAGAGGACCTTCGGATCACTGTCCCTCTTCATTTCCATGTCATGTGTAGCTATAATAGGTCAGATGATTGGCCAGCACCCTGTGTATAAGCCTTTGCTCTAAATTCCACCCTTAGACTCCTGGATTGCAGAAGGCAGCATGGAGACCCGAAGCACAATAATAGCAAAGTAACTTACACGATAACAGCAGCTCCAAACAACATTTGGTCAAACAAAAAAATGATGGGTAAGTTTCGTGTGTGTAAAATGAACATTTTTCAAGAAAAGGGAAGACCAATGCCTGCATTACTTAATCGAACATTCCTCCTTAGTAGGTTAACCTTCACATAGAATTAAAGTATACCAAAGTAGAGTAGATACTGGTGTTGGGAGTCGGGAGATCTGTATATTCAGGGTGCTTGGAACATGCTCGGAGATGTCCCGTGCAGACTATAGTGCTTTGTGAAAGCTCGCAAAGTGCTTCAAATAGTTGCCTTGAAGATAGCCTTGAAAGGTACATGGCAAATATTTGGCCATGAAGTGGCACCTGCAAAGAGTGTGTGGGCTCCAACATGCAAGAATGTAGCAACAACAACAACAAGTATTTATATAGCGCCTTTAATGCAGTAAAACATCCCAGGGCACATCACAGGAGTATTAAAAGATGAAAAATTTGACACCGAGCCACATAAGAATAAATTAGGGCAGGTGACAAAAACCTTGGTCAAAGAGGTAGATTTTAAGGAGCGTCTTAAAGAAGGAAAGACAGGTAGTGAGGCGGAGTGGTTTAGGCAGGGAATTCCAGAACTTGGGGCCTAAGCAACAGAAGGCATGGCCACCAACGGTTGAGCAATTTTAATCAGGAATGCTCAAGAGGGCAGGATTGGAGGAGCACAGGTATCTCGGGGGGGTTGTGGGGCTGGAGGAGATTACAGAGATTGGGAGGGGCGAGGCCACGGAGGGATTTGAAAACAAGGATGAGAATTTTGAAATCGAGGGGTTGCTTAACCGGGAGCCAATGTAGGTCAGCGAGTACAGGGGTAACGGGACTTGGTGCAAGTTAGGACACGGGCAGCCAGGTTCTGGATGACCTCAAGTTTACGTAGGGTGGAATGTGGGAGGCCAGCCAGGAGTGCGTTGGAATAGTCAAGTCTAGAGGTAAAAAAGGCATGGATGAGGGTTTCAGCAGCGAATGAGCTGAGGCAGGGGCAGAGAAGGGCGATGTTACGGAGATGGAAATAGACGGTCTTAGTTGTGCTGCGGATATGTGGTCGGAAGCTCATTTCAGGGTCAAATATGAAACCAAGGTTGTGAACAGTGTGGTTCAGCCTCAAACAGATGTTAGGGAGAGGGATGGAGTCAGTGGCTAGGGAACGGAGTTTGTGGCAGGGACCACAATGAAATATGTTTCTACAATCCAGTTTTCTAGCCTCGAGTCAGCCAAGATCACAATTGTCTGGACTACTGTACAATTGTGGGTCTAAAAGAAAAGCTAAAGCACATAAAAAAATTGAATCCTCCTTCCAATGGTATTTTCCGAGAAAAGTAAAACTGAATTAATTTGGGCAAAAATAACAGGGTAAAAGAATTGTCTCATCAGAGACAATGTTTGGTGAGTCTACCAGTGAGGCATGCAGCTCACTATCCTTTAGTGCCAAAATAAAGGAACAGTTTAAGTGTAAGAAATGTAAGATCATACAAATCCACAAGGCCAAACGATAACAGTTTGAAAGTACCAGTTTGACTTGGTATCGCTCTCGCTCCTAAGTTAGAAGATTATGGGTTGAAGCTCTATTTCAGGTTTTGCGCACCTGTGGATGAGCAGAAATTTTCTCCAATTAAATATTGGAATGACCGAAGCCATTGTTTTCGGTCCCCACCACAATCTCCGTTCCCCAGCCATTGACTCCATCCCTTTCCCTAACATCTGTCTGAGGCTGAACCACACTGTTCGCAACTTTGGAGTCATATTTGACCCTGAAATTAGCTTCTGACCACACATCCGTGGCATAACTAAGACCGCCTAGTTCCACCTCCATGACACTGCCCGTCTCCGCCCCGCCTCAGCTCAACTGCTGCTGAAACCCTCATCCATGCCATTGTTACCTCTAGACTTGACTATTCCAACGCACTCTTGGCTGGCCTCCCACATTCTACCCTACGTAAATCTGATGTGATCCAAAACTTGGCTGCCCGTGTCCTAATTCGCACCAAGTCCAGTTTCGCCCATCACCTCTGTGCTCGCTGACCTACATTGGCTCCCGGTTAAGCAACGCCTCAATTTCAAAATTCTCATCCTTGTTTTCAAATCCCTCCATGGCCTCGCCCATCCCTATCTCTGTAATCTCCTCCAGCTCCACAACCCCCCAAGATATCTGCGCTCCTCCAATTCTGCCCTCGAGTATCCCTGATTTATAATCGCTCAACCATTGGTGGTTGTGCCTTCTGTTGCCTGGGCCTTAAGCTCTGGAATTCCCTCCCTAAACCTCTCTGCCTCTCTTTCCTCCTTTAAGACACTCCTTATAACCTACCTCTTTAACCAAGCTTCTGTCCTTTGGTTAGAGTTGAGAAACAATAGAGGTACCATTACACTACTAGGTGTATTCTATAGGCCACCAACTAGTGGGAAGGATATAGAGGAGCAAATTTCCAGGGAAATTACAGAGAGGTGCAAGAATTATAGAGTAGAGATAATGGGGGACTTCAACTATCCTAATATAGACCGGGACAGTAATAGTGTAAAGGGCAGAGAGGGGGAAGAATTTCTGAAGTGTGTTCAGGAGAACTTTCTTGATCAGTACCTTTACGGCCTAAGAGGAAGGAGACATTGCCAGATCTCGTTCTGGGGAATGAGGTGGGTCATGTAGAGCAAGTGTCAGTAGGGGAACATTTAGGGAACACTGATCACAGTATCATAAGGTTTAGACTAGCTATGGAAAAGGACAGGGAGCAAGAGTAAATATACTTTAGGTGGAAAGCCAATTTCAGTGCGTTGAGTATGATTCCAATTTATCCGGGCCAAATCCAAAGATTGGCAGGCAAAACTGTAATCGAACAATGGCCTGGATTTAAAGAGGAGATGGTTCGGGTACAGTCTAGGTACATTCCCACGAGGGGGAAAGGTAGGGCAACCAAAGCCAGAGTGCCCTAGATGACTAAAGAGATAGAGAGTAAGAAGAAGCAGAAGAAGGGGGTGTATGTGTCCTGGGCCCAACCATCTTCAGCTGCTTCATCAATGAACTTCCCTCCAACAAAAGGTCAGAAATGGGGATGTTCGCTGATGAGTGCGCAGTTTTCAGTGCCATTCGCAACTCCTCAGATAATGAAGCAGTGCATGCCCGCGTGCAACAAGACCTGGATGACATTCAGGCTTGGGCTGATAAGTGGCAGGCAACATTCGCGCCACACAAGTGCCAGGCAATGACTATCTCCAACAAGCGAGAGTCTAACCACTGCCCTATGACATTCAAATGCATTACCTTTGCCGAATCCCCCACCATCAACATCCTTGGGGGGGGGGGGGGGGTCACCATTGACCAGAAACTTAACTGGACCAGGCACTTAAATACTGTGGCAACAACAGGTCAGAGGCTAGGTATTCTGCAGCAAATGTCTCACCTCCTGACTCACCAAAGCCTTTCCACCATCTACAAGGTACAAGTAAGGAGTGTGGTGGAATAGTCTCAACTTGCCTGGATGAGTGCAGCTCCAACAACTCTCAAGAAGCTCGACACAATCCAGGACAAAGCAGCCCACTTGATTGGCACCCCATCCACCACCTTAAACATTCACTCCCTCCGCCACCGGCGTACCGTGGCTGCAGTATGTACCATCTACAAGATGCACTGCAGCAACTCACCAAGGCTTCTTCGGCAGCACCTCCCAAACCCACGACCTTTACCATCTAGAAGGACAAGGGCAGCAGGTGCATGGGAACACCACCACCTCCAAGTTCCCCTCCAAGTCACACACCATCCTGACTTGGAAGTATATTGCCGTTCCTTCATCGTCGCTGGGTAAAAATCCTGGAATTTCCTCCCTAACAGCACTGTGGGAGTACTTTCACCACACGGACTGCAGCGGTTCAAGGCGGCTCACCACCACCTTCTCAAGGGCATCTAGGGATGGGCAATAAATGCAGGTCTTGCCAGCGATGCCCACATCCCATGAACGAATAAAAAAAATTAATCATTTCTAACAGAAAGTAAATAATTCCCTGATTAACACATGCAATTCTTTCTAATACCCTCCCCTTTAATTATCCCAAGACACCTACTTGTGTAATTCGTACCCAAATTCCCATTGCAGTTTAGGACTGAATAAGCGTACATAATTTTGGGAAACCCAATTAACTACAGGGCTGTGCATCACTGGATGTTTGTTCAGCAGCAACTAATGTCGACATGAATCCTTGCATAATTACCAATTCTTTAAACGATTTGAGATGCCAGGTGGTTCTAATACGTAGTCACGACTGAGGAACTTGCTTCAAAGAGCAGTCGATAGACACGTCCGATCAATCCAGTCATTAGCCAATATGATTATTTCTTCAGATTGTGAAATTCAAACCAGGTAATAGTTTCAGCTTTCAGGGCTCACACCAGATGTGTACTCATCCAAAATGCTGGACAGCAAAAAGTCAGTAGAGTCTGGCCCCAGGTGAGGATTCATAGTTACACTATTTGGTTACCCGAATACACTCTGGTGCTCAGCTGTTTGGACAGTTGAAAATTAGCTGGAAGCCTACTCTGAAGATAGAGTTGCCAGAGACTGACAATTAAACAGACTTTCTAGTTACTATTTTCTTTAAGCAAGTTTCTCTAGCAACTACAACAGCAACTTGCATTTATATAGCGCCTTTAATATAGTAAAATGTCCCAAGGCATTTCACAGGAGCGTTAGCAGACAAAATTTGACACTGAGCCATATAAGTAGATATTGGAACAGGTGACCAAAAGCTTGGACCAAGAGGTATGTTTTAAGGAGTGTCTTAAAGGAGGAGAGAGAAGTGGAGAGGTAGAGAGGTTTAGGGAGGGAATTAAAGAGTTTAGCGCTTAAACAACAGAAGGCACAGCCACCAATGGAGGGGCAAAGGAAATCGGGGATGCACAAGAGGCCAGAATTGGAGGAACACAGAGTTCCTGGAAGGTTGTAAGGCTGGAGGAGGTTACAGAGATAGGGAGAGGTGAGGCCATGGAGAGATTTGAACACAACGATGAGAATTTTAAATGTGAGGCGTGATGGGTGAATGGGACTTAGTGTGAGTTAGAATATGGGCAGCAGAGCTTTGGATGAGCTGAAATTTACAAAGGTTGAAAAATGGGAGGCTGGCCAGAAGAGCATTGGAACAGTTGAGTCTGGAGGCAACAAAAGCAAGGATGAGGGTTCCAGCAGCAGATGGGCTGAGACAAGGGTGGAGATGGGTGATATCACAGAAGTGGAAGTAGGCGGTCTTGGTGATGGAAAGGATATGGGGTCGGAAGCTAAGCTTCGGTTCAAATAGGATGCCGTGTTTGCATACAGTTTGGTTCAGCCTCAGTGATCAGAACGGGGGATGGAATCAGTGGCTAGGCAGGAGAGATTGTGGCGTGGGTTGGAGACAATGGCTTCAGTCTTCCCAATATTTAATTGGATTGTACATAGTGTCTGCTTCAATGCGTCTTTGCATAGGGAAATTTCATTTTGATTGAAATGTTAGTAAAAACAAACACAAGCTTCCAGAATGAATGAGAAAGTCCCCAATAACCATCCTCTTGACTAGAATTCTGCCATGCAGCATCATCCCTATCCGCAGATGAGTAGGAGAGAAGAAAGTACTTGCATTTATATAGAGCCTTTCATGAACTCAGGATATCCCAAAGCATTTGACAGCCAATTAAGTAGTTTTTTAAGTGTAGACACTGTTGTAATTTAGGAACTGTGGCAGCCAATTTTGCACACAGCAAGGTCCCACAAACAGCAAGATAATGAACAGATAATGTTTCATTAATATTGGTTGAAGGATAAATATTGGCCAGGACACCAGGGAGAAATTTCCTGCTCTTCTTCAAATAGTGCCATGAGATCTTTTACGTCCATCTGAGAGGGCAGACGGGGTCTCATTTTCATCTGAAAGTCAGCACCTCTGACAGTGCAGCACTCCCTCAGTACTGCACTGAGGTGTCAGCCAAAATTATGAGCTCAAGTCTCTGGAGTGCGACTTGAACCCACAACCTTCTAACTCAAGAGGCAAGAGTGTCATCACTAAGCCAAGCTTGATACCATTCAAATCTTGCAAATTCACAGCAATTAGATTACATCCAATTCTTGGATTTACATAGCAATGATTAATATTTAGTCAAAAAGCAAAATACTGCAGTTGCTGGAAATCTGAAAACCAAAACAGAAAAAGCTGGAAATATTCAGCAGGTCAGGCGTCTGTGGAGGAGCAGAAGTCAGTCAGTTATTGTTTCAGTTCTTAAGACCCTTGCTCATGACCGGAAGATATTACAGATGAACAGCATTTAAAAAAAAAGCAGAACAAGGGGAAAAAAACAAACACAAAAATGAAATTCAATGACTGTGAAGTGCTTGGGTGGATAACAGGAGACATTTAAATGGAAACACTGACATTGGCAGAAGAATAATGAGAAAAATACCAGACCTAGGGGTCGATTTTCAGTGCGCCGTGAGGCGGGCTTTTAGGCGTGCGAGGGCAAAAATCCCGAATTCGGGGGTCCCGACACCATCCCGCCCAAAACCCGCCTCCACGTAAGTTTCAAATGAGGCGGGTACCCGCCCCGCACTGGGACCCGCCGACCCGAGGCGGGAAGGGATTAGTGCCAATTAACTGCCTGTTAACAGGCAGTTTTTAGCCTAATCCCTATTTTGGAGGGTGTCGTGTGGGATTCCCAATGGCTCCAAACCACGCCAGGTTAGAGGAGGCGGGCCGTCGGGTTGAAGGACTTGGAGGAGTCGAGATGTCAGTGTTCAGGTGAGTGATGGGTGCATGAGTGCAAAGGTAAGTGTGTTTGGTGTGTCTAAAGTGTGTAAAGAACTTTAAATTACCTGCACTTACCTTTACAGCCTTCCTTCCTCTAGGCTTCGGGAGTCCATCATTCAGCCGGCACAGAAAGCAGAATGGCTGCGAGCTGTCAAAAGTGACAGCCTTCAGCTTTCAGTGCCGGCGAGATTTCTAACTGAGTCTGCATAGAAGGACTCAGGTTAGAAGTAAGACTGTCAGTGTTTGACAGCTTCAAACAGCTGTGAAACACTGATATTTAATCTGTCAACACGTCTTGACAGATGAAATTTCAGTCTGTGACGTCACCTGTTGCCAGGTGGCCCTTAATTGGCCTGCTGAGCCCGCTGGGCGGGCTTCGACAAGGTCAATCAAGGGAAAATCGCGTGGATTGGCCGCATCTCGATGGAGGCAGGACTAAAACCCGAAAGTTGTAGTCCCGCCTCCTTCCCGACTTCTGAATGAAAATCCAGCCCATAATGTGTGTGAATGAATAGCGAAAGGGAAGTGTGAAAAACCAGGAAGGCAGAGCAGGCTCCAGTGGCCCAGGTGTCTGGTGGAAGATAAAAGCAGGTTGACACCAAGGATGCAGGTGACATCCAACAGTAGTGTTCCGACCAGGGGTGGGGTTCCCCACCCAAGCATTAACTAACTACCTCCCCCATTCCCAGAAGTGGCAGCACACCTGTCCTATATTGCTAGCACCTACTGCCAGAGAGAAATTGTGAGCTGTAGTTAAGGTCTGAAATTGTTAAAGTCAATGTTAAAGCCGGAAGACTGCAAAAAGATAATTGCAATTCAGCAAGTTTACGCTGAGTTGCATTAGAACAGTGTAGAAGACCAAAGGCAGCGAGGTCAGAGCGAGAGTGGCAGTATTGCCAACTCTCTTGATTCCGTCGTGAGAGACGCGATTTCGGCATGAAATAAATCTTCACTCGCGATCTCACAATGGAATGCCTAAATCGCGGGATTTAAAAAAAAAATACGCCGATTTGTGTATGCACCGCTGGGCTCCTCTGATATTGATAGGGGACAATCTGCCGAGCGGTACATTCTGGGTATAGACAGTCGCCATTGGAGCTCCAGTCAGAAAGTCAGTTTCACTGATGGGATTGAGAATGGAGGTGGGGATAAGTGCTTCTGGAGCAGTGGAGGGCAGAAATTACTAAAATAAACCTAAACCTGAGAGCCCGGGGCATGCTGGGTAATGGAGACCACCGGTAAATGGTCAGAAACACTCACAGCGCAGGTGTGTGCCTTTAGAACCATTAAAACTTTGAACCATTTTTTGTGAAACTTATTAATTTAGTTTAATTAAATGTTGTAACTGATGGGCTAGATTGATATTTATTTTCTAACTGTAGCTCAGGGCTGTCAGTCTCACCGGCCTGGGTGATTGACGTGAGCTCCGGAACAATAGGAAGAGTGGGGAGTTTTTTGATTTTTAAGAGTTTGTCTCCTGATTTAGGAGATGGTGGGGTTGGCAATACTGGAGTGGGATGGAGATTTGCGGCCGAACAGAGATGTTCACCAAAGTGATCACCTAATCGCTCCTTCTATGTGAAAGAGCAATTTACATGTACTTCTGCCAATCTGCTATACTGCATTTGCTGCTGATGGTGCAATTTCCTGTACATCTGGGAAATCAAGCGCAGAACCCCGTCCCCATCAAAACACTTCTGGTGGGTTGATCTTGGTGTCAACCTGCTTTTGTTCTTCCACCAGACGCCCAGGTCAGTGTAGCCAGCTCCTTGCCGGTTTTTCACGCTTCCCTTTCTACCCATCTCCCTTCAGCTATTTATGCACTTTGTGACTTACCTTTTATTTCTCTTATATTATGCCTCCTTTCGTCTTCTGCCAATATCACTTCTGCCATTTAACCATCTCCTGTTCTCCACCCAAACACGTCGCAGGTCCTTCATTTATTTATTTCCAGATTTTTTTCCCCTTGTTCTGTTTCTTTTAAAAATGCTGTTAATCTATAATATTTTCCAGTCCTGAGGAAATGGTTTTTAGACCTAAAACATCGACTGTTTGACTTCTGTTTCTTCACAGAAGCTGCCTGAACTGCTGAGTATTTCCAGCTTTTTTCTGGGCTTATATTTAGTGCTGTGCTTAATTAAACATTTCCAGATAGAAATAAGTTATTGGTGGTGCTTAACCCATCAATTTCTATGAACATTAGCTTTATAAACAGACTTTAGTCAACCTTTCTAAAAAAAAATATGACCTGTGAAGTGCTTGGGTGTGTAACAGAGGTGGTTAAACTTAAACACTTATTAGGAAAAGATAAAGTAAGAAAAAAATGTGCATTTATATAGTGCCGTTCATGACCTCAGGATGTCCCAAAGCACAAATTACAGCCAGAGAGAAATAAAAGACATGAACAAAGAATTTTACTTTGAATTAATTTTAAGTTTTCAATGTGGAAGCACTAATAAAATGGCTTTTCATCAAAATAGATCGATAATACTTCAATAGTTTACACCCAATCAGTTGTGAACCTGAATTGTTTTTAATTTTCAAAAAAGCGCTTTACGGGAAAACTAATACAGATCTGAACTTGATCATTAATTTTAGGACGTAACGTAGGTGCCAGTTCTTCTTGTCCCACCTCTATCTTATTAGCACAACATTAATTCTACTTGAGTGAATGGATTGGGTTTGATAAAGGAAATATATTTAGCATTGTCAAGGTTCTGTCCTGCCTGACATTCCAACTCTTCTGTCCAGAACCTACTCCATCTGGATCTTGTCATTATGCAGATCTAAGTACTGATTGAGGATTTGAGTAGCAGCATTTTATTTTCCTGCATATAATAAATATTTAGTTGAAGTATTGACTACAGCAAGCTATTCTATGAAAAAAGAGATTAAAAAAAATGTTCTCCTTTGTAGAAGCTTCATTTTAATTTCTTCCTCACTCATTTTTGAAAACCTGACGTGATAGGTTGGTAAGTCAGGGGATAGCCATTCTATTGATGTCCACCACAACGACTGGCACCAAATTACCAATTGCCTGAAAGCTTTGGATCAGTATCTCAGAAGAAAAGTTTCTAATCCGCAATAATTCGATTGAACTGCTGAACGATGACTGACACAAGTCCATTGTGAAAAGTTCTCAACCTGAAATGCTCGTTATCTTTTTTTAAATTTGTTTATGGGATGTGGATGTCACTGGCAAGGCCAACGTTTATTGTCCATTCCTAACTGCCCTCGAGAAGGTGGTGGTGAGCCGCCTTCTTGAACCACTGTTTTCCGTACTCCCACAGTACTGTTAGGTAGGGAATTCCAGGATTTTGACTCAGCAACGATGAAGGATCGGCGATATACTTCTTAGTCAGGATGGTGTGTGACTTGGAGGGGAACTTGGAGGTGGTGGTGTTCGCATGCGCCTGCTGCCCTTGTCCTTCTAGGTAGAAGAGGTCACGGGTTTGGGAGATGCTGCCGAAGAAGCGTTGGCGGGTTGCTGCAGTGCATCTTGTAGATGGTACACACTGCAGCCACGGTATGCCAGTGGTGGAGGGAGTGAATGTTTAAGATGGTGAATGGGGTGCCAATCAAGCGGGCTGCTTTGTCCTGGATGGTGTCGAGTTTCTTGAGTGTTGTTGGAGCTGCACTCATCCAGGCAAGTGGAGAGTATTCCATCGCACTCCTTACTTGTGCCTTATAGATGGTGGAAAGGCTTTGGGGAGTCAGGAGGTGAGACACTCGCCACAGAATACCTAGCCTCTGACCTGCTCTTGTTGCCACAGTATGTGTGTGTCTGGTCCAGTTAAGTTTCTGGTCAATGGTGACCCCCAGGATGTTGATGGTGGGGGATTCGGCGATGGTAATGCCATTGAATGTCAAGGGGCGGTGGTTAGACTCTCGCTTGTTGGAGACAGTCATTGCCTGGCACTTCTGTGGCGCGACTGTTACCTGATACTTATCAGGTCAAGACTGAATGTCGTCCAGGTCTTGTTGCAGGCGGGCATGGACTGCTTCATTATCTGAGGAGTTGTGAATGACGCTGAACACTGTGCAGTCATCAGCGAACATCCCCATATCAGTGTGTAGATAAAGAATTACATTCTTAAATTATTATGTATTATAAGTGTGTTCTTCCAATTTTTGAATGAAGCTCATGTTCCAAATAAAAACAAATACACAGCCATCCAAACTAGGGAAACTGTTCCATTTTGAGACTGGCTCTATTCTGGCATCTTATTAATCTTGAAGCGTTCAGATGTCATTCTAAAAACAGTGCTCAGAAACTCTGAAAGTTCAAGGATGCAGTTGATACGAATGATGATAGAGCTTTGAATTTAGGTAGATGTTTAGTTTAATCTGTAGGTGGTTTTGAAAGACTCATAGGATCCCAACATTTTCTCCCTGGGATTGTATCGTCACAGATCATGACTCGACCAGTGTAGTTCCAGTGAGTTGTTCACCATTGTAGCCTTCTGTTTTCAATCTGAGCTGAGATGTGCTCGAAGGTGCACAACACCTCATTAAAAACTGCCATATAGACTTGTACATTTCTATCAAACTTGACGCTTACAATATAGTTACTGGTGAGAGTGCAATGGAAATTCCTGTAAAAATACATCGCATGGGCATCAGTCATGGGGAAAAGTGTGCAGATCTTGAAAGCAGATGCTAACACTGAATCCAGGCAAACGACTAAGAATATGAAAACAAGTTCTGGAGTTGGGTGCTGATGACAGCAAAGATCAAAATCTCAGAAGAAAAAAAATGTTTAAACTATTACAAATCTTCACAAAAGTGTCAGCTGTGGCTTATTCGGTAACACTCTATTCTCTGAAAGTTGTGGGTTCAAATCCTACTCCAGAGACTTGAGCTCATAATCTGGGCTGATCTGAAACACTGACTGACTTCTGTTTCTCCACAGATGCCTGACCTGCTGAATATTTCCAGCTTTTTCTACTTTGGTTTCCAGATTTCCAGCAACTACAGTATTTTGCTTTTTGACTAAATATTAGTCATTGCTATGTCAACCTAAGAATTGAATGTAATCTAATTGCTGTGAATTTGCAAGTTTTGGATTGTATGAGGCTTGGCTCAGTGATAGCAAACTTGCTTCTGAGTTAGAAGGTTGTGGGTTCAAGTTGCACTGCAGAGTCTTGAGCTCATAATCTCGGCTGACACCCCAGTGCAGTACTGAGGGAGCACTGCACTGTCAGAGGTGCTGCCTTTCGGATGAGAATGAGGCCCTGTCTGCCATTTCAGATGAACGTAAAAAATCCCATGGCACTATTTCGAAAAAGAGCAGGGGAGTTATCACCAGTGTCCTGGCCAATATTTATCCCTCAATCAACATCATTAAAACAGAATATCTGGACGTTATCACATGGTTGCTTGTGGAAGCTTGCTGTGCACAAATTGGATGTCGCGTTTCCTACATTACAACAGTGATTATATTTCAAAAAATACTTCATTGGCTGTAAAGCGCTTTGGGACGTCCTGAATTCATGAAAGATGCTATATAAATGTAAGTCTTTCTTTTTTTCTTTAAAATACTTCAAAGAAGGAAAATTGACATGAAAGGACCAAAGTGATTTTTTTTTGTAAGTTGACAGCAGTCAGGTCAGCTAAAGCAGGAGTAAAAATGAAACTACACTTCCAGAATTAAAAAGCCTGTATATAGTGGAGAAAGCATATATATCTCATCTGCCCATCATTCCTGTCAACCTTTTACATTATAAATTCTAATAAGAACATTAATAATAGAAAGTCCCTACACAAAGTTGTTACCCTATAATTACTCTCTCCCTCCAGTGGAGATGCTGCAGTACCACCACTGGCAGGAGAGTATAATTACACCATGACAAGTTTACATAGATAGTCTCCATTATGAATGTTCGCAGAAGAATTTATAATTGAAATATAAAAGGGCAGAATGCATGACTTCAAAAAGGGGGTCGGAATTAAGTCTCACTCTGGTCCTATTATTCCGGGTCCTCTAACCCCACTTCATCTGAGGATCACACTTGATCTAGATTCCCGGGGGTAGCTTTTCATAAAGCTGTCGGGAAGGAGGCGGGACTACAACTTTCGGGTTTTAGTCCTGCCTACATCGACGTTTGGCCAATCCACACGATTTTCCCTTGATTGACCTTGTTAAGCCCGCCCAGTGGGCTCAGCAGGCCAATTAAGGGCCACCCGGCAACAGGTGATGTCACAGACTGAAATTTCATCTGTCAAGAGGTCTTGACAGATGAAATATCAGTGTTTCACAGCTGTTTGAAGCTGTCAAACACTGACAGTCTGACTTCTAACCCGAGTCCTTCTACACAGACTCAGTTAGAAGTCTCACCGGCAATGAAAGCTGAAGGCTGTCACTTTTGACAGATCGCAGCCATTTTGCTTTCAGTGCCGGCTGAGTGATGGGCTCCCGAAACCTAGAGGAGGAAAGGCGGTTAAGGTAAGTACAGGTAATTTAAACTTCTTTGCACACTTTAGACACATCAAACACACTTACCTTTGCACTCATGCACCCATCACTCACCTGAACACCGACATCGCGACCCCTCCAAGTCCTTCAACCCGACGGCCCGCCTGCTCTAACCTGGCGTGGTTTGGAGCCGTCGGGAATCCCACACGACACCCCTCAAAATAGGGATTAGGCTAAAAACTGCCTGTTAACAGGCAGTTAATTGGCACTAATCCCTTCCCGCCTCGGGTCGGCGGGTCCCAGTGTGGGGCGGGTACCCGCCTCCCCTGAAACTTACATGGAGGCGGGTTTTGGGCGGGATGGGATTTCCCCCCCCCCCCCACACGCCTGAAACCCCGCCTGACGGCTCCAGGAAAATAGACCCCCTGGTGTGCAATGCTACACGAGACTGACTAACTGGTATGTTCCCATATGGCAATAAACTCTTAAAGGGGAAATGTTCAAGTAGGTTTTCCCAAATGGGATGATGGCCTTTTCAGCATTATGTAGAGGTTAAAAATAAACCGAGGAAGAAGTCAATTTTAATAAACGAATTCTAAGATTACAGAATGAACTATGTACAGAAGATCCTCAAATGAAAATAAATGTGACAATGAGGACCCGCTCCACTTGTTAGATATTTAGAAGTTAGATATTTAAAAGTAGGATTAAAATAAATGGAAAATTAATTCTACATGAAGAAATCGAGCACTACTGCATTGGTTTAAAATTCATTTCAATTTCCATTATTCATAATCCATAGTTTTAAAAGAAGATGTAAAAATAAAAGGCATAAATCCTAGCATAACTAAAGAGCAGGAATGCAAATAGTTTAAATACTCAAGAATGTTGAAGTAGTTTTCATTTCTGAAGCGCTTTACCACAATTTATTTCTAAATACGTGAAAATTGTTGAAGGTTTGACCGCTAAAGTTTAGAGCATTTATTCCCTGTTAACACAATCTCAGATTCTAATTGAAGACTGGGAAAGTGTTCCTCTTACCATAACTCACTCTATTAAAGTACAGGCTGTATTTTGTATGTTCCACAATTAAAGTATCCTATGGGCAAGGTAGACTTTAATACTTTTCATATTCTTGATTGATCCTTTTGATTTCATAAATATTAAAAACTGTGCTGCACCATGACATTTTGCATCTCATACATAATTTTTTTTAACTGTTGAGTTTATGCCAATATAATTAATTAATGGAACTATCAAAAAGGAATTTAAATTGTTTAAAGAGATCGAAAAATATGCTCCTAAAGTCAATGCATTCAGAACATTATGGCCTGGAGTTTCCGCTCAGTTGCGCTTTTATATTAGCACATTTTGCCCGAAATCAGCTTAACCGCCGCCGAAGCTCACGGCATTTTAAGCGCAAATTGTGTTCAGCGCAAATCGAGTTTCCGCGATCTTTTGTGCTATTTTTTAAATCATTGCATTAGAAGCCAGCCCTGCCCACAAAACTGGCTACGCCCCCAGGGTGAATTAATTATCATTGGGAGTTTTCGCTAATTGCTCTTGTTTGCAGGCCTTCTAGGAGGCTCCAAAGTTAAACTGAATCTTTTGAGCTGCAAGGACACTAATAGGTACATTTTAAAAAATTTACTAAGAAACTGACTACTGTACCCCAATATAACTAGAAAATAATTTTGTATATTTTTTAAAAGTCATTTGCAGGCATTTAAAATCGGGTTGGTCACAGCTGGTGCATTGACACAGTGATTAAAAATGCTTATTTTTTGAGATAAACCCATTTTCAGCTGTATTAATCAAAGTTCACCAAGTTACCATGCTTAAATATATCAAGGAATATTTTTTTTATTTTTTTTAAATTTTTTTTTAAGTACATTGTTTTTAAAATTACATTTTAAATCAATGCCCGATTGCGCTGGTTCATGGCAGATATTGCGTTCAGCGATATTCAAAGTTTGAGTGGAAACTTGGGGGGGGAGGGAGAGAGGAAGAGGAGAAAAAAACCTTACAAAACGGGCGCAATTTTGTGCACAATTTGCGCCCGGATCGCCAATTGCGCCCAAAGCAGAAATTCTACCCCTATATCTTTAGCAGATGTTTTCAAAAACATTTTGAAAGCATTATGTATTTAGGTTCATTTTTACATCAGGATTTCTTTACAAAAATCGTTTTGTACTTTAAATTTTTTTGTCTGTTGGCCGATGAGCAATTTAAAGTACAGACGTAATATATAGTACCTCATTTAATTCACCCCAACCTTTAATACTTATGATTTCCTATTTATCGCATATGAATTTTCCAGTTGTTTTTGATATCATAATTACTGATCCTTGTAATAAAAATGCAAAAATTAATGTGGCAGCCAGTTCTACATCAAATCAACATAATTTCTAAAAGCATCTTGGCTTTCCCCACCACTGCAAAAAAATGTTTCAGAAATGGAAAGTGTATATTTAAAAAAGTTAAATCACAGGAATATTCACTGCAAAGACTTAGAAAATAATTGTTTGCTGTATCTTACAAAAAAAGCTTTGGAGCCTATAAATGAAAATAGGCTTGGTGCTATATCGTAGCACCTTTACTGCATTAAAAAAAAAATTGGGTTTCAGCAAAGTTCAATTGCATTATTAAAAACATTCAAGCTTTTGTTGCATTAAATTTAGCTTCAGCCTGATTAAGCAGTGTACACTGACTGAAAGAATTACACATAACTGAAAAAACATGGTGTAGTAACTAAGACCAGGAAATTCCTCAGAGCAACTCTGAGGAATTTCCAGGCCTCAGTCTCACAATAAAAAGAATAGGCTTACCTGGCATCTGCTTCACTGTAGTATTCTCTGGCCACAATATCTTCAAATAATTCTCCTCCAGTCACTCTAATAAGACAATGAACATTGCACACAAGTGATCAATACTTCATCCAAAAGAAGAAAACACCAACACAGCACAGCTTCTATCACGCTACTTTGCCCGTTAAACATTAATTTTAACCAACAAAGCAAAATGAACATGCCTCTTAAAACATCCTTCCATGGTGTAATGTGCCTGCACAATGACCTTAAGGATATAACACAAGTGACAAAGTCTTGCATGTCACATCCATTTGTCTCCATGAGACATGGGAGGCATTAGGTATGTAATGAAAGTGGTTAGAAATGTTAGTATTATGCTTAATGGGAAAGAAGAGGGAGAAGGGTAATCGAAAAAGAAGCCTTATCAATGCTAGCTGCCATAGACTTTAACATTAAAAATGCTATTTGCCAGGAAATCAATGTCCGCAAACTAATCACTCAAAAAGGAGGCTAGATTTTGCCCTTCTATTACATATTAATTGTCGAGGACAGAAAACTCTTCACAAATCTTACAGGAATTAGTTTTTAAGACTCATTCTTCCTGCTTGAACAGCTATATTGACAATTTACTTGATTTCTACATAGGTGAGATAGCTTCATTACAAAAGTAAAACCTGCCCGGAATAGATAGAGCCCGCGTAAGCTTGATCTGCAATTATCAGGGCAAATGGTCTGATGAAGTAGGAGGAATATAATTGGGCAAAACTTTAGAAAATCTTCAGGAAGGATTAAATAGGAAGAGGAACTTCAAAATTAAATAGAATAAAAATAAATACTTTTTAAGGTTTTACTTGTAGAGGTATACTTTCCGCATCTCTAAGATAAAATCTAGCAGGACCAAACTAGTGTTCTGAAAAAAAGGGTGAAATATAACCTAAAAGCTAATCTGTAATAATTTATAAGATGCAAGGAAAACATTGCAGTATTACTGGACACTGATGAAGTGAGCTGAGGAGAAATAAAAGGAAACAGAAACAGAAAATTTGGGAAACACCCAGCAGGCCAAGGGAACATCTGTGGAGAAAAGAGATAAGTCAACGATTCAGGTCCATGGACCATTCCGAAGGCTCCGTGCACCCGAAATGTTATAGAATAGTACAGCACAGAGGGAGGCTATTCGGCTCATCAACGAAATGTTAAGCTGTCTAGCCTCTTCACAAAGACATTTTCTGTTTTTTGTTTCAGATTTCCAGCATCTGCAATATTCTGTTTTTTCTTCAGATTGGAAGGTAAGAGGGCAATGCAATGGAGGATTAAAGATAGCAGCAAAAGGAATCCAAAGTGTTTTTTTTAAAGCCATGCATGCAGTAAATGGAGACAAGATAAATCTGTTAAGGGTCAAGTGTGTTAGAAATATTATAGAAGGCTAAGAAATGGGAGATGTTGGTGAATGAATTCTTCACAAATGAAGACTGGTGACAGATCCTAGATACATTCATTTCAGTTAACAAAACTAAAACTAGATCAGTAAAATATGAGGAATTAAATATATACATAGAGTACATGGGCCAGATTGCACACACTATAGTATTCTCAAGATATTGAGCAAGGAAATAGGTTAATATTTTATGGAATTCAATAAGTAGAATAGCTGTACCTGAAGGTAGAACAAGATTTAGAAATTGGAGGCTAAACTCAGGAATTATAGACCAGTTAGCATATCAACACTGAGGAATGCTCAACAGCATTTTGTGGGATGTCAATGTTAAGCTAAGCAGAATAGCGATCCTAAGGAAAGTCAGTATTGAGTTACTAGCAATAAATAATAGCTCACCAATCCACTGGAATTCTTTTGAGGTAACTGAATTGATAAATAATGATGTAGAACAGCAATGGGAAACATTTAAAACGGTGTTCAATAGAGTCCAGAAAAAATATATTCTGCTAAAAAACAAGAACAAGCTAAACACTAATGAGACACCATGGATGAATAAAGCCATGAGGGAAAAATTGAGGGTAAGGAACGAGGCATACAGTAAGTACATGGACAGCAGGGACAGCATGATAAGGGAAAATACGAAGAGATTAGGAAAGAAGTCAAAAAAAACAATTAGGAAGGCAAAGAGGAACTATGAAATTAATTATCAGGGAACATAAAACGAAATAGTAAAATATTTTACAGGCACATCAATAAAAAAAGCAAGGTCGGATGGCAATAGGGCCACTAAGGGATGGACAGGATAATACCACAGGCAGTAATAGAGAGATGGTAGAAATATTAAATAATTACTTTGCTTCAGTATTTACCAGGGAGATAGAACAGGTGGACATGACATTGGATCATGAGATTAGTAATGAAATAACTGCATTTAAAATAAAAAGGAGATATATTAAATAAACTAATTAAACTCAGGATAAAACCCCTGGTCTGGACGGATTACATCCGCCCAATTTAAAAGAATCTAGGGAAGAGATAGCAGAGGCATTACTACATATATTTAATAATTCATTAGAAAAAAAGTGTAGTGCTGTGGCGGAGACCACAAAGGGACAATAACATAATTCACTTTGTATAACAATGTTGTGGTATGTACATGCTGGGTTGGGTTATTGGTGCAGGGTCCCTTTAAGAGCGTCAGGAACGTGATGACGTGGGTTGCGTGATGATGTCTTAGCCCCTGCATGAGGCTGGGTCTTCAGTCCTCGTGGAGATGTGATTAAAGTAAGACACGTTTTGTTTTTGCCTAAAGAAAAGTTTCAGCCTGTTGATTTCTGTCGACTCCAACAGTGCCAGAGGACTGGTGGACAGCTAATATAATACCTATATTTAAGAAGGGAGATAAAACATGTTCAAGGAACTATAGACCAGTTAGCTTAATATCGGTGGTAGGAAAAATAATGGAATCCCTACTAAAGGAGAAAATAGAAGAACATCTAGAAGCCAAAAATATAATAATGAATAGTCAGCATGGACTTCAAAAGATAAAGGGGTAGATTTTCCTCGAGCCGTCAGGCGGGGTTTCAGGCGTGTTGGGGGGGGGGGGGGAAATCCCAAAATATGGGGTCCCGACAGCATCCCGCCCAAAACCCGCCTCCACGTAAGTTTCACAGGAGGCGGGTACCCGTCCCGCACAGGTAATTAACAGGCAGTTATTAGCCTAATCCCTATTTTGAGGGGTGTCTTGTGGAATTCCGACGGCTCCAAACCACGCCAGGTTAGAGCAGTCGGGCCGTCGGGTTAAAGGACTTGGAGGGGTCGCGATGTCGGTGTTCAGGTGAGTGATGGGTGCATAAGTGCAAAGGTAAGTGTGTTTGGTGTGTCTAAAGTGATTAAAGAAGTTTAAATTATCTGTACTTAACTTTACAGCCTTTCTTCCTCTAGGTTTCGGGAGTCCATCACTCAGCCGGCACTGAAAGCGAAATGGCTGTGATCTGTCAAAAGTGACAGCCTTCAAGCTTTCATTGCCAGTGAGACTTCTAACTGAGTCTGTGTAGAAGGACTCAGGTTAGAAGTCAGACTGTCAGTGTTTGACAGCTTCAAACAGCTTGACAGATGGAATTTCAGTCTGTGACATCACAGCTGGCCCTTAATTGGCCTGCTGAGCCCGCTGGGCGGGCTCAACAAGGTAAATCAAGGGAAATTCACGCGGATTGGCCGGACGTCGATGTAGGCGGGACTAAAACCCGAAAGTTGAAGTCCCACCTCCTTCCCGACAGCTTAAGGAAAATCTACCCCAAAGTCCTTGCTGGACCAATCTCATTAAATTTTTTGAAGAGGTAAAAGAGAGAACAGACAAGGGTAATGCAGTAGATGTAATTTATCTAGATTTTCAAAAGGCCTTCGATAAGTTACCACATAATAGAATAGTGAATAAGGTCAGAGAATGCGGAGTCAGGGGACAAGAAGCAGAATGGATAGCTAGCTGGACCACTGTTCACAATTTATATCAACAATTTAGATTTTGGAACCAAAAACACAATATCTAAATCTGTGGATGACACCAAATTGGGGCGGCATAGTTAATACTGAGGGGGACTGCAACAAATTACAATAAGACATTAATAAATCAGGGAATCAGGGGGAAAATGCTCCACTGACTGGAGTCATACCTAGCACAAAGGAAGATGGTTGTGGTGATTGAAGGTCAATCATCACAGCCCCAGGACATCGCTGCAGGAGTTCCTCAGGGCAGTGTCCTAGGCCCAACCATCTGCAGCTGCTTCATCAATGACCTTCCCTCTAACATAAGGTCATAAAAGGGGATGTTTGCTGTTGACTGCACAGTGTTCAGCGCCATTCACAACTCCTCAGATAATGAAGCAGCCCATGCCCGCATGCAACAAGACCTGGATGGCGTTCAGGCTTTGGCTGATGAGTGGCAGGTAACATTCGTGCCACAGAAGTGCCAGGCAATGACTATCTCCAACAAGCAAGAGTCTAACCACCTCCCCATGACATTCAACGGCATTACCATTGCTGAATCCCCCACCATCAACATCCTGGGGGTCACCATTGACCAGAAACTTAACTGGACCAGCCACATAAATAATGTGGCAACAAGAGTGTGTCAGAGGCTAGGTATTCTGCGGCAAGTGTCTCTCCTCCTGACTCCCAAAGCCTTTCCACCATCTACAAGGCACAAGTAAGGAGTGTGATGGAATATTCTCCACTTGCCTGGATGAGTGCAGCTCCAACAACACTCAAGAAGCTCAACACCATCCAGGACAATGCAGCCTGTTTGATCGGCACCCCATCAACCACCTGAAGCATTCGTTCACTCCACCGTGGCTGCAGTGTACCATCTACAAGATGCACTGCAGCAACTCGCCAAGGCTCATCGGCAGCACCTCCCGAACCCGCGACCTCTTCCACCTAGAAGGACAAGGGCAGCAGGCGCATGGGAACATCACCACCTCCGAGTTCTCCTCCAAGTCACACACCATCCTGACTTAGAAGTATATCGCCAATCCTTCATTGTCACTGGGTCAAAATCCTGGAACTCCCTACCTAACAGCACTGTGGGAGTACCTTCACCAAATGGACTGCAGTGGTTCAAGAAGGCGGCTCACCACCTTCTCGAGGGCAATTACGGATGGGCATTAAATGCTGGCCTTGCCAGCGACGCCCACATCCCATAAGCGAATAAAAACAAAACTTGCAGAATGGGCATATAATTGGCAAATGAAATTCAACACAGGTAAATGTGAGGTATTACATTTTGGTAGGAAGAATAGGGAGGTCACTTATTACTAGGAGGGCGCGAGTCTGGGTGGGGTAGAGGAGCAAAGCGATCTCGGAGTACAAATACACAAATCACTGAAAGTAGTGACAGAGGTTAACAAGGCCACAAAAAAGCAAACCAGGCACTAGGATTTATTTCTAGAGGGATAGAATTGAAAAGTAGAGAAGTTATACTAAACTTGTATCAAACCTTGGTTAGACCACACTTGGAATACTGCGTACAATTCTGGTCGCTATATTATAAAAAGGAGGCACTGGAGAGGACGCAGAGAAAATTTACAAGGATGATACCAGAAATGTAAGGGTATACCCATCAGGAAAGGATGAGCAGGCTGGGTTTCTTTTCACTTGAAAAAAGAAGGCTGAGGGGTGACCTAATTAACATAGCAGATAGGAGCAGGAGTAGGCCATTTGGCCCCTCGAGCCTCAATGCGATCATGGCTGATCATCCAAATTCAGTCCCTGTCCCTGCTTTCTCCCCATATCCCTTGATCCCTTTAGCCTTAAGAAATATATCCAACTCCTTCTTGAATATATTTAATGAATTGGCCTCTACTGCCTTCTGTGGTAGAGAATTCCACAGGTTCACCACTCTCTGGGTGAAGAAATTCCCCCTCATTTCTGTCCTAAATGGCTCACCCCTTATCCTTAGACTGTGACCCCTGGTTCTGGACTCCCCCACCATCGGGAACATCCTCCCTGCATCTAGTCTGTCCATTCCTGTTAGAATTTTATAAGTTTCAATGAGATCCCCTCTCATTCTTCTAAACACCAGCGAATATAAGCCCAATCGACCCAATCTCTCCTCATACGTCATTCCTGCCATCCCAGGTATCAGTCTGGTGAATCTTCGCTGCACTCCCTCCATTGCAAGAACATCCTTCCTCAGATAAGGCGACCAAAACTGCACACAATACTCAAGGTGTGGTCTCACCAAGTCCCTGTACAACTGCAGCAAGACATCCTTGCTCCTGTACTCGAATCCTCTCGCTATGAAGGCCAACATACCATTTGCCTTCTTAACTGCCTGCTGCACCTGCATGCTTACCTTCAGCGACTGGTGCAGAAGGACACCCAGGTCTCATTGCACTTCCCCTTCTCCCAATCTATTGCCATTCAGATAATAATCTGCCTTCCTGTTTTTGACATCAAAGTGGATAAACTCGCATTTATCCACGTTATATTGCATCTGCCATGCATCTGCCCAATCACCCAACATGTCCAAATCATACTGGAGTTTCTCAGCATCCTCCTCACAGCACACATGCCCACCCAGCTTTGTGTCATCTGCAAACTTGGAGATATTACATCTAGTTCCCTCATCTAGATCATTAATATACATTGTGAATAGCTGGGGTCCTAGCACCGATCCCTGCGGTACCCCACTAGTCACTGCCTGCCACTCGGAAAAAGAGCCGTTTATTCCAACTCTTTGCTTCCTGTCTGCCAACCAGTTCTCTATCCAAGTCAGTACCTTATGCCCAATCCCATGTGCTTTAACTTTACACTCTAATCTCTTATGCGGGACCTTATCGAAAGCCTTCTGAAAGTCCAAATAAACCACATCCACTGGTTCTCCCTTATCTATACTACCAATTACATCCTCATAAAATTCCAGTAGGTTAGTCAAGCACGATTTACCTTTTGTAAATCCATGTTGACTTTGTCCGATCCCGTCACTGTTTTCCAAGTGCTCTGCTATTACATCTTTTATAATGGACTCTAGCATTTTCCCCACTACCGATGTCAGGCTTACCGGTCTGTAATTCCCCGTTTTCTCTCTACCACCTTTTTTGAATAGTGGGGTTACATTAGCTACCCTCCAATTCATGGGAACAGAGTCTATAGAATTTTGGAAGATGACCAGCAATGCATCTACTATTTCTAGGGCCACTTCCATAAGTACCCTAGGATGTAGATTATCAGCCCCTGGGGATTTATCGGCATTCAATCCTGTCAATTTCCCTAACACCATTTCCCTACAAATACTGATGTCATTCAGTTCCTCCCTCTCATTAGACCCTATGTTCCCCGACATCTCTGGGAGCTTATTTGTGTCCTCCTTTGTGAAGACAGAACCAAAGTATGTATTTAATTGGTCTGCCATTTCTTTGTTCCCCATTATAAATTCCCCTGATTCTGACTGCAAGGGACCTACGCTTGACTTCACCAATCTTTTTCTCTTCACATATCTATAGAAGCTTTTACAGTCAGTTTTTATGTTCCCTTCAAGCTTACTCTCATACTCTATTTTCCCCCTCTTAATTAATCCCTTTTCCTCCTTTGCTGAATCCTAAACTGCTCCCAATCCTCAGGTTTGCTGCTTTTTCTGGCTAATTTATATGTCCTCTCCATGGATCTTACGCTATCCGTTAGCCACGGTTGAGTCACCTTCTTTGTTGATGGATGAAATGTCAATCTGTGACGTCACCTGTTGCCGGGTGGCCCGACAAGGTCAATCAAGTGAAAATCGCGTGGTTTGGCCACAACTCGATGGAGGCGGGACTACAACCCCTAAAGTTGTAATCCTGCCTCCTACACGCCTCCAGTATCAAAATCCAGCCCTATGCCTCTATTTGTAAAGCCAAGGATCCCATATGCTTTTTAACAGCTTTATCTACTTGTCCTGTCACCTTCTAAGATTTGTGTTTGTGAACCCCCAGGTTTCTCTGTTCCTGCACCCGCTTTAACATTGTACCATTTAGTTTATACTCCATCTCTTCATTTTTCCTTCCAAATGCATCACTTCAAACTTCTCTGCATTAAATTTAATCTGCCATGTGTCTGCCCATTTCACAAGTCTGTCTATGATACATTAGGATAATTCAATAGTCTAATCTACGAGGATTTTAAAAACGTAACTCAGAATGCTTCAAGGTACAGTATTAGTAACAAATTAGCCAGCTGGATTGAAAATCAGTGCAGCAGTAAAGAGCAGGTAGTGATCAATGGGAAACTTGCGTCTAGGAGTCAGTGACTAGTAAAAAACTCGAAGGAGCTGTTCTGGGTCTCCTACTGTTGACATTATTAAACAAATTGCAGAGATAAGTTTCCACTTTGGGTGCAAGCGGCGAGTTGAGAACTCATTTACATATTGCCAAATGGTTGAACCAGCACAATTGGGCAGTGTTTTAGTACATAATTAAAAAATAAAATTTTTGCTTTAAAAAATATTCCTGATATATTTGAATGATAACTTGGTGTAGTTTGAGTAATACAGTTGAAAAGTGGTTTGTTACAAAAAAATAAGCATTTTAATTAGTGTCTAGTCCACTACCTGCGAGTAACCCGATTTAAAATAACTGAAATTGACTTTAGAAAAACTACACAGAACCATTTGCTAGTTATATTTGTGTAGAGTAGTCAGTTTTTTAGTAATTTAAAAAATATATATTTAAAGCTTTTAAAATGTGCCTATTACTGACCTTGCGTCTAAAAATAGCTTAATTTTTAGAGCCTCCTCAAAGGCCTGCAAACGAGCGCAAATAGCGGAAATTTGCAATGGTGATTAATTCGATCTGAAGGCAGGCCAGATGTTGGGGCAGAGCTGGTTTTTAGCGCAATGTTTTTTTAAACTAACACAAAAGATTACGGAAAGCTGAGTTGCACTGAATGTAATTTGCCCGTAGAACTCCACAATTGTTTGCGCTCGTCTGGCCGATTTTGGGTGAATTGCGCTGAAAAAAAAAGCAACGCAACCGAGCGGAAACTCCTGCCCATTATTTCTCATAAGATTTTCTGATAACAAGTGAAGTTGCATGACTACGAGAGTTTGATCATGTTCAAAAGGACCTGCACCAAATAGATGGGCTAAGGAATGCAAGATTTCAAAATGGATACAAGTTTAAACATTATGCTCACTGGAATAGAAATATGCAGGATTGCCACGAAGCTAATTGGCTTACGGGTATCAACAGGGAATAAAGGTGAATATGCTTCTTGCATGACACTGTTAATTCATCACCTGCTCCCAACAACAACAAACTTGTAGCACCAGCATCTGACCATTGTTTGGAAGGCCAAAATCTGTAATTGTTCTACTGGGTATTTTTCATACTTCATGTGGATATTCTGCAATAACTTTACATGCTTACCACTACGCTTTATTGAAATCCTAGTGATAACACTGAGATGTATACACAATAAGCAGGTCCATCTTGCAATTTGTTGGTAATCCCCTGGGATTTCCAGTGTCCATTAGTAAACTTGAAAAGGATTTGAATGTGATTATCGCTAATTTTTTATCAAGATAATTTTTAAATACAATATGCACTGCAGCAACTTGCCAAGGTTTCTTCGGCAGACCTCTACCACCTAGAAGGACAAGGGCAACAGGTACATGGGAACACCACCACCTCCAAATTCCCCACCAAGTCACACATCCTGACTTACAAGTATATCGCTGATCCTTCATCGTCGCTGGGTCAAAATCCTGGAACTCCCTCCCTAACAGCACTGTGGGAGTACCATCACCACACGGACTGCAGCAATTCAAGGCGGCGGCTCACCACCACCTTCTCAAGGGCAATTAGGGGATGGGCAATAAATGCTGGCCTTGCCAGTGACGCCCACATCCCATAAATGAATTTTAAAAAAAATTAAGAATCTAGCTAGTCAATGTCGAGCTGTTATCAACAAAGCTGAAGATGTATTGAGACTTCAAGGGTATTTGACTGCACGTCAAAACAGATTATTCCAACCTCATATATATCACTGCACTCTTATAAAACCAGGAATTCTCATGATTCAGATTGTAGAAACTATAAACTCTACTTTAAACAAAAATGTTATTGCATAAATTGCTGCTGTTCAAATTCAATGTCTGTACCACATTGTAAAGATGTTCTTTTGGTATGTTTCTATTGCAAATCATAGTTTTAATGCACACAAGATTCTTAGCAACATTTAGATCAGCCATTGATCACCAGTTATTTGCGAATAGGACTTTTTCATAGAATCATACAGCACAGAAGGAGGCCATTCGGCCCATCATGCTTGTGCTGAATCTTTGAATGAGCTATCCAATTCAACCCACTCCCCTGCCCTTTCGCCATAGCCCCGTAATTTTTTCCCCTTCCAAGTATTTATCCAATTTCCTTTTGAAAGTTAGTATTGAATCTGCTTCCACCACCCTTTCAGGCAGTTTATTCCAGATCACAACTTACTGCATAAAAAAAATTCTCATCACCCCTCTTGGTTTTTGGGTCAATTACCTTAAATCTGTGTCCTTTTATGGAATAATAAAGATGAAAATTTAAAATAAGAGAGATATTTGGAAGGACCAAAGCTTGGTCAAAGAAATAGGTTTTAAGGAGGGTCTTAAAGGACAAATGAGAGATAGCGAGGCAGCGCGGTTTAGTGAGGGAATGCTACAGCTTAGGGCCTAGATGGCTGAAGGCACGGCTACCAATGGTGAGGCGATAGGAGTGAGAAATCCACAATAGGCCAGAGTTGGAAGAACGCATTGTTGTCAAAGGGAGGGGCAAGACCGTGAAGGGATTTAAAAACAAGGATGAGAATTTTAAATTTGAGGCGTTGGGCGACTGGGAACCAGTGTAGGTCAAGGACCAGGGGTGATGCAGGACTTGGTGCAGGATTGAATATGGGCAGCAGAGCTTTAAATTAGCTGAAGTTTACACAAGGTGAAGGATGGGAGGCTGGATATAGGAGAGCATTGGAATAGTCAAGTCTCTAATTGACAAAGGCATGGATGAGAGTTTTGGCAGCAGATGGGCTAAGGCAGGGGCAGCAGGTGATCTTTGTGTTGGCGAGGATATGGGATCAGAAGCTCAGCTCAATGGTAAATATACCGCTGAGGTTGAGAACAATCTGGCTGAACCAGACACAGTGGCCTCAGAGGAGAATGCAATTTGTGTTGAAGATACGGAGTTTGTGGTGGGGCAAAAGATAACGGGCTGGATTTTGTCACTGTGGTGGGCTGGGGTCGTGTAATCCACGTTTCGTGTTAACCACCCGATTCTAAATCGATGTGGGTGAATGATGCTATTTTAACTTAAGTGGGCAATTGAGTTCCAGCGTGTGGGAACCCATGGCCCAATTAGTTTTTTCAGTCTGAAACTCACCTCTGATGACATCATCATTGCTGCTGCATTTAAGGTCTGCAACAAGCCTTGCTTCTTCTGCAGACTGCCAACCTTTTGGCCTTTCATGTTAGAAGGACCTGGAGGCAGAATGACCAGCGAGAGACCAAGTCTACTCCCAGGTTTGATGACATTGCCCTGCAAGCTTTAGTGGAGGGAGCAAGAGCCAATAAAGAGGTGCTCTTCCCTTCTTCAGGGAGGAAGAAGCCTCCCCAGCAGACCAAGGCTGTGTGGATCCAGGTGGCCCAGGAGGTCAACTCTGTCGATAACCCGCAGAACCTGGCTTCAGTGCAGGAAGAGGTTTCATGACCTTCTGCACACTGGAAAAGTGAGTATGACGTTCCCATCACCCTCAATCTGATCCCCATTGCCTCTCCTCACCAGCACTCAGCGTTAGCAATCTCTTCCTCCACATCCCACTTGACACTGACATCCATGCACCCTTACCCATTCCTGGTCACATTCACCTAACTATTCGACTATGCAGCCCTCACACTCCCTATCGCTGTGATGCTATGAAAACAACTTACAACACACAGGGAGGGCCCTTGGTCTTGCCACCTCAATCCATCTTTGTCTCCTTCTAAATTCTAAGCATCTATGCTATGGATTCTCTACACTCACTCCTTCATTCTCACACAAACTCCACTTGTCTCCCTCATTGCAGGAAAAGAGAGCTCACAAGAGGGAAAGAGCGAGGACAGGAAGAGGGCCACCCTCAGTAGCCCAGCTCACCCCGAGAGGAGGCGGCCCTGGAGATCGTGGGAGTGGAGGACGATGCGCAAGTGGGGGACGGACAGACGGGTGCATCACAGCAAGCTGGTGACGGAATAGTTTTCCATCTCTCATTGACATTGCATGAGTCGCTGATAATTATTCTGAAGCTCCAACAGATGGACTTATGATCATCTGCAATATGCAATGTGCATGTAACCTTGGCCTCACATCTCTGACTCTTTCCTTTACTCCCCCACAGGACGATCACAAGCACCCGTCCCCACTAGCCAGGAGGAAGAGCCTGAGCATCCAGACTCCTCAGAGGAAGCTGCAACCTCTGAGGACGCAGCGTCAGCAGAATTCAGCGCACCCAGCACCAGCGCAGACACTCACACCTCGGTGGTACCTTTGCGAGATACTGCAGTGTTGTCACCTGGTGTATCACAGCTCACAAGTGAGCATCAGCAGATTGTGCAGACAGGGACAGCAGTGGAGAGCTCTAGTCGGAGGGCGCAGGACTCTGCCAGCTCGGCTCAGCTCCATGTCGACCCACTGCCTCTGGGTCCATCCACAAGATCAGTGGTGCTGGAACTCCAGGAACAGATGCAGGAGTCTCTGGCAGGTTTTGTCTCCAGGGTCGCTGCGAGTGTGGAGCGAATGGAGGAGTCCATTGTGAACATGAGCAGAGCCTTTGTGGAGTCATTGGCGCATGAACGCATCACCATGGAAAGGATGGCAACCTCCATGGAGGTGATAAGTCGCCAGAGTGCAGAAAACATGGTGAGTGTTCTGAAAGGAATGACATCTCTGGAGGAGCGATGGTCATCTATTGAACAGAGAAACCAGACCTTCATGGAAGTCCTTCTGAGTAGGACTGCCAGTGCAGATACGGGTCCCCATGGCCCTCCTGATGTGCAGCAAGGCGCTCTCAAGCCACTTGCAAGCGCTGAGGGGGACCTGATCCTGAGGGAAGTTGGTGGCAGACATCAAGGAAGTGGGGGCTCCTCTTCAAGCGCTCACACTTCCATGCCACTGCAGAGCCCTACCAGAGTCCACACCCAACTGAGGTCGGCATCTCATCCCCTGCACAGCCGCAGGAGCAGCAGACTGTTGTCGAGCCCTCACAGGTTCCCAACCCCAGAGGACGCCCGCCAAAGGTTTCAAAACAGGAGCAGCAAGAAAGTGAGCAAGGGGCTTCCACATCTGCTGAAGCCACAGGGAAGCACAACGTAGGAGCACGCGTAAGAGAAAGATACTGCACAAATAGTCACAAGGGTAGTCACTTGGGTGAAATTTGATGTTTACTGTTAAAAAGCCATCAGATGGTTACTGTAAATAAAAAATCTGATGGCTACTGCTGCAGTTGTGGCCTGTGTCATTTTGCTCATGGAACTTCCACATTGAGGGCTTAGGATTACTTGCAATTGTCAGTATGGTGGTCAAATTGTTAGGAATCGGCTGGTTCTTGGCCATTGTCGAAGCTCTGGTAATAAGCTGCGAGGCAAAAGTGCTCGATTGGCTAAGTTAAGCAAATCTGGCCAAGATGAGTGCGTTCCTTGCATCCCGGGCAGCAATGTTCTCGCATACTGCTGCCGCTGGTTGATGGGCCTCTGCAAGATGTTCGTTTTCGCTCTCCTCCTCCCTCATCTGAGGAGGATATGTGAGGAGCCACTTGGTCCTCAGGAATCTGCAGGCCACGACGCTGTGCCATGTTGTGAAGTGCACAGCAAACCACGACGATTCTGGAGACCCTGGTTGCTGAGTATTGAAGGGCTCCACCTGATCTATCTAGGCATCTGAAGCGCATCTTCAGCAAACCGATGGTTTGCTTGATTATGGATCTGGTGGAAATGTGGCTGGAGTTGTAGCTCTCCTCAGCTTCGTTGGATGGGCTCCTCAACGGCATCATTAGCCACGTCTTCAGGGGATAGCCTTTGTCGCCAAGTAGCCATCCGTTAAGTTGGTCTGGCGGACTGAAGAGCGGAGGCACACTAGACTGGCGCAATATGAAGGAGTCATGGCAACTGCCAGGGTACTTGGCACAAACATGCAAAATTTCCTTCTTGTGGACACACACCAGCTGCATGTTGAGGGAGTGGAAGCCCTTGCGGTTGACAAAAATACCTGGATTGCGATGGGGTGCCTTAAGGGCCACATGTGTGCAGTCAATGATGCCCTGCACCCTTGGAAAGCCTGCCAGATTAGCTAATCCAACCGCACGCGATATGACACTTGCTTGATCCTTGGTGAAATGGATGTGATTGTACGCGATGGCAAAGAGGGCATCGGTTATCCGTATGATGCAAGTGTGTGCGGCCGCCTGGGAGATGCCGCTGATGTCTGCTGCTGATCCCTGGAATGAGCCGGAGGCAAAAAAGTTGAGTGCGGTGGTGACTTTGATGGCCACTGGTAATGCTTGTCCACCTGGTCCTCTGGCCTGCAGGTCTTGTTGCAGCATTGCGCAGATGTCAGTCACTACCTCTCGCGAAAGTCAGAGCCGCCTTTGGCACTGCTGCCGAGACATGTTGAGGTAGCTGACCCTGTGTTTGTAGACCCTGTTTGGGGGATATCTCCTGCGCTGACGGGCTTCCATGCGCTGGCCCCTTCTGGCCTGTGCAGCTTCAGGTGGGTGAGTAGCAGCTTGGCGCTCCTGTTGTTGCTGCTGCTGTTGGTGTTGGTTCTGCTGGTGCCACAGCTGGTCTTCATCCTCATCTGATGTCCAGAAGGGAAGGAAATAAATGGCTCCCATGCTTCTGGTATATGCCTCAGATGAGGAAGCGCTCAGTCAAGGTGGCGAGAGGGGTTTCCCAGGAGCTCACACTGGAGACGGGTGTCAGGCTCCAAACTTCACAGCTGTGGTTATGCCTTCTAAAAGCTCCCCCAGACCGGAGTCAACAAAGTCCTGCCACCTGCAAATGATGGCTGATCAAATATCCTATTTAATGGTGGAGCTGCAGCTAATAGTCAGCAATCCAATTGTGCTCCCGCCAGGTTTCACCGTCGTGTTTCAGAGCAGGCGTGCTTCACGTGGGAAAAGGGTTAAAATCACAATGGCCTTTCAAAATGGGATAATAGAGGCAATTTAGTGCTTGTTAAGGGCCTTAAGGGCCTATCCCGCCTCTTGGAGGCGGGACCACTAGACACGATTCCTTGAACATTGCTTGGAGGCGGGGTTGGGCCCGCCCGCCACTTTTTGCAATTTTAACACCCCACACGCCTCCATTCCCGCCTCAACGGCCCTGGGAAATTCGAACCCAATGACTTTGGTCTTTCCACTGTTTAACTGAAGGAAGTTGAAGTTCAATTGGGACTGGCTGTCAGACAAGCAGTCTGAATAAACAAAGGCAGATGATGGGTCGAGAGAGGAGTGGATGTTGTCAGCGTACATGTAGAACCTAATCTCATGGTTTTGGATGATTTTACCAAGGGAACTCATGTAGATGAGAAAGAAGGGGCCAAGGGTAAATCATTGGGGGACTCCAGAAGTTATCCAGTGGCCGAGGAGGCGTGGAGAGTTGACCTTTCATGAAATGTCTCTTAAAAAGGAATCGGACTAAAAAAATACAATCTGGTTAGAACGCAACTCTTTGCAGATAACCAACAACTGCTGGAATTTATGCTGTGGATGGGTCAGTATTTGAAGAGACAGATTAATGTTTTCAATGGGGACCATTCCAGAGAATTCTTTTCTCTTCTCAGGTGCTGATGCAGATTTGACACCAGATTAAGTAGGTAGTATATAGTATCATTGTCTGGTAAAATGTAGGGACCCCAGCCGAACCTTACCATGGGGCCCCCGCAAGGGACAGGAACAGAAATAACACCGCATTTCAGGTTCAGAATGACAGGAAATATGCTACAATACCCATTCTTTACAAATTCTGTTGTGATAAGCAGTGGCTAAATTGTGATTTGAAAAGTCCTGTGGTAATTTATATAATTGATGGCATTTTAATTTGATTGAGGACACAATTTATGCAGGAAAATATCCCATTCCAAATTCACATTTCTGATCTCTGCTAGGTGAGCTCACTCACACCACAATGAAAGAAATAATAATTTCTCAACATAATTAAACTGGGTGAATTAACATAAAAAGGTGAATACAGACCAGCTCATCAATTTTATTAATTCAGTGTCAGCCACTGACAATTTCCATGCACTTGTCTTCAATTAATGGCAATTCAACAAACTAGGTTTCTTACTACATCAATAATTTAACCTCAGGCAATTAAGAGAACACCTCAATACAACAAACAGATATATTTTACACAAAGGACATTCATCCACAATTAATTAAGGCCATAAATATTCAACAAGTAACTAGACCTCATCATCCATGCAGTGAGGAAAAACAGCAAGCTTTGTTGCTGCAAACAAGGGTGATAATGGCAGACAAGAATCAATAGGAGCTCAGTCAACTAGATCCATAGCTTTACCAGAGCCAAAGAAACTGCTTTTGGGGTCACTAAAGATTGTGCTGGTGGAGGCAATAAGAATTACCCAAGCATTGGTTAGTGACAGAGACACTCTGGGCAGTAGATGCTGACTGACACTGAACCAGAAAGCAGGATCCAAAGGTGGACTGATTTATAATGGAAGCTGGAGGTGGTTGTGTGGAGCCTTGAGATTGCTCTCTTTGTCCCCTTCCCCCACCTTGTACCTGGCCATGCCAGCTAACTGTAACATGGCTTCACAGGTTTAAGCGAGAGTCCTCCCAAGAATTCACCATGCCTGAACTCTTGGAAGTGTACAAGTGCTTTTGCATTGAGCTGAACTTGGGCGTCTCTGTGCTAAGAACAAATTAAGCTTTAATTTTGCACCAGTTAAATTTTACATGGCAGATAAATTGAAATGGGGTTATTCCACAGTTCGATCCTTGCAATCCTAAAGACATTGGTTTACAAGTTGCAGCTGCCATGATTTTGCAATGAAAACAGTTCATAGAACTAAAAACATGAGCCGATGAAATCTATACTGTAGTGTGAACCAGTTTTGCACCCAACTGCATTATCCTTCAGCCAAATCACAGTTAATTGCATGACTCTGAGCTCAATGTAGCCATTAGTCGTTGTTAGATGACTTTACAAACTTGTCCTATATGGTTATCTTCCACTTTGCAACTTTACAGTGAACACGGATGCAGAAAAACAGAATAATGTACCAAGTAATGGCACTCATCTCAGATGATTAGCTGAAGGCACTATATCTGAATGCGTGAAGCATTCGCAACAAGATGGGCAGAATGGAAAAGGCGGGGGTAGCCCTGATGGGAAAGAATGTGATAAAGACAGTAGACTGAAAATATCTTAGCTCAGAAAAACAAGATGCAGAATCAATTTGGGTGGTGCTAAGGAACAAGGGTTAAAAAACACCGGTGGGAGTAGTTTATAGGCCCCCTAACAGTAGTTGTGGTGTCGGGCACAGAATAAACCAGGAAATTAGAGATGCATACAGCAAGGGCAATACAGTAATCATGGAGGATTTTAATTTTCATATAGACTTGGCAATCCAAATTTGCAGTTATAGTGCAGAGGATGAGTTCATTCAATGCACTCGAGAGTTTTCAAGATCAGTTTGTCAAGGAACCAACTATGGAACAGGTTATTTTAGATCTAGTATTGTGTAATGAGACAGGGTTCATTAACAACCTTGTAGTAAAAGAGCCTCTGGGAAGCAGTGATCATATTGTTGGGATCGACAGAAATCAACAGGCTGAGACTTTCTTTAGGTAAAGGACAAAACGTGTCCTGCTTTAATCACATCTCCACATGGACTCAAAGCCTCAGCCCCATGCAGGGTTACAAGCAGGGGCTGATGAGTCATCACATAACCCGACACACTTAAAGGGCCCGACACTCTTAAAGGGGCCCTGCACCAATAACCCAACCCAGCATGTACATACCACAGCATTGCTATACAAAGTGAATTGTGTTAGGTACATATAACAGCATTGGGTACACAGTGTGTTATTGTCCCTTTGTGGCCTCCGCCACATACGTCCCCCCAGAATTTACAAGTACTGGCAATGTCAGTCGTCGGGGGGTCCGGATCAATCGGTTGGAACGGCTCCTCGATTCCGGCGTGGAGACCGGGGGGTTCGTCGGGGGGACCTCTGGTGCTCGGTGGTGAACGGAGGGCGTGGAAAGCGGAGGTCGGCCCCATCTCGGGGGCTGTGCCAACTCAACGGGTCGGTCCAGATCCAGGTGGGCCGGCTTGAGGTGGCCGACGGAAATGCAGTCCGGCTTGCTGCCGACATCTACGACGAAGGTCTTGTCCCCGGTTTCCAAGACGTGGAATGGCCCATCGTAGGGTGGCTGCAGAGGTCCCCGGTGGGCGTCGCGGCGGACGAAAACGTACTCCGCCGCACGAAGGTCGAGTGGAACGTGGGACTGCGGGAGGCCGTGCTGCGACGTGGGCACCGGAGCGAAAACCTTGGCGTTGTCTAGAAGGTCGGGCCGCTGACGGGCTGCGGACCAAGGCTCCGTTGCGTTGGGGACGAAATCCCCGGGAACCCGCAGCGGCTGTCCGTAGACGAGCTCGGCGGACGAGGATTGGAGGTCCTCCTTGGGAGCGGTCCTGAGTCCCAGCATGACCCACGGAAGTCTGTCGATCCAGCCATCGTCCCGGAGGCTGGCTCGGAGCACGGCCTTCATGGAGCGATGGAACCGTTCGCACAACCCGTTGGCCTGAGGGTGGTAAGCTGTGGTGCGGTGGAGTTTCAACCCGAGGCCTTGGGCGACGGCGTTCCAGAGCTCTGACATGAACTGGGGCCCCCGGTCGGAGGAAATGTCAGATGGGGCGCCGAACCAGGTGACCCAAGTGCTGATGAATGCCTGAGCTACATCGGCGGCCGTCGTCAAAGACAGCAGGACGGCTTCTGGCCATCGGGTGGTTCTGTCGACCATTGTGAGGAGGTGGGTGAACCCGCGGGAGGGCGGCAGGGGCCCTACCAAGTCCACGTTAACGTGGTTGAACCGCCTCTCGGGTACTGCGAAAGGCGCCAACGGGGCCTTGGTATGGCGATGTACCTTGTAGCGTTGGCATACCACGCAGGTGCTGGCCCAATCGTGTACGTCTTTCCTGAGCCCGTGCCAGACGAACTTGGCCGCCACCAGTTTCTGCGACGGCTTCCTGCCCGGGTGGGAAAGATTATGGATGGCGTCGAATACTTGCCGTCTCCACCCTTCGGGCACGACGGGACGTGGTTGTCCAATGGAGACGTCGCACGAGAGTGTGGTGGCGGCAGCGTCGAACCCGACGTCTGCGAGTTGAAGGCCCGTGACCGCCGTTCTGTAGACCCGGACATCCGGGTCGGAGGCCTGGTCGGCCGCCATGCGGGTGTAGTCGACTCCGAGGTGTACGGCGCTGGCGACAGCTCGGGAAAGGCAGTCGGCGACGGGGTTGTCTTTCCCAGCCACATGCTGGATGTCCGTCGTAAATTCCGAAATGAAGGCCAAGTGGCGTTGCTGACGGGCCGACCACGGCTTGGAGGCTTTGGCCATGGCATAGGTCAACGGTTTGTGGTCCACGAACGCCGTGAACGGGCGGGCCTCCAACAGGAAACGGAAGTGTCGGACAGCGAGGTAGAAGCCGAGGAGCTCGCGATCAAATGTGCTGTACTTCCGCTCGTTGGGGCGGAGCTGCCGGCTGAAGAAGGCGAGCGGCTGCCAGGCGCCACTGACCCACTGTTCTTGGACGGCGCCAACCGCGTAATCCGAGGCGTCAGTGGTGAGAGCGATCGGCGCATCGAGCAACGGGTGCGCCAGCATGGTCGCGTTGGCCAGGGCCCTCTTCGTGTCTGTGAAAGCAGCGGCCATCTCATCAGACCAGTTGACGGTGAGTTTGTCGGGCTTGCCTTTGAGAGCCTCGTAAAGGGGCCGCATAAGCTGGGCTGCTTGGGGGACGAAACGATGGTAAAAGTTCACCATGCCCAAAAACTCCTGTAGGGCCTTAACGGTGAGGGGCCGCGGGAAGTCCATCACGGCCTCCACTTTCGATGGGAGTGGCACCGCCCCATCCTTCGTGATGCGGTGCCTGAGAAAGTCGATCGAGGACAGCCCGAACTGGCACTTGGCCGGGTTGACGATTAGGCCGTGTTGGCTGAGTCGTTCGAAAAGAGCCCGGAGGTGGGACACATGTTCCGTCCTGGAGGCGCTGGCGATGAGGATGTCATCCAGGTATACGAACAGGAACGTCAGGTCCCGTAACACGGTGTCCATGAGGCGTTGAAAAGCCTGTGCAGCGTTTTTGAGGCCAAATGGCATGCGGAGAAATTCGAATAGTCCAAACGGGGTGATCACCGCAGTTTTCGGAATGTCCTGCGGCCGGATGGGGACCTGGTGATAACCTCGGACGAGGTCCACTTTCGAGAATACCACTTTCCCGGCCAGGCGGGTGGAGAAATCCTGGATGTGTGGGATAGGATAGCGGTCGGGGGTCGTCGCGTCGTTGAGGCGCCGGTAGTCTCCACACGGGCACCACCCGCCGCCTGGTTTCGGGGCGATGTGGAGGGGTGAAGCCCACGGACTGTTCGACCGGCGGATGATGCCGAGGCGCTCCATGGTGTCGAACTCGGCTTTGGCGATGGCAAGCTTCCCCGGGTCGAGGCGCCGAGCGCGGGCGTAGATGGGTGGACCGGTGGTCGAAATGTGGTGTTCTACCCCGTGTTTGGTGGCGGCGGATGAGAACGTGGGTCTCATAAGGTCTGGGAACTGGGTGAGGAGACGGGAAAACTTGTCAGAGGCCGCGAGTGCGCTGGACAACAGCATCGTGCTGGACCTACTGAGGGAGCACGGGAGCGAGCTGAAGGTTTCAGCGTTGATGAGACGTCGGTTCTTGACGTCCACCAAAAGGCCATTGGCGCAGAGGAAGTCAGCACCGAGGAGGGGGCTGGACACTTTCACTGTGACAAAGTCCCAGGTGAACCGTTGCCCGCCCAAACAAAGCGCCACGTTCCGTGTCCCGAAGGTATGGATGGAACTGCCGTTGGCGGCTTCGAGAACGGGGCCATGGTTCCCCCCTTGGAGGTCTATGGATGACGCGGGCAGGATGCTCACCTGGGCGCCCGTGTCACAAAGGAAACGACGCCCGGAGTCGGAGTCTGTAACAAACAACAAGCTGCCTGAACGGCTGACAGCCATAGCAACCGACAAGTGGTCTTTAGTTTGCTTCGACGCGGGGAAACTGCATGGGGGTCGGCACCTCCGGGCTTTGGGGCCGAACTGCGCATGGTAGAAGCAGAGGCCTGAGGGTTGCCACCGTTGGGCTGTATCAGTGGGGGTAGGGCTCCGCGTGGCCGCGCAGTACTGTTGACCGGCGGAAAAAAATTGGTCGCCTCCTTGGCCAGGTCGCGGAAATCGGTAATAGAAGAGTTGGCTAGTGCCGACCGTACCTGACTTGGTAGCTGCTGGAGGAACAGTTCCTTGAAGAGGAAACACGGCGTGTGTGTGCCCAGGAGGGCCAGCATGTGGTCCATCAGCTCCGAGGGCTTGGAGTCGCCAAGCCCAGGCAGGGAGAGGAGCCGGCGGGCGCGTTCGGCTTCGCTGAGGCCGAAAGTCCGTAGAAGGTGCGCCTTAAGCGTGTCGTATTTGCTGTGCTCCGGGGGGGTTTTCGAGCAGGTTCACGACTCTGGCCGCGGTGGAGCTGCCAAGAGCAGAGACGACATAGTAGTACCTCGTGTCGTCCGCGGTGATGTTCCGGATTGCAAATTGAGCTTCGGCCTGGGCAAACCAAGCGGCAGCCTGTTGTTCCCAAAACTCGGGTAGTTTGATGGAAACGGCATTCGTCGCCATTTCAGAAGAGGCCTTTGGAATCGTCCAAAGGAGCAGCGGGGTCACCAATGTTGGGATCGACAGAAATCAACAGGCTGAGACTTTCTTTCGGTAAAGGACAAAACGTGTCCTGCTTTAATCACATCTCCACATGGACTCAAAGCCTCAGCCCCGTGCAGGGTTACAAGCAGGGGCTGATGAGTCATCACGTAACCCGACACACTTAAAGGGCCCGACACTCTTAAAGGGGCCCTGCACCAATAACCCAACCCAGCATGTACATACCACAGCATTGCTATACAAAGTGAATTGTGTTAGGTACATATAACAGCATTGGGTACACATTGTGTTATTGTCCCTTTGTGGCCTCCGCTACACTATGATAAAATTTTATGTTGCATTTGAGAGTGATTTAGTTAAGTCTGAAACTGGGGTCTTAAATCTGAACAAAGCAAACTACGTAGGTATGAGAGGTGAATTTGCTAAGGTAGGTTGGGAAACTAGATTAAAAGATATAATTTTAGATAAGCAATGGCAAACATTTAAATAAATAATTCACAAATATACATTCCCTTAATGAATAAAAACCCCGCGGGAGGAATGGTCCAACCGTGGCTGACGAGAAGTTAAAGATAGTATTCGATTAAAGGAAGAGGTTACAGTGTTGCCAAAAATAGTAAGCCTGAGGATTGGGAGGATTTTAGCAAAGGAGGACCAAGAAATTGATAAAGATTGAAAATAGAATGATAGTAAACTAGCAAGAGACGTAAAAACAGATTGTAAAAGCTTCTAGAGGTATGTAAAAAGGAAGAGATTAGGGAAAATAAACATGGATCCCTTGGAGGCGGAGATAGGAGAAATTATAATGGGGAATAAGGTCATGAATGAGATATTAAATAAATACTTTGCATCTGACTTCACGGAAGAAGACACAAAACACATTCCGGAAATAGTGGGGAACCAAGGGTCTAGTGAGAATGAGGAAATTAAAGAAATTAGTAATAGTAAAGAAATAGTACTGGAGACCTTAATGGCGCTAAAAGCTGACAAATCCCCTGGAGCTGATGGCCTACATCCTAGGGTTTTAAAAGAGGTGGATACAGATATAGTGGATGTATTGGGGGGGATAGTCAGGACTGCAACAAATTACAAGAAGACATTAATAAACTTGCAGAATGGGCATATAATTGGCAAATTAATTTCAACACAAGTAAATGTGAGGTATTACATTTTGGTAAGAAAAATAAGGTGGTCACATATTACTTGGAAAATGGGGTAGAAGAGCAAAGGGATCTTGGAGTACAAATACACAAATCACTAAAAGTAGTGACGCAGGTTAATAAGGCCATGAAAAAAGCAAACCAAGCACTAGGGTTTATTTCTAGAGGGATAGAATTGAAAAGTAGAGAAGTTATACTGAACTTGTATCAAACCTTGGTTAGACCACACTTGGAATATTATGTGCAATTCTGGCCGCCATGTTATAAAAAGGATATAGAGGCACTGGAGAGGATTCAAAAAAGATTTACAAGGGTCCTACTAGAAATGCGAGGTTTTACCTATCAGGAAAGGATGAACAGGCTGGGTCTCTTTTCTCTTGAAAAGAGAAGGCTGAGGGGTGACCTAATGGAGGTCATTAAAATTATGAAAGATTTTGATAAAGTAGACACAAAGTATTTCCAACAGAAGATGCTGGAAAAACTCAGGTCAGGCAACATCCGTGGACAGAAATTTGAGTTGACGTTTCGGGTCGAACCCGAAACGTCAACTCAAATTTCTGTCCACGGATGTTGCCTGACCTGCTGAGTTTTTCCAGCATTTCCTGTTGTTATTTTGGATTTCCAACATCCGCAGTATTTTGCTATCGTACAAAGTATTTCCACTTTTGTGGGGAAGAGCAAAACTAGAGGCCATCAATATAAGATAGTTACCAAGAAATCAAATAGGGAATTCAGAAGAAACTTTTTTTACCCAGAGAGTGGGGAGAATGTGGAACTCGCTACCACAGGGAGTTTTTGAGGCAAATAGTATAGATGCATTTAAGGGGAGGCTAGATAAGCATATGAGGAAGAAGGGAATAGATGGCTCTGCTGATAGAGTTAGATGAGGAAACATGGGAAGAGGCTCAAGTATAGCATAAACGTCAGCATGGACTGGTTGGGCCGACTGGCCTGTTTCTGTGCTGTATATCCAATGTAATCCTATGTATTGGTTTTGACCATCCAGAATTCCTTGGATTCTAGAATGGGCCCCGCAGAATGGAAGGTAGCAAATTTAACCCTGCTATTCAAGAAAGGAGGGAGAGAGAAAACTATAGACCAGTTAGCCTGACATCAGAGGTAGGGAAAATGCTAGAATCTATTACTAGGGACGTGGTAACAGGGCACTTAGAAAATCATAATATGATTGGACAGGGTCAATACGGATTTATGAAAGGGAAATCGTGCTTGACAAATCTAATAGTGTTTTTTGAGGTTGTAACTAGCAGGGTAGATAAGGGGGATCCAGCGGATGTAGTGTTTTTGAATTTTCAGAAAGCATTCGATAAGGTGCCACACAAGAGGTTATTATACAAAATTGGGGCTCTTGGGATTGGGGGTAATATATTAGCATGGATGGATTGTGGATTGGTTAATTGACAGAAAACAGAGTAGGAATAAATGAGTCAATTTAGGGTTGGCAGGCTGTAACTAGTGGCATACTGCAAGGATTAGTACTTGGGCCTCAGCTATTTACAATCTGTATCAATGACTTAGATGAGGGGATCGAGTGTAATGTATCCAAGTTTGCTGACGATACAAAGCAAAGTGGGAAAGTAAGTTGTGAGGAGGATGCAAAGAGGCTGCAAAGGGATATAGACACATTAAGTGAGTGGGCAAGAACATGGCAGATGGAATATAATGTGGAGAAATGTGAAGTTATCCATTTTGGTAGGAAAAATAGAAAAGCAGAATATTTTTTGAAATGGAGAGAGATTGGGAAATGTTGGTATTCAGATGGACATGGGTGTCCTTGTACACAAATCACTGAAAGTTAACGTGCAGGTATAGCAAGCAATTAGGAAAGCAAATGGTATGTTAGCCTTTATTACAAAAGTATTGGAGTATAAATATAAAGAAATCTTACAGCAATTATATAGGGCCTTGGTGAGACCACACCTGGAGTACTGAGTACAGTTTTGGTCTCCTTACCTTCGAGGGAGTGCAACAAAAGAGATTGAGGAGACTAGGCCTATATGCACTAGAATTTAAAAGAATAGAGGTGATCTCATTGAAACATATAAAATTCTTATAGGGCTTGACAGGGTTGATGCTGGGAGGATGTTTCTCCTGGCTGGGGAGTCTAAAACTAGGGGTCACAGGGGTAGATTTTCCCGAACCTGTCGGGAAGAAGGCGGGACTTCCCCTTTCGGATTTTTGACCCGCCTACTTCGACGTCCGGCCAATCCGCGCGATTTTCCCTTGATTGACCTTGTTGAGCCCGCCCAGCGGGCTCAGCAGGCCAATTAAGGGCCACCCGGCAACAGGTGACGTCACAGACTGCAATTTCATCTGTCAAGAGTTATTGACAGATGAAATATCAGTGTTTCACAGCTGTTTGAAGCTGTCAAACACTGACAGTCTGACTTCTGACATGAGTCATTCTGCACAGACTCAGTTAGAACTCTTACCGGCACTCAAAGCTGAAGGCTGTCACTTTTCACAGATCACAGCCGTTCAGCTTTAAGTACCGGTTGAGTGATGCGCTCCCGACGGCTACAGGAAGAAAGGCTGTGAAGGTAAGTACAGGTAAGTAAAAGTTCTTTACACACTTTAGACACACCAAACACACTTACCTTTACATTCATGCACCCATCACTCACCTGAGCGCCAACATCGCGACCCCTCCAACTCCTTCAACCCGACAGCCCGCCTGCTCTAACCTGGCGTGGTTTGGAGCCGTCGGGAAACCCACACGAAACCCCTCAAAATAGGGATTAGGCTAAAAACTGCCTGTTAAGGGCCACCCGGCAACAGGTGACGTCACAGACTGCAATTTCATCTGCCAAGAGTTCTTGACAGATGAAATATCAGTGTTTCACAGCTGCCTGCCTGGTTTCGGCAGGTCGGGTACCCTGAAACTTACGTGGGGCGGGGTTTTGGGCAGGATGGTGTCGGGACCCCCAAATTCGGGATTTCCCCCCCCCCCACACGCCTGAAACCCCACCTGACGGCTCCACGAAAATCTAGCCTACAGTCTCAGAAGAAGGAGTCATTATTTAGGACTGAGATGAGGAGAAATTTCTTCACTCAAATGGTTGTGAATCTTTGGAATTCTCTACCCCAGAGGGCTGTGGATGCTCAGTCGTTGAGTATATTCAAGACAGAGGTCGATAGATTTTTGGATACTAAGGGAATCAAGGGATAAGGGGATAGTGCAGGAAGGTGGAGCTGAGGTAGAAGATCAGCCATGATCTTATTGAATGGCAGAGCAGGCTCAAAAGGGCCAAATGGCCTAATCCTGCTCTTATTTTTTATGTTCTTATGGCCCTTTTGGAGGGTAGTTGTGTACTGCTAAGACTGGTTTTAGTTTATAGAGACAAGACAGATTTGGAGGAAGAAGTTCATTTGGTCTGGTTTTGGATCACTTTTGCCACTTAGTTTTTATTAGATATACTGGCCTGGGCTTTTGTGCTCCTCAATTGGGGCCGCATCTCTGTTGAGACAGGAGCTCTGTCCTCTACAATGATGTCCCACTGACCCGGGCCATATTTATGGCCACAGGGTCATTTACATATAGGAGGCAGGCTCCCCAGCCTCTGCCAGGAAGTCATGTCAGAATGGGGGCGGAGAGTTGGTTTGGCAGGCCTCAGGTGCTTGCCTCAGAGAGAGGGAGAGAGCGAGGAAGCTGGCAAGCTGGCTAAAGAAATGACTTTCTTCCTGAAAATTCTAAATTTTGATATTGGGACCTGTGCATGGCTGTGGTCTGAAAATGCTAGCACAGGCCCCTCTGCCAGCATTTAAACACTTAATTTCCATGGTCTATCCTGCATTCAGCGTTCTAAGTGAGCAAATGTAGAAGATACAATGGAAGCCACAGTTCCCTCACCTGCATCAAATTTACATCCACCCATAGCACATCTGGATAGATTTATTCTGGCCTGCTGGAGTTCACTCATGGATAACAAGAGATTAGGACATGACAGAGCATGCCCTCAAATAGCCTTTGTTCCTACCTGTCCCAAACCTACTGAAAATTTTCAGTTGTAATTGGAAGCTGAAATTTTGATTAAACTTGAAAATATAATTTGCAGTTAATATTAGCACCCAAAGTGGATTTGGCAAACTGTACAATTCTTTATACAAATTTTGAAGTGAAGATTTTGTTATTTTAATTATACCTCAGTCACATTGCTATCACGGATTTTGCAATTCTTCTTGGTTGTTGAAGGTTAATTCCTTCAGGAAGTTTCCATGCACCATTCCAGATCATTTTTGATAATGCTAATGCATCTGATAAAGATCCGAGATACCAGATCGAAACGTCCTTCAGACACTAACCTTCAGCACTGAAGACAGGAAGGCATCGGAAACCATGGAGAATAATCCATTATCTGCCTTCCAAAAACAGTACACTTCTATAACTATGTCATGGGAATAACTGAAATTTGCACAATGCACAAGCACACTGTAAATATTACAACATTAAAATCAGCGGGTTGAGGAAGCAACTCAAGCTGGGTACAACCCAATTACGAGCACACTAGTAAGTGCATAAAGGAGCAACTCAAAATTGATATTCCAGTAATTGTCACAGACCTCTGAAGCACAAATTAAGACTGCCTTCAAGTTATTAAAATAGGATGTTTTACTACGTTAAAGGTGCTATATAAATGCAAGTTATTGCTGTTGTATATATTTGAAACTTGTGTCAGACTCCCTCTCAAGTCAGGGAGACCATTACAACAATCCTTGTAACAGTGTTTTGGAACAGGTCTGGCATGAAACCCTCCCTGCACAAATACTGAGTTTTAAAGGGGCAGCCACTAAACAAAAACCTAGACAAAATACAATCATTTTTATCACAACCAGCGAAAAGCTCTACAGATATTTATTAAGTAAAACAATACTTCTGAGAAATCTGATAAAAAATCTACATATACCAATGGAGTAACTACATTTCAGTTGTGTACATTTACTTGAGAAGCCAGAGTCCTATCTCAATTTCCATCGGATCAACCAAATTCGACGGGCTCTTTTTGCTGAATTCAATGGAAGGAACTTTCACGACAGTTCTACTCTTGTACATGCCATAAAATTAGTGAAAAACAAAGCCTTGTCTGAAAAATAGATGGCCCCCATGAGTGTAGCAGTCCTAAGTGCAGTAGCGGAGAAGGTTTTACCATACAACCAACTCAAACTGTTGATTAAATAAGCAGCAGGTACATCCTATTCCCCATCACAACTTATTCTAAGGGCTTTGACAAGTTGATTAGCCTCTGGATGCCAAAGTGACAATTATGGTCAACAGTGAGGGGGCACATTCCCCAGTGAATGATGAACATTTCAGAAAAAAGAAGCAAGAAACATCTAAATGTTACATGAAGACGGTCACAGCCATTCATAACTATTGGCTTCACCCTCAGTTTTCTAAAAACCTGCAACCCACTGCTTTCACATTCTGAGTAACTCTGAAATTTGGAATAATTAATTTCCAATTAAGCATGGACTAATGTTACGTTGTCTGACACCGTTCATTATGCTAACAGCTATCAACACACCACAGGGACTCTAAAAGGACAGGAGAGAGCAAGCATGCACCCAAGAGAAAAAGACTATAAAGGTTAGCTGGATTTGCTTCAATATTGAAAGCAATCAACTCATTATTATTTTGCCTCTTACGGATGGCAGAAGTTGCTGAACCTGCCAAGACACTGGTCTAGGATTTGGATAAGGCCTGTAAACAGGTGTGGGTATCGCGATGCACGACTAGCTCGTGCCCGTTCCTTCCGATGCAGGCAGCACGCAGACTTCGTGCTGCCTGCTAATTGAAATGACAGCAGCATGCAGCCCAGCACTAAACGTGCTGTTGAGTGCACGTATCAGCAGGGGGCCCAAGTTCGAGCGAGGCTCACCCCAATTAAAGCTAGCCTGCACTCTTAAAGCCAGTCTTATAAGATGCCAGAGGGACCCTGGTTCCAAATTAGAGGTTGAACCGTATTGGGGACAGTGATTTAACTTTATTCAGCACAAGCAAGACTTACATAACAGTATTTGAGCAGCAGTTTACAGAGTATAATTGAGACTACTCTGGGTAGAAGCCACAACCGTGAGTAAGCTGCACCCAGTGTCTCGTCTCTTATCTCTCCTCATCTCCTGGGTGTCTCTTTGATTCTTCCTGAAATTGTCTACTCCTGAAATCTTCTACCATTTGTGGCTGTTAAGACCCCCTTCTTATACCCTTACTCTCATTCAAAACTTATGGGGGGAAAAATTTGGTTGCTTTGCGCCTCCCGTTGCAAAGCAACTAGCGCCCAGGCGCAGCGATGTTTGCGCCGATCGCGAAATTGACCAGACATTTTGCGGCGACGCTAAACACTACCGCCACGATCTCCTGCGCCCGCAGATCGTGACTTAAGTCGAGCATACAACGCCCCGGACCGGATATTGAGTGGCGCCCCCTGCCTTACCGCCTGCCGCTAGCAACGACAGGTTGAGGGGAGCGTTTTGTAGTCGGGAAGGAACTGGGGGAGCGCTATTTAAAGGCGACCGCTTCCTGCCTTTTTTTGTCAGCGACATTTTTGTACCACGCATTCTGAGAGAGACAGACAGACAGACTGACTTCTGGAGAGATTGAACGCTGTGTGAAGGAATTTTGGGTACTGAACAGCACTTTGCAGGTTCATTTTGATTTGACCTTCCTTGCATCGATTTAGAAGAGACTTGGGGGCTGCACTCTGAGCTCTTTCCCTGGGCCTCTTCATTGTTCTTTCCAGCAGATTTGATGTACAGGTATCTCCAGGCCGAGATTCAAGGCTGCAATAAGCAGGGTGTGGATGGAGAGCAAGATCGACCCTCCCCTTTAAGAACTGGCCGGCGCCAGTGTGTCTGTGTTCCATTGCTGACTGACATCACGAGCTTCGCCAGCGCTCTGAGGTAGTGCCTCGCTCCTCAGCATTAGCGCCTTAAGAGAGGTGTGTAGTGCCTGATTTAGCGCTCCAATCACCTCCAGGGGCGATAGAAGCCAAGTTTGCTGTCGGAGGCAATCATTAGCGCCAAATGGGGCGATACCGAATTTCTCCCCCCTGGAGTCCTCCTGAACCAATCACTGGCTGACACAAAACCCAATCATAAAGATGCCAGGTTCGTAGCACCCTGGCTTAGGCAGGTTTTTAGTCTTATGACATTCATGCATCATGTTTTTGACCCCAGAGGCTCATATCTGGGGTAGTTATGGCAACACAAAAGGACATGTCTCCACAGGTTGAAGGTTGGCCTTGCTGTTGGCCTTTGTTTTATTCACTGTAGATGTTATAAAATTCCAACACAATGGTAACTGCACCTAACCTTGGTTCCCAGGCTAACTGCAGTCTATTCGACCATGGCAATCTTTTTCTCACCCAAGGTTGATTGGTTACAGCTTACTCACAGACTTTTAAGCATAAGAAAAAGGGTTAAATGTTATACATAATTCAGGTTATTATTGGTGTGGAGATGCCGGTGTTGGACTGGGGTGGACAAATGTAAGAAATCACACAACACCAGGTTATAGTCCAACAGCTGGGTAATTTGCTTTCAGGAGAACAGCGACCACGACACCACACAACCCTGCCACAGCAACCTCTGCAAGACATGCCAGATCATCAACACAGATACCATCATCACACGCGAGGACACCACCCACCAGGTACATGGTACACACTCATGTGACTCGGCCAACGTTGTCTACCTTATACGTTGCAGGAAAGGATGCCCCGGAGCATGGTACATCGGCGAGACCATGCAGACACTGCGACAACGGATGAACGGACACCGCGCAACAATCACCAGGCAGGAGTGTTCCCTCCCAGTCGGGTAACACTTCAGCAGTCAAGGACATTCAGCCTCCGATCTCCGGGTAAGCATTCTCCAAGGCGGCCTTCGAGACACACGACAATGCAAAATCGTCGAGCAGAAACTGATAGCCAAGTTCCGCACCCATGAGGACGGCCTCAACCGAGATCTTGGGTTCAAGTCACGCTACATGTAACCCCGCCTGACGTAGGGTCATCCAGACTCGAGTCGTCGTTGGCTTGTTCTCGCCACACAGATGCGGCTGGACCTGCTGTGATTTCCAGCAAAAAAAGTTTTTTGTTTTTCATACAGACCCCAGCATCTGCAACATTTGACCCCTTGTGACCCCACCTCATTGTTCTTTGATGTAATGTTTTCCTGACTGACCTGTTTGGACACCATTTACACCTTTGATCGCTGTGATTATCTCTCTGCTGAGGTGTGATAAATGGCAGTTAGAAAGATTACCTGTAAACATCTGACATTTTCTGACTATATAAGCTGTGTTTTTATGCATCTCTCCACTTCACCTGACGAAGGAGCAGCGCTCCGAAACCTTGTGATTTCAAATAAAGCTGTTGGACTATAACTGTAGTGTCCGTGTGTTGATAAAGACACTGAAGACAGGAGTTGGTTCATAGGTATTTACGAAGCAAAGTCTGGGGGGGGGGGGGGGTTCTAACGGATATACACAATACACAGGCTAATATAGCCCGAGTGGCAATCACCGGCACCACAGCACACCTGGGGCTGTTAAAGGCACATACACTACAATTCCTCCCCTTTTAGCTAACTAGTACATCATATTTTAAGTAATTATTAATTACATGTTATAAGCAAAATAATATACATTGCTGTAGTTAATTAATTATGTCAGTCAGTCTCTCAGGAGGCTTCCTGACTCGGTCCGGATAACGCCTCGGGGGTGTAGTAGTTTCTGGTGGTGTAGTAGGTTCTTTTGGCAAGGCTGATTCGGCTTGAATGCCAGTGTCGGGTTCATCGGGTTCCAGTATCACCGGATCGGAGGTAGATATGGGTATCTCTACTTCATCGTTAGATGTATAGAGTGGTGGTGTAGGTTGTCCCTTTTCGGATGACTTATGATTTGGTCAGCATGGCGCCTTATTATGCTTTCTCCGATGTCCACGGTATACACATCAGTGGTCCTAGTTGTGTGCAGATAGTTCCAGGCTGCCATTTCTCGGTACGGTAGTCCCGGGCCAAAACTTGTTGACCTATCTGGAAGGTTCTAGTTGGCCTTTCATTCATGCCTTGAAACTGCCGGTTCTCCACGTCCCTTCTGATGTTGGGCTTGACCAAATCCAGCCGGCATCTTAGGTTTCTATTGAAGAACATCATGGCGGGAGTTTGGTTGGTAACTATATGTGTTGCATTCCTGTATGCGAATAAGAAGTTATCCACCTTGTGCTGAAGTTTTATGTCTTCATTACCCATGGCCTTTATGGCCTTCTTGAAGGTCTGGACAAACCTTTCAGCCAATCCATTGGTGGCGGGATGGTATGGGGCGGACGTGTAGTGCTTAACCCCATTGTTTTTTTAAGAACTTTCTGAATTCTTCGGACACAAATTGCGGTCCATTATCAGAACAGATCTGTTACGGCAGCCCATTCCTGGCAAATATGGTCCTTAATACTGTGATGGTTTTTTCCGTGGTGGTGGAGGACATCTTTATTACCTCCGGCCACTTGGAGTGTGCATCAACCGCGATTAAGAACATTGAGTCCATAAATGGACCAGCAAAGTCGATGTGTACCCTTTGCCAGGGAGATGAGGGCCACTCCCATGGATGTAGAGGGGCTTGTGGTGGAGCGTTTTGGACCTTCTGGCATCCTAGGCAGCTCTTGGTCATTTCTTCGATGTCTCCATCGATACCTGGCCACCATACAAACGCCCTGGCTAGGTTCTTCATTTTCACTCCACCCAGATGCCCCTCGTGAAGCTCCTTTAGAACTTTATCCTGGAGTTTGGGTGGAATCACCACTCTGGATCCACACAGCAAGGTTCCTCGGCACACTGACAGCTGTTCTCTTCTTTGCGAGAATGCTGGCAACAGTGGTTCGCCATGTGCTGGCCATCCCTTCACTGTTAAATCGTAGACCCGTGAAAGAGTCGGGTCATTTCTCGTTTCCCTTTCAATGGCAGAATTTGTTACTGGTAGACATTCCACTATGGTAGAGTGGAACATCTCCATTGGGTCGACTGTAGGTGCCTCTTCTACCGTTGGCAACGGTAGGCGCGATAAACCGTCAGCATTCCCATGCTGTTTTGACACTTTGTATTCTATGTTGTATTGGTGTGCCCCTAGAAAAAGGGACCACCTCTGTAGCCTTTGCGCTGTCATAATGGGAACACCCTTTTTAGGGTTGAATATGGAGATGAGGGGGTTGATGGTCAGTCAACAAGGTAAATTTTTGTCCGTGTAGGTAATGGTTGAATTTCTTCACTCCCCATACCAGGCTGAGTGCTTCCCTGTCGATTTGGGCATAGTTACGCTCAGCTGAGTTCAATGAGCGTGACGCAAAAGCTATCGGCCGTTCCGAGCCATCAGGGAATTTATGCGATAATACTGCTCCTATGCCGTAAGGGGATGCATCGCACGCCAGTCTGATTGGCAGTGATGGGTTGTAATGAGCCAAAACTTCTTTGGACGTGATTAAGTCTTTGCATTTATGGAAGGCACTTTTGCAGTCTTTGTTCCATTTCCAAATTACTCCTGTTTGTAGCAGTTCATTAAGAGGGTGTAGAAGAGTTGATAAGTTCGGTAAAAATTTATGATAGTAATTTATTAATCCCAGGAACGACCTTAATTGTGAAACATTTTCAGATGCTGGGGCTTTTATGACCGCCTCAATTTTTTCAGGTGACTTATGCAACCCTTCCTTATTTATTATGTGACCACAATATGATATTTGATTTCGGAAAAATTCGCACATGGGGCGATTTGCTCGTAGGCCCCGTTCTCTCAGCCTAGTGAGCACCTGCTCTAAATTGGCAAGGTGCTCGTTGTCGTTTTCTCCTGTTACAAGGATGTCGTCTAGGTAGCATTGAGTCCCCGGAATCCCTTGGAGGACTTGCTCCATAGCTCTTTGCCAGATAGCTGGAGCGGATGCTACTCCGAAAACCAGTCGATTGTACTGGCACAGGCCTTTGTGTGTATTTATCGTGAGATATTTTTTAGAGGCCTCTTCAACCTCCATCTGTAGATATGCCTGTGCCAAGTCAATTTTGGTGAAACGTTTCCCTCCGGATAGTGAGGCGAAAATATCTTCTATCCTCGGAAGAGGATACTGTACCGTGTGAAGGACCGGGCTTACAGTCACCTTGAAGTCTCCACAGATGCGAATTTTTCTCTGTTCTTCAGATTTATCATTCTTCAATGCTTTCTTCATGACTGGGATGATGGGTGTTGCCCACTCGCTCCAATCTATTTTAGATAATACGCCTGCCTTTTCCAAATTCTCCAGCTCTGCCTCGACTGCTGGACGAATTGCGTATGGCACCGGTCTTGCCTTAAAAAACTTGGGAATTGCTGCATCTTCCACTTTTATTGAGGCGGTGATGCCTTTCAAGGTTCCTAGTTTCTCTTGAAACACTTCCTTGGCGTTGGCCAAGGTGTCTTTTAATCGTTCAGGTATGACGTCATCATCATTTTTTTCCTTACTGGTCACCGTCAGTGCCTGAATGGAGTGCCAGTCTAAACGTATTTTTCTGATCAATTCACGTCCCAACAGCGGTGGACCACCATCTTGTAGAACGTATAAATACAACTTCTGTATTTCCTTGCCGTTGTATGCAACAGGGACCCTTATTTTTCCTTTGGGGTATACTTTCTGCCCCGTATATGTTTTCAAGATAATGGATGTGTCTTTTAAAGGTATATGCGGAAATAGCCGCTCGTAATCCCGTCGATTTATGACGGTCAGAGCTGATCCTGTATCTAGCTCCATTTTAACTGGGGACCCTGCTATTGTGAGGGTAACCCAAATGGTCTGGTAATCTTCTTTGGCAATTACATTATGTAATTTGAGAGAGCTTAGTCTCTTGTTCCTGGAGTCGCTATCGCTCTTCTGGTCTTCGGAGCTACTGTCCGTCATCATTTGTACCTTTCTGTGCTTTCTTATTGATTCTTTTCCTGTTAGTGGATTTTTTGTTTCCAGATCGGCACATACGTGGAATGTGTCCCATCTTTCCGCATCGCCTGCATGCTTTTTCCTTGAACCAGCAGTCCCTCTGGTCATGGGTGGATCTGCCGCAGCGATAACATCTCTCGAAACCCCGTGTCATTTCATGGGTGCCGAAGTCCTGTGGCCTTTGCTGTATCTCTGCAGCTCCTATTGCACTGAAAGCCTTGTCCAGTGTTAAATTTTTCTCAGAAGATAGCTTTTTTTGTGTTTCTACAATTAGGGAATCACAGATGAATTTGTCTTGCAGAGAATCTGCCAGTCCTGCCTCGAATTGGCAGTGTAGGGTAACAACAATCTCCTCAAAATTCTTGTCCATCGGTTCGGCTGGAGTGATTAAGTTTCATAACAGCTTGTATGTCTTTGCGCCATTAGATCCAGAAGCACTGAAGCTTTTTTTTCATCTTCTATTCCATTTGCGGTGCAATATACCTCCACTCTTTCCACATATGTGGTCCAATCCTCTATCTCGTTATCAAAAACATCAATATTGCCAAAATTAGGCATCTTAGAAAAGATATGGCGCTTCCCGCCGCTGACAACGCTGTTTACTGCGGTTTCCGTTTGTTTTATTTTTTTATTTACTGTTGGAGACTCGTTCCCGCCGGAGTTTTTGACCAGGTCTGAACGCTGACCTGCCTGCCGCGCCGGCCGTCTCCAGAGTGCTCCCTCCCAGTCCGTTATTGCTTGCCTCCGATTTCGCTGCCTGTCTCAGCTGTGGAGCCAGCCGCTGGAGCCCCAGCCTGACACCCAGGAAGGATTTAGCGCAGTACCTGCCACCAGCTTGGCCAGCTGGTGAAACCACAGCTTCTCTCACTTCCTTGAGTCTTCAGGACGCCCGAGGAATCGATGTCCTTGAGGTGCTGCCGAATTGCAGCTAAGTCCGTTTCCACTTCGTTGCCACTGTAGTGTCCGTGTGTTAATAAAGACACTGAAGACAGGAGTTGGTTCATAGGTATTTACTAAGCAAAGTCTGGGGGGGGGGGGGGGTTCTAACGGATATACACAATACACAGGCTTATATAGCCCGAGTGGCAATCACCGGCACCACAGCACACCTGGGGCTCTTAAAGGCACATACACTACAATAACCTGGTGTGTGATTTCTTACAGGTTATTATTGCATACAGTTGATGATTACAAACTTCTACATTTAATCCTTACACACAATTATAGATCTATTACTGATTATTCTAAGATATTAATGGTTATGATATCAAAACAAATATTTAAAATAAACAAACATGTAATTCATAACAATCTTACGGTCCCTGCCTCTTATCTCAGTCTCTGGAATTCCATTAATTCTCTCAGCTTTTCTCACAGACTGACTGTTGCTTTGCTAACAAGGCTTGTTGGAGTCTGCATTTTTTATTTTTGGTCAAGCAGGCCCAAAGCCTCTTTCTTCCATTTGAAAATCTTGGTCTACCCAAGGCATATTACACTAGTTTAAAAGCATGATTATTCAAGAATCGGCGTGCATTGACTAAATAATGCTGATTTCATTTTGTCCATGTTAACTAGTCCAGATTCGTATAGTCTGCACCTCTTAAAGGGAAAGTGCATACTGGCTGCAGCAGGTACTGGAAGTCGTCAAGAGGAGTGTGTAACCTACAGGAAGAGTGAAGATGGCGCAACATGGCAGTGACGGCTCCTAGATTTTCTGATGCAGCACTCGGGACCCTGGTGCAGAAGGTGGATAGGAGGTGAGGTGTCCTATATCCACAGGGGGCCAGGAGGATCTCCAGTCCCATGCTGAGAAGGGAAAGTGAGCAGATAGCCATTGCTGTCGATGCAAGCATTGTAGCCCCGAGGACCTGGATGTTGTGCAGGAAGAAGTTTAATGACCTCACATGAGTGGTCAAGTTCAGTGACTTCATCTTCAAATGCTGTTTCCCACCATCTGCAACACTAGCCTCACACGCTGATCAATGCACCACACCCCCATCACTCACCTACCAACATTCCTCACATTCATAGCTTCACCTCGCCCTCACACACTTACCACTGCTGCAAACTTCACACCCACATCTCCCAGCTTGTAGACACTGTCAGCTATTTAACCATGACAGGCACATCACCCAAACACATTGCACCACATTCAGTGGCACACTTCCCTTTATCTTGGAGGACAAGGTAGCTCATAACTGAAGACAGCAGGAGATGGGCGCGCCTGTATGACCTAACCCCCATGAAGGAGACAGTGCTGGAGATAATTGGAGCAGCCATCACTGAGCCTGTGGCCAGAGACGGGGCTGAAACAATCCAAGATGACGGTATCCTCATACCTACTTCTCCTTCTCACATCGAAATTCCCCCTCATCCCACAATCTCTTCTGATTTACAAGCTGCAGATGGTGTAAACATACACCTCTGTTTTCCACGTCCCCCTCCCCTTACTGCAACCCTACCCTTGGACTTTACTCCTTTTAGATCGCCAAGAACGCGCAGACGGCGCAGACACGATGGGCCGAAGGGCCTCTTTCTGTGCTGTTTAACTCTATGACTCTAACTGCAACCTGGCCAGGCAGTGGTGGAGGAGCAGGAAGTGCAGGAGAAAGAAAAAGACTTGCATTTCTATAGCGCCTTTCATGACCACCAGATGTCCCAAAGCACTTTACATCCAATGAAGTACTTTTTGAAGTGTAGTCACAGTTGTAATGCAGAAAAAGAGGAAGGAGGAAGTGATGCAAATGACGCACTGTCACTTGATTTCACACTCGCAGCCACCAGCTCAGATATTGACACTCCGCGTACTTTAGAGGGTAGGTTAGATGTGGGATCTGCTGTGGTGAGACACTGGGCATGAGTGGCTGTAGCCAGGGCAGGGGGCAAGGGTAGCGCAGGTGCCAGCTCCCCGGAGGGCGAGGTCGTACACGAGTTCTGCTACAGAGGACTTAGATAGGACGGCCTACAAAAGGCAGCTGACAGGTATGCACAATGAAATGCTTGGTGCATTGGCAGGCCTGCCAGTAAGCCTGAATGGAATGTCAAGGAGCATGGAGGAGTCCAGCACCAACCTTGCACAGGGCTTTGCGCAGAGCTTGGAGCCCAGCCATTCCAACATGGAAGTGGTGGGCAACTCCATTAGTGCACTTGTGGACCCAACCAGTTTTCCTTGTAAATTTATTTGACCCTGTGTGGCCCCTTTAAGGGGCTACACCGTCCATTCAAAATACCATGCACGAGCGGTTTTTACATTGAAAAGTCGGCTGCGTGGGTTCCCTGGAGCGCTGCATGGTCGCGCAGTTTACAGGGAACACTGGACCTAACCACGATGAAGCGTCTGATGGCCGATGTCTCAACTTCCATTGCAGCACAAGCAGAAACCACCCAACGTCCAAGGGCTGCAGTGGAAGCTCAGACTGAAGTCATGCAAACTCAGCTTGTTGCCATGCAAGCATAGACTGCTGCCATCATGGCTGCAGTTACCAGTGTTGAAAGGGGCTTGCAGGGTGGTACAGCAGTCTAGCAATCTGTCCTCCAACAGATTACTAGAATTGCTAAGGCTCCGCCCGGGGGAGTGGCAGTGGCTCCATGGAGCACAACTCTGCTGTCCTCTCTCAGGATGACAACAGTCGTCCTCCCACCACTGCCACTCCGCCAGTGCCCTTGCCCGTCAGCCAGCCAGCCCAGACTGCTGCACCCATGTCGAGGTGGTGCAGTCTAAAGCCAGGTCTTCTTGGCCCTGAGCTGCTCAAGATCGTCTTATAAGGCCATCTGCAGTCTCCTCCACTGAAAGTCAACAGCCTTCCACCAGCCATGCTGCAGCCACTGGGGTAGCAATGCGTAGGAGCACTAGGAAGGCAAAGGCAAACGGAAGACATGTGCTAAGGGAATGCACAAGGGTGACTAGTTGATTTTGTTAAGTAATATTGGATGGATTGATGTATAAAGTTGGTTTAGAATGTTTGCTTTGTGGTGCCTTTTACTGTAGCATTGTGGCCAAAAGGACACTGTGATAGTCCATAATGGAGGGAAGGTAAGGCGTGGGACTGTGAGTGAATGGGGAATTGGGATTGCGTTCATTGGTGCCACAGTCGGATCAGTTGATCATGAACAGCCTGACCAGAGTGTCGGTTTCCTCCTCCTACTCGTGCTCCTCCTCTTCCTCAGCTCTTTGCCGTATACCTGGTGGCAAGGGCTGTCCCCTCATGATGGCGAGGTTGTGCAGCATGCAGCAGCCCACAACGAATTTTGAGACACGATCTAGCGAGTACTGCAGGGCTCTTCCACAGCGGTCCAGGCAGTGGAAGTGTTATTTCAGGACTCCAATGGTCTGCTCGATCAAATTCCGTGCGGCACCATAGCTTTCGTTATATGCATGCTGCCCACGTGGTTGGGTTGTGCACCGGAGTCATGAGCCAGGTGGTCAGCGGATAGCGTTGTCACCCAGTAGCCACCCTCGCATTTGTCGTGGTGGCTGAAAAGTGGATGGCACAGCAGACTGCCACAGAATGAAGGCATCATGGATCATGGCTGCTGCTAGGGTACCGAGCATTGATTTGCATGATACGCTGAGTATGATCCCACATCAGCTGGACATTGAGGGAGTGGAATCCCTTCTAGTTGTGCTACATCTCAGAGTTCACATGCGGCGCTACGGATGTAGTTTTGTGCCCAAACGTCTCCCTATATCACCAGATGCCGTTCAGGAGTAAAGTGCTCTTTGACAAACTTACTGCTACAAATTCCAGAGCTGCCACTTAAGCACTTTCTGTCTTAAAGAGACAGTCTGGTAACTGCCAAGATCAATCTTTGGCCCAGAAATTGCTGGAAAAATACTGGTGAATTTCTGGCGCCTGCCATTATTAGTTCATTAAAATCCCAGCAATTTGTGGCGAAGAGATATGCCATGAGTGCTGATTCACCACAATTTGTGGCGAAGAGATATGCCATGAGCGCCGATTCACCACAAATTGCTGGATGATTTGCGCCACTCCGCCGATAGCCTCGCAAAGGCCGCCATGAGCCTCCCCATTGTGCATCATGAAATTGCTGGATTTGTATCGTTAATGCAAATTAATCTCACCGCAGCCATTTAGGGCTGGTAATTCATGTTGTGAGAACCCTGTTAATGACATGATTTGTGGTGCTGACATGCCACTCAACCTTGGAGGCCCAGAAAGAGAACAATGAAACTGTGGAGTCTCACTCCCACAGGCATTAAATTGTTCCTCGGTGTTCTTTTAAATTTTAAGGGGGAAAAATTGGGTTGCTTTGCGCCTCCTGTTAGCGCCCTGAGATTGTGTGTTAACCACCAGCAGAATCATTCTTGCTACTGCATCTAATATACAGCATCAGAAAAGCCCTTTGAGGTCAATCTGGCTGTTCCCAGTGATTAGGAACTATCATATCCCACAATATATATCATATCCTATCAAGTTTTGCACCAGGCATTTACCCAATTCTTAAATTTGCTGATACAATTAGCCCGCTACCTCTTTTGGCAATCCATTGCATACATTCATAGAGTCATAATGGCATAGGAGGCCATTTGGCCCATCGAGCCCGTGCCGGCTCTCTGTACAGCAATCCAGTCAGTGCCACTCCCCCGCTCTATCCCCGTAGCCCTGCAAATTTATTTCCCTCAAGTGCCTATCCAGTCTCCCCTTGAAAACACAGTGTGTCCACTTCCACCACTTCCGTTGGCAGCGAGTTCCAGGTCCTCACCACTCACTGCGTAAAAAAGTTTTTCCTCACATCGCCCCTGTATTTCTTGCCCAAAACCTTAAATTTGTGTCCCCTAGTCCTTGCGCCATCAACTATTGGGAACATCCTTTCCACGTCTAGCCTATCCAAACCCGTCATAATCTTGTACACCTCTATCAAATCACCCCTCAACCTCCTTTGCTCTAATGAAAACAAATCCAGCTTCTCCAACCTGTCCCTGTAGCTAAGATCCCCCATCCCCACTGTATAATATCTCAAGTTTGAGGCCATGTCCTCTTTTAGAATCTGTGACTACGTTAAACTACGTTTACCTTGTCTACACCTTTTAGCATCTTGTATATGTCAGTAAGTTCACCCTTAAGACTTCTCTTCTCCAGTTTAAACATTCTCAGCATCTGCAGCCTCTCCTGATAACAAGTTGTCCTTCACTGCCTCCTCTCCAGTATCTTTGTGTCTTCTCTTGTAATACTGGCCAGAATTATACACAATACTCCACATGGAGCTGGACCAGTGCTCTGCACAAAATCATCAATCTTATTCAAAAATTAATTCCTCACACCCCTATATAAGAGATGTACAAGTTTGATTTAAATTTATTACCAGCATTATTCCAAAAGGCATTAACCATTCAAATTCGGTTTACACTACAATTTTGAAGCTTTTTATTTTGGCTTGATTTGTTCAAATCCCAAGAGAGTTAAACGTACTGGAAGTTTTATCATCAGATATTCTCTTCTTCAAAACTAAATACAGTTGTGCAACCATCACAGAAACACACTTCATTCCTCAGTTTTAAAGTGACAGTAGTGTGAAATAAGAATGATCAAGTTACTAAGTGTTTCATACGTCAAGCAATGTATTTTAAGAAGTGAACCCATGCATACATTTCAGCTGCATCTGCCAAGCATAAACAGATGGTTCTTTTGTTCTACACAGCTGATGCCCTCTTGCTTCAACCCTTTCAGTTGAAGACTAATAATCGTCTTAAAATGATATTATCATGTGAAATAAAACAAAATCTGTGAAAAAGACATAATTTGTATTCTGGATTTTAACTCCCTGCGATCATTCATTGCTTAAAGCATCTTTCCTGGTAAAGGCCACATTTTTGGCTGCAAGTATGTTTATGGGAACAAAGCCGACAACGGCCTTGGATGGCGGCTGGCTGGAAATGTCCCTCGAGGTAAATTTGAGCAGCGACAGAAGGCAGAACAGCAAATATACTCAACAGATGTGCTCATATCACAGAGGAAATGTCCAAATACCAACATTAGAAATCCACCAGCAATAACTTGATCGCAATCTATAAACGTAACCTTGCTAGGACAATTATTGTGCCTACGATTATAAAGCAAAACCATATTGAGATATGATCATAAAAACGCTATTTTTGTCTGTTATGATTTAGACTCAGTCAGTTAATATACCCAAGTACTTCACGCACTCCTGAATGATTCACCTTGTGATAGTGTTAAACATGCTGTAGAAGGTTAGAGCACAGAAGGAGGCTATTTGGCCCACTGTGTTGGTTGCAGATCTGTACCACAGCAATCCAAACTAATATTACTGCCATGCATTCTCCTCACAACCTGCATCTTCCTATAGAACCACAGAAGTTTAAACACACACAGGGTGGCAATTTGGTCGATTGATGAAAGGACTGTGCCTGTCCAAGCCTAGGAGCTCTGCTGTTTCCAGTCCTGGGCCATAAACATGTCTTGAAGGAAACTCTGGTGCTAGCTTACCCCAGTGGAGTGAAGCTCCACCAAAAGGACCAGAGGCCTGAAAGCTGATTTGTAGAGGGAAAATCTCATACAATCCTTCTGTCACCAGTGATCTTTGGGGTACTTCCAGGATGCCCACAGACCTTCTGATCTGTAGGGGTCCCACTGCTAGCACTAATGCCTAGTTTCTTGAACCACCTTCTGATTGGGTGCCCAAACTGTTGAAATGCAAAAAATGAGGCAGGAGGTTAGGAACACTCCTTGCTGCCACATTTGCATCTCTACAATGGGCCTGTACCTACGGCAAGTGAAGGCTCAACTCCACACCTTATATTCCATGGGGAGGCCTGGAAAATTCAGCAGTAACTTATGGTAAAATGAGTCTCTGCCACATTTTCCTGAGCTTTGTATCTAGGAAATGGACTCTCCCGGGGAAGAGGTCACTTCACTCAGTAGTGCACTTTGCAGTCATTTGTTTGGCTTGTGTAACCGGTAAAGTATCTGGGTTTGGATTATGCAAGGCCATTAAAAGGCTATCTACTTTAGACATCATATGAAGCTTAGATACAAATGATCAATTCTAACTCAAGTCTTAGATTTGTAGGTCTTAGGAAAGAGGGAAACAATTCACCAGACACCCTCTGGATTTTCAGTCTTGCTATCTTACAATATCAACAACAGTTTGCTTGCTTCTTTACATGTGCCCCAAAACAGTCACTATCACAACTACCACTTAGCTTTCAAATTAACTAGCTTGAATGGTCCTCTCCCAATGATCCAGAAAAATTAGCTAGTATGTGGCTGAACCACAAAAACCAGGACATGTCCAGATTTGATCCTCAATCAATAGGGTGCTACAATTGGCCTGAGCTCTAGCTTTAACATGGTGCAGTGTAATTGAGGTCAAACAGTAATGTTACTTCTTGCAGTTATTTGAACCTCAACTTCCCCATCCTCGTCTCTCGCTGAACCTCCAATCCAGTGCACTCACTGGCTGCTAATCTCACCAATCTCCTTCCCATTCCACTCACCCCACCTATTAATATAAGAAAATAATATAAGACCAGAAGAATTAGGAGCAGGAGCAGGCCACACGGCCCTTCGAGCCTGCTCCACCATTCAATAAGATCATGGATGATCTTCGAACTCAACTCCACTTTCCCACCTGATCCCCATATCCTCGATTCCCTTAGAGTCCAAAAATCTATCTATCTCAGCCTTGAATATACTCAATGACTCAGCATCCACAGCCCTTTGTGGTACAGAATTCCAAAGATTCACAACCCTCAGTGAAGAAATTCCTCCTCATCTCAGTCTTAAATGGCCTACCCCTTATCCTGAGACTATGCCCCATAGATCTAGACACTCCAGCCAGAGAAACAACCTCTCAGCATCTACCCTGTCAATGCCCATCAGTATCTTATATATTTCAATGAGATCACCTCTCATTCTTCTAAACTCCAGAGAGTATAGGCCCATTCTACACAATCTCTCCTCGTAGGACAACCCTCTCATCCCAGGAATCAATCTAATGAATCTTCGTTGCACTGCCGCTAAAGGCAAGTATGTCCTTTCTCAGATAAGGAGACCAAAACTGTGCACAGTACTCCAGGTGTGGTCTCACCAGAGCCCTGTACAATTATAGTAAGACTTCCCTACTCTTGTACTCCAACCCCCTTGCAATAAAGGCCAACATGCCATTTGCATATAATTGCTTGCTGTACCTTCATGCTGACTTTGTGTTTCCTGTAGGAGGACACCTAAATCTCTCTGAACACCAACAGCCCTCCCACATGGCAGCTGTCCTTCATTCTGCCAGCGCAATTCACACTTCATCTAGAGCCATCCTTTATTCCTTAACCTGTCCCATTACCACCTCCTCTTGCCTTGAATATCTCTTAATGTCTCTCAATGTCTCTTAATCGCTCCTGTTTTCTATCCTATCACTGACCTTCCCTTTTGTTCTTTCATCCCCTCCCCCTTTTCCCAGCCCCTAACTTGCTTTAAAATCGGTTCCTTTTCCTGCCTTTTTCCAGTTCTGACGAAAGGTTCTCGACTTGAAACATTAACTCAGTTTCTCTCTCCACGGCTGCTGCCTAGCCTGCTGAGTTTTTCCAGCGTTTTCTGTTGTTATTACCAACATATAAAAGTTTCTCACCATTTAAAAAATATTCTGTTTTTCTATTCTTCCTACCAAATTGAATAAACTCATTTCCCCACATTAAACTCTATCTGCCACCTTACTGCCCACTCACTTAACCTGTCTATATCCCTTTGCAGGCATTTTGTGTCCTCCTCACAGCTTACTTTCCCACCTAGCTTTGTATCACCAGCAAACTTGGATACATTGCACTCGGTCCCTTCATCTAAGTCATTAACATAGATTGTAAATAGCTGAGGCCCAAGCACTGATCCTTGCGGCACCCCACTAGTTACAGCCTGCCAACCTGAAAATGACCCGTTTATTCCTACTCCCTGTTTTCTGTCCGTTAACCAATCCTTTATCCGTGCTCATATATTACCCCCAACCACATGAGTCCTTATCTTGCGTAGCAAACTTTTATGTGGCACCTTATCAAATGCCTTTTGAAAATCCAAACATACTACATCCACTGGTTCCCCTTTATCTACCCTGCTAGTTACATCCTCAAAAATCCCTAATAAATTTGTTAAACATGATTTCCCTTTCAGAAAACCATATTGAATCTGCCTAATCATATTATGATTTTCTAAGTGCCCTGTTACCACCTCCTTGATAATGGATTCCACCATTTTCTTTGACAAATGTCAGGCTAACTGGCCTGTAGTTCCGTTTTCTCTCTCCCTCCTGTCTTGAATAGCGGGGTTACATTGGCTACCTTCCAATTCGCTGGGACCGTTCTAGATTCTAGGAAGATCACAACCAATGCATCCACTATCTCTGCAACCACCTCTTTTAGAAACCCAGGATATAGGCCATCAGATCCGGGGATTTATCGGCTTTTATTCCCATTAGTTTCTCAAGTACTTCTTCTCTGCTGAAATGACCCTTGAACTCTGCCACTGGATCAACAATCAATGCTCCTCTCTGCATTCCCTTCTAGAATATCCATTCACTCACGAACAAGGCATTTGCCATCCAAAACCTTATGATGTTTGCACTGACGTCCTGGCTTTGACAGAAACTTGGCTCATAGGTGACAATATCCTGCCGTTTACTGACGGCTTCCCACCTGCTTTACTTTCCATCATTTGCCCCACCTAAACCACCACGATGGAGGTGTGGCCCTCATCACATCTTAGTCTCTCTCCCTATTTCTCTGGTACCTTCTCCTCAATCGAGCACATCACTTTCTTCCATCCCTTGCACCTCATTGTTCTCTACTACCTCCCTCCAAGCCCCACCCCGAGATTCGCACAGAGATATTCTCTCTTGTTATGCCTCAGCCTCTGCACTGATCAACTCCTCATCCTCGGTGACTTCAATCTCCACCTCTCCTCTGATTTCATGGCTCTCCTGTCCTACCTTAACCTCTTATAGAAACATAAGAATTAGGAGCAGGAGTAGGCCATACGGCCCCTCGAGCCTGCTCCGTCATTCAATAAGATCATGGCTGATCTTCGACATCAACTCTGCTTTCCCGCCCAATTCCCAAATCCCTCGATTCCCATACAGTCCAAAAATCTATGGGCCTGAATTTGCAGTCGGCTGCAGAGCTAAGGAGTACGCCGCCAACATCGCAAGTAAATCTGCACCGACCTCTGATCCTCCCTGCGAGAACTTCCTTTAATACGCTGCAGAGCTCCACACAGCGTACTCCCCAAGGAGCCTAGGAACGCACCGTTGTGCATATGCGAACCTGGGATCACGTGGAGGGGTTTCTTTTACTTCTTGATTCTTAGCCTATAAGCTACAGCTGAGCCCTTAAGTGCGAAGTGACAAGAGGAGGGATTCACTCATAGGATAAGAATGGAAATGAAACCTTCACAAATACATTTATGACAGTAGAACAGGGTCAGCAGTGAGAAGCAAATATTAACAAAGTTGTCTATCTACTGAAAAAATAGAACATTAGGGTGTATGAAAATAAATGGGGAGAAGAAAAATTTATAGCCACTTCAAGATGCAATTGCTGTAAGAGAAACATAACCAATCTCAAGAACTTAAATATCATGGCTTACAACATGTTTAAGCTTTCCACATTTAACTCTCAACAACAGGAACTCGGCAATAATTTTACAATTATTTACCACCTCGAGATGGGCTCGACTATCATTTGGTTTCCACTAAAGATCAATGAAACGGAGACAATGCATTATTAACAATTGTATTCCACATTTAAGTAAGTTCCGTGTGTCTTTTTAATCAATGGCCTACTCCTGCTCCTATTTCTTATGTTCTTATGTGTATTACTGCTGAAAAAGTGAAAATGTAGGTGAGCCAATATGCAATACCCTTGCCATTTTTTGGCATTTTAAAAATTAAACTTAAATGGAACATATTCTGCAGAAAAAATGAAGACATAATTCTGTTACTAAAATCTAAAACTGTTAACTAATTTTGTGGGAAGACTTGTGCTGTTCACTACATGTAGCAAAATCATAAATGTGTAGCGGTTCGTGTACTTATAAATGCATTTATGATTTTGCTGCATAGGACAAATCCTCCCCTTTGCTATTATAAGCCTCAGCACTGTGTGCTCTGCTGTTACAAATCATTAACAAGAACTTTGGTTATTATAATTTTCTCATCTGGTCCCTTATGCTGTGCAACAGGCTTCCTGCGTCTGTTTGCACAAGACTTAAAAACTGGAAGTGTAATTACTTCGGATTAGCTGGCCAATTAGCACAAATTTGCGCCAGCACGTTGATTCCTATCAGGAGGTGAAAGGCGTAGCTGTGTAGTCGTAACTTGACAGATCTCAAGTTCGGGATTTAGTGCATGCGCGCACTTGTGGTCAGTTTCAAAGGCAGTATGATGACGTACTCTGACAGTTCGTCATCATACCGTCCACAAATTCAGGGCCATTCCATCTCAGCCTTGAATGTACTCAGCGACTGAGCAGCCACAGCCCTCTGTGGTAGAGAATTCCAAAGATTCACAACCCTCAGTGAAGAATTCATCCTCATCTCAGTCTTAACGGGCCGACCCCTTATCCTGAGACTATGCCCCCTAGTTCTAGACTCTCCAGCCAGGGGAAACAATCTCTCAGCATCTATATGTTTCAATGAGATCACTTCTCATTCTGCTAAATGGATAGAGGATTGGTTAACGGACAGAAAAGAGAGATAGGGATAAACGGATCTTTTTCAAGTTGGCAGGCTGTAACTAGTGGGGTGACACAAGGATCAGTGCTGGGGCCTCAGCTATTTACAATCTATATTAATGACCTAGATGAAGGGACCGAGTGTAATGTATCCAAGTTTGCTGATGATACAAAGCTAGGTGGGACAGTGAGCTGTGAGGAGAACACAAAGAGTCTGCAAAGGGATATAGATAGACTAAGTGAGTGGGCAGTAAGGTGGCAGATGGAGTATAATGTACGGAAATGCGAGGATATTCACTTTGGTAGGAAGAGTAGAAAAAACAGAAATAACAACAGAAAACGCTGGAAAAATTCAGTATTCTCAGTACTTGAGAAAAAACAGAATATTTTTTAAATGGTGAGAAACTTTTAAATGTTGGTGTTCAGAGAGATTTGCGTGTCCCCATTCAAGAAACACAAAGCTAGCATGCAGGTACAGCAAGCAATAAGGAAGGCAAATGGCATGTTGGCCTTTATTGCAAGGGGGTTGGAGTATATAATAAGGAAGTCTTGCTACAATTGGTGAGACCACACCTGGAGTACTGTGCACAGTTTTGGTCTCCTTATCTAAGGAAGGATATACTTGCCTTGGAGGCGGTGCAGCAAAGGTTCACTAGATTGATTCCTGGGATGAGAGGGCTGTCCTATGATGAGAGATTGTGTAGATTGGGCCTATACTCTCTGGAGTTTAGAAGAATGAGAGGTGATCTCACTGAAACATACAAGATTCTGAAGGGGATTGACAGGGTAGATGCTGAGAGGTTGTTTCCCCTGGCTGGGGAGTCTGGAACTAGGGGGCATAGTCTCAGGATAAGGGGTAGGCCATTTAAGACCGAGATGAGGAGGCATTTCTTTACTCAGAGGGTTGTGAATCTTTGGAATTCTCTGCCCCAGAGGGCTGTGAATGCTGAGTCTTTGAGTATATTTAAGGCTGAGATAGATAGATTTTTGGACTCTAGGGGAATCAAGGGATATGGAGATAGGGCGGGAAAGTGGAGTTGAGGTCGATGATCAGCCATGATCTTATTGAATGTTGGAGCAGGCTCGAGGGGCCGTATGGCCTACTCCTGCTCCTATTTCTTATGTTCTTACCCTAGGGTATAGGCCATCAGTGTAAAGTATGTGTCTATACTTAATCCAATAATGAAGAGACAGCTTGGAAGATTCAACGTAGGTCTTTACTTAATACCAACAGGCGGGAACTGAGGGGAGATCAGTACCCACAGTACTATTTATATCCCTATGGCCAGGAGTGGTACTATGGTATCACTACGCCCTACAAAGTAGTGCCGCCCTGGCCATAGGTTTAAAGTAACATACATATTACATACACAACATTCCTCCCCTTTTAATTAAAACGTACCCGTGCAATTAAGTCAACAGATGCACCATAACTAGGGCTAATAACATTTGGTAACACAATATACATAACATATTTACATCAGAGTTGTCTATATATATATATATATATATATATATATATATAAAAAGAAACATGTTATAATAATAATAATAATAATTCAACTTTGTCATTGCACAAGTACATGAACAACGAAATGTGATCTTGCAAGCTCCCATGACTGGGAGAAGCAAAGCCGCTGCATTGGTGCGCGCCGCCATTCCATTTCCACCATTCCTCCTGTCCGACAATCTTCAGCCCAACGCCCGGGCATGCTCACCTGCCGCTCCTCCTTCCGTGACCTTCTCACCAACCGCCCCTCCTCGGGGCTCCTTCCGTGACCTTCTGCACCTGGTCTTCCCTGATGGTTACCCCTCCAGGTACTAACCAGGCCTGGCTCTGCCTTAGCTTCCAAGCCTTGCCAGTGACCCTGTCCCTAGTCCCAGGAACAGCATTCAGAGATTCAGTCTCTGAGGAGGCCTCCTGTCTCGACTAGGATAACGTCTTTCTCTAGTCGGTCTCGGTGTAGGCGGCGGTACTTCTGTCACCACTTCATCGCTGGAGTCGTCGGTGTCTGATGGCACATCCTGTGCCGTGGAGATCACTGGAGTGCTGAACTCCTCGCAATCCTGAGACCTCTGTAACGACGAGCTGGGCCGTGATTCCGCTGTAGCAATGTGCTGAGACGTTTGAGGTAGTGAATCAGTTGGGTTTCTGGACTCCACAAGTTGATCAGCATGTCGTCTGATTATGCCGTCCCCTGTATCCACTGTGTACATCAAAGGTCCCTGGCGGGCCTTTGTCGTACCAGACCGCCACTTTTCATTTCTATAATCACGGGCCAACACTTGCTGCCCCACCTCGAAGCTCCGTGTCTGTCTGTCAGGAGCCCTACGAAATATTCGGTTTTCCACATCTCTCCGGATGTTTGGTCTGAGCAATTCAAGGCGAGACCTTAACCTTCTATTAAAGAACATGACGGCGGGGGCCTGGTTGGTCACCGTATGTGCAGCATTACGGTACGCGAATAGGAAATTGTCCACCTTGTGTTGTAGTGGCAACCTTTCCTCCCCCATCGCCTTGATGGCCTTTTTAAAAGTCTGTACAAAGCGCTCTGCCAGCCCATTTGTAGACGGATGATATGGTGCGGACGTATAATGTCGCACTCCATTCCTTTTTAGGAATGCTTGAAATTCTTCTGCCACAAATTGTGGCCCATTGTCCGAACAGACTTGCTCGGGCACCCCGTTTCAGGCAAAAATGGTCCTTAAGACTGCGACCGTCTTTTCGGCTGTCGTTGATGACATCTTTATGACCTCCGGCCATTTTGAGTGGGCGTCCACTACAAGAAGGAACATCGCATCCAGGAAGGGCCCAGCGAAGTCCACGTGGATCCTTTGCCACGGCGTTGAGGGCCACTCCCACGGATGTAGTGGGGCTTGGGGTGGTACGTTCTGTACCATCTGGCACCCTTGGCACGCTTTTGCTACTTCCTCGATGTCCCTGTCAATGCCGGGCCACCAGACGTAGGCTCTGGCGAGGCTTTTCATTTTGACACCCCCCCGATGACCTTCGTGTAAGTCCCGCAACACTTTATGTTGTAATTTTTGAGGGACCACCACCCTGGCTCCGCTCATCAATGTGCCCCGGCAGACGGACAACTGGTCCTTCCTTGCCGAAAACGCCGGCAATGATGCGTCACCCTGCGCCGGCCAGCCTTTCACGGTCAATTCGTAAACCCTTGCCAGTGTCGGGTCGTTCTGTGTTTCCCGCCCGATACATTGGCTGGTGATGGGCAAGTGTTCCATAACAGCCGTATGATATATTTCCACGGGGTCCTGTACTATCTCTTCGATCTCGGCAGGCAATGGTAGCCGCGACAGGCCATCCGCATTGCCATGCTGTTTGGTACCCTTATATTCGATAAGGTACTGGTGTGCGCCTAAGAACAGTGACCATCTCTGTAGCCTTTGGGCCGTCATCAGGGGCACCCCTTTTTTGTTGGATTAAATATCGACACCAACGGTTGATGATCTGTCAGTAGTGTGAAACGTTGCCCATGTAGGTAGTGGTGGAATTTTTTTACACCCCACACCAGACTGAGGGCCTCCCTGTCGATTTGCGCATAGTTTCTTTCGGCTGTAGTTAACGACCTTGAGGCAAATGCTATTGGCCTCTCCGTCCCATTGGGAAATTTGTGTGACAACACTGCCCTTATACCATACGGGGAGGCGTCACATGCCAACCTCATTGGCATTTTTGGGTCAAAGTGTGCGAGCACTTCCTTTGATGTAATGAGTTGTTTACCCTTTTTAAAAGCAGCCTCACACGCTTCATCCCAATTCCAGGAGACTCCCCTTTGCAGCAATGAATTTAGTGGATGTAAAATGGACGATAAGTTCGGGAGGAACTTATGGTAATAGTTTATAAGGCCTAAGAATGATCGTAACTGAGATACATTCTCAGGGGGCGGGGCCTTCACTACTGCCTCGATCTTTTCCGGGGACTTATGCAGGCCTTCCTTGTCTATAATGTGACCACAGTATGAGATACGTTCCTGGAAAAACTCACATTTCTGCTTGTTCGCCCTGAGTCCGTATTGTTGTAACCGCAGAAGTACTCGCTCCAGGTTAGCGAGGTGGTCGTTGTCCGTTTGTCCTGTCACCAGGATGTCATCCAGGTAGCATTGCGTTCCTGGAATGCCCTGTAAGACCTGTTCCATGGTCCTCTGCCATATTGCCGGGGCGGACGCCACACCAAATACCAGGCGATTGTACTGGTACAATCCCTTGTGTGTGTTAATCGTTAGGAGCTTTTTCGAGTCCTGTTCCACCTCCATCTGTAAATAAGCTTGACAAAGGTCAATCTTCGTAAAGTGTCTACCCCCAGCTAACGATGCGAATATGTCCTCTATCCGCGGCAGCGGATACTGTACCGTGTGCAGGACTGGGTTAATAGTTATCTTAAAATCCCCGCAAATGCAAACCTTCTTTGGTTCCCCCGGTGTGTTATTTGCAGATTTCTTTATAACTGGGACGATGGCGTGGCCCACTCACTCCACTCAATCTTTGTAAGGACACCTGCACTCTCTAAGGCATCCAGTTCTGCTTCCACAGCTGGCCGAATGGCGTAAGGCACCGTACAAAACTTGGGGTTTGCGTCTTGAGCAATAGTTATTTTTGCTCTAATGTCCTTTAAGGTCCCCAGCCTTTGTTGGAACACCTCTGGCGTTTTTGCCAATATTTTCGACAGCCTGCTTGTAATGGTTGTATCATCCTTGGTGGTCTCTACTTTTAACTCGTGTATCGACTTCCAGTCGAAATGGATTTTTCTTATCCATTCCCTACCCAAAAGTGGTGGTCCACCGTTTGGTAGGACGTATAAATAAAGTCCTGGCACTTTTCTGCCGTTGTATTTAACTGTTACTTGCATTTTTCCCTTCGGGTAAACTTTTTGTCCCGTATATGTTTTTAATTTAATTTCCGTATCCTTTAAGGGAATGCGTTTGAACAGCCTGTTATAATCTTGTTCATTAATTACTGATAGGGCTGAACCCGTGTCCAGCTCCATATTAACTTTGACGCCTGCTACCTTCATTTTAACCCACATTGTGCTGTGGTCCTCCGTTTTGTCTACACCATATAACTTGAGACATCCCAGACCTTTAGGCTCTGCTTTTGTGCCTTCCTGTGACTCGTCTGAGCTACTGTCAGACATCTTATGTATTTTTGTCCTTGCCTTGGTACTGCTCAGACTGCCCCCACTATTGGGTTTCGTACCCGACCGACAAACTTTCGCTATATGCCCCTTTTTCCCCACACTGCCGGCATATTTTATCACGAAACCAACAATTACTTTGGTCGTGGGTGGTTTTGCCACAACGGTAGCATTTACCTTTGTGAAATGTCACCTCATGGGTGTCATAGCAGGTTGTGTTTTGTCGCATTTGAGCAGCACCCTGTGCTGCTGCTTCATGGGCCGATGCTATTTCAATCGCCTGATCTAGGCGGAGCTGTTTCTTGGCTAGCAACCGTTTTTGTGTACTCTCATTTAACATGCCACAGACAAATCTGTCTCTGATCGCGCCCGCCAAAAAGGCTCCAAACTGGCAATGTTTGGACAACCTTCTGAGCTCAGCCAAATAGGCTGCCTGCGACTCATCATTCCTTTGGTCGCGTCTGTAGAAGCGGTACCTTTCCGCTATAAATGGTGGCTTAGGGTTTAAATGTTCCCTTAACGTATCAACAATTTGGGCATACGTTTTGTCTGCTGGCTTTTCTGGAGTAAGAAGATTCCTCAGCAGACCGTATGTTTTTGCCCCCATAAAATTTAATAAGGTTGCTGCCTTTTCATCATCTTTCACCTTGTTTACTATGCAATAAAGTTCATGCCTTTCGACATAGGCATCCCACTCTTCTGTGTCCTCAACAAATGCTGACAACCAACCTTCTTTAGACATTTTAAACTGTAGAGCTTTTCCCGCCTTTGTCCACTAGATGGCGTTTTTTATTATTTTTTTTATTTTAAACTGAAGAGAAAAAACTTTTCCCCTTTGTCCACTAGGTGGCGTTTTTCCCGCCTTTTCTCCTGCTGCTGCTAACGACCTCTCTCCAGCGTTGTTATTTTTGGCCCTTGCAGCTCCCGTTATTGCCACCGCCGCTATTAACAACGACCTTCCCCTCTCGTGGCTTGCTAGTCCTCGTGGCTCCGTTTGTTCCCCAGATCGCCTGCCCGTTCTGGCCCTTGCAGCTCCCGTTCCCCGGGAAGGATTTCAGTTTACCTGGCCCTGGGTGCACTTTTGCCCCGTGGCTGGAGCGCCCGTTCAGCCTCTTCTCTCAGCTGCCGCAGCCTCCGCTGGAAACCTCTCTCTCTCGCTCTGTTGCTGCCGCTCCTCCCGAACCTGGAGTGCTGGGCGGTTTCCTTTGGTCGACGCTGGACTCTGCAGGCTGGCTGGTAAGAAGCCTCTCTCCTTCTCTCTCCGTACTGCTGCCGTTCCTTTGTTGCACCGTGTACCGGTGAGTTCGAACCTTATTCGTTGCCAGTGTAAAGTATGTGTCTATACTTAATCCAATAATGAAGAGACAGCTTGGAAGATTCAACGTAGGTCTTTACTTAATACCAACAGGCGGGAACTGAGGGGAGATCAGTACCCACAGTACTATTTATACCCCTATGGCCAGGAGTGGTACTATGGTATCACTACGCCCTACAAAGTAGTGCCGCCCTGGCCATAGGTTTAAAGTAACATACATATTACATACACAACAATCAGGTCCAGGGAATTTGTCAGCTTTTAGTCCCATTAGTTTCTCAAGTACCTTTTCTCTACTGATATTAAACTTTAAGTTCCTCATTCTCATTGGCCCCTTGGTTTCCCACTATTTTTGGTATGCTTTTTGTGTCTTCTACTGTGATGACAGATACAAAATATTTGTTTAAATCTCTGCCATTTCCTTTTTCCCCCCAATATAATTTCTCCTATCTCAGCTTCTAAGGGACCAACAATTACTTTTGCTACTCTCTTCCTTTTTACAAACTTGTAGAAACTCTTACAATCTGTTTTTATATTTCTTGCTAATTTACACTCATTCTATTTTCTCCCTTTTTAATCAATTTTTTGGTCATCCTTTGCTTGTTTCTAAAGCTCTCCCACTCCTCAGGTTAATTACTATTCTTCGCAACATTATAAGCCTAATAACCTTACCACCAAATAAATTCTCCTATCCATATTCACAGCCACTCCCTCGACCTGGCTATCATAAATGGCCTCTCTACTCCCATGGTCTCAAGCACAAACAAGGCCATCTCCACTCACTACCCACACCCCCCTACCCCATTCTAATCCCATTTCCTTCTGTGTTCATCCCTGGAATAAACTCTCCCCCAAGTCACTTGTACTTTCAAAGTTACAAATGCCTAGCCTTTGGCCTTCTATTTGCCATAATACCTCTGCAATAGTCAACCTGCTCAACCACTTCCTCGCGTCTAGTTTTGATGCCCTTGTCCCCAGTAAAATCTTTGGGCTAGAAATTCGTTATAGCCAAGAAATGGGAAGTGCTTAGATGAAAAATAGTTAAGTAGCACCAGTTGAAAATCATCTAGGCTGCACGCAAAATTAGTTCTCACTCATTAAAATGATTGCAGTTAAGATTCTAGTGTAAAAGCTCAAACTCATTAGCGTTACACTGAAAAGATGGACCAATATCAGGGGCAGTCTAAACGCAAGTAATGATTGCCACAGGCTTTTTTCACTACTTAAAGAGGAGGCTCATGATGTTGCAGCACCTCATTCTCAGCATTGTTGGGTGTGCAGCTGCCTCAACAACCATAAGAAGGAGGACAAGGAGAAGGAGCACTTATTTATAAATCCTGATGACAGCTCGCTGCTCCAGGCAGAGAGCCGGAGGTTTTCCGATGAAGCTTTGGAGGCATTGGTTTTAGCGGTGGAGGGAAGGCAGGTGGTCCTGTACCCATCAACTGGCAGGAGGCCCTCGCTACAAGTCTGCCAGACTATGTGGAGGGAGGTGGCACACCACATCACGGGCAGCACTGTGGTCCCCAGGACCCACACACAGTGCAGGAGAAAGTTTAATGAGCTCACATGGGTGGTCAGGGTGAGTGAAGGCTTCAACAAATGCTACATACCACCATCTGTACCACAAGCTTCACACATTGCTCAATGCACCACACCCCCAGCACTCACCCACCAACAATCTCTACCTAGCAACATGCACACCTTGCACACAATGACAGCTATTCAACTGTGGCAGGCACATGGGTCATTAGTTATTAGAATTCATGTGATATGTGTGATATGTTTCTAGATAAATTTATTAATTGTGTTTGGAATATTTTGTGGTCTCTCTCATTTCACCTTTGCGCCCAGGAGGACGCTGTGATATGGCGTGAGACAGGGATGGTATGATGGGGATGTGGTGAGCTACGGGGATCTGGGGTTTCATTCATGCGAATCGGAGTCGATGAGCTGGTCACGGACTGCTCATCCAAAAGGCCGATTGTCTCGCTGCCTCCGCCGTAGATCCTGGAGGGCAAGGTCCACTGCCAGTCCCCATGACTTTTAGCACGTGTTGTAGGTTGAAATTTTTCAGAAATAATTATGAATTATGGAGTTTTGTACTTCGCACAAAACTCCCTGATACCAAAGAACCTTGAAATGAATAAAGAAAACTCTTCCAGTAGCAGGAAGTAGCACACAGCCACTCAAACACCTGTCAGGTCCGAGTGATTGGTGATGATCCCTTTAAATAGCGTCACTGGAGCCGGCTTCCTGCAGCTGCACGGCACCTGAAGCTGGCGTTGTTTTCTCCAGCCAGTAAGTTCATTGGCTATAATGAAGTTGGGAGATCGGGCGTCAAGTAAGCGTCGCACACTCACGGATGTCACGATCTCCATGGCAATCGCAATCAGCGGCAGTGCTACTGGCAACACCGATATGGCGTGCGGCGCTGGAACCGGCATCAGGTGGCGTTAAAGCTCTCAACGGCGTTTTAGCGCCACTGTGGCGCTAACATGGTGCAAACCACACAAATTTCTCTCCCTTTACTTTCTCCCACCTAGATTATTCTCCCGGTATGGATTCAATTTTCGCTCCCTCAAGACCTGAGAATATCTTGCACACAACTGCCCAAGTCATTCATCATCAGATCTGCCTGGACCACGTCAAGCACCATCGGGCCTCACTCTCCTCTTCTAAAACCACTCACTACTCCAGGATCCTCCACTACCAATTACCGTATCTCCTTAAACCCCTCTCCCCTCCAACAACAAGTGCAAGGAGTTCACGGACTTGTCACAAAGATTGAGAACATCCATTTGGCTGCCTCTAGTGCAACCCAGCCTTTCCGTTCTCCACCAAGCCAAACCTCAGGCTACCCCCCTGCCCTCGCCCTGAGCCCGCGTCTTTCTCTAGTTTCTCTCCCATCTCCCACACGCCCTCTCCAAAATAATTTTTCCCATAATTCTGAACCTGTCCAACTGGGTTAACTTCTCTGTCACAGTACTGAAACACCTCTTAGTCACAAATGACAATCTGTGATTGTGATCGTGGCGCACTATCCCTCCTTGTCCTTGATCTTTCTGCAGCCTTCAACATGGTAGACCATACCATCCTCCTCCAATGTCTCTCCTCTGTTCTTCAGCTCAGTGGGACTGCCCTCAATTGGTTCCACTCTTACCTATCCAACTGTAACCAGAGAATCTCCAGCAATGGCTTTCCTTCCTGCCGCTGCATCATTACCTCTGGAGTCACGCAATAATCTATCATTGGCCCCCTCCTCTTCCTCACTTACACGCTGCTCATTGGTGACATCAGCCAAAGACATGCGGTCAGGGTCCACAAGTAAACTGATGACAGTCAGCTCTACCTTGCCACCACCTGTTTCAACCCCTCCACTACCTCGGTGTTGTCAGGTTGCTTTTTCGACATCCAGTCTTGGATGAGCCGCAATTACCTTCAGTTCAACAGTGGGAAGACTAAAACAACAAACAACTTGCATTTATATAGAGCCTTTTACACAGTAAAACATCACAAGGCACTTCACAGGAGCATAATCAAACCACCGAGCCACATAAGATCATCATAGAATGATTACAGCGCAGAAGGAGGCCATTCAGCCCGTTGAGCCCGTGCCGGCTCTCTGCAAGAGCACTTCAGCTAGTCCCACTCCCCCGCCCTTTCCCCGTAGCCCTGCAAATTTTTTTTCCTTCAGGTACTTATCCAACTTCCTTTTGAAAGCGGTGATTGAATCTGCCTCCACCACCCTCTCAGGCAGTGCATTCCAGATCATAACCACTCGCTGCGTAAAAAAGTATTTCCTCATGTCGCCTTTGGACCTTCGGCCAATCACCTTAAATCTGTGTCCTCTGATTCTCGACCCTTCTGCCAATGGGAAAAGTTTCCCGCTATCCACTCTGTCCAGACCCCTCATGATTTTGAACACCTCTATCAAATCTCCTCTCAATCTTTTCTGCTCTAAGGAGAGCAACAACCAGCTTCTCCAGCCTATCCACGTAACTGAAGTCCCTCATCCCTGGAATAATTCTCGTAAAGTTTTCTGCACCCTCTCTAAGGCCTTCACATCCTTCCTAAAGTATGGTGCCCAGAATTGGACACACTACTCCAGGTGAGGCTGAACCAGTGTTTTATAAAGGTTCATCATAACTTCCACGCTTTTGTACTCTATGCCTCTATTCATGAAGCCCAGGATCCCGTAAGCTTTTTTAACTGCTTTCTCAACCTGCCCTGCCACCTTCAACGATTTGTGCACATATACCCCTAGGTCTCTCTGTTCATGCACCCTCTTTAGGATTGTACCCTTTAGTTTATATTTCCTCTCTTCATTCTTTCTACTGAAATGTATCACTTCTCACTTGTCTGCGTTAAATTTCATCTGCCACGTGTCCGCCCATTTCACCAGCCTGTCTATATCTTCTTGAAGTCTATCACTATCCTCCTTAAAGGCAAATCGTGTTTATCTAACTTGATTGAGTTTTTTGATGAGGTAACAGAGGGTTGATGAGGGCAATGTGGTTGACATGGTGTACATGGATTTCCAAAAGGCATTCGACAATTTTTATCCCTTCACTATGTCTATGGCAGCATCTTCTTCCTTGGTGAAGACAGATGCAAAGTACTCATTTAGCACCTCAGCCATACCCTCTGCCTGTGTGTAGGTCTCCTTTTTGGTCCCTAATTGGCCCCACCCCTCCTCTTACTATTTATATGCCTATAGAAGACTTTTGGATTAACTTTTATGTTAGCTGCCATTTTATTCTCATACCCTCTCTTTGCCCCTCATTTTCTTTTTCACTTCTGTTCTGAACTTTCTATATTTCTGCAAATTTGCTTCTCCATATTTTTCCCCACCATTTGGTGGTGACCTATAGAATATACCTAGTAGTGTAATGGCTCCTCTATTATTTCTTAACTCTAGCCATATAGATTCTGTCCTTGACCCCTCCAGGACATCCTCTGTCTCCAGCACTGTAACATTCTCTTTAACCAAAACTGCTACACTACCTCCCATCTTTCCTGAACACCTTATATCCAGGAATATTTAATAGCCAATCCTGCCCTTTTTTGAGCTAAGTCTCCGTTATTGCCACAACATCATATTCCCATGTGGCTATTTGCGCCTGCAGCTCACCAACTATGATTCGTGCGTTCTCACATACATACACTGTAAACCTATCTTAGACCACCCTGTGTTCTCTCTTAGTCTGACCCCACCCAATACCTTACTATTTCTTACTTTAGTGCTAACCGTCTCTCCCAATCCTTTGTGCCCTTTTGCTTCTCTTTTCTAATGCTACATCCTGAGATCCATCCCCCTGCCAACTTAGTTTAAACCCTCTCCAACAGCACTAGCAAACTTCCAAGTGAGGATATTGGTACCGGCTCTGTTGAGGTGCAACCCGTCCAGTCTGTACAGGTCCTACCTCCCCCAGAATTGATCCCAATGCCCCAGGAATCTGAAGCCCTCCCTCCTGCACCATCTCTCTAACCAAGCATTTATCTGCTCTATCCTCCTATTTCTATACTCACTTGCGCGTGGCATTGGGAGTGATCCAGAGATTACTACCTTTGAGGTCCTGCTTTAGAATCTCTTTCCTAGCTCCCGCTTTCCACCTATGTCGTTGCTACCGATATGGACCATGACCTCTGGCTGTTCCGCCCCCTCCCCTCAGAATGTTCTGCATACTGAGATACTAGGACAGATGACCACAAGCTTGGTCAAAGAGGTAGGTTATAAGGAGCATCTTAAAGGAGAAAGAGAGGTAGAGAGGTTTAAGGGGGAATTACAGAGCTTAGGACCTAGGCAGCTGAAGGCATGGCCACCAATGGTGGAGCAATTTAAATTCAGGGATGTGCAAGAGGCCAGAATTGGAGTACAGAGATCTCTGAGGGTTGTAGGGCTGGAGGAGGTTACAGAGATAGGCAGGGGTGAGTCCATGGAGGGATTTGAAAAAAAGGATGAGAATTTTGAAATCGAGGCGTTGTCGGACCAGGAGCAAATGTAGGTCAGTGAGCACAGGGGTGATGGGTGAACGGGACTTGGTACGGGGTAGGATACTGGCAGCAGAGTTTTGGATGAGCTCAAGTCTATGTAGAGTGGAAGATGAGAGGCTGTTCAGGAGAGCATTAAACTCGTCACGTCTGGAGCTAACAAAGGAATGGATGAGGGTTTCAGCAGCAGGTGAGCTGAGGCAGGGGCGGAGTTGGGTGATGTTACGGAGGTGGAAGTAGGCGCTCTTAGTGATGGAGCAGGGATCCATTTGCACCAAGTCTTTGTCGTTATATTGGAATGTTCTGGCCTGTCTTGTAACCTTTGCCTGCCCTTACAAGGGAAATATTGGGGGGGGGGGGGGGGGGCGGGGAGCAGTGAGGGGCAGGGAAACTCCAGGAATTCCTGCTTCCCTGGCACATTCAGGACCTCACTTAGTAAAAAAGACTGTTATGCCAAGTGGGAAGAGCAATTGCAGCCTCCAGATAGGCAGCAGTGGACCCCAACAGTGAGGGCCAGGCCAGGCCAGGGAATCCGCCTCAGAATGCAGCTGGAACACTCCACAGGGTTTGGGGGCAGGGCCTGGGCAATCTCCACACCACCCCCCTCCCCAAAAGCAATCAGGCATCGGAATTACCTGATGCAAGGGGCAGTCGGGTGCTAAAGATACATCCAAAGTGGGTGCTTTTGCCCACCTGCTCTATGCAACTACCCCGGGGGTCAGAGCACCAGAGGGTAAGACTTCAGCATGTCCCACAGATTTTTGGGGCCACTATTTTCATAACTGTGCTGGCTCCTTCACACAATAGTCTTTCACTTATCACTTAGAGAGCGGAGAACAATGTATACCATGGGCTCGATTGTCATTGGGCCGTGAGGCGGGCTTTTCGGCGTGCGGGGGATTAAAATCGCAAAACCTAGGGGTCGCAACCCCCCCCCCGGCTGGTTCCCGCCTCCACGCCATTTTAACCTAGGTGTGTCTGATTGACCCGAATCAGTCCCGCCTGCAACAGGCGGGACTGGTCTTTAGGGCCCTTAAACAGCACTGATTGGCCTTTACAATCCCATTTTAACATGCCCTTGCCCTTTTCCCACATAAAACACGCCTGGTGGGGATGATGCCTGTGAAACCTGGTGTGAACACTATTGGCTTGTTAACTATCAGCTGCAGGTCCAACATTAAAGAGGATATTTGATCAGTCATCATTTGCAGGTGGCAGGACTTTGTTGTCTCAGGTCTGGGGGAACTTTTACCAGGCCTAGCCACACCTGTGGAAGGTTGTAGCCTCACACACTTCTCCAGTGAGACCTCCTGCAAGACCCCTCTCGCCAACCTCACTCAGCGCTTCCTCAACTGAGGCACCTACCAGAAGCATGGGAGGCCTTTTTTTCCTTCCCTTCTTGGCATTAGAGGACCTCCAGCACCAGGCACGCCAGCAGCAGAACCAGGCACAACAGCAGCACCAGCAACAGCAGGAGCGACAGGCTGCTGCTCACCCACCTGAGGCAGCACAGGCTAGAAGGGGCCATCGCATAGAAGCCCGTCGGCACAGGAGATACCCCCCCAAATAGGGTCTACAGACACAGGGTCAGCTACCTCAACATAACTGAGCAGCACTGCCAAAGGCGGCTCCGACTTTCGCGACAGGTGGTGACTGACATCTGCGCAATGATACAGCAAGACCTGCAGCCCAGAGGACCAGGTGGACACTCCTTACCAGTGGCCATCAAAGTCACCACGGCACTCAACTTTTTTGCCTCAGGCTCATTCCAGGGAGCAGCAGCAGACATCAGCGGCATTTCCCAGTCGGCCGCACACACTTGCATCACGCAGGTAACCGATGTCCTCTTTGCCCTCGCGCACAATCACATCCATTTCACCAGGGATTGCGCAAATGTGACGGCGCGAGCAGTTGGATTAGGTCATCTGGCAGACTTTCCAAGGGTGCAGGGCGTCATTGACTGCACACGTGGCCCTTAGGGCACCCCCTTGCAATCCAGGTATTTTTGTCAACCGCAAGGGCTTCCACTCCCTTAACGTTCAGCTGGTGTGTGACCACAAGAAGGAGATTTTGCATGTTTGTGCCAAGTACCCTGGCAGTTGCCATGACTCCTTCATACTGCGCCAGTCTAGTGTGCCTCCGCTATTCAGTCCGCCAGACCAACTTCACGGATGGCTGCTTGGCGAAAAGGGCTATCCCCTGAGGACTTGGCTAATGACGCCATTGAGGAGGCCAGCCAACGAAGCTGAGGAGCGCTACAACTGCAGCCACATTTCCACCAGATCCATAATCAAGCAAACCATCGCCTTGCTGAAGATGCGCTTCAGATGCCTGGATAGATCAGGTGGAGCCCTACAGTACTCAGCAGCCAGGGTCTCCAAAATCGTCGTGACTTGCAGATTCCTGAGGACGAGGAGGAGGAGGCGGCGGCAGGGGAGGAGAACGAGCATCCTGCAGAGGCCCGTCAACCAGCAGCAGCATTACGCGAGAACACTGCTGCACAGGATGCAAGGAACGCACTCGTCCTGGCCAGATTTGCTTAGCCTAGTAAATCAAACTCTTTTGCCTCGCAGCTTCTTACCTGAGCATCGACAATGGCCAAACCCTTCCGAGCTATTTGACCAGCATCCTGACAACTGCAAGTAATCCTAAGCCCTCAATGTGAAAGCCCCATTCGTGAAATGACACACGCCAGAACTGCAGCAATTACCATAAAAAAATTTATGAAACACACAACTGATGGCATTTTTACAAAATACACAGCATTTCACCCAAGTGACTATTTGTGCTTTATTTTCCTCTTACATGTGCTCCTACGTAGTGGTTCCCCTGTGGCTTCAGCAGCTGTGGAGGCCCCTTGCTCACTTTCCTGCTGCTCCTGTCTCGACACCTTTGGCAGGCGTCCTCTGGGGTGGCGAGCATGTGCGGGCTCGCCAGCAGTCTGCTGCTCCTGCGGCTGTGCAGGAGTTGAGACGTCTATCTCCGTTGGGTGTGGACTCTGGCGGGGCTCTGACCGAGGGCTCTGCAGTGGCATGGAAGTGTGAGCGCTTGGAGAGGAGCCCCCACTTCCTTGAGGTCTGCCACCAACCTCCCTCTCATGGGTTAGGTCCCCCTCAGTGCCTGCAAGTGGCTTGAGAGCAGCTTGCTGCACATCAGGGGTCCATGGGGACCCGTATCTGCAATGGCAGTCCTACTCAGAAGGACTTCCATGAAGGTCTAGTTTCTCTGTTCAATAGATGCCCATCGCTCCTCAAGAGATGTCATTCTATTCTGAACACTCCCCATGTTTTCCATACCCTGGCGACTAACCTCCTCCATGGCCGTAGCCCTCCTCTCCTCTACCGTAGCCAGCCTTACCACGGAAGCAGCAATCATTTCCACGTAGGTAGCCATCCTTTCCGTGTTGATGCATTCATGTGCCACTGACTCCACAAAGGCTCTGCTCATGTTCGCTATGGACTCCTCCATTCGCTCCACACTCGCAGCGAACCTGGAGACAAAACCTGCCAGAGACTCCTGCATCTGTGCCTTGAGTTCCATCAGCTCTGATCTTATGAATGGACCCAGAGGCAGAGGGTCGACATGCAGCTGAGCCGAGCTGGCAGAGTCCTGCGCCCACTGACGAGGACTCTCCACTGCTGTCCCTGTCTCCACAATCTGCTGATGCTCACTTGTGAGCTGTGATACACCAGGTGACAACTCTACTCTATGTCCCGAAGGTCCCACCGAGGTGTGAGTGTCTGCGCTGGTGCTGGGTGCACTTATTTCTGATGACGCTGCGCCCTCAGAGGTTGCAGATTCCTGAGGAGTCTGGCTGCTCAGGCTCTTCCTCCTGCAGAGTGGGGACGGGGGCTCTCGATGGTTCTGTGGGGGAGTCAAGGAAAAAGTTAGAGATGTGATGCCAAGGTTACATGCACATTGCATTTTGCAGATGATCATAAGTCCATATGATGTAGCTTCAAAATCATTATCAGCGACTCATGCAATGTCAATGAGAGAGATGGAAAACTATTCTGTCACCAGCTTGCGGGTTGCTCCTGCCTGTCCTTCCCCGACATCCACATCTCGGTCAGTCCCGGAAATCTCCAGGACACCTTCCTCCCAGGGGGTGAGCTAGGCTAATGAGGGTGACCCTCCTCCTGTCCTGGCTCGCTCTCTCCTGTTGTCTCCCTCATTGCAGGAAAAGAGAGCTCACAAGTGGAGGTTGAGTGAGAATGAAGGAGTGAGTGCAGAGATTGCATAGCATAGGTACTTAGAAGGAGACAAAGATGGAGTGAGGTTGCAAGACCAAGGGCCCTCCCTGTGTGTAGTCAGTTGTGTTCAAAGCATCAGAGTGAGAGGGAGTGTGAGGGCTGCATGGTGGAACAGTTCTGTGATTGTGAGCATAGAGAGAGAGGGAATGGCTAAAGGTGCATGGATGTGAGTGTCTAGTGGGATGTGCAGGAAGAGATTGCCTTTCCTCACCAGCACTCAGCTTTAGCAATGGGGAACAGATTGAGGGTGATGGAAACTTCATACAGTACTTACTTTTCCAGTGCGAAGGTGGTCATGGAATCTTTTCCTGCACTGCAACCACGTTCTGCGTGTAAGCCCCAAGGAGTTGACTTGACCTGCCACCTCTAGCCACACAGCCTTGGTCTGGCTGGGAGGCCTCTTCCTCCCTGAAGAAGGGAAGAGGGCCTCCCTGTGGGCCCTAGCACCATCCAATAATGCCTGTAGTGAAGCCCCATCAAATTTGGGCGCAGATCTGGCCCTCCCGCTGGCCGTTCCTCCTGCAGGCTCCTGTGCCATCTTAATGTTGAAGGTTGGAAGCCTGCAGAGGAAGCAAGGCTTGCTGTGGATCTTAAAAGCAGCAGCAATGATGACGGTGTAGCGATTCGTGTGCATCGCCACTAAATAAGAGAGTTCGACTTCGACGAACTATAAATAAGTTGTTTATTTACAGGAACAGGTTAAATACAACAGGTAAGGTAGCAGGTAAGATGGCTGACTGTAGGAGCAACGTGGTGTAGGTCTTTCCCCAGCGGGGATGCCACGAGGACTGACTAGAAGTTTACGAGCTCATGACATCACGCAGAGTACAGAAATGAAGCCTGAGTGCAGTAACAGATACATTTAAAGGTAAGTTAAAGGGAATTATGTATCTCAATGTAAGGGACAACCGGTGGTACCGCCACATAGGCCCCCCCAGAATTCGCTTTAACGAAAGTCCAAGGATGAGATGGTCTGACGAGCTGGTGGTCACGGCTGTCGTGCTGTCTTGACTTGGTAGGCGAGGTCTGAAGATGCTGCTCGTGAGCGGATCCTTACGCGCGTCGTGGCGAATAAAACGTATCCATCAGGCGAAGGACCGTGGAGACGTGCGAAACAGCAGGCCTTGTCAGAGTGACGGGCAGGTTGGGCGGACGCGGGCGATGTCTCCGTTGATGTTGAAACAAGTCCTTGTTCCGACGAACTCTGCAGGAACGCCAAACGAGCGATCCAGAAGGACTTGACAGGTGAGGTCGGTGAACTCGCCGACAGGTGAGCGAAACCTTCAGGAGGCTGCTACGACGATAACACAACGGAGGGTGAAGAGTTGCTGCGTTGATCAGTGATCGGTGAGGCCAGCAACTTTCACGTGGCTGATCGCGGCTGCAGGATGCCCGTTGGACCCGTCCTCAATGTGTGCAGCGTCAGTAGAGGTTTGCGTTTGTTAAAGGGAACGTTCCGGGTTGTTGCTGCTTTCAGGAGGGGACAACTCTGCCTGGAGGGCGGCAACACTTGTAACTGTTGTAGATTTAGGAGAACACAGCCGGGAGGGCGGCACGCTTTTTGTTCATGCCGAATCGTGTAGCAGGTAACACAACCAACAGGCTGAAGGGCTGGTGCGTCGTCGGCGGAGAAGGAGTCGTCGTTTTTCACGAGGGATAGGTCCTCCTGGTTCGCGAGGGATGGGTCCTCGTGCGCGAGGAGTGCGTCCTCGTGTTGGTGAGTCCTCGTGGTATCCCCGCAGGGCGCGCTCCGATTTTGTGGGCCCGAACATGCTGTACCCCACGCTTGGAGAGATGTATACTTGCTGTTGCTTTGGACGTAGAGGCGGACGATCCGTGTGGCGGTAGGAAAGACGAGTACGGGGATCGTAAGCAAGTGCGTGGTCGGCGCCGCATCGATGTTCTCGTCGAACGGGGCTTCTACCTTTATAAAGCACAAGGGAGACTGTGGCTCCCTGGATTGCGGTAGCGACAGCAAAACGGCTGGTGCTTCCATGGCGTGCTTCTTTTGTGAAAATTGTTCACAAAAAAAACGGGGTCCGGTTGAGTTTTGCCCGTGTCAAGCGGGATCTGCTCCAGGCTGCGCTTACCTTGCGAATATGTTCGCAAAGACGGGGTCGCCTTTGGAGGAATCGGTGTTAGGCGGTTGCTGTTCCGTGGTTGTTTGTCGGTTGTGCGTCGGTCATCTTGTGGGAAGACGAGGTTCAGGCGCGCGTTGCTACCGTGAAAATTGTTCACGGATACGGGTTCACCAATTGTAGTGTTGGAATTGATGAGCTCCCGTACTCACGTCGTTGGGTCACCAATGTAGCGATTCTTGTGCATCGCCACTAAATAATCGAGTTCGACTTTGACGAACTATAAATAAGTTGTTTATTTACAGGAACAGGTTAAATACAACAGGTAAGGTAGCATGTAAGATGGCTGACTGTAGGGGCACCATGGTGTAGGTCTTTCCCCAGTGGGGACGCCACGAGGACTGACTAGAAGTTTCCGAGCTCAACTGCTAGCAGGTTCCGAGCTCAACTGCCAGCAGGTTCCGAGCTCTGACGTCATCACGCAGAGTACATGAATGAAGCCTGAGTGCAGTAACAGATACATTTAAAAGGTAAGTTAAAGGGAATTATGTATCTCAATGTAAGGGACAACCGGTGGTACCGCCACAACGTCATAATCTGTGACTTTCTGACTGGAAATACTCAATTGCCAAGGCTTCCCACACGTTGGAAATCAATTGGCCAATTGTGTTAAATTTGCATCAATCTCACAGACCCATTTACAATCGTGTCGGAATCACTAAATTCGGGGAACCTGCCAATTCCCTGCATCTGAACTAAAATCGACCCCCATATCTTCATGCATTTGCATCATTGCCAACATTTATCCTCCCTACACAACTCAACATATTGATGGTCAATATAGGTACAAAGATTTTAGCTGATATCTGATAAAATTTTAACTCTGTTCTCTAAACTCAAATGATAATTAGAATTAGCCACAAGAATTGTGCCCCTTCATCAATTAAAATCTGAAAATACATTTAATAAATGTAAAGTATTGGAAGTAGCAGAGAATCAAAAACATATACACATCACATTTTCACATTCATCTGTATCCATTCAAACGATAGAAAAGGAACACTCATTGATCAGAAGTTCAAATTGCCATTAAATAGCACACTAGTGACACGCATTAGCACAATTGTAATACTTATTTTTGCGCAAATTGTAAATCAGTAGCATTCATTGTTATTGTTTCGTTGACATATATAGTCAATTTTATGTCTTGTATTTTTTAAAAAAAGGAACTACAGGACGATGATACGGAAGATGTTCTAAGTAGGAAGGAGGCATGAGTTCCAGATTCCAGCCACCGTCTGGGTGAAAAAGTTTTTCCTCAAATCCCCTCTAAACCTCCTGCCCTTTACCTTGAAGCTATGCCCCCTGGTTATTGACCCCTCTACTAAGGGGAAACGTTCCTTTCTATCTACCCTATCTATGCCCCTCATAATTTTGTACACCTCAATCAGGTCCCCCCTCAGCCTTCTCTGCTCTAAGGAAAACAACCCCAGCCTGTCCAGTCTCTCTTCATAGCTGAAGCGCTCCAGGCCAGGTATCCTGGTGAATCTCCTCTGCACCCTCTCCAATGCAATCACATCCCTCTTATATTGTAACGACCAGAACTGCACACAGTATTCCAGCTGTGGCCTAACTAACGTTTTGTACAGTTCCATCATAACCTCCCTGCTCTTATATTCTATACCTCGGCTAATGAAGGCAAGTATCCCATATGCCCTTTTAACCACCTTATCTACCTGTCCTGCTACCTTCAGGGATCTATGTACATGCACACCAAGGTCCCTCTGATCCTCTGTCCTTCCTAGGGTCCTACCATTCATTGTGTATTCCCTTGCCTGGTTAGTCCTCCCAAAATGCATCACCTCACACTTTTCAGGGTTAAATTCCATTTGCCACTGTTCTGCCCATCTAACCATCCTGTCTATGTCGTCCTGTAGCCTGAGGCTTCCCTCCTCGCTATTTACCACTCCACCAATTTTCGTGTCATTTGCGAACTTACTGATCATGCATCCTACATTCATATCTAAATCATTAATGTACACTACAAACAGCAAATGACTCCGCACCGATCCCTGCGGTACACCACTGGACACAGGCTTCCAGTCACAAAAACAACCTTTGACCATCACCCCTATCTACTTCCCCTTCCAAATGTTCCCAGTGACAGGAACTATATATAATTGTAGAATTGGGATATGGGAGCACTTGGAGTGGGGCCCAGGGTGCCATGGCACTGTTAAGGGGTGTAGCAGCACTAGGAAAGAGGTGCTGGTTTAAGTGAGAAATTAGAAGGTCCTGGAGCTAATGGGAAGGAGGTACTAGGATCTGGAAGCATTGATAGGGAGTCTACGAGGATTAAGTCGTCGGGTTTTGGTGCCTGGTAACAATGTCAGAAAGATCCCATTGTCGAGCTCCTAGACATAAGCTGGGACTACCTTTAGGTTCTTTAAGTAGTCCAGTATTAGTAAAAGTACAGCAAATAATTGAAATAACTTGAGGATAGTTTCCAGGTGATGATCAAGAACTCCACAAGACACTCCTTTCTAAGGGCAGTGGTGGTTCAGGAGCAGAAAAGGTGCCAGTTGCAGGCAGGTTTGGAGCAGTGAGCTGGGAGTGGGTACTGACCAGTGTTGGAGCAGGGTCAGAAGTACAGATCAAGCAAGAGTTCAGTTCTTCACAGGCCTCAGACTTGTGAAGTTGGGAGATGCAACTCAGTAGTTGGGAGCAGCAGAGCTGGATGAGTTACATGGGAATAATGGGCCAGAGACAAATAGAGGAAACAGGGTAAAAATAAGTCGTCCAAAAATCTGCAGGGGGGTGTAGGAAGGCGAGGGCTCTTCCTGAAATTAGTGGGAGGATGTGCCCGCTTGGGACCTCTGCCACTGACCTCCCCCCCACCCCCCCCTACAGATCCTAGGATCAGGCGAGTTTCCTTAATTACCATGTGAATGATAGGAGTCTGCAGTATTAGGGATGCCAGCCTTGCCCCAGCAGCATCATTGTACGTTGACGGTTTTGGGGGAAGGGGAAGCAGGTACTCCCAGAAAACGAAACATAAGCGCCCCCCCCCCCCCCTGTAAAGGGACCAAAATATTTTAAAATTGCCTCCTCTTCGGGGCTCCATGCCATGATACAGCTCTGGACCCAATCAGTGGCCTGATACACATCACCACCAATGAAGCAGCAGGTCCCTGATAGGCTTGAGATGTGGGAGCCCACTGCAACACCACTGGCCTTGTAAGGGGCTGGCAAAGGCTCAGTCTCTAACATGACCCTATGGAATATCTGATGGAATGCTGCAACTCAACATATCTGGGTCCCAGCCTAATGTTTAGCTCTTCCAGTGCATTCCCACTGGAGTTACAGCAGGAGTGCAACAGAAGGGCATATTTTCAGTTCCAGGAAGCTTAAGTATTACAGAAAAGAGCTAGACTGGCTATATGCAAGACTTACACACAAGTGAAAAGAAACAAAACATTTTAATAGAAAAAATAAGCTGCATTCTCCTTTTTAAATGACTAGCCGCTTTGATATTAAAAACAATTTCTAGCAATGATCTAGTGATAGAATTTAAGTTTTTGTTGTCCGCAGGGAAATCTCGGGAACACATGGGGTGATTTTCAGGTATATTGTAAATTTGGGTACATGGTGTATACAATGTTACACCAAAAATTCAAGAACATCCAAAAATATACCTATCATGAAAAGAAATAAGAACACAACATAAGCATGGAAACCTGTGGGCAACTATCAAGCCCTCCATTTTCACATATCATGTATAATCAACCCCATCACAGACTCTACTAAATCAAATTCATCTCGTATAGCAGAGTTCTGCATAAATGCTTTCTGATCCTCAAAAATAATAGAGGAAAGCAATGCAAAATATTCAACTATATTCAACATCTCCACCATTCAGCTCTGGTTTTAACAAGTAGACAACTGCCTCAGTGGCATTGGAACTGCAGTATCCAGTGCAATATTTGATACTTGGTTTAAACATAACTATACACATTTTTTGTTGACAACTGCCTGCATTCACATTTCTAATTTTCAGGAAAGGATGTCCATTTCTGGGGATGTTAATTCTGTCCATAGAGTGCAACACCCACCAAGGCACTGGATTTCACCCACATTTACCAGTACTCAATACCAAACAGGAATGTCTAAAACTCATTTCCTTCCTCACTGAACTAATTCCAAATTCTGCTCAAACAGTTCAAACATCAACCAAAAACATGAAGAAACACTACAACAAGGTACTCTTATCTTGACTATGGTACAAAACAATCATGTGCCGTGAAATTGGAGGTGTTGACACTAGCCGTTAAGGCCCACTTTGGTAAAACAAAATGGCGGTTGCTTCACTTCCACCTGTTTCCAGCAGATCGTGCGGCGGTGGCCATTTTCAGCAGGTTGGCAGCGATGTCATTGCCTGCAGTTGCGCAAAGTATTTTAATTAGAGGAGTGTGACGTCAATCGGTGTGTAATGGCAAATTGATGCATGCTCATCCGTTTTGGAGATCACCGCTCCTCTTACCGTCCTCTCCAAAGCATGCCCATGCGTGCAGTCATTGACAGCGCGGTGAGGCAGGAGAAAGTGGCGGTGAGCTACAACCCATACTGTAAACAGCTGCTGGGATAACTGTTAACTATGGTGAGCTCAGACTATGTAATTGGAGTGAAAACAGCTTCCAATGTGATGCACCAAATCTCCCACCCCCCCAACCCAGTCAGTCAAACACTATAGGAGGTAAATACTTTTAAAATAAACTGCACTGTACTACAGTGGTAATAGTCTCAGGAAAAATCAAAGCTGCATTTCCTTAAATTTTATACATTAGGGTTTTCTAGTTTAGGAACTGATAAAACGATATGCAAAATTTAGAAGTCTGCTTTGAAAAGGCTTGACAGCATATTCTCACCAAGAGTTCTTCAAAAGTCTGCTGTTGTTAAAAATTTAATTGAACTCTCTTCTGGACCATTTACACCAGTAAACTCCTGATCAAGAATTCATGTTCCCCTTTAAAAAAAAATGTATTTCCACTGATGTCTCATGCAACGGTTTAAGGACATCTGTGCCACAGTCTTACGTGGTGTTTCCAGTCACACTCCCACCAGATATGAGCCTGTGCTTTAAGAGCCACTCAACACGGAGTGAGTGCCCTATGCGATATACAGACTAGTGCACTGTCACTGCAAGACGGTGCATCCCCATCCCCCTCCAGCACCACGGTGAAGCACAAGCCTCCACACAGCAACTGTGGAGCTATGGCAGCCAGGCAGTCTGGACCCGACACAAGACTCCGAGAAATGTCCGCAAAATTAAAAGGGGAGCCATGGACAAACAAATGCCTCGTCATCTGCCACAACGCACAATGCCCTACAAGGGCCATCAGTGGACTCAATAGCAAAACCCAGGAGCCGTTACCAAATGATCCAACACAGCACATTGCCCGAGAACGCCGCACCAAGCCTACAGACACGACCTTTGGCCTCTTGCTGAAGTTAGTGCTGGAAAGAGCGCATTGCACCACAGATTCCCCGCTCCACTCATGTAAATTAGCAGGCTGCACCAAAATACCGGCGCTGCCTGCGCTGTTACTGGCAGGTTTCTGGCCATGGTCTTTTATAGAAGGAACCAAAAAAAAATTGGCTTTAACCCATATGGAATATTCCCAAGGATGACATCCTGATAATTTATTATCCAGTTTTAGTCTCAGCAGATTCATGTATTTTTTTTTTTTTTTTTAAGGGTGCTATTTTTTGGGGTAAATAACTCAGCATCCAGTGAAATAGAACTTGGCTGCCTAATGACTTGTGCAGCACTTTATAAATCATCTTAGCAGAAACTGAATGTGTACTGAAATTTGAGCAGAGGTAGAGCAATGCCTGAAGGATCATACAGTACCTGCTTTACTTTTTAAGCTTACCAGCTGCTGTGATGCTAAACTCCAACAGGACATCAATTTAAGGGTCTGTCTGGATATTGTTATACTGTCCTACACAATAGTGACAGACAGCATGATGTCAGATGATAAATCAGTGTCCTGAGAGGGTTTGGACTTTCTTGATTGACATTATTTCCTTTAGTAATATCGATTTACCTACTAAAAGGCAAAATATCCAATTCTTGGTGGCATGGGGACTTGTACTCTAGTGTTATGATGCCAGTGAATCAGCATGTGTCTGGGTTGCTATGCAATGTTCACTACTTGCTGGGAAACAAGCTGGTGGTACGGGATACATTCTGATTATAAAGGTAAATACCTGGGCAGAGGCAATATGTTTCAAATAGCAATATTGATAGCACTGAAATTCAGTGCCAGCTTGGTCACAGTGAAGGGATTTTGTAATTAGGTCAGTGCACTACTGGTGCAATTACACTACAAGTTCAGCCCAACTGTGAAGTGGTTTCAGCTTTACACCAATGCTAAGCAAATGTAGTGTTAATCAGTCTTGAGGCCTGACTAGTCTCCTTGGAAGAGGGTCTTGCACATTTCTTGTCTGCACCACTTGACTTCCTGTTGTCACATTTTTGTGTGTTGACTTTGTATCAACTTGTTCCGGGGGAGTTCTCCCCCGGTGTCCTGGCTAATATTTATCTCTCGTTCAACATCACTAAAACAGATTATCTGACCATTACCTCAGTGCTGTTTGTGGGAGCTTGCTGTGTGCTAATTGGCTGCCGCATTTCCTACATTGCAACAGTGACTACACTTCATTAAAAAAGTACTTCACAGGCTGTAAAGCACTTTGGAACATCCTGAGGTCGTGAAAGGTGCTATATAAATGCAAATCTTTCTTTATTATAAATTCCCAGGTTTAGATTTATTCTGGGTTTTGTTTATGTTGCTCTTACTGTGCAATCTGGCAACTGGGTTCCCACAGTTTGCTCAAAATGCTTTTTCGGAACACTATTTTCCATCTGTCTTTTTTTGCACAGTAATGAAAATTTCCAATCACCTAAATAACGGTTTCAACAAAATAAAAATTCAAAAATTACATATTTCAAAATAATAATTAAATGTATTTATTAAACTGTCTTTTGTGCATTTTAATGCCTTCGTTAAAGTTTTCACTTGGGTAACAGCGAGACCGCAACTTACCATGTATGCAAAACCACAACAATCGTTGTGTCTGCATGCACTGTCAACCTTTCCATGATAAATTCCTATGTCCGTGTTTATGCTGAAAATGCCGATGTAAACATCACACCGCTACCGCTTCCCCCACCCCACCTCGAGGGTTTGGGAGGAGGATGCAATTGCAGTATGACATGTTTACATAAACAGTTGCAATTATAAATGTGGACATAGGAATTTATAACTGAAATATGAAAAAATAAGGGCAAAATATAAGACTTTAAAAGTGCAATTTTATTATGTCTGTATGCTCTGGTCCAATTATCCTATTGTTGCAACTGAAAACTACACTTAGTCTTGGCTCCCATGTGCAACACCATGACTAATACACTCAATTTTTATCCCTTACCAGTTTTGAAGCTGAGAATACATAGCAAGATGGTATGAAAAGGTATCAATTAGTTAGATATCTGGCATCTAACAAAATTCGATGTCATACCATATGTCTGGTAGATCAATCTTATGTATTATATACTATGTTCATTTACAGGAAGAATGGGCATTTGTTTGCTTGATGTCTGCATACAACCATGGGTGCTATTGGACAGGAAAACAGCCAGGTTTTTGAACACTGGGCACCATAATGTTTAGGGTGAGCTCTTCCACCACACTAACTTCTATCAACTGCAAATAATATTACAATGCTTAAAGCTGGCTGCTGAAATCATTCTTCAAAAAAAAACTAAAATCATGAGCAGCTCTGGAGCCAGTAAAAATCCCTTAATACAAACAGTTTGATTTCCCTGGGCTGTAATAGTGAAAAAATTATAAAAGTTGAACAAAATGAAAAAGTACTTACAGATCAAACACTAGGTAATGGAACCCTTCCTCTGATATGCTGTCATGGAGCCGGACTGAAAAAGAAAAAAAATACATATTCAAAAATACCTATTTGTTGGCATTTGAAACTACAGTAACTACTGTATTATTGTGTATCACATATAAAAATATTCGACACAAATTTAGATATCAGTATATATAAAACAAATGTAAAACCATCAAGTGTAATGCTACCAACGGTCTCTACTATTAATTACCGATTCAACCAAGTTACTAAATATACAAATATATATAGTAAGTAAAACATTTCCACTTTAACAATCAAATATTCATAGAGCCATATTTATTATTTACAGAAAGCCAATAAAAAAGTGGAATAAAGAGAAAATGCTGGAAATACTCAGCAGGTCAGGCAGCATCTGTGGAGAGAGAAAGTGTTAATGACCCTGATATTTGTGAGGGGTGGGGCAGAATGGGTTCCCCTCAGGTCCTTTAATGGCAGGACCTGATCAGTACTTTTGTCTCTGTTTCCCAGAGCCAGAGAGCAGAGAGGAGGGAGGGAGGGATCATAAAGACCGGGGTGTGATAGGCGAGAGAGAGAGATCGGAAAGACCAGGTTGCTTGCCGGGGGAGGGGTGGAAGGAGGAGCAGGTTAGCTTTTTCGCCTCCCTAACCTGGGGCACTGAGATCAATTGTAGCACAGACTGAGGATGGAATGTGGAAATCCCATTAACTGTATTGATTAGTTGCTCAATATTCAATTATTGCTAAACCATGGTCAGGGTAGGGTTGTCAACCTCCCCAGATTGTCCAGGACTATCCCGGAATGGAGCATGAAATTCCTGGGCATGGCTACCAGCAAGCTGGAAAAACTTTGCCCTTTAAATTTCTTGCAGCAGCAGCACTCTCCAGCCACTCCATGGTGCACCCCCCATACCCCAACACCGCCCGACCGCTGTAGACATCAGACCCCTGCTTAGGGGTGACCAGAAATGCATTTGGTTGATGAAGAAACAGCCAAAAGTCTAGGAAGGAGGGAGGGGGAAAGTGAGAAACGAAGTGGGGTGAGGTGCAGGGTCAGGTAGGAATAAGGTGAACAGGGACTAGGGGGCAGGGGATTGGGGCTTGGGCGGAGGGAGAACGTGACAGCGAAGGCAGCAAACTGTGGGTCGGGGGAGAGGGAGATAATGGACTGGGAGTCAAGGGGAGAGAGACATGGGACTGCGGGTCAAGGATGCGGGGTCAGGGGAAGAGAGGGAAATTGGAGCCTGTGGCTTGGGAGGATCCGGGCTAGGGCAGGGAGAGAGGGGAATGGGGTGGGAGCGGGATCCAGCAATTCCTGCAAAGCCGGAAGCAGCAGCAGCAGCATGATGAATGGCAGCAGTGCCGAGAGTGGAGCAGCCAGTAATAGGATGGGTGAAACCTGGGACTTTATTCTGGGTAAATCACGAAAGATTGTTTTCACTGGTGGGCGAATGGGGAAACAGGCGATGGAGACCAAGGAGTCTCACTGGAACAACCATGAGGAAGGGAGAAGGAATGTTTTTGCACTGAGGGCTATTAAATAATGTGATGCTTCATCACAGGTGGCTATAGAAGCAGAGATTAGAATGTAATTTAAAAGGGAATGGGTTAAGTATTTGAAAAGGAGGAATATAAAAGGGGTTAGAGGAGAGAGCACCAGTACCAACATGGCCCCGGGGCCAAACGGTTGTTTAACTGAGTGCTATTAGACCGTGGGATCCTTCAACACACGTGGCTATTGAGGACCAGACTAAAACTTAATTTAAAAGGGAAAGGGATAAATATTCAAAAAGGAGGAATATAAAAGAATCTGGGGGGGGGGGGGGAATGGGATTACAGGAGAGCGTGCCAGCACCAGGGGCCGAATGGCCTCCTCCTGTGCTATAATTTCAATCACTCAATTAAAATTCTGCTTTACTGAGTCCAAGCCCAGGGATTGGTTTTGAAATGTTGGTGCTGAGCTGAATTTAGGACAATGTAACCTGTGAGAAGTGGCCCAAAAACCAAACCCACTGCCGTTTGTGCGATCTCTCGGTTTGGTTCAGGTCGGGTTGAACCAGCTGGTTTTGACATGTGAAGTCCAAGTATAGATTGGCTCTGACTGAGGTTCCCAATTCAGAGTCGTCACCTTCACACAGAATCAGAGTCCAAACCAGAGCCCAAGGAAATAGGGAGAGAGATAATGTCTGTTAAAAGTGGCATAGACTGGGGAGCCTGACCATACAATGCAGGAGGCTTCTGGCTGTAGTTACAGGGTGAATATCAGCAGTTATTGGATTACTACTAGTTAGTTACAAGTAAGATATTGGGGTGTTACACCGATTACTACCTGTTACATATAGATTAGCCGTGAGTTATTAGCCTACGTTTTGTGGTCAGCGGCGTAACTAAGGATTACACTGCCGGCATCCAAACTGAGTGCGCACTTACCTGCTGGGAACCCTCCTCCGAGAAGTCGCCGTCAGATGCTGAGGAGTAGAGGGCAGCGTAGAGGCCCACGGCTCCCAGGGGCGCACCATGTGCGTAAGCGTACCTGGGATCACGTGGGCCGGTGCTCCAATCAGCAAACAGAAGGTCTCTCATTAATACTATTACAGGTCATTGGGCTATTCACCATTTAAACTTCAGTACTTCGAAAATATACATAAATTTGTGATTTGGGGGTCTGGGTGTGTGCAGTATGAATTGTTATTTTGTAAGTCATCTACATTTTCATTTTTTTCCTCCCAGCAAACCATTTTAGAAACCTGAGAACAATGCTTTCTTCAAAAATCTATTGGAAAACAGTTCTTTACTTTTCATGGACAATAAATATAACTAATAATCCTGTGGGTCATATGTAAATGCCTCCATTTTCAGCCTCAGAATCTCAAAGATAGCAGCCTCATTCAGAACACCACCCACCTGATGGTAAGTTTGAAAGACTGGCTTGTAGTTTAAGCTTTTAAAATTAAATATGTACTTGGATTTGTCAGGAGGTAACCGCCTTACGGCTGGTGCAAAAAGGCGCTGTGGCTGTTTCTACCAGCCGTAAAGTTTTCCATACGTAATTGCTGGGCAGTTGGTTCCCTCCTCTGCACTGAGTAAATCCTCATCCTCAGTGATTTCAATCGCCATCTGAACTCATCTTGTTCTCTCTCCTCTAATTTCATTGACCTCCCGAAACCTCTAACTCCATATAAACTCTCCTACCCATATTCACGGCCACGCCATTGTCCTCACCATCTCATGTGGCTTCTCTATCCCCATCGTCTCGATGACAGACAAGGCCTTCTTTGAACCACTTCCTTGTGTCCTTAACCATATACATTCCCTACCCTACTTTTATCTGCATCCACCCCTGCCATAAACCTCCCCATAAGTCACTTATAACAGCAAATTGAAACTGCTGATTTGTCTAGCATTTGGTCCTTCATTCGCCATGATAATTCTGCAGCGATTGATCTGCTCATCACTCCCTCTCCTGCTTCTTTGGTGCCCTTGTAACCAGTAAAACTCTTACTCTCTCCCACCCTGGTGGTTTCCCACTGGTGTGGCCCCCATCTTCTTTCACTATATTTAAAAATGACTTGGATGAAGGAATAGGGAGCTGTATATCTAAGTCTGCTGACAACACTAAGTTAGTTGACACAGTAAATAGTGAAGATGGGAGCAGTAAGTTGCAAAGGGACATTGATGAATTAAGTGAATGAGATGGCGTTCAATGTGGGAAAGTGTGAGGCCATCCACATTGGACATAGAGTATTTTCTAAATGGCAAGAAACTAGGAACTGTGCAGGAGCAAAGAGATTTAAGGGTCCAAGTGCAGAAATCACTAAAAGCTAGAGGACAGGTACAAAAAAATAATTTAAAAAGCTCACAGAATGTTAGCCTTTATCTCAAGAGGGCTGGAATACTAAGGGGTGGAAGTTATGTTACAGCTTTACAGAGCTCTGGTCAGACCCCAGCTGGAGTACTGCTTTCAGGTCTAGGCACCGCCCCTCAGGAAGGATATATTGGCTTTGGAGGGGTGCAGCGCAGATTCACCAGAATGATACTGGGGCTAAAGGGGTTAAATCATGAGAACAGGCTGCATAGACTAAGCTTATACAACAGCAAAATACTGCGGATGCTGGAATCTAAAATAAAAACAGAAAATGCTGGAAATACTCAGGTCAGGCAGCATCTCTGGAGAACATAAGAAATAAGAGCAGGAGTAGGCCATACGGCCCCTCGAGCCTGCTCCTCCATTCAATAAGATCATGGCTGATCATCGACCTCAACTCCACTTTCCCGCCCAATCTCCATATCCCTTGATTCCAAAAATCTATCTATCTCAGCTTTGAATATACTCAAAGACTCAGCATTCACAGCCCTCTGGGGCAGAGAATTCCAAAGATTCACAACCCTCTGAGTAAAGAAATTCCTCCTCATCTCGGTCTTAAATGGCCTACCCCTTATCCTGAGACTATGCCCCCTAGTTCTAGACACTCCAGTCAGGGGAAACAACCTCTCAGCATCTACCCTGTCAATCCCCTTCAGAATCTTGTATGTTTCAATGAGATTGCCTCTCATTCTTCTAAACTCCAGAGAGTATAGGCCCATTCTACACAATCTCTCATCATAGGAGAGAGAAAGAGTTGACGTATCAGGTCTGTGATCTTTCGTCAGAACTGGAAAAAGTTAGAGATTTTAACCAGGTGCAGAGGCAGGGAAAGTGGGGAGGGGAGGAAAGAATAAGCTTATATTCCCTTGAATTTAGAAGGTTAAGGGGTGATCTAATTGAGGTGTTTAAAATGATCAAAGGAGTTGATAGGGTAGATAGAGAGAAACTATTTCTTCTGGTGGGGGAAGTGCAGAACAAGGGGGCATTAACCTTAAAATTAGAGCTAGGCTGTTCAGAGGTGATATCAGAAAACACTTCTTCACACAAAGGGTAGTGCAAATCTGGAACTCTCACCCCCAAAAAGCTGTTGAGGCTAGGCCAATTCAGATAGATTTTTGTTAGGCAAGGGTATTAAGGGTTACGGAACCAAGGCGGGTAGATGGACGTAGGATGCAGATCAGCCTTGATCTAATTGAATGCTGGAACAGGCTCGAGGGGCTGAATGGCCTACTCCTGTTCCTATCTTCGCTCCCTCAAGTTCAAGCAGCAAAGATTTGAGGGTGTCTGGTACACAACTGCTTTAGGTATCCATCGCTAGATTTGGCTAGACCACATCAAGCACCATTGGGCCTTGCTTTCCTCTTCCAAAACTGCTCCCTACTCCAGGATAATCTCTGGCTCCTTTTCTCCACCACCAACCATATTTATAAACCCCCATCACCTTTTCCCTTCACCCTCATCTCCAACTAATGTGAGGATCTCATGGACGTTTTTTGTCACTAAGATTGCGACCATCTATGCAATTGCTTCTGCCCCATCCTGGCCTTCCTCTTGCCCACCAAGCCAAACCTCCCCCAAGGATCCCCCCACCCCCCGCACGCACCCTAGCCCTAAACCCGTAACTTGCTCTAGTTTCTTTATCTCCCTTCCAAGCCTATCTTGTCCACAAGACCCACCTCCTGCTCCCTTGATCCCATTCCTAATAAACTGCAACCCCCCCAACTTCCCTTCCTGGCCCCAACGCTAGCTGACAAATGGTTCCTTCTCCTTGGGTACTGTACTCTCCATTTCAAAATCGATGTCATCATCACCCCTTCCAACCCCATATCTTCTCCATCACAAAGACTGCCTGTTTCCACTTCCATAACAAAGCCTGTCTCTGTCCCGCCTCAGCCCATCTGCTGCTGAAACCCTTATCCATCCTTTGGTCATCTCCAGACTCGACTATTGCAACGTTCTCCTGGTTGGCTTCCCATCCTCCACCTCCATAAACTTCTGCCCATATCCTATCCCACACCATTTCCTACTCGCCCATTGTACCTGTGCTCACTAGCCAACATTGGCTCACAGTCCCCCAATGCATCAAATTTAAAATTCCCACCCTTGTGTTTAAATCTCTTAATGTAACCTTCTCCAGCCCTACAACCCTCTGAGAACACTGCGTTCTGAAAACTCGAGCCTCTCGTGCACCCCACTCCTTTTGTTGGCAGCCGTGCCTTCAACCATCTAGGCTCTAAGCTCTGGGATTCCCTCCATAAACCGCTCTCTTTACCTTCCTCTCCATCTTCAAGATTCCCCTTAAAACCCATCTCTTTCACCAATCTTTTAGTCACTCCTACTCATATCTCTTTCTTTGGCATTGTGCCGATTTTTGCCTCATTACGGTTCCGTGAAGTGCCTTGGATGTTTTTCTATGTGAAAGGCACTATATACAGACAAGTTGTTGTTGGTGAAATAGTATTCATCCAAGTGGCATTGGCAAGAACTCAGCCATACTGCAGTAAACAGAAGGTATTACAAAATAGAATCATAGAATCTTACAGAATAGGAGGCATTCGGCCCATTGTGCCTGTGCCTGTGCCGGCTCTTTGAAAGAGCTGTCCAATTTAGTCCCACACACACCAGCTTTCTCCCCATAACCCTGCAAATTAGTCCTATTCAACCACATGACCAATTTCCTTTTGAAAATTCGTACGGAATCTTATTCCACCACCCTTTCAGGTAGTGTGTTCCAGATCTTAACAACCCTCCGAGAAGAAATTTCTCCTCATTTCTCCTTTAGTTCTTTTGCCAATTATTTAAAATCTATGACCTGTGGTTACTGACCTACTTGCCAGAGGAAACAATTTCTCCCTACTTGCTCTATCAAAACCCCTCATAATTTTGAATACCTCTATTAGGTCTTCCTTTAACCTGCTCTGCTCTAAGGAGAACAATTCCAGCTTCTCCAATGTCTCCACATCTTTGAAGTCCTTCATCCCTGGTATCATCCTGGTAAACCTCCTCTGTACCCTGTCCAAGGCTTGACATTTTTCCTAAAATGTGGTGCCCAGAATTGTACACAATCCACCAGCTGAAGCCTAACCTTTGTAAAGGTTTAGCATGAGTTCCTTGTTCTGTATTCAATGCTCCTATTTACAAACCCAGATCCCTCTCAAAATAGTACCATTTAGATTATACTGCCTCTCCATGTTGTTTCTCCCAAACTGCATCATTTCACACTTATCCGCATTGTGGACTTCAGGAAGTCTAAAGGCGGAAGTCACACCCCCATCCACATCAATGGGGCTGTGGTGGAAAGGGTGGACAGCTTTAAGTTCCTCGGAGTCCACATCACGGAAGACCTCTCCTGGTCCCTCAATACCTCCTCTCTGGTGATGAAGGCCCAGCAGCGCCTATATTTCCTAAGGAGGCTGAAGGGATGTAACCTGTCACCCCTGATCCTCTCTAACTTTTACCGCTGCACAATAGAGAGCATCCTGACAAACTGTATCACAGTATGGTATGGCAGCTGTAGCTACTATGACCGGAAAGCCCTGCAGCGGGTAGTCAAAACTGCCCAACGCATTACCGGCACCCGGCTACCGACCATAGAGCACATATACCAAAAACGCTGTTTACGGAGGTCACGGTCCATCATCAAAGACCCTACCCACCCCAGCCACAGTCTGTTCGCCCTCCTGCCATCTGGGAGACGCTACAGATGCATTCGCACCCGTACGACCAGATTTAGGAACAGCTTCTTTCCCAGGGCTGTCATCCTACTGAACTCCACAAATAAAACTCTAAAGCCTGCACATCTGCCAATGCACTTTATTATGGTTATGCTTATGTTAATGTATTACAAGCCAAATGTATGTTGAATGTTTAAATGTCTTAATCTAAATGTACACCCTCGGGAGCCGCAAGCCTACATTTCGTTGTACTGCACTTGTGCACTAACAATGACAATAAAAGTTGATTTGATTTGATTTGATTAAATTGCATTTGCTGTGTCTGTCCGTTTCACCAGTCTATGTCGTCCTGAAGTCTGCTACTATTGTGTTCATTATTACGACATTGTCAAGTTTTGTATCATCTGCAAACTTCAAAATTGTGCTCCCTTTACCCAAGTCCAGGTCCTGGTGGTTGGTGGGTGTCCGATGGGGGTCAGTGGGGCTCTGATGGTGGTCGAGGGGGAGCAGACAGATCGCCCCGGGGAGATCCTTCACAGGTTGGAGGCGTACTCGAGGTTACCCTCCAACCGCAAATTCAGGGCCATACAGGCATTGCCAGAAGTAACATTTAATTATGCACCACTCTACTGAGAATACTAATGATCACTAAGTTTCATATATGAATAAAATGAAACTGAAAGAGCAATGATACAAAGTTTTCTGAATTTAAAAAGCTGGCGGATCACAAGATAAATACAGATAAGATAATTTGGCCCATTTTAGTTCTTCAATTCAGAAAGATCCTGCAGTCTCCCCATTGTAGCATCCAATTGTTTGTTAAATGATTATATGGTTTTTGTCTCCACTACTCTATCCAGGGGGCTAAATGTAACTTTTGGTGATAGTGTAAAATGGGTGATAGCAGATCGACTGCCCATTATACACCTTTCCAATTTTAATTTCCATTGACTTCAATTATGAATTGGGAGCTCCGCTATTGTCCATTTTACACAAGCACCTAAAATAAAATTTAGCCCCCGATTGAGTAGTGGAGATAAAAACCAAAGAATAATTTAAAAAACAATTGGAGCCACAAAGGTCTATCCGAACACTGAAAAATGTACTGACATCAATCCTAAATGAGTTTCTTTTATTAGTTTGAACCTGTCTTGCTCTCTCAATTTGGTATAAAGTAATTTTCCACACCATTTACTATCTTGAATCTCTCTAGAAAACCACCTCTCAATTACCGCTGTTCTTGGTCAAAAAGCCTAAGAGTCACTACTGTTTCCTCATAACTCAGACCTGTGACCCCTGAACTGCTTCCAGTGCTTCAAAGTCTACCCTGTGAACTTGGTGACCAGTCCTGGATACAGTACTCATGGTGTAGTCTGACCTGAGCACTGTGCAGTTTGAGCACCATATCCTGTGACTCGTACTCTACTTTCTGGCTCTATACTTCAGCATTCTGGTTGCTTTGTTGATTGCTGCTCTGCAGTGGTTGGACATGTTGTACATTGGAGTTCACTAACACTCACAGATCTTGCTCCGTTATATCCTGATATTTCAATGCTCTTCATGGAGTATGCGCATTGCCCATTTTTTCTCCTTACATGCAGTGCTTTATACCTATCCATACTAACTTTGTCTGCCAGTGTTTTGCCCATTTACATATTCTGTGCAACTCATTTTGCATTTTCCAAGTTGCCTACTCAGAATCAATCAGTCCTCCTAGTTTGATATCATCTGCAAATTTAACCAACTTACATCGAGTCTCTGAATCAAAATCATTGATGTAGATTAGAAACTTTAGTACCACTGCTTGAAACACCCCACTCAACAATTTCAAATCCCCACCTCAACATAATTCCTCTAACTTGTATCTGCTGTTTTCCAGTAACTACAGGCCAGTCAGCCTAATATTAGTACTGTAGTGGGAAACTTTTAGAGACAATAATCCGAGACAAAATTAATTATCACTTAAATGACGGATTAATGGCGGATTTGTTAAAGGCAAATTGTGTTTGACTAACTTGATTGAGTTCTTTGATGAAGTAACAGAGAGGGTTGATAAAGGTAGTTAACGTTGTGTATATGGACTTTCAAAAGGCATTGATAAAGTACCACATAATAGATTTATTGGCAAAATTGAAGCCCATGGGATTAAAGGGGAAGTAGCAGTGTGGATTCAAAATTGACCAAGGGACAGAAAGCAAAAGGTAGTGGTGAACGATTGTTTTTCAGACTGGAGGGAAGTATACAGTGGTGTTTCCCAGGGGTTTGTATTAGGACTACTTGTCTTTTTGATATATGTTAATGAGCTGGACTTGAAAATACAGGGTATAATTTCAAAGTTTTCAGATGAAACTAAACTTGGAAATGTAGTTAACAGTGAGGAGGATAGTAACAGACTTTAGGAGGATGTACACAGACAGGTGAAATGGGCAGACACATGGCAGATGCAATTTAACGCAGCGAAGTGTGAAGCGATTCATTTTGGTAGGGAGAATGAGGAGAGGCAATATAAACTAAATGATACAATTTTAAAGGGGGTTCAGGAACAGAGATCTGGGGGTGTATGTACACAAATCTTTGAAGGTAGCAGGACAAGCTGAGAAAGCTGTTTAAAAAAAACATATGGGATCTTTGGTTTTATAAATAGAGGCAAAGGGCTCGATTTTGCCAGGCCCGAGGAGGCGGGATTGGAGGCGTGTGAGGTGTTAAAATTGCAAAAACTGGCGGGTGGGCCCAATCCCGCCTCCATCCTGCCTCCGAGCAATTTTCCCACGTGCAAGTTTTCTGACCCCGCCTCCAAGAGGCGGGATAGGCCCTTAACAACCAGTTAAGTGCCTCTAAAATCCCATTTTGAGAGGCCTTTCTAATTTTAACAGTTTTCCCACATGCTGCACGCCTCCTCTGAAACACACCAGTGAAACCTGGCGGCAGCACAAGTGGACTGCTTACTAACAGCTGCAGCTCCACCATTAAAAAGGAGTTTTCACCAATCATCATTTGCAGGTGGCAGAACTTTGTTGTCTCAGGTCTGGGGGAACTTTAACAGGCCAACTCATTGTTGTGGAAGTTTGGAGCCTTACACCCATCTCCAGTGTGACCTCCTGGAAAACCCCTCTCCCCACCTTGAATGAGCACTTCCTCAACTGAGGTATTTACCAGAAGAATGGGAACCATTTATTTCCTTTCCTCCTGGACATCAGATTTGGACAAAGACCAGCTGCGGCAGCAGCAGAACCCTGACCAACAGCAGCACCAACTGCAGGAGCTCCAAGCTGCTGCTCACCCACCTGAAGCTGCACAGGCCAGGAGGCGCCAGCACATGGAAGTCCGTCGGCGCAGGAGATAACCCCCAAACAGGGTCTATAGACAGAGGATCAGCCACCTCAACATGACTGAGCAGCAGTGCCAGAGGAGGCTCCGACTTTCGCGAGAGGTAGTGGGTGACATCTGCGCAATGCTGCAGCAAGACCTGGAGCCCAGAGGAGCAGGTGGACACCCCTTGCCAGTGGCCGTCAAAGTCACCACCGCACTCAACTTTTTTGCTTCAGGCTCATTCCAGGGATCAGCAGCAGACATCAGCGATGTCTCCCAGGCGGCCGCACACACTTGCATCATGCAGGTAACCGATGCCCTCTTTGCCATCGCGCATAATCACATCCATTTCTCCAAGGATCAAGCCAGTGTAACTGCATGTTTGGTTGGGTTTGGCAATCTGGCAGGCTTTCCAAGGGTGCAGGGCGTCGTTGACTGCACACATGTGGCCCTTAAGGCACCCCATCACAATCCAGGTATTTTTGTCAACCGCAAGGGCTTCCACTCCCTCAACGTACAGCTGGTGTATGACCACAAGAAGGACATTTTGTATGTTTGTGCCAAGTAACCTGGAAGTTGCCATGACTCCTTCATCCTGAGCTAGTCTAGTGTGCCTCCACTCTTCAGTCCGCCAGACCATCTTAACGGATGGCTACTTGGAGACAAGGGCTATCCCCTGAAGACGTGGCTAATGACGCCATTGAGGAGCCCATCCAACAAAGCTGAGGAGCGTTACAACTCAAGCCACATTTGCACCAGATCCATAATCGAGCAAACCATCGGCTTGCTGAAGATGCACTTCAGATGCCTGGATAGATCGGGTGGAGCCCTGCAGTACTCCGCAGCCAGGGTCTCCAGAATCGTCGTGGTTTGCTGTGCACTTCACATGACACAGCATCATGGCTTGCAGATGCCTGAGGAACAAATGGCTCATCACATAGCCTCCTCAGATGAGGAGGAGGAGGAGAGCGACAACGACCAGCTTGCAGAGGCGCATCAACTAGCACCAGCAGCATGTGAGCACATTGCTTGCCGGGATGCAAGGCGCGCCCTCATCTTGGCCAGATTTGCTTAGCCTAGCCAATCAAGCACTTTTGCCTCGCAGCTTCTTACCAGAGCATCGCCAATGGCCAAGAACCTGCGGTTCCTACCACTCTGCCAACCATACTGGCAATTGCAAGTCATCCTAAGCCCTCAATGTGGAAGCCCCATTAGTGATATGACACATGCCACAACTGCAACAGTTGACATCAGAATTTTTAATGACAATAACCAACTGATGGCTTTTCAACATTAAACATAACATTTCACCCAAGTGACTACCCTTGTGACTACTTGTGCATTATCTTCCTCTTACGCATGTTCCTACGTGGTGCTTCCCCTGTGGCTTCAGCAGATGTGGAGGCCCCTTGCTCACTTTCTTGCTGCTCCTGTCTCGACATCTTTGGCGGGCGTCCTCTGGGGTTGAGAACCTATGAGGGCTCGGCAACAGTCTGCTGCTCCTGCGGCTGTGCAGGGGTTGAGACGCCGATCTCAGTTGGGTGGGGACTCTGACCGAGGGCTCTGCAGTGGCATGGTCGTGTGAGCGCTTGGAGAGGAGCCCCCACTTCCTTGTTGTATGCCACCAACATCCCTCTCATGGGTCAGCCCCACTTCAGAGCTAGCAAGTGGCTTGACAGCACCTTGCTGCAATTCAGGGGGGCCATGAGGACCCGTTTCTGTACTGGAAGTCCTACTCCTGAGGACTTGCCTGAAGGTCTGGTATGTTTGCTCAAGAGCTGACCATCGCTCCTCAAGAGCTGTCAGTCTATTCTGAACAAATACAATGTTTTCCATATCCTGGTAAATGAGCTCCTCCATGTACATAGCCATCCTCTCCTCTACAGTAGCCAGCCTTACCATGGAGGTTGCCATCCTTTCCGTGGTGATGCGTTCATGCGCCAACGCCTCCACAAAGGTTCTGCTCATGTTAGCGATGGACTCCTCAATTCGCTCCACACTCGCAGCGACCCTGGAGACAAAACCTGCCAGAGACTCCTGCACCTCTTCCTGGAGTTCCAGCACTGCTCTTCTTCTGGATGGATCCGGAGGCAAAGGGTCGACATGCAGCTGAGCAAAGCTGGCAGAGTCCTGCATCCTCCGACTAAGACTCTCCACTGCTGTCCCTGTCTCCACCATCTACTGATGCTCACTTGTGAGCTGTGATACACCAGGTGATAACACTACACTATCTTGCGAAGGTACCACTGAGGTGCGTGTCTCTGCGCTGGTGCTGGGTGCGCTGAATTCTGCTGATGCTGCACCCTCAGAGGTTGCAGCTTCCTCTGAGTCTGGAGGCTCAGGCTGTTCCTCCTGGATAGTGGGGACGGGGGCTTTCGATGGTCCTGTGGGGAAGTAAAGGAAAGAGTCAGAGATGTGATGCCAATGTTACATGCACATTGAATATTGCAGATGATCAAAAGTCAAATCTGTTAGAACATCAGAATCATTATTAGTGACTCATGAAATGTCAATGAGATGATAAACTATTCTGTCGCCAGCTTGCTCTGATGCACCCGTCTGTCCGTCCCCCACTTGCGCATCGTCCTCCACTCCCACGATCTCCAGGGCCACCTCCTCCCAGGGGGTGAGCTGGGCTACTGAGGGTGGCCCTCCTCCTGTCCTCGCTCTTTCCCTCTTATTGTGAGCTCTCTTTTCCTGCAATGAGGGAGACAAGTGGAGTTTGAGTGAGAATGAAGGAGTGAGTGTAGAGAATCCATATAATTGATGGTTAGAAGGAGACAAAGATGGAGTGAGGTGGCAAGGCCAAGGGCCTTCCCTGTGTGTTGCAAGTTGTTTTCATAGCATCACAGCAATAGGGAGTGTGAGGGCTGCATAGTCGAATAGTTAGGTGAATGTGACCATAGAGAGGGAGGGAATGGGTAAGGGTGCAGGGATGTCAGTGTCAAGTGGGATGTGGAGGAAGAGATTGCTAAAGCTGAGTGCTGGTGAGGAAAGGCAATGGGGATCAGATTGAGGGTGATGGGAAAGTCATACTCACTTTTCCATTGTGCAGGTCATGAAACCTCTTCCTGCACTCCAGCCAGGTTCTGCGGCACATAGACAACGAGTTGACCTCCTGGGCCACTTGCATCCACACAACTTTCGTCTGCTGGGGTGGCTTTTTTCTCCCTGAGGAAGCGAACAGCACCTCCTTATTACAGCTGGCTCTGTACACCAGAGCTTGGAGGGAGGGCTCATCAAACCGAGAAGCACACTTTTGCTTGATCGTTGACATTTTCCACAGTTCAATTCCTTCATATAAACTGCAGAGCCTTTGCAGTCTCCAGAAAAATCAAGGCTGCTTGCAGGCCTTAAATCCAACAGCACTGATGACGTCATCGGAGGTGACTTTCTGTATGAAAAGACTAATTGGGCCAGTGGTTCCCACATGCAGAAAATCAATTGGCCAATTAGGGGAAAATCACACTTTTTCAACACTTCACTTAGGAGTCGGGGTCCTGACACGATTTCCACCCGACGCGCCCCAGCCTGACCACACTGACAAAATCCAGCCCATAGAGTACAAAAGCAAGGAAGTTATGTTAAATGTTTATAATACACTGGTTAGGCCCCAGCTGGAGTATAGTGTCCAATTCTGGGCACCACACTTTATGATGGATGTCAAGGCCTTAAAGTATGCAAAGGAGATTTACTAGAATGGTACATAACTTCCTTGCTTTTGTGGGACTTTATACGTGGAGAGACTAGAGGAGCTGCGGTTGTTCTTCTTAGAGCAGAGGAGGTCTAGGGGAGATTAAATAGAGGTGCTCAAATTCATGAAGGGTTTTGATAGAGTAAATAAGGAGAACCCGTTTCCAGTGGCAGAAGGGTCAGTACATAAGAACATAAGAAATAGGAGCAGGAGTAGGCCAATCGGCCCCTCGAGCCTGCTCCGCCATTCAATAAGATCATGGCTGATCTGATCCTAATCGCCAATCTACTATCACAGAACCATCTCCTGAATCTAACAGAATTAGACACACGAAATAGGAGCAGGATCAGGCTACACGGCCCCTGGGCCCGCTCCGCTACCCACAGGGCCATGACCGATCCGAACCTAGACTCATGTTCAAATTCCTGCCCGCTCCCCATAACCCTTTACTTCTAGGAAACTGTCTATTTCTGTTTTAAATTTATGTAATGATGTAGCTTCTACAGCTTTTTGGGGCAGCATATTCCATGGACCTACCACCCTCCGAGTGAAGTAGTTCCTCCTCATCTCAGTTTTGAAAGCGCAGCCCCTTATTCTAAGACTATGCCCCCTAGTTCTAGTTTCACCCATCATCGGGTACATCCTCCCCGCATCCACCCGATCCAACCCCTTCACAATCTTATATGTTTCAATAAGATCGCCTCTCATTCTTCTGAACTCCAATGAGTAGAGTCCCAATCTACTCAACCTCTCCTCATATGTCCATCCCCTCATCCCCGGGATTAACTGAGTGAACCTTCTTTGTACTGACTCGAGAGCAAGTATGTCTTTTCTTAAGTATGGACACCAAACTGTATGCAGTATTCCAGGTGCGGTCTCACCAATACCTTGTACAACTGAAGCAATACCTCCCTATTTTTATATTCTATCCCCCTAGCAATGAAAGCCAACATTCCATTGGCCTTCTTAATCACTTGCTGCACCTGCATACTAACCTTTTGAGTTTTGTGCACCAGGACCCCCAGATCCCTTTGTAACTTCAGTACTTTCCAGTTTCTTGCCATTAAGATAATAACTTGCTCTACGATTTTTCCTGCCAAAGTGCATAACCTCACACTTTCCAGTATTGTATTCCATCTGCCAAATCTCTGCCCACTTACTTAGCCTGTCTATGTCCCCTTGCAGGTTTTTTATGTCCTCCTCACTCACTACTTTCCCTCCCATCTTAGTATCATCTGCAAACTTTGATATGTTACACTCGGTCCCCTCCTCCAAATCGTTAATATAGATTGTAAAGAGTTGGGGACCCAGCACTGACCCCTGCGGAACACCACTAGTTACTGATTGCCAGTCTGAGAATGAACCATTTATTCCAACTCTCTGCCTTCTGTTAGATAGCCAATCATCTATCCATGCCAGAATATTACCCCCAATCCCGTGATTTTTTATCTTAAGCAATAATCTTTTGTGTGGCACCTTGTCAAATGCCTTTTGGAAGTCTAAATACACTACGTCCACTGGTTCCCCTTTATCCACCCTATATGTTACTTCCTCAAAGAAGAGGACACAGATTTAAGTTAATTGGCAAATAGCTGAGGCGACTCGAGGAGAATATTTTTTTACGCAGCAAGTTGTTATCCTCTGAAATCCACTGACCAGGGTGGTGGAAGCAGATTCAATAATAACTTTCAAAAGGGAATTGGATAAATACTTGAAGGGGAAAACGGCAATGGCCTAGGACTAACTGGATAGCTCTTTCAAAGAGCTGGCACAGGCACAATGGGCCAAATGGCCTCCTTTTGTGTTGTATCATTCTATGATTCTTTCCTTGTTTCTCCTAGTACTGTATTTTAAATACTATCTATTTGTTTTGAGCTCTATAAGCCTGCGGAGGTCTTTCATTTCATTATTACCCAAGTCATTAATTCTATTTAGATTATCACTACTTATGCCCATGTTTTCCCTTATGAATTCTTAGAGGAAGTAATCATTCAGAATATTAACTACCTTGTGCTCATCCTCTGTTTAAAACCTATTTACATCTTTTCAATGCTCTCATCTATTTTTCTAATTACCCTCATACTGGTAAAATACTGAAAGAATGTATTATACCTGGAGGAATTCCCAGCTGCATGGGCAAAAGTATCATCTATTTCTCTCTGGCTGGAATTTAGGGCAGAAATTAAATGGGGCAGATACCTTTTAGGTTCTGCCTGAGATTCTGTCTGCCACCATCCCCAGGGCACCCACTCTCCACACTTTCTAACCCAGGAATTTCAGGCCTTTTGTTTTTTTTCCATTTTTAAGGTTACCTTCACTTACGGATTGTTCGGAGAGGTTGACCTTTGTCCGTTTACTCTTGATAATGTGAAATTGTGTTTTGCACTAAATTAATTGCCCAATAATTTGAATTATGCAAATGAGAACATAGTGCTAAAAAATTAAATTTATCAGGTAATTTGAATGAAATAACTCTGAATTAGGAGTAATTGATCACTAAAATGTAATTCAGCCATTCTGAAACTTTTCAGTCGAACTCCACCAAATACCTCTTGGCCACCTGTGCCCCTTTAGCTTAAGAAGCTAAAATATTGGTGCTGGTAAGCCTGCAAACAAAACTGTCCCTCCATCCAGTGCCACTTCTGTCACTGGTCCTCGTCCTTCACTTCTGTGTCTCAAAATCATTTGTTTCTCACTCACTTTATCCTCCTCCCCTTGTTACACACTCTCGCTCTCCTCCTTCATGTTTTGGCAGCCTAAGAAGTACTCGGGCAGGCTAGTGAGTAGGCTGATCAGGAACCACTGAGGATAAGCAGGCTAAGAAGCATCTGGGCATGCAGGCAAAGATAGCCTTACGAGCAGGCCATTGAGCAGCTGAGCTAGAAAGCACTCAGGACAGCTGAGAGAGCAGGCAATGGGGCAAGTACTCAGGATGGGTAGACCAAAGATCTCTTACAGCCAGCCCACTCCAGCCAGGGTTGATTCTTACCTACCCCAACTGCTGAGAGTCTTTTCCAGCCCAGCCCAAACAAAGCATTACAACTACAGGTGGCGAGTACAGTAGGTGAGCCCAACATAGATACAGGTCTCCTGCAGTTGCTTTTGGGCTCCATCATATTGCCTCTGTGCAGGAAGGATGTACAGGATTTCCTTACCATCATTCCCCCACCCTTACTACCCACAAGGCCTTTCTGTGGTGGGTACTTTGCATTGAAAATAATCCTTCCTCCACTGGAGTGACATTCTTATTTAAGAAATTCTTAACTTTCAACCCTTGTTGTACATTTTCCTCCTGTGGGATCACTTGCCTTCCATGTACCAACTGCTGTTAGGATGTTAAGTTTTGTGTTTGACATGACAGGCTTCATAGCTGCCACAAATGGTGCCCATAATCAATCGATTAAATTTAGTATCACAATGCCTTTAGTGCTGACATTACAAATAGCATTACAGTGCAGTGAATGCTTTTAGTTTAGGCATAAATGCTTCCTTTAGCATGTAAACAGACAACAGATTCAATAGAATATATTTCAAATCAGGCTTCTACATCCATATCAGTATACGAATGACATCACTGTACCATAGAATTTTGGAGACCTTTTGGTCTTTCATTCTTGGCTATATCAATCCAAAACTAACCCAATTGTCTTGTTCTCTCTTCATAGCCCTCTATCTCTTTCTCCTTCAAAATATTCATTGATTCTGGCCTTTCCTTTCTACTAATAAAGATCTCAGGTCAACTTGAGGTCCACAAAGAGTTGCTGAATTAACAATCTAATTTGGGAAAAAATTAGTCCAAAGTCTCAAGGTATTTGTTTTAATAACATCAGCAACTTAATTGTATTAAAAAAATGTATGTTTAGGTTAGTGGATCAGGTGCTGGCCGACAGCTGCAGATGTCCAGGCAAGTGGAGATTATTCCATCACTCTCCTGACTTATGCCTTACAGGTGGTGGAGCGGCTTTGGGGAGTCAAGAGATGTGCCACTAGCTGCAGAATACCCAGCCTCTGACCTGCTCTAGTAGTCATGGCATTTATGTGGCTGCTCTGAATTAATTTCTGATCAATGGTGACCCCCAAGATGTTGATGGTGGGGGGGATTTGGTGATGGTAACGTTATTGAATATTATGGGGAGGTAGTTAGGCTCTCTCTTATTGGAGATGGCCATTGCCTGACACTTGTGTGGTACAAATATTACCTGCCACTTATGAGCCCAAGCCTGCATCTGGTCCAGATCTTGCTGCATGTGGACATGGACTGCATCATTATCTGAGGAATTGCAAATGGAACTGTGCAATTATCAACAAACAGCCCTACTTCTGACCTTATGATTGAGGGAAAGTCATTGATGAGGCAGCTGAAGATAATTAGGCTGAGGATGCTGGCCTATGGAACTCCTGCAGCGATGTCCTGGGGCTGAGGTGATAGGACTCCAACAACCAAAAACACCTTTCTTTGTGCCAAGTATGGCTCCAGCCACTGAAAAGCTTTCCCCATGATCCCCATTGACTTCAGTTTTACTAGGGTTCTGTAGTGTCCGTGTGTAGATAAAGACACTGAAGACAGGAGTTGGTTCATAGGTATTTACTAAGCAAGTCTGGGGGGGGGTGGGGGGTGGGGGGTGGGGGGTGGGGGGTGGGGGGTGGGGGGTGGGGGGTGGGGGGGGGGGGGGGGTTTCTAAAGGATATACACAATACACAGGCTTATATAGCCTAAGTGGCAATTACCGGCATTACGCACACCTGGGGCTCTTAAAGGCACATACACCATAATTGCTCTTAAAGGCACATACACCACAATTCCTCCCCTTCTAGCTAACTAGTACATCATATTTTAAGTAATTATTAATTACATGTTATATGCAAAATAATATACATTGCTGTATTAATTAATTATAAGTTAAGTCTCTCAGGAGGCTTCCTGACTCGGTCCGGATAACGCCTCGGGGGTGTAGTAGTTTCTGGTGGTGTAGTAGGTTCTTCTGGCAAGGCTGATTCGGCTTGAAGGCCAGTGTCGGGTTCATCGGGCTCCAGTATCACCGGATCGGAGGTAGATATGGGTATCTCTACTTCATCGTTAGATGTATAGAGTGGTGGTGTAGGTTGTCCCTTTTCGGATGACTTGATGATTTGGTCAGCATGGTGCCTTATTATGCTGTCTCCGATGTCCACGGTATACATCAGTGGTCCTAATCGTGTGCAGATAGTTCCAGGCTGCCATTTCTCGGTACGGTAGTCCCGGGCCAAAACCGGTTGGCCTATCTGGAAGGCCCTAGTTGGCCTTTCATTCATGCCCTGAAACTACCGGTTCTCCACGTCCCTTCGGATGTTGGGCTTGACCAAATCCAGCCGGCATCTTAGGTTTCTATTGTAGAACATCATGGCGGGAGTTTGGTTAGTAACCATATGCGTTGCATTCCTATATGCAAATAAGAAGTTATCCACCTTGTGCTGAAGTTTTATGTCTTCATTACCCATGGCCTTCTTGAATGTCTGGACAAACCTTTCAGCCAATCCATTGGTGGCGGGATGGTATGGGGCGGACGTGTAGTGCTTTACCCCATTGTTCTTTAAGAACTTCCTGAATTCTTCGGACACAAATTGCGGTCCATTATCAGAACATATCTGCTCCGGGAGCCCATTCCTGGCAAATATGGTCCTTAATACTGTGATGGTTTTTTCCGTGGTGGTGGAGGACATCTTTATTAACTCCGGCCACTTGGAGTGTGCATCAACTGCGATTAAGAACATTGAGTCCATAAATGGACCAGCAAAGTCGATGTGCACCCTTTGCCAGGGAGATGAGGGCCACTCCCATGGATGTAGAGGGGCCTGTGGCGGAGCATTTTGGACCTTCTGGCATCCTAGGCAGCTCTTGGTCATGTCTTCGATGTCTCCATCGATACCTGGCCACCATACAAACGCCCTAGCTAGGTTCTTCATTTTCACTCCACCCAGATGCCCCTCGTGAAGCTCCTTTAGCACTTTATCCTGGAGTTTGGGTGGAATCACCACTCTGGATCCACACATCAAGGTTCCTCGGCACACTGACAGCTGTTCTCTTCTTTGCGAGAATGCTGGCAACAGTGGTTCGCCATGTGCTGGCCATCCCTTCACTGTTAAATCGTAGACCCGTGAGAGAGCAGGGTCATTTCTTGTCTCCCTTTCAATGGCAGAATTTGTCACCGGTAGACATTCCACTATGGTAGAGTGGAATATCTCTACTGGGTCTACTGTAGGTGCCTCTTCTATCGTTGGCAACGGTAGGCGTGATAAACCGTCAGCATTCCCATGCTGTTTTGACCCTTTGTATTCAATGTTGTATTGGTGTGCCCCTAGAAAAAGGGACCACCTCTGTAGTCTTTGTGCCGTCATAATGGGGACACCTTTTTTAGGGTTGAATATGGAGATGAGGGGTTGATGGTCAGTCAGCAAGGTAAATTTTTGTCCGTGTAGGTAATGGTTGAATTTCTTCACTCCCCATACCAGGCCGAGTGCTTCCCTGTCTATCTGGGCATAGTTACGCTCAGCTGAGTTCAATGAGCGTGACGCAAAAGCTATCGGCCGTTCCGAGCCATCAGGGAATCTATGGGACAATACCGCTCCTATGCCGTAAGGGGATGCATCGCACGCCAGTCTGATTGGTAGTGATGGGTTGTAATGAGCCAAAATTTTCTCGGATGTGATTAAGTCTTTACATTTATGGAAGGCACGTTTACAGTCTTCGTTCCATTTCCAAATCACTCCTGTCTGTAGAAGATCATTAAGAGGGTGTAGAATAGTTGATAAGTTCGGTAAAAATTTATGATAGTAATTTATTAATCCCAGGAATGACCTTAATTGTGAAACATTTTCAGGTGCTGGGGCTTTTATAACTGCTTCAATTTTTTCAGGTGACTTATGCAACTCTTCCTTATTAATTATGTGGCCACAATATGATATCTGATTTTGGAAAAATTCGCACTTGGGGCGATTTGCTCGTAGGCCACGTTCTTTCAGCCTAGTGAGCACCTGCTCCAAATTGGCAAGGTGCTCGTTGTCGTTTTCTCCTGTTATAAGGATGTCGTCTAGGTAGCATTGAGTCCCCGGAATCCCTTGCAGGACTTGCTCCATAGCTCTTTGCCAGATAGCTGGAGCTGATGCTATTCCAAAAACCAGTCGATTGTACTGGTACAGGCCTTTGTGTGTGTTTATTGTGAGATACTTTTTAGAGGTCTCCTCAACCTCCATCTGTAGATATGCCTGTGCCAAGTCAATTTTGGTGAAACGTTTCCCTCCGGATAGTGAGGCGAAAATAGCCTCTATCCTCGGAAGAGGATACTGTACCGTGTGATGGACCGGGTTTACAGTCACCTTAAAGTCCCCACAGATGCGAATTTTTTTCTGTTCCTCAAGAGTTATTTTTCAATGTTTTCTTCATGACTGGAATGATGGGTGTTGCCCATTCGCTCCAATCTATTTTGGATAATACGCCTGCCTTTTCCAAATTCTTCAGCTCTGCCTCGACTGCCGGACGTATTGCGTATGGCACCGGTCTTGCCTTAAAAAATTTTGGAATTGTTGTATCTTCCACTTTTATTGAGGCGGTGATGCCTTTCAAGGTTCCTAGTTTCTCTTGAAACACTTCTTTGGCGTTGGCCAAGATGTCTTTTAATCGTTCAGGTATGATGTCATCATTGTTTTTTTCCTTACTGGTCACCGTCAGTGCCTGAATGGAGTGCCAGTCTAAACGTATCTTCCTTATCCATTCACGTCCCAACAACGGTGGACCACCATCTTGTAGAATGTATAAATACAACTTTTGTATTTCTTTGCCGTTGTATACCACAGGCACCCTTATTTTTCCTTTGGGGTAGACTTTCTGCCCCGTATATGTTTTTAAGATAATGGATGTGTCTTTTAGAGGTATATGCGAAAATAGCCTCTCGTAATCTCGTCGATTTATTACGGTTAGAGCTGATCCTGTATCTAGCTCCATTTTAACTGGGGACCCTGCTATTGTGAGGGTAACCCAAATGGTTTGGTAATCCTCTTTGGCAAGTACATTATGTAATTTGAGACAGCTTAGTCTCTTGTTTCCGGAGTCGCTATCGCTATTCTGGTCTTCGGAGCTATTGTCCGTCATCATTTGTACCTTCCTGTACTTTTCTTTATTGATTTTTTGTTTTCTGTCAGTGGATTTATTTTGTCCAGATTGGCATACCCGTGCAATGTGTCCAATCTTACCACATTGCCTGCATGCTTTGCCCTTGAACCAGCAGTTCCTCTGGTTATGGGTGGATCTGCCGCAGCGATAACATCTTCCGAACTCCTGTGTCATTTTATGGGTGCCGAAGTCCTGTGTCTCTTGTTGTATCTCTGCAGCTCCTTTTGCTGCTGCTTCGTATGATACAGCCATACTGAAAGCTTTGTCCAATGTTAAATCTTTTTCAGAAAACAGTCTTTTTTGTGTTCCTTCACTTAAGAGACCGCAAACAAATTTGTCTCGAAGATAATCAGATAGTCCTGCTCCGAACTGGCAGTACTTTGATAGCTTTCTTAATTCGGTTAGGTAATCAGCGTTACTTTCATTCTTGTGTTGATTTCTCTTGAAGAACTTGAATCGTTCCGCTATCAGCAGCGGTGTTGGGTTTAAATGCTCCTGCAGGGTATCAACAATTTCTTTAAAAGTCTTGTCCTTTGGTTTGGCTGGAGTGATTAAATTTCGTAACAGCCCGTATGTCTTCGCGCCCATTAAGTTCAGAAGTACTGAAGCTTTTTTTTCATCTGTTATTCCATTTGCAGTGCAATAAACCTCTACTCTTTCCACGTATGTGGTCCAATCTTCTATTTCGCCATCAAAAGCCTCAATATTACCAGATTTAGGCATTTCAGAAAAGATATGGCGCTTCCCGCGCTTTTTTTTTTTCTCTCTCTGTAGCAACGATATGGCGCTTCCCGCGCTTTCCCGCCGCTGCTACCGATAACAACGCTGTTTTACTGTGGTTTCCGTTTATTCACTGTTGGAGACTCGTTCCCGACGGAGGTCTAAACGCTGACCTGCTTGCCGCGCCGGCCGTCTCTCGAGTGCACCCTCCCAGTCCGTTATTGCTTGCCTCCGATTTCGCTGCCTGTCTCAGCTGTAGAGCCCGCCGCTGGAGCTCCAGCCTGACGCCCAGGAAGGATTAGCGCAGTACCTGTCACCAGCTTGGCCAGCTGGTGAAACCACAGTTTCTCTTACTTCCTTGAGTCTTCTGGACGCTGGAGGAATCGATGTCCTTGAGGTGCTGCCGAATTGCAGGCAAGTCCGTTTCCACTTCGTCGCCACTGTAGTGTCCGTGTGTAGATAAAGACACTGAAGACAGGAGTTGGTTCATAGGTATTTACTAAGCAAGTCTGGGGGGGGGGGGGGGGGTTTCTAAAGGATATACACAATACACAGGCTTATATAGCCCAAGTGGCAATTACCGGCATTACGCACACCTGGGGCACTTAAAGGCACATACACCGTAATTGCTCTTAAAGGCACATACACCACAGGTTCCTTGGTGCTACATTCAGTTGAATGCTGCCTTGATGCCAAGGACAGTCAGTCTCACCTCACCTCTGGAATTCAGCTCTTGTCCATGTTTGGAGCAAGGATATAATGAGGTCTGGAGTCGAGTAGTCCTGGCGAAACTCAAACTCAGTATCGGTGAACAGGTTATTGGTGAGCAAGTGCCGCTTGATAGCACTGTTGACGACTCCTTCCATCACTTTGCTGATGATTGAGAGTAGGCTGATAGGGCAGTAATTGGCTGAGTTGAATTTGTTCTGCTTTTTGTGGACAAGACATACCCGAGCTATTTCCCATATTGTCGGGTAGTTGCCACTGTTGTAGCACTTGGGGGACAGCTTAGTTATGGGCGCGGCTAGTTCTGGACCACAGGTCTTCGATGTTGTCTTTGCTGTTTCCAGTGCACACGAGGGAAAAACCTACTTGACCTCATCCTCACCAATATACCTGTCGCAGATGCATCTGTCCATGACAGTATTGGTAGGAGTAACCACCGCACAGTGGACACGGAGAACACCCTCCATTGCGTTGTGTGACACTAACACTGTGCTAAATGGGATAGATTCCGAACAGATCTAGCAGCTCAAAACTGGGCATCCATGAGGTGCTGTGGGCCATCAGAAGCAGCAAAATTGTATTCCACCACAATCTGTAACCTCATGGCCCAGCATATCCCTCACTCTACCATTACCATCAAGCCAGGGGACCAACCTTGGTTCAATGAGGAGTGCAGATGAACATGCCAGGAGCTGCACCAGGTGTACCTAAAAATGTAGTGTTAACCTGGTGAAGCTACAATATAGGACTACATGCATCCTAAACAGCGGAAGCAGCATGCTACAGACAGAGCTAAGCAATCCCACAACCAATGGATCAGATCAAAGCTCTGCAGTCCTGCCACATCCAGGCGGTGGTGGACAATTAAATAACTAACATTGAGGAGGAGATTCCATGAATATCCCCATCCTCAATGATGGCATAGCCCAGCACGTGAGTGCAAAAGACAAGGCTGAAGCATTTGCAACCATCTTCAGCATGAAGTGCCGATTGGATGATGCATCTTGGCCTCCTCCTGAGGACTCCACTGCCACAGAAGCCAGTCTTCAGCCAATTCAATTCACTCCATGTGATAAAGAAATGGCTGAGCGCACTGGATACAGCAAAGGCTATGGGCCCAGACAACATCCCGGCTGTTGCACTGAAGGCTTGTGCTCCAGAACTAGCCGCACCTCTAGCCAAGCTGTTCCAGTACAGCTACAACACTGACATCTATCCGACAATGTGGAAAACTGCCCAGGTATGTTCAGTCTACAAAAAGCAGGAGAAATTCCAATCCGGCCAATTACCATCCTATCAGTCTACTCTCATTCATCAGCAAAGTGAAAGGTGGTGTCATCGACAACGCTATCAAGTGGCACAAAGCAAGATGGTTATGGTTGTTGGAGGCCAGTCATCTCAGTCCCAGCACATTGCTGCAGGAGTTCCTCAGGGCAGTATCCTTGGCCCAACCATCTTCAGCTGCTTCATCAATGACCTTCCCTCCATCATAAGCTCAGAATTGGGAATGTTCGCTAATGATTGCAGTGTTCAGTTCCATTCACAACTCTGTGCTTGCATGCAGTAAGACCAGGATAATATTCAGGCTTGGGCTGATAAGTGGCAAGTAACAAGTAACATTCACGCCACACAAGTGCTAGGCAATGACTATCTCCAACAAGAGAGATTCTAACCACCTCCTCTTAAAATCAAGGGCATTACCATCGCCGAATGCCCCACTATCAACATCCTGGGGGTCACCATTGGCCAGAAACTAAACTGGACCAGTCACATAAATACTATGGCAACAAGAGCAGGTCACAGGCTAGGTATTCCGTGGCAAGTGCCTCACCTCCTGACTCCCCAAAACCTTTCCACCAACTACAAGGCACAAGTCAGGAGTGTGATGGAATATTCTCCACTTGCCTGGATGAGTGCAGCTCCAACAACACTCAAGAAGCTCGACACCATCCAGGTGAAAGCAGCCCACTTGATTGGCTTCCCATCCACCACCTTAAGCATTCATTCCCTCCACCACCGGCGCACTGTGGCTGCAGTTTGTACCATCTACAAGATGCACTGCAGCAACTCACCAAGGCTTCTTCGGCAGCATCACCCAAACCCACGACCTCTACAACCTAGAAGGACAAAGACAGCAGGTGCATGGGAACACCACCACCTCCAAGTTCCCCTTCAAGTCATACACCATCTTGACTTGGAAATATATCACCATTCCTTCATCGTCGCTGGGTCAAAATCCTGGCACTCCCTACTTAATAGCACCGTGGAAGTACCTTCACCATATGGACTGCAGCAGTTCAAGAAGGAGGCTCACCGCTGTTGAATCCGTGAATCTTAAAGTATGGTGTTTTTCAATAACTAGACGGAGGCTGTAAATTAACAATCAACAGGTGTTTACTGGAGGAGGGTAGTCTAAAGACTAACAGTACAGATGCCTGCTCAAGGCTTATATACAGGTGTGGTCACTGCCGGTACTACAGTATACAGGAGCTGTAAAGTAGTTCTCTCTTAAAGGTACATACACTACAATTCCTCCCCTTTTAGATTAACAGTACCCATAACATTCAAATAACAGTTAACACTTTAACATGCACATTTAACTGAAATAGTCCATTTATAGATTCAGTCTTTGGGGCAGCTTCCTGATCCTTTCTGGATAGCGCCTTTCCTGAGTGTCTTGTTCTTGGTGTGGAGGCGATTCTGGCCCCCTTTCATTGGTTAGTTCATCAGTTTCCGCTGCTACTGTTTCTGGGGTAGATGCTACCGGTATGTCGGGTTCATCCCCAGGTACGCGAGACATGGGGTTGACTCGTTCCTGTGACGCTAGGATCTGGTCGACGTGGCGTCTCAATGTTCTCCCCGACATCCACTGTGTACATTAGTGGCCCCTGCTGTGTGCATATCGTTCCAGGTTGCCATTTCTCTGTTCGGTAGTCGCGGGCCAAGACTGGTTCTCCTACATTGAAGCTCCTTGTCGGCTTCTCATTGATGTGCTGGAATTGCTTATTCTCAACATTTCTTCGCACATTTGGTCTGAGCAAATCCAGACGAGATCTCAGCCTTCGGTTAAAGAACATCATGGCCGGGGTCTGGTTGGTAACTGCATGTGTCGCATTTCTGTAGGCTAACAGGAAATTGTCCACCTTATGCTGCAGTGGAATGTCATCATCGCACATGGCCCTTATTGCCTTTTTAAAGGTTTGTACGAACCTCTCAACCAATCCATTTGTGGCTGGATGATACGGGGCGGATGTGTAATGCCTTACCCCATTACTTCTCATAAATTTCTGAAACTCTTCGGACACAAACTGTGGTCCGTTATCAGAGCAAATCTGCTTTGGCAAGCCGTTCCTGACAAATATGGTCCGTAGGACTGCAATCGTTTTCTCCGTAGTGGTGGAGGACATTTTGATCACCTCAGGCCATTTCGAGTGCGCATCCACTGCTATTAAGAACATTGAGTCCATGAATGGACCAGCAAAATCAATATGCACCCGTTGCCATGGAGAGGAGGGCCACTCCCATGGGTTTAGAGGGGCATGTGGTGGTGCATTTTGGACCTTCTGGCATCCTGAGCAGCTCTTTGTCAGGTCCTCGATTTGCTGATCGATCCCCAGCCACCACACATAAGCCCTAGCAAGGCTTTTCATTTTCACCCCTCCCAGATGGCCTTCGTGAAGCTCATTGAGTACTCTCTCCCTTAACTTGGGTGGAATTACCACTCGGGATACACACATCACTGTCCCCTGGCATACTGACAGCTGTTCTCTTCTGGATGAGAATGCTGGCAACAGTGAGTCGCCATGTGTTGGCCATCCCTTCACCGTCAAATCATATACCCGAGACAGTGTCGGATCATTTCGGGTCTCCTTCTCTATATCCGCGTTAGTTACTGGCAAGCGTTCAATTATCGACGAATAAAATATTTCGATAGGGTCCACTGCTGGTGCTTCCTCCACAGTAGGCAGTGGCAGGCGTGATAGCCCATCAGCGTTTCCATGCTGTTTCGTGCCCTTATACTCGATTTCATATTGGTTCGCCCCTAGAAAAAGGGACCATCTTTGTAGCCGTTGTGCAGTCATCACCGGAACGCCCTTCTTTGGATTAAAGATGGAGACAAGTGGTTGGTGGTCAGTCAGCAAGGTGAACTTCTGCCCATGCAGATAGTGGTTGAATTTTTTTACTCCCCATACTAGGCTGAGGGCCTCCCTGTCAATCTGGGCGTAGTTGCGCTCGGCTGAGGTTAGTGACCGAGACGCAAAGGCTACTGGCCTCTCCAACCCATCTGGGAATTTGTGCGACAGCACCACTCCAATACCATAGGGTGATGCATCACACGCCAACCGAATTGGTAGTGCTGGGTTGAAATGGGCCAACACCTCCTTTGATGTGATCAATTCTTTGCACTTCTGGAAAGCTCGCTTACATTCGTCATTCCACTTCCATGGTACCCCCGTTTGCAGTAGGGTGTTCAGTGGGTGTAATACTGTAGACAAATTTGGTAAGAACTTATGGTGGTAGTTCACCAGCCCGAGGAACGACCTCAGCTGTGACACATTTTCCGGTGCTGGAGCCTTGACTACTGCCTCAATCTTTTCAGGGAACTTATGTAACCGCTCCATCAATAACGTGGCCACAATACGAGATCTGCTTCTGGAAAAACTCGCACTTGTGGCGATTAGCTCGTAGCCCATATTCCTTTAATCTAGTGAGCACCTTCTCCAGGTTGGCGAGGTGATCACTGTCATTTTCGCCCGTGACCAGGATGTCATCCAAATAACACTGGGTCCCTGGAATCCCTTGCAGGACTTGATTCATTGCCCTTTGCCAAATAGCCGGAGCCGATGCTACCCCCGAACACCAGCCGGTTGTATTGGTAGAGACCTTTATGAGTGTTGATCGTGAGGTATTGTTTCGAGGCTTCATCGACCTCCATTTGCAGGTACGCCTGGGCCAGATCAATCTTAGTGAAGCGTTTACCTCCAGATAGCGAGGCGAAAATATCTTCAATCCGTGGAAGCGGATATTGTACCGTGTGAAGGACTGGGTTTACCGTCACCTTAAAATCCCCACAGATGCAGACCTTCTTTGGTTCCCCAGGCGTATTACTCAATGACCTCTTCATTACAGGAACGATGGGTGTAGCCCACTCGCTCCAGTCCACTTTGGACAGTACTCCTGAACGTTCCAAACCTTCCAGCTCTGCTTCGACGGCTGGTCGGATCGCATAAGTCTGGCCTTAAAAAACTTTGGGCTTGCATTTTCCTCTATTTTAATCATCGCTGTTATGCCTTTTAGTGTTCCGAGTCCCTCCTGGAACACTTCTTGTGAGTCAGTTAGCATTTTTGACAGACGTCCAGGTGTGACGTCGTCATCCTTTTTGGCCTCAACCTTCAGTGCCTGTATGGAATGCCAATCTAATTGTATCTTCCGGATCCATTCACGTCCTAGTAGTGGTGGTCCTCCATCTGGCAATACATATAGGTCCACTTTTGGTATTTCCTGGCCTTTGTATATCACGTTCACCTTTATTTTTCCTTTGGGGTAGACTTTTTGCCCCGTGTATATCTTCAAGACAATCTCTGTAGCTTTCAAGGGTATATGTGAGAATAGCCGCTTGTAGTCCCTTCAGATTATGGCTGTTAGGGCTGATCCTGCGTCCAATTCCATTTTCACTTGGACTCCGTCTATCTTGAGCGTGACCCAGATAGTCTGGTGATCCTCCATTTTGATTACCTTATGTAGTTTCAGACAACCCAGCTCCTTGCTTCCGGAGTCTGTATCACTTTTCTGTTCGTCTGAACTACTGTCCATCACCTTATGTACCTTTTTGTACTTCTCCTGTGGAGATTTCTTGCTGCTGGTTTTCTTCCCTGACCTGCAGACTCTTGCTATGTGTCCTGCTTTTCCACACTGTCTGCACACTTGATCCTTGAACCAACAATCCTTCTGGTCGTGTGTTGTTCTGCCACAGCGATAACACTTCCCTGCTCCATATGACATTTCATTGGTGCCATATTCTTGCGGTCTCCGTTGTATCTCTGCAGTGCCCCGTGCAGCTGCTTCGTGTGATACTGCCATGCTGAAAGCCTTGTCCAGCGTAAGATCCTTTTCTGATAGAAGCCGTTTCTGGGTTCCTTCACTTTGAAGCCCACACACAAACTTGTCCCTTAACGTATCTGCTAGTCCCATTCCAAACTGGCAGTGTTTCGATAGCTTGCGCAGTTCCGTTAAATACTCAGCATTACTTTCGTCTTTATGCTGGTTCCTTTTGTGGAACTTAAATCTTTCTGCTATCAGCAGCGGTGTGGGGTTTAAGTGGTCCTGTAGGATTTCCACTATGCTTTCGAAATCCTTATCCACTGGCTTCTCTGGGGTTATTAGGTTTCGCAGTAAGCCATAAGTTTTTGCACCCATGGAATTCAACAAAACCAGTGCTTTCCTAGCATCTGGCACTTCATTCGCCTTGCAGTACACCTCAATGCGTTCCACATGTGTCGCCCAATCTTCGACTTCATTGTCGAACGCAGTGACACTGCCACTCTTCGGCATCCCTGGGTGTGGTTAGACTTTCTAAAATGGCGTCTCTCGCGCGCTCCCTTCTTCTCCGCGGGCTCAAAATGGCGTCTCCCGCGCTTTCCTTTCTTCCCGTGCTCGCCCTTCTTCTCCGCTGCGGCTTCAAAAACGCCGCTCGGTCTTCAACCCCCGGCTGCGCCCTGTGCGCTTTACCCTCTCTCTTACCCAGTCGACGCTGCTCGGCCTTTTCTGTGCCGTCGGTCAGCTCCAGCCGCCGCTGTCCGGGAAGGGTCTGCGCTGTACCTGTTGCCAGTCTGTTGCTGGATCGTCGTGGCTGGAGAACCAAGCCCAGCTCTCAACATCCTCCCCTGCGATGTTCACTCTCTGCCGGATGACTGGGCGGTTGCTCGTGGTCGGCGCCCGTGCTTCTGGCCTCTACCTTCTTCCACCATCCTCCCGAAGCGAATCCTTGGAAGGAAATGCAGAGTTGCAGGTAGATTCGAATCGACCTCGTCGCCACTGTTGAATCCGTGAATCTTAAAGTATGGTGTTTTTCAATAACTAGACAGAGGCTGTAAATTAACAATCAACAGGTGTTTACTGGAGGAGGGTAGTCTAAAGACTAACAGTACAGATGCCTGCTCAAGGCTTATATACAGGTGTGGTCACTGCCGGTACTACAGTATACAGGAGCTGTAAAGTAGTTCTCTCTTAAAGGTACATACACTACAACCGCCACCTTCTCAAGGGCAATTAGGGATGGGCATTAAATCCTGGCCTTGCCAGCAAAGCCCACATCCCATGAATGAATTTTTAAAAACTCAGCTGTTTCTTGATGTCACATGGAGTTAATTAAATTAACTGAAGATTGGCATCTGTGAGGTGGGGACCTCAGGAGGAGGCCAAGAAGGAACATTCACTCAGCACTTTTAGCTGAAGCTGCTTGCAAATGCTTCAGGCTTGTCTTTTGTATAGACGTGCTGAGCTCAATTATTATTGAGGATGAGGCTGTTCAAGAAGACTCCTCCTTCCATTAGTTGCTTAATTGTTCACTACCATTCACGACTAGATGTAGCAGGGTTGCAGAGCTTTCAGTGGATCTGATGGTTGCGGAATCACGTAGCTCTGTTTAGCATGCAAGTAGTTTCTGCATGCAGCTCTTTTGTGATGAAAGTGACCCTTTGCACGTATGCATTGAATCCCAATACAAGAGCTACAGGTTCGCCTTTTTTCCATTCTGACATAGGCAATTTCTTTTTTAAATTCATCACAATATTAACTAATACATTTTGCCTTGAATGTGCTATCATAATCAGGCAGCAGAGTCTGCAGTGCACACTTGACTTGTAAACAAAGTGACTGCAGAGAAAGCAAGGGCCAATACTGCCTCTATCATGAACATAGACCTGTTGTAAACTGCCTGCAGTGCAAAGGAAGCCAGATGGTGTTACCTGGAATGCAAGTACTACTGTAGTTAAAGGACAAAAGTCGCTGCCAGTAATGATAAAAGAGGCAGAGAGGTCACCATAAAATCTATTTTTGGGCAATTCTTTGATGGAAACAAACTGGTCTTTAGGTCAAGAGTCCACTCTGTCTCTCCCCAACTCCCAAAACATGTCCAGACAAATTTCTAACCCTTGACGTCAGATATGTCTGCACACCTGAATTTCATGGGCTGCAGTTCATACCTTCATTTCTGGGGCATTGATGGTAGATTGCTGCAGCAAATTAAAGTCTGATGTATAGTGCCTGCATGGGGTTGAGAAGGGTTCCTCATGACAACAGGGCTGCAGTTAATAGTCATGTTAATTTCTGCAATTTTTGTGGATAAATTTAGCTCAAATAGTCCTAATCAGCTGTAATTCTCATTCAAGAAACAATTTGTACAGAGTTGCCTACTCCTGTAATCCAGGTTTTTACATTTTTTTTTCTCTGGGTATACTGGAATATTCACCAATAAAAGAGCAAACTCACTGATGGGAATCTGTACAACGTTTATTGCTTGGTAATTGTGAAGGTAAATGGACTTCAATTATCCCATGTATTGGAACGAGCTGTCCACATTGTTAAAAGAGGAAAACCTGGAAAATCAGGTTAAGTAGGATGGCTTCCAGGGAACAGTTAAGGCCAGGTGCAGAAGCCATTGGTTCAAAACAAGCAAATTAGGAGTGCAGGTGTTCGTTAACAAAAGAAATGTGATTAGGACCCAGGATGAAATGAGAGCTGAAAGCTGCAATCAGACCCGGTAGACTTGTACTTGATACTATTATGTCTTGGGACTATGGAAATCTTGTCAAATGCAACATAAATTGCTCATAACAGAGGACTGAATCCATTTTTTCCTTGAAGTGAGGAGCCAGGCTTCCAATTTATCCCTGTATTTATGGAAGAAGTGTTGATAGCGATTCCTACTGAGTAGATCCAATAGACGAGTAATTTTTCATCTGAGGTCAATTAGACTCTTGTGTTGACTGAGACGGTGTAAATTATCATTGTTACCCCCAACATCACAAATCAGCTAGATGGCCAATAGTTCCCATAAAGGAGAATACATTGGTTTTCATATCTTAATCACTTGTTGTGGGCCTGAAGTGACAGACTTGGACAACTTCCATCTTAAGCCACATGAGAATGCTAGGCACTTTCTCCCCTGCCTTCAAAGTTAATTCAGAATACAGCAGAACATTGATCATCACTGCTCCCATTCTTGGTTATCCACAATGCATGAAATATTTATTTACTAAATGGAATATGATGGGGTCAATTTTCATCTTTGATACTCCCAGCATAAGGTTTCAAATTAATGAATGGAAAACTGTGCGCAGAACGTGCTCCAATTACTGATACGTGCACCTGGGTTGGTGCTGTATGGCAGGAACACTAAAACTGAAAATTTTCCCCAATAAAGCATACCAAAAAAAATGTAGGCAGCTACCACTAAGCACCATTGATTATAATAATGTACGTTCTTTCACTGAAATCAGAGGAATTAATTTACCTTCTCCAAACATTCTGTGGAACTTGCCCCTTTGTGATCGATAAGTTTAGAATCTAGTCAAACATGAGATCTTTTCTCATGGTCTTTTGCTGCTAACTCATATTACAGAACTCCTGCATTTACCTGCTTAGTATTGACAATGTTTCTTTTAATTCATAAATCTCAGGATGTGTACAACATGGGCAAAGTCACATTTATTGGCCATCCCTAGTTGCCCTGATGCTGATGGTGGGGCACCTTCTTCAATCGTTGCAGTCCTCACAAATGCCATTCAAGGCATTACACAAAATGCTAGTCTGATAGTATTTAATAAAAAATGGAAATCCTATATCTAAATTAAATAAGCATTAAAGATACCACCACTGATCTGCACAGTAAAACATAAAAGGCATTTTTACACTACGTCAGACTGTAGCAAGAGGAAAACTCAAGGTTCCCCCTCCATTAGCTGCACCAAGTCTAAGTGAGCAGAGGTTCTGAGAGCCAACAGTATCATTGATCCATGAAATTGTGGGTCTGCAACTGTGCTGTTGGGTCAAGGATCCTAATTTTTAAAATTAATTTATGGGATGTGGGCGCCACTGGCAAGGCCAGCATTTATTTCCCATCCCTAATTGCCCTCGAAGGTGGTGGTGAGCCGCCTTCTTGAACCGCTGGAGTGCATGTGGTGAAGGTACTCCCACAGTGCTGTTTTAGGGAGGGAGTTCCAGGAGCTTGACCCAGCGACGATGAAGGATCGGCAATATACTTCAAGTCACACACCATCCTGACTTGGGAGGGGAACTTGGAGGTGGTGGTGTTCCCATGCGTCTGCTGCCCTTGTCCTTCTAGGTGGAAGAGGTCGCGGGTTTGGGAAGTGCTGCCGAAGAAGCCTTGGCGAGTTGCTGCAGTGCATTTTGTAGATGGTACACATTGCAGCCATGGTGCACCGGTGGTGGAGGGAGTGAATGTTTAATGTGATGGCTGGGGTGCCAGTCAAGTGGGCTGCTTTGTCCTGGATGGTGTCGAGCTTCTTGAGTGTTGTTGGAGCTGCACTCAACCAGGCAAGTGGAGAGTATTCCATCACACTCCTGACTTGTGCCTTGTAGACAGTGGAAAGGCTTTGGGGAGTCGGGAGGTGAGACACTCGCTGCAGAATACCTAGCCTCTGACCTGCTCTTGTTGCCACAGTATTTATGTGGCTGGTGCAGTTAAGTTTCTGGTCAATGGTGACCCCCCCAGGATGTTGATGGTGGGGGGTTCGGAGATGGTAATGTCGTTGAATGTCAAGGGGAGGTGGTTAGACTCTCGCTTGTTGGAGATAGTCATTGCCTGGCACTTCAGTGGCGCGAATGTTACCTGCCACTTATCAGCCCAAGCCTGAACGCCGTCCAGGTCTTGTTGTATGCGAGCATGGACTGCTTCATTATCTGAGGAGTTGTGAATGGCGCTGAACACTGTGCAGTCATCAGCAAACATCCCCATTTCTGAGCTTATGCTGGAGGGACGGTCATTGATGAAGCAGCTGCAGATGGTTGGGCATAGGACACTGCCCTGAGGAACTCCTGCAGCGATGTCCTGGGGCTGTGATGATTGAAGATGGTCCTGGTGGTTGAAGGTCAATGAAAGTAAATTAAGGAGTAGTCTCCACATGTTTGCAATCTAAGTCTCCACAGTACACAGCAAAGCCCAGCATGCCTACAGTGTTAAAGCAGGAGAGCGGCACATGGAGGCAACTCTCCCAAATCCGGATCCCAGAAAACATGTGCCGACATAATGGGCTTGATTTTACCAGCCCTGAGGAGGCAGATTTGGAGGCGGATCTGCTGGGAAAATCAAAAAGAATGGGAGCGGGTCCTGATCCCGCTCCCAACCAATCTTCCCGGGAGTCGGGTCCCCGATTTGCGCAGGGACCAGACTCCTAGCAGCGGGAAGAGGATTATAGCCACTTAACTGCCTGTTAACAGGTAGTTAATAGGCAGTTAAGAGGCTTTTTCACATTTTGCGACTTCTGCTGCGGGCTTCCCAACGTCGGGGAACCCCGCCAGGGTAAGTGAGGCATGCTGTGGGTCTGTTGTACTGTTGGTGTACAGATGACAGCTGCAGAAGTGGTGTGAAGGATGCAATGGGATACTGGTGAGTATCAGAGGTAAGGAAATGTTGGGAAAGTCATTTTTAATGTGTTTAGATTTTGCTTTGAAGTGTTTGTTTGGTCTCACCTCAAAGGGAAAAGTGACGGATCGCTTCTATACCCTCACCTGCAGCTGCCATCTGTTTCATCCTAAGGAGGGAGTCATTGGAGAGGCTGAGTGCAAGGGCTCACCTTTGTACAGTGACTGTCAGTGTTTCACAGCACCTCCAAGCTGTCAAACACTGTCAAATCATCTGTCAAAAATTTATGGTTCCTGTGCCTTTAAGAAAATCTGCAGACGAAGCGTCATCAACTGACATCATCTGACACCGGCTTTCCCTTAATTGGCCAGCAAGCCTGCAGGGCGGGCTTAACAAGGCCAATCAGGGGAAAATAGCGTCTGTGCGTCGGATGTCGCTGGGGGCAGGACTAGAACCCGGAAGGCAGCAGTCCCGCCCCCCAATTCGTCTCGCTGAGTAAAATCCAGCCCAATGTATTTGTTGCAAGTCACTCTGTATAGACATTAAGCACATACTGGCTGATACCCAGCTACCAACATAAGCATTTCAAACCAAATGAAATTAGTTAAACCCAAGATCAAAGAAAGCCTTTCAGTTCCTTCAGCTTGTCACCCATCATTGATTCAAGGAAAAGCAATTTAATTTTGTGTTACATCAGATTAAAAAATAATGTAACCTGTTTTGGGACATATTTTCAAATTTTCCATCAGACCAGCTTATACCAGAGCTCAGCTTCCTGTCCTTATTTTATTAGAGAGAACCCACATAAGTGCAGTGAGTACTGGGATTTTTTTTTTTATTAAACACAAACTTCCACCTTACATCCTCAATTTATCCTTTTGCGACAGGATCTACTCAATATTCGACGGTGCATTTCGTCCCAAAGATGCAGATGTGTGCCAACTGTATGGAATTGCACCAGTGTTCCTACTTTACTACAAACTGTAATAACTAATTCATGGATGCAATAATGAGCAATATTGAATAGCACCTTCTGAACAAGCTAGACATAAAATAGTATGAAACAAAGATGACAAGTTTAAAATCAGTCAAATTGAAGCGATATTAATCAACACAAATGTCTCAATTCCATTTCTTACATTTTTCCAACCATTCAGATGCAGTCTGCTCACAGACATTTGTCTTTAAATTTATCTCTCTTGCTGTAGATGTCTCTCAGCTGTGTTGGATTCACTTTTTTCAGTCTTTCTCTTTCTGTCTGGTTTGTCCATCATTCTTTCTCTCTCTACATGCATTTCACAAACTCTTGTCACTATCTGCTTACGTGCATAACTTGCATTTATATAGCACTTTTATCATAGAAAAACAAGGCATGAGGAAAACAGATACTGCCGTAGAACTTGGCAGACTTACCGCTGGCCGTTATGGCCCGTTTTGAGAAAGAAAATAGCGGCCGCCTCACTTCCGCCCGCCTCAGGCGCGGGACTCAGTGGCAACCATTTTGGTAAGGGCCATAGAGCTCCTGGCCCTATAAATGCAAATCAGCAGAGTGTGACATCTGTTGGCCTGCAAACTTCAACCTTTTTGCTGACTTTAACACTTGGTCCTAAGCACGCTCAGAAAAGCGTGCAGGCAGCAGACTGACAGAGATGCTGTCAATGCTTCTTAAAAGGGACACACATCTTTCAGGTAAGTTTGGATTTAAGCTTTTGGACTTTTATTAATATTGAAGTTGTGGCTTGGTGCAATAGATGTTACAAGTTTTTAAAGTGTGCAGGGAGCACTGGTGGATGCTTGTAAGGCCTCAGGTGGTAAAGAAAGGCCGCTGAGAAGATAGAAATGCTGGAAATACTCAGCAGGTCAGGCAACATCCATGGAGAGAGAAACAGAGTTCACGACTCAGGTCGAGATGCTGCCTGAGTATTTCCACCATTTTCTGCTTTTATTTTAGATTTACTGCATCCACTCGCCGAGACAAAGTTGCAGAAGAGGATGATGTGGAAGGAAGGATGCAACGCAGACAGCTCTTTTCTGGCTGGGATATCCGGGATGGAATCACCCACCTGTGGTACCGGTGAACACAACCCCAATTCCCCTTTCAACATTTGTCCCACACCTTACCTTCCCTCTGTTACTGACCATCACAGCGTCCTCTTCGCCACAATGCTGAAATAAAAGCCGCCACAAAGCAAACTTTCCAATCCAACTTTATACATCTATCCATCCAATATGACATCAAGAAATCAACTAATCACCCTTGTGTATTCCCTTAGTGGCTTTGCCTAACCTAATGATGTCAGAGTGCTACCCCAGTGGCTGCAGCGTGGCTGGTGAAGGCTGCTGACTTTTAGTGGGGGAGACTGCAGATGGCCTTGCAGGATGACCTCCAGGAGCTGGTGGCTGGTAGTGTCAAATCGAGTGACTGTTTCTTCTTCTCTCCCTCTTCTTGGTCAACCACTGGCTGGGCAGGCTGCATTTCTTGGATGTGTGAAATAAGGAAGGCACAAGGGTAGAGTTGTGGTGAGGGGAGGGCGGGAAAGCAAGAAGTGCATACACAAAGGAGGATAACGTATGAGGATATCAGCATCTTGTCATCCAAGGGGGTGAGGTGAAACTAGGAATGGGAAATGTGCCTCATGTTTGGTACAAATTGTTGGTAGGTGAGTGATTGGGGGTTGTGCATTGAGCAGTGTGCGAGGCTAGTGGTGCAGTTGGTAGGAGACAGCTTTCGAAGATGCATTCACTGACCTTGACCACTGGTCTGAGGTCATGAAGCTTCTTTGGGCACTGGAGCCAGGTCGTGGGGGTGACACTGCTGGCAGTGATGGCCTTGGTAATCTGGTCCCACATCTTTCCTTCTGAAGGGCCTCCTGGCCCCCTGTGGGTAGAGGACCTCTCTTGCACTGTTGACCCCCTGCACAAAGCTGGAGTGCTGCGTGCGAGACCCTGGGTGCCCCTTCCCTGGCTTGTTGAGCCATTTGTGTTAGTGCTGAAGCAGTTTTACTTTTTTTTTGGGTGCAGAAGGCAATTCAGTTTTAAGAGCTGAAGACTGTCATTTGGGAAATATTTTTAATGTATATTTTTTTTCAGAAGGCAGTTGAGCTCTAATGGCTAAAAACTGCCTATTTTTAAATGGTTTTTATTTTTTTCATTTTAGAAGGCTGTTCCCCTTTAAGGGACCAACACTCCTTTCTAGGCCACGAAGCCAAAAGGAGGAGAGATTAGGAGGAGAGCCACTGTCTCGCCCATCTTGGAGGGTTAAAATCCCCCCCAATTAGTCTGTGGCGTCATAATATATGCCAACCTAGAATAAGAACAGCAAAATCTGACCAACAATTTCAAAAAGCAAGTACAGTACCAGGACTTGGACTTGTTGTGCAGTGAAATACAGACTTGTCACAACCCAAGCTGCAGGTAGATATATACAACATTCCATCACTTTCCTTGTCGTACACAGGAGCACAGTTAGCAGCAGCACTGATGTAGGGAATACTGAAGAGGGATGTGTGCTGAAAATGCCAGCTATATTTTCAATGGGGGCACTTGACGCCTGTTTATTGGCATTTTGGTACCTAATGTAATCTAAGAGTACATCTTTTAAATGAAGTAAAACACATCATTCCAAATCTCATTCTCCATTTTACTTCCAAACCCTAGCAATTCCCTAAGACTAGTGACAGAATTTGTTAAATAAAGCCTATGAATGCATTCACTCCAGGGAACATCCACCTTATATCTAAATAAAGGAGAAATCAGTAATGAAGAAATTAAACTGTCACATAAGTTCTTTAAAGAAAAATATTAAAGCTTACTTGTTATATATAACTTTTTGGGCAAAAATCATTAAATAACACACCTATAACTATGACAACAGTTCATTAAAAAATTTCTGTCTCCAAGTCTGTGGGCATCTGTGCGCAAGAAATAATGGGAAAAGTTACAGCTGATTGATTGCATTTCTGCCTTCTAATTAATCTGATTCCAACAGGCCCGAGTCCCACCTTCCAAATGATGAGTGTTTAATAGTGAGCAAAAGCTGATTTTTCTTTTTCAATGCTGACAAGCTGACGGGTTAAAAAGCTGATGGTTTGCATGCATCAATCAGCTATATTAGACTCACTGTCATGTGACAATCACGCTGACAAGCTTTAATATAGTTAGATTCTACAAGTAGCTCCTTTGTTTCGGGTTTGACTTGTGTTAAGCAAGAACAAGCACAATCAAGTCTTTAATGTAGAATGTTTTCTTTTCACTGTAAACAAATCAGACATCTGGCATGTACCAAAGTATATTTTAACTCTGAAATAACAGAAATGCAGGAAACACTCAGCAGGTCAGGCAGCATCGAGGAGAGAGAAACAGATTCAACGTTTCAAGTCGGGGACCCTTCATCAGAACTGGAAAAGGTTAGAGATGCGATCATGTGACAGTTGCTGAGAGCAGTATGGAGATGAGCTGACTAAGGTGCATAACTCAATTATGGAAGAGAGCAGAGAAGTTGTTTGCACTTTTACAGTCGTTTAAAAATAAATCTTCTTGGGATGTGGGTGATGCTGGCAAGATCATCCCTAGTTGCCCGGAGAAGGCGGTAATGAGCCTTATCCTTGAACTGCTACAGTACTTCTGGTGACCATATTCCCACAATGAGAATAGGAAGTGTTGTGTATGTACCTTTAAGAGAATAACTGGTCTCAGACTGCAGTACCGGCAGTGACCACCCCTGTATAAAAGTCGCTAGTAAGCCTCTGTAGTTTCAGTTTCCCCGATCGACTCCTTTCAGTAAAGACTTGTTTTGTTCAACTCCTGCTGTCCGTGTCTCAATCATACACGGACATAATAGGAAGAAGGAACAGAAGGAGAACAGTGAGGTGGGTTCACATGATTATAAGCAGAGGAGCTTTCTTGTGCAGTGATACAGTCTATTGTTTATAGTTGGCACAATGGAAAGCAGTTTAAAATATCATTCAGACACACGCATTCATGTGTTAAATCTTGTGTCACATATCTGAAGAAAATAATTGCAGGGAGCACAAGTGAACATGTTTAGTCCCTATGTGTGGTGGGAAATCCAACACTGCTTCACTGCTCAGCGTTTCTAAAAGGGCTGTATTTCTTGTGTGGAGGGGGATGAGAAGAGGGCAAATTGAATCACTGTTAAAGTCGATTCCTTAACATCCAAGTGGCGAACTTCCTTACTCTACTACAAAACATTGGATTAATTCTGCCCTCCCCAGACTGCATTGGAACTGAGAAACGCAAGTATATATTAAATGCTTATAGGTTCAGAACTGAAGATCACCATTTTATATTCCAAATTCATCATTGATAAATACAGAAATATGTGCTCTAGGTTCCTAAGAATGAATGAGTCACAGAATGAAAAATGTACAGTAGTCTTATTCTTAAGTGAGTTTGAATGGAAATGAATGACTGCTACATAATGTCAGCATTAGTCATTACTTCAACAAAGCATCACACATAATCATGGCCTCTAAACCTCAGACTGCAGACATCTGTCGGCACAGTACCTCCTTGTTACATGGCAACTCATTATGACGCAAGTGATGTAACTTAGCATAGCTGCAGATTTAAATTAATACTCATTAGTCCACTCCAGTAAATCAGTTTTACTAACTGACAAGGTATAGCACAAGAATAAAAGTCAGGGATAAGAAAAGGCCATTTAGGCAAATTAAAACTCTTTGCTCCAGCATTTTATTCCTGCTATCCCAGAATCCAACTGCATTTTGAACAGCTGTAAAGTCTCCATCTCAACTACCCTGACTAGCATGTGACTGCAGATATTTATCAACCTGTGTGTGTGATGAAATAACTGTTCTGGTATTTGTATTGTTGTTGTTGTTGTTGTACTTGTAATGTCTGGAACGCTCCACCGGGGGGAACCACTAATGCTCCTCCCTGGCCCCGCCCCTCTTCTGGTATGTTCTACCAAGGGCTCGGTCGATGATGAACTCTGTTAACTCTGCCATGATTCTTACTTAATAAAAGCCTTCAGTCTTAAGCTTTAACTTCACGGATTCGGGCAGTTATTTGGCACATCAGTGTGAAGATCCTTCTGGTATCTCATTCACAGTTAATTTTCACTAGTTTATACTTATGACCATACAAGACATTGGTTAGGCCACAGTTGGAGTACTGTATAGTCTTGAGCACCCCATTATAGAATGGATTGTGGAGCCGTGGAAAATGTGCAATATTTATTTACTGGGACAATATCATGGATAAGAGGGCCTAGTTATCTTGAGAAACTATAATTGTTTTCACTGGGAGCGAAAAGGAATCCAATAGAAGTAATCAAATGTTTGACAGGATTTGGAGGGTAAATAATAACCATGCACAAATTTAAGATTAGTACTAAAAGCATGGAAAGTAAGAAATTTATGTATGCGCAGGGTTACCAAACAGAAATTGTTATCACACATGGCCACTGAAGCCCATTATGTCGATTCTAACTGCAGTACTTAACATTTGCCACAGGGCAGTACTCTAGAAATGCATTTCCCAAGCCTTTTGTACTCACCTCAGGGCCCACACAAATCATTGATTTTATGTTTCTCCCTCCCCCCACTACAGTTTTTGCCAAGTAGCATGGGTTCTGCACCTATTGGGAAGAATGAAGCCATTTTCTTCAGTCCTGGCCACAAACTCCGCTTCCTAGCCACTGACTCCATCCCTCTCCCTGGCCCCTATCTGAGGTTGAGCCAAACTGTTCGCAACCTTGGCGTCCTATTTGAAGCTGAGCTGAGCTTCCGAATCCATATCCTCTGCATCTCAAAGACCGCCTAATTCCACCTCTAACATCGGCCATCTCTGCCCACTGCCTCAGCTCATTTGTTGCTGAAACCCTCATTCATGCCTTTGTTACCTCTAGACTCAACTATTCCAATGCTCGCCAGACCATTATTTTCCAATCCTCCCTTGCACCCTCCATAAACTTGAGCTCATCCAAAGCTCTGCTGTCCGTATCCTAACTCGAACCAAGTCTCATTCACCCATCACCCCTGTGCTCACTGACCTACATTGGCTCTTGGTCTGGCAATGCCTTAATTTTAAAATTCTCATCCTTGTTTTCAGATTCCTCCATGGCCTTGCTCCTCCCTGTCTCTTTAACCTTCTCCAGCCCTACAACACTCAGAGTTCTCTATGCTCCTCTAATTATGGCCTCTCGCGTTTCCCTGATTTTCTTCACTCCACCATTGGTGGCTGTGCATTCAGCTGCCTAGGCCCTAAGCTCTGGAATTCAATCCCTAAACATCTCTCTCCTCCTTTAAGACATTCCATAAAACCTACCTCTTTCCTGTCCTAATATCTCCTTTTGTTATATTATTAGGGGGTTTAGCATCTTTGAAAGTAGATAAAATGCCAGGCCCAGATGAAATGTATCCCAGGCTGTTAAGAGAAGCAAGGGAGGAAATAAGCGGAGGGTCAGACCATTATTTTCCAATCCTCTCTGGCTACAGTTGTGGTGCCAAAGGACTGCTAACATTGTACCATTGTTTAAAAGGGGAGAAAGGGATAGACCGAGTAATTACAGGCCAGTCAACCTAACCTCGTTGGTGGGAAAATTATTAGAAAAAATTGAGGGACGGCATTAATCGTCATTTAGAAAGGCGCGGATTAATCATGGACAGTCAGCATGGATTTGGTAAGGGAAGGTCGTATCTGAGTAACTTGATTTAATTTTTTGAGGAGGTAACAAGGAGGGTCGATGAGGGTAGCGTGTTTTATATAGTCTACAAGGATTTTAGCAAGGCTTTTGACAAGATCCCACATGACAGGTTGGTCAAATAAGTAAAGCCCATGGGATCCAAGGGAAAGTGGCAAGTTGGATCCAAAATTGGCTCAGTGGCGGGAACCAAAGGGTAATGGTCGACTGGTGTTTTTGTGACTGGAAGGCTGTTTCCAGTGGGGTTCCACAGGGCTCAGTACTAGGTCCCTTGCCTTTTATGGCATATATATCAATTATTTAGACTTCAATGTAGGGGGCATGATTAAGAAGTTTGCAGATGATACAAAAATTGGCCGTGTGGTTGATAGTGAGGAAGAAAGCTGTAGACTGCAGGAAGATATCAATGGACTGGTCAGGTGGGCAGAAAAGTGGCAAATGGAATTCAGTCTAGAGAAATGTGAGGTAATGCATTTGGGGAGGGCTAACAAGGCAAGGGAATCTATCTATCTATCTATAAATCGGTACTTCTGTCATTCTGTCAGTCATCGCCTGTGCGTCTGGCGGGCTATGCGCTCGAAAGTTACAGGGCGTACCTACGCGCGCGTTACCTCACGCTTCCGAGACGGTTTTAAGCGTATTTACGTTTCGGCCGGGCTAAAATCGCGCCCGCGGTATCCCAAAAACCTTCAACATTCCGCTCATTAGCATCTCATTATCCGCTCATTAGCGACAGAGTGACCTTGAGGTCGACCAATCGTACGGCGGCAGCGTGCAGCCGGGCCCTCCTACGGTCGAGTGACGGGACAATTGACCAATCCTACGCTTTGGTGACCTGACGGTCGACCAATCGGTGCGTGTGGGGGCGGGCCTTATCGTTCTGAACCGAGGTGAGTCGCCGCCATCTTGCTTCCATTCTTTTTCCTGCTTTCTGCGTCTTTCTTTTCAAATATACATTTCCACCAAAATAAAATTGAATTTATTAAATTGTTTTTTAAAAAATCACTCATTTGTAAACCTAACCTGAACATTCTTTTTCCTACCTTTCCCCGTTTTTTTCATAGGCCTGAAAGCCTGTGCCTTTCTTGCCCAGCCAGGCCCGAGCTAGGTGATTGCGCTTCTGCTAAGCTCCTCACCACCCCCCCCCTGCCGTGTCACGTTACCCAGGGCAACGGCGTCAGCCACGAGGGTCAGGGTGCGCGCGCAGCAGGAGCAGGTAAGACGCGGCGTCTCTGTTCCGCGCTCGGCGGGGGGGGGGGGGGGCGGGGCTCAGCCGCCGGCCGTCTCTCAGAGCCGCAATCGGGCTCAGCCGGGGGGGGGGGGGGGCGGGCGGGGCTCTCGGCCTGGGCCCCCTTCCCCTTCCCCCTTCCCCCCCCGCCGCCCCCCTCTTCCCCCTCCCTTCCCCTCCCCTTCCCCCTCCCTCTCCCCCCCTCCTCCCCCCTCCCTCTCCCCCCTCCCTCCCCCTCCCCCTTCCCTCCCCCCCCCCTTCCCTTCCCCCCCCCCTCCCTTCCCTTCCCCCCCCCTCCCTTCCCTTCCCCCCCAGTCGCGCTCTCTCTTCCCCCCCAGTCGCTCTCTCTCTTCCCCCCAGTCGCTCTCTCTCTTCCCCCCAGTCGCTCTCTCTCTTCCCCCCAGTCGCTCTCTCTCTTCCCCCCAGTCGCTCTCTCTCTTCCCCCCAGTCGCTCTCTCTCTTCCCCCCAGTCGCGCTCTCTCTTCCCCCCAGTCGCTCTCTCTCTTCCCCCCAGTCGCGCTCTCTCTTCCCCCCAGTCGCGCTCTCTCTTCCCCCCAGTCGCGCGCTCTCTCTCTCTCTCTTCTCCCCCCCCCACCAGTCGCTCTCTCTCTCTCTCTCTTCTCCCCCGCCCCCCACCAGTCGCTCTCTCTCTCTCTTCCAACAACAACATGCCCTCGAAAAAGCCTCGGCACCGCCGGGCACTTCAGCTAGTACACAATAAATGGTAAGATACTGAGAAGTGTAGAGGAAAAGAGGGACATTGGAGTGCATGTCCACAGATCCCTGAAGGTAGCAGGACAGGTAGATAAAGTGGTTAAGAAGGCATACAGGATACTTTCCTTTATTAGCCAAGGCATAGAATATAAGAGCAGGGAGGTTATGCTGGAACTGTATAAAGTTAGGCCATAGCTAGCGTACTGCGTACAGTTCTGGTCATCACATTCCAGTAAAGATGTGATTGCACTAGAGAGGGTACAGAGAAGATTTATAAGGATGTTGCCAGGAGTAGAGAATTTTAGCTCTGAGGAAAGATTGGATAAGCTGGGTTTGTTTCCTTTGGAACAGAGGAGGCTATGGGGAGACTTAATTGAGGTGTATGAAATTATGAGGGGCCTAGATAGAATGGATAGGAAGGACCTATTTCCTTTAGCAGAGAGGTCAATAACTAGGGGGCATAGATTTAAAGTAATTGGTAGAAGGATTAGAGGGAAGTTGAGGAGAAATGTTTCTGCCCAGAGGGTGTTGGGGGTCTGGAACTCACTGCCTGAGAGGGTGGTAAAGGCAGAAACCTTCATCGCATTTAAAAAGTACTTGGATACGCACTTGAAGTGCTGTAACCTACAAGGCTACGGACCAAGAGCTGGAAATTGAGATTCGGCTGGATAGCGCTTTTTTGGCCAAAACTGGCATGGTGGGCTAAATGGCCTCCTTCTATGCCATAAACTTCTATGGTTCTATGTGGCTCGGTGTCAAATTTTGTTTCATAATCGCTCCTGTGAAGTGCCTTGGGACATTTTACTATGTTAAAGGTGTTATATAAATGCACGTTGTTGCTGTTCTGGGTTGCCAGTCCTTTCTGCTCAGGTGCTCTTACTCGCCAACCCATTGGCCCATCTGCCAGCCTGTTTTTCTAAACTTCTGAAATTTCCGTGTGTCAGGTTAGACCTCAAGCCCCGCTGGTTCTCACCTCCAATCCAACTACTTCTCTTTTAGCCTTTTATTTCCTACTTGGAATTTTTCCAAACAGTGCACATATATGGGCTAGAACTTGCGGTTGGAGGCATACTCCGGAGGACGCCTCCGACCCGCGAAATAATTACAAACCTACTTGCTGGCGGCGAGGCTGCAAACACTTGCTGTCTCGGGCCTCGAGGTGGAGGGTAATGTAATGGCCCACGGATCCCAGGGACACAGGCGGTGGGGAAGCGTACCTGGGATCGCGTGAGCCTGGTCCTCCAATCACAAAGCAGAATGCCGTTTTAATCACTTCCGAAGGGAATCACTAATGAGATGTAATGGAATCCCAAAATCTAAGCTAATTACAATTTACAGAATTGGAATTTTATTTGTAATTACCTTCATTCCACTATCCTCACTAAAAATTAAATTTTTTGATAATTTTAGACATTAAAACAAAATATTGGCTAATATTTGCATAAACTCATTTCATACAGTATATGTGCATAATTAACATAGAAAAATAGGAGCAGTAGGCCATTCGGCCCTTCGAGCCTGCTTCGTCATTTAATATGTTCATGGTTGATCCTCTATCTCAATACCATATTCCCGCTCTCTCCCCATACCCCTTTTGTGTCTAGAAACCTATCTATCTCCTTCTTAAATATATTCAGTGAGTTGGCCTCCTCAGCCTTCTGTGGTAGAGAATTCCACAGGTTCACCACCCTCTGAGTGAAGAAATTTCTCCTCATCTCAGTCCTAAATGTCCTACCCCGTATCGTGAGACTGTGAGCCCCCAGCCAGGGGAAACATCCTCCCTGTATCCAGTCTGTCTAGCCCTGTCAGAATTGTATACGTTTCAATGAGATCCCCTCTCATTCTTCTAAACTCTTGTGAATACAGGCCTAATCGAACCAATCTCTCCTCGTACGACAGTCCTGCCATCCCAGGATTCAGTCTGGTGAACCTTCGCTGCACTCCCTCTATGGCAAGTATATCCTTTCTTAGGTAAGGAGACCAAAACTGTACACAGTACTCCAGGTGTGGTCTCACCAAGGCCCTGTATAACTGTAGTAAGACGTCCTTGCTCCTGTACTCAAATCTTCTTGCAATGATGGCCAACATACCATTTGCCATTCTAACTGCATGCTGCACCTGCATGTTTGCTTTCAGTGACTGGTGTACAAGGACACCCAGGTCCCTTTGTACATCAACATTTCCCAATCGATCACCATTTAAAGAATACTCTGCCTTTTTTTTTTAACGATATGAACATGTTTAATTAATGGCTTTGATATCCCCTGACGCTGATGCAAACAGGCCCTGCGCCTGTTTGCATTAACCGTAAAACTTGTGTGTGCAATTGCTGGCCAGTCGGTTGGAAAATAGCCCAACTCTGCACTAGCAATTGCTTTTTTGTGGCCCGCATACGTCATACACATACATATCAGGGCCAGTGTTTATGGTAAAATCACTATGATAATTTTTTTTCAGCCTGCCAGTTAGTAAAAATGAGCATACAGCAGGTGGTTTCATAAACCCACAGGAAATGTGAGAGATTCAGACATAGTAATTGTTAGTAAGTGAGAAATAATGAACTTACATATAGTGCCTTACACATCTTGATGACGTCCCAAAGTGGTTCAGTGTCAATTAATTACTTATTTTTGAAGTGTAGTCATTTGTTACAGTGAATTTGCACATGGCAAGATCTCAAACAGCATATAGAAAGACTTGCATTTCTATAGCGCCTTTCACGACCACCGGATGTCCCAAAGCGCCTTTACAGCCAATGAAGTACTTTTTGGAAGTGTAGTCACTGTTGTAATGTAGGAAACGCGGCAGCCAATTTGCGCATTGCAAGCTCCCACAAGCAGCAATGTGATAATGGCCAGATAATCTGTTTTAGTGATGTTGATTAAGGGATAAATATTGGCCAGGACACCGGGAATAACTCCCCTGCTCTTCTTCGAAATAGTGCCAGAGGATCTTTTACATCCACCTGAGAAAGCAGACGGGGCCTCGGTTTAACATCTGATCCGAAAGATGTTAAAAATGAGACAAGGGACCTATTAATCTGATTTTCTGCAGTTGGTTGAGGGAATGAATGTTGGTCAGGATATCGGAAAAATTCTCCACTCTTTTTCATATAGTACCATAGGATCTTTTAAGTGCACCTGAAGAGGTGGGGATGAGAGCGTGGTTTAACATCTCATTCAAAAAATGGCATATCATGGACAATCACTCCCTGAATTTCAAACTTACACAATCAAACCATAATACCAATCAATCTACCTTTAGTTTTAGCCTTAGACCTCAAAAACAGTCTCTCTTACTGCATCTGCGCACATGTACACATATTGTGGAATGTCCCAGGACTTGCCGGCTCGCAAACAGGTGTAGTTGCACCCCGTGCCAATAAACAGGCCAGTGAGAGAAGATGCTAGAGTGGCTCACCAAGTTAATACATGAGCAGTGCCAACAATTATGCAAGCAGCAAATGAGCAAGTGGTCAGTTACTAGTTATTAAACTAGTTCAAATTAACTTTGGCAACCTTAATGCACACTTGGGTGGGAACTTCAAATTGTGGCAGGCAGACAATTTAAATTTCTCACCCAAACTCATTAATTTTGCACTGAAAAAAGATGTTTAATTTCAACTAAACTACTTTTGGTATGTGTGGTAAGATAACTAGATGAAAATCTCTCCCCCACTCCTCGAGCAGTTTCTTCTGTATAGGCATCAGTAGGAGAAATTTCAAATTTGACGAAAGGACATTGGTTAAACAAAGTTTAGCAGATGACTTACAATATTAATGAGGTATTTGCCTGAAGTCCATCCATAATGTGTTTGATGTTCTCCAATTTTTAAGCAAACCACATAATGATTAAATTAGTTCAAAGATGTGTTTGGAAAAAAATATTGCATACCGCACACTATGTTAATATCTTCTAATTGTCTGACCTAATGCTTCTGTTAAGCAATGGTCCCACTGCCAGGAATGTCAAAAGATTACCCTTCATGTTTTCACCAGTAACCTACATGTTATCTCGTTTAAATGGGAAAATCATCAAGGTCAAAAAAAGTGGCTACATCTGAAACTGTAAAAGCATAACCAGCAGCCAACATAATCTGTCAGAATCAGAGTACATGAAGTAGTACAATGGAGTCCTGTACCCAAATCCCACAAGGAAGCAGATGCTTGTTGATAACTTAACAGCACTAAAGATTTTGCTATCGTATTAGCGCTAAAGATAGCTCCTCTTTTACCCATTTCAAACAGCTTTAATACAAGTTTAGCAACAATGAAACAGCTTACCTACAGATAAAATATTGGCTTTCCTGCTCAAAGAGTGAAGGAACATGAAAGGTATTTATGTACTCTGAACTGCACTGTTCTATAATTATCACTATTCATAAAATGTAGCAGATTAACCACCTCTTTCTCCGATTAATGGCATCACAAAGCTGACGGAGCAGACGGGGAAGGGTTGCTGCTAAATAGTTTTCAGAAATAGACCAAAATTCAGTTCTGTTTGTTTCAAATGTCAAAATTTGAACTAAACTTAGAGCAGAGCTGGAAATTATGACCACATAAAAAATACAAGAAAGCATGGAATGAGAAAAGGTCATTGATTAATTAACAGTGCTCCTTCCACAATCTACCCTATGTCACCCATTTAATCTACTGATATTCCCTGACCAAAGGCAAACAAAGAAAGCTCCAAAATAATTATCTATCACTGCTGTTCCATCATAACCCTCTTGTTCTCCACAGACATGCCATCAATCAGTGATTTAATCCATACAGCATTAGAAATAATGGCCCAGATTTTGCTGTAATAATAACGGCGAGGCGATCAGGGTAAATCTGACAGCAACTTCTGGTGTCCACACATGCACAATTAAACGCACAAATCCAGAAGTTGCTGTCTGAGATACACTGCACCTTGACAGGGTGCGCTGTTGCAGTCCTTGCCAATAGACTCTGCACTGAAATCACTGTAATGGCGTGAACTTGGGATAATTAACCATTAGTTCCACACTTGCCTGCCGAGAGGAAAATCCGGGCCAATACTTTCAACTTGCAGTCAACTACCCATGCAACGGATTGGTCTTTTTAATTAGATTTATTCAAACAGCTTCAGGTTGACTAAAAATCTTCAGTAAATTATGAATAATTACACTGAAATCTCACGTTTTAGTCGTCCTGTTATATAACCAAAACAGTATTAAAATCCATCTGACACTGCTTTTTCATGAATGAAACATGGATTAATTTATCCCTTTTCCTCAAAAAATAGCACTTGCTTATGCTATAGAATATGATTTTTAGTGAACGTGCAGAAAAAGCACATATGGCCAACCAAGCTTTACAGAGAACATTAAAAAGCTTAAAAATAGTCTGTCACATGCAGGTGTACAAGTAAAATGCACATGTAATTTTATAAAATATCATGATTAAGATATGAATTTATTTAGTTGCAGGACAAAGATGAGCAAAATGATATGTAGAACAACATGATTCCGGAACTGTTGGTACCATGAATATGTCATAGTAGAAAGAACAGCTGGATTAGGATACAAGATTTAATAGGTATTGTTCAATTTAACTTTGAGAGGTTGAGGGATAAGAGAAGGTGGAAAGGAAGAAAATGAGTAAAACCTTTTCTCAAGAGATTCAATAGGTTGGATAGAGTTTAGGGTACAGCAAATTGCATATGGTCTGTGGAAGGATTTATCATGACTGACCAAATATCTTTTTGTTGCTTCGTGCTTTAAGATTCCAAATTAACAAAATCTTATGGTTCCAAAATTGAATTAAGCATGTATCTGATTAACTTATGGGGAAAAGGAGGATAAATATTTTGGGTTCTGGCTCAGTATTATTTTGAAAATTCAAAGGACTCACTTGAAAAGAGACATAACTTTGCATGACAGAGTTATTTTTAAAACTGCTTGTAAAGTCTGTGGGTTGTTTAGTTAATTAATGCACAGACTCCAAGAGTAACTTAAAACAGGACTTTACTATTCGAGGGTCAGGGCGAATCTGCCCAATAACTCCTGACACAGCACTTATATACCGGTGTGGTCACCGTCGGTATTACAGTATACAGAAGCCAACAAAGTAGTGCAACACCTAAAGTAGTTCTCTTAAAGGTGGACGGTTACATACAATAGTTCTCTTAAAGGTAGACGGGTACATACACTACACTGCTTAATTTAAATTTTTTAAATTGGTGCAAAATTTAAAACGTAGCATTGGAACTAGGTGCAGTATTTAAATACGAATGACAAGTTAAAACTAATGTCGGTCATACAAGCCTAGTTGAGAAAATGCTTCTCAGGGATGCTGATGTGATGCGATTGGTTACTGTGGGTGGAAAAGAATAAATTAATGTGACTGCTTGAAGTTACATAGAATTACATCGAATATACAGCACAGAAACAGGTCCAGGAACCGGAATGGGACCCGTGGCCTAGCGGAAAGGGTATATAGGGAAGTGGCAAAGGCTTTAAACTAGTAAGATGGGGGGAGGGGCCTACAAGAAATGAAACCAGCCTAAATGTAAACAAAACAGGACAGGAGAGCATAGGATAGACTAAACTAGGGAGAACATAGATGGCCAATGAATAAATAGAGTTCTAGAACAGGAGGGTAAAAAAGATGGTTAAAAATAAAGAGAGACGAACTGCTCTTAATCAGTTAAACTCGCTGTACAGCAATGCACACAGTGTCCGTAATAAAACAGGGGAACTGGAGGCAATAACACATTGCGAGGAACTAGATACAGTAGGCATTACTGAGACATGGCTACAGAAAAATCAGAACTGGGAATTAAACACTGCAGGGTACAACATCTTTAGAAAAGATAGAGAGGGAAAAAGGGGAGGTGCAGTAGCTGTACTTATTAGGGACAGCATAATAGCAGTAGAAAAGTGACGCAGCTATCAGTAAAACAGAAATAGAATCCATGTGGATAGAGATAAAAGATAATAAAGGATCAATCACACTAATAGGGGTAGTCTACAGACCACCTAATAGTGGAAGGGAGGTGGCGGATGAAATAGGCAAAGAAATTAGGGAAATGAGTAAAAACGTAGAATGATAATCATGGGGGATTTCAACTACCCCAGTATTAATTGGCCAGAAGAGGTCAGGAAAGTAGATAAGGGAATGGAGTTCCTATAATGTATACAGGACTCCTTTCTAACCCAACACACAAGAAGCCTGACAAGAGAGGTTTTGCTACTGGATCTAGTAATGGGGAAATGAACCAGAGCAGATAAGAGAAGTAAAAGTAGGGGAACATCTAGACAATAGTGACCATAATATAATTTGCTTTAAGATAATAATTGAGAAGGTTTTAAGTATGATGAAGACCAGGGTAATAGATTGGAGAAAAGCTGATTTTGAGGGGATAAGAATAGAATTTGGGAAAATAAAATGGACAAAAATATTGACAAACATTAATGTAGAACAGCAATGGGAAACATATAAAACGGTGTTCAACAGCGTCCAGGAAAAATATATTGTGTTTTAAAAACAAGAAAAAGATAAACACCAATGAAATACCATGCGTGAATAAAGACTTAAGGGAATAATTGAAGGTAAGGAAAGAGGCATACACTAAGTATAAGGACAGCAGGAGAGAGCATGACAAGTAAGAATAGGAAGAGGTTAGGAGAGACATCACAAAAAAGTTAGGAAGGCAAAGAGGAACTATGAAATTAAATAATTAAGGAACATAAAACAAAATAGTAAAATATTCTACAGGCACATAAATAAAAAAAGGAAAGTTCGGATGGGAATAGGACCACTAAGGGATGGACAGGATAATACCACAGCAGTAATAGAGAGATGGCAGAAATATTAAATAATGACTTTGCTTCAGTATTTATCAGGGAGACAAAACAGGTGGACATGACATCAGAAGATAAGATTAGAAATGAGATAACTGCATTTAAAATAAAGAAGAAATATTAAACAAACTAATCAAACTCAAAGAGGATAAAACCCCTGGTACGGACGAATTACAACCGCACATTTTTTTTTTAAATCTAGGGGAGAGATAGCAGAGGCATTACTACACATATTTAATAATTCGTTAGAAAAAGGTGTAGTGCCAGAGGACTGGCGGATAGCTAATGTAATACCTATATTTAAGAAGGGAGATAGAACGTGTCCAGGGAATTATAGACCAGTCAGCTTAACATCGGTGGTAGGAAAAATAATGGAATCCCTACTGAAGGAGAAAATAGAAGAACATCTAGAAACCAAAAATATAATAATGAATAATCAGCATGGATTTCAAAAGGGAAAGTCTTGCTTGATCGACCTCATTGAATTTTTTGAGGAGGTAACAGAGAGAACAGTCAAGGGTAATGCAGTAGATGTAATTTATCTAGATTTTCAAAAGGCCTTCGATAAGATACCACATAATAGACGAGTGAATGAGGTCAGAGAATGCGGGGTCAGGGGACAAGTAGCAGAATGGATAGCAAGCTGGCTTCAAGACAGAAAGCAGAGAGTAAGGTAAAGGGTAGCTATTCATTGTGGCAGAAGGTGGGAAGTGGTGTTCCACAAGGATCAGTGCTGGGATCAATACTGTGATCAATTTATATTAATGATTTAGACTTTGGAATCAAAAACAATTTCTAAATTTACGGAGGACACCAAATTGTCAATACTGAGGAAGACTACAACAAATTACAAGATGGCATTAATAAACTTGCAGAATGGGCATATAATTGGCAAATGAATTTCAATGCAGATAAATGTGAGATATTACATTTTGGTAAGAAAAATAGTGAGGTCACAGATTACTTGGAAAATAAGAATCTAAATGGGGTAGAAGCGCAAAGGGATCTTGGGAGTACAAACATACAAATCACTAAAAGTAGAGACGCAGGTTAATAAGGCCATTAAAAAAAAGCAAACCAAGCACTAAAGTTTATTTCTAGAGGGATAGAATTGAAAAGTAGAGAAGTTATGCTAAACTTGTATCGAACCTTGGTTAGGCCACAGTTGGGAATACTGCGTACAATTCTGGTCACCATATTATAAGAACATAAGAATATAAGAATTACAGGCAGGAGTAGGCCATACGGCCCCTCAAGCCTGCTCCACCATTCAATAAGATCATGGCTGATCTTTGACCTCAACTCTACTTTCCTGCCCGATCTCCATATCCCTTGATTTCCCCTAGAGTACAAAAATCTATCTAGCTCAGCCTTTAATTTACTCAACGATTCAGCAACCACAGCCCTTTGTGGTAGAGAATTCCAACGATTCACAAGCCTCAGTGAAGAAATTCCTCCTCATCTCAGTCTTAAATGGCAGACCCCTTATCCTGAGACTATGCCCCCTAGTCCTAGATTCTCCAGTGAGGGGAAACAACCGCTTAGCATCTACCCTGTCAATCCCCCTCAGAATCTTATATGTTTCAATGAGATCACCTCATTCTGCCTGTCTTTTCAAACCGTCAAGTACCCTGGAATATTTAATTTCCAACCTTGGACACATTGCAACCACTTCTCTGTAATGGCTATTAGATCAAAGCCATTTATCCCGATTTGTGTCATTAATTCACCTATCTTGTTATGAATGCTTCATGCATTCAGATAAAGAGCCTTTAATTTTAATTTTTTACCATTGTTCCCTGCTTTCACCTTATTAGCTGATGCACTATTACTGTTAAACCCTCTGTCCCTTCCTGTCACACTTAGCTTATCTTCTCCCAAATCACTACACTGCTCCATTGCCATGACTTTTCTCTTTAGATTTCTGAATTTCCCCATACCTGACCCCTCCCCCTACTTTTATTTAGTTTAAAGCCCTATCTACAACCCTAGTTATTCGATTCACCAGGACTCTGGTCCCTTCAGAACTCCCGGTCGCGGCTGCAGAGAACAGCATCAATTCCCCTGACTATACCGTTCCCTACCACTGCAACATTCCTTTTCACTCCCCCCACTTGAATGGCCTCCTGTACCACGGTGCCATGGTCGGTTTCCTCATCTACCCTGCAGACTTTGCCCTCATCCACACAGGCAGCAAGAACCTCATACCTGTTGGATAAGGGCAAAGGCCGAGGCTCCTCCAGCACTACAACTGGGGTCCCCTTACCTGCCTGAGTTGCAGTCACACCCTCCTGTCCCTGACCACTAACCAGACCTGTACCACAACCTAACCTAAGGGGTGTGATTGCCCCCTGGATCAATGTGTCCAGATAACTCTCGCCCTCCCTGATGCCCCGCAATGTCTGACCACCAGGTCTGTAGTAAGTATCTGCATCTCGAGAAACTTCAGCTCAAAGTTGATGCAAATACTTACTACAGACCTGGTGGTCCGAGATTTCGTTGCTCTCCACAAACACCACCTGCACTACCATCCCTATATAACTTTGTTTGGTTATGTATTTAATTAAACTTTATGTACTTAATTAACTTAGCTTATAGTGTTGTTTTTTAACTAATTACTAGATCTAGTTTAAGTTATAGGTAGATTAAATTAAATATTTACCTGTAACACAAAGCACTACAAGTATTGAAGGCAAAAAGCAACATATCCTCCCCGTCTCTACCGAATTCCCACTCTCTCCAAACTCCCAACTTTAACACTCTGTTTAGAAGCATTCCATTTAAGACCACTCTGGGCAGACCACTCCATTATAAAAAGGATACAGAGGCACTGGAGAGGGTGTAAACAAGATTTAAAAGGATGATACCAGAAATATCAGGAAAGGATGAACAGGCTGGGTCTCTTTTCGCTTGAAAAGAGAAGGCTGAGGGGTGACCTAATAGAGGTCTATGAAATTATGAAATGTTTTGACAGAGTAAACACAGAGGGCTAAAAATGGGTAGCCCCCACTAGCCCACATTGTTCCCAATAGCATGGTTCCACAAAAGATTGGTGGACAGCACCCAGCACAGGGCGAATGGTGCTATCCACCAATCTTTTGCAGAACTGTGCCATTGCCAGGGGAAATGGTCTTTATTTATCTCCTCCTCCCACTACAAGCAACCAGGAATGCTGAAGCCAGCTGTAGTGATTCTGCCCTGTCGGAGATCAACTAACACTATCATGAGTCAGGTCAAAATTTGGAGCCCTCCTGGCATTACAGCTCAGTACCGCACTACAATGTGCTTATTCGCTGAGCTATTATAGACCTCTTCAAAGTTTGTTTTGGAATTTGAAAAATGAGGATGAGGATGAGGGCCAGTTTTGGAATTCTTTGCATACACTATCTGTAAACAATGGCAACTCTCAACTGTTACAATGTAATTTGACATCTTACCTAAGATTTTGGTTTAGTAGAAAAAAGGAACAGCGGCATTTCTTTAACCTTTCATTCACAAAGTAAAATTTAATCCTTATCTTTGAAACTTCAACAATGTGTTATGCCAAAAAGTAGATCAATTTCCCTAATTAGACTTGATTTTATATGGGCAAGTTGCACTAAACTGTACAGGTAAAGTACTGTGGTATCATCTAATCAAACTCTATCTCCTAAATTAGCATGAAGACAAATTACCTATATGGCTTGCCGTTACTGTTGCAGCCAAGCAGTAAAAAATCTCAGCTCATTTCTCATAAGCCAGCGCCACCTACTTGAATCAGAATTACTGTTTATGCAAATTCGCAAACTCACGAGAAAAGCATGGGTGGCATCTTAAATGAGCTCTGAAGAAGAAATACAATACAAGCAATTATGAAGTTCAGACATGCATCATCTCATTTTCAAAATTGGAGTTATATTAGATGCTAAAATTTGAGCAAATATCTAAATGTTTTATCTGTCAGAAATTTGAAAAAGTTTTATTGTGCCAATTAACTTCTAATTGAGATTTATTTCAGTTTTATGGAATACAGCAGTGTGGAGTTCAAGAATTTTAAAAGTAAAATATGTAGGAGTTACTGACATCAGAAGAAGAATTTTGTGTCTTTCCAGGAAAGCAGTTGAACCATCAAGTCCAGTGAACAAACATGTTTGCCACTCGTTATTTTTCATTTTCTATTTTGATCTCTTCTTCTCACTTCCTCTTCTCCAAAATGTGCTGACTTTTGCTGCATTACAAATCCATCAGTAAATTTCATCCTCTGATGCCATTCTTCATGAAAGTTCAGAGGAGAAGTGAAAAAGAAAATAAGACGGCAAAGAGAGGGTATGAGAATAGAATGGCAGCCAACATAAAAGGTAATCCAAAAGTCTTCTATAGGCATATAAATAGGAAACGGGTAGTAAGAGGAGGGGCGCGGCCAATTAGGGACCAAAAAGGAGACCCATGCATGGCGGCAGAGGGTATGGCTGAGTTACTAAACAAGTACTTTGTATCTGTCTTCACCAAGGAAGAGGATGCTGCCATAGACATAGTAAAGGAGGAGGTGGTGGATATACTGGATAGGATAAAAATTGATAGAGGTATTAGAAAGGCTGGCTGTACTTAAAAGTAGATAAATCACCAGGAGCGGATGGGATGCATCCTAGGATGCTGAGGGAATTCAGGGAGGAAATCGCGGAGGTACCAATATTCCAATCCTCCTTAGATATGGGGGTGGTGCCAGAGGATTGGAGAATTGCAAATGTTACACCATTGTTCAAAAAAGAGTGTAAACCAGACCCGTTAGTTTGACCTCAGTAGTGGGGAAGCTTTTAGAAACAGTAATCAAGGACAAAATTAACAAAATTTGGACAAGTGTTGATAAATTAAGGAAAGCCAGCACGGATTTGTTAAAGCAAATAGTGTTTAACTAACTAAGCTCGACACCATCCAGGACAAAGCAGCCCACTCAATTGGCACCCCATCCACTACCTTAAACATTCACTCCCTCCACCACTAGCGTACCGTGGCTGCAGTGTGTACCATCTACAAGATGCACTGCAGCAACTCGCCAAGGCTTCTTTGGGAGCACCTCCCAAACCCACGACCTCTTCCACCTAGAAGGACAAGGGCAGCAGGCACATGGGAACACCACCACCTCCAAGTAACTCACCATCCTGACTTAGAAGTATATCGCTGATCCTTCATCGTCGCTGGGTCAAAATCCTGGAACTCCCTACCTAACAGCACTGTGGGAGAACCTTCACCACACGGACTGCAGCAGTTCAAGGCGACGGCTCATCACCACCTTCTCAAGGGCACTTAGGGATGAGCAATAAATGCTGGCCTTGCCAGCGACGCCCACATCCCATAAACGAATAAAAATAACCTGATTGACTTCTTTGAAGAGGTAACAGAGAGGGTTGATGAGGGTAATGCAGTTGACGTAGTGTACATGGATTTCCAAAAGGCGTTCGACAAAGTGCCACATAATAGGCTCGCCAGCAAAGTTGAAGTCCATGGAATAAAAGGGACAGTGGCAGCATGGATACAAAATTGGCTAAGTGACAGGAAACAGAGAGTAGTTGTGAATGGTTGTTAACAGGCAGTTAAGTGGCTGTAATCCCCTTCCCGCCTCGAGGAGATGGGACCCGGTGCGGGTCGGGTACCCGCCTCCTGGGAAGATGGCACGGAGGCGGGGTGGGGGCGGGATGGGTACCCGCCCCCAATTTCTGTCATTTTCCTGGCAGTCCCGCCTCCAAATCCGTCTCCCTAGGGCTGGCAAAATTGCCCCCCTTGATTCTATGATTCATGCTTGAGCCTCAAAAGTGAGTGTTGAGATGCTATCTTAGTTACAGGAAGTATTACAAGCTATTTTAATCCAATGTTCACACATGCCCATTCTCAAGCAAGGTCTGTGGATAACTATCCAAAGTTTGAATCCTGGTTGATTTTTTTCTTCCCCCCAACATGAGCCCTGTTCCTGGGACTAGGCACAGGGTCACTGGCAAGGCTTGGAAGCTAAGCAGAGCCAGGCCTGGTTAGTACCTGGAGGGGTGACCATCAGGGAAGACCAGGTGCAGAAGGTCACGGAAGGAGCCCCGGGAGGGGCAGCTGGTGAGCAGGCCCGGGCGTTGGGCTGAAGATTGTCGGACAGGAGGAATGGTGGAAATGGAATGGTGGCGCGCACAGATGCAGCGGCTTTGCTTCTCCCAGGACAGTGCTATTTACGTTTAATGTTAATGTTATTTGTACTGGACTCATGGGAGCTTGCAAGATCACATTTTGTTGTACAATGACAATAAAGTTGAATTATTATTATGAGGTATAGATGTCAACTGTAACACCTAATTGCTGCCCCAGCTACGATCAACTCACCCAGCGCAGAGTGGGAATCAAATCTTGGACATTCTAGTCTGTATGTACTACATTGTGCAGTGTCTTCATACACTTTGGCCCCAGAAATTCTTAAACGTCCCGCTCTGCCATGGGAAATACGGCATAGCAAGACTTCTGGCCGCCAACCTGCCTTGGCACTGACTCTTTCCCAAATCGCAGGGACAGATCATTTACATAAAGGAAGCAGCTACTTTTAATACTTATAACGCTGCCTAGACAATGTCCTCACAAAAGGTGTAGGGGGAAGGGAGAAGATGCTGGAAATATTGAGGCAGCAACCTTGTCATTCTGTTGGGAGCACTGGCCGAAGGGTTTTCTTTTATAAAATGAACAATTTCTCTGTTGCTGCTTTCCTACATCAGACCCCACTTCCACATTTGTACATGAAGTATGCCTGCATCATGCACATGGAAGGTGGAACCAACACATTTCAGATGGAGGATTCTGCCAGTTGTGCATACCCAATGATGTCACAACTGAAGTGGGGTGGGTACAAGCAGCCCCAACCCACTCATCCACCCCCAGGTGGAATTTTTGGTAGTGGGAAGAAAATAGTGGAGCCAAATTTAAGCTTCCCCGCCACCCCACCCCACAAGCCAAGGTACCATTCCTCGCTGGTCTAGGAATTTTGAGGCCTATGACATTAAGCAAGCCTTTCTTTATTTCTTTCCATTGGTAAGCAGAACATTTGTTGCACCGCAGTCACTTTTGTCACATGACTTTGAATAGCAGATTTTCATCACAATACAATATTAACTTGCACTAGTGTGCTTTACTTGTTTTTACTTTCAGTAACTCAGAGGGTAGTGTTTTATGAAGACAGGAGTATTATATTATGTAACACACTGTACAAAGTTATGCTTGCTAAACCTTTATAAATCATTGGTTAGGCCTCAGCTAGCATATTGTGTCCGATTCTGGGCACCACACTTTAGGAAGGATGTCAAGGCCTTGGAGAGGGTGCAGAGAAGATTTACCAGAATGATATCAAGGATGAGGGACTTCAGTTAATTGGAGAGACTAAAGAAGCTGGGACTGTTCTCCTTAAGAGCAGAGAAGGTTAAATGGAGATCTAATAGGTGTTCAAAATTATGTAGAGTAAATAAGGAGAAACTGTTTCTACTGGCAGAAGGGTCAGTAACCAGAGAATTTAAGATAATTGGCAAAAGAACCAGAGAGGAGAGATGATTTTTTTTACACAACAAACTGCTATTAAAAGGAAAAGCTTACAGGGCTATGAGGAAAGTGCAGGGGAGTGGGACTAATCATACAGCCCTTTCAAAGACCCCGTACAGGCACAATGGGCCAAATTGCTTCCTTCTGTGCTATACGATTCTATAATTTTGTATTATTCTATTGCTGAGGAGATCTCTTAAGTTATCTGGCCTAATCTTTAGGGCCACAAGGTCGATAAATAAGCAAGCCTTGAATAGCACTCAGCCACATCCTGAGAGTCCTCAGACACATAATTAAGAGGGTAGTTCTGTTGCTGGGGAAGTTTCTCTGAAATTAGAAGTGATTCTTTTTAAAAAAATAACGTAGACAGAAATTTATATATACAATTAAGTGCAACACAAAGTTATGGCAGATATGTCTGAAAGCTAAATGCACAAAGATGGTCACAGTGCATCAGGGATGATTAATCCTTCTTCAAGCAAGGTGGCTTCTAGGTTGGAGAAGGAGTGCACAGATGGCCGCTGAAAGTATCTGGAAAGAAATTTGGGACTGATGTGCTCAGACATGGGAAGTAGAGTACACCCATCTGGCACTTCCAGCAGGGACTTGCGCTCAAGAGAGCAGCCTGGAGAATCAGTGCTCAAGATTTGTAGCTCTCTCTGCTACCCAGTCTCACTTAGAGCACGGCTCCACAAATCTACCATTGTGTTTTTCACAGAAACCCCACAGTGCAGATAGAGGCCATTTCGGCCCATCGAGCCTGCACCGACACATATCCCACCCGATCCCCGTAACCCCTACACCAACACATGTCCCACCCTATCCCCGTAACCCCACGTATTTTAATCCCCCTAACACTAAGGGTCAATTTTTTTTTTATCATAGCCAATCAACCTAACCCGCACATCTTTGGACTGTGGGAGGAAACCGGAGCACCCGGAGAAAACCCACGCAAACACGGGGAGAATGTGCAAACGCCACACAGACAGTCACCCGAGGCCGGATTCAAACCCGGGTCCCTGGCGCTGTGAGGCAACAGTGCTAACCACTATGCCACCGTTGATTAGTTCCTGAGAAATTTGAGCTGAATAGAACTTTTTGGCTGACAGGTGTGACAAACATGTGCTGGACAGTGTCAGCTGTGGCTCAGTTGGTAGCATCCTTGCCTCGGAGTCAGAAAGTTGTGGGTTCAAGTCCTACTCCAGAGACTTGAGCACAAAAATCTAGGCTGACACGTTAAATCCAAGGCCCCGTCTGCCCTCTCAGGTGGACGTAGAAGATTCTATGGCACTACTTCGAAGAGGAGCAGGGGAGTTATCCCCAGTGTCCAGGCCAATATTTCAAAACTGAGATGAGGAGAAACTTCTTCACTCAGGGTAGTAAATCTATGGAATTTGCTACCTCAGAGAGCTGTGGAAGCTGCGACATTAAATAAATTTAAAACGGAGATAGACAGTTTCCTAGCTGATAAGGGAATTAAGGGTTATGGGGAGCGGGCAGGGAAGTGGACGTGAGTCTAGGTTCAGATCAGCCATGATCCTATTGAATGGCGGAGCAGGCCCGAGGGGCCGTATGGCCTACTCCTGCTCCTACTTCTTATGTTCTTATAGCTCAATCAACATCACTAAAACAGATTATCTGGTCAATATCACATTGCTGTTTGTGGAAGCTTGTTGTGCGCAAATTGGCTGCTGCTTTTCCTACATTACAACAGTGACCACACTTCAAAAAGTACTTCATTGGCTGCAAAGCACTTTGGGACATCCGGTAGCTATATAAATGCAAGTCTTTCTTTTTTCCCTTTTGGACATAATGCATATTTACATATGGATCTCCCATGGCAAGGGTCAAAGATTACAAATAAATACAAATTGTGTACATAATTTTCCTCACCCACCACTGACAAAAAACACATTTTTCTCACACACCCAAACTTTCATAACTAAACCCATGCCAGTAACCTGCTATAGTTGCATACTTAACCCTTTGAATATTGGTGGATTACCTTTCTTGTTAAAGTTGCCCTTTCCAAATTCCTGTGTTTATCTCTGGGAACAGCATAAGCTGTTGTGAGCAACACCACAGCAGTTCTGTCAGTCTGGAAATAGCTGTACATCTAAAGCATGTTTATCAGCAAGCAAATCTGCTGATCATTCATAAAAGAAAAAAAAACTGAATTGGTAGGGAATAAACAAATTAAGAATAAGGAAAGCACTTAGAACATTACCAATGAGGAACTACAATGATGATGAATCAAATCTACCAATAAGATAAAGGAAATTATTCAATGATGCTGCTTAAAATAGTTTTGAAAACCCTTTCAAGGTTTTATCCATAAATGAAAGATATGCTGCTGAAAAGAAGGTTTGTAAACGTACATACAAATAATTCTATCGGCAAGTTTACAGATGATAATTTTTTTTTAGCTGCTTTAAAAACTTGTTTGTGCAATTTTGGAGATCTCCCCATTTACCAAAATTAATTTACTTTCAATTTTCACTTTCCCCCACCATTGGTTGTACTGATCAGTTTGTGGTGAAAACTGAGCTCAGACGCTGCAAGTTCAGGGAAAGGTGGTGGTAATCTTAAGATGCTCTGGGAGGCAGCTGTGAAACAAAAAGTCTGACACTTTAAGCAAAACACTGATGAGCTGTTTAAATCGCCAGAGAGTAGCAGCACTGTAACCCAAGTACGTTTCCACAACCGCCCCCTTCCACACCCCGTTTCAGTTTACTTGAATTATTTTAGAACTTGAGCAGAAGACTCGGTGGGGGGGGGAAATTGGGTATCGCCCATTTTGGGGCGCTAATATCGGCCAGGTGCAAAGTTTAGCACCCGGCGCTAATTATGACTTCTGACTGCAAAATTCACCTCTATCACCCCTGGAGGTGATTTAAGCGCTAAATCAGGCACTACACGCCTCTCTTAAGGTGCAAACGTCGGGGAGCGAGGCGCTACCTCAGAATGCTACCGAAGCTCAGACGTTGTCAGTTACCATGAAAACCAGAAAGAGGAGGGGCCATCTTGCTGGCCAGCCACACCCTGCTCATTGGAGCCTTGTATCTCGGCCTGGAGAGACCTCTAAAGCAATTGTGTTGGAAGCACTAATGGATAGGCCCAGGGAAAGAGCTCAGCGCTTTGGAACCTCAAAAGTGGATGCTGAGGGCCAAAACTCCTTAGGACAGTGTTAAATCTTTCCAGACGTGTCTCTCCCTCTCAACCTGCGTGTACCAAAAATTTTGCCGACAAGAAAAGGCAGGAAGCGGCCGCCTTTAAATAGCGCTCCCCCAGCCCCTTCCCAACTTGAAAACGTTCTCCTCTACTTGTCGTTCCTAGCGGCAGATGGAAAGGCAGGGGGCGCGACTCAATATCCGGTCCGGGGCGCTACTGGGGGTTGTACGCTCGACTGGCATCACGATCTGTGGGCGCAGGAGATTGTGGCGGTAGTGTTTAGTGCTGCCGCAAAACGACTGGTCAATTTCACGAGTGGTGCTAAAATCGCCGTGCTTGGGCGCTAAGTTCCTAGTGCGCTAACCAACCGAATTTATCCCCCATGGTACTATGATATAGTGGCAATAACAGAGACCTGGCTCAAAGAGGAGGATTGGGAACTTCATATTCTCGGCTACGACGTATTCAGGAAAGGAAACAAAAGCCGAGGGTGTGGCAGTATGGATCAAAGAAACTATAATAGCACTGAAGAGGTGTCGTTGAGGGGTCAAAGATAATCTATTTGGTTAGAATTAAGGTACAATTGAGGAGCTATTACACTACTGGGTGTATACTATACACCACCAAATAGGGGGAAGGAGATAGAGGAGCAAATTTGCAGGCAAATTACAGGAAGATGCAAGAACTAGAGTAGTGATAATGGGGGACTTTGAAAGGATTCGCAAATTTCATGTTGTAGTGTATGTGCTTTAAGTCAGAACTGCTTTTTACAGCTCCTGTATACTGTAGTACCGGCAGTAACCACACCGGTATATAAGCTGTGCGCATGCCTCTGTACCCCAGTCTAGAGATGACCCTCCTCCAGTAAAGACCTGTTGTTTGTTTATGTACAGCATCCGTGTAATTATTTATCCACTGAACCACGGATCTAACACATGTATGTCTCCCCTGAAGATTTACTTCTGGCTTATTGGAGAAACCCTGGCTGGACTGAGTTTAAAATCCAGGGCTCCAGGGCCCAACAAGATGGCTACGGTCAACCTCATGGCCAAGGCCTGCAAAGTTCAGGTTTGGACTGACAAAGAAGGAGTGTTCCAGAAATTAGAAGGCAGACAGGCCTTCTGCATTTATGTATGAGAAGCAAACAGTGGCATTCGGGCCTCTGATTAAAACCCATCAAGGCCGTTTGCACAGATAATCAACAGATAATAGCTGCATTCAGACCTTCGTTAGCTGACTTCAACACTGTTTGGAAACGATCAACGGGGCATTAAAACTGGAATGGTCCCATCACAAGACCAGTTACACAAAGGAAAACACTTATGGGACGTTTAAAAGCTGATTAACCAGCCATCCAGGTGGATGGGCCCAGAACGGTTTCCTTTGTATAGACTTCAACACGTCCAGGTCAGACAAAGAAACAAGCTGATCTGGCGAGTGATAAGGGCTCCCAGAAAGGGGTATATGTAGTCCCTCGGGAAGCCATCTCTCTCTCTCTCTCTCGCCTGGACTCCGGTGCCCTGCCTTACCATCAAGAAGATCGACGACGAAGAGCCCGTCCAGGGAAGCAGGATACCGACAGTTACCTTTGAATCACTGGGCGGTGAAAACCCTAAAGACATCGGCAGGCAACGGGGCACGGAGCAGGCGTTCTAACATCCGAGACTGGTGAGCATAAACTTTCTGGCCCATCGCAAGACAACTTAGATAGGTGTAAAGGGTGGAAGTTAAGGGGATTGCTAAAATTGTCATTTTAGTCATTTTCCCTCGATGTGTCCGTTTCTCCTCCCCTGCTAAGTATAATTGTGTTACATACATAGTGATTTTTCTCTGTATAGTGTTTATTTTTCTCTATTTTTAATAAACATTGGTTTTCTTTGCACCAAACCACTGGTCTCATTTTGTTTATATCGCTGCTCGTAATAAGTCCAGTGGTCAGAACCAGAGGGGAAGCGATTCGAACCGCACGGGGCTGGAGCAGCTCAGATACGCCTGACTGGCCAGACACAAAACCCCAAACCAAAACCCCCTACAACTTCAATTATCCTATTATAGACTGGGATAGTAACAGTGTAAAGGGAAAAGAGGAGGAGGAATTCTTGAAATGTGTGCAAGAGAACTTTCTTGATCAGTGCATTTCCAGCCAAATGAGGAAGGAAGCAATGTGGGATCTAGTTCTGGGGAATTAAGTTGGGCAAGTTTCAATGGGAGAGCATTTGGGAAACATTGCTCATAATATCATCAGATTTAGAATTGTTGTGGAAAAGGACAAGGAACAATCAAGCATAAACATACTTAACTGGAGGACGGCTAATTCAGCAAGTTGAAAAGGGATCTGGCCCAGTGGATTTGATTCAAAAATTGGTAGGCATAACAGTAGTTAAACAATGGGATGCCTTCAAAGAGGAAATGGTTCAGGTACAGACTATACACATTCCCATGAGGGGGAAAGGAAGGGCATCCAAGGCAAGCACTCCCTGAATGACTAAAGATATGGACGTTAAAACGAGACAGAAAAATGAGGCTGATGACAAATGTAAAGGTTCATAATACAGTAGAGAACCAAGGTAGATATAGAAAGTACAGAGGTGATCTAAAAAAATCGAATAAGAGGGACAAAGACAGAGTATGAGAATAGATTAATGGCTAACATAAAAAGAAACCCAAACGTCATTTATGAAAACAAATAGTAACAGGATAGTCAAAGGAAAAGTGGGGCCGATTAGGGACCAAAAAGATGTTTTAGTGGAGGCAGACGGTATAGCTGAGGTACTAAATGAATATTTTGCATCTGTCTTCACTAGAGAAGAGGATGCTGTCAAAGTAGCAATAAAGGAGGAGGCAGTAGTGATATTGGATAGGATAAAAATAGATAAAGAGGACATACTTAAAACATTGGCAGTCTTCAAAGTAGAAAAGTCACCCAGTCCGGATGAGATGCATCCTAGGTTGCTAAGGGAATTAAGAGTTGAAATTGCACAGGCTCTGTCAAAATCTTCCAATCCCCCTTGCATATGAGGGCGGTGCCAGGAGGATTGAAAATGTTACAACCCTCTTTAAAAAAGGGGAGTGGGGTAAACCCAGCAACGACAGGCCAGTCAGCCTAATATGGTGGGGAAACATTTGGAGATAATAATCCGGGACAAAATTAATTGCTACTTGGAAAAGTATCGGGTAATGGAAAAGTATCGGCTAATAAATGAAAGTCAGCACATATTTGTTAAAGACAGATTGGCCGAGAAATTGGGTATAGCCCCGCTTGGGGCGTTAGAATTGGCGCAGCTCAAAGTTTATAGCCAGACGCAACTTATTGCCACCTGGCGCGATATTGGGTTGCATCGCCCCTAAAGTTGATTGAGGCGCGAAGTCAGGCATTACACGGGACTCCTAAGGCGCTAAACTTCCGGCGCAACCCAATATCGGAGCAGACGGGCACAGCGCAGGTGCTCTCAATTACCGATGACCACGAGACTTCCAGGCGCCGGCCAGCTCGTAAAGGGGTGGGTCAGTCAGCTTCAGCATCCACACTCTGCGCCTTGCAGGCCTCAGAATCGGCGCAGGCCCTTCTCTGGCGCTAAAAACTTGGACCAGATGGAGAAGGTGAGACAGAGAGCAGAGCGCTTCACCAATGAGGCTCTGGAGCAATTGGTGGCCGCAGTGGAGCGCCGGCGAGATGTTCTCTACCCAGACAATGGCAGGAGGCCGAATCATAAGGACTACCGACGAACTTGGAGGGATGTATGCCAGAGGGTCAACTCCAGCAGCATGGTGACATGGAGCCCTGTCCAATGCAGAAAGAAATTCAACGACCTCACTCGGGTCGTGAAGGTGAGTGTTGTTTCTGCAAACTTCTGCATCCCTTCATTTGCACCTGACTTTACGGCTACAGGGTGGCCTGTGCCCCATTGGCCATCTACCAGCAAGCATCCATGGCCCTTTCTGGGCACACACATGCATATTTGACTCAAGGCGTCATGTAAGGGTTCTTGCATCATGGGGGGCATGAGATGATCACTCAGGGCATAATGTAAGGGCTCTTCCACCATGGGGGGCATGAGATGATCCCTCAGGGCATCATGTAACATAACTTCCGCTCCTTTCCCCTGCAGTCCAAGCTGGCGAGGATTGGCAAAGACCAACTTCGCACCGGTGGAGGACCTCCACAAGTCGTCACTCTCACAGATCTCGAGGAGAATGTCCACCAGATTCTTGGAGGACGTCTGAGTGGTCCTGTAACCATTGCAGCTGCCGACCCCATTGTCGACAGCGATGGTAAGGTTCTCACCTTTTACAACTGTCTCCTTCCACTTGTTCCCCCCGCCAGCATGCTTTCTCACTGTGGACCCATGTCATAGCCTTGCCGTAATCTGGCACCCCTTGCTGCCAAGCTGTCCGTTTGCTAAAGCCACTCTTCCACCTCCCTGCTTTCAGATGCTGCATCACCAGCTCGGGAGCCGGGCCCTCAAGATGCCAGTGCCAGTGCCTCCGAAGGCTCAATGAGAAAAGTACTGTCCAACAGAAGGTCAGCCACTCTCTCCAGCAACGATCAGAATGGCCAGCCCAAATGGCTGCAGCTTTTATACTAGTGTTGTCCCCTTTAAATAGCACCCCCTGAGTCCGAGAAGGGCCTGGGAATGCTCAATCCAACTGTCACTAATAGCGCCAGGCGGAAAGGTTGCGGGCGCCACCGAATATCCGGTCAGGGGCGCCAAAAAGGCGTTGCACACTGAAATGACGTCATGATCTGCCTGCGCCCGCGGGCGAGCAAAAAGTGTTAGCGCCGGCGCTAAAACGATACTCAATATGGGAGGTGGCGCTAGATTCACTGCGCCCGCCCGAAAATTGGGTAACGCCCCAAGTCTCGGGCTCCTTAGGCGCTAATCACTGGCGCTACCAACCAAATTTCTAGGCCATTGTGTTTGACTAACTTGATTGAGTTCTTTGATGAGGTAATGGAGAGGGTTGATAAGGGTAGTGTGGTTGATGTTGTGTATCTGGACTTTCAAAAGGCACTTGACAAAGTACCACATAACAGACTTGCTAGCAAAATTAAAGCCCATGGGATTAAAGCGACAGTGGCAGCATGGATACAAAATTAGCTAAGGGACATAAAGCAGAGAGTAGTGGTGAATTTTTTTTTCAGACTGGAGGGAGGTATATAGTTGTGTTCCTCAGGGGTCAGTATTCGGACCACTGATCTTTTTGAAAATATATTAATGATCTGGACTTGGGTATACAGGGCATAATTAGGGAAACAGATGACACTAAACTCAGAAATGTAGTAAACAGTGAGGAGGATAGGAACAGACTTTAGGAGGACATAGACAGACTGGTGAAATGTGCAGGCACATGGGAGATGCAATTTAATGCAGAGAAGTGTGAAGTGATATATTTTGGTAGGTGGAATGAGGAGTGGCAATATGAACTAAATGGTACAATTTTAAAGGGGGTGCAGGAACAGAGACACCTGGGGGTTTTTGTACAGAAGTCTTTGAAGGTGGCAGGACAATTTGAGAAGGCTGTTCAGAAAGCATATGGGATCCTTATCTTTTTTAATAGAGGTCTAGAGTACAAAAGCAAGAAAAATATGCTAAACCTTTACAAAACACTGGCTAAGCCTCAGCTGGAGTATTGTGTCGAATTCTGGGCACCACATGTTAGGAATGATGTCAAGGCCTTACAGAGGGTACAGAAGAGATTTACTAGACTGGTACCAGGGATGAGGGACTTCAGTTACATGGAGAGATTGGAGAAGCTGGGGTTGTTCTCCTTCGAGCAGAGAAGATTAAGAGGAGATTTGATCGAGGGTTTCAAATCATGAAGGGTTTTGGTAGTGTAAATAATGAGAAATGTTTCCAGTGGCAGAACAGTTGGTAACCAGAGGACACAGATTTACGGTGATTAGTAAAAGAATCAGAGGAGACATAAGGAAACATTATTTTACACAGTGAGTTGTTGTGATCTGGAACACATATAGAAACATAGAAGATAGGAGCAGGAGTAGGCCATTCGGCCCCTCGAACCTGCTCCGCCATTCAATGTGATCATGGCTGATCATCCAAATTCTGTACCCGGTCCCTGCTTTCTCCCCATACCCCTTGATCCCTTTAGCCTTAAGAAATATATCCAACTCCTTCTTGAATATATTTAATGAATTGGCCTCTACTGCCTTCTGTGGTAGAGAATTCCACAGGTTCACCACTCTCTGGGTGAAGAAATTCCTCCTCATTTTTGTCCTAAATGGCATACCCTTTATCCTTAGATTGTGACCCCTGGTTCTGGACTCCCCGACCATCGAGAACATCCTTCCTGCATCTAGTCTGTCCGGTCCTTTCAGAATTTTATAAGTTTCAATGAGATCCCCTCTCATTCTTCTAAACTCCAGCGAGTACAAGCCCAATCGACCTAATCTCTCCTCATATGTCATACCTGCCATCCCAGGTATCAGCCTGGTGAATCTTCACTGAACTCCTTCCATGGCAAGAACATCCTTCCTCAGGTAAGGCGACCAAAACTGCACACAATACTCAAGGTGTGGTCTCACCAAGGCCCTGTACAACTGCAGCAAGACATCCTTGTTCCTGTACTCAAAGCCTCTCGCTACGAAGGCCAACATACCATTTGCCTTCTTAACCGCCTGCTGCACCTGCATGCTTACCTTCAGCGACTGGTGCACAAGGACACCCAGGTCTCGTTGCACTTCCCCTTCGCCCAATCTATTGCCATTCAGATAATAATCTACCTTCCTGTTTTTGCCACCAAAGTGGATAACCTCGCATTTATCCACGTTATATTGCATCTGCCATGCTTCTGCCCAATCACCCAACCTCTCCAGATCATCCTGGAGTTTCTCGGCATCCACCTCACAGCACACACGCCCACCCAGCTTTGTGTCGTCTGCAAATTTGGAGATATTACATCTAGTTCCCTCATCTAGATCATTAATATATATTGTGAATAGCTGGGGTCCAAGGACCGATCCCTGCGGTACCCCACTAGTCACTGCCTGCCACTCGGAAAAAGACCCGTTTATTCCAACTCTTTGCTTTCTGTCTGCCAACCAGTTTTCTATCCAAGTCAATACCTTGCCCCCAATCCCATGTGCCTTAACTTTACATGCTAACCTCTTATGCGGGACCTTATCGAAAGCCTTCTGAAAGTCCAAATATACCACATCCACTGGTTCTCCCTTATCTATTTTACCAGTTACATCCTCAAAAAATTCCAGTAGATTAGTCAATTTTGTAAATCCATGTTGACTTTGTCCGATCCTGTCACTGTTTTCCAAGTGCTCAGCTATTACATCCTTTATAATGGACTCTAGCATTTTCCCCACTACCGATGTCAGGCTTACCGGTCTGTAATTCCCCGTTTTCTCCCTACCACCTTTTTTGAATAGTGGGGTAACATTAGCTACCCTCCAATCCATGGGTACTGTTCCAGATTCCATCGAATGTTGGAAGATGATCAGCAATGCATCTACTATTTCTAGGGCCACTTCCTTAAGTACCCTAGGATGTAGATTATCAGGCCCTGGGGATTTATCAGCCTTCAGTCCCATCAATTTCCTTAACACCATTTCCTTACAAATACTGATTTCTTTCAGTTCCTCCCCTTCATCAGACCCTATGTTCCCCGACATCTCTGGGAGGTTATTTGTGTCCTCCTTTGTGAAGACAGAACCAAAGTATGTATTTAATTGGTCTGCCATTTCTTTGTTACCCATTATAAATTCCCCTGATTCTGACTGCAAGGGACCTACGTTTGACTTCACCAATCTTTTTCTCTTCACATATCTATAAAAGCTTTTATGTTCCCTGAAAGCTTACTCTCATATTCTATTTTCCCCTTCTTAATTAATCCCTTTGTCCTCCTTTGTTGAATCCTAAACTGCTCCCAATCCTCAGGTTTACTGCTTTTTCTGGCCAATTTATATGTCCTCTCCTTGGATCTTATGCTATCCCTAATTTCCCTCGTTAGCCACGGCTGCGTCACCTTTTTTGTTTTATTTTTATGCCAAACTGGGATGAACAATTTCTGTAGTTCATCCATGCAGTCTTTGAATGCTTGCCATTGCCTATCCACCGTCAACCCTTTGAGTGACATTCCCCAATCAATCCTACCCAACACACTGCCTGAAAGGGCACTGGAAGCAGATTCAATAGTAACTTTCAAAAGGAAATTGCATAAATACTTGAAGGGAAAGAATTTGCAGGGCTATGGGGAAAGAGCAGGAGGAGTGGGACTAGTTGACTAGCTCTACCTCATCCATGCCTTTGTTACCTCTAGACTTGACTATTCCAACACACTCCTGCCTGGCATCCCATTTTCCACCCTCCATAAACTTAAGTTCATCCAAAACTTTGCTGCCCATATCCTAACACGTGCCAAGTCCCGTTCACCCATCACTGACATAAATTGGCTCCCGGTTGAGCAAAGCCTCGATTTTAAAATCCTCATCCTTGTTTTCAAATCCCTCCATGGCCTTACCACTCCCTATCTCTGTAATCTTCTCCAGCCCCACAACTACCCCCACCCTGCCCTCCACCACCCCCCCAACCGAGGTATCTGCACTCCTCCAATTCTGGCCTCTTGCGCATCCCTGATTTTAATCACTCCACCATTGCTGGCTGTGCCTTTAGCTGTCAAGGTCCTAGGCTCTGGAATTCCCTCCCTAAATCTATCCACTTCTCTCCTTCTCTTTCCTCCTTTAAAACGCTCCTTCAAACCTAATTCTTTTCTGCCCTAATATCTCATGTGGCTCACTGTCAAATTTTGTTTGAAAACGCTCCTGTGAAGCACCTTGGGATGTTTTACTATGTTAAAGGTGCTATATAAATGCAAGTTGTTGTTGTTACTAGAGCTGGCACAGGCATGGTGGGCCGAATGGCCTTCTTCTATGCTGTATGATTCTATGAAGACTATCTTTGCTTTCATGTTTTACAAGACCGTCATAAACTTTACCTCATTTTCAGCCTTGTAACAATGCCAACTGACCATAATCCTTAACATCTAAACACAAATCGAACAGTTATGTAAAAATAATGCATTTCTATTTCATTTGAATAAATTGGGGATCATTATTTTTTAAACTGGTAAACAAAATTACAAAAAGCATTTGTAATGCTATTCCAAAATTCATTAACGGTGCTCCTTATGCAGTATCTGTGCAACAGTTCTCATCATGACTCTGGAGTGACAAGTGCATGACATAACAAGAAATAATTTCAATTCAAAAAGTGAAAAATGCCATCTGTTGCAAAAAATTATGTGGCCGTTGTCCAGTTAATTTTGGCCTGTTTTATTTTAAATTATGTATTGAATGTTGTTACAAACTGTTAAATAAAGAATTCTGGTCATTCCAGGTCTCAAGAGATTATGAGGAAATCCCCCAGACTGTTTCTCCACCCACATAGTTTCATGATACAATCTGAAGTCATCAAACGTCATCAAACCTCTTCACAAAAGGATAGACTTCAGTGTGTAATTAACAGAAGGTATATTCTCCACATTGAAGCACATTGATTAAAAGCACTTCCTGAACACCAGCTGCTGCAGTGTCCATGACAACAGCACCAATCTGAAAGCTCACTTCACAGTTTGAAGTGCTTGTCCTTTTGTTATTCTTTCAGAAATGTTCACAGTATTTTCACCCACTCTCTAGGCATACTAAACTGCTCAATACAAACAAGCTTTTTAAAGCCAATTATGCATTTGAGGTTATTTAATGCTAATGAGGAATCCAGCAAAGCCAGAGATAACATGGGCTGGCCTAAGATTTGGAAGACAGTATTATTTTTCCTGAGTGATTATTTGCAACACTTTGTTCAGCGCATGGGAGCCCGTTTGGTACTGCGCATGCACACTTGATATGGTCGCACATGCGCAGTACCAAACGGTAAGGCGGCAACAGCCTGCACTGTCACGTTTTCCTGGGCTCCGTGCGGACAAGGTCAGAGGATCGGTGTAGTAACCTGGGAGGTTATGAGTAACCTGGTCCACCAGGTGGTGCTGTGGCAATTGCTCTCCTGAGTTAAGTCTGATATGTACTGGTTGTACTCTTTGTTTTTGCTGCCTCATGGCAGAAGCTTTTATGTGCAAGTGTTGATTAAACCATGTTAAGGAGTTAACCGGTGTCCGTCTCCATCTATGGCCACCTCAAGATACCACAATCGGAGATCAGAGAAAGATCGAGGGGGGAGAGGAGAAGGAATGAGAGTGGAGAGGGGGATTGAAGGGGGAGAGAGGAGAGGGGATCAAAGAGGGAGAGAAGCGAGGAACTCGGTGGGGGGAGGGGGGGGAGAGAGAGGTGGTCAGGAACTCGGGGAAGGGGAGAAGGTCAGGAGCTGGGGGGGGGGAGGAGAAGAGAGAGAAGGTCAAGAACTTGGGCATGGGGAGGTCAGGAACTCGGGGGGGGGGGGTTGGGCGGGGAAAGGTGGTCAGGAACTCGGGGATGGAGGGGGAGAGAGAGTCATGAACGCGGGGGCGGGGGAAGAGAAGGTCAGAAACTCGGGGTGGAGGAGAAAAAAGTCAGGAACTCGGGGGGGCGGGGAGAGCACGGAGAGAACATTTGGGATGGGAGAAGAACCTGATACAGGTCTAATGGCGGGGTGGGGGGGGGGGGGGTGGGAGCGGGGGGATGAGAGCGAGAACATGATCCAGATGGGAAGACTGATCCTCCTCTGGACATGGATCACATTCTGCCAACCTCAACCCCGATCCCACCCCACCCCCTTTACACCCGCACCATGTTCTCCCACTCCTCCCCCTAGACCTGGGTGATTTCTTAGAAAGCCCGGCACGTGTGCAGCAAGTGACATAGAAACATAGAAGATAGGAGCAGGAGTAGGCGATACGGCCCCTCGAGCCTGCTCTGCCATTTAATGAGATCATGGCTGATCATCCAAATTCAGTACCCTGTCTCTGCTTTCTCCCCATATCCCTTGATCCCTTTAGAAATATATCTAACTCTTTCTTGAATATATTTCATGAATTGGCCTCTACTGCCTTCTGTGGTGGAGAATTCCACAGGTTCACCACTCTCTGGGTGCAGAAATTCCTCCTCATCTCTGTCCTAAATGGCTTACCCCTTATCTTTAGACTGTGACCCCTGGTTCTGGACTCCCCCGCCATTGGGAACATCCTTCCTGCATCTAGTCTGTCTTGCCCTGTTAAAATTTTATAAGTTTCAATGAGATCCCCTCTCATTCTTCTAAACTCCAGCGAATATAAGCCCAATCGACCCAATCTCTCCTCATACGTCATTCCTGCCATCCCAGGTATCAGTCTGGTGAATCGTCGCTGCACTCCCTCCATGGCAAGAACATCCTTCCTCAGATAAGGCGACCAAAACGGCACACAATACTCAAGGTGTGGTCTCACCAAGGCCATGTACAACTGCAGCAAGACATCCTTGTTCCTGTACTCAAATCCTCTCGCTACGAAGGCCAACATACCATTTGCCGCCTTAACCGCCTGCTGCACCTGCATGCTTACCTTCAGCGACTGGTGCACAAGGACACCCAAGTCTCGTTGCACTTCCCCTTCTCACAATCTATTGCCGTTCAGATAATAATCTGCCTTCCGATTTTTGCCACCAAAGTGGATGACCTCGCATTTATCCACATTATATTGCATCTGCCATGCATCTGCCCAATCACCCAATCTGTCCAAATCATACTGGAGTTTCTCGGCATCCTCCTCACAGCACACACGCCCACCCAGCTTTGTGTCGTCTGCAAACTTGGAGATATTACATCTAGTTCCCTCATCTAGATCATTGATATATATTGTGAATAGCTGGGGTCCGAGCACTGATCCCTGCGGTACCCCACTAGTCACTGCCTGCCACTCGGAAAAAGACCCGTTTATTCCAACTCTTTGCTTCCTGTCTGCCAACCAGTTCTCTATCCAAGTCAGTACCTTACCCCCAATCCCATGTGCTTTAACTTTACACTCTAATCTCTTATGCGGGACCTCATCAAAAGCCTTCTGAAAGTCCAAATACACCACATCCACTGGTTCTCCCTTATCTAGTCTACCAGTTACATCCTCAAAAAAATCCAGTAGATTAGTCAAGCACGATTTACCTTTTGTAAATCCATGTTGGCTTTGTCCGATCCTGTCACTGTTTTCCAAGTACTCTGCTATTACATCTTTTATAATGGACTCTAGCATTTTCCCCACTACTGATGTCAGGCTCACCAGTCTATAATTCCCCATTTTCTCTCTACCACCTTTTTTGAATAGTGGGGTTACATTAGCTACCCCACAATCCATGGGCACTGTTCCAGATTCTATAGAATTTTGGAAGATGACCAGCAATGCATCTACTATTTCTAGGGCCACTTCCTTAAGTACCCCAGGATGTAGATTATCAGGCCCTGGGGTTTTATCGGCCTTCAATCCCGTCAATGTCCCTAACACCATTTCCCTACAAATACTGATTTCATTCAGTTCCTCCCTCTCATTAGACCCTATGTTCCCTGACATCTCTGGGAGGTTATTTGTGTCCTCCTTTGTGAAGACAGAACCAAAGTATGTATTTAATTGGTCTGCAATTTCTTTGTTCCCCATTATAAATTCCACTGATTCTGACTGCAAGGGACCTACGCTTGACTTCACCAATCTGTTTCTCTTCACATATCTGTAGAAGCTTTTACAGTCAGTTTTTATGTTCCCTGCAAGCTTACTTTCACACTCTATTCCCCCCCTCTTAATTAATCCCTTTGTTCTCCTTTGCTGAATCTTAAACTGCTCCCAATCCTCAGGTTTGCTGCTTTTTCTGGCCAATTTATATGTCCTCTCCTTGGATCTTATGCTATCCCTAATTTCCCTCGTTAGCCACGGTTGAGTCACCTTTTTTGTTTTATTTTAATGCCAAACAGGGATGAACAAATTCTGTAGTTCATCCATGCGATCTTTAAATGTTTGCCATTGCCTATCCACCGTCAACCTTTTAAGTAACATTCCCCAATCCATCCCGGCCAACTCACACCTCATACCATCGTAGTTTCCTTTATTTAAATTCAGGACCCTAGTCTCTGAGTCAACTACTTCACTCTCCATCTTAATGAAGTATTCTACCATATTATGATCGCACCACCCCAAGGGGCCTCGAACAACAAGACTGCTAATTAATCCTTTCTCCTTACATAATACCCAGTCTAAGATGCCCTGATCTCTAGTTGGTTCCTTGACATATTGGTCCAGGAAACCATCCCGTATACACTCCAGGATTTCCTCCTCCACAGTATTGTTACTAATTTGGTTAGCCCAATCTATATGCAGATTAAAGTCACCCATGAAAGCTGCTGTGCCCTTATTGCACGCATCTCTAATTTCCCATTTAATGCCATCCCCAACCTCAGCATTACTGTTTGGGGGTCTGTATGCAACTCCCATTAACGTTTTCTGCCCCTTGGTATTTCTCAGCTCTACCCATACAGATTCCACATCATCAGAGCCAATATCCTTCCTTACTATTGTGTTAATAATCTCCTCTTTAACCAGCAATGCTACCCCACCTCCTTTTCCTTTTTGCCTGTCTTTCCTGAATATTGAATACCCCTGGATGTTGAGTTCCCAGCCTTGGTCACCCTGGAGCCATGTCTCCGTAATCCCAATTATATCATATCCATTTACATCTATTTGCGCAGCTAATTCATCCACCTTATTACTTAATGCTCCTTGCATTAAGACACAAAGCCTTCAGGCTTGCTTTTTAACACTTAGACCTTTTAGAATTATTATTTACTGTGGCCATGTTTGATTTAAACCCTTGATTTCTCTGACTGCCACTTTTGCTTTTCTCCTTCCTGTCTTTTGCTTTTATCCTTGCTTCCCTTTCCTCTGTCTCCCTGCACAGGTTTCCAACCCCCTGCCATTTTAGTTTAAACCCTCCCCAACAGCACTAGCAAACACTCCCCCTAGGACATCGGTCCCGGTCTTGCCCAGGTGCAAATCGTCCCGTTTGTACTGGTCCCACCTCCCCCAGAACCGGTTCCAATGTCCCAGGAATTTGAATCCCTCCCCCTTGCACCATTCCTCTAGCCACGTATTCATCTGAAATATCCTTCTATTTCTACTCTGACTAGCACGTGGCACTGGTAGCAATCCTGAGATTACTACCTTTGAGGTCCTATTTTTTTAGTTTACCTCCTAACTGCCTATATTCAGCTTTTAGGACCTCATCCCGGTTTTTACCTATATCGTTGGTACCTATGTGCACCACGACAACTGGCTGTTCACCCTCCCCCTCCAGAATGCTCGGCAGCCGCTCCGAGACATCCTTGACCCTTGCACCAGGGAGACAACATCCTGGGGACTCGTTTGCGGCCGCAGAAACGCCTATCTATTCCCCTTACAATAGATTGACTGGACAAAATCCCGAGTCATGACACGGTCACTATTCACTTCATACCCAATAAGCCTGTTAACAATCCGTAACCCTCACACAGTGCCCTATCTATGGAGGGTGGTGGGGTGAGGAGGGGGGGGGGGGGGGGGAGGCGAAGAGGTCAGGAATTGTTGGCGGGGGGGAGGTGGTCAGGAATTCGGGGGGTAGGGGAGGGAAAAGGTCAGGAACTTGTCGAGGAGGGAAAAGGTCAGGAACTCGGGGGTGGGGGTAAGGTCAGGAACTTGTTGGAGCCCATGAGGCTCAAGGTACAAACCCAAGCTGCCCATATAGGCAAAAAAGCTGGCACACTCCTGAATTATAATGCACTTGACAATACAGACCAGTATTTAAACAGAACTCAAAAGCAACTTGTATAACAGATTCAGTGGTACTGCAATGACAGTGCCAGTACAGTACTGTGCAACGCAAGAAACTACGCATGCCTAAACTTGGATCTTTGAGGAAACCCCATTGCCAAAGTACATTGTAAATATTTCTTCTGTCTGAATTCGTGTCAAATTAGTTAGGTTCAGTGCAGGAAATTTTTTGGTTCCATCCTGTCCTGCCACATGACATTGAGTACCAAGAAATATCTGTACACAGTATCCTGAAATACATCCAATCTTAGCTATTGTACAGTAAATCTGATATAAATGCTGATAAACTAAACATTCATCCACAATTCATACCATTCTTGGTTAAAAAGATATTAAGCTAAAAATTCAAGGTTAACGGCCGTCGAAAATGGTGGCTCTGGTAGGACTAAAAAATTTGGCGCTGGGGACTAATGATTATTAGCCCAGCGCTAAACTCACCATGTAATGCCCATGTGTTGGCGTTTGTCACGGCATCAGACACCAATGTGGCATCCACAAGCAGCGTTGCAGCTTCGAACAGCCTCTGAAAGGGAGGATGTAATTTCACAAAGCATTGTGGGATCTTAAAAGGGCAATGCATTGTCACTTTCTTAAAAGGGCAATGCTGTCTGAAATTATAATAAAAATGGAAAAATATGCATTTTCAGCCCTTACAGCTCAATTGCCTTCTGAAAAAAAAATTAAAACTTTAAAAAGAATTCCCAAATGGGAGTCTTCAGCTCTTAAAGCTGAATTTCCTTCCGCACCCATAAAAATGGGAAAAGTGCTTCAAAACTAGTACAAGTGGCTCAGCAAGCCAGGGAAGGGGTACCCAGGGTCTCGCACGCAACACTCCAGCTTTGTGCAGAGGGGGTCAACACTGCAAGAGAGGCCCTCTACCCACAGTGGACAGGAGGCCCTCCAGAAAGAACGATGTGGGACCACATCATCGAGGCCATCACTGCCAGCAGTGTCGCCCCCACCACCTGGCTCCAGTGCCCAAAGAAGCTTCATGACCTCAGACCAGTGGTCAAGGCCATGACAGTCAATAAGGGTGATTAGTTGATTTCTTGTTGTCATATTGGATGAGTAGATGAATAAAGTTGGATTGGAAAGTTTGATTTGTGGTGGCTTTTATTTCAGTATTGTGGCCAAGAGGACGCTGTGATGGTCAGTAACAGGGGGAAGGTAAGGTAAGGTGTGGGACAACTGGTGAAAGGGGAACTGAGGTTGTGGTCACTGGTACCACAGGCAAATGATTCCATGCCAGATATCCTGGCCAGAAACGGGCTGTCTGGGTTGCATCCTTCCTTCTGCTTCCTCCTCCGCGAGCGGATGCTGTAAATTTGAAATAAAAGTATAAAATACTGGAAATACTCACCAGGTCAGGCAGCATCTCGACCTGAGACATGAACTCTGGTTCTCTCTCCACGGATGTTGCCTGACCTGCTGAGTATTTGCAGCATTTTCTGTTTTCTCAGAGGCCTTCCTTTACCATCCGAGGCCTTGCAAGTGTCCAGCAGCACTCCCTGCACACTTAACAAAACTTTTAACATGTATTGCACTAAGCCACTACTTCAATAAAATAAAATAAATCCAGTCCAAAAGCTTAAATGAAAACTTACCTGAAAGATGCGTGTATCCCTTTAAGAGGTACTGATAGCGCCTCTGTCAGTCTACTGAACGTTGGGTTTACATGGCAAGCCTAGGACCCAGTGCTGTGCACAGCGCTAAGGTCCGTGTTTGCTGAGGTGATGTTAACTCGGCATGCCGAGTTAACCTTTTCAATTTATATTTCCAGGGCCAGCACTACTATCGGCAGCGCTAAGGCCCTCACCAAAATGGCAGCCATTGAATCCCATGCCACAGAAGGGAGCTAGAGTGGCGGGCGACATTCTTAGACCAGATCACGGCGGTGACTTGTGGCAGTAAGTGGGCCAATTTCTAGGCCATTAAATATTATACACGTGGGTCTCAGGTGGGAGTGCTTACAGTAGTGCTGAGGATTCTTTGTTTTTTTTGTAAGAGGAGCATTACGTCTTGCAGTATATACTGTGATTGATTTATGGTGGCCAAATAAATGAAACTACTTTAATGACCATTTCATTACATGATTTCTACCAAGCTGTGATTCTGTTTTTCTTTGAAGTGTTAAGAAGAACAAAGGTCAGTTTAAGTCAGTTTATTTGGTTACTCAATTTTTAATAACTTACCTTTTAAAAAAAAAAAGATAAAGGGCTTGCAAGGAGCTGCAAAACATCAATGACAAATCTCATTGCTGATCAGAGGCCCAGGGAGAGAGCTCGCCGGTTCAGCGACCGGGCTTTGGAGACTCTGGTTGCGGCCGTGGAACGCCGACGGGCAGTGCTGTTCCCGGACACTGACAGGAGACTATTGCTGCAGGACTCCAGGAGAATGTGGAGGGAGGTCGCCCAGTATGTCTCAGCCAGAAGTGTGGTCCCCAGAACTCCCACTTAGTGGTGCAAGAAGTTCGGGTGGTCAGGGTGAGAACGTGCTTCAAAAACCTCTACATGCCACCATCTCAACCTCGCTCTGTGCACACATTGTATAAACTGCCAAAACCCCAACACTCACCCACCAACTATGGCCACCTACTAAAAGTGACATCCACATCTCATGCCTTGCATACGTTAACAGCTGTTCAACTATGGTAGGCACATCTGCCAAACACATGGCTGCACACTCACTCACACGCTGTCCTTTTTCTTGCAGGCCAAGCTTGCTCATAACAGGAGGGAGAAGCAACGCACGGGAGGAGGTCAGGCGCAGCTGCACCCCCTTACATACACGGAGGAGCAAGCGCGCAGCATCATTGTGGCCCAGGTCGTGGGCACTGTGACAGTCGGAGAGGTCGACCCCCTTGGGGACAACAATGGTATGTTCATCATCTCTCCCTCTTCGCTCATACCACATCGCCCTCAACACAAGCTCTTCCCACTTTCCATCGAAGCATACTGTCTCCATTCCTTGCTCCCTTCCCGCCCCCCTCTCCTGATGTTAAACCCACTCTTCTGCCTTTATACTTTCTGATAATCAGCCACCATCTGACCAGCCTGACCCTCAGCCTCCCAGTGGCAGTGACGCGGGAGAGGAGGAGGAGGATCAACAAGCCAGAGCCTCACTGCCTGCGTCTCCCGAGGGAGAGAAGTCCGGCAATGGGGGAGCCTAGGAAACGTCAGGAAGGTATGGGGCCCTGAGCATAGTGGTATTGTCACTGGGCTAGGTTAATGATCCAGAGATGGAAGTTCAAATCCCACCACGGCAGCTGGGGAATTTAAATTCAGTTAATTAAATAAATCTGGAATAAAAAGCCAGTATCAGTAATGGTGACCATGAAACTACTGGATTGTCGTAGAAACCCATCTGGTTCGCTAATGTCCTTTAGGGAAGGAAATCTGCGTCCTTACCTGGTCTGGCCCAGATGTGACTCCAGACCCACAGCAATGTGGTTGACTCTTAACTGCCCTCTGAAATGGCCTAGCAAGCCACTCAGTTGTAACAAACCGCTACGAAACACGATAATAAGAACGAAACCGGACGGACCACCCGGCATTGACCTCGGCACCAGCTACGGCAACGGCACACTCAGCCCAGTAAACCCTGCAAAGTCCTCCTCACCAACATCTGGGGACTTATGCAAAATTGGGAGAGCTGTCCCACAGACTAGTCAAACAACAGCCTGACATAGTCACACTCACAGAATCATACCTTTCAGTCAATGTCCCAAACTCCTCCATCACCATCCCTGGGTGTGTCCTGTCCCACCGGAGGTGGCAGCACAGTGGTATACAGTCGGGAAGGAGTGGTCCTGGGAGTCCTCAACATTGACTCCGGACTCCATGAAGTCTCATGGCTTCAGGTCAAGCATGGGCAAGGAAACTTCCTGCTGATTACCACCTACTGCCCTCCCTCAGCTGATGAATCAGTACTCCTCCATGTTGAACATCACGTGGAAGAAACACTGAGAGTAGCAAGGGCACAGAATGTACTCTGGGTGGGGGACTTCAATGTCCATCACCAAGAGTAGCTCAGTAGCACCACTACTGACCGAGCTGACCGAGTCCTGAAGCCTGCGACAGGTGGTAAGAGAACCAACACAAGGGGAAAAACCTCCTTGACCTCATCCTCACCAATTTATCTGTCGCAGATGCATCCATGACAGTATTGGTAGCAGTGACCGCCGCACAGTCATTGTGTAGACGAAGTCCCGTCTTCACACTGAGGACACCCTCCATCATGTTGTGTGGCACTACCAGTGTGCTAAATGGGACAGATTCAGAACAGATCTGGCAGCTCAAAACTGGGCATTCATGAGGCACTGTGGGCCATCAGCAGCAGCAGAATTGTATTCCACCACAATCTGTAACCACATAGCCCGGCATATCCCTCACTCTACCATTACCATCAAGCCAGGGGACCAACTCTGGTTCAATAAGGAATGTAGAAGAGCATGCCAGGAGCAACACCAGGCATACCTAAAAATGAGGTGCCTACCTGGGGAAGCTCCAACACAGGACTACATGCATTCTAAAAAGTATAAGCAGCATGCTATAGACAGGGCTAAGCGATCCCACAATCAACGGATCAGATCAAAGCGCTGCAGTCCTGCCACATCCCGTCGTGAATGGTGGTGGACCATTAAACAACTAACGGGAGGAGGAGACTCCATGAATATCTCCATCCTCAATGATGGTGGAGCCCACGCACGAGTGCAAATGACAAGGCTGAAGCGTTTGCAACCATCTTCAGCCAGAAGTGCCGAGTGAATGATCCATATCGGCCTACTCCTAAGGTCCCCACCATCACAGAAGCCAATCTTCAGCCAATTCGATTCACTCCATGTGATATCAAGAAACAGCTGAGCGCACTGGATACAACAAAGGCTATGGGCCCAAACAACATCCCGGCTATCGTGCTGAAGACTTGTGCTCCAGAACTAGCCGCGCAACTAGCCAAGCTGTTCCAGTACAGCTACAACACTGGCATCTATCAGACAATGTGGAAAACTGCCCAGGTATGTCCTGTCCACAAAAAACAGGACAAATCCAATCCGGCCAATTACCACCCCATCAGTCTACTCTCAATCATCAGCAAAGTGATGGAAGGTGTTGTCGAAAGTGCTATCAAGCGGCACTTACTCACTAATAACCTGCTCACTGATGCTCAGTTTGGGTTCCGCCAAGACCACTCGGCTCCCGATCTCATTACAGCCTTGGTCCAAACATGGACAAAGGAGCTGAATTCTAGAGGTGGGGCAAAAGTGACTGCCCTTGACATCAAGGTAGCATTTGACAGAGTGTGGCATCAAGAAGCCCTAGTAAAACTGAAAGTCAATGGGAATCAGGGTGAAAACTCTCCACTGGCTGGATTCATACCTAGCATAAAGGAAGATGGTTGTGGTGGTTGAAGGTCAATCATCACAGCCGGAGTTCCTGAGGGCAGTGTCCTAGGCCCAACCATCTTCAGCTGCTTCATCAATGATCTGCCCTCCAACATAAGGTTAGAAATGGGGATGTTCGCTGATGACTGCACAGTGTTCACTGCCATTCACAACTCCTCAGATAAGGAAGCATTCCATGCCCGCATGCAACAAGACCTGGACGACATTCAGGCTTGGGCTGATAAGTGGCAGGTAACATTCGCACCACAGAAGTGCCAGACAATGACTATCTCCAGCAAGCAAGAGTCTAACCACCGCCCCATGGCATTACCATTGCTGAATTCCCCACAATCAACATCCTGGGGGGGGGTCACCATTGACCAGGAACTTAACTGGACCAGCTACATAAGTACTGTGGCTACAAGAGCAGGTCAGAGGCTAGGTATTCTGCAGCAAGTGCCTCACCTCCTGACTCCCCAAAGCCTTTCCATCATCTACAAGACACAAGTAAGGAGTGTGATGGAATACTCTCCACTTGCCTGGATGAGTGCAGCTCCAACAACACTCAAGAAGCTCGACACCATCCAGGACAAAGCAGCCCGTTTGATTGGCACCCCATCCACCACCTTAAACATTCACTCCCTCCACCACCGGCATACCGTGGCTGCAGTGTGTACCATCTACAAGATGCACTACAGCAACTTGCCAAGGCTTCTTTGGCAGCACCTCCCAAACCCACGACCTCTTCCATCTAGAAGGACAAGGGCAGCAGGCGCATGCGAACACCACCACCTACAAGTTCCCCTCCAAGTCACACACTATCCTGACTTGGAAATATATCGCCGTTCCTTCATCGTCTCTGGGTCAAAATCCTGGAACTCCCTCCCTAACAGCACTCTGGGAGTACCTTCACCGCACAAGGGGTGGGCAATAAATGCTGGCCTTGCCAGCGACGCCCACAACCCGTGAACGAATAAAAAAAAAAGTTGCTCACCACCATTCATGACTGGATGTGGCAGGACTGCAGAGCTTTGATCTGATCTGTTGATTGTGGGATCGCTTAGCTCTGTCTATAGCATGCTGCTTCCGCTGTTTAGCATGCATGTAATCCTGTGTTTCAGCTTCCCCAGGTTGGCACCTCATTTTTAGGTACAACTACGCGAGCACTTGGGATGACATTTCTGGGATATGCAAGTAGTGTGAATGGTACTCCAGGGCCTGGTAGTGGTGGGAGGCGTGCCTTATGATCTAGCAATGCTAAGAGAAGGCTCCTGGGAATTGATGATTGCAAAGTGGGTTCTTATAATTCGGAAGGGATGTTGCGGTCTCAGTGTCTCAAGACTGGAGTATTGGGGGAGGGAGGACATGTCTGGCAGTATTGAGCGGGGAGACTGAGGGCTCAGTTTTTTCAGGTGGGGGGCACCAGTTTACTAACGTGGAGAAAAAGGAGGCCCAGAAGATTGTGGCCTAAATTCCCTCTGGCCCCATTTGAGCCTTCAGCTGCCTTTTCCTCCCCACCCCACTACACAACCACCATCATTACTATGTTTGCACTATTGATGCCTGTTCTTCACTCCAACCTGGACACAACCCAAAAAGCGTCCCACTAAGTTCCCAGCCATTAGGCAGAAACTGGTTTTAGATCAGTTGAAAATGTCTACTCCACTTTTAATGTGTTTGTCATCTGTGCAATCAGCAAAGATACTAAAGAGCAGAAAGCACATTCAATTGCCTTAAATGCTGCTGAAAGTTAGGAAACTAGTAAAGGAGAAAGATTTTTGTGCCTTAAGGCCAGGTAGATAAAAGGAGAGAGCAGAGCTCAGAGCACAAGAGGTAGGAGTGAGTCACATGGGAAGAATGAGCCAGAGGTCAAGTATAATAAAACTGGGCTGAAATAAAAAGTGGAAGTGTGACAAGAGATGTGTTAGGTATGATCGAAATATGTTAAATCTTGTAAAATTCAGTTCAAGGAAATTGTCACCTTGCAATATTAATAAAATGTGAGAAAGCTACTCAGAACTCTAGATCAAGATAATGCAAGTCTGAATTTGGCTTTCTTTACAAAACCCTTTGGCCCGTATTTTCCGATTGCAGGCCTCCTGCAGGCGGAGGCCTGCGATCTGGAAAAATCTACGCCTTACCCGAGGGCTCCCGGGACGCACACGCTTCTGCTCCTGGGCCTCTCCAAACTCCAAGTGTGCAGGGCCCACGTATCCCAGAGGCGCAGGCAGTTTGCAGCGTCCCTGGGATCACGTGGGCCATGGGGAGCCAATCAAAGAAGGGAATCTCCCTTCATACACTTGACAGGAAGACCTATCAAATATATGAATGGAGATCACCCCAAAAACATAGTAAAACTTTAAATAATTTTTTTTTTTTTTTTTTAAATCACATTTTTAAAATGACTTGAAATTACAATAAATTAAGTATTTTAAACAAAAATTTAATTTTTGAAAAAAATAATTAAAATTTTTTACAGGGCTAAAAATAAACTTTCCTTTTAAAAAAAAAGTATTTCTAAATGATAAATCAGTGAAAAAATATATTTTTTAAAAACTTTTTTCAACTCTTATCCTGGTAAAAGCAGGTCTTATGCCTGCTTTTACCAGGCGCAAGAATTGTAAGTGTTTTCTGCGGGCGGAGGGTCTCCAAAAAACAGAACTATCCGCCCGCAGAGGTCCTTCTCCCGGGCAGGCGGAGGATCTGTCAAGACCATGCCTGACAGATCGGAAATGCCGGTTTTCAGCACATGCGCTGTGCATACCTGAAACCGGCATTTCCAATGTCCCTACGGGTGGGTACCCAGCGCGTACCCACCCATAGGGATCGGAATATCTGGGCCAATATGTTGATTAAGAGAAGGGATTTTAGTGCCACGAAATGGAATACTTTCCATTTCTTGCATCTAGCACCAGTAACAAACATAACACTCCCCCCTCGTCTGTTCCAACAATGCACCTCAGTGTTAACCTTGCATTGCACTTTGGGGGGAATTTTGCAGGGGATCAGCGGGTGCGGTCAGTGGTGGAAAAAAATATTTTGACAACAGGTTGGGACACCGCCTGAACCCGCCACCACGTGCCTTTCCCAAATGTTGCGTCTGTCATTGCTGAGCAGACCTAACACGCAGTGGCGGGGGAGGCAATTCAGGTCATTAAGACGTTAACAGAGAATTAAGAACTATTTTCAGCTCACCTTCAGAGTTTACCAGGTCACCCACGGAGTCTACACTGCTCGAGGATCACGTCAGGTAAGTAGGGCAGGAGTTATATCACCATGCAATCATCCCATTACCTGACAGCTGCAAGTGTGCTATAAAAGCTCCCACCTCCCAGCTGTTTACTTTCCAAGCTCAGAAGCTGTTGTTTACTGCATTTTGAAGACAGATTGAGCATTATGCAGGTTGCAAGTGTTTGGAGCAAACTCTCTATCCAGTGTCACCTCATTCTCTCACCATTGGCAGGTTGCTTCTGTCATCTCAACCTCACTTTTTTTTTAAATTTGTTCATGGGATGTGGGCGTCGCTGGCAAGGCCAACATTTATTGCCCATCCCTAATTGCCCTCGAGAAGGTGGTGCTGAGCTGCCATCTATTACATCAGAATGGGTGCGGTTTATACTGTCTCACCTTGGTCCTCAGAATCCCACCACAAACAGCCCCAACACCAGCAGCACCAACAACCTTCTCCGTAATCAACTGATGCTGCACTAGACACAGGGCATCAGCACCTGACCTCACTGCTGCCCGGGAGGCCAGAGATGGCCTCACTATGGCCAGATTTACTTCACTTGACGCTGTACACCCTGGCTGCCACATGATGCGCCAGGTTGGCACCACCCCACACCAACACCATAAAGCATCCCTACAATACACAAGCTATTCCTTTCACACTCATCACCATTGCCAGGGGTACCGTTATGTCTCACCATTCACTGCAACTCACTAAGCCACTTCCAAAGGTACACACAAATCTGTCCAAGAATGCAAAGTGTTGAAAATAAAGATTTCAATGTTTGACAGCATATTAACAGAAACTTCACATGAACATTGGCTAAAACACACAAGTGCCTACCCTTGTGTGTTGTTAGTTGGTATGATTGGATTAGGATGAGGGTGAGTGTGAGGAGTGGCTTGCGAGATGGGGAAGTGATCATGTAGACAGAGAGGGATGGGTGGAGGTGCAAGGTAAGTTGGTGTGAGTAAGGATGTGCAGAAGTAGAGTAGGGAAGGCAGAGTGATGGGGATGTGATGAGTGGCACAGCAGAATGAGGTTGAGTGTGGCTTTGCAGTAACGTTTCGTGATCTACTGAGATCATTGAAAGGTTTGCCCCACTGCAGCCTGGTCCTCCTTACGACATCCCTGCTTGTGTCCTCCTGTGCAATGTGCAACCAGGCTGCGTTGGTCTCCTGGGGAAGTCTTTTCCACCCATTGGAATGAAAGAGAACCTCCCTGCGTGCTATGACTCCCTCCATAAGCATCTGGAGCGAGTCATGGGAGAGCCTGGGTGCAGCCCTACACCTCTGTACAGTGCTTGTCAGTGTTTGTAGCATCTCAAAACTGTAGAACACTGACAGCACAAATGTCAAAATTAATTTGCGCATCGTCCCTTTAAGGATACCGACTGATGACACGTCATTGAATTACTTGAGCACAGAGCTGGGAGATCGCACACCGAGTGAATCGCAAACAGAGTGGAGGAATATTTTGTGCGCAGGAATTTGGTGGAGATGTCTGACTGAAAGAGGAGTGGAGCCACAGAACGCAAGGTTAATAGACATGAGAGCGGTCCTGTGGGAGAGCAAGAGGACCGGTTGCAGATAAAGGTAGGCCCAAGAGCCCGAAGGTAGCACGAGTGTCAGGGAGTGAGGTAAGTGATGTCAGCGCAAGGGAAGGAGTGGATTGGTGAGCAGTTGGTGATTTTTTTTGTCTTAAGTTTAAGTCCTCGCAGGGGGGGGGTTGCTAGTGCTGCTGGGGAGGGTTTAACCTAATTTGGCAGAGGGATCGGCACCGGGATGTAGCATTAGAAAGGAGAAACAAGATGCACAAAGGATTGGGAGAGACAGATAGCACGAGAGTAAGAAATAGTACGGTATTTGGTAGGGTCAGACTAAGAGAGAATACAAGAAGGTCTAAGATAGGTTTACAGTGCATGTGTGTGAATGCACAAAGTGTGGTAAATAAAGTTGGTGAGTTGCAGGCGCAAATAGTCACATGGGAATATGATGTTGTAGCGATAAGAGAGACCTGGCTCAAAAAAGGGCAAGATTGGGTATTCAATATTCCTGCATAGAAGGTATTTAGGAAAGATAGAGAAGGGAAGGAAAGGTGGGGTGCCAGTATTGATTAAGGAGAATATTACAGTGCTGGAAAGAGAGGATGTCCGGGAGGGGTCAAGGACAGGATCTATTTGGTTCGAGTTGAGAAATAAGAGGTGCCATTACACTACTAGGTGTATTCTATAGGCCACCAACTAGTGGGAAGGATATAGAGGAGCAAATTTGCAGGGAAATTACAGAGAGGTGCAAGAACTTCCGAGTAGTGATAATGGGGGACTTCAACTATCCTAATATAGACTAGGATAGTAAAGTGTAAAGGGCAGAGTGAAGGGATAATTACTAGTCCTAGCCCCTTTAGGGCTACCCCGGATCAGGCGTATTCCTCAGACGTTCACTTTCAATTAAAGTTTGAGGTAGCTGAATCCTAAAGACGCTTAATTGGGTCTAAAGGTCCAGACTATCTCTCACTAAAGGAAAGGAACAACCTGAAGATGTTACCGTCCTCCAGATAGCACTTTTAATAAGTTTAGCTAGACTAACATTCCGGATATTATGAGGGTCCGGAAAACTCACTCAGAATTCTGCAACTCCTCACCAAAGAGCGTACAGAGATTGAGTTCGCGAGTTTGATACAGAAGTATTATGTGAGACAATTCTAAAAATATATAGATTTATTAAAGAACTGACATGTAATTACAGTAGGTGTTTCAATCGCAACATTAACAGTTCCAAAAAAGAGTTTGCTTTTACAATCTTATGAGATCCTTATTCTCAAATCTTAACTTCTCTACAGTTTTATAGTTCTTAGTCTTATTCCAGGATATCCACCTAAATCAAATACCTTTGATCCCCGAGGTACAAAGGTGTAGACTTACAGAGCCTGCCTCAAGCTGAGAATCGCTTTGCCCCTTTAACAGCAAGTCTATCTTCCCATTTGAAAGTTCAATATTTATATCCTTTTTCAGTGGTATTTCCCTTGAAGTTTTCTGCTGATGTAAGCTAATTATCGCGTCATTTTTCTGCTGACCCCTGCTATTCTTAGTCAGTTCAGCTGGTAGTAATGCAGAATTATGTCTGTACCCCAGGTGTCCCAAGCCCACCATAAAAAACAGTGCAACAGTAAGTGCATTTCACTTGACGTCATTTCTACCAAGGCCTTCTGTTTGTGTCTCTTTACGAAGTGTAAATTAAAACACCTCAACCAGGGTGATCTATGCAATTCTTAAGTCACCTCAGCTGGTTGTAACACAGACTTGTGTCTCCCCTCCGTAGGTGTTCTAAGTTTAAAATAAAAACGATTTGATGGCAGATGTTTCTTTTACTTGATGTCATTTTTACGAAGGCATAGGTTTCTTAATTTTGTGTGTTTCTTTCCGAAGTGTAATTTAGAACACCTTAACAGGTCTTCTTTCTAAAGATTCAGACCGTCAGGAACCTCCAACCTTCTGTTTCAACAAGGTTATTGATTCAGTGTCAACAACCATCCCATCCCCCATAGCCAGAATGCGGTTAACAATACAGCTTCTCCATTGTTAGGTTTTTAGATTTCCAAATCAAGTTTGTCATGTTTTAATAAGATCAGAATTCTTTCATAGAATGGTGTCTTTTTCTGAATAGGTATATTGCTTATTCCTTCACAAGAGAAGGGGAAGAATTTCTGAAGTGGGTCCAGGAGAACTTTTTGATCAGTACATTTCCGGCCCAACGAAAAAGGAGGCATTGCTGGATCTGGTTCTGGGGAATGAGGTCGGTCAAGTAGGGCAAGTGTCAGTAGGGGAACATTTAAGGAACAGTGATCACAGTAGCAGGCGGTTTAGACGAGCTATGGAAAAGGACGGAGCAATCTAGAATAAAAATACTTAATTGGAGGAAAGCCAATTTCAGTGGGTTGAGAATGAATCTGGCCCAAAAGTTTGATGGCAGATGAAATTTTACGTCAAAAAGTACAAAGTAATACATTTTGGTACGAAGAACGAAGAGAGGCAATATAAACGAAAGGGTACAATTCTAAAGAACATAAGAAATAGGAGCAGGAATAGGCCACTTGGCCCCTCGAGCCTGCTCTGCCATTCAATAAGATCATGGCTGATCTTGGGCTCAAAGCCACTTCCCTGCCCGCTCCCCATAACCTTTCACTCCCTTATCTTGCAAAAATCTGTCTCTCTCCACCTTAAATGTATTTAATGACCCAGCCTCCACAGCTCTCTGGGGCAGAGAATTCTACAGATTTATGACCCTCAGAGAAGAAATTCCTCCTCATCTCAGTTCTAAAAGGGCGAACTTTTATTCTGAAACTATGCCCCCGAGTTCATGATTTCCCCACGAGGGGAAACATGCTCTCTGCATCTACCTTGTCGAGCTCCCTCAGTATCTTATATGTTTCAATAAGATCATCTCTCATTCTTCTAAATTCCAATGAGTATAGGCCCAACCTGCTCAACCTTTCTTCATAAGTCAACCCCCTCATCTCTGGAATTAACCTAGTGAATCGTCTCTGAACTGCCTCCAATGCAAGTATATCCTTTCTTAAATAAGGAGACCAAAACTGTACGCAGTACTCAAGGTGTGGTCTCACCAATACCCTGTACAGCTGTAGCAGGACTTCCCTGCTTTTATACCCAAACATTCCATTTGCCTTTTCGATTACTTGCTGCAAAGGGGTGCATGAACAGAGAGACCTGGGGGTACATGTGCACAAATCGTTGAAGGTGGCAGGGCAGGTTGAGAAAGCGGTTAAAATAGCGTACGGAATCGTGGGTTTCATGAATAGAGGCATAGAGTACAAAAGCAAGTAGGTTATGACAAACCTTTATAAAATACTGATTCAGCCTAAACTGGAGTATTGTGTCCAATTCTGGGCACCACACTTTAGGAAGGATGTGACAGCCTTAGAGTGGGTGCAGAAAAGATTTACAAGAATGGTTCCAGGGATGAGGGACTTCAGTTACGTGGACAGACTAGAGAAGCTGGGGTTGTTCTCCTTAGAGCAGAGAAGGTTGAGAGGAGATTTGATAGAGGTGTGCAAAATCATGAGGGGTCTAGACAGAGTAGATTGAGAGAAACTGTTCCCATTGGCGGAAAGGTCGAGAACCAGAGGACACAGATTTAAGGTGATTGGCAAAAGAACCAAAGGTGACATGAGGAAAAACCTTTTTACGCAGCAAGTGGTTAGGATCTGGAATTCACTGCCTGAAAGGGTGGTGGAGGCAGATTCAATTGTGGCTTTCAAAAGGGAATTGGATAAGTACCTGAAGGAAAAAAATTTGCAGGGCTACAGGGAAAGGGCGGGGGATTGGGACTAGCTGAAGTGTTCTTGCAGAGAGCCGGCACGGGCTCGACGGGCCGAATGGCCTCCTTCTGTGCTGTAACCATTCTATGGCGTCATCAGCCCCGCATCCTTCAATTATCTGGCAAACGCGCTGGGCGGGCTTAACAAGCCCAATCAGGGGAAAATCATTTTACACAGCGAGCTGGAGCCAGCAGCGAGGCTAGGACCTACCACCGACGTCACCGAGGTTGGTAAAATCCAGCCGTTCCCATGTGTCAGTGTGACACTTCATTTCCCACACCAGCTATCCTGTAGCCCCTTTGAGGAAGGCTGCAATTGGTGTCAAATTAGGGGGACATTTTTAAGAGTAGCAATATCCAGATCTGTGCTCCAGTAGCTTTAATGACATTACAAAAAAATAATATTTCCTAAACAATTCCAGTGAGTAGCAAGTAAATTTGTGAGGAGTGCTCCAAGTTTTGACTCAACAATACCATGCAGGAAAACATTTCTAAAGCAGATCCAATTTCTGATCTTTCCCTAGAGGTGTATGTTTGGTGGAACTGCAAATCGATTGCTACTAACAAACACCTGATAAATATCTAAATGCTGACAATTGCCCAAAGGAAATCATCAGCACTGGTTTTTTTGTGGCATTGATCATTGTGAATCAGATGACAAGGTTGTTTTATGACACTGGGGAAGTTAGCAATTAAGTGCCATGACTGGGATGTAATGTCTACGTAGTGGAAAGTGAGTCCGGGGAGAGAATGATTGGCTGAAGAAAACTTTTGGGGTTGGAGAGAAAATCAGGACCAGGAAGACTTCATGGGCTACAGCAGAGCTGAGGGTGGAAGGACTATAGCCAGAAGAAGAGCCAGAGGCAGAGCACACCCATGGGGGTGGGGGGCAGGGGGAATGGAGCTTAGAGTCGAAAGATACAATATAGATAATATGAACATACATACATACCTGCATACGTAGGCACATATGTTGGCCCATGGCATGACATATCGGAAGTTAGAGGATATGTTGTTTGTTAAGGACAGGAGGATTAGATGGTATAATGAATGTATCATTGTGCAGCTATATAGCAGCTATAACAAAATGAATGAAAGCAATTGGAAATTTGGGGTGAAATTGTATAAGAGAAGCTTTTTATATAATTGTACAGTTTTGGAAAAAAGGAAAAAGTTATAGGGTGAAAATAATATGTATTTATAGGTGAATTATATATATCTATATATATATAAAAGGATACTTCTGTCTGTCATTCCGTCTGTCTGTCTGTCTTTCTGTCTGTCTGTCTTGAATTAACTCGAAAGTTATAGAGCGTACCTACACGTGCGTTACGTCGAAAGAAAGCCGACGATTCCAGAACCGTCCTAAGCATATTTACGTTTCGGACGGACAAAAATTGCGCCCGCGGTATCCAAAAAACATTCAACATTCCGCTCATTAGCATCGAGTGACGTCGAGGTCGACCAATCGTACGGCGGGTTCCTGGCACGTGCGGCCGGGCCCTCCTACGGTCGAGTGATGGGACGATTGACCAATCCTACGCTTCGGTGACCTGACGGTCCACCAATCGGTGCCTGTGTGGGCGGGGCCTTATCGTTCTGAACCGAGGTGAGTCGCCGCCATCTTGATTCCAAACTTTTCCTTTCTTTTTCCCGCTTTCTGCGTCTTTAAAAAAAAAAAAGTTCCTTTTAAAACAGAAATTCTTTTAAAAAAAGTTAATTACTTTCAGAAATTGTTTTAAAAAAAAGTTAATTACTTTCTAAATCTTTTATCTAATCTCATTATTTTTCCTACCTTTCCCCGTTTTTGCAGGTAGGCCTCTAAGCCTGGGCATCTGTTGCCAGCCATGCTGGACCCTAGGCAATTGTTTTTGTGGCAAGCTCCTCCCCACCCCCTCACCCCCCCCCCCCCCCCTTCGGTCTCCCCCATCACGTGATGGTTGACCAATCCTGTGGCGTGTGTGGGCGGGGCCTGATGCTTAATAAGACAGAATAAATAAGTTACTTTAGTCTTCGCGAGCACTGGAGTGACTGCAGCAACTATTGCAACGTAAGTGAAGAGATAGAGAATAAATAATTCAGTTTTTATATCTTCTAACTTTATATCTTCTTTCCTTAAAAAACTTTCGGTTTTCAAAAGGCGAAAGTTTTTTAAGGAAAGAAGATATAAAGTTAGAAGATATACAAAAAACCGAAAGTTTTTAAGGAAAGAACATATAAAGTTAGAAGATTTCCGATTTTGTACCTTGCAGCTACTTTTTTTTTTTATAAAAGTAAACAAATTTTGCAGTTTTTAATTAAGAAAAAAAAAATTTTCCGTGCTTCCAACCGACATGAGAAAATGGCAGCCGGCTTCTTCATACACCTTCAAGGCTGGCCGCACCCGCCCCTGAAGGCTGACAGACAGCTTTTTTTTTCCTTCTGCCCCCCGCCCCCTATCCACCCCCCCTCTCAAGGGTTAACCCGGCAACCGGCTCTGGAGATCGGGAGGGGAGGAGGGTTACCCCCGGCAAACTGGGCCTGGCCATCTTTCATCCTGGCAGCAGTTCAATGCAGCGACACCCACCGCACCATATTTGATCCTGGCGGCATGACAATTTTCTCGTGACGCCATCTTTGATCATGGCGGAACTTCAATGTGGGCCCGAACAGCGCCATCTTTAGTCTGGGCTGCCCGGTTTTCTTCCTCCTTCCCCCCCTCCCTCTCCCTCCCCCCCCACTCTCTCCCTGCCCCCCTCTTCCCTGCCCCCCTCCCCCTCTCTCCCCTCCCTCCCCTCTGCCCCCCTCCCTTCCCCCCTTCCCTCTGCCCCCCCTCCCTTCCCCCCCCCTCCCTCCCCCCCCCTCCCCCCTCCTCCCCCCTTGTCGCTCTCTCTCTTCCCCCCAGTCGCTCTCTCTCTCTCTCTCTTCCAACATGCCCTCGAAAAAAGCCTCGGCACCGCCGGGCACTCCAGCTAGTATATTATATATACATAGTACATCCATAAGTATAAGAAGTGTTGAATGTTTTTTCCATATGTATAAACTATTAAATATAATTCGTATCTAGCAACTTGCTTAGAAATTATTCAAGTATTAAGAAAATGTAACATCTGTAAGTGAGTCAATTTCTGCGGCAATTTCAGTGAAAAGGCAGGCCTTAAAATTGGGTTGGTAGGGCCCGTTTTGCAGGCATTGTGTGGCCTAAGTGCCAAGATGGCAGGCAGGAAACGCTCGCGCTCTTTACTGGAAATGCTCCACTCGCCATATTGGGTAAGGACAAAGAAGAGGCATCCAGAACTTTAAAGCCCCATGCTTAAAAAAAGGTGTCAGTGTCTTTGCATATACAAATAGTGGGCCCAATGTCTGCTTCAGGACCCCCGCTGCAACATTGATTTGCAGAGAGGCAGTCAGAAACCAACCCTAAAGATAGTCTTCAAAAAGAAATAAGAACATAAGAAGTAGGAGCAGGAGTAGGCCATACGGCCCCTTGGGCCTGCTCCGCCATTCAATAGGATCATGGCTGATCCGAACCTAGACTCACGTCCACTTCCCTGCCCTCTCCCCGTAACCCCTTATTCCCTTATCAGCTAGGAAACTGTCCATCTCCGTTTTCAATTTATTTAATGTCGCAGCTTCCACAGCTCTCTGAGGTAGCAAATTCCATAGATTTACTACCCTCTGAGTGAAGAAGTTTCTCCTCATCTCAGTTTTGAAAGGGGCAGCCCCCTTATTCTAAGATTATGCCCCCTAGTTCTAGTCTCACCCATCAGTGGAAACATCCTCCCCGCATCCACCCAATCAAGCCCCCTCACAATCTTATATGTTTCGATAAGATCGCCTCTCATTCTTCTGAATTCCAATGAGTAGAGGCCCAACCTACTCAACCTTTCCTCATAAGTCAAACCCCCTCATCTCCGGAATCAACCGAGTGAACCTTCTCTGAACTGCCTCGAGAGCAAGTATATCTTTTCTTAAATATGGAAACCAAAACTGTACGCAGTATTCCAGGTGTGGCCTCACCAGTACCCTGTATAACTGCAGCAAGACTTCCCTGCTTTTATACTCCATCCCCCTTGCAATAAAAGCCAAGATTCCATTAGCCTTCCTGATCACCTGCTGTACCTGCATACTAACCTTCTGTGTTTCATGCACCAGGACCCCCAGATCCCTTTGTACTGTAGCACTTTGCAGTTTCTCTCCATTTAGATAATAACTTGCTCTTTGATTTTTTTCTGCCAAAGTG